>NC_081407.1:525905246-527250690 GCF_030272615.1 Cryptomeria japonica
ATACTGGTTCTCCTTTCTTTCTAATAGACATAAAATAACAGAATATAAAACTAAGCAAGTAAATAATAACCCTACTGCATTTCTTCTTTTTCTTTCTTTAATATTTGCAGTAAATAAAACTAGTAAATAGTGAATAAGAAATCCTAATGCATCTTTTTTTTTCTGTTTTCTTTTCTTTAATATTGCAGTAAATAACATGTTACAAACCAGATTTAAATGTAGACTACAACAAACACAATAGTCATCAAATATAATAAAAGTCATATTTACATTGTTTTTCCAGAATGATAGTTACAATAACCCAAATATGAAAATGGGTAGATAGTCTAACAGTCCCCTTTTTTTTCTCTAATCTTTTACACAGAAAATAATAATTACATTTATTTAAACAGAAACAGAATCATTTTAAGTCCTATATTTACATCTGCACTTTCTCTTCTTTTTTCTTTTTTCTGCATTAAAATAAAAATAAGAATTCTGAATAGAAGTCTGCAACACATCAATCTGCAACTCCTAATCCTTTTCCCAAGCCACCTGCAAGTAAATTTTAGGACTGTGACCATGGGATGCTCACCTCCCAGCCTAGGCTTACCAGAAGCCACCCCCGAGCTAGGAGAATCAAGACCTAGACGGGTTACAACCAAGCAATACAACATAGCAATAGGGAAAATACACAACACATACACTTTCCCATCCCAAGCTACACTATCACCACATTTGTGGAGATCAATCTATGGGTGGAAGTGGACCAAGTACCGTTGGGGAGACTGCAGCCAAAAATATAACACAAGCCACCTCATGGCAACACAAAAAACTCAACAGAATTCATCCCAACCACCTTATGCCCCCCAAAGGCTCAAGGCCATTTCTCTCCCCTTATGACCCCCAAATGCATACACAAGGCTATGCAGCAAGGGTCACAAAGGACACCCTTGAGATCACTCTCCTTAAGGAGAGCCTCTCACCCAAGGCTGTCATGCTTCTTCCACCCCAAGATCATCCTACTCTCCCAAGAGTAGAAGATCTTGGACACTCCCAAAACAAGAACACAAAACAGAAAAACATAGAAATGAAACTACACATTATTTTCTTCAACAACAATTTACATACATACTTTCTTTACAAGCATTTCTTTCCTTCACAAAACAACATAACTAACATAAACAACAAAACCAAGAGGAGATTACAACCAACCTTATTCTGCCAATAGGTATGCTAAACTTGGTTGGAGATGAGCTGCCCAATCCACACAACTTTCTGCAATCCTTGGCCACCAAAAATTCCTCTAAATTTTCTAAAACTGGTTTTTCTTTTCAAATTTTCCCAAAAATCTCCAAAAGTGGAGAGTGGGTGATTAGCTCACTAAGCTTCCATTCTTAGCCTAAGAATGCCTCTCTCACTCCTTCCAACCTCTTGGATAGAGTGAGTGATCTCCCATTGGGTTGGTCTTCCCTAGGTCTTACACACTCCCTAACCTAGGTGCCTAGAGAAGGGAAATGGAATGGGGAAGAGGGATCACTATCTCCAAGAAGGTTCTCCTTCCAAGGATGGCACTCCTATAGATGGAATTCGTCCATCTTGGGAAAACCACTTTTTTGGGTGGTTAAACAAGTCCTAAGGGAAAGACACATGGCCAATTTTGGCCTTCACCCATAGGTACCCCATGAGGCCTAATAGAAAAGCTCTAAAATTGACTCTAGGAGTTGATTTGACCTTCAGAAAGTCCACCTGAAGTTAACCTACGGGTCAACTCTGAGTTGACCTTCCTTGTGGCTCTCTAACCTAGATTTCTTGGTTCCTTCAAGGATAATTAGGGGATATAACCATTAACAAAAATAAAACTTTTAAAAAGGTGACATGACAATTGCCAACACAACATACTACATAGGTGTCAAGTGACACTACAAAATAATTCCACATCACAATAACCACATGGCAATTGTCCCTTAAACAATTTAATCAATCAAATAAATACAAATTACACTCATGCAACATTTTACATTTACGAATAAAATACAGTACATACGGGGTGTTGTCTCTCCAAATAGACAACCCCTAGTTTTACTAACGCACATTGGCCTAGGCTTGATTCTCCCTAATATTTCCATGGTCACATGGATATTTTCCTGCACATCTCAATTTAAACATTAGTACTTCCCAAATAGCCTCATATAATATATAAAATCACATAATCAGAATACAATACATTCATTCTACAAAGACTTGACATTATGAAATATAATTTGTCACAATTCAAAGCAATTTCCTCATAATCCTCAAAATTTGATCCATCTACAATATATGCAAACATTTTCCAAACATTATATCAAATCCTGAAATTCAGATAATAACCTGCATCATCACAACATTACCCTAATCTAGAATCATATAATATTCTATAATCCACAAGGCATAGAAATGAAGCATCCACATATATCAATGTTACCAAAATCGCGGAATCATGAAAAGTTCTATATCCATAGTGTGTCCAAACTAGTATCCAAAATAGTTCCAAAATGAAAATAAATGAAGAGATAGGATGGGTTGGGGTAGGGCCTCACAGATTCAAAGGCTTATATTTTTGCTTTGATATTTTTGCCAGATTTATGGCATTGATGTCAAAGGGGGAGATATAGTGACGTGAAAAAGAAATTCAAAACTTTACAGAGATATTATTCAAAGGGGGAGAGATAATGATATTCAGAGCTATATGAAAGAGATTGTTGGCTATCTTCCACAAGGGGAGACTTGTTTGGCATTTCTTGGTACTTAGATGTTTTTCACATCTAGTGTTGCCATCAATTCCAAAGGGGGAGATTGTTGGCCATTTGGTGGAATTGATTATGTGTTGCAATGATATTTTGTCATTGATGTCAATACTAGCTATTTGGATGCTTTACCAGCACCCTTCTGGTCTCGGTAGGTTGAGTGGTTTCTAGTTAACTTGGATCCCGCATGATCCGGTAGAATCTGATATAATCTGGTGATGGAATTGGCTTGTTCATGATGCTTATACTCATATTTGATTAGTTAGTTTTGGTCTGGTGATTGGATGCTATCTTGCTTGCTTAGAAGATTGGTTTTTGGTTTCGGCGAGGCTTTCATTGGAAGAGATTTTGGTGGAGATCTTTGATGAATTAGATAATTGGTGTTGGTGCAGCTTCTGATGTAGTTTCGAGATGTTGTTGGTGATCATGTTCAAGACTTGGTATTTGGAGCTCATTGTTGAAGCGTGTGGACCTATACTTGGTCTTGATTGATCTAGGTTATAGACCGACACTAATGTAACATGTGGATAGGACCTATTATTGTATTTACAGGATGTCTTATGTGTTGATATTATTTGTTTTGGTCTAAGGCCGACATGGTTTGTAATTATGTAATTGGTTTATTGTCTAGTGGCCGACTTGATTGTTTATGGTCAAGGGTTTGTATAAATAAGATGTAAGATCTCATTGTAGATCATCATGGTTAATGTAAGAGGTCATGGTCAGGGAATGTAATGTGCAAATAATGTAATATCATTTAGGTAGAGGAGTTTGTCAATCATTGAGATCAAATTGGGCTTGTGCAAGAGGATTTAGTCCTCTGGTATTGAGCTTAATCAGAACTATACTCAGGCATAGGAGATGCTATCTTTTGCAGTTCAACACTTCTCCGGATTGTAGTCTAGATTTGTATGTAGTCAGTGAGACTCCTTTTGTGATGAGCAGTGTGCTCTAGGTTGTTGGCCTTCCTGCAAGTGCAGGCCTCTTTATTGTAATTCACATACTTACTATAAAAGTATTATCTATCTATGGGTTGGCTTCCCACCGTGGTTTTTCCTTTTATCGGGTTTTCCAAGTACAAATATTGGTGTTGTGTGGATGGTATTTATTCTATGATTACTGTTTATGCTTAATTGGATTAACTGCTATTTTAGTATTATTGGTTTAGGTTCTAGTATTAAAGTTTTAATTGTTGAATGTTCCTATAATCTGTGACAACTGATTCATCCCCCTCTCTCATTTGTCTTCTTGTTATCTAAATTGTCTAACAAATATGAGTGCATTTGAACTCATGGAGATTGCAATAGTAATGCAATCTTGAGCTCAAAAGAAAAAATTGAAAGAGGAGAGGAAGGAAGAAAAAATAATTCAAACTATCATTGAGATTCTATCAAGTCTTCTACCAGAGTCTGACATTGGAAATTTGTCAACTCCTATCGGCAAGCTTGGCCAGTTGGTTGTTGATTCTTCTGACCAGCTGAAGCCCCTTGAAGATGCTGCTCAGACTTTAGCTGAGAAGAATTACAAAAAGAAAAGAGGAGAGTAGATAATGAAAGATATTGATACAAGGAAGATTTATTTATCCTTGAATAAAGATCTTTTGATGTCTGCTATTGAAACTGGAGGAAGGATACTAGCCTATACATCTAACATTTCATTTTTCTATACTAATTTGAAGAAGAGGTGAGAAGAGATAAAACATGAACTAGAAAGGATATGTACTACCTACATACCTTTACACAATTCAGCCTTAGCATTTGGCAAATCAGTTGATGATTTGCAAAATTGGTTAGATACCTATGATTATGAACAGGCTAAGAGACTCTGATCCTTGAAAGACCTAAAGAACTAGCTGAGACCCAAAGTAGACATCTTACAATGGACATATAGGGATGTTGAAGTAGTTTTGGCAACTCCAGAGATGAGCATAGTGGATGCAATGGAAGAACTCACTGCACAGGTTATGACAACCATTGAGATCACTAAAACATTATTGGAAACATGGGAAAATGATTTTACTCAGATGAAGATCACTTTTGGTGACATTTTCTTCCAAATTGCAGTGAACACTCCTTGAACAAACTCTTACATTTTTGTATATGTAGTTTTTGATGTAAATTTTGATATAATATATATGTATTTTACTTTTGAATTTGGCATTGTTGTCAAAGAGGGAGTAGAAATATGTATGTGTTTTGAAAATTTTGTATGTATTGTTAAGGGGGGGTAATTATGTTTGTACAGTTTTTGTAAGCACACTTAGTTGTAAAGTTGTAAAATTTTCAAAGTGTTGCCATCAATGCCAAAGGGGTAGATTGTTGGCTTGATGATGATTGTAATGGATGACTTCATGTGTTGTCATTGATGGCACATGTATACACAGACATATGTTCACATTGTCTTAGTCATCTTAGTTAAGACAAATCGATATTACTTCAAAGTCTTTGTATTGCAAAATCGGTAGTATATGTATAGTAAAGTTCAAATGGTTTTGAGGGTTTCTAACTAGTATACGAAGACAACCGGAATATGTAGGAATGGCATGACACCAACTTGGAGATTCAGCGAAGATCTACGAGGAAGAAAATGGAGGACAATCAATCTATAAGTTGGAAGAGGTTAACTCTTATCTGGTATCGGTGTTCCAATTGGTTTCACTGATTGTGTGATGAGTTATCAACGGTCGTGATGAGTTATCCCTAGTTGACAAATTTGGTGGCAATCTATGATGTGTTATGTTAGATTGTCTAGATACACTGCACCTAGGAAATTGTGACATGATTCCTAAGTTGACATGAAATCTAAATGTCTATATAATGACATTATGATGAACTAATTTTATGATGAAAGATAGAAATTTTAAGTTGTTGCGATTTACTGAAGGCGTAGCAGAGTATGTTGGTGATGTAGTTTTGAGTGAGCATAAGAGGATCTATTCAAGAAAGTTGTGCTACTTCGAGATCACACCACCTGTTGTTTTCTAATCACTACAACACTCAAATCCCCTAACAGGGTAAGCTCTAACAAGCTTCAATGTACAAATCCTCTAACAAGGTGATCCATTAGTTTGGGTTTGAAATCCTCTACCGAGGTTACTCCTAATAGGGTACTACCTTTAACAAGGTATAGATCCTAACAGAGCTTTGCGATCTTTAACAAGATTCACTCCTAGCAGAGCACTTTTGTAGACCTTAACCTGTCAGTTACCTATTGTTGTAGATAGTTAACTTGTGAGTCTCATCTCACCATAGTTTTTCCCATTTGGGTTTTCAATGTATAAACACTTGTGTTATGGTGGATGTTTTACTTGTTGTGGATAGTTTAATATCATTATGGATTGCATGCATAGTATTAAGTAAATTGGTTAAGTATCTTTACCGGTCTGTGTTTAAAGTAGTATTGTTTTTGTTGTCACTGATTAACCCCTCCCCCCCCCCTAAGTGATTTACAAGTCTATTAGACAAAGGTTATGATTTACAATTCAAGAATGGAAAATGAAAGATCCTAAATGCCTCCGGTATAGAGATTGCATTAGGAACTAAGATTGAAGGTAATATCTTTCATTTGAATGCTGGTGAGAAAAGTTGCTTGATTGCTCAGATTGATGAAAGTTGGTTGTGGCATAGGAGAATGTGTCATATGAATTTTGATTCAATGATTAAGATCAGTTCTACACAAGCTGTTAGAGATTTGCCTAAAATTATTAAGCCTTCTAATCCAATATGTAAGGAATGTCAAATGGGTAAGAAAACAAGAACTTCTTTCAAGATTAAGCAGTATACATCTAATGGATTGTTAGATCTCTTGCATACTAACCTATGTGGACCTATAAATGTTAGAAGTGTGTAGGGTGACATATACTTTATGTTACTGATTGGAGATTATTCTAGAATGATGTGGGTTGTCTTTTTGAAGTAAAAATCAGAAGCATTGGACAAATTCAAGATATTCAAAGCAAAGGTTGAGATTGAGACATGATTGAAGGTGAAATGTCTAAGATCTGATAGAGGAGGAGAATTTTATTCCAGTAAGTTTGATTCATTCTATGAGAAGCATGGGATTAGAAGACAATTATCTTCTCCTAGAACCCCACGATAGAATGAAGTTGTTGAAAGGAAGAACATAACTATTTTGGATGCTGCAAGGACTATGCTGATTGAAGGGAATGTTTTGAAGATCTATTGGAGAGAAGATGTTAGCACTGATGTTTACACGTTCAATCAAGTTCATATAAAAGGTGATATTGGTAAGGCTCCTTATGAGCTATGATTTGGTCATGTTCCTAGTGTGAGATATTTCAGAGTCTTTGGAAGCAAGTGTTATATCAAGAGAGATGAGGATATAGGAAATTTTGATGCAAGAAGTGCTGAATGGATTTTCTTGGGTTATTCAACAAAGAGCAAAGCGTATTGGT
Organism: Cryptomeria japonica; assembly: GCF_030272615.1. Classification (NCBI taxonomy): domain Eukaryota; kingdom Viridiplantae; phylum Streptophyta; class Pinopsida; order Cupressales; family Cupressaceae; genus Cryptomeria; species Cryptomeria japonica. The sequence continues at coordinate 525,912,429 of NC_081407.1, forward strand.
GCTACAATAAGAGACTGAGAAAGATAGTGGAAAGTGGAAATGTGAAGGTTGATGAGATCTATGGAAAAGAAATTAAAGTATGTGGATATGACGATGGTCAACATATTGTTTTGACATCTATTCAAACTGAAGAATTGAAGCAGAATGATCTAGTAGAGACTGTTATTCTAGATGTTGTTGTTGTCGATGGAGAGAAATAGGAACCTGAAAGTCAAAATAATTAGAAGACTCTGAGGTATGTAAGATTTAATCACCTTGAAAATCAAATTATTGGTGATAAAAATAAAGGGGTGATGACTAGAAGAAGGCTAGCTATTCAATAGGTATGTTTGATTTCCAAAATTTAACCAAAATTTGTTGTTGAAGCTTGAAAAGATGACAATTGGATAAGGGCTATGGAAGAAGAATTGAATCAGATTGGAAATAATGACACATGGGAAATTGTGCCTAGACCTAAAGATAAGAATGTGATTGGTACTAAATGGGTATTCAAGAACAAATTGAATGAAGCTGGTGAAGTTGCCAGAAATAAAGAAAGATTGGCGTGCAAAAGATATTCACAGAAAGAAGGAATTGATTATGAGGAGACTTTTTCTCCAGTAGCTAGACTTGAAGCTGTTAGACTATTTCTTGCATATGTTGCCTATAAAGATTTCAAGGTGTATCAGATGGATGCCAAGTCAGCTTTTCTAAATGGTGATCTTAAAGAAGAAGTTTATATTGAGCAACCTGATGGATTTTCACTATCAGATGATGGAGACATGGTATGCAAACTAGAGAAATCTCTTTATGGATTGAAAGAAGCCCCTCGAGCCTGGTATGCTAGATTGGATAAGTATTTGTTGAAATTGGGATTTAATAAAGGTATTGTTGATAGTAATCTATATTTTAAGATTGGGAATGATAACATCTTGATTATTGAAGTCTTTGTTGATGATATTATCTTTGGAGGAGATGATAACTTGAGTATGAAGTTTTCCGATGATATGCATAAAGAATTTGAGATGTCTATGATAGGAGAGATGAAATTTTTCTTATATTTGTAGATTTCATGACTAGAAAAGGTATTATTTATATCCCAAAATAAATATGTAAGGGAATTATTGAAGAAGTTTGGGTTAGATGATTCCAAACTGGTTGGAACTCCTATGGTGATTGGCTATAAATTGTCTAAAAATGATGAATCTTCGAAAGCTAATCAGTATTTATATAGATCTATGGTTGGTGAATTTTAATATCTTACTCAGACTAGACTAGACATTATGCATGTTGTGTGCATGGCTACTAGATATAAAGCTGATCCAAAAGAGAGTCATGTCGCTGTTGTAAAGAGGATATTTAGATACATGAAAGGGACTATGGATTATGGTTTGTGGAATCCGAGGAATGATGATTTTATGTTATCTACTTACATTGATGTTGATTGGGCTGGTGATGTTGATGACCCGAAGAGTACCTCTGGTGGTGCATTCTTTTTAGGTAAGAAATTGGTTTCATGGGAAAGTAAGAAATAGGATTCAATGTCCTTATCTATGCTGAAGTTGAGTATATTACTGCTGCTAGTAACTGTACTCAGGCAGTTTGGATGAAGCAAATGTTGAAAGATATCAAGTTATCTAGGATGAGCCTACTATCATATATTATGACAATTCTAGTGCTATTAACATGTCAAAGAATCCGGTACAAATTTCAAAGACTAAACATGTATCAATCAAGTATCATTTCTTGAGAGAAAAAGTCAGTGAAGAGGAAGTAAAGTTGGAGTATGTATCTACAAAGGAACAAACTGTTGACATTTTCACTAAGCCTTTGCTTGCAGATACATTTGTCTATTTGAGAGACAAGTTAAGGGTATCCACCCCTCTTGATGAGAACTAGATGCATTGAGTTGCATCAATCTAGTGGACTTCACAGTCTTATCTTTTGTTCGGATTGATGAGTTGGTGCTGCTCCTTTGGTGGAGTAGTCTGTTGGATTGGATATGTGTTTTAGGGGGAGAGTAAGTTTGGTTTTCTATTTTGAGAATATTTGGCATTGCTGTCAAAGGGGTAGAGAAGCATGTGAAAAACTGTTTTATCTGCTTGATCTTAGGGGGGTTTTTTGGAGATTTTTTCTTTCTTTACATTGATTGTTTTTCATATTCATATGTTAACATCAATGCCAAATGGGGATATTGTTGGACATTGCTGTTGCTAGGATATGTTGTTGTCAATGATGTCAACATATTCCTATGATTTATTGCTGTAGGGATTGCAGATTGATCATGGTTCAGTGTATGGAATATTTTTAGTATCATTATATATTTCTATATTGGTTTTGGTGATCCAAAAATCTTAATTGATCATATCATATGATCCAGTTTGCAGGTTGCTTTTTTGACCAATGCTTTGCAGAGTTTAGTATTTCCTTCGATATATTTTGGTGTGATCAGATCTTGAGTTGAGTTTTTGGGAGACTATTTGGGATGGTCTTGTGTATCTTCATTTAAGATGGTTCATGATTTGGTACTCTACAAGTTATCTTTCTTCGTGACATTTGTTGTTGTTTGAGTGTTCTTAAGTTTTAGATGTTGATCGATGAAGATTTGATAAGTGGTGTTGGTACAACTATTACTTATGACTCTAACATGCTTGCTGGTGTTTCCTAATTGTATTTTATTTGTTTTGATGATTTGCATTGATCGTTGTGTGATTTATTGGTGATTTTACTGAATCAGTGATGTTCTTTGTGTTATGTGGTTTTCCTGGTTGTGTAGCGTGTTGCAATTGATCTTGGCATGATTTTTGATGGTGTTGTGTATCTGGAGATTTGATTTAGGTCCATGTTATGTCATGTATATCATTATATTGGTCCTGTGGTTGATCTTTGTATCATGTGATATAATTTTATAATTATGAATTGAGGGTTTAGCTGACCTTGTTTCCAAGGATGATGAATTGTATAAATAGGTGATATAGTCATGTAACTTATGTATCGAGGTTGTGTCTACATTATCAAAGTGGCACACATGAAAAAAATGATTCAACTTTTGGTGTGGTGTATTGAGTAGAGATTGGTGTTGCAGAGTAAACGATTTTACTTAATTGGAACTGTCATTAGGCATTTGCAGTTCTTTCCTTCCAGATTGTAGTTCGAATCTTGTTGTAAGTATGTAAGACTTCCCTGAGGGTTGTAGCCTTCCCGATTATTGTATCTTGAGCTGTAAGCTCTAGGTAGTGTGCCTGAATGCTGGTACATTCCCCATTGTAACTATTTTCACATGCTACTGCAGAGTATCATCTTATTGTGGGTAGGTTCCCACTGTGGTTTTTTCCTTAACTGGGTTTTCCACGTCAAAATATTGGTGTTGTGTAATTTGATTATCTTTGTTGTTGCTGCAGTTTATCATATTTGTACTTGTGGTTGAGTTTGAGATTCGGTAGAAAATTTATTCACCCCCCCTCTTAGTTTTCTCTCATTGTTGTTGCCAACATAGTGTAGACATCTAAAATTATCCTTTAATTAATTAAATATTTATTATTTATCATTTTTATTCTAATATTTTTTATTAATTAAATAAATATTTCATTTTATTTAATTAATTCATTAGCCTTTCCCTCTATTAATTAAATATTTTATTTAATTAATTTAAGTGACTTCTTCCTCTATTAATTAAATGAATATTTTTATTTATTTAATTAATTCACTATCCTCTTCTTTCTAAATTAAATAAGTATTTATTTTTTATTTAATGGTCCCTTCCCTCCTTCCTAAATTATAGAAATATTTTATTTATTTAATTTATGTGGCTTTTCTTCTATTAACTAAATAAATATTATTTATTTATTTAATTAATTCATTTAGCTTGTTCTTTTTATCCACATGACAACACATTTTTCTAAATACCTACTCCTTAATAATACCCCTCCATTTTAATTTAATCTCTGAATCCTATTCATTCTTATGTTTTATCTTTCCACCTCTTAATCTCCTCCCTTCATTTTTACCTACCCCTTTATCCTATTGGTCCCATTTACCTATGCGGTCATGACCCTTCATTTATCCTTTTTGCCTCTTAATCTCAACCATCCATTTTTTAGAGGATCTCTATAGAAGGAGTCTCTCCCTCTCATTTCATCATATCAATCAAGCATTTGGAGCATCATATAAATTCATCAAGTAATCAAGAATTCGGAGCATCAATCAATCAAGCATTTGGAGCATCCAACAATCAAGCATTTGGGGAACAATCATAGTCAAATCTTGGAGCATACTTACATTCTTCTGAATTTACTTTAGCCTACATCATCACAATCAAGATTACATCATCACAACCACATCTTTTCTTCAGTCAACTCTTGTGCGAGCATAAACATATGAGACCACTATATCAAAGCAAGACCAATGGAGATAGGAGGACAATGAAGATAAAACCCATTTGAATGTGTGAAGGTATCATTTGATTTATTTTATGGTTTTACATGTTTTATGGTTCTTTATTGATGTTTTGTTGAATTTAATTGTAGATCTAGGGTTTTGGTGGTAGGAATTCGGGTTTGCAATATAAGAGTTCAAATTCAACATACATATTCTAGCACATCCAGTGGGACTCTTGTCCTTTATTTATAAATTTTTGCTTGAACTTTTGCAATATATTTTTTTCATTTCATTTTGGCATTTTTCAATTTTTCATTTGTCGAAGGCCTCCTTTTATTACTTGTTATTATCTTGTTTTAATCCTCATGGTTGTAGGTTGGGTGTTATTTTTGAAACTACTAATCCATTCCATTTGTAGGGTAGCTAGGTGTGTGTTTGTGATTTTCATAGAATAACTCACATTTCAATTCAGTGCATTAAAAAGAACCCTTGATTGAAGTGTTATGTGCACTTGCATGCTTTATGTTGTAGAACCTTAAGGTTTTTTGTGTAAGTATCCTCTCCTTTTGCCTTTGTGGACCTTGGGTGTAATATAAATCATTAAGAATTTTATTTTTCCTTTTTAGAGGGTTATCCTTTGGAGAAGTAATCACTCCAAGGGGAATGACCCGAAGCAATTTTTCCTTTGAGCCACTATATAAAAGGTAATGGTGAAAAATAGAGCCTAACTTAGGAGTATATGTCATTAGTGTCAATTTGAGGGTAGACTAAGAGCCACACAAGGTTGGATAAAGCCTTAAGTAGCTTCCTAAGCGAGTGTAGATACATAAGTTCCTTGAACAATGACTAGAAACCTTATTTTAGAGGCCCAACCTATTGATTGAGTTGTTGATGTCACTCTCAGTGTAAAGGTGTAGCATCATACCTTGAATTTACTCACCACATGGCTTGCTTGAGATGAGACAAAAATCCTTGACTTTGCATAAGATATACATAGGTTTATGGAGAAAGGGTGATTGGGTCATCCTTCTAGTCTTTGAGGCCCCTGCCTATCCTCTCTCGCAAAGACAAGATTTCAAAGCACCCCTTTAGGCGTTGCACTTTTGAGTTGAAGGAGATTCTAGGTGTGGACTTGAGTTTTCTGCCATTGGAGATTGATCTTAGGAGTAAAAATTGATTGATGTGTCTTATTTTGTGCTAAGACAAGTAGAAATTTGGGATTTTAGAAGTGTAGGCCATACCATTGTTATCATTTTATCACACAACAACCATGGTGTCTTCTTGTTTGTATTGTTTTCTTGCCACAATAATCATCAAACAATCAAATTTGGTCACATTGACACCCAAAAATAAAATTCAGATTTGGATTAACATTAGGTGAAACATATTTTCACTAAAAACATGTTGTAGCACTTTTTATTTCATCCGTGGCATTTTCTATTACATATTTGAGATATATTGTTGCTTTTGTGGTTCTAAAAAAATTGCATATTTGAGAACTAAAATTGCATATTTATACATTATTGTTGCGTATCTGGATCTTTATAATGTGTCTGTAGCATATATCATCATCTACCTAATGTCTTTCTAAATATTCTATCATAGAGATTGAAAGAGCTTCTCGGATGATTCCTTAGGATTCCCAGCCAGTCAACAATCAGTTTACCATTTTTCGTTCAGTTCATTTAGACATTCATTCATCCAAAAACATCAAAATCTTCAACATTTCCAGAGTCAAAAGGTTGTCTTGTTTTCGATTAAGTGAAAAGCAATTTTTGAAGGGGCCCTGAAACCCTTTTTACAAAAAGATAGTAAAAATATAGAGCATTAAAGACCTACTAGAGAGAACAAAACACAACCCAGAGACAATTGGCAAAGACAAAAATCTAGAAAGAAGCCAAAAGAGGTAGAGGGACAACACAAAGAAAACTAAGGGACAACCATGAACAATATACCCTAAGAGAGATTTATGATAAGCTTCACCGCTTCCTACTCCAGTAGGACCATCGAGGCAACATCACTATTCAAATCCTCCAGCTCCTTAGCATGTTGGGTCATCTTCCTAGTACTAGCACGAGTTCTTTTACCATGACCAGTTGTCCCCCCTTCAAGAATCATCACCTTATCCTCGGTAGTATCAATAGTGTTCTTTTCATGTTGGACTTGTTCTTGCTTGCTGATCATTATACTGAAGCTATCAGCAGAGGCTTTCAGTATTTTTTGGCTTTGTTCTCCAATCTTCCTCAGGGTATTCTCATGATTGAGAACCCACTTCTCTATATCATTGAATCTATCCTCCACAACCTTAAATTGAGAGCCATACACACCAGTGATAGCCTCTACATTGCTGATGGATTTAATCAATTCATTCAGGTAATTAAGAAGGGCACCGAGCTTACCAGTACCAACAACTTCAAGGATAGTCACTTTCATAGTTGAATCCTCCAACTTATTCTTCAAATTGTTGATCTCCGAATAGATCTAGTCAATAACCTTGCAGAACTCCATAATCCCACTCTTCGCGGTATTCAACATGGTTAAAGGGGATTTTTTGTAGTCAATGTTGATCTCAGGGGTAGAATTATCTAGGGTCTCCACATTAACACCTGTAGCATTGGGAGGTAGAGTATCACCTTCACCGTCTTCCCCTCTTCTTCCACATTATTAGTAGATTTATTGGGGTCATGAGGATTTGGTTGAACATTAAGAGAATCATTCCCTTTATTAGGTTTGATGTCGGTGATGACAGGGCTTCACTTGTTTTTCTTTTTTGGCGGAGGGGTAACATAATCACTATCAGTCTCCATCCCCTCATCATCTTCTTCATCATCTTCAAGACAACTTTCCTCTTCCTGAACCTTATTTATTTTTCCTTTAACCCCTTTTCTAGCTTTCTTATTTCCGGACCCAGATGCCAAATCTTTGTCCTTTTCCTTGGTAGAACCCTTGGCAGAGGTAATCCTATCAACATTGTCTTCTCACTCCGTATCAAACCCATTATCATCAGTGTCATCAGAGTCCTTAGATTCATCATCCAAATCAGAGAGCTCGGTGATTAAATGCTGCAAAAAGGAAGCCTTGACATGGTTGTATAAGAGAAATATTAACCCTTCATGCATGGGAGGGTTACTATTTGGGTTATCCCTAAAATCCTTAATGCTAGTGTTAAGGGAGCTAAACAAATAGAAAGGGATAGACACTAGGTCTTTATGGCAAAAATGATTCAGAAGCACAAAGTGATAACCATAGACACGAGAGTATCTAGCATCAATTGTAACATATTGCATGACAACAAACATAATCCATCTCCATACCTTCTTTATCACTTTCAGAGAGTAGTAGGTTTCACCAAATTTCACCAACTTGAATCCTCCTTTGGGAATCACTTGATAGCAGCTTCAGTGAGCTTCTTGTATCTGTAAAACTTTCTGCCTTCCATCGACATACTACTAACTTCCACAAGCATCCCTTCGTCAATTTCAACCTTTCTTCTTCGTATGGTTATTTTACCATCTTTCCAATTATTTTTGAAAATTCTGGTCATGGTAGGGTTTTTCCCTACAATTCTCTCCATATACCCTATCATATTTTCCATTTCCAGAATAGCCTAGGCCTTCGACTTGTCCTTCTATTCATCACAGGAAAGCAGCTCAATTCTTTTCCTATTTCCTCCCATGATATCCACAAACAAAAATTTCTTATCCTTCACTATGAAAAATAGGACAAAAGCAAAGATCAAAGTGCAGAGTAGGAATGTCTTCAAAATAGAAATAGGCACCCACAAAATGTGTGGAGTCTTGTCCACATTAAACACCATCTCATTCTTCGAGCGCTGCTCTTTCCGATTCGTTATGGCCTTTTTCATTGATAAGTGCATTGTCATAATTATTTATCACTCCCTTATAACCATGCACTCTATCATAAATGAGGAGTGCACGTGCCTCATGAGGAAGATCCAACTCATTTCTCTAGCTCAGAGTGTGATCAACACGGATGGCCATTTTAGCAGCCCAATCAACAACAGTGTTGGTCTCTCTATAATTGTGAGATACAATACATAGCTTGAAAGAGTTGATTATCTCCTTAGCTTGAGATATGATATTCTTTATGGTCCATGAAGGGGAGGATAGGCCTTTGAGGCATGGAACAATATTATTTGAGTCTCCCTCCAGCCAGACTTTAGTAAATCCCATAGATTTAACTATGACAAGAGTTTGGTAAGAATCCATGGACTCGGCTAAGTGGTTGGTCTAGGATCCCATGTGGAGTGCCAACACTACAATAGAATAGCCAGACTCATTTCTTATCACTCCCCCACACCCAACCAACCCTGGGTTTCACTTGGCCACCCCATCAAAATTATCTTTGATCCAACCAACATGAGGAAATGACCACTTACTACTTTCTCTCTTGTTTTTATTGTCATCACTGTCTTTGGAAGCATAAACATTCCAGTTTCTGAGGAGGTTAGAATAATCCTTGCTTCTAAAAAGAATATGATTACCATCAAATTTTAAGTTTTCCACAATGGCCCACTTGATTTTGGTGGACATGACTTTAGGAGGGGAGTAGGAGTCTCTGAAAATCTCATTGTTCCTTTCTTTCCAAATTTCCCAAACCACATGAGGCAGGGTAAGGTCCCATATAAATTTGATAGATTTGTTCAAGGAACTACATCTCCAGTTAGTGAAGCACTCTTGAATAGAGGTTGAAAAGACCTAATTTAGGCTCCAAAGCTGCAAAATCTATGACCAAATATTAAAGGAGAAGGGACAATGGATATCTAAGTGGTCAACATTCTCTTCCTCATTTTGGTAGAGGTAGTACCTATTAGGCAAATGGAAGCCTCTTTTGCAAAGATTATCAGTGGTGAGGATTTTATTCTGCAGAAGGATCCAAAAAAATATGTTGATCTTGGGAGTGAGACCACTAATCCAGGCTTTAGACCAGCAAGGGGGAGGATCAAGGGATTGGGATAACATCAAAATCGCAGAGGCCACCGAATAACTACCAGAGGATGTTCTTGCCCAAATTATTTTATCTTCAAGCAGAGGGTCAATCAAGATAGAATTAAGCATAGCCATAACAAGGTTGAGGGTTGGGTCTATGGAGCTTAGGTTCACCTAGTGGTTATCCCTCTAGTAATCTGCCACCTTGATACCAAATCTGGCCTTACATTTAGATATAAAGGGAGAGAAACAAACCTTATTGGAGAGGGGGGATTCCAACAACCAAGAGTCCTCCCAAAAATTGACTTTTCTACCATTACCAATAGTTCATCTTTTACCTAATCCAGCAACAATTTTAGTTTGAACAACATTGTTCTGAATAGAAAAACTAGTAGGGGCATCATAGGGATTAAAAAATTCTGAAAGAGATATATGAGGTTGTATATATTTGGCCTACCAGATTGAGCTCCACTCACTGGTTTTTCCAAACAATCTCTAGATTTGTTTGGTGAGAAGGGATTAATTGATGGTTTTAATGTTTCTCAGATCAAGGCTTCCCTCCTTTTTTGGTCTACAAACTTTGTCCAAGGCTATCAGAGATATCCTTTTACCCTCCCCAACCCCTGACCATAGGAAAGACTTTTGAATTTTTTCAATAGCATCGATGAATTTGGTCAGAATTCTAAACAGACTTAAAGCATACATAGGAAGACTTTGGAGGGAAGCTTTTAATAATTGGATTTTTCCATCTTGTCTTAGAAGGGCCCCTTTCCAAGTGGCTATTTTTTTGTGGAATTTATCCACCAAGATACTCCAGAACATCTCAGAGGGCTTTTTGCACAAAGGGAGACCCAAATAGATGGAGGGGAGAAAGTTGATCTAACAATCCAAGATTCTAGAAATTCTTCCTTGTCTATCAATAGGAGTGTTGATGAAAATGGTAGGCACAATGTGCCACTGAGAGGGGTAGTGAATCACTAATTTACAAACTTTTCCCTTTTCTATCCTATGTGTGTATATCGGTTAACAGATCTAATAGAAAGAAAACTTACCGGTTAGATAGGAGACTAACACAAATGCAATCACACATGAAAGGGACATCACATAACACCAATATATATGAGGAAAACCCAAGATTGGAAAAACCTCGATGAGAAATGCTGCTAAAGTCTACTGCTCCAATCCAACTTGACAATGGATCTCTGATTACAATGTTTAGGGTACCAACCCAAGGAGCATTGACCCTTGATTTAGGGAACCAACCCAAGGAGCACCAACTAATTTAGGGCACCAAACCAAGGATATACAACGCCTAATTTAGGGCACCAACCCAAGGAGAACCAACCCCTACACTGAGCTCCAACTCAGTGATTACAAAATCATATTTTGATACCAAAGTTATCTTCTTGTTAAAAAAGAACTTTGTAATTCTCAATTATGTCTCTCCATCGAGTCTCCTCTCTATAGATCTCTGTCGGTTCTCTATTCACCTTTTCTCTGCAGCAACCTTATTTCCTATTGCAATCCACTCTCTACTAGACCTCGCTCTTTGTTGCACCCTTGCTGGTTCAGACTCTTCTCCTTCTCTATCGGTTCTTCTCTCTGCTGGTACTCTCTTCTCTTAGCTACCCTATTGCTCTCCATCAGTACTACCCTCTGTCGGTTCTCTCCTCTGTCAGACTCAATCGTTGGCTAGTGGTTCTCTGTTTGTTATCGGTTGAATGCTTCAACCTTGTTCTTCCTCACACTCAATCTCTTCTTATTCTTCTTCTTGGTGAGTACTTGAATAATTTTACTTCTTCAACAGCAATACCCTCTCATTTAGTGACAACCTTCAATGATTTTGGCTTGCACATTTATAAAATGGTTTTCCCACCAAAAGCCAATTCAAATTTTGGACAATTAGGGTTTCCTCATCACCCTCAAGGAAAACCAAATCCAATCAGATATCATCAGATCTGATCACCTAGATTGATGAACTGTAACTCATCAATCAATCCCACCATTTTTGTGCCTTCCTGGTCACACCTTCTATTTTTAGCAAACTGCATTTAACCTATTGGTGGATCTTTTGGTCGATCACCAAGAATGGTTTTGTGTTTCCATTCTCTTGCCTTGATCTTCTCATACAGTCTATGCTAGATCTTTGTTGTCTGTTTGACCTCGAGCCGCAAACCTCTGCTGCACATCCCGTGAATCACACAGTCAACATAAATGTCAACCTATCACCTTCTACCTCATCGCCTGACACTTTACCAACTCAACAACTCGACCTATGTATGCATGCCACTTTACCTCCACACGACCCCTGCATTGACATCCACCTTTGCTAGATCATCTATGTCGGTATGGATGGGATCACCAACCAAATACATTATCGGGTTCTTCTACTGGCTTACTAACTCTGTCGGTTATATCCTAATCAATCTGGTTTTAACCTTGCACTCTTCTTCTCTTCCGGTGGAACACTCAACTAGTCAGCACACTTTCTAACCTACCTTATGCACATCCTCATCAGATGGGAGTCTTCTGCATTTTCACTTTGTTAGCATTACCAATGAACATACTTGGCGGTAAACACCTTTGATGACACCATGTCATCAACCTTCAACTATTTCCATCTGAGGCATCTGCATACTAGTTGCACTTTCTACCTGCATCTGCTCAACCTTGCCTTCTTCATCATCATCCTTGACCATATCTCAGCCGGTTTGTCCAAGTGACAAACCCATCACTTCTTTACTCTTCCTTTTCTATCTCGGTGGCACAACATCCCAACTCTTTTCTGATCCGGTGCATATCTCTGATTTCATGCACATGAGTCATCTTAGTGTTTCATTGGTAAATCCGATGTGAGCCTTCAAACACCTGCCCTTTAACTCTTTTGTCTAATCTCACAGAACTATGATGCACACTTTGCATAATAGGAGATAAGCTCCACTTACTGGTGGGAGTAGATTCTTGTCATCTACATCTTGCCATGCACCAATGTGGCTTCTTTGTTTGAGCAACACACCTCCAAACAAGCACATGTGATCTGGTTGGGGTACATTTACTATTAGTCATCTCTTCAAATGGTGACTACATCTTTATCTGGTGGGAGTCCTATTGTTTTGCATCCACACAACATACCAGTGACCTGTACATCCTTCTCTTCAGGTATTGATGTGATTCATTGTAACATTCTACCTCTTCATCACAATCAATAGTCCAGCATCTTGCCCACTCACAGATGTCAACATTTACTGATTGTTATATCATACTGGTCTCTTGTCCATATCTTCCACATAAGTCAAACATTAACTTGTGAACCAGTGACTCCAATGGTCATTGTACTAAATGACATCCTCTCCCTTATTGGTGATAGACTATATCGGTAACCTACTAGACTAGTTGACATCAATGACTGCACATCAACTGTACTCCCATACCAGTTTTCCTCCTATACCGGTTGACATCAATGACAACACAATGCCAACAAAAAAGGGAGCTTTTAATCCAGTTAATCAGCTAGCCCATGGATTTGCAGTAGTTAACCAACACCGATTTAAGGGTTCTGGCTTCCTTGCTATTATAAGCACCCATCAACACTGTGTCATCAACAAATTGCTGATGGGAATAGATCTTGTCAACTGATGATGGTATGTTACCTTTCAGTTGACCTTCATAAATAATTTTACTGATATATCTACCTAGGCTTTCAGCCAATATAACAAACAAAATAGGAGATATAGGATCCCCTTGTCTGAGACCCCTGGAAGAATTTATGAAGGAGTAGGAGAGCCATTGATAATAACTGATAGGGAGGGGGTAGAAATCAGATAGGAGATCATCTAGATCACTTTCTCACCAAATATGAAAGCCTTGAGGATAATGAGAAGAAAGCACCAATCCACCCGATCATAAGCCTTTGACATGTCAAGTTTCATAAGGAATCCTTGGTTTTTGGATTCTTCTAGGGAGTGAATAACTTCATGGACAGATATGATGGAATCCAGAATCTGCCTACCAGGAATGAATTCGGTTTATTAAGGAGAAATACTATCAAGGAGAATGGAGAGAAATCTAAGGGTGAGAACCTTAGATATGATCTTGTAAAAGGAATTGCATAGACTAATCATTCTAAAAGATCCATACAGTCAGCTCCTAGGGTCTTTGGGATAAGAATAAAAAAGGTAGCATTAATTTCTTTCAAAAGCATCTTAGAGCCAAAGAATTATTTCACTCCCTTAACAATGTCCTATATGATGATATGCCAAAATGACTGAAAGAAGAACATCAGGAAACCATCCGGGCCAGGGGATTTATTACCTTCAAAGGAAAAGACAACATGCTTGATTTCAGTCTTGTAAGGGATGGCTGAGAGAAAAATATTTTGGTCTCTCCCTATCATTTTCAGAATAGTAGTAAGGAATAAATCTTGGGCATTTTTGTCTAGATTACAATCTGTCATCAATAGATAAGAGAAATAGGATCTAGCTTCCTTTTTTGTTTCATCTTCCTCAAAGGACAGAGTCCCCCCTATGGATATTTTAGATATCCTATTAGCCGCCTTATGTTTCATCACAGTCATATGAAAGAATCTTGTGTTCTTGTCACCTTCCTTGAGCCACAAAGAACGGGAATGCTGCTTCTAGAATATCTCTTCTTTTTTAATAATATCATGATATTTAGATAATATCTCATTCTCAGAAGTGATGGAGATCTCACTATACCCATTTTCTTGGATTTTATCCTGAATATCCTTAAGATCAAGATGGATCGCAGATTTAGAGGCAAAAATGTCACCGAACACTTCCTTGTTCAATCTCTTAATCTTGTCCTTAACATTCCTTAAATTTTTAGCCACCTGAAACATGGTTGATCCCTCCATAGAAATGTTCCACCAGTCTTTGATATCTTCCTCAATTTTGGGGTGACTCATCCGCATTTTTTTAAATGTGAAGGGGAAATTTCTCCTCCTAGAGGTGGGGTCTGCAATAAAAGAAATCAGATAGTGGTCTGAACTAATGCAAGGGAGCACATTTAAGGATCAAGTATAATGATTGAACCAATCATTAGAGATAAGGGCCCTGTCAAGTTTCACTTGGATCAAATCAGAGCCAATTCTTTGATTATTCCAGGTAAAACTAGCACCTTGCAGATCCACATCATGAAGCACCTGATTATCAATGAAGTTCATCAAATCCATCCTACTATCTAGCTGAGAAGGAATTCCCCCAAATTTCTCCTTCTCCTTGAGGAGAGTGTTAAAGTATCCCATCACCAACCAACCTTCAGAGCTAAACTGAGATATGATTGATCTGAATTTCATCTTCCATAGGGTTTTGGGTAGGAGATTTTAGAAAATCATTAGGTTTTCCTTCTCCATCTGCCCATTTTGAGATAATGTTGAGAAGATAAGCTTTCAATGACAATGAAAAAGAGGATCTAACAAATTCGTTCGGGGATTCAAAAGATGAGTTTCCACCAAGAATATTACATTGTTGGGCATCTTCAAAGCTGGGGTAAGACTCCTCATTGTTTGAGTCCTCCTCCATATTGTTAGCTTGTAGAATGACATGGATCTCACCTTCCTCCATGTCTTCATCCTTTTTCTCATCAAAGTTAGGGCTAGGTTTATCTCCTTCATCAGATCTGGCCTGATCGCCTTCAAGATCTTCCTTCTTAGATTCCTTGGTACAAGATTTATTATCATTTTCCTTTTGAACATGGGTATCAGGAACAATGGCATTTTGGATCTTTGTTTCCTTATTGTTGGAATTTTTAGCTTTTCACTGCAACCTATTATCTTTTCTAGCTTTCTCCTTTTTTGCCTGCAGGGGGCATTTCTTGGCAATATACCCAACTTTATTGCAATGGAAACAAGTAAAAGTAACACTCTCATATTCTAATGGTTGGTTCCATATCCAAAGCCTAGAGTTAATCTCAATGGATAGAGGCATATTCATTCCTTGAGAGACACCCACATAGATTCTTGCATAGGTAAGTCATCTTCTAGCAACAGTAGTGGGATCAATGGAGAGGAGTTTACCAAAGGAAAATGCTAAACCATTAAAGACATCTTCAACCCAAAATTTCAGGGGAGAGCCAAGAGTCTTACCCAAAGAGGTTCTTGAGAAGAGAAGGGAGCATTAAGATCCAACAAAGGTGACCATTTCTGAAGTGCCAAAGTAGTTTTCCCAATCACCCAGGGACCACCACAGGGAATATTAGTCATATCTTCTTCATAGGAAAATTTAAGGGAAAGAGCCCCTTTCAGCATAGCTATTATTTCCACTTGTCCCTTAAGAACCCATTTTTTCCTAGTATACTCCTTAACCACATCAATATTGGGCCTAGGACCTAGAAATTTGCCAACTAGAGTCGGGGCCATCAGAGCAATATTGTGCTCAATAACTGGATCCAAGATTTCAATAGAAAATTTCCCTTTCACAGGGTTGGAAATATTATGTACCTTAGGGAGAGAAGAGTTACCACATGGTTTGATGCCAAACAGAGAGGACTAGGGGTGAGACGTCTCTTGTTGAATGGGCCCCTTTCTTGAGTCTCCATCATGTGTTGTTCCCCCTCCCCATAGATCCAAGTGTCTGTCACCTCCTTGTGGGTTCCCAATGACTGGATCCTTGCCATCCTCTCGAGAATTTGCAGACTTGGGAGATTTACGTGATCCATCCTTATCGTTAGCATCCCGGATTGCAGGGCCAGCACAGGGTTTCCTACCTAAAGAAGAATACAAAATTCCTCTCTGCATCCTCTCTAGTTGAAATCAAAAGGTTGCCTTGTTGTCCTCACTATCTTGCAATCAAAACTTTATTATCACTTAGTGGTTTCCCTCTTAGATCTATCATCTATGGTTCTATTATAGTCTCTTGAGTTAAGATATCTTACCTTTGAAATTTGTCTTCTCCTAGGAAATAATATCTTGCTCAAGATATTGATTTGTGGCTATCTCACCATTTTAGAACTTCATTATAGGACCTTTACAAGAGAGACCCCTAACTTTTGGTCATTGTTACATATTCTTCCATCATCATTCTTTGTTATATCTCCATTAATATAGAGAGATGGTAATTCATATATTTGTTAAATAATTTACTAAAGTTGTACTTGAGTGGTTCAACCATTTTCCCTTTGTTTCTTTTAGGAACCAAGATGGTATAAAAATTATTTTTGAAGAGAGATGAGAGATCGTAAAAGATGAACATTTCTTATTGACACACACAACTCAAATGAAAAAGGAAATGCATGAGTTGATGTGATATTTTTTCATGAAGTTTAATAAATTATTGAAATGACACCTGAGAACCAAAAATGATTTTACATCAATGCCTAACTTTGATATCAATTTACTAGAGAGCTAGGGTTGCTAATCTTGGTATGGCTTAGGCAATTTCTAAAGTAATTGGTTGAAGAAGTCATAAATTTTAAGGGTGATCCAATACGATATAAAGATAATACATGGGTTTCTTTGGGTATGAATTTGGCATAGGTTGTGGTGATGACATCCTTATTGACATAGGAAACCAATATTGTATTGTATTTAATAGAAGATAGCAACAAAAGGATAATAGAGGTTGTGAGAATCAAACTATAGGTACCATTGAAAGAAAGAAGCCAATGCTCCATGGTCCAGGCTACCCATAGTTTTTTTAAGTACATCCTTATGAGAAAGAATGTGTACACCTATGATTCATCTAACTCTTCACTCTTAGATAACACTATTAAGGTTAATTCAAGCATTAGTTGGGTAAAATTTTATTAAAAATGTTACTAGTACTTTTTATTTTATTGATCACTATCAAGATTGATTCAAGCATTTAGCTGGGTGCAAATTTTATTAAAAATATTACTAGTACTTTCAATTTGTTTGATATCATCAAACATGACAAGGAAATAAAAAATCAAATTTTCAATGTGGAGTATTTGAACTCAAACCCTAAAAAGTTAGGAAGGATATTAATATATGTCAAGAATGACATTAATCCTTTTGTAAATTTCACAAGTGCTAGGACTTTGAATGTTGCAAATTAGTTTGATCCTTGTATAATAGATCCCTCTTTATCACCACCTATTTCAAACCCTAAATATATGGTGTTGTGCATGAAAATCCAAATTCATTTTATGTTTCTTTGTAAATATCCAAATTTATATTAAGAAACTATATTATACATTTAGCAACTTATAATATCAACCACTAAAATTTCCTTTACCTTGGTGGACATTGACATCTCTAAGGTTATTCATGGTGATATCTTGATGGTTGAGGAAGGAAGTGGATTTAGTTATTGGATTCTGAGAGCTTTACATTCTAGTGTAGACAATTCTTTGATATTAGACATCATTCTTTGAAGTGATCTCACTCTCACAATAGGTTTGAAAGCTCAACTATATAGTGGAGAAATTCCCTTCTTGATAATTTGATATTAGATATTTTTGTTGTGTCTATTTATTTAGTGGAAGAATCTCATGATTATGTTCCTCCTAAGTTGGAGTCCCCTTGTTAGGGATTTTATTTCAAATATGATTTAAACTTCTCTTGCATTTGACTCCACCTAGTTAGTAGGTTGTGGGGGGAATTTTGCTCCTAATCAATCTATGGATTTTTTGTTTTATTTGATATATTTGGTTAGACCTTCTTCCTCTTCACATGAGGTGTATATGGTCGAGGCATTGATTAATGGCCCCCTCCTATCCTTATGATCAAATGAATCAAATAATATTGTTTGTTAGATGATTGTTTAAAGAAGAGATGTCTTCCTAACTCTATTTCAAAATCCCATCCCTGGGTTAAGGGTGTGTGGATTACAAGGAAAGAGTAAAATGTTATGAAAGTTGGTCTTCTTCCAATGGCAATATGGTTGTAGACATGTTAATAAAATTTTTGGTAGATTTTATTTTTTTCCTTGTTGTTAATCAACTGGTATTTTTTTGATGTTTCACTATAAAGGGGTTTGAGGTCCCATTAAAAATTATTTGCCCATTAATAAAAATAACTATTATATAATCTAGTGCCTCTAATAGCACCCTGCCTTCAAAATTGCTAGCACACTTGTCCTATATTTAACTAAATCCCTAGGTAGGTGCTATTCCATATATCCCAGCAATTCCCTTTGGTTGGATGGATGAAGGATTCTCAAGTTTCTCTTGTTTCTTAACCTCATAAGATAGTAAATTTGATCATTTTGGCTACTAATATACCTACTAACTATGAATTTATTTAGCGTAGAAGCTTTCTAAAGACTTAGGAGGTGAGTAAAAATAGATTGGTCACATGTTCTTATTCTTGTGAATGACAAAAATGCTCACCTAGACCTTGAGACTAGAAATAAATACACAATACTAAAGTTTGAAGATCCAAAATCTAAGACCCTCTATGAGTAGATAAGGCTTGGGACATATTGTTGATGACTTATAAAGATATCTAAATATCTCTTCTAAATTGTGGACATTAGAATTTGAAAAATGTGTTTCTTCATTAGACTTAGGATCGAGGATAATACTAATTTCCTTTGAAGATGCTAAACTCCTAATGGATTACAATATAAAATTTGTAAGCACCAATAATATTAAAAAATATGAGGATTTTCTTTAGGATATAAAAGTTTACCAAGAAAATGGAATCAAAAAGATAAAGTTATGGGTGATGCTGAATAATTGTTAGATAAGCTAGAAAAGAGTTTTCGATCAAGAAAGATAGTTTGAGACATTATCAAAACAGAGTTGGGATAGCATTGAATGCATTGAATGGTTTGATGCTTTTTCTCTTTAAGTTATCCTTAGAGACTTGAATAATAGGTTAGATGCCTTAGATATTTTTTATTCTTTCCTCCCACATCTGAATTTTAGAATAGATTCATGACCAAGTGTTTTAAAATAATGTAAACCATTGATTTAAAAAAAAATCACCATCAAATTGTATCATTTTAAAAAAGATATTAAAAAATTATGAATTTGTATTTTGAAGGAAGTAATCTCACTTTTAGGGAAAGCACATATGATTCTCATGAAAGTGGAAACAAATAAAAAGTAGGGAATAAATAGGCCATATAGCTTAAAATTAATCACTTGCCTAAATTTTTTTTGTTCCATTGGAAAAGTTATTGATAGTCACAATAGGTAATCAAAAAAAAAACCCAAGGAAAACCAAGAAACTCTTTAGAATATGAGAAAGTTGATACTGTTTCACAACAAAAACCAAAATGGGCATGTCTAGAAAAGCATTGTACATCTAAATAAAAATAAAAATTATTATCACTTTTAACTTAGAATAAGGATTTTTTAGAAAACACATCGGACGATGGAGAAGAGCAACATTCAAATTTCAAATTCCCTGCAAGGCGGGAACTCTGGTTTCAATGGTGGGAATGGCTAGAAAGATGGAGCTGGTCCTATGGGGGAGAAGGACAAGCCTCCAGCTATTCCAAAGGTGGACAAGACTCTGTAGGCTATTGGTACTCTGCCAGAGAAGAAAGTGGTCTCTGAAATCATAGGGGGGGGCTCCAAACCACGTGAAGAGGTCTTGGAGATTGGACTTGAATCTAGAAAATGGTCATCTCTTTTTGGAACAAGACCAACTGGAAAATCCTCTTTACCTCCTATCAAGAACATATTTGACCCTACCGGTGGTAAGTTCGCTATCTCTATCCCTGATTTGGTTCTGGACCATAATATTAGTAGTATGTTGAACTCCTTGGTAGGCAAGTTTATGGGTTCATGCCCAAACATCGAAGTGGTAAGGGCCTATGTTAAAAGGAAATGGGCTTTGAATGGTAATGTCAAAATCTTGACCTTTCGCAAAGGCCTCCTTACCTTTTCTTTATCATGTGAAGAAGATAAAACAAGGATTCTCTATGGTAGTCCCTGGATGGTTGGAAAGATAGCATTGGTCCTTCAGAAATGGCATCCAAATCTTAACATGAATGATTCTCTTCTGGCACAGGTCCTAGTCTGGGTAAAATTACTAGGTTTTCCTCTTGAGTATTGTGCAAAAAGAATTTTCTCTGGAATATCAAGCTCCTTTGGAAAGCTCCTCTCAATAGACCCAGTCACAGCCTCAAAAAGGAGGCTTACTCATGCTATATTTTGTGTAGGGATAGCTCATGATGCAGATATGCCAGAATAGATAGACATTGTGTCAAAATTGGGAACGTGGAAGCAACTGATAGAATATGAAACTATCCCCTTTGCTTGTTTCCACTGCAAGAAAGCAAGTCACTAGACTAAATCATGTCCTCCCAAGCCTAAAGGGGAGCTCAAGCAAGCCAAACCCTTGGTTGAGAGTAAAAAGGCTCTCAAAAAAAAGTTATGGCAAGTCAAAAACTCAGAAAGTAAGGAAGCTGACTTTTTTGATAATAACTACTTTGGACCCTTGTGGGAAAACAAGGAAGTGGTACCCTCAACCCTTGTCTCTAACCTCCCCACTCAAGAAGTCCTGAGGAAGGAGTTAACGAAAGTGAACAACCCCCTGGAAGGGCAGATCCGAATAAAGGAATCTAAAGGACAACCTGAATCCTCAAAACAAATAGCTAAGATGGTAATTGTTGATACTTTGGCTAGCAAGGAAGTGCCCAATGGAGAGGAGCAACCTAAGGAAGGGGAGATCACTGGCTCTCAAGAAGAAACAACTGACTCTTCCCCACTTTTGATCAGCTTAGAAATGCAAGAAGCCCATAAATGTGCTATATAATGAATCTCTTGGATTCATATCAAATTTCTAAAATAGTCAATAGTACTTCACCAAACTCTAGATTTTCTAAATGGGGTGATGAAGAAGAAATTTCCAGAATTCTTAGTAACCCTGAAGCTGGTCTTGAGAAAGAAGCTAACTGGAAAATACCAAAATATAGGAATAAGAAAAGATCCACCCCCTCGGCTTCCTAATTAAGGAAGTCTAGCAAAACTACCCAAGCTGATGTCAGGTATGTTTCTTCTTCTCTAGGATGACCTTCAAACCATAAATTCAGAGACAAGGAGGCCAACAAAAATATAGTAGATGGGACTCAGAAGACTCTGAAGGAGCTAGGAATTGGTAAGTAACTATGAAGATCATCTCTTGGAATATAAGGGGAATAAATAATCCCCATAAGCATGATATTATTAGGAAAACGATAAGGGATAGCAAACCTGATATTTTCTTATTCAAGAAACTAAGATGAGTAGAGATAAGGTACAATCTTTGAAGTTATTTAAATTTGGTAGCATTAGTGGTGGTAGCTCGGAAGGTTCCTCCGGAGGCATTGCAACCATTTGGAATCTCAATAGTGTTAAAGGTCAAGTTCTTATTCAAGAAAAAAAATTCTCTTGCATAAAATTTGAGCATTTAAAAGATGGAACATCTTGGATCCTCACTAATATTTATGCTCCTAATACCTTGAAAGCCAGAAGCAATTTTTGGAAAAAATTAATGGAAGTAAGGGACAACTTTAAGAATTTAAGCTGGCTAGTCATGGGAGACTTCAACACTCCCTTGAGAGAGGAGGAAAAATTTGGAGGAAGCTCTTCTCAGCTAGAAAGTAGACTGGCCCTCATGGACTTTATAAACTCTCAGACTCTCAATGATGTGGATATACGGGGACGCAATTACACTTGGACTAACAGGAGGACTAGAAATGACCTTATTCAAGTTCTCCTTGATAGAGCTCTTATTTCTAATGATTGGTACAAAACTTATTACTATTCCCTATCCACTCATATCCGGGTTGGGTCTGACCATTATCCTATAACTTTCTATGCTGACCCAATAAACAGAAGAAGGAACTTTCCTTTTAGATTTGAAAAAATGTGGACACTTCATCCTGACCTCATTCTTAAAATTCAGGAATGGTGGAACATCAAATTTGAGGGCACCACTATGTATAGACTAGTGAAGAAACTCAAAAGTATCAAAGACAACATAAGGTTATGGAACAAAACCAACTTTGGGAATATTTTTGTGGCCAAAGGTAAAATTCAGGAAGACCTCAATAAAATACAGGCTCAAATTCAAAAGGATGG
The DNA here is from genome assembly GCF_030272615.1 of Cryptomeria japonica. Classification (NCBI taxonomy): domain Eukaryota; kingdom Viridiplantae; phylum Streptophyta; class Pinopsida; order Cupressales; family Cupressaceae; genus Cryptomeria; species Cryptomeria japonica. Next base: position 525,934,730 of record NC_081407.1, read on the forward strand.
TTTCTCTACTATGTCAATTGCTGAAGAAAATGAAATCCTCAAAAAATACCATGAAATCATTGCTAAAGAAGAAACATTTTGGAAATAGAGATGAAGATGTACTTGGTTGAAGGAAGGTGACAAGAACACAAGATTCTTTCACATGTTGACAATTAAACATAAAGCGGCAAACAGGATCACTAAATTGGTTGTGGACAACAGGGAGCTAGTTATGGAGGAAGAGATAAGAAAATAGGCCAAAAGATTCTTTGCTGATCTCCTTTGTAGGGATCATAGACTGGATTTTGATGCTCAAAGATCTTTCCTTAATAATATTCCTTGCCTCATTGATGAGAAGATTAATCCCTCCCTTTCTGCTATACCTTCGAACCAGAAGATCAAGAATGTTGTCTTTTCTTTTGATGGTAATAAAGCACCCGAACCTGATGGCTTCCCCATGTTCTTCTTCCAAGAATTCTGGGATATTGTTGGGAAAGATGTCTCCAATGGAATCAAAGAATTTTTTGGTGCTCGAAGACATTTGAAAGAGATCAATGGTACCTTCATTGCATTAATCCATAAAATTCAAGGTGCTAACTCCATGGATAAGTTCAAGCCTATAAGCTTATGCAACTCTTTTTATAGAATTATTTCAAAGGTCCTTACCTCTAGATTCTTGACTATTCTTCCTCCTCTGATTAAGCACCAGCAAAATGGTTTTGTGCCAGAAAGACAAATCCTTGACTCCATAATAACTATTCATGAGAATATTCATTCACTAGTTATGGCTAAGAAATAGGGTTTTATCCTTAAGCTTGATCTCTCAAAGGCCTATGATCAGGTTGATTGGTCTTTCCTTGTGAAGGTTCTTTTGGCTTATGGCTTCTCTACCAAATGTGTGGATCTCTTCAAACAACTTATTACTACTGCCTCCTTTGCTGTTCTCATCAATGGATCTCCCTCCACCTTCTTTCAAGCCTCTAGAGGACTGAGGCAAGGGGATCCCATTTCTCCTATCCTCTTCATAATTATGGCTGAATGTTTTGGCAGATCTATGGAAATTATGGCAATGAGAGGAATTTTCAATGGACTCCAACCTTTTTTAGTTGATCATACATGCTCCCACCAATAGTTTGTGGATGATACCATTATCATGGGGGACTCAAGCATCTCAGAATCCAAAACTCTCAAGGACACCCTGTGTAAGGTTGCTTCTGCTTCTGGCCAACTTATCAATTGGGTTAAAAGCAAAGTGTTTTTCATCAACACTCCTAAGAGGAGACAACATAGAATCAACAAAATTCTAGAATGCCAGATTGCTAATCTTCTAGACACTTACCTTGGTCTCCCTCTAGGCATTGCACCACCTGATTCCTTTTGGAGTTCTCTGGTGAACAAATTTAAAAAAAAACTTGTTGGATGGAGAGGTTCCCTTTTAAGTCAGGCTGGAAAGCTCCAAATTCTAAAATCCTCCTTTCAAAGGATTCCTATTTAAGCCCTTAGCCTCTTCAAAATTTCTATTAAGTATGTTGAAGCAATTGAGAAAATTTAGAAAAAAATTCTTTGGTCAGGGATTGAGGAAAAGAAAAGAATGTCTCTTGTGGCTTGGGAAAAGGTGTGCAGACTAAAAATTAATGGAGGCCTGGGCCTGAGAAGAATCCAGACCCTCAATGGAGCTCTCTTGTCTAAACAGCTTTGGAGACTATTCCACTCTAACAATGAATGGTGTAAAATCTGGAGAAGTAAGTACTCTCTTTTGTCTTCCTCTCTTCCAGCTTTCATCAATTCTGATTTTAGTATGAATGGTTCCCATAGTTGTAATCATGCCTCAAAGTGTAAAGATAGCATTGCCAAAGGGGTTAAATGGAATGTTGGCAATGGTAGGAAATTTAGATTTTGGGAAGATCCCTGGCTCTTCGATAAACCTTTGGTAGATATCCCTGAATGGGCCCCTTTTGCTCCCTCCTGTATTAGAATCTACGGCCCTCTGGTTGAAGGGTATTGGATAGGTGATAAATGGAAGAACATTGAAAGTATTCACCCAGGCCTTATTAATCTTAAGAACCATCTTTCCTCTATTTGGTTGAATAAAGAGGAAGACTCCCTTATTTGGAAATTTGATTCTAAAGGCAACATCGTTGTCTCTTCAATGTATGGTGTTCTTTCCCCAACCCTCTCTGAGAATCCTTTTTGCTCTAAAGCTTGGATAAAGGGTTTAATCCCTAAAATCATTTTTTTCTTTTGGACTATCCTTCAAAACAAAATCTTGACCTTAGACAATCTGAAGGGTAGAGGCTTTTCTTTCCCTAATAGATGTGCTCTATGTCTCAAGGAGGAAGAGTCTATGGACCATTTGGCTGTCCACTACTCCTTTACTGCTTCAATTTGGGAAAGACTTCTTAATAATTTTTGTATTGATTGGATTTTTCCTAACACTATCAGTGATTTGTTCCATTCTTGGAATTATCACTGGGCTAACCCCTTTTTCAGATCTTTGTGGCAGCTATCTCTCCCTCATATTCTATGGGGAATATGGAAAGAAAGGAACAACCGTATCTTCAGGGACACTTCTCTCACCTAGGATGTTGCTTTCCAAAAAATTCAATGGGTTATTGTGGAGAACATTGGACTCATTGGGAATCCTTGCATTTCTACCAACCCCATGGAAAATCACATATTAAGTTCCTAGAATCTGAAGTATGTTGGTAGTCCTAAGCCCACTCTAAACAAAAGACTCAAAGCTAAATGGCATACTCCCCCACATGGTTGGATCAAAGTCAACTTTGACGGTGCTGCAAAAGGTAATCCTGGTCCTACAGGATGTGGTGCAATCCTGAGAGATGAAAACGGTAACTATAAGGAAATGATTGTTGTTCCTATAGGGAGTCAAACTAACCACAAGGCAGAAGCAATGGTTGCAGTCCAAGGTATTCTCCTATCCAAAAGATGGAATTGTCCCTATCTATGGATAGAAGGGGATTCTAATAACATCATCAAATGCCAAAAGGGAACCTCTAAGCCTTCATGGACTATCAATAACATAATAAAGGCTGCTAGAGATCTCATCAATACTTTTGAGAAATGCTTCATATCTAATATCTATCGTGAAGCTAATGGTTCTACTAATTGGGCAGCCAATGTGGCAGCCATCCAAGATAAAATGATCACATGGAAGGGCGAAGAGCACATCCCCGATGACGTCAGATCAATCATTTTTAAGGATCGATACAATAGTACCCCAAAGATCATAAATGGATAAAGTAATGATGAAACATATTAAAAGGAGTGCTATGAGTAATAATAATAAGGCTAGTACCATTTATTGCAAGACTCACACTACCACTTGCCACGCTTTCTGGGTATATTTGGTAGTTCCGAGAAATTTGCCTAAATCTCTCTGCAATTCTCCACCTGCTGCTCTGAATAGTGAAAAAATGGGAGGAAGTCGATGCCATTACGAACCCAACAACTGCAAGGAGTGGAAGCAAAAGGAGGTTGTCTGGAACATTTTGTAGAAGGGCAGATTTTTAAAGTTTATGGAGAGGCTCCATGGGCGCGATGCCATAGTTACTAAGTTCTTCTGTAAAAACTGGAGAAAGGGCACTTTGAATATGGGAGATCAATCAATCTCCATAGATGAGGACCTCATTGCTCAAGTTATGGGTCTTCGCAGGGAAGGAAGCAATTACTACAGAGATAGGAAATTGAGAAAGGAGGCCATTGAAAGATATCCTGAAATGACAAAGGAGAAAAAGCACCTGGCTAAGCTAAGTAAAACTTAATATCCTCCTAGGGCTTTTGTTAAACCATGGAGGGAGGTCTTATTTGCTATAATGCACTATGTAACTTTGGATGGTAGATTCACAAAAGTGTATGGCTACCATTTTGTTTTGCTGAACCATTTTAGGTATGATGAAAAAGTCAATATCCCTTATTTTCTGTTGTGCTCCATGAATGTGGCCATTAAGGCCCATAAAGAGAACCCTATGGGTGATATTGCCATGCATCAATGATTCATGGTTTTAATTTCTGACCACCTCAAAGCCAACCAAATTGCCTGCCCTCAGCCTTCTATCTTAGAGTCTGAGGAGGAAGTGTCAGATTTTGTTTTTTCTTTAGGTGAGGAGTCAGATAGTGATTCGATGAGCGAGTCTAAAGAGAGTCAAGATGACTCTGAAGTAGAAGTTGGTAAGAAAAGAAAACATGTGAGAACCAAGCCTTCCTCCTCGAAGAGAAAGAATAAATCTAAAGATAAAATTCTCCAAATTAGCTCCTCCTCGGAGGAAGAGGTCTCTGAGGATTCTGAGAAGGAACCCCCGTCTCCCTAGAAAAAGAAAAACAAAATTTCTATTCAGACAAGGAACAAAAAAAAGAAATAAGATGCCAACATTATGAAGATTAAGGAACAGGCGCAGAGAAAGATCCCAGACTTCAACCAGAATGTGGAGGAGGAGACCACTGGGGAAGGTTCTGAACAAAGAATTATAAAAGTTGGTAAAGTCACTGTCGGAGACACCTCCAATATGGAAAAAGACAATGCTGGTGAGAAATCACCCTCCTCATGTCCTCCTCCTAAGGGTTTGAAAGGCTTTGTGGACACCATTGATTGGCTAATTTCCAATTACAAGAAAGTTGTGGAGGATATTAAGAAGCTCAATCATAGAGTCCAAATTCAGGAGACTATTAGTTTTGGCGGAGGAAAGTCAATGGCAGAATAGGTTGAGGATCTGACTAAAATAGTTGCTAAAGCCGAAGAGATCAAAGACTCCTTTAACCCCAGGTTCAAGCAAATTGAGAAAGACCCGACTGAGAGGAAAAATAATGAGATTGGTATGGATCAAAGAATGGAGGAAACTAATAAAAAAGTCAATAAAATTGAAGAAAGCCTTAAAAGCATTGCAGAACAAAGCTTAAACATTCTGAAGGATTCAGCTGGCAACATAAAAATCCTCATCAACAAAATGGAAGAGGAGAAGGATTCCTTGGAGATTGAACCTGACATGGATGGCACAGGAGAAGTGCAAGGACCTAGAACAAGGACCAAAGGTAAAAAGAAGGAGAAAAAGCCAAACAAGGACCTGGAAGAATTCAAAGTTGTCACGACAAACTATGATCAGCTGGTGAATAAGGTGGAGGAGCTCCTTAAGTATTTTTAGTTGTGTTGTGTTTTCTTTGGTTTTTTTCTACTCTGTTGTTCCTTTCTTTTGCTGTCCTTTCGGTTGACTGGGTTTTTTCCAATCTTTTTGTAAGCTATTCCTAGTAGTTCTGGATGCTTTTTGATGAACTCTTATGCTCCTATGTAAAGGTTTTGGGTCCTTAAAACCTATTTTGCTTATTAATCATAACTTAGAATAAGGATGTGTTTGTGTGTTGATAGAATGAATTGAAGAATTTCATGTCTACAAAATCATGATCTCATATCCCCCTTAAACTAGGCATGCCACATTTTATCTAGGAACAAAGAAAATAAAATATAAAAGTAGTAGGTTGTGATGTTTGAAGAAATATCTAAACTAATTAAGGTGGGAATTATTTATCCCATTTACCATTCCACTTGACAGGTAATATTTTTCTTATAAGAAAGAAGAATGGTAAGATTTGTATGCGTGTGGAATTTTACAATTTTAAGCAATCATCCTTAAAAAAGAATTATCCCTTTCTTGTTATGGATCATGTGTTTCAAATGGTTTTAAAATCCAAAATAATGTCAATGATGGATGATTTCTTGAATATAATGAGATCAAAATTCCATAGGAAGATTAGTATAAAATTGAATCTATCACACCTTGGGGCATTTTTGCATATAAAATAATGTCATTTTATTTGGTAAATGTTGGTTCCACATTTTAAAGGGGAATGGATCTATATTTTTGTGACATGAAGAATAAAATCATTGTTTTGTATTCAAATGATTTAATTGAAGTTTCTAAAAAGAGGAGGACCATATATATCTCATGGAAATTATTTTGCAAGGACGTCATAAACAAGGAATTCCACTTAACTAAAAGAAATCTCTCTCGTGTTATAAAAGGGAAGTTATGAGGACATATATTATTTAAAAAAGTGATTATATTTGATCCAAAGAGGGCCGATACTATCTAATAGATTACCCTACTTAGAAGTTGACCTAGAGTGATATTTTTTCAGCAAGTTAACTTCTTATGCTAACTTTTGCCTTTTTTTTTTCAGGATTAGCAAGACACATCATAGATATAATTAATGATAATGTAGTATTTAGTTGGATAAATGAAGGTAAAAAAATATTTAATGACTTTAAAACTTCCTTAGCCAATGCCCTTATTTTAGTCCATCCAAAATTTTGGAAATATTTATTTATTTTCTACTGTGTTTCTAATTACACTATGAAAATAATACTTCAAAAATATTAGGAAGAAATTGAGTCCCCCATAACCTTCACGGGCATTCCTTTAAAGAAGAAAAAGATGAACTATTATTTCACTAAAAAACATGTATTTGTTGTAGTAATAATTGTTAAATAGTTCTTTACTTATACATCTTGAACTCACTTTTAATTGTATATGTTATAAGTATGGTTGTCGTTGCATAAAAAGATCAACCTGTTAATTCATAATACAACCACTAGACTTATAGAATCCATAGGATGGGGTTAAGCCATCTCACAAACCCAAGCACTGTGTTGCACAACACAAGGAGACCAAGGGTACACACCTTGCAACAATCTCCCCTTTAGTGCAAGAAAAGGGGGTTGAACCTATGACCAAGCTCTGATACCACTTGTTACAAGTACGGTTGTCGTTGCAACAAAAAAATGACCTATCAATGCTCGATACAAACTGTAGAGATATGGATAGCATGGGAGGTAGTTAATCCCTTGTCACTCTCAAGGGGAGCACTGACCATTTTACCAACAGTATATAAACCTGATATAATAGTGAATATATATACATACATACATACATACATACATATAAATATATATGTATATATATACATATACATATATATACATACATATATATATACATATATACATATACACATATACACACACACATATATACATATACATACATATGTATATGTATATGTATATGTATACATATATACATATACATATACATATATATATATATATATACATATACATATACATATGCATATACATATACATATACATATACATATACATATACCTATATATATATATGCATATGTATATATATACATATATATGATGGTATGATGAAGAACAAGGATCTGGTCAACTATTGAGAGGGGGGGTGAATCAGTAGATAGAAAAACTGATAAACTTCACCAATATCTAAAACAATCTCTCAAAGTAAACTTAAAACTATCAATGCAATATCACTGTCAAAAAACTGTGAAGCTAAACCGGTTGTCTGTTACAATAGATTTAACAGTAAACAACTTGAAACTCACAAACATCCAAATACTTTTACTGACATAAGTAAAACTTCATTTCATGTTGTTGTCAGTTATCATGACTTATCAAAGTGGATTAAGTAGTTAAGCAAATCAACCATAGAAATCATAACCACAAAAACATTCACCACTTGACACAATATTTTTGATGTGGAAACCCAAATGGGAAAAACCACGGTGAGATGAGACTCAAAAGATAACTATCCGAACTCTTCTAAAGTTCGCCCTGTTAGGAGCCAAGCCTGTTAAAGCTTTTACAAAAAGTCCTATTAAGAACATGTTGGTAAATAGATTTGTCACTGCAGTCATTTATCTGAAACTAACCCTATTTTCTAGATGAGCAATGACAAACGTTCCAACAATTTGAGAGATTGGAGTGAAACCACAATCTTCCTTTGCATTTGAGAGGGGTAGCTCCCTCATATGATAGGGTTATTTAGGATTTTTGTGTACTTTTAACCTGAAAGTACATAAAGGAGAAAACATAGAACTTAAACCAAGATTAATAACAGAAACCCTACTAGAAGACATACGAATACCAAGTAGGATTCCATAAATGATAACAATTACAAAAGGGGTCACCACCAAATAGGTTAGTCATGTAACGATGATGAAAGAAGTAGAATAAACCTTGACACACAAAGAGATAGGTCATACTAGCACATGCAAGTCAAGATACCATGAAATGGTGTGTTTCATCAATAGATTTCACCAATACATAAAGGGATTACTAATTCAACATACAAAAAATTAGTAACAATAACTTATGAATACATTCAAGACACACAAAATCAATGCATTCTTCATTATTCTTTTTGAAAATATACAAGTTCAAAAACCCCTTAGTACAAAGGTATGAACATCAAAATTTCTCACTTAGTTTCTCTACAAAATTCTGCAGAGTTTTCCCCCCGTAAAAGTCCCCCTTTACAATACCAATAGCCTTGTATTTATAGGCTTCTTTAGATAACTAACTTCTAACTAGCGATAACTACTTTCTAATTACCTTTTTGAAATAAAATGGTTCTAAAAGTAACAAACCTTATCTACGTATGACTTTTACAACTTTTCACAAAATAAGGCTTATTTTATAAGTTTGAGCTACATTGAGTGACATAAGTTACTTTTACAAAAAGGTAACTAGTAACCCATAGCTTTGAAGAAATACCATTTGAATTATTATTAACTTTGTCGGAGGTATCTTTCAATTTTGTAAAATTTTATGAGAATATCTTAAGTGACACCAATATTCTTCTTTATGTCATGAGTCATCTTCCAATCCATCCATCCTTTGCATCAAACATATTCTGAAATAAAGGTGGTCTTCTTTTATTTGGAGTAGCTTCTATTTGAAATATGCACATTCATTCTTGTCTATTGCAAGCATTAGATCTATAACTGATGGCTCAACCTTCATCACGGTGGGTGCGACAGATTGAGTGAAGGTGTTTGTGGATTCACAGTCGAAGGTGCACAGTGTAGTTTCGGTCAACTCTTATTTCATTGGCAATCTAGAAGGATTCTTCTCCAGTTACTTAGGTAGTCGACGGTGTGGGCCTTCCTCATCCAATCTCATTAAAACCTGAATGGGTAGTGTTCATGAAGGTGGTTCTCCGATCACAAAGAAAGTTGTCTCCCTGGGTTGTTGATGCTTGCTTCAAAGGGTTGGACACCTAGTTTCGATTCAAAGGTTGAGAAGTCATCTACCCAGCCCATGTGGGTGAAGCTCCCCGCTTTACCTTAGTAACTCTAGAGTGAACAAATTGTGTGAGCGATTGACAACAACATTGGAGTTTTTCTAGGATTTTTTGATCACCCACTTACTTTTTTAATGAAATAAATGGCTCACATACTTGCTGAAATGGAATTTGGTGAAGGCTTATCTGATATGGTTGAAATTGAGGTTCAAAATAAAAACATATTCAAATCTTGGATTATGTATGCCCGGATCCCATTTCTGTATGGATACTACCATAATTACAGCCATATAAAATCAAACTACGAGCTCATGATTTATACCACTTCTCATTAGTTCTTTCAAATAGTTTGAGTATGTCATCCATGATTCATATTTTGCACACGATATCAGTGGTACAAATGCTCCACCGCAAGTCTAACTCATTCAAGATAAATTCCATGGGATTGGAAGGTTGACCACAATCATAGAGCACAAATAAAGCTTATAGAGTTAAGAGAGTTTGAGATCTTCCTTGCAAAACCCATTTTGAGCACATTCACTGCAATCGTTTCTTTAAATGAGATGGCATCTCTTTAAAACATTATGTCAAATAGTTCGATTGCCTTGTGTGAGCTCCACATCATTCTATCAAACAACTCGCACCTTTGCTTGACTCCACAATTTGCAGCTATGTCTACCATTACAGTTTGCGGTGTAATCTTGCTTCTATGATTGGCATGTATGTCTCTAGAGTAGCTACAACTATATAGTCATTTCTCAACAATTTGGTAGTTATGTCACTAGAGAAGCTTGCGGTTAGTTTTGCTGTAATGATCACGACTTGCACCACACCCTCAATCCTCCTTTATGCACAAAGAAAATCGAGTAGTTCCAAGAAAAACATTTTCTTGATAATGGAAGGAGGACAAACTTGTGTTGAAGGTTTGCATTGTTACTCATTTGTTCTTGCTTACAAAAATTCATAAGATTGTATTTTCTTTGTACACACAAAAACTCTTATGGAAAGGTTAAGAATACTCCAAAACAGAGCATTTCTAACCTTATTGACAAAGTGGGCCCACACAAGGTTAAGAAATAACTTTAGAGATGCTCTATTTTGGAGCATTCTTAACCTTTCCTTTTTTTTTTTTTCCTTTTGGAGGTTTTGAATTTGGGTTAAGAATGCTTGAAAACAGAGCATTCTTAACCATTTTCTTTCAAAGGTTACGATTTCAACCTTTAGGAGCCATTGACCATGAAGGAGAACAAAGGGGAAATGGAAATGATGTTTTAAGACAACTTTTTCCCACAAATGACCAGAATATTAAAACAATTAAAAATATTTAATTATTTTTTGAAAAATAATTTAAATATTTTCAATTTAATGCCCAAGCTTAGGAAAAATGGCCATAACTTTCAAACGGTAGGGAGTTAGGCTCTGAAATTTGAAACACATGTCGATGGTAGAGAAAAAAGTCAACATAATCATTTATTCCTCATGTAGAAACCTATGATGAGGGATTTTAATCATGTTTGGGCGAGGGACATCAAAATTTCAAAGTTTAATATATGATAAACTGTGAACTGGGTTCAGGCGAAAATTAGCCACATGGCACAAAATGATGCTTAGAACCTGTATATCAAATGATTTACCTCAATTCTTGGTAATTTACAAAATTCATCCATTTCTCATATTTTGACTGGCAACAACCTTGGATCATGTGCTCACTTATTATGCATAGACACATTTGATTCAACATTGGGACCAATTTGAAGTTCAAATTTTAGGTATGTCAAATATGGGGGCAATAGAACAGATCCTGTTAGGGACCACTTGGTTAAGGGATTGACTATACCCTATGAGGAGTAACCTTTGTAAAGGATTTAGAATCCAAGCTAATGGACCACCTTGTTAGAGGATTTGAATAGCACCAAGCTTGTTAGAGCTTACCCATTTAGGGGATTTAACTGTTGTAATTGTTAGAAAACAATAAGAGTTTGCTGATCCATTTGAATAGCAATACACTTGCTTGTTCAGATCCTTTTCATGCTCCTATCTGCCTTTACTCAGATTGCAGATACATCATCCAGTTTGGCAACCACACACTAAACTAAAAATTTGCCAAATCTGAAATTAAACAACTCATCGCCCTTATAAACAAATCAATTAGGTCGATAACACAACAAAAACCTAATTCACATAGAGATTACAAACAAGTCAGTTCAAGTATGACCATTGTTATACATAACTATCTCTACACATCATTCAAGAAAGCCTCGACCACTCCTTGATGACTGCTTCATCGAACTTAGTAACTCATCACACGCTTTGCATTACATGCAATATACTTGCTCATTCCCAAGACAAAAACCGTTACCTCAATGCGCCAAAAACACTTTGAAACTCTCTTCATACAATATGCATATGTGTCATAATCATTACCGCTCACCATTAGATCATAAACCAATATAACCAATTCACTAGACTTAATTAGTTAGGGTTTATTAAAACACTAGGTAGGGTTTATCAGTTCACCACACGCGAACATCAAACCTGACTATTTTTGGAATAACACCACACGCAAACATAGAATATATACATATATGTATTCTAGAACTCATGCCAATGAAATACTCTACGTCATTCACCAATACAACTCCAATCCACTACTTATGTAGTCCTGACTCCACAATAGGCCAGTATTACTGGCGAAAGGGAAATTATATTAACTCAGATCCTGATACTCAAGGTTATATTTCTTCTTCCAAAAATCAAGTCCATCTCCTCCTGCATGCTAGACTTATTGAAATAATATGGGTGGTAGGATTCTTGTAGAAAACCTGTAGAAAACCAATTTCCCGCGTAATACAAAGTAATCAATAGTTAACTTTAAATTAAGCTTTATTGGAAAATACTTAACTTTTATTATAATATATTAGTTAATATGAGAAATAATATAAAATAAGAAAAGTTAATTTATTTCATAATTAATACTAATTAGTATTAATTTGACGGGACATCACAATTTCAAACTCACTTTTCATTTCATTTGCAAAGTCATTGCTCATGTCATCATTCCCTCCAAATATGATATCATCTACAAACACTTCACTAACCAGTATTTTATCTCCTTTAGATTTGAGATATATGTTGCCATCTTCACTAGTTCTCTGAAAACCTATCTTCATCAGGTGTGAATGAAGCCTTTCATACCATGCTCTCGGTGCTTGCTTTAATCCATATAATTCTTTGTGCAACTTACATACCATGTATTTCTCATCAGTCAGAGCATAACCATCTAGATGCTCAATGTATACTTCTTCTAGTATTCCATTCAAAAATGTTGACTTTACATCCATCTGGTATACATTGAATCATTTGTGTGCTACAAATGCAAGTAAAGTTCTGACACCTTCCAGTCTAGCCACTGGTGCAAAAGTCTCACCATAATCTTCTCCTTCTTCTTGTGCATAACCTTTGCAAACCAATCTAGCTTTATTGTGAACTACAACACCATCTTCATTCAGCTTGTTCCTGAAAAACCCACTTAGTACCTATCACATTTTTATTTACCAGTCGGGTTACTAGGGTCCATGTGTTATTATTCTCAATTTTTCCAAGCTCCTCCTCCATAGATTTAACCCAATGATCATCTCCAAATGCTTCCTTAGTAGTTCTAGGCTCAATAGTGGAGATAATGCAAGAATTCTCTCCGATTCTTCTTCTGGTCAATACTCCAGCATCCTTATCTCCAATAACCTGCTTAGGATTGTGATTGAGTCTCACATACCTCAAAATAACATGATCATTATCTTCAAGTTCTTCTTCATTATTATTATCATCTTCTTTTGAATCTACCTATTCCAGCTGAACTGGTACAACAACATTCAGTTTACTAGTTTTAGGTTTCACAGGTTCTGGTTCCAAAAACAAAATGCAAGGATCTTCATCCTTTTTCTCCATACTAGTTTCCTCTGAGACTTCAGGATACTCATCCACTGTAACATCAACACTCTCAATTATTCTTTGTGTCCAATTGTTATAACATTTGTAGGCTTTACTCTTGGTGGAATAACCATGAAAGATACCTTCATCACTCTTAGCCTCAAACTTGCTAACATAGTCACCTCTCTTAATAAAATATTTTCTGCCAAATATCTTGAAATAACTAACATTAGGTGATCTACCATACCAGGATTCATAAGGAGTCTTGCCCTTGTTGGTATTTTGGTATGGTTTTGTCATTGATGTCAACACCTACTAAACACTTATCAACTCTGGCACTTTGGAGAATCAACGACATTCACCGGCAAGCAAGTGACTCATGCACAGTCACCAGTATATGGTACACTGGCAAGATATAATGATCACTGACACTTGGAATGATATGGAAAACACTTGGTAATGTCGAAGACATCGTGTGGACACTTTGTCCTAGATTTTTGTTTATTGATATATTCATATTTGCATATTTGCTATTACCGGCAAATAGGTCCATGGTTACACTGACAGGTTTATCTTTTCTAGATCAGCACGACATGCTATGGAGATGATTAATTATTATTGTAAATGCATTAAGCCGACATGTTGAATCAGTTATTGCATCGGATATTGTATTGTTTGTAAAATGTTTTTATTGTAATATCTTGTAGAGCCGACCTACTAAAATTGGTCTTAGGTTATGGTATAAATGTAAGATCTTATTTGTAAGATCAAAAGTGGATTGCAAAAAAGGATTGTGTGAAGGTATATGCGAGAATAAGCAGAGCTATACACATAGACATCATTTGAATATTGAAGGAAGGTTTTTGTGAAGACAATCAGAATTACACCAGTACTGAATCCAGCATATGAAGATGCTATTTTGTGCAGTACATTCTTGTTGGATTTAACCATCCAACTATAGTTAGTGTGACTCCCATTTTGTGATTGAGCAGTGAGCTCTATGTGCTTGGCCTTTCTGCATGTGCAGACCCCATTTATGTACACTTACTATCTGCAGTAGTATCATCTGATTGTGGGTAAGGTTTCCCATTGTGGTTTTTCCCCTTACAGGGTTTCCACGTACAAATATTGGTGTTATGTGTTGTGGATGACTTTGTATTTATGTTTCATGCTCTAATCCTTACCGGTATAGCAATTAACTATTAAAATTGTATATCAGCATATTAAACTAGTTTACCGATATTAAGCATTAAGTTGGTTAAGTTGTTTTTGGTTTGAATTTATTTGATAACTGATTCACCCCTCCCCTCTCAGTTGCCTCCGGGATCTAACAATTGGTATTAGAGCGGAGTCCTCTTTTGCAGAAGTTTAACCACTTGAGGAGATCCAATGTCTACTAATTATTTCAGGAAGGATAGTCCTAAACTTGATGGAACCAACTATGGCATATGGAAGATCAGAATGGAGACACATCTAAATTGCATTGGAAAGGACATCTGGGATGTTACAAAGAATGGTTATACTGCTGTTGTACAAGGTCAGCCTAGTCCAGCTAACTTGACGAAAGATGAGGAAAATGATTGCAAAGCAAGAGAAACACTTTTGAGCTCATTATCAGATCAACAAATCATGGGAATATCAGACAGGTCTACTGCTAAAGCTATTTGGGATCATTTGGAAACACTGAATGAAGGAGATTCCATAGTCAAAATTGCAAAACTTGAAAGCTTCTGGGTCAGGTATGAACATCAAAAAATGGAAGAAGATGAAAGGATTTATGCTTTTATGTAAAGAGTAAATGAGGGTTTTTTGGGTGTTAAATGTTGTGGAGGAACCTTAAGTGAAGATGAAATTGTTTCAAAAGTTTTAAGAGGATTAGCACTGGCATATAAAATGAAAGTCACTGCTATAAATGAGTTAAGAACAATGCCTAATACATCAGTTACTAGGGATACATTGATTGGGAAACTTTCAGCTTTTGAAATTGAAGAATGTGGTCCTATTGCTACTATAAAGAAAGATTTGGCCTTTAAAGCATCAACATCATCTGCTCCATCATTTGATAAATCTGATTGGAAAGCCTTTTATGCAAGAGAACTTGAAGAAAGCAGGAAAGAGAATGAAGAACTTGAAGCACTATTTGCAAGAAAAATGCCTAAAGGTCCAGTTGGAAGTAAGTATGAAGGTAAAGAACCCTTTAAATGTTTTAACTGCAATAAGATTGGTCATATGGCTTTGAGATGCCCTGATAGACATGCTAGACTAAGAGAAGAAGCTAGAAGAAAATACAAGCCTAACCTTGAATATTAGAGATACAGATTTAAGAAGAATAAAGACAAATCTTGTTACATTGTTGATGAAGGTGTGACTGATGATTCTGATGAGGATCCAACAAACAATGGATGGGTTTTTGTTGCTATAACAGAAGATCAACTGACACCTACTGCTCAACCGGTAGTACAAGCCTTGGAAACTAAATTTGGAGTAAAGGATGAATGGATCATTGATTCAGGATGCTCACATCATATGACAGGAGACAAAGGTAAATTCTTGAACTTTCAAGAATACAATGGAGGCTTAGTGAGATTTGGAGATGACAAAGCTTGCTCAATCAAAGGTAAGGGTACAATATCTCTTGATGGTAAGCATAACACTGACAGTGTTTACTATGTTGAAGGATTAAAGCATAATCTTTTGAGTGTTGGTCAATTAGTTGAGAAAGGATTTCAATTACAATTTAAAAATGGAAAATGCAAAAACATGAACAGAACTGGTTTGGAAATTGCAACCGGTAATCAGACTAGAGGTAATATCTTTCATTTGAATAATAGTGAAAAGGCATGCTTGATTGCACATATAGATGAAAGTTGGTTATGGCATAAGAGACTCTTTCATGTAAACTTTGATTGCATTGTGAAAATCAATACTACTAAGGGAGTTAGAGATTTAACTAAAATTGTCAAAGCTCAAAATACAGTATGTAAGGAATGTCAATTTGGAAAACAAGTTAGAGATAGTTTCAAAAGTATTCTAGAAAAATCCAATAATGCTCTTGATTTAATTCACACTGATTTATGTGGTCCAGCTAGAACTAAAAGCTTACAAGGTGATAGATATTTCATGCTAATCATTGATGATTACTCTAGAATGTGTTGGGTTACTTTTCTTAGAGAAAAATCAGAAGCACTGGGAAAGTTCAAACTATTCAAAGCAATGGTTGAAAATGAAACCAGTAAGAAAATCAAATGTCTAAGATCAGATCAAGGAGGAGAATTTACATCTAAAGAATTTAATACATTCTGTGAAGTGAATGGAATCAGAAGACAACTATTAGCACTTCGAACACCACAACAGAATGGAGTTGTTGAAAGGAAAAATAGAACTATCTTGGATGCAGCAAGGAGTATGTTATTAGAAGCAAACCTACCACATGTATATTGGAGAGAAGCAGTTAGTACAGTGGTCTATACATTCAACAAAGTTCACATCAAAGGTGAAACCAGCAAGACCCCTCATGAACTATGGTTTGGTAATACTCCTACTCTAAAGTATTTCAGAATTTTTGGAAGTAAATGTTATATCAGAAGAGATGAGTATATTGGCAAATTTGATCCTAGAAGTGATGAAAGAATATTTCTTGGTTATTCATCTAAGAGCAAGGCATATAGATGTTTTAACAAAAGATTGCAGAAAATTGTTGAATGTACAAATGTAAAGATTGATGAACAATTCAAACGAACTTCAAGGTATATAGACTCTGAACCGGCAACAAAAATTTTGGCAAATGAACCTACTCTAAATCCACCAGTACCAAATGAAGATCCAGTTACCCTGGTATCATCTGAGGATTCCACAATAACTGAGGAACCGCATCAAACAAAGACACCCTAGTATTTAAGACTGAATCATTCTGAAGATCAGATAATTGGAAACAAGTTTAAAGGAGTTATGACAAGAGGAATATTGGCAAATGAAGAGGTATATCTTATTTCTCAAATTGAACCATCATATGTTAATGAGGCATGTGAAGATAGATTTTGGATTAAAGCTATGGAAGAAGAATTAGAACAAATTGAGAAAAATAACACTTGGACATTAGTTCCCCGACCTAAAGATAAAAATGTAATTGGAACCAAATGGGTATTCAGAAACAAACTTAATGAAGATGGTAAGGCTGTCAAAAATAAAGCAAGACTAGTGTGTAAGGGATATTCTCAGAAGGAAGGAGTTGATTACAATGAAACCTTTGCAACGGTAGCTAGAATTGAGGCAGTCAGATTATTTTTGGCTTTTGCAGCACACAAGAACTACAAAGTTTATCAAATGGATATTAAATGTGCATTTTTGAATGGAGATCTTGAAGAGGAAGTCTACATTGAACAACCTGATGGATTTTCTTTGACAAATGACAATGATATGGTTTGCAGGTTAAGAAAAACTCTGTATCGATTAAAGCAAGCTCGAAGAGCTTGGTATGCAAGATTGGATAAGTATCTTTTGAAGATTGGTTTTACTAAAGGAAATGCATACAACAATTTATATTATAAATAACTAATGATGACATCTTGATTATAGAAGTATTTGTTGATGATATAATCTTTGGAGGAGAAGATGGATTATGTAAAGAATTTTCTATTAAATGCAACAAGAATTTGAAATGTCCATGATTGGAGAAATAAATTTCTTTTTAGGATTGCAGATTTCATAGACTGATAAAGGTATATTCTTGAGTCAATCCAAGTACTTAAAAGAGTTACTAAAGAAATTTGGGATGGAGAGCTCTAAACCTATGACAACAAATGACAAATTATCACAAAGGGGTGAATCTACACCTATTAATCCAACTAGATACAAATCTATGATAGGAAGTTTACTGTATTTGACACAAACCAGACCTAATATTATGAATGCAATATGTATTGTTTCAAGATTTCAAAGTAATCCTAGAGAAAATCATGAATCAATAGTAAAAAGGATTTTCCGGTACTTACAAGGCACTATAAATCTTGGATTATGGTATCCTAGAGATGAAAACTTTGAATTATGTGCATACACAGATGCAAATTGGGCAGGAGACGTGGATGATAGGAAAAGCACCACCAGCGAAGCATTCTTTCTTGGAAATAGATTAGTTTCTTGGTTGAGTAAGAAACAAAGTTGTACATATTTATCAATAGCAGAATCAGAATATATTGTAGCAACAACTAACTGTACACAAGTACTATGGCTTAAGAAAATGTTGAAAGACATAAAGGTAAAATGCAAGGATCCTATTACTATCTATTGTGACAACACTACCACAATTGATATATCTAAAAATCCGGTATTACACTCTAAAACCAAACATGTTTCTATCAAACTGAATTTTCTAAGGGAAAAAGTTGAAGCAAAGGAAATAAAATTGGTTTATGTGAATACTAAAGAGTAGATTGCAGATATCTTCACTAAACCTCTGCCTAAGGAGACTTTTGAATATCTCAGAGATCAGCTTGGGGTCATACTCCCATCGGTAGAGACTTAGGAAGTTGATGATTACCATAAACTGGCAGAATTAACAGAGAAATCTTTTATTCCAGCTTTGATGGGAAGCTACTTCTCAGGGGGAGTAGTTGGTATACTAAATTGATTGGTATTTTGTATATGAACTTGGTTTTGTTGTAACTTTGGAATTTGATGTCAAAGGGGGAGATATTGGTATGGAAAAACTTTGAAAAACACAAGGAAAACACATGTTGCTCCCAAGGGGGGAGATTTTTTTTGGGAGAGATTATTAATCTCTGTACATCTCTTTTTGGGGATTGTTGTTTGGGAGAGATTATTAATCTCTTTACATCTCTTTTTGGAGATTGTTGGTTTTTGGTATTTGGCATTTCTGTTTTGGCACTTTGATGGTTTTTCCATCTTGTGTTGCCATCAATGCCAAAGGGGGAGATTGTTGGTATTTTGGTATGGTTTTTTCATTGATGTCAACACCTACTAAACACTTATCAACTCTGGCACTTTGGAGAATCAACAACATTCACCGGCAAGCAAGTGACTCATGCACAATCACTAGTATATGGTACACGGGCAAGATATAATGATCACCGACACTTGGAATGATATGGAAAACACTTGGTAATGTCGAAGACATCATGTGCACACTTTGTCCTAGAGTTTTGTTTATTGATATATTCATATTTGCATATTTGCTATTACCGGCAAATAGGTCCAAGGTTACACCAGCAGGTTTATCTTTTCCAGATCAGCACAACACACTATGGAGATGATTAATTATTATTGTAAATGCATTAAGCCAACATGTTGAATCAGTTATTACATCGGATATTGTATTGTTTGTAAAATGTTTTTATTGTAATATCTTGTAGAGCTGACCTACTAAAATTGGTCTTAGGTTATGGTATAAATGTAAGATCTTATTTGTAAGATCAAAAGTGGATTGCGAAAAAGGATTGTGTGAAGGTATATGTGAGAATAAGCAGAGCTATACATGCAGACATCATTTGAAGATTGAAGGAAGGTTTTTGTGAAGACAATCAGAACTACACCGGTACTGAATCCAGCATATGAAGATGCTATTTTGTGCAATACATTCTTATTGGATTTAACCATCCAACTATAGTCAGTGTGACTCCCATTTTGTGATTGAGCAGTGAACTCTATGTGCTTGGCCTTTCTGCATGTGTAGACCCCATTTATGTACACTTACTATCTACAGTAGTATCATATGATTGTGGGTAAGGTTTCCCACCATGGTTTTTCCCCTTACAGGGTTTCCACATACAAATATTGGTGTTATGTGTTGTGGATGACTTTGTATTTATGTTTCATGCTCTAATCCTTACTGGTATAGCAATTAACTATTAAAATTGTCTACCGACATATTAAACTAGTTTATCGGTATTAAGCATTAAGTTGGTTAAGTTGTTTTTGGTTTGAATTTATTTGACAAATGATTCACCCCCCCCCTCTCAATTGCCTCCGGGACCTAACAATCCTTACCTCTTTTTACCAAAATCCTGTTCATAGTGTAGACAGTTGTGCTGACAGCTTCTCTCTAGAAAATCTCTGCTACACCTCCTTGTATCAACATTGTCCTAGCAGCTTCAACAACTGACCGGTTGTTTCTCTCTACAATATCATTTTGTTGTGGTGTCCTCAGTGCAGAAATCTATCATTTGATACCATTTTCTTCACAATATCTAGTGAATTCCTCAGAAGTAAATTATCCACCTTGATCAGTCCTCAAACACTTTATCTTCTTACCACTCTCTATTTCGGCTAAGGCCCTGAATGCCTTGAACTTACTAAATGCCTTTGTTTTTTCTTTCAAGAATGTGACCCACATCATCCTTGAGAAATCATCAGTGAAGATCATGAAATATCTATCACCTTGAATACTTTTAGTCCTTATTTGTCAATAGAGGTCTGTATGAACCAAATCTAACAGATGTTTCACTAAAAAATATTTTCTCTTGAAAGTTGAGGATGTCATCTTTCCCATCTGACATTCCTTACATAGATCATTAACCGGTTTGTCCAACTGAGGCAAACCTATCACTATCTTTGACTTACTCACTTTAACAATGTTATCAAAATTTATATGACAAAATCTCCTATGCCAAAGCCAAATATCATCTACTTTAGCAATTAAATAGTTGCTGACTTTAGGATTCAGGTCAAACAAGTTAGCTTTAGTTTGCTTGCCAGTTGAAATCAGTTCACCTTTTCTCCCATAGATTTTGTAAGTATTCTTCTTGAACTCCAATTGATATCCTTTGTCATTGAGTTGAGAAACACTCAAAATATTGTTCTTTAGACCTTCAACCCAATAGACATCATCTACACTTCTCTTTCCATTAAGAGAAATACTTCCCTTACCTTTAACCATGTAGGGTGAGTCATTACCAAATCTTACAACTCCATCAAATTTATTCAAGAAAAGAAATTTGCTCCGGTCACTGGTCATGTGATGTGAACAACCACTATCAATGATCCAATTATTAGAATTATCCAATCAAGAAACTAAAACCTTCTGATCAGATGTTTCCTCTTTAATGGCTACAAACACAATGTCTTCATTAGCATCAACATCAGATTCCTCATCAGTGATACCACCATCAACTAAAATAAGACAATCACTTTTGCCTTTTCCTTTGTACTTCTTGAATTTCTCTCACTTGTGCTCATTATCACCATTAGGATAGTTAGCAACTATGTGTCCAATCTTGTTGCATGCAAAACATTTCAAAGGTAGTTTACCTCTATATTTACTGGTACCTCTGGGCAACCGCTTGGCCAATAATGCTTCAAGCTGAAGCAAACTGTCTTCATCATCAAATTCTCTGCTGGATCTAGATTCATAACTGTGACTGACATCTTTACTTTTCCTCATAGATGTGTTAGAAATAGAAGCTCTAAATGCTTATTCATATTTCTAAACACTACCATCATAACCATTTAATTCAAAAGCAATAAGCTTACCAATGATGGAGTCAAGGGTCACCTTAGTTTGGTCAATAGATTTAACTCTTGAATGGCTATAACCCGGATAGCATAGACCAATAGTAGGGTTATCAATACCTTACTAACCACTATGGCATCTTCCACTTTACCACCATCACTCTTGATCTCACCAACTATCTCTTTTATCCTCTAACCATACTATTGGATATTCTCACCTTCAACCATCTGCATGTCATCAAACTTTCCTCTTAGACTCTCTTCCTTGGCAATCTTCACATGTTCATCACCGCTATAAATCTCTTCAAGTTTCTTCCATACCTCATATGTAGTCTCCAGACCATGGACATCTACATACTCTGCATCAGACAAAGAATTGATAATAGCCTCCAGTGCTTGATTGTTTTCTTGTTGCTCTTTCTTCTGATCATCAGTCATGATACCAATAGGTGCAACATATTGAGTATTAACATGTCCCCAGTATTAATTTCCAAGACTCTTGATATATATTTTCATTCTATCACTCCATATCCTATAGTTCTCTCTATTAAACTTTAGACCTTCCTTCTTCATCATGTTCTACAAGATCTTTACCTCAAGCTGTTAGGCTTAGACCCTAGAGGACTTGAGATGCTCTAATACCAATTGATGGTATGATGAAAGAACAAGGATCCGGTCAACTACTGAGAAGTGGTGGGGGGGGGGGGTGAATCAGTAGATATAAAAACTGATAAACTTCACCAATCTCTAAAACAATCTCTCAAAGTAAACTTAGAACTATCAATGCAATATCACTGTCAAAAAACTGTGAAGCTAAACTGGTTGTCTGTTACAACAGATTTAACAGTAAACAACTTGAAACTTACAAACATCCAAATACTTTTACTAACATAAGTAAAAATTCATTTCATGTTGTTGTTGGTTATCATGACTTATCAAAGTGGATTAAGTAGTTAAGAAAATCAAACATAGAAAACATAACCACAAAAACATTCACCACTTGGCACAATATTTTTGATGTGGAAACCCAAATGGGAAAAACCACGGTGAGATGAGACTCACAAGATAACTATCTTAACTCTTCTGAAGTGCACCCTATTAGGAGCCAAACCTATTAAGGAGTTTACAAAAAGTCCTATTAAGAATAGATCCCATTGTTGGCATTTTTGATGTTTTATGTTGTGGTTGTCATTGATGGACACACACTTGCATTGAGATCCTCTTTCTATGTATAAGTTAGAACAAAACCGGCATTTGTTCCAACCGGTATGGTGTATTATAGTCTTTATACTATTGATGTTTTGCAGAATGTGTTTTCCGGTCTGAAGCGACATGTTAACCTTAAGCGGTACGAGGGATTAAAGCGGCATAACACATTTCTACCAGTCTTCATTTTTGTCAAACTGACAACCAGCATTTTATATGAATCAGTATACTCTGTGATGAGTTACCAACTAGTATTGTGTGATGAGTTACCATCCACTAATTGTTTGACAGTGCCGACACTATAGCAGTGCTTTTTGTGACGTATTACCAAGTATGTCCAAGTTCATTGAACCTAGGAAATTGTAATGTAATCTTATTGGACCAACATGAAATCAGTTTCCTTTATAAGGACATCATGTCTAGGGTTTTAGGTTGTTGAATTTGTTGTTGTTGTGATAGTTGATATTGCGGCTAGGGTTTAAGGTGATTGAGGAGTTGGAGAGAATATGAATGTGAAGAAGACTGAAGTAATACTGGAGTTCATTAAGAACAAGCTATCAAGGATCTAACCAAGCAGTCTGTGCTATTAGATAGATCAAACACTTGTTGATTACTCACATCTTTGACATGTCTGTAGCCTTTAACCGGGTAGGCCCAAAAGCCTTTTGTAAATCCTCTAACAAGGTGGTTCACATCTGTGGATCTAAAATCCTCTAGCAAGCTAGTCTTTAATCGGACTTATCTTCTAATAGAGATTGAGATTCCTAACAGGATCTATTCTGGTAAAGAACATTGTAAGACCTTAACCAGTCTGGTTCCTATTCTGCAGATAGTTACTTGTGAGTTCAATCTCACTGTTGTTTTTCCCATTTGGGTTTCCACATCAAAATATCTTGTGTTATGGTGTTTGTGCTTCTTTGGGTGAATGCATTATTAGCTATTTGGTTTGCATGTTTATTAATCAGTTTGTCTGTTAAACTATTTTACCGGTTTACTGCTAGTATTGCAAAGTGTTTAAGTACAAAGATTTTTGGCATACTAATTCACCCCCCCTTCTTAGTATTCGTCAATTGGTATCAGAGCCAAACTTTCTATAAGTTTAACCACTTGGAAAGAGATATGGGGGAATACACATTGAGGGAACTTACCCACCGGTTCACTCAGTCTGAGTAAGCCTATGATGATCTTATGGTCAAATACAAGGCATCTCAAGAAAAATGAAGAGAACATGCAAAAAAGATGATGGAGCTATCTGAAAATAGTTCTTCAGATGAAGTAGACATGGAAGCCCTAATTGTTGAAGTAAATAAGTTGAATGAATGAAACTCCAACCTGAGAAAGGAGTTGGAAGGACTGACTATCTGGATGTGTCAAGAGCTTGAGAACCGAAGAAAAGCTGAAGACCTAGTGAAAGAAAGAGATCATGAGATCTCCAAGCTGAAACAAGAGATGAGTACCCTAAATTCTCAACTTCATGCAAGAAAGGTGGAAAAGGAAGACATGCAAGGAGAACTGAACACTGCCATCTCTAAGAATGAAAACCTGTTGGTAACAAATGTTGCTATTTCCAAATAACTCTCTGAGTCAAAGGAAATACTTGCTAAGTTCAACAAGAGTACTGTCAAGCTAGAGCAAAAGCTTGAATCTGCCAAACCGGTCAAGAACACCAATGGACTTGGTTATTCCAGTCATGAGGAAGGTGAGACCTCTGGTACAAATGCTGGAACATCAAAGAAACAACTGGCATCAAAGGATAAAGGTAAGCAAAAGTTTAAACCTGTTTGTTTCAACTGTCTTAAAGAAGGACATACTGCTAATGTGTGTAGGAGTAAGGCTTACAACAATTTTCCTTATTTCCTAAATGATAAGCCTAGATCCTATAGATTTGATGGTAACTGTTATGCATGCAACAAGTATGGGCATAGAGCATTTGAATGCAGGTCTGTTATGAACAACACTAGAAGATATCCTCAAAGGACCCAAGGAGTTGGTCCTGAACCTTTTGTGAACTGGAATCACAACCGGTTTAATGCCTTCAATCATCAGCAAAGAAGCACTGGTTATCAAGCAGCAATCGAATGGAGAGAAAATTGTATGATCTGTCATGGTCATGGTCACACTACTGTAACATGCAGAAGGAAGAATGGAAACATGAACAATGGACCTTGGAGAGCACCTGGATTCGTCTGCTATCACTGCAACAAATCGTGTCACATTGCTAGATTATGTAGATCAAGAAAAAGCATATCTGATGATATACTGGTCACTCTGGAAGGAAACATTGATGTTGACACTGTTCAAGCGAACATGAACAAAATCTGGAAGGATAAACTAGCGGTGTTACAAGAGGAACCGATTTCTACACCTAGTGTGGAAATCACGGAACCGGCAAACTAAGCTTCAGAAAAGCTTAGGGGGAGAAAATGGCTAAATGTTTCGAACCCCCAGTTTACACTGGTAAAAGACCTTAACCAATATGTGATACCTGTCATTTGGCAGAAGACCGAAAATGGTAAAAAGGCCAATTAGGGTTTACGCCCTAATAGAGGAGCATTAATGACGGTAGGTGAGGAATATGTTTAAAAGCATTTTTCAAATCATTTCTCACTATTAGTTTTCGAGCGAAGAAAAGTTTTTCAAAGAGTAGAGCAACAAAAAGGTGATTTGAGCAAAGATTTTGAGAAATTGAGAAACCACAAAGGAGATTCAAATTCAAACTAGAAACAGTCAAGTGGAGAACACAAAGCGGTGATTCAACAACCGATAGAGTGTGAAGTGAAGGAGAATCGGCAAGCCCTAATTTCGCATGTTTCAAAAGGTATTTCTTGAGTTCTTAAGATTTCTATCATGGCTTCCACATCTCATACCAGTTCTAGTGCATCTATCGAGTCTACAAGTTTTATTCAACAAAAGTCCAAGTATAATGCCCTATCACAAGTTCTGGCTGGTGTGATAGTAGAAGAGGGAATTTCTGACTACATAGATTGCAAAATAGAAGACCTAGAGTCTCTCGCTATCCACACCCAGTTAGGTTTATTTTATGGAAAAGATAAGAAGATCAAACCGGAGTTTAATATTTTGGAGAAGAAAAAGCTCCACAATGTTGTTTACTTCCTCGAAGATTTCACAGAGGATCATATAAAGATCATTTTGAGCAAAGTCCATGGTGATAAGATGTACCTAGAGAGAACACATGACATCACACCGTAGGCAATTCATGTAGTCACCAGATTCTACAACACAGGGGAAGTGCCAGCCCTAAGAATGGTAAGCAAAATTGAAATGTCCAAGCTCACCGGTTCAATGAGCGACTCACGTGGCATGACAGTAAATTCTATCAAAGATGATCTGGTGAAGTATGCATGCATGGTGATTGGATACCGGACATTCTCAGCCAGCAGAATTAACTCTGTATCTGCTGTAGTAGTAATTGCCGCTTACCAGATGATAAAGGAGGATGCATCATTTGATCTGTGCACTGGTATGCAGAGACAACTCCTGTTGAATCTGAAGGTAATCAAACAAGATAATGCACTTAGGTTCAAGTTTGGAAAACTACTGGTTGGGTTGTTCTTCTATTTCCAAGGCCACTTTCTAGGAGTAGGAGATGTCCAATGGTCTGGTGACCAAGCAAATCGAGGAAAGCATTGAAGCAATTGGAATCGGCTACCCTGATGTTCTGAACAAGTATTTTGATGAGTTCAGAAGGAAAATAAGCCAAAGAGTGAGGATATCAGGTGACATCGTCAAGAAATATGAAGACGACATCTGCTTCACCATCCAAGTAGATAAATGCATAATGGAGACTGTTGAGCCTAGACATGAAGAAGTGGAGCCAATGGGCTATGAGGTGATGTATGATATGCTGGAAGGGTATGCCTCTACCCTTATTGCCTCATCACTTGATCCTAAGGCGAAGAGAACTGGCACCTACCTAGAGAGGATTGCATTGATTGAGGAACCACCAGCAATGAAAGAAAAAGAACTGATAGTGAAGAAAGCAAAGGCAGTGCCTGTAGCATCAACACCGGTTACTACTGCAACTCCAAAAGTGACCAAGTGGTCACTAGCCAAAAAGAAACCAGAAGCTGCACTAGCTAAAGTGTTCCAGAGAAAGAGGAAGACAAGGAATACCTCTCTAGACTCAGAAGAAATTGTGTCTGAGGAAAAGCCAAAGAAAACACGTCAAGCAAAGAGGAAGACAGAGAATGAACCGACATCATCTGCACCGGTAAATATAGATATATCTTCCTACAAACCTTTGACACATTGTCAAAGAACAATACAGAATATTAGGAGAAAAGTGCTAAATGACTTACTTGAGTGTTTTGATGACTTTAATGAGGATGAAAAGGAAGCAGTTGAAAAGGAAATAATACAGTATTTATGTGTTAATGACTGGTCACCCTCAAAGATTAAATCTCAGACACCAGATTCTTTATATATGTCATTAGACAATAGATGGCGCATTGCCATAGAGAAAGAACAGGAAATTAGGGAGAAGGTTTTTGCACAGTACTTTCCTGACCTATCAAATTCTGAATTGTTTGATGTTATTGACCAAAATAGAGGACTCTTCTTCACTAGAAAAAGAAGACTCTAGCTGTTAGAAGGTAGAGTTGCTGATGTCAAAAAAGACACTCATCTGTATATGAGAACTGTTGTCCAGACTCACAAAGCACGTCTAGCCAACTGGCAAGCTGAAGAAGAACTGGTTATATGCAAACCGGACAAAGTATTTGATGATGAAGGAAATTCGGTTGTTGAATTGGTCGACACCATTGATGTCGATGCTCTGGACATTGAGGATGATACTCAGGAAACACCATCTGAGGCAATAGGATAGAAACAATAGGCTAAACAGACTGATAAGCAAGCCGAGGACAGACAGGAAGCAGCAAAGGAAGAGGCAGAGAAGAGGAAAAAGGATGAAGAAGAGAAGCAGAAGAAGGATGAAGAAGAGAAAAAGAAGCAAGAAGATGAAAAGAAAAAGAAAGAAGAGGAAGATAAGGAACATGAGAAAAAGAAGGAAGTAGAGAGGAAGAAGAAGGAAGAGGAAGATAAGGATCAGGAGAAGAAGAAGGAAGCATAAAGGAAGAAGAAGGGAGAAGAAGATAAGGAACAGGAGAAGAAGAAGGAAGCAACAAAGAAAAAGGCTGAGGAGGACAAGGAAGAAGAGAAGAGGAGAGAAGTAGAGAAGAAGAAAGTGAAAGAGGACAAGGTAGGAGAAGCAGAGAAGAGCACCCAGATGGAGACTCCGAAGGCAACCGGGAGTCAAGCCAAACCGGCTGACCTCTCCAGTCCTATCGATCTCTAGTCTGCAAGTGAAATGGAGCTAATGCAGAGCATCAAGGTAGCTCAAGAGCGCCTTGAAATCATTTGACGGAAGAAGGAGCAGGATGTAATTCAAGTGGCTATGGATACGCTTACTGGTTTGATACCTGGTACAAATCTTCCAAACACCGATTCATCACTAGCTAGACTTAAGCTCCTATGCACAGTAGTGGATGATCAGGTGCAGAGCCTTGAAGAGGAAATAGAGGCTAATGTCAAGAAGGAGCATCAAAAAGCTCTTAATATAGCTCTGGTGAAGAAGTTGAATGAGCTCTGGACTAAATTGAAGAAAGAATAAAAGGATATAAGGGATGCTCTAGATGAGAGAAATTTGCTACTCAGCAAAATCTGTCAACCCCATCTATTCTATGATGATGTACTAGCTCAGAAGGAAAAAATTGAAATGGACTTACAGTCCTACTTGAGCACATTCAAGCTGCCTTATGATTCCTTTACAACTTATGGGCAAACCGTTCATCGGTTTCACATCCAATCCATAAAAATGGAGCAAGAGATCAGCACTCGATCTAGAGATTTGTAGGAGCTACAACTGGTTCTACTCCCACGATTGCAAATTCTTCAGAAGTGCTATCTGAACCTGGATGCCTTAATAGTTACATAGGAGATGAGCATAATTGATGCCATGGAAGAATAGGTCTCCCAGATGCAGATAGAGCAAGAAGTATCCACCTCCCTACTTGAGTCCTGGTCTTTGTCAATGAAACAATTCTTGCAGGACTTTAAATCTTTTTTTGACAAGTATCATTCCTTGTTGTCATAAACTTTTACTATTTTTAATATCAAATGAAAACAAGGTTGTTCAGCTATACTTTGTCATTGTTGGCAAAGGGGGAGAAGAATTATATTTGGAGAAGTATCTGGTAATCAAATTTTGATTATATGCTCTGTATATCTCAAATGTTTATGCTCTATATGCAAAAAATGCTATACATTGTATTGTTAAAGGGATAGTGTATATGCTTAGGGGGAGCAATTTTGCTAATGGCATGATTTTGTTGTAAAACACTTAGATGTCAAAATTTTATTTTCCTAAGTGTTGCCATCAATGCCAAAGGGGGAGATTGTTGGAATTTTTGATGTTTTATGTTGTGGTTGTCATTGATGGACACACACTTCCATTGAGATCCTCTTTATATGTATAAGTTAGAACACAACCGACATTTGTTCCAACCGGTATGGTGTATTATAGTCTTTAGACTATTGATGTTTTGAAGAATGTGTTTCCTGGTCTGAAGTGGCATGTTAACCTTAAGCGGCATGAGGGATTAAAGCGACATAATACATTTCTACCAGTCTTCATTTTTGTCAAATCGATAACCGACATTTTATATGAACCGGTATACTCTGTGATGAGTTACCAACCGGCATTATGTGATGAGTTACCAACCACCAATTGTTTGACGGTGCCGACACTGTAGCGGTGCTTTTTGTGACGTATTACCAAGTGTGTCCAAGTTCATTGAACCTAGGAAATTGTAATGTAATCTTATTGGACCAACATGAAATCAGTTTCCTTTATAAGGACATCATGTCTAGGGTTTTAGGTTGTTGAAGTTGTTGTTGTTGTGATAGTTTATATTGTGGCTAGGGTTTAAGGTGATTGAGGAGTTGGAGAGAATATGAATGTGTAGAATACTAAAGTAATGCTAAAGTGAATTAAGAATGAGCTATCAAGGATCTAACCAAGTAGTCTGTGCTATAAGATAGATCAAACACTTGTTGATTACTCACATCTTTGACAAGTCTATAGCCTTTAACTGGGTAGGCCCAAAAGCCTTTTGTAAATCCTCTAACAAGATGGTTCACATCTATGGATCTAAAATCCTCTAGCAAGGTAGTCTTTAATCAGACTTATCTCCTAACAGAGATTGAGATTCCTAACAGGATCTGTTCTGGTAAAGAACATTGCAAGACCTTAATCGGTCTGACCTTAACCGGTCTGGTTCCTATTCTACAGATACTTACTTGTGAGTTCCATCTCACCGTGGTTTTTCCCATTTAGGTTTCCACATCAAAATATCTTGTGTTATGGTGTTTGTGCTTACGTGGGTGAATGCATTATTAGCTATTTGGTTTGCATGTTTATTAACCAGTTGTCTATTAAACGGTTTTACCAGTTTACTGCTAGTACTACAAAGTGTTTAATTACAAATATTTTTGGCATACTAATTCATCCCCCCCTCTTAGTATTCATCACCTATTAGGGACCACTTAGTTAAGGGATTGACTATAATGCCTTGTTAGAAGCAATACCCTATGAGAAGTAACCTTTGTAAAGGATTTAGAATCCAAGCTAATGGACCACCTTGTTAGAGGATTTGAATAGTACCAATCTTGTTAGAGCTTACTTGGTTAGGAGATTTAATTGTTGTAATTGTTAGAAAACAACAAGAGTTTGCTGATCTGTTTGAATAACACTACACTTGCTTGTTCAGATCCTTTTCATGCTCCTATTTTCCTTTACTCAGACTGCAGATACATCGTCCAGTTCGGAAACCACACACTCAACTAAAAATTTGCCAACTCTGAAACTAAACAACTCATCAGCCTTATAAACAAATCAATTAGGTTGGTAACACAACAAAAACCTAATTCACATAGAGATTACAAACAATTCGGTTCAAGTATGACCATTGGATTACATAACAATCTCTACACATCATTCAAGGAATCCTTGACCGCTCCTTGATCACCGCTTCATCGAACTTAGTAACTCATCAGGTGCTTTGCATTACATGCAATATACTTGCTCATTCCCAAGACAAAAACCATTACCTCAACGCGCCAAAAACACTTTGAAACTCTCTTCATACAATATGCATACATGCCATAATCATTACCACTCACCATCAGATCATAAACTAATATAACCAATTCACCAGACTTAATCGGTTCGGGTTTATCAAAACAACAGGTAGGGTTTACCAGTTCAACTCTCCAATACTTGGCAATATCGGTTCACTCCATAAACTTTCCTACCAGTTATAGTTTCCTTTCACTAGCTCTTCCTACCGGTTATAAAACAACATTACAACAATAACATTACCAGTTAATTGACATCAATGACAACATAACATTTCATTAATGCAATCTATTAGATGCAATGATAGTCCCAAAGACACTGAGAGGGGGGCGTGAATCATTGTCTAACCTGTTAATGAAATATTTAAACTTATTTATAACTTTGTAACCCAAATTAATGTACTAGTAAACAAGAAACAATTTAGTAAAGAGAAATAACAGAGACAACATAAATGCACACCATAGCACAAGATATTTTGGTGAGGAAACCCAGTGTGGGAAAAGCCTCGGTGGGATTTGTGACCCACAATATTTACTAACTATCCAATATGAATAAATATTGCTTACAACAGGGGCCTGCACATGCAAAAAGGCCAACATCCTAGAGCTCACTGCTCAATAGAAGAGTCTCACTGACTACAAAATGGATAATTAAATCTAATACAATGTACTTCTGAAAATAGCATCTGCAATGCTTGATTCAGTACTGGTTTAAGCTCTGTCAGAAACCTTAACCAAAAACCTTTCCGATGAGTGATATTCACTTACATAACCTATCTTCTTTATTACAAAATCCTTTCGCTATCTTCTACATAATAATATTCCATTCCATGCTATTACAAAAATGACTTATTAGATCTCATACATATATGAGTCTTTACAATACATCATGTAGGCTTACAAACAATTAATTACATTTACAATATAATTCACATAAACAAAACTTTGTCTCATGTCAGCCTGAGTGTCGGTATACTTCATTGTTGGTATAATCTGGATGCCAGTGAATGTGCGTGTCGGTGCCTGTAGATGATGTCTGTGTTGCCGGTGAACCTATACAATCTTGTTACTAGTTGGTTGCCATCAATGACAACATCAACCATTCTCATTGAGTGTATAATTCCAACAATCTCCCCCTTTGGCATTGATGGCAACACTCATGAGAAAAATCCAAAACTGTTATCCAAAAATGAAGTCCAAAATCTGATCTGAAAAAAAGTGTACTCCTCTTGAGCAAGTGATTTCTTCTGTGCATTTATTTTTATCCATACTACTCCCTCTTTGACATCAATGGCAAAGGATATAAAAAAGAATCAAAGAATACAAGAGTTATACCTCATAGCCTGTAATTGGTTGCTTACAATTTGAAATATGTCCACCAAAATTAGATTTAGGCTCTGAATGAATTTGTTACTGTCAGAAAGAATGGTTTTTGTCTACTGGATCATGTCGGTCAGATAGTGCATTTGTTGCTCTGGTGACCGTTCTCCTTGAATTGTTGCCTTTGATAGCTCAACCCGTTGAGTAATAAGACTGTCCAATCTTGGACCAAGTTTTCTTTTCAGTTGCCAGGCCTTTAACCCTATCCTTTCTTTCTCTTTCTCAAGTTTCTCTAACTTTTCGTCATAAACTACCATTTCTTGTTCAAAAACTAAGGTAAGTCCCAAAGAACCTATCATATTATACACAATGTCATCTATCTCCTTATGTTTCTTCTTAATTTCCTCATCAATATCTTCATTCAGGTGGTGAGGCTTGCTAGCTTCTCTATACAACTCCTTATATTCCAAAATTATTGAGTTAAGTATCGGTAATAATGAATCCATGTGCTCAGTACAGTCTTTGATAGTTTTCTCAAAGAATTCACCTTTGTCTTTGAGTTAAGTATCTATGGTTAGAACATTTTCAGCAATAAATTTGGACAATGCATCCAATTTACCGAAATAATCATCAATGTGATCTATCTTACAGGTTGGTGCAATCATCTTCAAAATAGGTAATGTTTCATCAATAGCCTTAAATGCTAAGGCATTGCAATTTGTTATCCTCTTAATTGAATCCAAAAGAACATCTGTTCCATTAGTGGGTCTGAATTCTCCAATGGATGTGCCTAGTTTTGCAATAGATTTCCTTTCAATAGATACTTGCCCAATTGCCTTAACTATTTCTTTCTTGTTTCCATCAATTGCTTCCTCTTTATTTACATTTTTTGTCGGTTTCTCTATCTATGTTATTACCTCTACTTCTTCTATTTTTTCAGTCTGTGTAAGTACCTCTTCTTTTGTCAGTTTCTTTACCTCCGGTTTCTCAGCAATATCTCTAAGAGTTTCCTTTTCATCATCATGTTTCTGCATTTGCTCATGAAGTTCCTTCCTATTGTTTTGTGCTATAACAAGGATCTCCTGAAGTCCTTTAATGAATTCCTTAGTAGTCCTCAGATCATTTTCAAGTTTGATATTCTTCAATTTTTTTGCATCAAAATATTCAAGAGCTCCTTCCAACTATTTTCTCAAACTCTCCATCAGTACTGGTTTTAGAATCTTCCTCAAGCTATTAGGTTTTTGCAAATAGAGGACTAGGCTCCGATACCAATTGTTAGATGCAATGATAGTCCCAAAGACACTAAGAGGGGGGGGTGAATCAGTGTCTAACCAGTTAATGGAATATTTAAACTTATTTATAACTTTGTAACCCAGATTAATGTACTGGTAAACAAGAAATAGTGTAGTAAAGAGAAATAACAGAGACAACATAAATGCACACCATAACACAAGATATTTTGGCGAGGAAACCCGGTGTGGGAAAAACCTTGGTGGGATTTGTGACCCACAATATTTACTCACTGGCCAATATGAATAAATATTACTTACAATAGGGGCCTGCACATGCAGGAAGGCCAACAACCTAGAGCTCACTGCTCAATAGAAGAGTCTCACTGACTACAAAATGGATAATTAAATCCAATACAATATACTACTTAAAATAACATCTGCAATGCTTGATTCAGTACCGATTTAAGCTTTGTCAGAAACCTTAACCAAAAACCTTTTAGGTGAATGATATTCACTTACATAGCCTATCTGCTTTATTACAAAATCCTTTTTCTATCTTCTACATAATATTTTTCTATTCCATGCTATTACAAAAATGAATTATTAGATCTCATACATATATGAGTCTTTACAATACATCATGTCAGCTTACAAATAATTAATTACATTTACAATATAATTCACATAAACAAAACTTTGTCTCATCTTGGCTTGAGTGCCAGTATACTTCATTGCTGGTGTAATCTAGATGCTGGTGAATGTGCCTGTCAGTGCCTGTAGATGATGTCTATGTTGCCGGTGAACGTGTACAATCCTGTTACCAGTTGGTTGCCATCAATGAAAACATCAACCATTCTCATTGAGTGTAGAATGCCAACACAACATTTCATTAATGCAATCTTCATGCAAATGCCAACAATATATATGTATATATATGTATATGTATATATATATGTGTGTGTGTGTGTGTGTGTGTGTGTGTGTGTGTGTGTGTGTATACATATCTATATGTATATACATTGGATTGCTAAAGTGTAGGAGTGTGATGTAGACATTTGGCGTACCAAGTTGGTAAGAGTTCAACATGTGTAAAGTCATAGAAAATAAGAGGAAAGAGGAATTAATTTAATCTAGAAGTCTTCTAATTCCCAATTTTGTGGAAATTATAGAAAAATGGTTCTTCAACTTTGCTTATTTCCTCAGCTACAAAGAATTCCCTCAACATCTCTCTACTAAAAGAAAAATGAACTATAAGGGTGAAAGTAACTAAATATGTCATATGGTGAAATAGATTATATGAGAAAGGAATAGATGGAACATTCTTTCCTTGTATAGACAAATAAAAATATTTGATGTTATCAGAAAATTTCATAATGAGGCATGTGTTGGTTAATTTTATGTTTTTGTAAGTAATTTTAAAATTTTCAGAAATTGCTACCATCAAGGATGGTTATGATTATATAGACAAATGTGAAGCATGCCAACAATTTAGTGGAAGAGATAATCTTGTTTCCCTACCCATGTGAGGATCCACATATTACTAAGAGGGGGGGTGAATCAATAACAAGGATAAACTGCAACTTTTCACCAATCTGCAAAATACTTCTCAAAATAGTTCATAACCAGTATCAGTAGTTGATTAAACAATCTCCAAATCAGATTTACCAAAACATTACCGATAGCAACTTAAGTGTTCATCATGAAGCAAATATAGTAAAGACATCAAATGCATAACTCAACAATCCATCCACAACATGAACACAAGGATTTTTCATGTGGAAACCCAAATGGGAAAAACCAGGGTGGGAATTGATACCCATAAAATATGCACTCTTTTGGAATGTGCCTTGTTAGGAGCCTAGCCTAGTTAGGAGCTTTACAACAATGCCTGGTTAAGAGTAGACCCTATTAGGAATCATTCGGTCAAGGGATTTTACAACTTAGTTCTATTAGGAGCTTTACCTTGTTAGGAGTAACCTTGCTGGAGGATTTAAACCCAAATTAATGAGCCATCCGGTGAAGGGATTTACAAGATCAGGCCTATTAGGACCTGCCAGTTAAGGGATTTTAATGTTGCTGCAACTGTTAGGAAACAATAGATAAATTATTTGGACTCAGCACTTGATAGTTTGCTATTACAGATCCTTGTCAGATCCAATGTGCTTCTCTCATGTAGACATCTCAATCTAGTTTGGCACACACACACTTCTCTGATCACCGACACAATAAACCTTCTAAAATTTGACCTAAATAGACTTTACAATTAGGTCAATTACATAACCCTAACCTACAATTAATCTACATCATAGATCATATCAAATCATTACAGATCATCATATAGATCATTACAACAAATTACAAGACAATTACAGTTGTTGAATGATCATAACTCATCACCGCACATTGCTCTAATAAGTTGTCAAACCCTTAACACATTCTGCTAAGCACTTTGATGCTTCCCAATAAATTCGATCCTTGTACATGCTAAAAAATATCTTATCTCTTCACATGGATTCTGACACATCATCATCAACTTATGAACATGAAAAGAATCACCGCTAAACCATAAAACATCACCGGTCAAAGATTTTGTTACCAGTTTACAAACCCTACACTTAATAACAACAGTCAATTATAAAAATGACTTCCAGTTCTCCAAACATGATGTGGTTAAAGTCATAGACTCCTTATAATGTCGTAAGTACACTTTCCAAACCGCAACACCTAACTCAACATGGATCTCTACTGCAACCATCTCCTTCTCTATTCCTGCTTACCGGTTCACTGTCACTTGGTAGTTTTGCTTTCCAGCTCAATCCAATTCAATCTATTACCAGTTAGAATTAACTGATAGGCTTAAAAACATAAACACACATGGTTGTCATCAATGACAACAAAAATAACTGATCATCAAGCATCATATCATAATTATATCATCACCAACAATCCTTTATTATATCATCACCAACAGTCCATCAATATATCATCACCAACAGTCCTTTACCAGTACACCATCATCTCCATCAGTTATGCCAACAATCTCCCCTTTTGGCATTGATGGCAACACAAAAAACTGCAACACCAAAAGTTCATCATGAAACCTATTATGTTTATTGTACATCACTCACTGTTCATTTATCAGTTCTTCTCCTTTTCTATTTATTGATCTTCTCCCACTATCATATTTTTTCTTCCCCTTTGACAACAATGCCAAAGGTGCAAAGGCATCTTCTGAAATCATCTCAGGTGCTCCCCCTAAGAAGTAGCCCACTTCTCATCAATCAACAGTGAAAGATATTCAATGAGTCCATTGGATTGATGCTTACCTCTAAGATATTCAAAGGTAGCCTTAGGTAATGACTTAGTGAATATATCTGCCAACTGCTCTTTACTCGACACATGCTCCAATCTCACTTTCTTTTCTTGCACTCTTTCTCTCAGAAAGTGATACTTCAATTCAATATTTTTAGTCCTAGCATGCAATACTGGGTTTTTGGAAATGTTTATAGCACTAGTGTTATCACAATGTATGATCACCGGTTTTGTCATATCCTGGTTGACTCATTCCAAGACATGTCTCATCCATATAGCTTGTGTACAATTAATTGATGCAGCCACATATTATGCTTCAGCTGTAGACTGAGATATACAAATTTGTTTCTTACTGGTCCAAGCTACCAGTCTACCACCTAGAAATAATGCTCCGTCAGTTGTGCTTTTCCGGTCATCTACATTTCCTGCCCAATCAGCATCAGTGAATATCTATAAAGAAAAATTGCCTCTATATGGATACCATAATCCATAATAAATTATCCCTCAAAGATATCCAAATATCTTATCATTAGGTCTAGGAACAAGTGACCAAGTGTTGTTTTTCTCAATCTGATCAAGTTCTTCATTCATTACATTTAACCAGTCATCATCCTTAAGAGATTATTTAATTGTCTTTGGTTCAACTATGGAAATCAGACAAGAGCTTTCTCTGATTTTCCTTCTAGTCTGTACTCCAACATTCTTGTCACCTATTATCTGGTCTTTAGAATGATTTAACCTTACATACCTAGGTATTACCTATTCAAGTGCAATAACCTCTTCTTGTTCTTCATCTTCTTCATCTATCGGTTGAGCATCTTCATCTGCACTATTCTTCTCAAGATCTTTCTACACTTCTGGTTTAGTAAACACAAGTTTTTGTTCATCATCGGCTAGATCATATTTGCTGGTATCATCAGGCTCATTAGAGTACTCGTCAAATTTTACATTCACACTCTCCACAATCTTGTTTGTCCTTTTTTTGTAACACTTGAAAGATTTTCTCTTAGTGGAGTAGCCAAGAAATGTTCCTTCATCACTCTTAGCATCAAATTTATGAATATAATCATCTCTTTTTTATTAAACATTTGCTGCCAAAAACTTTGAAATAAGTGACATTAGGAGTTTTACCATACCATAACTCATACGGTGTTTTATCATTACCTTTCTTAACAAGTACCTGGTTGAATGTGTGAACAATAGTACTAACTTCTTCTCTCCAAAACATCTTAGGTACATATCCTTGTATCAACATAGTCCTTGTTCTTCAATAATGGTTGTGTTTCTTCTTTCTGCAATTCCATTCTGTTGTGGTATACTTGGAGCAGATAACTATCTCTTTATTCTATTTTCATCACAATATATCACAAACTCATCTGATGTAAACTCTCCACCCTGGTCAGATCTTAGGCACTTAAGATTCTTACCGGTTTCCTTTTCTACTAAGGCCTTGAATGCCTTGAACTTGCTGAAAGCTTCTTACTTTTCCTTAAGAAAAGTAATCCACATCATTCTAGAAAAATCATCAGTAAATATCATGAAATACTTGTCACCATAAAAACTTCTAGTCCTCATAGGACCACATAAGTCAATGTGCACCAAATTTAAAATATGCTTAGAATAAAAAGACTTGCTCTTAAAAGAAGATGTAGTCATCTTACCCAACTGACATTCTTTACACAACACATTGTCTGGTTTAACAAGTTGAGGCATACCTCTCACCATACTAGATTTCCTGACCTTTACCACATTATCAAAGTTCACATGACAAAACCTTCTATGCCATAACCAGCTATCTTCAACCTTAGCAACCAAACAACTATTCACATTAGCATTCAGATGGAATAAGTTACCTTTAGTTTTCTTACCAGTAGCAATTAATTCTCCTTTGCATCCTCAGATCCTACACACTCCACTATTAAACTCAAGATGATAACCTTTGTCATTCAACTGACCAACACTCAACAAGTTATTTTTTAAACCTTCAACCCAAAATACATCATCATCATTACTTGTACCATTCAAAGAGATATAACCTTAACCTTTAACCATACAAGGTAAATTGTTTCCAAATCTTACTACACTGCCATCAAATTCTTTAAGAGAAATAAACTTTCTCTTATCACTGGTCATGTGGTGTGAGCAACCACAGTCAATAATCCATTCATCACTATTGGAAATGCAATATATTAAAGCCTTCTTATCAGATAGATATTCCTTAACAACAACAAAAACAATCTCCTCATTGTCTTCATCCTCATATTCCTCATCAATGACTCCTTCATCAACTACAACATAGCACTGTTTGTTTCCTTTTCCCTTATATTTTATAAACTTTTCCTTCTGACCATTATTAGGATAATGTGCAACAATATGTCCTATCTTGTTACAAGAGAAATATTTGAGAGACAACTTACCAGTGCCTCTAGGAAGTATTTTAGCCAATAGAGCTTCAAATTCTATCAAACTACCTTCATCTTCCACATCAGATTTACTACCGCCAAGATGACTTGACCTGCATTCATGACTTTGACAAACATCTTATCCTTTTCTCACTGGTACACTAGATACAGATGCTTTAAAATCAGATTTTATCTTAGGTACACTGTTATCAAAACTATTTAACTCAAAAGAAGTGAGCTTATCAATCAAAGAATCAACAGTAACCTCATCCTTAGTAATTGACCTCAAATCTTGAATAGTAGACACTCTAATTGCATAGGCAGGTAATAGAGTTCTAAGCATCTTACTCACAACAATGTCTTCTTCTATAGTACCACCAACACTTTTGATTCCACCAACAACTTTTTTAATCCTCTGTCCATACTAAGTATTGTTTTCTCATTCCATCAAACTTTCCTCTAAGACTCTCTTCTTTAGCCTTTTGAACATGCTTATCACCACCATAGATTATTTCTAACTTCTCCCAAACTTCAGAAGTAGTCTCTAAACCATGGATATCAATATATTCAGTATCAGACAATGTACTTACAATGGCTTCCAGTGCTTGAATGCTTTCTTGCTGCTCCTTAAGTTGATCTGCAGTTAGAGGACCGCTAAGAGGTACATACTTAGTAACAAAATGCTGCCAAAACTAAGCACCCATACCTTTGATATATATCTTCATTCTATCACTCCATATTCTGAAGTTGTCCTTAGTGAATTTGGGACCCTCTTTCTTCATCATCTTCCTCAGATCTTTTCCTCAAGTGGTTAAGCTTCTACACAAAGAGGACCTAATGCTCTAATACCAATTGTTATTGTAAGGATCCGGTTATTATTGAGAGGGGGGGTGAATTAGTAATAAGGATAAACTACAACTTTTCACCAATCTGCAAAATACTTCACAAAATAGTTCATAACCAGTATTGGTAGCTGATTCAACAATCTCCAAATCATATTTACCAAAACATTACCGGTAGCAACTTAAGTGTTCATCATTAACCAAATATAGTAAAGACATCAAATTCATAACTAAAAAAACCATCCACAACATGAACACATGGATTTTTCATGTGGAAACCCAAATGGGAAAAACCACGGTGAGAATTGGTACCCACAAAATATGCACTATTTCAGAATATGCCCTGTTAGGAGCCTAGCCCGGTTAGGAGATTTACAACAATGCCCAGTTAAGAGAAGACCTTGGTAGGAGTCACTCGGTCAAGGGATTTTACAACTTAGCTCTATTAATAGCTTTACCTTATTAGGAGTAACCTTGATGGAGGATTTAAACCCAAATTAATGAGCCACCTGGTGAAGGGATTTACAAGATCGGGCCTGTTAGGACCTACTCGGTTAAGAGATTTTAATGCCGCTGCAACTATTAGGAAATAATAGATAAATAATCTAGACTCAAAAATTCATATCTTTCTATTACACATCCTTGTCAGCTCCAATTTTCTTCTCTCATGCAGACATATCAATTTGGTTTGGCACACACACACACACACTTCTCTGATCACCGACACAATAAACCTTCTAAAACTTGATCTAAATAGACTTTACAATTAGGTCGGTTACATAACCCTAACCTACAATGAATCTACATCATAGATCATATAAGATCATTATAAATCATTATAAATCATTATAGATCATCATATAGATCATTACAACAAATTACAAGACAATTACAACCATTGAATGATCATAACTCATCACCGCACATCGATATGATAAGTTGTCAAACCCTTAACACATTTTGCTAAGCACTTCACTGCTTCCCAAGAAATTTGATCTTTGTATGCACCAAAACAATATATTATCTCTTCACATGGATTCTGACACATCATCATCAACTTATGAACATGAAAAGAATCATCGTCAAACCATAAAACATCACCGGTCAAAGATCTTGTTACCGGTTCACAAACCCTACATTGAATAACAACAATCAATTATGAACATGACTTCCGATTCTCCAAACATGATGCGGTTCAAGTCATAGACTCCTTATAATTTTGTAAGAACACATTTGAAACCACAACACTTAACTCAACATGGATCTCTACTGCAACCATCTCCTTCTCTGTTCTTACTTACCGGTTCACTGTCACTTGGCATTTTTGCTTTCCAACTTAATCCAATTCAATCTATTACTGGTTAGACTTACCTGATAGACTTAAAAACATACGCACATGGTCTCCATCTATGACAACACAAATAACTGATCATCAAGCATCATATCATAATTTTCTCATCACCAACAGTCCTTTAATATATCATCACCAACAATCCATCAATATATCATTACCAACAGTCCTTTTTCGGTACACCATCATCTCCATCAGTTATGCCAACACTAACTTTTACTAATTACTTCACTGAGTGGATTGAGGTGATTATAGTCAAACAAACCACATCCAAAGTGGCACATAATTTAATTAAGGAAAATATGTTAGTAATATTAAGAGCTCCTCATAATATACTGAATGGTGATGCTTTCAATTTCTACTCTTTAAAGATATTTATGTTTTTTGTAAGTATGGCATCATATTATCACATTCAAAAAATCACCATTGATTATTAAAATAGTTAGGAAGAGCCAGGTGCTAAGAACCTTGTAACCTTTATTCACAAGTTGGTCAATGATAAAAAAAAAAAATGACATAAAAAAATTCATTGAGGAGCTTTTGTGAGAGTTGAGAAACACAACACCATAGGAGCCTAAAGATCTTTTGCAAGCTGAATAATCTGTTACAAGGAGAAGCAAGGAAGCAAAAATAACTAAAAGTAGAAACAAAGAAAAATATGCTCAAAAGATGAGAGCTCAATATTCACAAAATGTTTAATGTGATAATGATACAAGGAAAAGAAAATTAACCACTAATAGGTCAAGAAACCCTAAAAGGGAAAACCTAGGCTTGCACATAATAATTAATAAATGAATTAGTTATTATGCACCTAATGTTAGCTTAAGTGTAAAAAGAGATAATAGGGAACTTAAAGAATTAAACAAATATTGTTTAATTAATCAAGTAAAGACCTGATTACTCTAACACCCCCCCTTAAGCTAGACTTAGGGAGAAGCTAAAACCTAGAACAATATTGAAAGCAAGAAAGATGGGTCCCAACAACAAGGCCTGATCAGGTACCCAAATACAATGAAATCTCTATGAAATGGAGAAGAGGAAAAAACCTAGTGGGAAAAAACTCCTCTCCAAAAAGAGATAAAAGAACATCCTGAAAGAAGAAGAAGGAAGGAAGGCCTCATAAATACCCCCAAGGACAACTTCCTTCACCCCAAGCATAGAGCGCAACTGAAGATAATGCAGCAATGCAAAAGGTTTCGTTAAGATGTCTGCAACCTGGTTGATAGTGGGAATGTACTCTAGAATGAGAGAACCATCCTAAATCAACTAGCAGATGAAATGCATGTGAAGCTCAATGTGCTTCATCCGTTGATGCTCTGCTGGGTTGTGGGAAATATGAATAGCACTCTAATTGTGACACCAAAGAACAGTGGGACTATTAGGAGTAAAACCAAAATTAGTCATCAATTGTCGAAGCCATAAGATCTCCTGACTGGCGAGCACAACAACTCGGTACTCAGCCTCTATAGATGATAATGCATGAGCAATCTGCTTCTTGCAAGACCATGTGATAGGACCAGAGCCAGGACAGAAAACAAAGCCAATAAGTAGACTTCCGATCAGTGACATCACCAGCCCAATCTGAGTCAGTGTAGCCAACAATGTGAGGTTCCCCTGATGTGTAGTGAATGCCATGAGAACTAGAGCCCTAAATGTACTGCAAAATGCATTTGGCAGCTTGCCAATGACTCTCATGAGGAGCATGGAAGAATCGAGAGACAAGGCCAACCACAAAGGAAATATCAAGATGGGTGTGAGTCAGGTAAAAAAAACTACCAACCAACTACCTGTAAAGTGTAAAATCGACTGAAGGAGTGGGACAAGTAGGAATAAAAACAACCTTTGACTGAAAAGGAGTGGGAGCAGGCTTGCAATCAAGCATACCAAAGCACTGAAGCATGTCAAGAGCATACTTCTACTGGTAAATGTAGATCCCATCAGAAGATTGAATCACCTGAAGACCAAGGTTTGTCATCTCAAACTGGTCCATCAAGGTTTGCTGAATATGCTGAATTATAGAGGATGAGCGACTTGTGATGAGGAGATCATCAACATAGAGCACAAGAATCAGGATCTCAGCCTTAAGAAGCTGAATATACACTGTGTGATTTGAATGACTGCGGGTGAAACCATTGGAGAGCAAGAAAGAATCCATCTTCTCATACCAAGCCCGAGGGGCCTATTTGAGACCATACAATGAACACCTAAGTCTGCAAACCAAAGAACTATCCTACACAAATCCCTGAGGCTACTCCATGTAGATTTCCTCCTGTAGGTCCCCAT
Source organism: Cryptomeria japonica (assembly GCF_030272615.1). NCBI lineage: Eukaryota > Viridiplantae > Streptophyta > Pinopsida > Cupressales > Cupressaceae > Cryptomeria > Cryptomeria japonica. Next base: position 525,978,326 of record NC_081407.1, read on the forward strand.
GCAAGAAGGAACTCTTCACATCCATCTGAAAAATAGGCCATCCTCGAGAAGCTACAAGAGAGAGTACAAAGTGAATAGAGTTTGTCTTGACAACAGGGGAAAAGGTCTCAGATTAATCAATACCCTCAACCTATAAGAAACCCTTCGCAACAAGACATGCTTTTTACTTATCAATGGAACCATCAACAACATACTTAGTGTGATACAACCAACAACACCTAACCATCTTTCTGCCCTTAGAAAGAGGACATAGATCCCAAGTATGATTCCTCATCAAAGAAGAATACTCCTCCATAGCACAATCCCACTCAGGGTGTCCTGTATCCTCTGAAAACTTTTGAGGATCATCTGAAATGGCATGGCTCAAAAGAATAGAACCCACAGTATGAGAATGGGTGTGACAAATATCTGAAGGATCACCGACCATAGAACCTATCGTCTCAATAGTAAAGCGAGCCCACTTGGGCATCTGAGGTGGAGAAGGTGGAGGTGGGGATGGTGGATCACCAACACCATCATCAGAATAATCCTCAAAATAATCTTGAAGAGATGCAGTGGAAGGAGTAGGCAGAGGAGTAGACACTAGAGTCGGGGTAGCCATTGTGGGAAGGCGCTCATCAAACTGAACATCCCATCAAAACAGGACCTCTTTGGAATCAGGATCAAACAACCTGTACGCCTTAACATCTTCACAGTAGCCAACAAAAATGATGGGTTGTCTCTTTCACTCCATGGCTTTCCTTTGAGCATAAAGAATAAAAGCCCATGCCTCACTGCCAAACACTTGGAAAAAAGAAACATCAGGCTTGTCATGAGACCAAGCCTCCTCAGGAGTAATATGTTGAAATGCCTTGTGAGGCTTCTGATTCTGAATATAGTTGGCACAATTGACTACCTCAACCCAAAAAGAAGAATCCATGGACCTGGACTGAATCATACAATTCACCATCTCCCGTAAAGTTCTGTTCTTGCACTCAACGACACCATTCTACTAAGGGGTGTAGGGAACAGTAAACTGATGCTGCAAACCATGCTCAGTGCAAAAATCTCTAAAAGCCTGATTCACATACTCCCCCCCATTATCTGTATGTATCTGCCGAATAGAACAACCAAACTACTTCTCTACAAATGTATTGAAGATTCAAAATGAATCAAAGGCATCAGACTTGTACTTAAGAAAGTACACCCATGTGCATTTGGATAAGTCATCAATAAAAGTGAGTACATACTTGGCCCCATAAAAAGGAGTGGGAAATGACATGAGATCACTATGAATCAACTCCAAGGGTGTCAAAGCACGAGAGACTCTTCCCTTTGGAAATGGATCTCTGTGATGCTTGCTAAGCACACAACCATGACAAACACCATTAGTGCAAGAAATCTGTGGGAGCCCAAGAACAAGTGCCTATGTACTCATTTGCTGAAGATATCTATAATTGAAATGACCCAAGCACTCATGCCAAATTTTACTCACTGAATCTGCATGTGCTATAAGAGACAAACTTGCACCTGCTGAGGGCTCAAATCCATCAAATCTCTACAAATGAGATGGAGTATCAATACTCCCAGTAGCCACAACCAAATCAAAGTCATGGAGGTCCCAAATAACCACATCATGTGGTGAGAACTCAACTGTCTTACCAGAGCCAGAATGACAAAACTGCTAAATGGATAGGAAGTTTGTCGAGATGTGAGGGACAACCAGAACATCCTGTAGAGTACCACCATCCAAAGAGACAGAACCTGAACCCAAGATTGAAAGCTAAGCTGAGTCACCCACTACAATCTGTGAAGTACCACAAGAGGCAAGAGAAGTAACCAACTGTTGAGTGTGAGTCATATAGTGAGAAGCACCAGAATCAAGTATCCATGTGGACCCATAGGTCAAAGCACAAGCAGTGAGAGCATGGCCTTTTCATGTGGAAGGAGAAGACGCTTGAGGTGAGGAGATGTGATGCTATTGCATGGCTTCCTCTAAAGCCTCTAAGCATTTCCAACACCTGGAAACTGGATGTCCTTCCTTGCCACAAAAACTGCAAGTGTCTCCTGATTTCTTCTTAGTCTTGGAGGAAGACTCACCAGACTGTGAAGATTTCCCATGTTTTGGAGGAAATGGTGGTTTAGAGTCAAACTTAGGAGGAGGCTTGGAAGAATCCTCACTGCCAGTAGAATTCTTCTTTGGCTTTGGTTTCTGCTTTTTCTTCTCCTTAGAGGACTGAGCAACCAATGCTTTGTTCTTGGATCCTAAGAGCATATCCTGCTAAGAAAGATGAGACTTCTCACAATACAAACACTCACAAAAAACATTAAAGGTAGGCATGGTGAAATGAGCATGCAAACCATCCATGGTGGAGTAGAAAGCAGAGGCAAAAAACTAAAAAATGACCCCGAAGCTTCGAAAGAATCAAGTGAATGCACTCTGTGTCTATCTTGGTCTTGCCACATCCCTGAAGAACAAATCTAATAGTCTTGAACTTGTTCAAAAAGTCCTCAATGGTGGGCAAGGAATCGGGTGACAAGGAAACCAACTCTGCCTCAATATGTAATGCTTGAATCTTATTAACCCTCTTGAGGAGAGACTCAAACTTCAACCACATAGCCCGAGGAGTGAGAAACTCATCAAGGTGAAATAGGAGACTATCGGAGACATGCAAAGAGAGAAAACCCATGGCCTCATCCATCTTGTTTTTGTGCTGAAGAAGCTCATAAGGATGCTGCAAGAGAGGCTAAACCTCATCCAAACAAGACCACAACCCTCATGCCTGTAGAAGCCTTGTGATGCAGGGCTTCCAGGTGTGATAGTTGCGTGAAGTCAACAACTCAATTGAAGGATCTATCATGAAAAAAAACTCTGTACCTACACCTGCTTGTTGGTTTTTTTTTATTATGTGATCTTTCAGAATAGACAGAAGATGCAAAAGGGTTTGTTTGTTTTGAGAGTTTTGGTGTTTTTGATTTCTGATATAAATGACAGAAAGCGAGAAAAAACACCCTCCACAATAGATAAACCCAAACCCTAGTACATACTAATGAGAAGGAAGTAGTGCATAAGCAAAAAAAACTTCAAATGGAAATCTCATATACCTGATAATAATTATGAGAAATAAGATCACATATCTGAATAGAGAATGTTGAGAGATTTCCAACGCCTATTCATTTTGGAAAAATAGAGTTCGTTTGCCCAGTCTATGGCCCCGAAAGTGCAGAAAAGAGTCCCAACTTTGACTAGAAAAAGTATAGTCAAACAACAGATTCAGAAAAAAAATCCAACACCACAAGGTCCGTCTTGGAATCAGCTTTCCAAAACCTATTCATTTTCCAAAAAATGACTCCAGATGCTCAAGATATGGTCAAAAAATGAACCCCCCTCAAAAAGGCAAGAGGGTGGTTGTCCGATGGAGGAGCTAGGTGGCGGTGGCGCACGGGCAGCACTCCGGTGGCACTCTAGCGGTGCTCCAGGGAGGAGTGGTGGAGTGGTGGGGCTACAGAGGAGGTGGTAGGGTGCAGGGAGAGGCCTGGCAGTGGCGGCGGTGGCAGGAAAGGTTGGGCGGTGATGGTGAGAGCTGGTGGTGGTGGCGACGTAGGGAGAAGCTATGCGGCGGCAACAGCGGTAGGGGCTAATGGGTGCTGGCGGGGACCAGGGCCGGTGAGAGCTAGAGGGCGGGGCCGACGGCTACTAGAGGGCTGGCAGGGGCCGAGACTGATAGGTCTGGTCTGTCGTACGGTGGCCGGACTATCAGGGTACTGTACCCTTGTGAAAAACTTCAACTCCAAAAAAGTTTTTTTTTTAAACTCTCTTTCCTTTTGCCTTTTCTTGATTTATTTGATTTTCTTTTTGTTGATTTTAAAAAAAAAAAAAAAATCAACCTGCATGCTGTAAAAAGGCAAAACATATTTTTTTCTGAATTTTTTTCTCGAACTACATGCTAGGGTCGTACATCCTGGTACTGAAGAAAAAAATGTCCCCAGATGCTCAGGAATAAAAAATAGGCAATTTTTATATGACTAGGGTTTTTGGGCCTTCTGAGAACAATGGTGAGGTTTGTTTAGGCTCAAAGTGCTCAGAAAAAAAGAGGCCTATCCCTAAGTGCAAAAGAAAAACTTCTTGAAACCCCAGATCTGCTTCCAATGCAAAAATTATCAAAATAAGAATAGATAGCTGCAAATCTAAAGCTTTGATACTATGTGAGAGTTGAGAAACACAACACCATAGGAGCCTAAAGATCTTCTGCAAGTTGAATAATCTGTTACAAGGAGAAGCAAAGAAGCAAAAATAACTAAAAGCAGAAACACAGAAAAATATGCTCAAAAGATGAGAGCTCAATATTCACAAAATGTGTAATGTGATAATGATATAAGGAAAAGAAAATTAACCTCTAATAGGTCAAGAAACCTAAAAGGGAAAATCTAGGCTTGCACATAATAATTAATAAAAGAATTAATTATTATGCACCTAATGTTAGCTTAAGTGTAAAAAGAGATAATAGGGAACTTAAAGAATTAAACAAATATTGTTTAATTAATCAAGTAAAGACCCAATTACTCTAACAACTTTGGGAAGATATGATCACACCCAAAGAGATATCAGCATGTCTCCCTTTGAGTTTGTTTGTGGGATTTTTTTTCCCTACTTCCAAATTAGGATTTGACATCATAAATAATATTTTTTTACTATACAATTTAACCCCATGGTAAAGACTTTTAAAGTATTATTTTTGAAATGTCGTCTCCTTGGTAAGATTTCAGAACCTGTGTTGGAACATGACAGGGTTCTCAAAACCATAAAGAAATTCAACACCACATTTATATCTCATTTAAGATGATATAATTATCTAAGTCAATGCCTTTTTATATTTTTAAAACTTTGGTGGAAGCAAATTGAGTTGTGAAAATTAAGTGAATCTCCACCATATAATCTTAAAGAAAAATTGGGTGGCAAGTAGTAGAGGCTTTGAAAATTGTGTTAGAACTTGATAGGGTTCTCAAAACCATGTTTGGAGCTGTAAATAATTTAAAAAGAGAAATTATAATGAATTGGAGAAGTTTTAGAACCTATATTGGGGATTGAGATAGTTTTGAAAACATTCAAATATTTGACAAAATGAGGGATAATGGTGCATAACGTTTTGTTCAACAACTAACAAGGTTGGAGACAATGAGAAATGGCAGAGCAAAAAGGAGCGGGAATCCCAAATTTCAAATTGGGAAATGGTGGATTTCTTGGAGAAGGCGGATTTTCGGGAGATTGTAGTTTTTCTGGGACCAGAACTGGCAAACAGGCAGGAGGTCAGGTATCACAAGGGTCAGAAGAGGACAAGGAAAAAGCAAAACTAGGAGAGGAGAAAGATTCGAAACCCAAGGACCCACATGACAGAGGTAAAGGTAAAAAATGGTCTTCATTCTTTGGATTGAAACCGCTGGCTAAATCGGGGCTTCCGGAAGTTACAAATATCTCAGACCCATCCTCTGGACTGGTTGCTATCTCTGTTCCAGACAAAGTGGTTGATATGACTACAGTTGGCCTATCTATGACATTAGTGGGATGATTCTCTGGTTTTAGGCCTAACATCGATGATGTTAGGAATTTCATAAGGAGAAAATGGCTCGTAAAAGGTCAAGTGGAGGTGGCAGCGCTGCCTAGAGGGTTTTTTACCTTCGCTTTTAACTCTGAAGAAGACATGAATAAAGCTCTCTGCAAAGGCCCCTGTTTGGTAAGTCATCCCTAGCTCTTCAGAAATGGGCCCCAAACCTTTCCCTTGACAAGTCCTTCTTTGTTTCTACACCAGTATGGACGCGTCTCCCGGGTCTCCTGCTGGAATACTGGAATGAGGAAGTTTTCAAGGGTATTGTGAAATCCTTTGGAGAACTCCTGATGATTGACCTGATTGGTGGCTAAATCAAGGTTAGTCTTTGCTTGCATCTGCATAAATGTTAATCAAATGACGGATATGCCTCAATCCATAGAAATCATATCTAAACTTGGAAAATGGTCACAAGCTATTGAATACGAATCTCTTCCATTTGCCTGTTTCCACTGCAAAAAATCAGGGCATTGGGTAAAATCATTTCCGTTCAAGAAAAGCAAGGAAAGCAAGACCAATAGCAACATCAAGAACAAAAAGATCTGGCAAACGGTAACTATAAAAGGAGACCCACCAACTGAGTGTAACCAAAATAAGGATGTAACGGATTTAGCAAATGAAGTCAAGAGGATTGGGAATAGCAGTAATGATAAACAAGATTGTGTCTACTCTAACAACCAACTAGAGAGCTCTAAAGAAGTAGAGCAAGGTATTGAGTCAAACAATAAAAATAACCCAAAGGACTAGGAGGTTGGATCTATTAGTCAGGAGAAGGAAAAAACCATCCTGGACTAGGAGGCTGGATGTGTTAGTCAGGAGAAGGAAGAAACCATTCCAGCCACATCATTCTCAAAATCGGTCAAGGAAGACTTTAATGAAGCTCAAGACCCTTCTGACATTGAGCCCTTACTTCTTTTAAATAATGGAAGCCCAAAGCCACTTCTATGTAAAACCCCTTCTCAAAGTGTGGATATGCTGGATGGGAATCTCCGGATTCCCGGTTCGAGAGAAGGAAAAACAAACAAGGAGGAACTCAATGGAGGAATCTCAACTAGAAGCAAGATCAAGAAAAAGGTAGATGTTGGAAGTTAGAACAAAAAGTGGGGAAGGCCATCCCTAAAACATCAAAGGGAACAAGAAAGTTGGAAGAACCATGCTAATGGAACATAGTGGTCCATTGAGTCAGCCCTATCCCCAGTTAAAGCATGAAGATAATATCCTAGAATATCAGAGGGCTAAACGCCCCTCATAAGCAAGATGTGTTGTGAAACATCAGAAGAGATCACAAACCGGATGTGGCCTTGTATAGGAAACCAAGATGTCTAAGGAAAAAGTTGAAAATATTAGAATTTTCAAGGAAAATGGGGTCATAGGATCTAACTCGGAGGGAGCTTCTGGAGGAACTGTGATTTTTTGGAACCAAAAAACTATAATAGGTAAGGAAATCATCTCTTCTTTTAATAGGAACTCTATTCAGCTTGAGCATATTAAGGAAAACTTTGTTTGGGTGTTATCTAATGTCTACGCACCTAACACCAAAACTGAGAGAGTTAAATATTGGAATAGCCTTGCAGCCGACAGACTCAAGTTTGCTGGTCAAAGCTGGATTATTATGGGAGATTTCAATACTCTGCTCAAAGAGGAAGAGAAGATGGGAGATATCCCTTTACAACTTGAGGGAAACAAGACCTTGTGGATTTCATAAATGATCAAGCTCTCATTGATGTGGATCTCCAGGGTATCAATTACACCTGGACCAATAGAAGAACCATAGCTGATCTGATTCAAGTTAAGCTAGATAGATTTTTAATTTCTCCTGACTGTTTTTCTAATTATAGTTGCTCCCTTTCTTTTGTTATCAAAATTGGGTCTGACAATTTCCCCATCTCCTTTACTGCCAACTCTTTTTCGGCCAAGAGAAACTTCCCTTTCAGATTTGAAAAATCTTGGCTTTCCCATCCTTCTTTGGAAGCTCGTATTACTGAATGGTGGAATTCTGAAGTGGAGGGTATGACTCTTTTTAGAATTGCCAAAAAACTCAATAACCTAAAAGCTAAAATTAAAATCTGGAACAAACAGATTTTTGGTGATATATTCAAGAGCAAAATTCAAGTCAAAGATGAAATAAAGGAGGTTCAGGATAGAATCCAAAAGGCTGGGCTATCTAAAGATCTTAGGATGGCCGAAAATGATCTTTTATCCAAATACCACACCATCATTTCCAATGAAGAGACATTCTGGAGACAAAGATCCAGAGCCTTGTTCCTGAAGGAAGGAGATAAAAATACTCAGTTCTTTCACTTAACTGCTCTCAAGCATAGGGCAGCTAATAGAATAGCCAGATTATCCTACAACAAAGGCATTCTAACAGAGCATAGTGATATTAGAAAGGAAGCTCTTGAGCATTTCAGCACCCTGTTGGGAGATGTGGATAACCTGGATTTCAGCAATCAAAACACCCTTTTGCAAGCTATTCCTTCAATCCTGATGGAAGCTGATAACAACCTTTTATCCCATATTCCCTCTAATCTAGAAATCAAAAAGGTGATGTTCTCCTTTCAGGGAGATAAATCCCCTGGTCCAGACGGCTTCCCTATGTTCTTCTTCCAAAATTTTTGGCACATAGTGGAGGTTGACATCTACAATGGTGTCAAAGAATTCTTTGGCTCTAGAAAACTCCTTAAGGAACTGAATGCCACCTTCATTGTCTATATCCCAAAGATCCTCAAAACTGATTCTCTCAATAAGTTTAGACCTATTATCTTGTGTAACTCTATTTACAAGATTTTATCCAAGGTTCTGACTTCCAGGTTGTTGGAAATTCTTCCTAGGATTATCTCTGTCCAGCAGAATGGCTTTGTCCCCGGAAGACAGATTTTGGACTCTATCATTTCCGTTCATGAAAATATCCACTCCCTAAAAATGGTGAATAACTAGGGCTTCTTCCTAAAGTTAGACATGGCTAAAGCTTTTGATAGAGTAAACTGACAGTTTCTCCTTAGGATCATGAAAGCGTTTGGTTTTGGTGACAAAGTTATTCAGCTCTGTTCTCAACTCATGGAAACTTCTTCCTTTGCTGTTATAGTCAATGGTTCCCCGTCCAATTTCTTCAAAAGCTCTAGGGGTCTTAGACAGGGGGACCCCATATCCCCTATCATGTTCACTATTCTAGCTGAATGCCTGGGTAGATTTATTCTTAAAAATGTGGAAGATGGAAATCTTAAGGGTTTGAAACCTTCTTCCTCCAATGTAGTTTGTTCTCATGAACAATTTGTTGATGACTCTATTACCATGGGGGAAGCCACCATTCTGGAAGCGAAGAACATGAAGAATATTCTAAACACTTATGTATCTGCCTCTGGTCAAAAAATCAACTGGGATAAAAGTTCTCTGTTCTTCATCAATACCCCAGTCCAAAGGCAACTAAGGATTGGAAGGATTCTTGGCTGCAATATTTCTGAGCTTCCCTCTACTTATTTGGGGCTTCCTCTGTGTCTCAAGCCTAAGGTTTCATTCTGGAATAAGCTGATAGATAGACTTAACTTAAAACTTGCTGGTTGGAAAGGGGTTGTGCTTAGTCAAGCGGGCAAAATTACTCTTCTCAAAGCCACTCTCCAAAATCTACCTATTTATGCTCTCAACCTGTTCAAAATTCCCTCAAAGTTTGCGAAAGCCATTGAAAGAATCCAAAAAAAGTTCCTTTTGTTGGGGGTGGAAGTCAAAAATAGAATTCCCCTTATTGTTTGGAATAAAATTTGTTCCCCTAAGGCCTCAAGTGGGTTGGGCTTAAGGAACATTAGTTCTATGAATAAAGCTTTATTAGCTAAATAAATATGGAGACTGAAAGGGGAGGAAAGAGAATGGAACTCAATCTAGAAAAAACAAATATCTCTATATGCAACCCTTTGAGGAAGAATTCCTTGATAATTCTTTCATTGTTGAAGGATCAGCTATATGTAATGTTGTTCAATCTGCTAAAAGTTGGGCTGCTGTTGGTAGAACCTGGAACCTTGGGGACGGGAGGAGAATAAGATTTTGGGAAGATAGATGGATTATGTATAAACCTCTAGAGGAAATTCCAATCCTTAAAGATTGCAAAGACTGGTTCAAAAGCAGGTTTGGTGAGTTGGTCAGAGATTACTGGAGAAATGGGAACTGGATTGATTTTAGCCAGCAGTGCCTGGGGCTCAAGTTCCTTCAGATAGCTCTCTCTGCTAAAATCCCTAGAGACAACAAAGATGATAGATTGATATGGAGGGAAGTCCTAGATGGGAAATATTTTGTTTCCTTAGCTGTGGCAATTTATAATGATCCAGTGGAAGAAATTCCCATCTGGGCAAAATTTTGGAACAAGAAGTTAGTTCCAAAGGTTAATATCTTCTTTTGGATTTTCATCCAAAATAAGGTTTTAACCCTGGACAACCTTCATAAAAGAGGTTTTATTTTTCCTAATAGGTGTTCTCTTTGTTGCAGGGAAGAAGAGATGGCTTGCCATATTCTCAATCAATGCACTTTTAGTCAGGACATCAGGAAAATCATCTTGAGCAGGTGGAACCTGAGCTGGGTTTTCCTGAACTCCCTTGGGGATTCCTGGCAGCAATGGCAATGCCCTGATTCTAATCCTAAAATATTGGAGACTTGGAGAATCACTCTGCCGATTATTATATGGAATATCTAGAAAGAGTGTAACAATAGGATTTTTAGGGATAAAAGGGCTATTCCTAAAGTGGTGGGAGATAAAATTCTTAGAAGTATTTTTGAATGCCTCTATGGCACTGATCATGGACCTGATGCTAAAGATGACTTCAAAGACAGGTGGAACCTCTCTACCACTACTACCAGCAAGGAAACTGAAAGAGAAGGTCTCGTCTAGTGTTTTCCTCCTCAGGGGTGGATTAAGGCTAACTTTGATGGGGCCTCTAAAGGGAGTCTGGGTAAAGCTAGATATGGGGGCATTGTCAAGAATTTTTCTGGAAGTTGTTTAAAGGTGGTGGGTGGTCCTCTAGGAAATCAAACTAGCCATTTTGCCAAAGCTTCTGCTGCCTTGAACACCTTAATTTTAGCCAAAAATCTTAATTATGATAAATTATGGCTTGAGGGAGATTCACTTAATATTATTAAGTGTTTAAAGGGGGAGTCAGAGCTTTCTTGGTCAATTGAAAATATCATCATGAAAGCCATGGAGATCATTGCAAGTTTTAAAGAAATCATTATTCAACATGCCTTCAGAGAGCAAAATAGTTTAGCGGATTGTTTAGCAAATATAGGAGTTAACTCTGACTCCCAATCAATTTGGCATGAGGAGGATCTCAATTTAAACATTAAAGAGTTCCTTAGAAAGGACCGTTATATGGGGAGAGAAGGACAATTTAATCATGACAGGTAAAAAGAATTATTTATGCCTTGTTGGAAAGGTCATCATTACTTGGCAAAGCAGCAGATCTCCAACAATCTTTAATTATTTGCCGCATGATTTGTGGGTAACCCGGTTCAAAATCTCAAGCAACTTTGGGAAAGAAGGAATTAGTTTGCAGAGAAATAGAGCATATAACCTGAATCCGAAGATGGGAGGTGACCTGAGGTGGGAGGAACTAGATAATACGTCGACTTGGAGAGCGATGGCAAAAGTCTGGGCAAAACTGAAAAAGGGTTCTCTCACCAGCTTCATGGAGAAGCTCGTGGACTATGACAAAGGTAGGGTCAACCTCGTCGTTTCCAAGATTTCTAAAAATAGGTCAAATGGCTCTTTTCAAATCTATGGAGTTAAGTTTAAGCTGGATGTTGGGCTCATATCTACTGTAACTGGAATGCCCCACACTGGGCTTAATTTCTTTCGAGACCTTAAAGTCTCCAACAACACGGTCAATCTATTCTGGCAGAAAGAGAAAGAAAGGGTTAAAATCGGCAAAGCTACTGGGGGCTACTACGAAGCTGCAAACCTTAAGAAATTGTGGGGCTAGGTTCTAAATGCAATTAAGGAATACATCATGGTTGAAGACCATTTCTCCAGGGCCCACACCTACCATTTCATTCTCTTAAACCATTTCAAACACGACAAAAAGGTATCCCTACCCTACTACCTATTTAGGTCACTCTCTAGGTCCCTCAACAAACATAGGAATAAACCTTCCAGCCCAGTTCTCCATTGTGGGCTTTTGCTGCTCATTTATGAGCATTGCAAAAACCTCACCCTGCTGGAGAATAAGAGGATTTCTGCCTCTGTGGGTAAGAGAAAGATGGAAGAAGGAGACTCCAGCAAGGAGAAGGCGTCCTCTATCAAAAAAAGGAAAAGTGCCTCTGGGTTGGAAACAGAGGAAATTGAAAAGGAAAGCAGCAGAATGGAGACGAATGACTCCAACGGTGAAGACAACTGGAAAGATGAGGAGCTGGGTAATAAGGAAGAAAGTGGTGATAATGAGCCTAGTCATGAAAGCCCTATCCTCAGTGACTGCCCTGGTAAGGACAACAATCATCTGATGGAAGAAGTGGATTTCAAGGACAATGAGGAAATTGATGTGAATTCCAAGAGGGGAATGAACAAATATTCTGAGAAGGACTTGACTAAGGATAGGGTTAGAGAGGATAAGGAAAGTGCGGGTAAAGGGCTAAGCTTGGATAACCTCAAGAAACTCTCTGAGGTGAGAATGGACTACGACAGATGGACCTATGAGCACCTAAAGAACCTAGATAAAAAGGGGAAAAATATGGATGAGAAGAGGGAGGAAGAAAATAGAGAGTAGATAAACTGGAAGCAGAATATGGAGGATAAGGTTAAATCGCTCGAAGATGGGAAGGAAGCGATGGAAAATCTTATGGGCATTATCCCAAGTTTCCTTTCTGTTGTCATTAAAAACCTGGAGGATATCGCTAAGGTCTGTGATCAAACCTGCTCTCCAAAACTAGTTGTGGAACTTGACTTGGATGAAGAGACCATCCAAACTGGTAGCGGTGATGCTACTCCGGTGGGTGGCACTGCGAAGAGGACCAGGGCTAGTGTCAAGAAAGCTATGGATGCTTCTACAAAGAATCTCCCTAATCTTAGGGATAACATCAAAGAGCTACATGAAATTAGCAACACTCTAGCAAAAGCTCTGGAAAAAATCAACTAGTATCTTTTGGACTCTGGATGGCCTGCTGGCTTTGTAGGGCTTTTTTTGGTTTTCTTTGGTTTTCTGTTGGTTTTTTGTAGGTCTGTTCTCTTTTGTTTCTCGTCACTTTGCTGTTTAAGTACTACTTGTATAAGGTTTCAGGGCCCCTTCAAAACCTGTTTTTACCTTATTCAAAAACAACTAACAAGGTTGTAAAACCCTATTTGAAATTTGCAAGGGTTATTACAAACTTTGAAGGCTTCAGTAAAATTAAAAAGCTTGATATGTTGGGAAAGTTTTAAATCAAGGAAATTATGTTTATTTTTGACATTAAACCATTGATAATGTTTTATTTGAAGTCCTATAAAAACCTTGCAATTGACAATATCCTACCAAATAATTTATTGATCTCCTATAACTATTAACCTCTTTAGAATTCAAGTTTGTAATAGTGAAGCTATGATTCCTACCACCTTTTTCAAGTATAGAATATGCCTACATGTATCAATTTTTTAATGAGAATAATGATATATGCTTCGATACTCCTATAGGTACTTGGCTCTATTGGAAGTTTGGTGAGATTGTTGGAAGAATGTTGCAAATATGTGCTTGAGAGATATTTGAGAGATTTGTTGTCATTGATGTCAACATATTTCTCTGTCTGTGACAGTGATGCAGTGAAGTTTAGTGAGTTAGTTTGTTCAACATGTTGAAGATTAGAGTTTGTAGATTAAAATATTTTTAGAGGGATGTCTATAGTTGATTCAGTTCAATTTTTCAGAGGTCCGCACGAGGATTTGATTGAGTTATGGGTATCTGTGTTGCAGATGGTTTTTAGTTGTTCAGTGATGTTAGTGTTCAATATTTTACTCTGCATTGTAATATCTTGATTTGTTGATTTGGAGGAATGTTTGGGATGTTGGTGTGTGTCCTCAATTCAAGTGGTTCATGGTTTGGAGGTCCGCAAGTGATTTTTCAAGGTTTATAGTCATTGTAGTTAGTATTCTTGAGGTTCAGTATGAAGATGTTGATGATTCTAGTAATTTGTATTTGTGCAAATGTTGCTATGATAACTCATGATTCTTGTGGATGTTTCTGGACCGTATGCCTTCTGTGTTGGTGGTCCACATTGATAGTTGAGCTTGTAATTGATGATGTTCTTTGGTATGTCAGTGTTTTTCATGTTCTTGGCTGACCAAATTGATGCAGGAGCATCCCTGGTCAATGAGCAATCTTCCATCAACCAAAAATATTTCCTTTCACTTTTGTTATTGCTTAGTCCCTTGTGCAGTTTTCTATGTTCTTACCGGTATGTACCAATAGTTGCTTTTTCTTTGTGGTAGATCTTGTTGGCAATTTACTGGTGGTTTCATATGGTTGATTCCATATTTCTAGTTCATTTGGGTTCTTCTCTGGTATGCTATCACTTCTAGTTGGTTGTTTTTGGGTTACTGGGACAATTCTTGTGCTTACCCGTTGGTTTTCCTTCATTATCGACACAATTATTTGCATATGGATTCATCTTAGGTCTTGTCCGATGTTCTTTGGTGTGTGGCCAACCTTCATGCTAATGCGCATCCCTTGGTTGTTTTTTTCCAAAAACATTTCTTGAATCTTAGGGTCGACCTAATTACACATTTCATTTTCCTGCATTGGTGAATGTAAAGTTTTGAGGCCGACCCAGATATGTTCCGGTGGGTATAAATATGATGTTATGTAATCATTTGTAAGGGCAGGAGAAGTAGAATTGAGAATAAGGATTGAGATTTACATGCTTATATCTTATTGATCTTTGGAGTCCTGGTTGGGTTGTTTCTAGCTTGTAGTCTGCATGTAACTGGTTATCTACCGGATGATCTTTGATGATAATATGATGATTACCGAATGATTGCTAGAAGTTCAATGGCTTGGATATGATATGTTTATATGAATTTGTTATATTTTTTACTGCTTTTGTTGTGTCACTCTTTCTCCATAAGTCGGTTGACTCTTTCCAGGGTTTTCACCGATTATGGCTACATCAATTAGTATCAGAGCTAGTTATGGACTGACTGGTGGAAGATTCATCTGAGGCATTCCTTTAGGTGGACAGATCGCCGATTGGAGGTAGGCTACATGGGTGTTCAATAGATCACCGAGGGGAGGCAATTGAAACTGGTAGTCAAATCATCGAGTTGTGGCAATTCTCCGGAGTGGAAGGACAAACCCCCGGAGGGTAGAATAGATGATGGAAGACTTCAAGAATGAAGTGAGGAATGAAATCCATAATGCTTTGGCTGGTTTGCAAAGAAACTCTAAATTTGAGGATGAATATGAGGAAGCCAGTGAAGAGATGGAGGAAGATGAAGGATAGGAAGATGAGAGAGAGGAAAGATTCCTAAGATCAGTGGTGCAAGCAAGTAAAGTGCATAAAGTTGAGGTTTCTAACTTTTTTAGAACGCTGAACCCAGAGGATATGATCGATTGGATCGAAGAGTTGCAAGACTACTTTGAGTTTGAGGATGTCAAGGACCCACAGAAAGTCCGATTGGCATAGACCAAGTTGAAAGGGCATGCTACCTTGTGGTGGAAAGAATTGTAGAAAGATAGAGTGGAGAATGGTGAATTGAAGATCACCCGATAGAGACAGATGGTTGCAAGGTTGAAGGCCAAGTTCATACCAGGAGACTATGAATTGGAGTTGTTCAAGAAGTTTCAGAACATGAAACAAAGAAACATGACTATGAAGGAATATACTGATGAATTCTACAAGGTGGTAATTAGATCTGGACATAGAGAGATGGATAGAGAGAAGGTGGTGAGGTACATCAATGGGCTTTCTTTTAATATTCAAGATGAGATGAGTATGTTGAAGATTTTGATAGTTGAAGAAGCTTACTAGTATGCCTTGAAGGCTGAGGAGAAGGTGAGAAGAAGACAACTGAATAGGGGAAAGGAAAAATTCAAGATGAATAATAGTACAAAGAAACCAGTTGAAGAAGAGGATGCAAAACCTAAGTGGGGTTAAGAACCGAAGCATAAGACACCAAGGAAGGGTAGCAATAGTACCAGTAGATAATTTATCGGTAAATGTTTCAAGTGTGGAGAAACCAGACATAGATCTTATGAATTTAAGCAAGGAATGGAAAGAAGCTATGTGGCAAGTGAAGAATAGAATGGTACTGGATATGATTGTGCCCTAGAGAAAGGAGAATCCTTTATGTTAAGAAGAAAGGATACCAGATCTACTCAGAGGAGGAGACTTTTCTGGACTGTATGCAAATCAGGTGGTAAGTATTGCAAAGTCATTGTAGATAGTGGAAGCACCAATAATTTAGTATCTGAGGAGATGGTTGAGAAGATTGGGTTGAAGAGGCTTGAGCATCCTTGTCCTTATGAGGTAAGTTGGTTACAAGATGATCAGAAGGTAGAGATAAAGGAGCAGTGTTGGGTGAGTTTCAATATTGGGCCTTTTAGAGATGAAGTTTTATGTGATATTGTGTCAATGAATGTTTGTCATGTCTTGTTGGGAAAACCTTGGTAGTATGATAGAGGAGCTATTTATGACTATAGAATAAACCTACTTTACATTGATGGCAAAAGTTCACATTGATTTCTTTGAAAGAGAAAGAGAAGGAGGTGAAGAATCTAAGCCCTGAGAAAAGTTGTAGGAAGCCGGTAGCAGAGGTTATACCAGAAGGTTTGACAGAACTGGTAGTAGAGGCTATACTAGAAGATTTGAAGAAAGATCTGATAGAACCTGCTACAAAGGTTATATTGAAAGGTGACATGAGTTTGGCAGAAGGATCTGGCAGATGATTCTAATGGATAGATGGAGTTAGATGACAGAGAGCTGATGGTGACAAACCAGATAAAGTCTTGTGGTGAAACCAAATCTGAGTTGCAAAAATAGAGACAATGTGCTGACCAGAAGCAAAGAAAGAGAAACAAAGAGGGTCAGAGGTTAGAGAAGCCGGTTGAGGCACTGGAAGAGATAGAGAAGAGATTGGTAGATAAAGAATATGTTTGGATTAGAAATGAGCATGTGATCTTCATTCCAAATCCTTTTAGATGTTCATGAGTTGCCTCTCATGGAACATTTGTTTCCACCTAGGTTGTCTGATGTAGGAGCATCCCTGGTCGATGAGAAATCTTGCATCAACCAAAAATATTTCCTTTTAGTTTTTTTTATTGCTTAGTCCCTTGTGCAGTTTTTTGTGTTCTTACTGGTATGTACTAGTAGTTTCTTTTTCTTCTCGAAGATCTTGTTGGAAATTTCCTTGCGATTTCATGTGGTTGATTCCAGATTTCTAGTTCATTTGGGTTCATCTCCGATATGTTATCACTTCTTGTTGGCTATTTCTGGGTTCCCGAGACAGGTCTTGTGCTTACTAGTTGGTTTTCCTTCATTACCAACGTGATTCTTGGTGTATGGATCCATCTTGGGTCTTGTCTGCTATTCTTTGGTGTGTGGCCAAACTTCCTACTAATCCACATCCCTTGGTTGTTATTTTCTAGAAAGATTTCTTGAATCTTAGGGCCGACCTAATTACACATTTCATTTTCCTGCATTGGTGATTATAATCTTTTGAGGCCAACCCGGATATGTTCTGACATGTATAAATATGATGTTATGTAATCATTTGTAAGGGTGTGAGAAGTATAACTGAGAATGAGGATTGAGATTCACATGTTGTGATCTTATTGATCTTTGGAGTCCCGGTTGGGTTGTTTTTGGCTTGTAGTCTACATGTAACAAGTGAACTACCGACTGTTCTTTGATGATAATCTGATAATTATTGGATGATTTCCGGAAGTTCTATGGCTTGGATATGATATGTTTTTATGAATTTGTTATGTTTTCTTACTATTTTTATTGTGTCACTCTTACTGCATAAGTTGATTGACTCTTTCGAGGGTTTTCACCGGTTATGGCTGCATCATAGATGCTTGTAGTGTGTTGCGGATGTTTAAGGTGTAATTCTTGGAGCTAATTCAGGTTAAACGTGATGATTTAGGTTCATTATATGTCTTAGCCAATATTTCTTTGGTTCTCATGTGATAATTTGTATCTGATCAACAACTATATCATTGTAATTGTTTTATGTGTGTTTACCTGACATTGTTGATCTTTTCAAGGTTGATGCCATATATAATTAAATGGAATAATATTGTGTGAGGCATGGAAGAGTGGGTGAGTGTGAGTATGTGAGAGAATAATGTATTTATCTTTTGGAAGCAGAGAAGAAGTGTGAAAAGGAAGGTGAAAGTTTGTATGTGCTTAAGCGGAACTGTAACCGGGCATTAAGGATGCTATTTCTCAGTTCATGATTTCTAGAAGTAATCCATGATTATTTGTAAGGAAGTGAGCCTTCCCTAGGTTGTAGCCCCTTCTATTTTGAGAAGTGATCTCTAGGTAGTGTCCCTAAATGCAAGCGTATTCCCCCTTATAATACTTCTAACAAAGTATACCTATTTTGTGGGTTCATCCGACCATGGTTTTCCCTTAACTGGGTTTCAACATCAAAAAACTTGGTGTTATATGTATTAATGTGTGTTTCTGATTTATATTTTCATGCTTAATTATCAGATCTGAGAATAAGTTTAAATTGTGTGTTTTTGAGACAGCTGATTCACTCACCCCTCTTTGTTGTCTACCCTATTTCATTAGTCGGTATCAAAGCTATTTCATCAGGCTTTTGGTATGAAAGAAAGGGAAATATTAGTTTCCTAAAACTATTAGATGTCAAATTGAGGAAGATATATCAGACATGATCACCTTTCTTTAGAGGTTTATGGGACAAGAAAATTCAAATAATTTGAAAAATAGACGTGTCTTTTTATAACGATCATATGTCATGGACAACAATTCATTATTTGAGCTAGCACTATCAATGACAATTTTCATTCATAATTGTCTAACTTTTAGAAGAATCAATTTTTGTATTCATTTTACTACTTATTATATGTCCTTTCAAGTATAAAAGGTTGACCATTCCTTGTTAGCCAATGAATGTATAATGATGCAATGCATTTTTTACTTGTTAATACCCATTACTACAACTTGAATATAGCAATAAAAATTTTTAAAGAATAAATGATGCATTTACAATGTTGATAGTAAGGTAGGTACATGGCTATATTGGACTTATAATATCTCCTAAATAAATAGCCATCATTACTACATATAGAGGCTATTTCATTCAATACCAAACATTAACATATATTTGAATCGAAGAATTCTCTAGTTACCAATGTAAGTTGTAATGGTTTGTGATTAATAAGAAGCTTGCTAACATATTGGAGAGGTTAACCAAAGATGTAAAGAGAGAAAAAGAGTAGAGATACCAGTCTCTATTGGCCTTGGGTATTATTATGTAGTATATCATCTAATTCTTAGAACACTGAGAGATAATTGGTGAAGGTTTAATTGTATTTTCACATGATGATGCTTCATTTTGGTTGGAAGAAATGTGTCAAAAACCATTGGTTAAAATTGTGTCTTAGGGTTGGATATCACTATTAGCTAAAATTGGGGGGACTTTTGGGAGGATTGTGAGGATGATTTCAAAGTTTGGAAAATGGATTGGATGAGGTTTAGTCTTGAACAAAGAAAGTGTTAGTGTAGGTTTTATTTCCTAGTTGGTTATTTACTTTACTACACTTTAAATTAAGCTTGCTTAAGATTAATAAAGTGAGTATTAGTTTGAGTGGTTGATGTTGGAACCAAGGAACACTAAGAGGGAGGGGTAGAATTAATGTTCTATAATTTTTAAATTTATTAATCTGGCCTTTAAACCACTCAATGCAAGTGAATGAAAGTAAAGTGCAGAAACACAAAGCAAACAAGATTAACACAATAACACCAAGATTTTTACATGGAAACATGGTTAAGGGAAAACCACAGTGGAATTCAAATCCACAATATTAGTATACTCTGTTAGAAGTATAAAAATATTACATAAGGGGAATGCACATGCATTTAGGCACACTGCCTAGAGCTCATTGCTCAATTACAAGGGCTACAACCCCATAAGTATCATTGCCTTATAAGATGATTACACATAATAAATGGAATTTTGAAATTGATAAGTATCATCTACAAATGCCAGAAATAGTTGTGGTTAAGTACAAAATACTCTATTTTGCACCACTGCTCTGTTATGATATTTTGTTGTATGCTGAAGCACAAATCCTTCAAACATGCATGTGAAATTGCACATAATCACTCATACACACTTCACACATAAACATCAATCTACCAAATGATCAAATCAATTGGTCTTATATACCCATAACATCAAATTAGGTCTTCATCAAGTCAGCTCAAAATGCATAACATGCAACATGAAACGTGCTACCCAAGGCAGCTTAATCCAATCCAAAAACAACTAAGAAGACAAAAAAATATCCACATGCTTCCCACATGTTGGCTCAACAACCTTGAACACAAAAGAAACAATCAAAATCAATCTGCAAGATCTGCACACAAAATCTTCACACGCTACTGCCACAAAACACTGTACTACCAGAAAACTATCTACCAAATCTTCCAACTTAATCAATTCACAACATCGGAAGCCATAAACCTAGAATAAGGAATATTACACTTCCACAATGCATTTCCAAGATCCATAACCACAAATACTCAACACAACTAAATCACCAACCACAACACTATACATTATGCCAGATGACATGTTCTTCTCACTGGACTTCACCAAACCTCAATCAATCTTCCGGTATAAATCATGAACTACAGATTGGGTATCTATTACAAGTTGCCATCAATGACAACATTTAATCATCAATACAATGTCTCTTGCCAACAATCTCCCCCTTTGGCATTGATGGCAACACTTAGTCATTTTTTACTAAGTGTCAGACCAGAACCAAGTTATATACACTGCAACAAGAATCTAACTGCCAGACTTAGAAGAATCAAAGAATCAAATATCTCCCCCTAAGATCAATATTTTTCACTCATCTATTCTCCCCCTTTGACATCAATGGAAAAGGTAGGGTTCTAGAAACCAAAAATTGAAGCCAAAAATGCAATTACATATGTACACATAGTCCTTACATACAAAAATTTGAAGATATCAGCATGAGAATTCTTCAATGAGTCCAAGTGGCTATCCTAGCCCTTATGTAGATTCTCCAACATGGTTATGAATCCACTGAATAGATAAGATTGAGCTTCTACGACCTTTAGATCTCCTAGATCACCGCTGGCCAGAGCATCTTGAGTATCTTTGAGAGCACTTAGCATAATGTCCAACTTAGTAGTAATGAGACTCCTAACTTCTCCAACTCTCCCAATTATTCTCTCCCGGTCATAGTTCAGGCTTCTGATTTTCTCAAGTAGTGAGATTGCTTGATTCTCATGATTTCTCAATGATACTGATAGGGGATTAGCTGACTAAGATATTATCTCCAACTCATCCTCATGTGCCTTAGACTTCTGTTCAATGTCCTAGGTGAACTTAAACTGAGATAAACATGATTTGTATAAGTTCCCACCTTCAGATAATTCATCTTTCATGCTCTTCACACAGGCATATAAAGTGACTCTATTTTTGGCAATCATCCTTTTTAAGTTTTGAAGCCTCTTTACATTGAATTCCTTTTGGACCTTCTCCTCAACAGAATTTCAAAAGATTCAAAATGTTTATCTACAAAATTAATCAAACTCTTTAATTACCTAGATGGAGAGTTTGAAGTATCCTTTTGAAATGAGGGCATCAACTTTTCAAATACATTGATTCCTAGGGTTAGCAACATACTATCCTCAATATGGGACTTCAAAATATCCTTGTTGGCTTTGGCGTGGGAAAATGATGCAAGTTGGAGATTTTGAATTGGAGACAAATAAGTGATGTTAATCGGACCTTGAATGAACTTTGGATCATCAATTTGACTTGTTTTCCTTTCACTTTCTTAGCAGTGTCTTTTGCCTTTGTCTTAACCTCAACCTTAGGTTTTGTCTCCTCCTTTTATATATTCTCAGAAACCGTAGAATTGACTGCTACAACTAGAGGATTCTCAACCTTGTCTTTTCCTTCCTCTACTTTCCTTGTATCTTCTTCTCTAACTTCTTATTACACACTGACCTCTACCTGTTCATCGGTCTGGACTTCTAGAACAAAAAAGTGTCATCCATTATCTGTTGAGCTTTCAAATTGACCTATCTATCTTCCCTAAAAAGATTTTATTTACCATGTGCTTACTCCTGAATTTGGTCTTTACTAGTTTAAGAAATATATCTATCTTTTCTATAGTAGTAAATGACCATAAGCTAACTAATACTGTAATGCTCGCCAAAATACCCTAGAGAAACTAAACATCTAACATACTAATGGAGATAATGTTTTTTTTTATTAACATCTAATAACAATTAATGTAACACATAATATCTCCATCTAAATACATTCATTAACCATTTACCCATTATGAATATACATCATTACACATTTCATTAATTAATGCAAGCGGAAATAACATAACACCATTAATCTTTCCCCAAGGGAACTTTAACGTCATTACTCAATTTAACTTCCATAATGACATCCTACTCACATGACAAACACATTCCATCTTGAATTAATGCATCATATTTAATTTCCTAATCATGAGATATGCAATCTAGTTGCTTATCTATACATCAAGATATGCATAACATTCTATCATTCTACTAGAATATTACATTTCTTCTTTTAAAAATGCAAGACAACCCCTTAATCCTACATTCATTTTATGCACCCAAAATCAAATGTGTTTTAACCCATAATTTTCTATTTACATGCTCTTTATCCTTTTCCATGATAATGCAATCCTTATGCATGGGTATAATCCATCTTTAATGATCCATTTAAACATACTTCAATCGCTTCTAATACTAACATGATATAATTATATCTATTATAATTATCTACTCATAATGTATAAAATATAGTTCATTCTTCAATCCACATGATAAACTAATCCCCTTATTTCTTTACTTAAGCGTGAGCAAGCACAACATCACACTAATCTGTCAATTATAAAGTTCATTTATTAACTTACAAACATATAACAATATAAATCCATTACTTTCGATACAAGTACATGGCATACATCTTATACAAGTCATTTAATATCTATCTAGCATAGTATACATTCCATTACTATGCAAATCAAGCTATTTCCTATTCACTTCATGATCTATTCACATTAATAATTCCTTCATAACATCATAATCTTCACATAGCATCAAAAGCATATCCGTAAGTCCAATAGAAATAGTTTCCTTTCCTAATTAAATTACACATGCAACCACTTTCCTAATATGATCATTTCATTTGACAATAACCCCAAAGCATAATGCAAAACTCCTAATATTTTCTTTCAATAATCTTGTTTGCATTCTATGCGTACTTTTCCTAATCTCCAATACATACACATAGAGACATCATCATCTAAACCTTATCCATATTATCTAACATCCTCAATTCTCACATTTAAGATTATTTTATTTCTCAAGGTTCTTTCACATGTTAAATCACAACCTAAAGAATAACCATAAAATTCCTTTCTACAAACACAAGAAGACCATATTATAAATCACATCTATTTCAATTGCAACTCCATTGCTAAATTTGGGTACATGAAATTATTCTCTTAATTTAACAAGAGCATATCCACACATCTCATTGCCACATTTACATATCATGACATATCCTAGCTACTATTTATGAACTACTTACGAATACATTTACATAACAATACATCATGGACATAGCTCTTCCTTTTAGATGATTCCATCTACCACATATGAGTTACTACATACATGCATTCTACCATATTCATTACTTAAATCTACTACAAGGTACATCCATAATCCATCAGGAAGGAGAATCCACATCCACACACAAAGAATACAAGAGAACATCCCAATGGCTAAAAAGCACCAACCACCTGACCAAATGGAACCAAAGGAACCACCCCCCATTTTAGGAGATGACACAAGGTCCCAACACACACTATATGTTATTATTTACTAAGTTGTAATTAGTTTTATGTCCAAAGTCATCCTATATACTCTAGTCGGTTAATACTACCGATATATTCAGTCGGTAAGCTCTAAAGCAGTCAGTTACAGAAGAAAGGAGTCACAGAGTTAAGTATACACTGAGCTGTCTACCAAGTAACGTTCTATGTCTACCGAGCAGCAAAGAAGGTATACTGAGTAATCTGAACCGAGTAGAAACGTGTTACCAGATTCAATGAACCTGGACACATATGTGGAAACGTGTTACAAGAATCGAGGAACAGGGAACCGTTATCACATAGGAAATTGCACTTCAAGATTTTGTATGATTTTGAGGAAGTTTATCCAATGAAATAATTTCTATGTTTATTCATTCGATGACTCTTGTTTGTAAGATCGAAGCATGAACAGATCACTGTCCCAAAGATCTATTTATATAGAGTGATTTGAGAATCAAAATGAGATAGACATGTGTGATAGAAGCGTTAAAAGGAAAATCATAAGAGGACACATTGAGTTGTGACTGTTACGACTGATAGAGATATTTAGAGGTCACCGAGAAAGTATTCAGAGAACAGTTTAAGGGATAGAGTAAACAGAAGGGTTTACCAAGTTGATTTATCAATTACCGAGGTATGCTATGAGCAAGGTAATTTCATATTGAGCACATAGAATCTACTATAACATTTCAGATGTAAAGTTGCAGATATTTGTAAAGATTTTATTGAACTATTTGAGTTATAATAGAAACCTTTAACAGGGTAAAAGACTCTAACAAAGTCTATAAATTGTAAAGCCTTTAACTAGGTGCAACATTTTGTATAAGTGTTGTAAAAATCCTTTAGCAAGGTAGATCTAAAGATCTTGATACTCCTAACAGGGTAAGCTATCAGAAATAGCTAAACATGTAGCTCTAATCGAGCAACCTTTATTATTGCAGTAGTGAAGTTGTGAGTGCCATCCCCACCACAATTTTTCTCTCTAACAAAGAGTTTCTGCGTAACCAAAATATTTGTGTTATGGATTGAAATGTGTATGAATGTTATTTCTATAATTATGTGTTAGCTTTATATTATGAGATCAACAGTTTACAGTTTATGTTTATCGGTAAGATTGTTTTTTAATGAAAATTTTTGAAGTACTAGTTCACCCCTCCCCTCTCAGTACATTAGCTTTCATTGTTGGACCTAACAATTGGTATCAGAGCTTCAATCTTGGAAAAGGGTTTAATAGCCTAAAGAGAAAGATCTTATCAATAGAAGGCTACAAACAATCTCGAAGAATTGTGAATATTCAAGAAGAATTGGATCATGCTAATCAAGTGATTCCAGATATGCAGGGACAAATGCAAAGATCATTGAAAGTTAGAAGTAGGTTGTCTGATGATTTACAGGACTCAGAAGAGTTGGTAGAACAAATTGAAACATCATCTGAGAATAGTATATCAGAAGAGATTGAAGAAATGATTGGAGAACTGAAAGAAAAGAACAAAGCACTGACTGAACAACTGAAAGCAATGAAAAGAGAACATGAACATTTCAGCACACAGATGACTGAAAATCTTGATGCATTAAGAACAACTGAGGATAACATAAGAGACATGGAAAGGGAAAAACAACAGCTAGAAGCATTGGTGTCTAAAAAGAATGATGAAATCACAAGAATGACTGGAATTCAACATAATCTTTCTGATCAATTGGGTTATGCACATCATGAAGCAAATCTAAAAGAAAATGAGAATCAAGCATTGAAACTTGAATTATCAAGACTGACCAATGAACTTGAAACAGAGAATAAATCAAAAGAAAAACTGAAGAAAAGTTATAAAGCATCAAGGATGTTGGATGAGAAACCAAATATAAGAAGACCCAACAAAGATGCAGGACTCGGTTACAAAGAAAAAAACTCTACCAAGAAAGAGATCAACACCACCAAGAGAGGGGAATCATCAAAGCAAGCTGGAAACAAGGAGAACATCAAAGGAAAGAAGCCTATTTGCAACTATTGTGGAAAACAAGGACATATTGCCAACATGTGCCAAATCAGAAAAGGTAAGCAACCGAATGTCACTAGGTCTGATGGTTATTGTTACAATTGCAATAAGTATGGTCACACACCTAAACAATGTAGGAAAAAGTCTGCTAGCAATTTTCAGAAGGCAAAATTCAAGGGTTTTTGCAAAAACTACAATAGATATGGACACAGTACTGAGGAGTGTTGGTTTAAGCAGAAAAACTATATGAGGTCTTCACACTGAGAAAATACTAGAAGCTACCGAATTCACATAGATCTTAACCGATAGTATACTGCAGTACTATGGGATTACAATACAAGGATATGGTGTGAATGTTGTGAAGATATGGACATATAAGTGCGAACTACATGATAAGGTTTGGAATAAACTACCAAAGATCATGGAGAAATCCTGGAATGGCATGCTTTCATTGTCATAAAGTTGGACACTTGGCTAAAGATTGCAGAGATCAACCCAGAGGAGATACTGAAGAGATAAAAATCAAACTACAAAAAATCTAGAAAAAGAAGGAAATTAAGTCAAAAAATGAAGAAAGCACCTTACCTACCGAGTTAGGTGCATCTACTTCGAATTAATCAGTAAAGGTATGAAGGGACTGCATTCTCTCAAGGTTAGATCTTAATAGTTCCTATTTTATCATGTACTTAATTTCAAAATCTGCATAGCTAAGATGCATTAGCAAGTTTGAAATTTTGTCTAGTCTTTTGGAGTACCAGAGAAGTCAGTAAGTGCAGGAAACCTGTCTAGTCAGTAAAAGCATAAAAGGAAGTTAATCGGTTTAGTGGAACCGAGTGCATTTAATGTTTTCTTACCTAAGTGCACAAAGCCCGATAAGGTAAAATGTGTACTTAAAGTTATTCACGCGATCATTTTACACTTACCAGTTATCAAGAGCAGAGCTAAGTGATTCAAAGGCGATCAAACATCTCCCAAGAAAATTTCAAGGTATTTATACAACAATCTCAAATGCATTTTTTAGCCAGTTAACCGGTCAATATTAGTTGTGAACATCTACATTATATTTACTAAGTTGAAAGCATTTTCTGGTTAGTTAAAACCCTAAGCTCTTTCATTAGTAGAAATCCAAGTTTGAAATGGCTCCTAAGTTGTAGAAACTTGTTGTAGTTGAGACTATTGAGAAACCCTCACTAAAGTATTCCTTACCTCCCAAAGTTGCATCTGAACTCGATGAGAAAACTGCATTTTCTCTTATTCTAGATAGGGTTCTATTGGTTGAAGATGTCAGATTCTACACTAAGTGTCGTGTTGAAGAGCTAGGTCATACCGAGAGAAAGGACATGTATGATGAGTTATGCACCGATGGAATCCTAGATAGCAAATATGAGCATATCAAAGTCAAGGGATTGACCGAAGCCCTAACCTACCCTCGAGTTTTCAAACCCCAATGGGTTAAATTTGTTTTAAACAGAGTTCATGATGACTTTATGTGGTTAGAGGAGAAACCGTTCAAAATCACCAAGGAGATCATTCACATAATAACCGGATACCCTATATACGACCATGCCCAAGCACAGAAAATGATTTCACATAAGGAATTGATAATGTTAACTAGAGTTGAGTCTGATTGTAGAGGTCTTAAATTGAATAATGTTACAAATGCAGAGCTAAAGTTTGCAATTAAAGTCCTTGGTTATTTTTTCTTTCAATCGGCAAGAGAAAACAGTGTACCATGTGCAGTTGTAGATTTGGCCTACAAGATTGTGAAAAAGGGTATGAAGATTGATCTATGTGAAGAGTTGTTGAAAAACCTATTTGAAAATCTCAACACTATAAGGAAACCTAAGAAGAATAACTCGGCAAACACACTAAAGTTTAGGTCACTCTTAGTGTGCATGTTTTTCTATTTTTAGAAATTCTTCCCATCAGTCGGTAACATAGTTTGGGAGTTACACTGACCAATCACCCATCAAATAAATGACTTTATCAATCAGTTAGGTGATAATTTCAATGAGATAATGGATGACTACTTCAACAAATTTCAAGAAAAGATGCATAACAGGTACAGAATCCCACCTCAGTTAGTGGAAAAATATAAGGATGATATATGTTTTGAAGTGGACACCAACTACTGTTATGTCAATGCAGTAGATCCTAGGACTCAATCTCTACCATCCATGGGTTATGAGATGGATCTTTATATTTCTCAACAACAGATAGATGCCTTTTTGACACTTCCTAGGCATGCTACCGAGATCAGGTATGGTACCTATGAAGAGGTCAAAGAAAAAGTAAAAATGAGCATAGTAGTACCAAAGGCTACAAGAAAAGCCACTAAAATGATCAAAGTGCTAACTGAGAAATTTGGAGAAGGTTCTACCTCCACTCTTATAAAGAGTGATCAACTTAAAATTGAGGAAGAATCTGAGGCTCAAGAAGTAGCAATTACTTTGAGCACCGAGTTGCCAAAGGGAAAAATATTGAAAAGGAAGAAACAAGATACACCTAAGGTATCACCGACTCCACCAGTGAAACGACCTAACACTAGATCATCTGTAGTGTCACCCAGTAAGAGGAAGAAAAAGGTTGAATTGCCTAAAGTTACAAAGACTTATAGAAAGTCAACCAGGAGACTCATTTTGAATAAAGAGTCAAGTGACACAAAATCTAAAGACAAAAAAAAATTTCATATTGTTAAAAGCACAAAGGAAGATGTACACAGTGTTGACAACTTTTGTGCCAAATTGAAACAATATGGAGGATTCGGGTCATTCAGATATGTAAAATATGACTCCAGAATAGAAGATGAGAAGAGGCAAATAGAAGAATCAGTTGTATGCACACTTCTCAAATTTTGAGTAGTTCCATTGGAAGTAAGTAATTTTCTTCCAAATGCATTATACTCTCACATTGACAATAGATGGAAATATGCTATGGACTTGGAGAAGCAGATAAGAGAAAGATCTTTAGTACATCTCTTTCTAGACATGTCGGTAAATGATATTAGAAACCATTTGAAAAACTACCAGAGAAATTTTCAAGTGAAGCATAGAGCCTTGAAAATGATGAATGGACTTTATCTTGAAGTCGAAAAGGAAACCAAAGAAAAATGGCAAGAAATCTTCAGAATTTAGACTGAAGAAACTCAAAGTGAAGAAGCATAGTTTCAAGGTAGATCTGTCAAAGCCTATTGTGTTGCCAAATGCTGACATTTCAAAACTGAAAGGGCAAGCACTTATTGAATTCAGAGAACTATGTAAAGCCAAAGAAGAACAAGAAAGATAAATGGCTATTCAGAAGAAGAACCGAGTACTTCAGAAGGTTAAAGCATTATTGACAGACATGCTACCTGAAGCTACCGTGAATAAAGATGCTACCATCCATATGCAACTAGATGAACTACTCACTAAATTATAAGCATCAGGAGTAGACGCATCAGCATACCTTAGCAAGTTGAAGGACAAAAAGCTAACTACCAAAATGATTGAAGAAGTGCAGAAAGAAATTGCCATAGGTAAAGTCAAGCTTGTTAGACTCATTGCTGAGTTGTCCCCTCAACTTAAACATATTCTTTATTTATTTCAAAAGCTCTATATATTTTCATTATTTATTAAGGATATCAAGCATAAGACCAAAGTTATTGAACAAGAGATTACCGATCTCTCCAATAAATTGACCACCGAGCCAAATTCTATTCAGAATTTCTATACCAAGCTGCAAACTCTTATTGCTCAATAGTTAGAACTTCGAAATGAAGAGCACAAAATAAGGATGGATATCATGACTCTTCAGACCTTATTTATTTCCCACTTATCATCAGTCCAAGAGCAAATCAACCGAGCTACCCACTTATCTACTCAACCAGAGGGAAGCACTTTAGATAGTTTGATTTCACTGTTAGCTAATATTACAACTTAGAATTCCCTAATGGACAGTGTCAAGGATGCACTCTCCACTACTCTCACCGACACTAGTACAAAGTATAAATCTATTTTTGATCAGTTGCCTCCACCTAATGGTAACTAGTTTTGATGTTTGTCAAAAAAGGGGAGTGTACTGAGTATAAAAGGGAGAGTACTAAGCAGAACAGAGTATCCAAATGTACAGTTGAATTTGATAGGGGGAGCATAGAACACAGAGCAGTAAACATCGAGCATTGATCACAGGAGCATGAAAATTAAGTTATGTACAGTATATTGATAAGGGGAGTATATATTTGAGTATGTTACTATTCATTGACAATTGTATATACTGTCATTTTATTCAAATTTTGTAAGTATATAGATTTTGAGTTATGACTTTGAAAGGAGTTTTGTCAAACATACCAAACTAATGTCAAAAGGGGAGATTGTTATTATTTACTAAGTTGTCATTAGTTTTATGTCCAAAGTCATCCTATATACTCTAATCAGTTAATATTACTGATATATTTAGTTGGTAAGCTCTAAAGCAGTCGGTTACAGAAGAAAGGAGTCACAGAGTTAAGTATACACTGAGTTGTCTACCGAGTAATGTTCTATGTCTACCGAGCAGTAAAGAAGGTATACTGAGTAATGTGAACTAAGTAGAAACATGTTACTAGATTCAATGAACCTGGACACATATGTGGAAACATGTTACAAGAATCGAGGAATAAGGAACTGTTATCACATAGGAAATTGTACTTCAAGATTTTGTCTGATTTTGATGAAGTTTATCCAATGAAATAATTTCTATGTTTATTCATTCGATGAATCTTGTTTGTAAGATCGAAGCATGAATAGATCACCGTCCCATAGATCTATTTATACAAAGTGATTTGAGAATCAAAATGAGATAGACATGTGTGATAGAAGAGTTAAAAGGAAAATCATAAGAGGACACATTGAGTTGTGACTGTTATGACTACCAGAGATATTCAGAGCTCATCGAGAAAGTCTTCAGAGAACAGTTTAAGGGACAAAGTAAACAGAAGGGTTTATCGAGTTGATTTATCAATTATCGAGGTATGCTATGAGCAAGGTAATTTCATATTGAGCACATAGAATCTGCTATAACATTTCAGATGTAAAGTTGCAGAAATTTGTAAAGATTTTATTGAATCATTTGAGTTATAATAGAAACCTTTTAACAGGGTAAAAGACTCTAACAAAGTCTATAAATTGTAAAGCCTTTAACCAAGTGCAACATTTTGTATAAGTGTTGTAAAAATCCTTTAGCAAGGTAGATCTAAAGATCTTGATACTCCTAACAGGGTAAGCTATCAGAAATAGCTAAACATGTAGCTCTAATCGAGAAACCTTTATTATTGCAGTAGTGAAGTTGTGGGTGCCATCCCCACCACAGTTTTTCTCTCTAACAAAGAGTTTCTACGTAACCAAAATATTTGTGTTATGGATTGAAATGTGTATGAATGTTATTTCTATAATTATGTGTTAGCTTTATATTATGAGATCAACAGTTTACAGTTTATGTTTATCGGTAAGATTGTTTTTAAAAAAAAGTTTTGAAGTACTGATTCACCCCTCCCCTCTCAGTACATTAGCTTTCATTGTTGGACCTAACACTATAAACCTAAACTGGCACCCTAACCAAAGAGACCAACCACACAAGGACTCTCATGAAATAACCCACACATTACTACAAGAATAAACTCCCAGAGGCATACAACTCAACAAGACATAAATTCTTCCAACTAGGAATAATCATAAATCATCAAGGGGAACACATGTATAATCATCAGCCAAATCATAATAAATAGTTGAGATAAGTCTATCACGCATGAAATAAAAGTCAACTCTAATCAAAACAAGTCAAGTCAAGGGTGGACACTACAAATACATACTCCTTCAATCTATCATCTTCTTTATTTGTTATCCACCTTCTAGTATCTAAAATGTCATACAAGCTCTTGGGTATGACTGTCATTAGTTTTATCAAGGCTTTACTATACATATTTAGGTATTTTACAGTAGCCTCTTCTAGTGTTCTCTTGCCAGATTCATCAAAATTGTCATACCACTTAGATATTAGCTTCAGATTACTGCTCATAACAACTTCATTTATAATCTATTCTAATATTATAGGAGGTACAATAGTGAATTTTCCTTGTTTTAGTGCTTCATCAAACTCAGATATCTTAGATTTCTTACTAGATTTGATTCCACTAGATGTTTTTTACTTTTGCAACTTTGGTGGCTTTAAGAGCTTTGGCCTTCACCTCCTTGATTGCCTCATCAGATTCAGTCTATTCATCATCCACAGCTACAAATCAGACTATCTTCCTCTTCTTTTCACCACCAGATGCCTTGATTGAATATTTAGGCTTTCTTTCTAGCTTTGCAAGACCAGAGGAAGGAGTTGTGCTTTTGACTTGCCTTGGCTTAGGCTTGGGCACTTTCAATTTTGATTCCTTCTTCACAGTCTTCTCCTCAGAGAGAATATTTTCCTCTCTATCTTTCCAGACAACTTCCTTAGATATCCCCATACTTTCTACAAGAGCCTCCACCTTTTTCGGGACCTTCTTTGTATTACAGGCTTCTTGAACCACTAATGTAATTTTAGATCTTTCTCCTTGTATGTTTCAAGCCTCTCCTCATTGGGGTCCACTGGTTGACTTAGTAAATATTGTGTATATAATTCTAAATTTTTTTCTTTGACCTCATAGCCCATAGGAATAATCCATACCATCTGGGGCTCTATGACTTCCATCAGACACTGGTCTATATCTACCATAAAGAAGATCGTGTCTTGGTATTTTTCTACAATACTTTTAGGGATTCTTTCCCTTTCATGCATTTCCTTCTGGAAGTTCTTGAAATAACCCCATAGATTCTTGTTTTGGACCTTGGAGTCACCATAATTGTATAGGTGTTCCCTAATTTGAGCTCCCATAAATCTATCACATGCCCATTGCACTTTCCCAACACCCAGAACCTCTTGCACAAAGTAGAAAAACAAACATAGAAGCAATGTACCAAACTTGAAAGGACATTTCTTATTTTCTCTGATCTTCTTAATATTCTCGATAAGCTCACTCCAGAGCAACTCACAAAGATCATATTTCTCATTCTCTCTCATCATCTCATATGTGACATAAATGGCAGTACTAGAAACAAAATTTTCTCTACTAGAATAATAGGTTTTATACCCAATGACCATTGATGTGAACTTGATATTGTGCTCTAGGATATCATTAATTGTCATTGTCTGTTTATCAAATTTCAACCCTGTCGCATTGGTCACAATGTCATTCTTTATGGACTTCAAGGATGATATTTCTCCAGATGCACATAATCTTGATATAGCTTGTGTAGATGGAGGAAATGGATTGAATACGAGATTCAATCTTCCAACATCCAACAATGAAGTGTTGGCAAATGCACACTCCAATGAGAAATTGTAGGTGATTGAAGGTATTGTCATTGATGGAAACCTTACAATCATGTGATACCAGTAGGAAGACTCAGGTACCAGCATTGGCAGACTCTACACCGGCATACAGAACACCGACACCGAAAAGAAAGAATACCGACACCTTGGCCGACAACAATTTTGTATAAACATATTTTGTAATTAATTGTAAAATCTTTTGTAAGTCGACATGGTGGATTGTAATATGACTCATATATGTATGAGATCATTGTAGATCATTTAGGATAGGATATGATGCAAAATATGAATAGAAGGTAGCAGACCTAATATGTGAATTATTGGTTAAGGGTTTATGTATGTAGCAGAGCTTAAACTGGTACTGAATCTAGCATAGCAGATGCTAATCTGAAGTATTACAAGACATTGGATTAGTATAATCCATTTGTGTAAGTCAATGTGACTTCTTTTGTAACTGAGCAGTGAGCTCTAGGTACTTGGCCTTCCTGCATGTGCAGACCCCTATTGTATGCAATAATATTCTCTTATTGGCCAGTGAGTGAATATTGTGGGTCACAAATCCCACAGAGGTTTTTCCCACACTGGGTTTCCTCGTTAAAATATTGCGTTATGGTGTTCTTTTCATGTTGTGGTTGTTATTCTTATTTGCTGCATTATTTCTGGTTTACTGATACACAGTTTCAATATGCTTTTCATGTTATAAGTTAAGAAAATTATTATACCGATCAAATACTAATTCACCCCCCCCCCCCTCTTAGTATCTTTGGGAATCCTAACAATTGGTATCAGAGCTTGGTCCTCTATTTTCAAAAGCCTAATAGCTTGAGGAAGATCTTGTCACCGGTAGAGATGGAAAACTTGAGAAAACAATTGGAAATAACTCTTTCAGACTATGATGCAGAAAAATTGAAGAATATCAAACTTGAAGACAATCTGAAGGCTGCTCAGGATATTATTCGAGGAATTCAAGAAAATTTCACTATAGCAA
The DNA here is from genome assembly GCF_030272615.1 of Cryptomeria japonica. Lineage (NCBI taxonomy): Eukaryota > Viridiplantae > Streptophyta > Pinopsida > Cupressales > Cupressaceae > Cryptomeria > Cryptomeria japonica. The sequence goes on from NC_081407.1 coordinate 526,012,356, forward strand.
GAAATAAAAGAAGAGAACTTTGTGAGAAGATGCAAAAAGAGGAAGATAAAAAGGAAACTCTTAATGATCTGGTGAACCAATTGAGACAAGATAACTGTACAATGAAGAATGAGATGCAAGATATGACTATGAGATTCTGTAAAGAAAGTGAAGACAAAAAGAAGAATGAAGATGACTTGAATAGAAGACTAAATGATGCTGGAAATGAAAACACAAGACTCAGTCATGAAAATGATATGTTGAAGACAAATCTGACGCATACACAAAATGATAGAACTGAACTCATGAGATAGAAAGGAATCTTGGAAAATGAACTGACTGCTACAAATCAACACAAAGAGAAATTCAAGAAAAGTTCAGAAGAACTTGTTTACATGCTGAAGAATCAAAAACATAATGGTGATACAAATGGCCTTGGCATTGAAACTGGTGAAATCTCTGGTACTGCAAACAATCATGATCATAGTAAACCGGTAAGACAACCTAATGCTTACAAATTTAGTGGGAAATGATTTAACTGTAACAAGTATGGTCATAGAGAAAATCAGTGTAGATCTAGAAATTATCAGAACATTAATACACCCACCGGTCAATGTTCTAAATGCAACAAAATTGGTCATAACTCAGAAAATTGCAGAATGAATGTAAGATGCTATGTTTGTGGAAGATTTGGACACTTATCTAATCAATGCAAAACACATATTGGCATAGGATATGGGAAAGCTATTCAGAAAAACAATGTGACTTGTTATGCTTGTAACAAAATTGAACATATTGCAAAATTTTGTAGAAGCAAGTCCCCACCAATAGATAACAAAGGTCCTAGTTTGAAAGGTAAAGAAAAGGTTGAAGAGGTAAAGCAATAATTCTCAAAACAATGGATTAGAAAGTCAGATCAAAATGTTGATGGGAATACCCCTCCATTGGTAGAACATAGTAACACTCCACCGATAGGAGACTCTTCATCTAACTGAAGGAAAATCCTTTGGGGGTTTAGCAACAAATTGAAAAACATGCTATTATACCCTCGATTGATGGTAAGAAGTTGAATTACTTCTATACTGGTAGATGAGTTAAGTTGTGACTTAACCGGCAAGCATTAAATGTGGTAGTTGGAGAAAATAACATTATAAAGAAAGTGTTTTGGCTCCTTTTTCATTCACCGAGCATTCAAATCATTGAGAGCACAAAAATTTCCGAGCGAAGACATCCTTAGTGAAAAAGTGAAGCAGCTCATCCAAGCATTCATCCTTAAGGCAGATTGAGGTATTTATAATTATGGCTTCTTCATCCACTCCTGAATTTATTGCAAACCCTACTGTGATTGAGGTTATTAAGTACCCTAGACCCGTATTCAAACTGGTTCCCAAAATTGCAAAGAAAGATGATAACACATGTGTATTCTCTCAAATTCCTAAGGGAGTAGTATATGCTGAAGACCCTAGGATATACATACATTGTCATATAGAGGAATTAGGTGATGATGAGATCAAAAATATGTATAGGATTGTGATCTATGATGTAGATGGTAATGTCAAGCAAGAACATAAGGTAGTAGAAACCCTAGGCTTTGTGGATATTCTTAGCATTCCTAATTTTCCCAAAGATGTAATAAGAATAGTCCTAAGCAGAGTCCATGGCAAATTCTTTTGGTTGGATTCAATTCACAAAATCACCAAAGAAGTAGTAAAAGTAGTAACAGGGTTACCTTCCATCGATAGCAGACTCGACAGAACAAAGAAAGTCCCAAATGACACAGTGATGAAACTAACCAGTGAAACTTTTGACAAAAAGTCTCTAAAGGGTAAATGATGTAAAGGACATCAATGTCTGATTTATCAGTATGATCTTAGGTTACAAAGCCACACATGCAAATAGGTTGAACTCAATTTTTAGCCTATGTATCAAAAGTGCATATGACATGGTAAATGAAAATGCTAGAATAGATGTGTGTGAATGGCTAAAAGATGAATTGATAGACAATCTAAAGAAGATTAAAGGAGATAAGAAAGGAACATTTAGATTTGGAAATTTGCTTGTTTGCCTAATGTTGTACATTACTAAGCAAGTTCCTGGTATTGGTAGAAGAGATTTTGGCTTTGATATACCGGTAGGAAAGAAACTATTGGATCTATTGAACAACATGGGAGAAGACAGAGAGAAAAACATAAACGAACATTTTCAAGCATTGAAGGCTCGAATGAAAACAAGAGTAAGACCGCCATAGGAAATTGTGGATAAATATAAGAAGGAAATACATTTTGTAGTCAAGAAAGATGAAATCTGGATGGAGGCAGTTGTCCCTAGAACTATTTGGATAACTAAAATGGTCTATGAAACAGATGATAATATCATAGAAACTTATGCAAAAGCCCTCCTTGAAGCACCAAAGGAACCCACTGAGAAAGTCTTTGGAAATGCAGAAACAATCAAAAGTGGAATTCAGTCTAGGAAAAGGGTTAAGAAGGTTGAAGAAAAAGTAAGGAAAGGAACTTGATAGGCAAAGGCAATTAAGGAAGATGTCTTGAAACAAACTGGTATAAAAGAAAGTGAGTTGGAAGGACTTCAACCGGAAGCTCATCTTTCACCAGTTGGAACCTCCTCAGAAATTGATATGCTAACGGTATTCAAAAGCGTAGAAAGGAAAAGAAAACCCTCAAAGGTACCCTCACCCACTCCTAGAAAAGCAAGACAAAAGAAACAGGCAGTGAGGCCTCCAGTAAAGAAGTTAACTCCTAAGAAGAATAAAAAGGTAAATCAAGATATTGCTCCACTGGATAAACTCTTAAGTGAAATAACTGAAGATGGAAAGTTGAAAAACACTAGCAAACTGTACAACACACTATCTGCTAATGACAAAGAAAGCATAGAGAACAGTGTAATTTTACACTTGGACATTTACAAGAAATTTCTGATGGAAATTATTGATGAAATACCAAATGATTTGTATAGAAGACTAGAAGCTAGAAGGGTAGCTATTGTTGAGTTGGATAAGAAAATAAAAACTGAAAAATTACTTGTAGTGCATCTAGTAAACTCACCTTATGAGATAGACAAACTAATCAGTGAAGCTAATTGGACAGTATTTTCAACTACTCACCGACATGTAGCACTGATGGCATGTAGAGTGAATGAAGTCTCTAAGGAAACATCAAATGCATGGGATATATTCTTTGTAGAAAAGAAAAATAGGAAGAGTTACTAAGACTGAAGACTATCAGAGTATACCAAAAGGATAGGGATAAGGGAAAAGGTAAGGTAGGTGGACCTCCAAGCCTTAAAATAACCAATAATGTGCTCCCACCTCCTTCGGATAATCCACCGGTAGATACTACAGACAGTCAACCGGCCACTGAGAGCATGGAGACTCCACTTGAGGATACTAATCCTGAATCTGAAATTTTGTACACTATAAATATAGACACACAGGAAGTAAATGTTGTGGTTGATAGAGAAACCCTTGAGGATAAGAAGGAAGAAGTGACTACTGAGTCACCGGCTATAGATGTTGAGGTTGAGGTTAATAACACTGTAAACATGAGCACAAAAAAACCTACTGAGATAGAGCAACCGACAGAGGACACGACTGGTAAACCATTAGAAGAACCAGTAGATAAAACTGAAAAACAATCAGGAGAACTAGAAATGGACAGTGCAGAGGTACAAACTGAGAAACCAAAAGTGCATACAGAGACACAAATTGAGAAATCATTTGTTGAGATCTCAAAGAAACCTTCTGAAACACAGATGGAGAAACCAGAACAAAAACAGGTTGAGACAGAAGCTCAGATAGAGACAGTGCCACCAGCTAAAAGTGAAAAGCCTAAACCTTTGTTAGTACAAATGCAAACACGGACTGACCTTCCAGAGGTTGAATCAACCAAGGTAATTAGTACAACTGGTAGCATGGATATTGTGAAAGCAGTTGGACAGACATCTGGTACTTCAATATCAGAATTCCGGTCTATAAATGTAATAGAAGTCTTATTGTATTCAATAAATAAGATCACAGAATGTAATGCACAAGCCTATAAGGATATAGATGATACAATCCCTATTCTTAAACTGGTAGCACCTAAATGCATAGTAGATAATAAGGATTCTTTAGGTCAAATAGACACATTGTCTAAGTTCATCACCGACAACATTTTGACAGTTTATCAAATAAATGAGGACACATTTAAGGAGAGATTTATTAAGGAAAAAGAGAAATTCTTTGAGGAAATTGTAAAGAAGAACAAGGAGAAAATGGACACCTTATTACCGGATCTAGGAAAAACAATTTTGGATTTTAAGAAAATGTATAGGGATACTTGCAAAACAAACATCTTGACACAGGATATAGATTCAGAGATCAACAAAACTCAAACTGAAATAAACAATGTTGCTGACAATTTGATAGGTACATCTGATTCATTTTTGGAGACAGAAAAGAAGATTACAGTCTAGAAGAGAAATTTGAGAAGTTAGAGAAGGACAAAGAGAAAGTTAAGCTTAAGGCAAAGAGCTTAAAATGTAAACTTGGTCCAAAACTAGACTACCTCATTTCTTTGAGAAAAGAAATTTTTGAGGCTCTGGTTCCCAAACTTAAGACACCGGAAGAGAAAATGCACATACTCACTAGTACAGTTTAGAGAACCCAAGAGGCATTAAAGGAAAACACAAGATTCAGCGATAGCTTAAAACTGGTTTTGACAGATATTTTTCAGATTGTAACCCACCGGCTACAAGAATCTAGGCAAGACTCCACTAACAGCAAATGACAAACTTTGTCATTGATGTCAAAGGGGGAGTAGTGAGTGATGAGAAAAATGATCAGAATAGGACATCATCAACTAAGGGGGAGAATACATTTTTGGGCACACTATTTTGGTATGACAAATTTTGGCAGATTCTTTTTGGACACTTTTTGATTGTTCTCATGAGTGTTGTCATCAATGCCAAAGGGGGAGATTGTTGGAAAATGCACACTCCAATGAGAAATTGTAGGTGATTGAAGGTATTGTCATTGATGGTAACCTTACAATCATGTGATACCGATAGGCAGACTTAGGCACCAACACTGACAGACTCTACACCGGGATACAAAATACCGGCACCGAAAAGGAAGAATACCGACACCTTGGCCGACATCAATTTTGTATAAACATATTTTGTAATTAATTGTAAAATGTTTTGTAAGCCGACATGGAGGATTGTAATATGACTCATATATGTATGAGATCATTGTAGATCATTTGGGATAGGATATGATGCAAAATATGAATAGAAGGTAGCAAAACTAATATGCAAATTATTGGTTAAGGGTTTATGTATGTAGCGGAGCTTAAACCGGTACTAAATCTAGCATATCAGATGCTGATCTGAAGCAGTACAAGACATTGGATTAGTATAATCCATTTGTGTAAGTCAGTGTGACTTCTTTTGTAACTAAGCAGTGAGCTCTAGGCACTTGGGCTTCCTGCATGTGCAGGCCCCTATTGTATGTAGTAATATTCTCTTATTGGCCAGTGAGTGAATATTGTGGGTCACAAATCCCACCGAGGTTTTTCCCACACTGGGTTTCCTTGTTAAAATATTGTGTTATGGTGTTCTTTTCATGTTGTGGTTGTTATTCTTATTTGTTGCATTATTTCTAGTTTACCAGTACATAGTTTTAATATGCTTTTCATGTTATAAGTTAAGAAAATTATTATACCGGTCAGATATTGATTCACCCCCCCCTCTCATTATCTTTGGGAATCCTAACATGAAGTACCTACAAAACACACACATGTAAATGCAAATATCTAAGCTAAAACACGCATGCATGCAATGAAAATTCACTCCATTGCACTCCTTAAACCAAGATCTTATGTAGATAATATTGCTCTCAGAAGCACACACAAGAAGCTATGGTGTTTTGGAGATTCAAGATGATTAATGCAAAGGAAGCTAAAGAAAATGAAATGCAAAGATGATGAAGAATGCAAATTGACATAAGTTCGACACATAAAGATGAGATACCCAAATAAGAGAGGGGGCCTTTTTCAAATAGATTTTCTCCAGGTGAGTTCATGTTGTGGGATGAATATGGGATAATACAAGATGAGTGGTATAGGGAATGTGGGTGATAAATGGGAAATGGTAAGTGGTAGGAGGGGATATTAAAGGGTTTTATTAAATAAATAGAGAAATGTATATAAGGTGAATGCATGAAAGTGTATACATGAATATGATATAATGTTTTATTTAATAAATTTAATAGATAAATGATGAGATATTAATAATAATATAATAAAAGATGGAAATTATGAATAATGAACTATGGAGAAAATAATAGTGTAATAATTAGGATTCGCCCGATGTTCAGAGAAATTTGAAATTAAATGAGGACAAATTAATGGAAATTTTTGTGTCTGCATATTGCCCCTCTTTGAGACAATGCAGCTTGTCGCATTGTTTCAAAGAAAATGATCAATTGATATATGACCCAAAGGTGTCCTGGTAAGGATGATGATTGATTGGTTATGCCCCCTCAAGAGATTGATTGAACAGAATGATGGGGATTGATCTCTCGATAGATCACAAGAGAGAAGATTGGATGATTGATATTATGCAAGTGATTAGGTTGAGATGTACATTTTATGGAAATGCACAATTGATGAGGCGTAATTGAACAATTGATGGAAATGAATAGTATAGCCAAGTTGATCATCTGATTAAGCTGATAGGGATTGATGTGAGAACAAGATAAGGTGATCCAATGATTGATTGATTGATTGACTTCGGGGGCATTGAGATTGAGAAAACCAATTCGATTGATTGGATAAAGTGATTGAAGATTCTAAGACATGCATCAATTGGATAAAAGCATTTGATCAATCTCACTACAATAAGAAGAATGAAGAAGATGATGAAAGAAATGATGAAAAAGATAGATGAAAAGGAGGATGAAAAGAGAAAAGCGATGAAAAAAAAAAGAATGAGTGATGAGAAAGAGGATATGAAAGGTGATGATAATTCTTGTGATTTTTAAGTGCTTTATCGTCATTGAGCTTATTATAGAAAAATACAAAAAATCATCTGGATATGAATTAGCCCAAATGAATCGTCATACCAATTGCGAGTAGGAAAACACACCAGATAGGAAGGATTGCCTTAGTTTGGATCAGACTATTATGTCCTTGACGATCTTAGATGATCATGTCCTAAGACGAGTCATCATATTACTAAGGAACATCCTGCAAGCAAAAAACAAGTGAATATGCCCCATCCTTGCCTTTCTAGTCAAAGACATCCCAGAAAAGCTAAAAGACATGTCACCAAAACAGAAATTCAGAAACAATCAAAAGAAAATAAGAAAACAAGCAAACAATATTGTTCATATCGAATGATTTTTGTTCACAGTTAATGGGTTTGGGTGTATAAGTTGATCATATGTTGTTATGTTTTCTCAATCATAATTTTGTTGCATCATGAATTCATTGAATTTCCAAGGCTGCATGCTTGTCTGAAGTGTTTGTGTCATCGCAATGTTTATTACATGTTTTTGGATGTTTATGATTTTTAGGCTTTTTATGAATGTTTTCATTTTTAGGGTTTTTCAAGATTTTTTATGATTTTTATGGTTTTTTCATGACATTTTATGATTTTTTTATGATTTTTTCAGGACAATTTATGATTTGTATGGGTTTTTCAGGACATTTTACAATTTTTTAGGATTTTCTTGAATGTTTGCCCCTAGTGTCTAACAAGGTAAAAGGGATTTTGAGCGAGTGAATGAACGAATGGGATAGAAATGGATAAGTGAATGATGGAGGAATCTTATGAAATTTTCAAGGTCTATACCACAATAGGATAACATGTTTAATCCAAGCACAAGGACCATATATAGAAATGTAAAGCTAGGATAGGTGTAACGAATGTCATGTGATCCAAAGAAATGGACATGTCAAGAGGTTTTTTGCATTTTATGTCCTTAATTTTGATCAAGTTCGAGGGATAGATTTTTATAGGAGGCAGATATGATAAGAAAGATCAAAAGGGGGTAATGATGGATGGAAGCAAGCAATGGACAAAATAATGGATAGGAGCTTAAGGGTGTGGATCAAGTGCAATAGATAGGACACAGAAGGGCTGTAAAGGTCCTTAACCTTATCAAAATCAAAGGTGGAAAAGGGATATGTATGGATATAGAATGAATGAGGGATAATGGAGGATGAGGGATAATACATGGATACACACGGATGGAACTTGCCCCCAATGAATAGTACAATAAAAAAATAGATTGCACATGATGCCTGTTTGCCATGTTTTCATCATGGTACTTGCCGAAGGCACCTGTTTGCCAGGTTTTCACCAATGGACGAATTTTTCTTTCTTTCTCTTTACTATTTTTTTTCTTCTTCTTTTTCACTTTTTTTTTTCTCTTTTTTTTCTTTCATTTTTTGAACTTTTGAAAGATGATGGATACTTGATAGGAGATATGACTTAGGAATCAAGTTGTTCTCTAGATAATACCCCTGAAAGATGTTCTATAATGATCCATGACTATTGAAGGTATGCTCAAAGATGTTGATAGGGTGATGGTTAAGGGAGATGAAATGGGTGATTAGATTTAAAGGTAATAAGGATTTATGCAAAGGATTAGATAAGAGGGATGGAAGGATAGAAAATAGGTGTTGGATAATGGATGGGATGTTGGAAGAATTGTGCATGGCTGGATGGAAATGCTGGCAATATCAACATTGGCACACACCTTGAGGGGTGGTGGACTGGTGGAGGAATAGTGGATTTTGGAGTTTGTGATTTTGATGGAAAGGTTGACATAGATTTTAGGACATAAGGAGCCAAAATGGATGAAGGAGGTGAAATAGGTTTTAGGATAGTGGATGTGGGAGAAGCTGGGGTAGCAAACTTGAATGCCAATTTTGATTTTTCTTTAGTGTGCAAGTCCTGTACGAGTGACTTGGGAATCCACATGGTTCTTGATTTTTCATATTTTTGTGATACTTTAGAATGCATTGTCTCAATGTAAGACTTAGGAAGCCATACACATTTTGACTTTTCTTCTTTCTTTGTGGGCCTTTGTGACCTTTTGGAAATTTATTTCTTTTGTAGTTCCTTGGAATGCATTGCTTCTACAAGAACCTTAGGAACCCATATGGTTTTTGAAGTTTCTTTCTTTTGCTCAATGGGCCTTTGTGGCCTTTTAAATATCTCTTTTTATTTTTGGATCACATTTTTCTTTGTTTTTACATGTCGATTAGATGGGACATGTTGATCCTTAAATGCATGTGGATTGTTTGACTCGTGACTTTTATGCTTGGCATCCAAATTGCTTGGAGAAGGAAAAGAATGTGTAGATGGATAGGAATGATATGAAGGTATTTTGGATGGATGGAAGGTGCTCAAAGATGTGTGCCTTTTTTGATCCTACATAAGGGATGGAGGGATATAGGGACCTAAAATAGATGGAAGGGGTGAAGGGGAAGGCATGTATTTGGATTTAACTAGAGAAATTTATAATTTATGAGGGATACTAACATCTTGAGAGTGAGCAATGTAGCCATTATAATCAAGATTTTCTTTTATATCAAGGGGTTCTAATATACCATGTTCATGAATGTCTAACCCTTTTCTTTGATAATGCATGATTTGGAAGATCTTTTTAACAAAGGGTTTCTTCTTAATTTTGATGCTAGAGGAAAGTCCATTTTGAGGTGGAGGTGGCTTGCAAGGAATGATGGGATCATGAGAGGGATTTATGGGCATGGTGGACTCTTGAGGCAAACATGGAGAATATTGACAAGGGAATAAAGGGATACTTTGATCTTGACATGGAAGAGGACCACTGGATAGAGTAGGAAGGGTGTTTGACTCTTCATTTTGAATAGGATCATTTGAAAAGGTAGAAGAGGCATCATGATCTTGCCTAGGAAGTGGATTAGGAATGGGATTTGGAAGGATTTTTTTCTCTTGAGGTGGAAGGGGATAATCTTGGAAGAAATGGAAAGGTATAATTTTCTCATCATAGGATTCTAGGGAGGTAGAATATTTTTCAACCATTGGATTGAATTTGAGAGTTTTGGTGTCTTGATCTTGATTTATGATAGGACTTGTCTCTTCATTTTTTAAATTATCCTCTTGACATGGAGCCACTTCTAAGGAAGGGGTAACATTTTTTATATGCATGGGGGACTCTTGGAAGGTGTTCATGTTTTTGCATGATGGGGAAGCATTTTGGATGGAGCCTTCTGGAGTGGGTATGATTGGAATTGGAGTGTGTGATGGCATAGGATCTAATATATCTAAATCATATAAAGGATTTGTATGAAAAAAACATTATCTTGAATTTGTACTGTGGATAGACCTTGAGGGTCAACATGAGAAGTTTCACCATTACGTTCATTGTTTGAAGGAGATGGTATGGATTGTTTCTGAGAAGTTTTAGGAGATGAAGGCATTGTGGAAGAGATGGAGGTAACATATGGAGCATTTCTAGACATAGGTATATTATTTTGATCATTCTTAGGAGTATTGCCTTGTTTCTCTATAGATGAGTCATTAGGATCTTCAATTTCAATGATACCATTATCAAGGAGGTCTTGAATCTTATGTTTTAATTCCATGCAATCCAAAGTCTTATGTTTGTTATGTCTATGATATGCACAATAATTAATAAAAAATTCACATCCCCATGTGGTCTTGTTAGGCAATATGATAAGATTGTTCTCAAGAAGCTCTTCCAAAGCTGACTCAATATATTTCCCCAATGGTGTAAACTACCTATCTAGGGGATACTTAGAAGAAATGTCTTGTTGTCTTAGTGAAGGAGTCATGGGGTCTTGTTCAACATTTAGCTTTTGATTTCCAATTACTTGTTGTTCCACCTTATGTAATCATTTTAGCATTCCTTGAATTTTGTTGTTCCTAATATTATGAAATTGTATCTCAAGAGGGGTCATTGAATCTTTTTGTTGGACTTCAATGTCATATATTTCTCTCTTGATATCTTTAATTTGAGCCAAGGTAGCCATGGAGATTTATGATAGTTTTGATCTTTGACCTAGGATAATGTATGGGAATATAGTTATGAGCCAACCCTAAAGTGAAAAGGGGGAACTATATGATATGAGTGAAATTGGGATGAAACTAAGGATCAATGTAAAGATGCAATCTATGTGGTATGACTACTAAAGGATTGATGCAAAAATGTAATCTATATGATAGGAAAGTGATGTGCAGCTAAACCTTAAATGGGATATGAGAATGAATGATGTTTTATGCAAGGACTAAGGATACTCTAGGTCTGAAAATATTTCCAATGTGAGGTTTGACTTGTGCTATGATGGATAGACACAAGGATAAGTTATCAAAGAGAGGGCATGCTATGATAGAAGATGGTGAACTCCAAGCAGAATACCAACTCAAAGACATTGATAGGTTCCCTAACTCAAGGAAGATGCACCTCAAGTGATAAGGTTAATTGATGATCAAAATTTGACGTCAGACCTAAGACGAGAAATCCTAAGTGCAAGCAATGTTTTTTTGGGGGGGGTTTGATTGGATTTTTTTGGGGGGGATTTTGGTATGCAAATAATAATGAAATGCTTGGTCCAATGATGAAATGAACTAAGGAACTTATGCAAGGTTTAAGGTTATGTCCTAAAGGAATGATGGAAGGTTATGCAAATAATATGGGTATGATCTAAGGGGATTATGCAAGGGTACAACCTAATGGTGGTATGCAAAGGTTTGATCTAAGGGTGGTATGAAAGGACTAGGTATAATTAAATGAGATATGAAAGGATGAAAGATGCAACTAGGTGAAGACTATGCAAGGACCTAAAAGGTATGGAAAGCTATAATGATGTGACTATGTGAGGACCTAAAAGATCAAAACATGAAAATGATGTCTCAAGAAATTTGAAATGATTGTTTTGAGAACACAGGTTCAATGTTTCAAGGACAATGTTGTTTTTCAATGTTTTCTTTTCAAGTGTGGTGTTGACTATGAAATGTTCTTGTTTGTTTGTGCTCACACTCAGAAAACATGGTAGACAAAATGTTTGTTTGATTTTGCAATAAAAACACATTCAAACACAATTCTAAGGCTAGCCAGGACAATAGTTGTTGAATCTCACTTGGGGGGCTACCTCGAGCTATGCAATTCAGAGCGGATACTTAGATGCTTGACCCCACTGGATCCAACCTCACCACTCACTTCTTTGGGGTAGCTAAGCATCAGTCCCCATGAAAAATCCCCATGGCGAACTTTGTATCTCTACTAAGAACCGTAAGAATGTGAGCCACTTCAGAGGTCTGATCTCCTGCGTCAACAACTAGAAGGTTTTTGGCTTCCAACACAAAAGGTGTCTAGTAAGGGCATCCATTAGAGTGACCATACATGTGGCAACATACGATCCATTAAGGAAAGCTCCTAGCCTATAGAGGTTGCACTCTATAGGGTTTATGGGGAGACATGTTGTTGGTATGAACTAATCAACACTCGTTGCTTGCAACTTTCATCACAACCACATTTATTTATAGTGGTTTAGAAGAGATTGGCTTTAGCCCATTACCACTTGGGTCATTCCCTCTCATAAAGCCTTAAGGGCTTCTCAGGAGGTAGGCCCTCTAAAAGGTAAAATAAAAAAGAGCCTATTGCTCAAGACACAAAAGACACTGGTCAATTTTAAATCACCAATACGAAATGTGATCTAAGCTAAAAATCAGACAATCAGTTTTAAATCACAAATTCTTTGACATGTGTCCTATAGTGAATGGCATTAGTAGCTTCAAGAGATTATCTTTGAAACAAGAGATTGGATGCCACAAGAGGGAACCTGTACAAGCACACAAAGCCACAAAGATTAGTACATAAAAAAAATCAAACCACATTGCCACTAAACTAAACATTAATCTAACAAAAAATTAATTACTTTAAAATCAAATCTAAATTAACAAAATAAAAATATAATATAAAAACAAAATCTAAAATCTAATTAAGAAAAAACAAAATCCAAAATCTAAAATTAAAAAAAAAAAAATCCAATCAAAACCCCCAAAAAAAAACATTGCTTGCACTTAGGATTTCTCGTCTTAGGTCTAACATCAACTTTTGATCATCAATTACCATTATCACTTGAGGTGCATCTTCCTTGAGTTAGGGAACCTATCAATGTCTTTGAGTTGGTATTCTACTTGGAGTTCACCATCTCCTATCATAGCATGCCCTCTCTTTGATAACTTATCCTTGTGTCTATCCATCATAGCACAAGTCAAACCTCACATTGGAAATATTTTTAGACCTAGAGTATCCTTAGTCCTTGCATTAAACATAATTCATTCTCATATCCCATTTAAGGTTTAACTACACATCACTTTCCTATCATATAGATTACATTTTTGCATCAATCCTTTAGTAGTCATACCACATAGATTGCATCTTTTGCGTTGTGCTCAAAATGAAAAGATGGTGAATAATACAAAATGCAAGAAAGCATGAAAGATATCAAAAGATGCAAGCAATGAATTTTGAATGCAAAAGTTGTGGATGAGTGCTCAAAATGCAAAGATGGTGAAGAATGTAAATTGACATAAGTTCGATGCATAAAGATGAGATACTCAAATAAGAGAGGGGGCTTGTTTAAATAGATTGTCTCCGGGCGAGTTCATGTTGTGGGATGAATATGGGATAATGCAAGATGAGTGGTATAGGGAAGAAGAGTGGTAAATGGGAAATGGTAAGTGGTAGGAGGGGATATTAAAGGGGTTTTATTAAATAATTAGAGAAATGTATATAAGGTGAATGCATGAAGGCGTATAAATGAATATGATAAATGTTTTATTTAACAAATTTAATGGATAAATGATGAGATATTAATAATAATATAATAAAAGATGGAAATTATGAATAATCAATTATGGAGAAATAATAGTGTAATAATAAGGACTCGCCCAATGTTCAGAGAAATTTGAAATTAAATGAGGACAAATTAATGGAAATTTTTATGTGTCTACAACTTGAATGACTATATTGGTGATTTTGTGGGGCTTATCCAACCATATAAATTTGTCATGTACTCGTCTTAAGATGAAGCATATTCATTCATGTTCATAGAACATCAGAAACCTGACGAATTGCACAAAACCTTTATTTTCCAATTCTTGAAATTCCGGTTTCAACACCAAACTCTTATCTGCTAGTTGATTGTTATACAGATTCGACATTTGAGAGCTTCCCAATTTTTCAATGGGATAGTTCATATAAACCCTAGTGTATTCAATATGAAGTACTTTGTAGGGCACCAATAAAAAATGCACTCTTAGAATGGCCTTCCATCAAAATTAATGGTTGATTCTTGAAGCTTGGACGCACACTCTTAGTGATTTCAACAACCAAAGGACTTGCAGTACCAGATACAACCATCTTATGGAATTTAAATTTTAAACTTCAATTGAAAAGGGGTTCCACTATTAAATACCTTTCAATCGGATGCAAGATTGCTCACCAAATCTGGATATCGCTCAAAATCTGCAAATTCAGCTTCATTGTGCTCTTCTTCTCTCTCACTGTGAGTGCAAAGTGACAAATGAAGTGATTAAGTCACCTTTTATTCATCGCAAACCTAAATTTTCATCACAATAAATGCACTTAACCCTAATACTTCTAGATACTCTACATTTCACAAAGATCTTCTGCATACCTTCATATTTGCTCGAACTCTTCTGGAAATGCATCATAGATATTTATGATTATCACATATACCTCTACAACCTACTGAAATCAGGTACAGATCTCAAACAATGGGTTTGAAATATTTTCTTGATAGCTTCCCCCAAGTTTGAATGCCTTAGCTTAGTTACTGGATAAGGTACCAACACGAAAATCAGGTGTGGACCCACTTCTTGCCTCTAAATCACTCTTCTTGACCCAAGTCTTCTTCATCTGATCTCTAATCTCCTGATCAAAATTTCCTTTACTCTTCTCATCTAACTTCACATTCTTGTTCTTGTCTTCCAGACCTATCCTATTCATATTTATGCTTCTGCAATAATTAGCAATGTGACCGGATTTGTTGCAAGCATAACAAACTACATTTCCCTGACTAGGTCTGACGTTCATTTGATTTCCCCTCAATCTACACTAATTAGCAACATGTGAAAACCTACTACATGCATAACATCTAACATTTATCCTATTCTAAAAGTTATTCATCACACTTCTGCATACATTTTACTTATGCCCATACTTATTGTATTTGAAACATTGACCGGTAAAACATGGACCATTATTATTCATCCTATTTCTGCACTGACTAGGCATATGACCAAATTTGTTGCAAACAAAACAATTACCATTGAATTTATGAGCATTAGGATGCCTTACCGAAGGATTTCTTGAGTTGTTCTTCTGTTGCGTTGACTTGGAGCTTTCTCCTTTCTCAAATCCAAGACCCTGAGTATCATTAGGATTCTTTTGACTTGCAAACATCTCATCAAGTTTGGCTGAGCTGACCTAGAACTTCTCTTTGTATTCATTTACAACATCGAGATCATATCTAATAAGAATGATCTTCCTTCCAAGATCTTCCTCATGTTGTCTGGAATCTTGTAGGTCAAGATTTAGTTGTCCATTCTCATTCTCAAGTCTGCAACATTCTTCAGATTTGTCTTTTAGGGACTAAGAAAGCTTCTCCTCATTCTTCTTCCTTTCCTCAATCTCTTTTTTCAATCTCATCACAATGGCTTCCATCTCATTCCTCTGAGCTGTATTAGCTCTAGAAAGTCTATCACATTCTTCAGTCTTTTCCTTCAAGGCTTATTCATCAATGCTTTTGAATTTGTTTTTGCTTAAGTTGATCAACAAGCTCCTTTCTCTTCTCCCTTGACTTGTTCAACTAATCCTTCAATGTTTCAATGATGTTCTCAGCATCCTTAAGGTTTAATTTCACTTGCCAGACCTCAACTTGTACTTGATCAAGATCCTCAAGTGATACAACAAGCTACTGCTTCAGACTATCAGAATCCATTGATTCACTTTACCAGATTCTCCTCAAGTTGTTAGGCTTCTTTCGAGGAACTAGGCTCTAATACTAATTGTTGGAATCAAGGAACATTAAGAGGGGTGAATCACTATTTTGCAATTTTTGAGTTTATTAATATGACCTTTAAACCACTTGATGCAAGTGAATGAATGTAAAGTACAAAAACACAAAGCAAACAAGAATAACATCATAACACTAGGATTTTTACATGGAAACCTAGTTAAAGGAAAAAACACGGTGGGAGTCAAACCCACAATATTAGTATACTCTATTACAAGTATCAAAATATTACATAAGGGGAGTGCACATGCATTCAGGCACACTACCTAGAGATCACTGCTCAATTAAAAGTAAGGGCTACAACCTCGAAAGGCTCACTCCCTTACAAGATGATTACATATAATAATTGGAATGTCTGAACTAATAAGTAGCATCTACAAATGCCAGAAAAAGTTTTGGTTAGGTAAAAAATACTTTGTTCTGCACCACTACTTTGTTCTGATGTTCTATTGTATTTCAGCACAAATCCTTCAACCACGTACATGAAATTGCACACAATCACTCATACACACTTCACACATAACCATCGATCTACCAAATGATCAAATCAATTGGTCTTACATACCCACAACATTAAATTAGGTCTTCATCAAGTCGGCAAAAAAATGCATACCATGCAACATGAAATGTCTTACCCAAGTTGACTCAATCTAATAAAAAAACAACTAAGCAGACCAAAACAAAATTGAATCGAACACATAAGAAACAACCAAAATCAATCCGCAAGATCCGCACACAAAATCTTCACACGCTATTGCCACAAAACACTGTTCTACCAGAAAATAGTCTACCAGATCTTCCAAATTACTCAATTCACAATACTGAAGGCCATAAACCTAGAATAAGGTATATTACATGTCCACAATGCATCTCTGAGATCTGCAACCGTAAATACTCAACACAACTGAATCACCAACCACACCACTATACACTCTGTCGAATGACCTATTCTTCTCATCGGACATCAATCAATCTTCCAGTATGAATCATGAACTAAAGATTGGATATCTGACACAAGTTGTCATTAATGGCAACATCTGATCATGAATGCGGTGTCTCTTGCCAATAGGTAAAAGGTGTTGGTTGATGATATGATGAAAGAATAAGTATCTGGTAGAATACTGAGAGGGGGGGTGAATCGGTATATTGAAAAACTGATACAAAGTTCCCAAATTCAAACTTAGTCAAACAAAGTAAACATATCTCAATCAAGATCAATATTCATAAGAATGTTTGACATCAATCAGTTTAACTATTATGACAACTTTAATAGTAAACAACTTCAATCTTGTAAACAACAACAATGCTTAATCATAACTCAAAATATTCATCTCTCAATGCTTCTACATAACATGCCTTATCAAAAATTAACCACATCAACAAATAAGATCACAACCATAAAATCATTCACCACTTGACACAAATGTTTATATGTGGAAAACCCAAATAGGCAAAAACCATAGTGAGATGAGACTCACAAGGATAGCTATCTGAACTCTTCTGAAGTTTGCCTTGTTAGGAGCCAAGCGTGTTAAATATTTACAATAAGTCCTGTTAAGAAATAATTCTGGTTAGGAATCACCCAGTTAAGGGATTTACAAATATGCCTTGATGAAAAGCACAATACCCTATTAGGAGTAACCTTGCTGGAGGATTGAAGAATCCAAGCTAATGGACCACCTTGTTAGAGGATTTAATGAGTAACCAAGATTGTTAGAGCTTACCCGATTAAGGGATTTTACTTCTTCTATAATTGTTAGAAAACAACATGTTTTCTTGATCTGTCTGAGTAGCACTACATTTTCTTGATCAGATCCTTCTATGCTTCAATCTTCCTTCACTCAAAGTGCGGATCCATTCTGTGAGGCCCTACCCCGACCCGTCCTAGCATTTCAGTGATTTTCATGTTAGAACTATTATGGATGCTTCATTTCTATACATTATGGATATAGAACTTTATATGATCCCAGGATTGGATAACACTGATATATTGATGCTTCATAGTATGCATTATGGATATAGAGTTTTATATAATTCCAGGATAGGATTACATTGAGATGGTGTATGTTATTTATTTAAATTGCAGAACTTTATTATGATCTTATAATTATGATGCATGTCTTATGAAAGGTTGGAATTTATGAGGATTATGATAATTGCTTATGTGGATTTCTTTGGATATATGGTGGATTGATTTGTATGATGGCAATTGTATGCAAAGTGACTGATTTGTATTCTTATTTATATGTTTAAAATTATATGAGGTTATTTGGGAATTACTAATGTGTAATTGCTATGCACAGGAAAATTATCCATGTGACCATGCAAACAGTATGGAGAATCAAGCCTAGACCTTTGTACGTTCGTAAAACCAGGGGTTGTCTATTTGGAGAGACAACACCTCGGATGCATCGTATTTTATTTGTAAACGTAAATGTTGCATATGTGTTAAATTGTCTTTATTAATTTTTTAAAATCCAACAAGAGATAATTTCCATGTGTAAATTAAGTAATGTATTTTATTGTGTCACTTGACACATGTGCTGAATAGTGTTTTGATTTTGACATGTCTCTTGGAGGGAAATTATTTCAACCAAAGCCTTTTTCAAATATTTGAGTGTGGTCCCAAATTTTCCTTGGGTAGAGAGTCTTTGGAGTGGTCAACTCAGATTTGACCCGTAGGTTAACTTCAGATGGGTTTCCAAGGGGTCAAATACACTCCTAGGGTTAGTTTAGGGGCTTTTCCAAAGGTCCATAAGGTATACCTATGGGTTAAGGTTATTTTTAGGCATGTAACCACTCCCATGTGACTGATTTGACCTTTCAAAAATTGGTTTTCCCAAGATGAGCTAAAATGCAACTTGGAGGACTCCTCCTAGGTTAGCTAACCATCCCTTCTTGTGTCAGTTCTGCTTCCCCATTTTTCTCTTCCCCTTTTTCATGAGTGTAGTTGGTGTAACTTGTAAGAGGTTGGGAAGACCAACCAATGGGAGCTCACACTCCATCCAAGAGGTTGGAAAGAGTGAGAGAAGCCTTCTTAGGCAAGGGTTTGAGACTTGGGAAGGTAATCACCCACTCTCCATCTTTGGAGACTATATCTTGAAGTTTTGGAAACAAGTTTAGTATAGAAATTTTGGCTAAGTCTTGGAAGGAAAGAAGTGTGGATTTGGGCAGCTCTACTCCAAACTATCCCTTGCAAACCCTTGTCAGATTCAAGGTTGGTTTAATCTCTTTCTATGTATGTTGGAAAATTGTTTGAATGATTGTATGTATTTAGTTGTTTTCTTCCTTTGTGTTTTTTTATTTGTGAAGAAAGATGTGTGTTCTTTCCCTTGTTTGTGGTTAAGCATTTTTCTTTGTGTTTTGGGAGTATTCAAGGCCAACTCACCCTTGGGAGGGTAGAGTGGCCTTGGGGTGGAGGGTTGTTTGACAGCCTTAGAGTGAGAGGCTCTCTTTGGAAGAGAGTGATCTCAAGGGATTTTTATGACCCTTGTTGCATAGTTATTGTTTATGCGTTTGGAGGTCATAAGGGGAGAAATTATGACTTGTATGCCTTGGGGGTCATAAGGATGTTGGGACAAGTTTGGAACTTGTGATGTGCTTTTGGTTGCCTTGTGATGGCCTTGTATTCTACTATCTTGGAGTTTCTCCTCAAGGTACTTAGTCCACTTCCACCCATGTAAAAATCACATTATGTGATGGTGTTAAGCCTTGGGATGGGAATGTGTTTGTTGTGAGTTTGTCATGCTTGTTTGTGTATTGCTTGAGTGTAACCCATCTAGGTCTTGGTTCTCCAAGCTCAAGGGTGGCTTCTAGTAAGCCTAGGTTGGGAGGTGAGCCTCCATGGTCACAACCTTAAGACTTTGTATTGCAGGTTTGCTTGGAAAGGAAGGAAAAGAAAAGCTAGGAGTTGCTACCTTTATTTTTGTTTTAGTTGCAAATGAAAAATGTATTTATTTTTGAGGCCCTCATTTAGTAGAAATGAGAGGCTAAGCTAGGTATTCACCCTCCTTGTAAAAGTTACTTTGATGATAATGAAAGTATTCTCTATTCCATGTTCTATCATAAAAATGAAATGCATTCTTTTATTAAGTTGTTATTGCAAGGAAGAAATCAAAATAATTATGGAATAAGCTTTCTATAGTTCTTGAGTTAATATTTGTTGTATTTATGTTTTTGAAAATAAAAGTCCTTTCTATCTTTTTAAGCATATGGGAAAAATAATGGAAATAAATGAAGTATTAAAGCATGAATGTTAGTAAGAGAAAAATAAACATTTATTCCTATTTATTTATTTCCAAATGCAAAATATGGTTAAATAGATATTAGTATGAATAATTATAATGCATTTAACATTATGGTAATATTTTAAAAGATTTTTCAGACTATTATAGTTGCTGCTGTAATTTATTTAATTATGTCATTTTTCCTTTTTATTATTGCAGAAAATAAATCTAAATTTAATAATCTACCTCTAAAGTCCACTATATGATTTAAAAAGAAAGGCATTTAGTTAGATATTTACTAATCTGCCTTAATGTGTTATAGAGAATATAAATTTAAACTTAGAAGAGGGATCAAGATATCCAATAGATTTCAAAGAGGAAAATATTAATTTTATATGTCTTGTATATTTTAAAAATATATATATATAACGAAAATAAATCTAATATATGCTAAATAGATTTAATACTTTTTAAAAAATAAAAAAAATAAAAGAAAATATTTTCGTCGAAACCCTAGATCCCCCGTGGGTCACCCCAGAGCCGAGGGCTCCCGCGGGCTCCCTGGGCGGTGCGGGCCCTCTATGGGCGGTGACCCATAGAGGCACCACGACACCGCTACGGGCCGCGACCCGTAGGGGCGGCCATGGCGTCACTGCGGGCCGCGACCCACAGTGGCGCCCACGATGCCATTGCGGGTGGCGCCACTCCCTCCCGCAGCCCCCTTTAAATCTTGCAGCCGCTGCACATAAATCCGCGGCTATTGTGACTCAGTCTGCCACCAGTGTTAATGCCCTGCACCATTTCCTCCTTCGGCCCTGCATAACACATAAAATCCTAACCCGGTTCGGGTTAGGTTAGATAAGTTAGTTTAAAAAAAAAAATAGTATGGTAGTTTTATTTTATAACTTTTATTTTAGGTTTTCAAATGTTTATTTTAATGTTTAGTAAATGAAAAGGGGGGGAAACCCTATTCAAAATTTGAATAGGGTATTCCTATATGTATATTTAAGTCAACTAATTTTAATATTTCTTATATATATATATATATATATATATATATGTTTAAGATGAAACCTTTTCGTTTAATTTTTATTAGTAAGTATTTGTTAAAATATTTAGACCTTGAGGGATTATTGGTTTGGCCAACATTAAATATATATTTTTTATAAGGCAATTTATTTTATGAATTTACTTAACCCTCAGTCAAATTTTTAGGTGCATTATATTTATTGCCCAATTGATTATTAAATTTTAATAATCTAAGCGCTAGATTTAATTTAATTAATTCTTAGAGCAATTGAAAGGTTATTTGAGATGATTAATATCCATTGTCAATCTAGTTGTAGATTATTGTTTAAATTAATTTATTAATTAATGAAATAGCAATGATTCTTTTGGATAGTTATTTTCCATATTTAATTTATTTTCGCATGCATGATTAGGTTAATTAGATTATCTTAGTAAAACAACTCTTTTAATTTCCAGAGTTAAAACATAGTTAAGACAAGACCTAATATTGCATCTTTAATTTAGCTTAATTAGTTTTATTAGGATGTTTAAAAAAAAAATTGTTGTTCCATTTTTGCCCAAAAGTTTGGGCATGACATTTTGGTATCAGAGCAAGGTTTCCAACACTAAGAACCTTTCTCCATTACATTTCACTTTAATTATTTAATTAATTAAATTTTTCTCCAAAAATTATTTATTTATTTCTTTTTATTTTATTTTCTCATAAGGATGCCTCCGACTATGCGACAAGCTCGCAAGCCCGGTAGGGGTCCTAGGCGTGCACACATGGCACACGAAGATGTTGATAGGGAGGAATTGGTTTCAGAAAGGAACCCGGAGGCTCCTACTGAATGACTGGTTGACCCGAACTAAGACATCTTATTAGCGCTTCAGAACTTGATAGGGATAGTTCAGGATAGGCTTCCAGCAGTTGACCATCAGGCAGAAAACCAGAACTTAGGGAGTCATAGATCAGCGGTTAGGGAACAGAGTAGGAGCCCACCTCCTAATTTCTTAGAGGGGAAGGATGAGCATGAGCCTGAGTCCATTCATCTACCCGGACCACCTCTAGTAGCAGCACTAGTGTATTATGAGAGATCATGTCATGATCCAGGGGATCTGATCAGAGAGGTTTTGTGCCTCCAACCACCATCTTTTGGGGGATCTACCAATGGGGTAGAAGCTGAGGCTTGGCTTTCTGAGCCTAGATAGGTGCTTTGCATTGTGTCCCTATGAGAGAAATCTGAAGGCACGAGTAGCAGTTCACCTTTTGAGAGGAATAGCCTCCACTTGGTGGAAGCAGGAGGAATACAAGTGTGGCCTAGTTGCAGACACCCTCACATGGGAGATCTTTACAGAGAGGTTCAGGGAGAGATACCTATCAGAGCACTACAAGAAGCGTAGGATAGATGAGTTCCACGACCTCCAATAGAAGGGTCTCTCAGTGACCCAGTATGAGAGAAAGTTTCGATCTCTTACCATATGTGGATTACATGAAGGACGAGAAGCTTCTCGTCAACCATTTTATCAGGGGACTAAATGTCGAGATAGCAGGACCGGTGAGGATGGCCGCTCCAAGAAGCCTTCGAGTTGCTATGGAGAAGGCCTTGATAGCAGAGGAAATTCATGTTAGACCACAAGACATGAGGGATCGGTTCCAGAACTGAAACCCTATACCCCAGACATATGGGTTTCAGAAACCCCATTGGAAGGGTCAAAGCAGACATACATCAGGGTTTTCCAAACCCCCTCCTCTGTAGTAGTCATAACAGAACTAGAGGTAGAGGCCTCTATAGAGTCAGCAGGGCTTAAAGCTCAAGTAGTGTTAATCTCAAGGTCCGAGGCAAGATCAGTGACCCTAGGTTCCTTACACACCTCCGGCACGGACTCAGTAGTCTTGCAGGGGTGGGTACAGTGGTTCGAGTAGGACAAGCGGGCAGTCTTTCTCTAGGCCTCAAGGCATACAGTTTTAGGCACGCGGTGCTTGTTTCACATGTGGAGCCATGGGGCACATGGTGAGAGCGTGTCTGTAGGGTCAGATGCCAGACAGTCAGCATATGGCAGCATCAAAGCCTACAGTTGGCGATATGGGCAAGTCCCATAGAGTCATCACAGTGGTTGACAACCACCAGGTAGAGCATCAAGCCATATTTATTGAGGTTGTAGGTATGATCAGTGGTAGCAGTGTTTCTATATTATTTGATTCAAGAGCTATTGACTCCTTTATATCTCCATTGGTTGTGGAGTATTGTGGGCTAGTGGAAATTAGACAAGGTGTCAGTGGAATCAAAGGTTAGGGGATGTCAGCTCTAGATTGGTAATACCACCACCTTTGTAGACCTTAGAGCTACACCACTCAGATCTTATGGCATTATACTTGGCATGGATTGGCTTTATGCCCACATATCCAAGATGGATTATCGCCAGAAAGAGATCGAGTGTGAGGATGATCATGGTTCTCCCATAGTAATCACTGGGATTCAAAGACTCGTTTCCCTTCGTATGATTTCCACAATGCAGCTTAAGCGGAGCATGCGAAAGGGATGCCAGTTATTTTCCATCACCATCAGTGATAGAGAGGAAGAAGATGAAAAGGAACCATCTATTAATGACCATCCTATCCTTAAGGGATATTCAGACATGTTTCCTTCAGCGCTACCTGGTATGCCACCTCATAGAGAGATTGACTTTCATATAGACCTTGTACCAAGAGTTGAGCTAGTTTCAAGAGCACCTTATAGGATGACCACAAATGAGCTTAATGAGCTCAAGATGCAACTTGAGGAACTTCTAGAGAAGGGTCACATTTGTCCTAGCGTATCCCCTTGGGGTGCACCAGTCATCTTCGTAAAGAAGAAGGATGGATCTCTTTGGTTATGCATGGATTACCGTCAGTTGAACAAAGTAACCATCAAGAACCGATACTCTTTTCCCAAGATCAATGATTTATTCGACCAATTTCAAGGTGCCAAAGTATTTTCTAAAATAGATCTGAAGTCAGGGTACCATCAGTTGAGAATAGTGGAGAACAATATCCACAAGACCACTTTTTGCACTAGATATGGTCACTATGAGTTCACCGTGATTCCATTCAGTCTTACAAATGCTCCAGCTATTTTCATGAGCCTCATGAATGGGGTATTCCATACCTTCCTTGACTACTTTGTGATTGTGTTCCTCGATGACATATTGGTATATTCTCGAAATGAGAAGGAGCATGAGGAGCACTTGAGGTAGGTTTTGCAGTATTTGAGGGACAATCAGTTGTACGACAGTTTGTTGAAATGTGCTTTCTTTAGATCAGATGTCAAGTACCTTGGGCATGTTATATCCGAAGATGGGATCTCAGTTGACCCATCAAAGATCAGAGCTATTATGAATTGGCCAGCGCCAACTAGTGTGATAGAGGTCAGGAGCTTCATGGGCTTAGCAGGTTATTACCGACGCTTTGTTGAGGGATTCTCTAGAGTCGCACATTTGATTACTTCTCTTCAGCGTAAAGGGAAGAAATTCGAGTGGATAGAGAAGTGCAAGAGGGCCTTTCAAGAACTCAAAAGGGCACTTACTAGTGCACACATCCTTATAATGTCAGATCCCTCAGCTGACTTCATGGTTTGTACAGATGCTTCCCTAGAGGGTTTAGGAGCAGTCCTCATGTATGATGGTAGAGATATAGATTTTGAGTCTAGGAAACTTAAGACTCACAAGCTTAATTAACCTACTCATGACCTTGAGCTTGCTGCAGTAGTGCATGCACTTGTGAGGTGGAGACACTTCCTTTTGGGTCATCATTTTGAGCTTCATTCAGACCATCAGAGCTTACAGTACATATTCACTCAGTCGAATCTTAATGCTCGTTAGAGGAGATGGATTGAGTTTTTATGCGAGTATGATTTTGATGTTCACTACATCAAGGGGAAAGAAAATGTAGTTGTAGATGCCTTGAGTAGGAGATGTCACAAGGTATACTCCATATCTATGGGCACAAATTTGAGAGATTGTATATTGCAGCAGTTGCCAGAGGATGGATGGTATTTAGAAGTTTGTCAGGTGATTCAATCTCAAGAGACCCTAGAGAGGAAGTATGTTGATTATTCCTTAGAGTCCGATGGACTAATATGCCATAGAGGGCACATCTATGTACCTTCTTCTGGGGGTTTGTGAGAGTTCATTGTGATGGAGGCTCATAGAGCTCCTTATGCAGCACATCCTAGAGTTAAGAAGATGCATGCTAACTTGAGATAGTTATATCATTGGCCAGGTATGCGGCAGCTTATTGTTGAGTTAGTAGCTATATGTCTTGAGTGTCAGAGAGTCAAGGCAGAGCACCACCATCCAGGTGGGTTGCTCCAGTCTCATGCTATACCAGAGTGGAAGTGGGATACTATATCCATGGATTTCATCATTGGTCTTCCCATGTCATCCCGTTGCCATGATGCCATCTTGGTGACAATTGACAAGTTGATCAAAGTGTCCCACTTCTCACCAGTTTGGACTACCTTCACAGCACTAGCAGTGGCACAGGTGTTCTTGCGAGACATTGTCAGACTTCATGGTGTTCCACACAAGATTTTTCTGACAGGGATTCCCTCTTCACTTCTTCTTTTTGGAAGGCATTTCAGGCAGCTATGGGCACCAAGCTCAATTTCAGTACAACCTATCATCCAGAAATAGATGGATAGACAGAGAGGGTTAACCAGGTGTTAGATGATATGATTTGCATGTACGTCATGGATCACTAGACTAGACGGAAAGAGTACCTTCCCTTGGTAGAGTTTTCCTATAACAATGGGCATCACACTTCTTTGGAGATGCCACCCTTTCAGGAATTATATGGTAGGCCTTATAGAACACCATTGAGTTGGGACCGCATAGAGGATAGAGTTGCTATTGGTCTTGAGATAGTTCAGGATATGGAGTAGCAGGTGGATTTTATTAGGCAGCATCTTAGAGAGGCCCAGGATAGATGGAAGAAATATGCAGATGCGAAGAGGATAGATCGTAGCTTCTTGGTTGGAGATAGATTTTTCTTGAGAGTGCGACCGCATAAGAGTCCAATCCATTATGGAAAGGGTTCTAAGCTTGAACCTTGCTTTGTAGGACCATTTGAGATCCTTGAGAGGATAGGACCAGCTGCCTATCATTTAGCTTTGTCACCTAGCCTGTCACGCATCCATGATGTTTTTCATGTATTAGTTCTGAGGAAGTATATCTATGATGAGTCTCATATTTTAGATTGGGATGCCTTGCAGGTGGAGTCAGATGGGCAACTAGCTTTGGAGCCCATTCGCATTTTGGCCGCCCTTCAAAGTCGAGAGCTGGACAAGGTTAGGGTCCAGTGGGATTGCTATGATGAGGTTACAACTTCATGGGAGTACACAGCACGTATGAGATCACAATACCCTCATCTTTTTGATGAACTCTAGGAGGAAGTTCATGCCTAGAGGGGGAGGGTGTGAGGCCCTACCTCGACCCATCCTAGCATTTCAGTGATTTTCATGTTAGAACTATTATGGATGCTTCATTTCTATGCATTATGAATATAGAACTTTATATGATCCCAGGATTGGATAACATTGATATATTGATGCTTCATTCTATGCATTATGGATATAGAATTTTATATGATTCCAGGATAGGATTACATTGACATGGTGTATGTCATTTATTTAAATTGCAAAACTTTATTATGATGTTAGAATTATGATGCATGTCTTATGAAAGGTTGGAATTTATGAGGATTATGATAGTTGTTTATGTGGATTTCTTTGGATATATGGTAAATTGATTTGTATGATGGCAATTTTATGTAGAGTGATTGATTTGTAGTCTTATTTATATGTTTAAAATTATATGAGGTTATTTGGGAATTGCTAATGTGTAATTGAGATGCACAGGAAAATTATCCATGTGACCATGGAAACAATATGGAGAATCAAGCCTAGACCTTTGTATGTTTGTAAAACCAAGAGTTGTCTATTTGGAGACACAACACCCCATATTTATCAAATTTTATTTGTAAATGTAAATATTGCATATGTTTTAAATTGTATTTATTAATTTGTTTAAATCCAACAAGAGACAATTTCCATGTGTAAATTAAGTAATGTATTTTATTGTGTCACTTGACACATGTGCTGAATAGTGTTTTGATTTTGACATGTCTCTTGGAGGGAAATTATTTCAACCAGAGCCTTTTTCAAATATTTGAGTGTGGTTCCAAATTTGCCTTGGGTAGAGATTCTTTGGAGTGTTCAACTCAGGTTTGACCCGTAGGTTAACTTCGGATGGGTTTCCAAGGGGTCAAATAGACTCCTAGGGTTAGTTTAGGGGCTTTTCCAAAGGTCCATAGGGTATACCTATGGGTTAGGGGTATTTTTAAACATGTAACCACTTCCATGTGACTGATTTGACCCTTCAAAAATTGGTTTTCACAAGATGAGCGAAAATCCAATTTGGAGGACTTCTCCTAGGTTAGCTAACAATCCCTTCTTGTGTCAGTTCCGCTTCCCCATTTTTCTCTTCCCCTTTTTCATGAGTGTAGTTGGTGTAACCTGTAAGAGGTTGGGAAGACCAACCAATGGGAGCTCACACTCTATCCAAGAGGTTGGAAAGAGTGAGAGAAGCCTTCTTAGGTAAGAGTTTGAGACTTAGGAAGGTAATCACCCACTTTCCATCTTTGGAGACTATATCTTGAAGTTTTGGAAACAAGTTTAGTATAGAAATTTTGGCTAAGTCTTGGAAAGAAAGAAGTGTGGATTTGGGCAGCTCTACTCCAAACTATCCCTTGCAAACCCTTGGCAGATTCGAGGTTGGTTTAATCTCTTTCTATGTATGTTGGAAAATTGTTTGAATGATTGTATGTATTTAGTTGTTTTCTTCCTTTGTGTTTTTTTATTTGTGAAGAAAGATGTGTGTTTTTTCCCTTGTTTTTGGTTAAGTATTTTTATTTGTGCTTTGGGAGTATTCAAGGCCAACTCACCCTTGGGAGGGTAGAGTGGCCTTGGGGTGGAGGGTTGTTTGACAGCCTTAGAGTGAGAGACTCTCTTTGGAAGAAAGTGATCTCAAGGGATTTTTATGACCCTTGCTGCATAGTTATTGTTAATGTGTTTGGAGGTCATAAGGGGAGAAATTATGACTTGTATGCCTTGGGGGTCATAAGGATGTTGGGACAAGTTTGGAACTTGTGATGTGCTTTTGGTTGCCTTGTGATGGCCTTGTGCTCTACTATCTTGCAGTTTCTCCTCGAGGTACTTAGTCCACTTCCACCCATGTAAAAATCACATTATGTGATGGTGTTAAACCTTGGGATGGGAATGTGTTTGTTGTGAGTTTGTCATTCTTGTTTGTGTATTGCTTGAGTGTGACCCATCTAGGTCTTGGTTCTCCAAGCTCGGGGGTGGCTTCTAGTAAGCCTAGGTTGGGAGGTGAGCCTCCATGGTCACAACCTTAAGACTTTGTATTGTAGGTTTGCTTGGAAAGGAAGGAAAAGAAAAGCTAGGAGTTGCTACCTTTATTTTTGTTTTAGTTGCAAATGAAAAATGTATTTATTTTTGAGGCCCTCATTTAGTAGAAATGAGAGGCTAAGTTGGGTATTCACCCTCCTTGTAAACATTACTTTGATGATAATGAAAGTATTCTTTATTCCATGTTCTATCATAAATAGGAAATGCATTCTTTTATTAAGTTATTGCAAGGAAGAAATGAAAATATTTATGGAATAAGCTTTCTATAGTTCTTGAGTTAATATTTGTTGTATTTATGTTTTTGGAAATAAAAGTCCTTTCTATCTTTTTAAGCATATGGAAAAAATAATGGAAATAAATGTAGTAAAGCATGAATGTTAGTAAGAGAAAAATAAACATTTAGTCCTATTTATTTATTTCCATATTCAAAATATGGTTAAATAGATATTAGTATGAATAATTATAATGCATTTAACATGATGGTAATATTTTAAAAGATTTTTTAGACTATTATAGTTGCTGCTGTAATTTATTTAATTCTGTCATTTTTCCTTTTTATTATTGCAGAAAATAAATCTAGATTTAATAATCTACCTCTAAAGTCCACTATATGATTTAAAAAGAAAGACATTTAGTTAGATATTTACTAATCTGCCTTAATGTGTTATAGAGAATATAAATTTAAACTTAGAAGAGGGATCAAGATATCCAATAGATTTCAAAGAGAAAAATATTAATTTTAGATGCCTTGTATATTTTTAAAAAAAAGAAAAGAATATAACAAAAATAAATCTAATATATGCTAAATAGATTTAGGTATACTTTTATTGAAGAAATGAATTATTTAGAATATATTCATGCTATTAGTATTGATTGTCATAATATTTTTAATGCTGAATATTTAAATGTATACATATTTAAAGAATGAGAATCTATATATAAAATATATATATATGTGTGTGTGTGTGTGCGCCTATCTATATATATACACACACATACACATACATATATATGTATATATATATAATGTTATTGTGCAATTTTAATAATTTTTTAAAAAATAAAAAAATATTTTCACCTTTAACATGATGGTAATATTTTAAAAGATTTTTTAGACTATTATAGTTGTTGCTGTAATTTATTTAATTCTGTCATTTTTCCTTTTTATTATTACAGAAAATAAATCTAGATTTAATAATCTACCTCTAAAGTCCACTATATGATTTAAAAAGAAAGGCATTTAGTTAGATATTTACTAATCTGCCTTAATGTGTTATAGAGAATATAAATTTAAACTTAGAAGAGGGATCAAGATATCCAATAGATTTCAAAGAGAAAAATATTAATTTTAGATGCCTTGTATATTTTTAAAAAAAAAAAAGAATATAACAAAAATAAATCTAATATATGCTAAATAGATTTAGGTATACTTTTATTGAAGAAATGAACTATTTAGAATATTTTCATGCTGTTAGTATTGATTGTCATAATATTTTTAATGCTGAATATTTAAATGTATACATATTTAAAGAATGAGAATCTATATATATGTGTGTGTGTGTATCTATACATACATATATATATATATATATATATATATATATATATATATACATATACATATATATGTATATATCTATATATATACATATATATACATATATAGATATACATATATATGTATATGTATATGTATATATATACATATACATATATATATATGTATATATATATATATATATATAATGTTATTGTGCAATTTTAATACTTTTTTAAAAAATAAAAAAATATTTTCGTCGAAACCCTAGACCCCCCATGGGTCACCCTTTAGCCGAGGGCTCGCGTGGGCTCCCTGGGCAACGCGGGCCCTCTGTGGGTCGCGAACTACAGAGGCGTCGAGGTGATGTTGTGGGCGGCGCTACGGGTGGTGCCACTACCTCTTGCGGCCCCCTTTAAATCTCGCAGCCCCTGCACATAAATCCGCGGCCACTGTGACTCAGTCCGCCGTCAGTGTTAACGCCCTCTGCCATTTCCTCCTTCGGCCTTGCATAACACATAAAACCCTAACCTGGTTCAGGTTAGGGTAGATAAGTTAGTTTAAAAAACATATATATTATGGTAGTTTTATTTTATAACTTTTATTTTAGGTTTTCAAATGTTTATTTTAATGTTTAGTAAATGAAGAGAGGGAAACCCTATTCAAAATTTGAATAGGGTATTCCCATATATATTTGGCAAACTATATGATTATATTTTACTTAAGCATTATTTTTAAGTCAACTATTTTAATATTTCTTATATATGTAAATATATATAGTTAAATGTGTGTATATATGTGTGTGTGTGTGTGTGTGTAAGAATGTGTTTGTGTAGATTTAGTTTTGAGTAATCTATTTTATATATACATACAATATATGCTATATATAAGAATATAGGTATATATGTATATGTATTAGATTTTTAAGATGAAACCTTTTGGTTTAATTTTTATTAGTAAGTATTTGTTAAAATACTATTTTAAAATATTTAGACCTTGATGGATTATTGGTTTGGCCAACATTAAATATATAATTTTTATAAGGCAATTTATTTTATGAATTTACTTAACCCTCAATTGAATTTTTAGGTGCATTATATTTATTTCCCAATTGATTATTAAATTTTAATAATCTAAGCGCTAGAATTAATTTAATTAATTCCTAGAGCAATTGAAAGATTATTTGAGATTATTAATATCCCTTGTCAATCTAGTTGCATATTATTGTTTAAATTAATTTATTAATTAATGAAATAGCAATGATTCTTTTGGAGAGTTATTTTCCGCATTTAATTTATTTTGGCATGTATGATTAGGTTAATTACATTATCTTAGTAAAATAACTCTTTTAATTTCCTGAGTTAAAACATAGTTAAGACAAGACCTATTATTGCATCTTTAATTTAGCTTAATTAGTTTTATTAGGATGTTTAAAAAAAAAATTGTTGTTCCGTTTTTGCCAAAAAGTTTGGGCATGACACATTCATCGGTTAGGCAACTACACACTCAACAGGTTTTCTACCAATCTTGCCAACAATCTTTACAACAACTTCATCAACCTTAAATAGAAATCAAGTAGGTCGGTAACGCAACAAACATCTAATTCTTATCATCGAGATTACAAACAAGTTGGTACAATCTTGACCGCTAGAAATCATGACAATCTCTTCACATTCTTCAAGAAAATTCTAGCCGCTCCATGATCACCGCTTCATAGGACTTTGTAACTCATCACATGTTGTGTATTAGATGCAATCCACTTTTCTCCTTCCCTAGACAAGAACAAACACGCCAAACAATTTGAACATATCCTCATTCAATGATCACACATGTCTCCATCATTACCGCTTATCAGATAACAAACCATCAAACTTGATTGGTTAGGGTTTAATAGCTGATAGGGTTTACCGGTCACATTAAATAGAAAGGTTTAACCCTTTACACCTTTACACTGGTTCAACTCACAAAATTTACATAAAGGTTTACAACATCTTCCACAAATCTCTTCTTACCAGTTACTACCCAATATCAAAAACAACAATATCAACAATAGCATGAATACCATTACCAGTTCAATTGACATCAATGACAACATATCATTAATGCAATCTCTATTCAAAATACCAACAAACTCAAAATACCAACATTGGCATATTCCATGGGAGTTACATTTTCCTTTTATAGGCTATTGTGGTGGTCTCTTCCTATTGGCCATATTTTCTGCCACCTCTCCCCTCTCATTTTCTATATATACTCACTCCTAGCTAGTTTGGTGTTCCATTTCATTGCATTATAATTGTATTCTACAAAAAAATTCTCTCGAATTCTCCTAATGCTATTTTATTTCTATCACATTTGTAGTTATCTCTTTTAAACTAACTAAAGAACACAAATGGACAGTGAGAGGGGGGGTGAATCAATGTATTTTAAAACTTTAAGTTCAGTGTGCAGACTTTAAGGATGCAATGCAAACATAAACACACACACACACAAGATCTCATCACATAACACCAGATATATGAGGAAAACCCAATGTGGTAAAAACCTTAGTGAGAATAGCTACTAGAGTCTACTGCTCTAATCCAGCCTCACAGTAAATAATAGTTTACATTATGTTTTAGGGTACCAAACCAAGGAGCACCAACCCCTAATATTATGAAGACCAACTCAAGGAGCACCTACTCAAAGGAGCACATACCCCTGCTTTGAGCACCCACTCAGAGAAATACAATAATATTCAGTTGTTACAATGCAATGATAAAACCTTGTTGTAAATGTGTTTTGTAACACTTACAAATTTTTTACACTTTCAAAAAGGATCTCTTTGCCTACTGGTATTATTCCTCTATTTCTTTCTTCTCCCTCTATTTTATTGTCTTCTTCTCTCTGCTTCAACTTCACCTTTATCAGACCACTCTGCTCTCAATCTTCTGCATCTAAAACTACTCTCACTGCTTTGTTTCTGCAACTGCTCTCTCTCTAACCCTCTTTGTCTACACACTTATCTCTTCTCAACAACTCTACACTATTTCATTACATCCCATATTTCTATCGACTAGTGGGGATATCTTTATTTCTACCTCTATCGCTATCTCAATAGCCACACTTACCAATGTCAAATCTTATTTACAACTACTATTGGATTCGATCGACTCTGTGCACATCATATTTTTCTTCAATTGCAGACTTGAATATTTTATTCAATTCAGTTGTCTTTGAGGTCTGAAACTCAAGAGACTTTATTCTTTAACCCGGATATTATCTCATATCGGCTACCTAAATTAAATGCATTATGTTTGTATTTAGATCATTCTCTTTTTTTCTAAAAGTTCTCTATTCTAGGTTGCTATTTTTAGCAAGCTTGATTTGTCCAGCAGATCTGATTTTGTCTTTGTCAATTTCCTCAAGCCAATCAACCATCTACAACTCAGTCACCATTAATGCATTCTTTATCCTCTGTCGACCTACCCAGATAAGATTGACAAGTACCATACTAAAATCCACTGTCACCAACTTCTACATATCGGATTCGTTCTTTGTCCACATAGAAACCACATGTATTCATATTCTTCATCTAGATCAGATGGTCAAGGTCGATCAACTTCCACGTAAAACCCTTGTATCAATCAACATGCACCTATGTCATCAAAAGTCAAACTCCAAGTCACTTGGTAAACCATAGTCAACCACCACATGGACTATCATCCTTATCGGGTTGCCAATATGTTATGATGACCTTAAACTCTATTGCTGCAGGATGGCGAAATACACGCCATATTGCCTTTTGACTTGCTCGCATCATTGTTCATGTTGTCCTCAAAATTTGATTCCCCTTCAAACTTCTTATAATAAAAGAATAACTCTGTGTGTGAGAGAGAAGACAAGGAGAAGGAAATTCCAGAACAACATATGACAAGATTTGATTAACCTTATACACTTCAAACTTGTCCAAAGTTCAGGTGGGTATACCCTTTTGTGAACTGAGTTCACACTTTTAAAAGACAAATCCACAGTAAACCAGTCCAAAAACCAGTGGATCTTATCACCTTAAAACCAACTGAAACAAAGAAATAAAACTTGTACTCATGTTCAATATTGACCTACAAGCTATGTAAAAAGACAACCACAATAGATACCAATGCCTTATCCAGGCCACAAAGTCATCTAAGTTTAGACAATACTCCCACAATCAAATATCTCCACACATCCTACCAGCTCGGCTTCTACAGATCCCCACATATGCCTGACATACGTAAGAATTCCACTCATATCAAACCAAACTGCAAATATCAAATTCAAAGTATCCCATAAAGAATTTACTGATATAAATGATTCCCACGTATTTAATTCCCCTCCTAAAGAGAAAAGATAAGAAGCACATCTACTTGAAGTCGCCTTACAACCCATATTCAAAAGGAATAACCCTAGATTACTCAGAATGAAACAGTAAATATTTGCAAAACATACTTGAAGACAACACAAAGTTTAAGCTCAAAACCAATGGTCTGTGTATTGATATTATTTCAGAAAGTATTACAAAAACATTTGAATGTTCTCCATTAAGACTTTAGAAAAAGGCTCAGATAAATTTATGCAGCGTTTTCTTACAATTCCTTGCGATCCCTTTTTTACTAGTCCTGGTATCCATTTATAATAACATGGATGCATACATAGCTTCAGACTTTCGTAGGGAAAATTGTTACAATCATTACTTCTCTCAAGAAGTAGTTACAAACCCTTTTCCAAATGCGGTTACAAGTCCTTTTCAACATCCGCAGCTTCTTCTACTTCTTGTTCTGTTGCAACTTCTTCTAACTACTCTACATCTAGCACTACATATTTTCTTGTCCACTCTTGGTATACTTCATCAGTAGGCAATGAGAAGTTAACCACTTTTCCTTTTGTCTTGGCTAATCTTTTCCAAGAATTCCTCATTTTGTTGACCTTTGAATTAAGAAAACCATAATGAGATTTGATTTTCTCAATCTCCTCAATTGTTTTGATAAATATGGAGGCATCCTCTAAATTAATAATTCCTTTTATTCTTAATGACAATTTGGCTTCTAATTCCTTAAGCCATATTTGTTTGTCCTTTAATTGAGTTGGACTGGCAAAACCCCCTAGGAGTAATTCAAAAACTTGATCAGTGTACTCTTTCTTGTACAAGTTGATATTTCTATCTGCATTATCTATTCCTTTTGCTAACTTTACTAAATCCTTTGTCATATCATTGGTAGATTTAATAATGGGGTCAGCCCCTGCCTCATCATAGGATACACAAATAAGTTCTATATCCCGCTCTCTGGGCTTCCACTTGTCAAAAATAGGCATTAGAACAGCCTTGTCTCCATTTAGCTCATTCCACATGTCCAAAATCTTACTCATGTTGTTGTACATTAGTGAAGACCCTATGGTGTCAGCAAAACTCAAAATTGTAGCCCATACTCTCTCTTCATATTTCTTTGCATATAGGGCCTGAGCCTATTTTAACTTCTCCAATTCATGGGGAGTGATCTCAATCAACTAGGAACTAGAAGGTGCTGGAGATGGTGAAAATTCAATAATGGGGCTGGTAGGTGGAGGCCTTGTAGGAGAAGAGGAGATCATCAATGTTGAGGGTTCTCCTTGATGGTATTGTCCTACCAACTGACTTGTCAACTTGGCAATGATTCTATCTTTACCCCTTACCTCTTCCTTGGCACTGTTATAAGCTTTTAAAACAGTCTCCAACTTCAATTGGAGATTAGCCTTTTCTTGTGCCTCTCTCTCTACTACTACCACATTAAAATTTGTTGTCTCTAGTACAGTGCTAGCAGCCTCCACTACCCCAGTGCTCTGCACTCTTTTTGTTAGGTCCCGGAGACAACTGAGAGGGGGGGGTGAATTAGTTG
Source organism: Cryptomeria japonica (assembly GCF_030272615.1). Classification (NCBI taxonomy): domain Eukaryota; kingdom Viridiplantae; phylum Streptophyta; class Pinopsida; order Cupressales; family Cupressaceae; genus Cryptomeria; species Cryptomeria japonica. Next base: position 526,048,578 of record NC_081407.1, read on the forward strand.
TCTAATAAATTCAAACCAAAAACTTATTAACCAACTTAATGCTTAATACCGATAAACCAGTTAAGTATGTTGGTAGACAGTGTTAACAATAAATTGCTATACCAGTAAGGATTAATGTATGAAACATAAACATAAAGTCATCCACAACACATGACACCAATATTTGTACGTCGAAACCCTATAAGGGGAAAAACCACGGTGGGAAACCTTACCCACAATCAGATGATACTACTGTAGATAGTAAATGTACATAAATGGGGTCTGCACATGTAGAAAGGCCAACAGCCTAGAGCTCACTGCTCAATCACAAAATGGGAGTCACACTAACTACAGTTGGATGGTTAAATCCAATAAGAATGTACTACACAAAATAGCATCTTCATATGCTAGATTCAGTACCGGTGTAATGCTGATATGCTTCTAAAAAAACCTAACTTCACCTTCAAATGATGTCTTCATGTATATCCCTACTTGATCTCGCATATACCTTCACTTAATTCTTTTTCGCATTCCACACTTGATCTTACAAATAAGATCTTACATTTATACCATACCCTAAGACCAATTTTAGTAGGTCAGCTCTATAAGATATTACAATAAAAACATTTTACAAACAATATAATATCTGATGCAATAACCGATTGAACATGTCGGCTTAATGCATTTACAATAATAATAAATCATCTCCATAGCGTGCCATGCTGATCTGGAAAAGATAAACCTGTCGGTGTAACCCTAGATAACCTGGACCTATTTGCCGGTAAAAGCAAATATGCAAATATAAATATACCAATGATTATTTCTTCAAAATAAAGTTTCCACATGATGTCTTCAACATTACCAAGTGTCTTCCATATCATTCCAGGTACCTGTGAACAATATATCCTGCCGGTGAACCATATACCAGTAACTGTTGCACAGTTTACTTTATTGCCGATGAATGTTGTTGGATCTCCAAAGTAGGTGTATTCAGTAGGTGTTGACATCAATGAAAAAACCATACCAAAATACCAACAATCTCCCCCTTTGGCATTGATGGCAACACAAGATGGAAAAACTATCAAAGTGCCAAAACAAAAATGCCAAATATAAAAACCAACAATCTCCATTTCTCCCCCTGGGAGTGACAATACCAATCTCTCATACCAATTTCTCCTTAAATGTGTTTTTCAAAGTCTCTCCCCAAAAGGATAATGTGTTTTTCCATAGATATCTATCCCCCTTTGACATCAAATGCCAAAGTCACAAAAAGTCAAGTTCATACAAAATACCAACCAATTCAATATACCAACTACTCCCCCTAAGAAGTAGCTTCCTCATCAAATACCAGAATAAAAGATTTGTCCATTTAATTCTGTCGGTTGATGACAATCATCAACTATCTAAGTCTCTACCGGTGGTGCTATGACTCCAAGCTGATCTCTGAGATACTCAAAAGTCTCCTTAGACAAAGGTTTTGTGAAAATATCTACAAGCTGTTCTTTAGTATTCACATAAACCAGTTTTATCTCCTTTTCTTCAGCTTTTTCCCTTAGAAAATTCAGTTTGATAGAAACATGTTTTGTTTTAGAATGTAATACCGGATTTTTAGATATATCAATTGCTGCAGTGTTATCACAATATATAGTAATAGGTTCCTTGCATTTTACCTTTATGTCTTTCAACATTTGCTTAAGCCATAATACCTATGTACAGTTAGTTGCTGCTGCAACATATTCTGATTCTGCTGTTTTTGATTAAGTAAAAACAGGTTTTAAGGGACCCGAAACCCATTTACATTTGAAAGATATTCAGGAAGTATGACTTTTTACTGGACAAAGGCAAAATTATGAGTTTTCAATGACTGATTATGACAACTGAGTATGACCAATTTTGAGGTGGACTGAGTTTTGACTAGGATAGACTAGTTTTGATATAGACAAAGTTTCAACTAGGATAGACTAGTTTTGACATGGACAGAGTTTCAATTAGGATGGACTAGTTTTGACATAGATAGAGTTTCAATCATTGAGTTGTTTCTTGTTTTCTCTAGTTTTGGTATTCTAGTTTTAGTTTTAGGGATGAAACCACATAAAACACATAATATGAATAATAACTCCAATCATAGCATGCAAACCCTACAGAAATTGGTGAGAGAAGAAAACCTTTGCTTGTAGACTCAGGTACACACCCAATAGCTAATCAGAATACAGACGCTGAGTCTCATGCAATGGATTCTCAATGTCATATTAACCAACTCCAAATGCTAATGGGGGCACGAAATGACTAGTATCTTGGGAGAGTTGCCATCTCTCTTGCACAAAGATTATCCCCCTTTCGGACGTGAACCAGGTAGCTTCTAATTTGAATTGGAACTAGTAAGGGGTTTGTTTGGCACGTCGAGGTATAGAATCAATTAAGAGGTCTCCCAGCCTTGAAAACCAAGGTTTAATATACCCGAAGGTACAAAGGAGAGTTATTCCTAAGCACTGTCGTTGACTTGATTTTCATCAAATCATGTTTGTTTTATAGTGGGTTGGAGTACTTGGCATTTAACCATTCCCACTTGGGTCAATCCCCTCTCACCGGCCATAATGGCTATAGAGTTATTAGCTCCTCGGGAGGGCAGGCCCACTAAAGATAATACAAATCTCAAACTTAAAGAAAACGCCTCAAGGGTCTGAATTTCTAATTGTCTATAAAGACAAGAGCATACTCTCCTACCTCTTAGAATTTTCTTAAAACATGAAATACAAATTTGCTCTTTAACCAGATAGCAAGTTAGGTGCCTAAAAAATGAATTTAATGAATACACAATGTTTGCTCGAATCTCCTTAGGCAACCTGCAAAGACAATGAATCAGTAATCATATTGTCCTTGTGCGACAAGCATAGTCTTCGACAAGCATTCTGCAAAAACTGATTAGGGTGTAAAAATTTCTTAGATAAATAGATAACAAGCCAGGGTCAATGTTAGTATAATCAAAATTGAATGAGAAAACTTGACAAAAGAAATCTGCTTTTTAACCCAAAAATACAGATTCGTACGATAATTCGTACAGGATCATACGATAATTGTAGTTTGTCATTCTGGCATGTGGGATATGTCATATGACACTTTGCAGAAACTGTACGAACGAAAAATTGAAAAAAAAAAAAAAAAAAGTTAGTCTTCGAGGCCGAAAAAAAAATGTAGTCTTCTGCCCCACGGTGGGTGCCAAAAATGTGTGTGTGAAAAGTGGAATAAGTATCTGTAAGCTGCAGGACACAACACTTCAATTAAGTCATTACATGTATGGTTAGACAGATATAAGCATGAATATGAAAACCATAACAAATCGACTAATTGCCTTCTAAAAGATGCAAGTATAAGATTGCTCTCAAATTTTTATAAGCAATACCAGTGACTAGACTACACCAAGATGAAGGATTTAATCTATATGAACATGATATTAAGCTAAATGGATGCAAGATGGATGAAAGATTCAAGCAAAAATGAATTCAAGCAATATGGATTCAAGCAATATGGATAAACTAAATATGCAAAAAGCTAAACTAAGATGCAATAATCTCAAAAAGCAAGCACAATATATTCAATGACTCCAGAGTGAAAAGTGTATAATAATAAATCTCTAGGGTGTTTTGAATGAGAGTTGAAGGCTGAATTTATAGAGAATCACAAGAGAGATCAAGAAAAAGCACAATTTAGGATTAATTGGAATAATTGAGAAACCAGATTCAGTTAACCTTGAGATAGATTCCAATTATAGTATAATTGAAATGCATTCAGATAAGAAGTTCAAGTTGCATTAGAAATAATATTTAATTAATTCCATACATTTATGATAAAAATAGGTAATTCTTTGATTTATTCAAGAAAAGAGTCTTTTCAATGCAACTGAACTTCTTTTTCTCAAAAGCTTTGAGTTCTAATTTTAGAGAATGATCAAATTCCTTTTAATTTCTTTTTTGATTTCAAGTTCTCAATTTAGAAGAAAGAAATAATATCTCAAGTTTGATTTCTCCCTCAATTCAATTCTTTTATTTTATTTTCAATTTAACTCTTGCTTTGTGATTAATTCCTCTTTTGTGATAAATTAATTCCTTTTTTATGATTAAATGGCAAATTAATTAATTAATTAAATATGCAAGGATATTTAATAAATTAAATAGGATAATTGATCAAAATGATATTCTTGGAATGATTTAATTGATTAAATAAATATTTAATTAATATTGAGTAATTCACTTGCCATGTAATATTTGATGATTGAAGAATTAATTAATTGTGTGCTCAAGATTGATTTAATTGCCTTTGGTTAGGACCTTGGTGATGTTTTCAAGATTAGGGGCCCATGGTTTAGATGAACAATTTTAGGGTATTACAAGTAGTATGCAAAAATATTAAAATGGACAATGCACATGCATTTAGGCACACCACCTAGAGCTCACTGCTCAAAAGATAATGACTCAAAAGGATACAACCCTCAAGGAAGTCTCACTAACTTACAACAAGATTCAGACTACAATCCAGAAGGAGTGAACTGCAATAATAACATCCATCAAATGCCTGATGATAGTTCCGATTAAGCACAATGTCTGCTTTGTAACGCCAAAATCTGCTCAATCACAATGATGAAGGATGAATCACTTGATCACACATACATCACTCTCTGATAATGCAGACATAGCAACGATACCCAAATTACATGACAACATCACCTATTTATAAATTTCATCAACCTTGAAAACAAGGTCGACTAAACTATCAACTCATAATTACAAAACTACATCACATGATACAAAGGTCGACCACTAAACTAATATAATTATTTACATGACATAAAATGGTCCTAAACCAACACCATGGGAAATCATGTCAAGATCAACCGCAACACGCTACACCACCAGGAAAAGTCGCATAGCATGAAGAACATAACCGGGTCAACAAAATCACCAAAAACTCAAGAACACTCAAACAAAAACAATTGTCATGAAGAAAGATAACTTGCAGAGCACCAAATCACAAACCATATAAAATGAAGATATACAAGACCATCCCAAATAATATCCCAAAATGTCAGATCAAGATTTGATCACACCAGAATACACAAGAGGAAATACTGAACTCTGCAAAGTATTGATTAGATAAGCAAATTGCAAAACCGGATCATATGATATGATCAATTAAGCTTCCTGGATCACCAACACCAGTATATAAGAATATAATGATAATAAAGATACTCCATACACCTGATGCAGGAGCATCCCCAGTCGATGAGCAATCTTGCATCAACCAAAAAAGTTTCCTTTCAGTTTTGTTCTTGTTTAGTTCTTTGTGCAGTTTTAGTATTCTTGTCGGTATGTACCGGTAGTTGCTTGTTCTTCATGTTAGATCTTGTTTGCAGTTTCTTGATGGTTTCATGTGGTTGATTCCAGATTTCTAGTTCATTTGGGTTCTTCTCTGGTCAGTTATCGCTCCCGATTGGTTGTTTCTGGGTTCCCAGGATAGTGCTTGTGCTTACCGGTTGGTTTTGCTTCATTACCGGTGCGATTCTTGGGCATGTGGATTTATCTTGGGTCTTGTCCGATGTTCTTTGGCATGTGACCGACCTTCCTCCTGAACCACATCACTTGGTTGTTATTTTTCAGAAATATTTCTTAGATCTTACAGCCGATCTAATTACACATTTCATTTTCCTGCATTGGTGAATGTAATCTTTTGAGGCCAACCCGGATATGTTCCAGTGGGTATAAATATGATATAATGTAATCATTTATAGGGGTAGAGAAATTAGAATTGAGAATAAGGATTGATATTCACATATTGTGATCCGGTTGATTCTTAGAGTCCCTGTTGGATGCTATCTGACTTGAAGCCTCCATGTAACCAGATAACTACCAGATGTTCTTTGATGATAATATGAAGATTGTCGGATGATTTCGAAAAGTTCTAAGGCTGTAATCTGGTCTATTTATATGAATTTGTTATATTTTCTTACTTCTTTAATTGTGTCTCTCTTGCGTCATAAGTCGGTTGACTCTTTTGAGGGTTTTTACCGATTATGGTTGCAACAATTGGTGGAAGAATCATTTGCGAACATTGAGGCATTCCTTGAGGTGAACAGATCGTCGATTAGAGGTACGCTGCATGTGTGTTCAATAGATCATCGAGGGGAGCCAATTGAAACCAGTAGTCAGATCACCAAGTTGAGGCAATTCGTCAGAGTGGAAGGAGAGATACCACCGAGGAGAACAACCCATCGGAGGGTAGAACAAATGATGGAAGACTTCAAGAATGAAGTGAGGAATGAAATCTAGAATGCTTTGGTCGATTTGCGAAGAAACCCTGATTCTGAGGATGAATATGAGGAAGTCGATGAAGAGCTTGAGGAAGCTGAAGGACCAGAAGATGAGAGAGAGGAAAGATTCCTAAGAGCAGTGGCGCAAGAAAGTAAAATGCATAAAGTTGAGGTTTCTAACTTTTTTGGAACGTTGAACTCAGAGGATCTAATCGATTGGATCAGAGAGTTGGAGGACTACTTTGAGTTTGAGGATGTCAAGGACCCGCAAAGAGTCCAGTTGGCATAAACCAAGTTGAAAGGGTATGCTGCCTTGTGGTGGAAAGAGTTGCAGAACCTGAAATAGAGAAACATGACTATGAAGGAATATACTAAGGAATTCTACAAGGTGGTAATCAGATTTGGACATAGAGAGATTGACAGAGAAAAGGGGGTGAGGTACATCAATGGAATTTCTTTTGACATTCAAGATGAGATGAGTATATTGAAGGTTTCAACAGTTGAAGAAGCTTACCAGTATGGTTTGAAGTCTAAGGAGAAGGTGAGAAGAAGACAATCGAATAAAGGAAAGGAGAAATTCAAGATGAATGTTAGTATGAAGAAATCGGTTGAAGAAGAGGAGGAAAAACCTAAATGGAGTAAAGAACATGAGCAGAAGACACCAAGGAAAGGTAGCAATAGTACCGGTAGAGAATTTATTGGCAATTTTTTTCAAGTGTGGAGAAACCGGGCATAGATCCTATGAATGCAAGTAAGGAATGGCAAGAAGTTGTCTGGAAATTGAAGAACCAAATGATAAGAGATCTGACTGTGCACCGGAGCAAGGAGAATCCCTTATGTTTAGAAGAAAGGATACCGGATCTACTCAAAGGAAGAATTTTTTCCAAGTGGTATGCAAATCAGGTGGTAAGTGTTGCAAGGTCATTGTAGATAGTACAAGTACTGATAATTTAGTATCTGAGGAGATGGTTGAGAAGCTTGGGTTGAAGAGGCTTGAGCATCCTTTTCCTTATGAAGTAAGCTGGTTACAAGATGATCAAAAGAGAGAGATAAAGGAGCAGTGTTGGGTGAGTTTCAAAATTGGTCCTTTCAGAGATGAAGTTTTATGTGATATTGTGTCAATGAATGTTTTTCATGTCTTGTTGGGAAAACCTTGGCAGTATAATAGAGGAGCTTTTTATGACTGTATAAGAAACCTAGTTACTATTGAAAAGGATGGGCATAAGTTCACATTGATTTCTTTGAAGGAGAAAGAGAAGGAGGTGAAGAATCCAAGTCCTCAGAAAAGTTGCAGGAAACCAGGTTATACCAAAAGGTTTGAAGGAACCAGTGGAAGAGGGTATACCGGAAGGTTTGACAAAACCAGTTGTAGAGGTTATGCCAGAGGTTTTGAAGAAAGATCTGATAGAACCAGTTGCAAAGATTATACCGGAGGGTGACATGAGTTGGCAGAAGGATCTGACAGATGAGTTTGATGGACAAATGGAACCGGATGACAAGGAGTTGATGGTAACAAACTGGATAAGGTCTTGTGGTAGAACCAAATCAGAATTGTAGAAACAAAGGCAATGTGCAGATCTGAAGCAAAGAAAGAGAAACAAAGAGAGTCATAGGTTAGAGAAATCGATTGAAGCATCAAGAGAGATAGATCAGAGATTTGTAGATGAAGAAGATGTTTGGATAAAAAATGAGCATGGGATCTTCATTCTGAATCCTTTTAGATGTTCATGAGTTGCCTCTCATGGAACATCTTTTCCTACCTGGGTTGTCTGATGTAGGAGCATCCCCAGTCGATGAGCAATCTTGCATCAACTTAAAACATTTACTTTCAGTTTTGTTCTTGTTTAGTTCTTTGTGTAGTTTCAGTATTCTTACTGGTATGTACCGGTAGTTGCTTGTCCTTTGTGGTAGATCTTGTTTGCAGTTTCTTGGTGGTTTCATGTGGTTGATTTTATATTTCTAGTTCATTTGGGTTCTTCTCTGGTCAGTTATCGCTTCCGGTTGGCTGTTTCTAGGTTCCCGAGACGGTTCTTGTGCCTACCGGTTGGTTTTCCTTCATTACTAGCATGATTCTTGGCTTGTGGATCCATCTTGTGTCTTGTCCAATGTTCTTTGGCATGTGGTCGACCTTCCTACTGAACCGCATAACTTGGTTGTTATTTTCCAGAAAGATTTATTAAATCTTAGGGCCAACCTAATTACACGTTTCATTTTCTTGCATTGGTGAATGCAATCTTTTGAGGCTGACCCGGATATGTTCCTGTGGGTATAAATATGATGTTATGCAATCATTTGTAGGGACAGAGGAAGTAGAACTGAGAATAAGGATTGAGATTCGCATGTTGTGAGCCGGTTGATTCTTAGAGTCTCGATTGGATGGTATCTAGCTTGAAGCCTTCATGTAACCGGTTAACTATTGGATGTTCTTTGATGATAATATGAAGATTGTCGGATGATTGCCGAAAGTTCTAAGGTTGTAATCTGATCTGTTTATGTGAATTTGTTATGTTTTCTTACTACTTTTGTTGTGTCTCTCTTGTTGCATAAGTCCATTGACTCTTTTGAGGGTTTTTACTGGTTATGGTTGCATCAACACCAAACAATAATCACAATGAACCAATTTGCAATCACCGGAGTAGGAATATGTTGACATCAATGACAACAACATATCCTAGCAACAATAATGTCCAACAGGTTACTAGCATATATATTATAGATTGGATCAATTCTGGCATAGTATCCAACAAATGTGTTATAGATTTTACTAAATGCATGAGATGTTTTAGCGAATGCATTGTAGATTATGACACTTACGATGAAGATTTGGTATAAGTTGTGTTATGGTTTTCTTAGGGCCTTGTTTTAGCTTCTAGTCAATTTTGATTTTGCAAACATTAAAAAAACATAGTAAACATTTTGGCTATTGACTCTAATACCTAGAGTTTTGTATGTGGGCCTATATTAGCCCAATATTATTTTTTCACGAGTATAACACATCGATTATAAGATAATCAAAAACATGTACAACCTAATACTCAAGAGTAAGATACTAGTTGATTTGACCCCATATCTACCACAAAACTTTTTTATAGAGAAATTTAAACCTCTATTATAATTTAGATCTCTAATCTCTATTCTTTGAAATTAATCTAAATCTCTTTTACGTTCAGATCTTCTCTTTCTGTACCTCTTATATTTTCATTGTTACAGAAAGAGAAGATCGTCATGACTTGCTACATTCTTCTTCCAAGCTTTGTCTTTGCTCACATTTATTATTGCGGTGAATACCTACGTTGTTATTATAAAACCCAAGCTTTGTTGTTGGTTTTCTCTTACTTTGCTCATTAATATCAATCTCTCATTCCCACATTACTCTTCCTTGTAACAACGTCTCTGTTCAAGTCACTATTACCAGCAATCATTATTTTGGGTTGCGTTGTCTTTTGTTTCTACTGCCAATACTTTCGTTAGCCTCTGCTATATTCTAAACCTACACAACTATTTTGCCTCTTTCTAGTATTAGTCTATTTTAATATAGTTAGTTTTTCAATAAAAGTTTAAAGTTTTAAATAAAGTGAGAGATCTTTCTTTTATTAGTACGTTTCAATTCAAACTTACATTAGTTTTTTTACTATTTATAAGTTTTTGTAATTATTAAAGTTCTAAATTTCTCATTTTAAAATAATATTAAGTTTCTTTAATATATACGCATATTTCAAAGTAAAGTTTTTTAATGTAAATTTTTAAAATGTTAGAATCTTACAAAGTTTTTTTTTCTTTTTTTTTAGAGCTTTGTTTCAAATTTAAATTTTAGTATTAAACTTGTTTGCAAATAATTTAGTATTAATATTGCGGTTGACCTCACAGTGTAATGGTTGAATTGCAAGACAATTTTTATATTGCTTCTTTAGTTTGAATCTCACCTGGATCATTTTGTGGTGGAAGGAAGAAGGCAGAAGGATGATTGACATGACTCAGGTTGGAATCGGTGACACAAGGATAGACAAAATATTGTTGATGATGGATGGTGATAGCTCGATAGGGGAAGGTTGGTGTGTTGCTCGAGAAAAGTAAACAAGATAGAAGTCAAAGGTGTTGGCAAATGATAGAGTTGGTATGCATTGCAAGCGGGGACCAAGGCTCAGAGTGGATAGCACACAGAAGGATCTATTAAGGCCTCTAATTAAATATGTCATGGCTAGGTGGAGTAGACGAAAAATGGAGGAAGTCTGGAGGCTATGCGAGGCAAGTAAGAAGACAAAGGAAGGATGACAGTAGCTGGAGGAGGAAGTGATGAAGCGGATAGCAGGTTGGAGTGGAGGAGTTGTAGAGAAAGTGAGGAAGTGAGGAGTTGTAGAGAACAAGCTGGATAGGAGAACAAGGAGGGGGAGAGAGGAGGAGAAAATAGAAAGGAGAATGAGGAAAGAAAGAGGAGAACAAGGAAAGGAGGAGGTAGGAGAAAAAGGAGAATGAGGAGAGGAGGAGGAAAACCAAAGAGGAGGATAACAAGGAGAGGAGGAGGAAAGAGTCTAGAGGAGAGGAGAAGAAGGGAGGAGGGAGGTGAGGAAGAGGACGAGTGAAGTAGGTGATGAAAAGAAGGGAGGAGGGAGGTGAGGAAGAGGATGAGTGAAGTAGGTGATGAAGGAGAAAAGGAAGGAGAGACAAATAGAAAAAGGATATGCGTCAATGTGTTAGCTTGATCTTGGGGATGGGGTCCCCCATTGTGGCCCCACTAGTTCATAGATCCAATCAAAGACGTTCAATCAAAATAAAGTAAAATTTAGTATTAATTATTTTTAAAACAAATTTTTTTTTTTAAATCGTAATATTATAGAAGATTTTTTAACTAAGGGTGATTGATTTCCATATTTTTTTAAAATTTAAAACTTGTTTATTTTCATTTATTAAGCAAAGGGAATAATTTTTATTTATTTGTTCTCATCTAACCTTCCTTGTTCAAGTTTGTGTTTGCAAGCATGCCTACTTTAATTCTTGAAATCAAATTATGTAGTTCAAACTATCACTCTTGAAAAACAAATATTTCATTTATTTTTGTTTTAAGTACCTATTGGATGTTGCAATTGATTCAAAGTTAGAAATGGCTTCAATTGCACCTCTTGTTGACCATGAAAAATGGAAGGCTCCAAATGAGGAATCCCTTGGCCTCATTAGAGTTTCAATGGTTACCAAACTTTGTGTTCTCATTGAGAATTGCACAAAAGCCTATGAAGCATGGGTGATTTCAGAATCTACTTATGATAGTCCAAATATATCAAGAAAGATCCAACTTCGGGATCAACTCAAAGACCTCAAGTATACAGATTTCAAAACTATGGATGATTTTTTATTTAAGTTTGATTCTCTTAATAGTCAATTAAATGATTTAAAAGTTAATCTTGACAGTATATGTTTAATTCATATTATTCTTAAAAAAGTGTCTTCCTAGACAATTTCAATAGTTTATTACTAATATTCTTGCTCAATTAGCTATTCCTTCTTTCACTAGTCAACTTACTTATGGTATTTTTCATAATTTTTTATGTCAAGAGGAAGTTAAATTGATTCAGTTTGGTAATCTCAAAAGTAGTGAACATGCTTTTATGTTTAAGAATCCTTATTAGAATTTCAAGTCTCATAATAATCACTATTCTAATTCTAAATCTACTTAGATCATTCTAAATTTTATTACAATAATACTAATGATACTCAAAAGAATACTTAAGAGGACCCATTGTACTTATTGTGGTAAAGATGGTCATTGGTCCAATAATTATTCTAAGAAGAAAAATGGTAGAAATACAATGACACGAAATAATTAACACAATAAACCTAATCCTAAAAAGTTTAATAACAATGAGAATCAATCTCATTGTTCTTTTACTTGTAGTTATAACGTTTCAAAACTACTTGAATGGGTTATTGATTCAAGTGCTTCTCAACATGTTAGTTCACATAAAGAGGTATTTGATTATATACAATCTGACACTTCTATTGTTCCTCTTCAACTTGCTAATAACCATAGTTATAAAGTACAAGTAATTGGAGATGTAAATGTACTAGATCGTAAATTACGTGATGTTTTATATGTTCCTAAATTAAATACTAACTTGATTTCAATTGATACACTTTGTCAAGATTACAAAATTGAATTTTATAGGAATATATGCTATTTGATTGATCCAAAGCAAAATAAAGTTATTGCTAATGCTAAGTTGGACAATGATAATTTGTTCAAATTCAATGAATTTTCTCATTCAAAATATTCTATACTTACTACCATTAATTTCAATGTTTGACATGAAATACTCAGTAATATAAATGCTAATAATATTGCCTTGATGAGTAATATTATTAATTTCAATGTTTAGTATGAAATGCTAACAATTTTGCCTAATTGCAAAATTTTTGATTGTAAGGTGTTGGAATTAGGGCTTCACCACTTGGATTGATAAAGACACTAATTTCACTTGGTACCAACCTTACACTAAGAGGGAATTGATTTGATTGATCCAATCCTAAAAAAAGTGAATACAAATAAAATTAATCCTCCTTGGTTGAGTTGAAATTGAATTTGAACTAGGGTTAAATTGCAATGCTAGATCTAGGACAAAAAATGAGAAATTAATATAAAATAATAGTACATAATATTCCAGATATCATGTAGAGTTGTAAAACTAGATCTAAGGATGGAATATAGATCAAAACTAGTGACAAAAAGTTTGGGTAGAACTATCGGGATTGGGGGGAGCAGGTCATGATAACTCAATGATGAATGGATAGTACCAAACCGGTACTAAGAGGGGGGAGGGGATGAATCAGTACAGACAAAAACACAATCCTAAAACCGGTTTGTCAATAGAGACTGTGCATAGGCAGACAGACAGTAACTCTGGTCTTAAACAGAGTACAACCAGCAAAGCCCAAAATAACTGAGACAAGCATAAATCGGTTGATACTTATCTTCTCATACAATCTAATACTTCATTTCCATTTCATCCTAGTGCATGAACAAGTAATCTATCATCAAAAGATATATAAGCAGCTAGATCAATGTGATTTACCTTCAGACACAAATTACTCAAACCATCACATGAATAACACTACACATGACACATAGATTTTTCACGTGGAAACCCAACTGGGAAAAACCACGGTGGGGATGAATACCCACAAGCTGTTTTTGAACTCTTTAGAAGTCCACTCTATTAGGAGCCTTGTCTGGTTAAAGACTGATACAATAGGTTCTGTTAGGAACCGATCCTGTTAAGGATCACCTGATTAAGGGATTACTAGAATACATGGTTAAGGGTTAAACCCTGTTAAAGGTTACCTTGTTAGAGGATTTCAAGAACTCAATGGTTTTGAGTCACCTTGTTAAAGGATTTATAGTAAGCCGGTTAGAGCTACCCTGTTAAGGGATTTTCCAACTGTTGAAGTGGTTAGAGATCAACAGGTATTCCAATGATCTGGTAACAACACTCAATGCCAATGCAGATCCGCTTTAGCTCCTCTTCACCTTCTGCACTTACACTCTGTAGGTATCACTTCTCTCTTCTGGTCTGGCAAGAATCATGTATCTCTTCTCTTGGACACACACACACAACTTTTTCCAACAACCTTAGAAAGAAACACAACATCGACCTTATAGGAAATAGATAGGTCGGTAGCATAAACCCTAAACCCTAAACCTGTTAGGTTAAGCAATTCAAACGGTTCAATCCTGACCGTTGAGCACATTGCATTAAATGCAATAGTCTTGAACCAATCTCAAGACGTTCTCCATCATTCGTTTTCCACCAATTTCATGGCGGCTGATAACCCATCACGCATTATCACTATTTACAGACTTTGCACATTCCCGAGGTAGATAGGCACAATCTCCTTCATGTAGGATCCTTCACAGGCACAAAGCTAACATGGTAACACGATCTGTTCTTCATTACAATGCTAACTCATCACACAAAGTCACCGATTGAGTCACACAGGCTTGAGACACTTCAACCGGAAACCCTAAAGTTGAGACTACCAACCGGTAGTTATACAAAGCTTCTATGTGTTGGTTCCCATAACCACATGTCAGTTGATCTTAAACAAACACACCGCTTCACTTTGGCACAAATGTCGGTTCACAGTGTTATACCGGTTCTCACATATACTATTTCTTGGTAACATACCAATTCTCTCTTCTTCAACATATTGACATCAATGACAACATACAATGTCATCATGTCTTCATACCAGTTCACATAATGCCAACAATCTCCCCCTTTGGCATTGATGGCAATATACAAAGATATCTCTCCGCTTCACATCTTCTCCCCCAATTTCTGTAGATATCTTCTCTGCTTCTCTTCTTCTCCCCCTTTGACAACAATACCAAAGTGGAGGCACAAGCTTCTCTGTTCCATTATGCTGCTCCCCCTGAGGAGTAGCATCCTTCAACACATCAATCCAAAAAAGATTTGACTATGCAATACCTGACTGATGTGGAGCATATACCTTTAGTTCACCTCCTAAAGGGACAACACCCCTAATTCACCTCTTAAGTACATAAATGTAGCCTTTGGGAGAGACTTGGTGAATATGTTTGCTAACTGCTCCTTACTGGAAACATGTTCCAGTGCAATCTCTTTGTTCTGAACTTTTTCCCTCAAGAAATGATACTTAAGCTCAAAGTGCTTGGTTCTAGAATGTAAAACCGGATTCTTGGAGATGTTAATTGCACTAGTATTGTCACAAAATATACTTACCGGTTCAGAAACATGAACTTTGAAGCCATTTAATTCATGCTTCATCCAAATTGTCTGAGTGCAGTTCATGAAAGCTGCAACATACTCTGCTTCTGCTGTAGACTGAGAGATACAACTTTGCTTCTTACTCATCCATGAGACCAATCTACCACCGAGAAAGAATGCACCACCAGTTGTGCTCTTCCGATCATCCACATTACCTGCCCAATCAGCATCTGTGAATACTTTCAAGTTGAAATCCTTGCTATATGGATACTACAATCCATAATCAATAGTTCCCTTCAGATACCTAAGAATCTGCTTGACTGCAACCAAGTGAGATTCTCTTGGACTTTTCTGGAACCTTGCAGTAATGCCAACTGCATGTGCAATATCTGGTCTGCTATGCACTACATAATGCAACTTACCAATCATTGATTGGTATTCCTTCTCATCAACCAATGCTGAGTCATCCTCTTTGGATAGTTTACAACAGGTCACCATCGATGTACCAACCGGTTTGCTATCTTCCATGCCAAAGGTCTTCAACACCTCTTTGACATACTTGGACTGAGTGATAAAGATTCCATCTTTCATCTTCTGAATCTGTAGTCCAATGAAGAACTTAATCTCCCCTATGAGTGACATCTCAAACTCTTTCTTCATCTCATTTGCAAACTCATGACTCATCTTGTCATCTCCACCAAAGATAATGTCATCAACAAATACCTCACAGATTAGGATCTGATCTCCTTCAAACTTCAAGTAGATATTGCTATCTTCACTTGTTCTCTCAAATCCAATCTTCACAAGATGGGAATGCAGGCGTTCATACCATGCTCTAGGTGCCTGCTTTAGACCATATAAGGCTTTATGTAGCCTACATACCATGTCACTGTCTTCAGATAGGGCAAACCCATTTGGTTTCTCTATATACACTTCCTCTTCAAGTACACCATTTAGGAATGCAGATTTTACATCCATTTGATATACTTTGAATCCTTTAAAAGCTACATATGCAAGAAGCATAAAAACTCCTTCCAATCTAGCTACAGGAGCAAAGGTTTCTCCATAGTCTTCTCCTTCTTCTTGGGCATATCCTTTGCACACCAGTCTAGCTTTGTTTCTAATCACTATGCCATCGTCATTCAGTTTATTTCTGAAAACCCATTTGGTACCAATGACATTTTTATGCTCCGGTCTGGGTACCAAAGACCATGTACCATTTCTCTCTATATGATCAAGTTCCTCTTCCATTGCCTTGAACCAGTCTTCATCTTTATGTGCCTCTTTGAATGATTTATGCTCAAATTCAGAGATCATACATGAGTTTTCTCTGACCTTTCTTCTTGTAAGGATTCCTGCATCCTTATCTCCTATGATCTGCTTAGGATCATAATTCAGCTTGACATACCGAGGAATGGTCTTGATAGATTCTTCTTGCTTTTCTTCTTCATCCTCATCTCCATCAGTATCATCATCTACATCTACCAGTGTAGGAACATTGTTACTAGTACTTGGTTGGCTGACAACCAGTTCCCAAAAGGTTACAACCAGTTCATTTATCACTTGCTCACTATCGGTTTCCTCAGTTTTCTCATAGGTTTCATCAACTCTTACATTGATGTTTTCCATAATTCTCTGAGTCCTATTATTGAAACACTTGAGAGATTTTCTCTTGGTGGAATACCCTAGGAATATTCCCTCATCACATTTCGCATCAAATTTGCTCTGGTGTTTGCTCCTCTTGATGTAAAATTTGCTACCAAACACTCTAAAGTAGCTAACCACAGGTGTCTTACTGGTCCAATACTCATAAGGAGTTTTATCCTTACCTTTCTTAATGAGTACTCAGTTCATTGTGTAGACTGCAGTGCTCACCGCTTCTCTCCAAAAGGTGTGAGCGACCTTTCCTTGAATCAATATAGTTCTAGCTGCTTCAACCATAGTTCGGTTATTCCTCTCTGTTAGGCCATTCTGCTGAGGAGTCTGGGGGATAGACAGTTGCCTCTTGATGCCATGTTCTTCACAGTACTTGTTGAATTCATTGGAAGTGTATTCCCCTCCTTGATCAGTTCTCAGGCACTTGATCCTTTTACCACTTTCCTTCTCCACTAATTCTTTGAAAGCTTTGAAATTTACAAAAGCTTCAAACTTATCTTTCAAGAATGTGACCCACATCATTCTTGAGCAGTCATAAGTGAGAATCATGAAGTACCTATCACTCTGCACACTCCTAGTTTTCATAGGACCACACAAATCAGTATGCACAAGATCAAGAAAATTCTCAGCATTGAAGGGTTTACCTTTAAAGGTTAAGGAATACATTTTCCCTAGTTGACACTCTCTGCACAAGGTATTTTCCGGTTTTCTCAGCACTAACAACCCTCTAACTACCTTGATCATACTAGCCTTCACAATGTTATCAAAGTTTACATGACAGAGTCTCCTATACCATATCCAGCTATCATCAAATTTTGCCATAAGACATGTACTTATATTTGCATTCAGCTGAAATAGGTTACCTTTGGTCTACATACTGGTGGCCACCAATTCACCATTCTTTCATTTGATTCTGCACACTCCATTCTTGAATTCCAGAGTGAGACCACTTTCATTCAGCTGGGCAACACTCAGAAGGTTGTGTCTGAGACCATCAACCCAATACACATTGTCAGCACTACTCTTTCCATTCAGAGAGATGGTGCCTTTGACCATACATGGTGCATCATTACCAAAGCAAACCACACCACCATCATACTCTTCCAAGGATAGAAACTTGCTCTGGTCATGAGTCATATGGTGAGAACAACCACTGTCAATAATCCACTCATTGGAATTATCAAAGTAGGAGACAAGAGCCTTCTTGTCTGATACATCTTCCTTGACAACAACAAACACAATATCTTCATTTTCTTCATCTTCTGATTCCTCATCTGTGACACCTTCATCAACTGCCACAAAACAATTTCTTTGGTTTCCTCCTTTGAATTTCTTGAACCTTTCCGGTTTGTCCTTGTTGTCACCATTAGGATAGTTTACATCAATATGTCCTATCTGGTTACAAGAAAAGCATTTCAAAGGGAGCTTACCTCTGTATTTGCCGGTTCCTTTAGGAAGTTTCCTGGAAAGAAGAGCTTCAAATGCCATCAAAATCTCCTCATCATCCATTTCTCTACTCTGTCTTGGTTCACCACTAGTGCTAGCTTCTTTTCCTTTTCTGGATGGTACAACAGAAGCTTTAAAAGTTGATTCAGTCTTTTGAACACTGCCATCAAAACTATTTAGCTCATAGGCTGTCAACTTTGCAATGATGGAGTCTAGGGATACCTTAGTCTTGTCTATTGATCTCAACTCCTGAATAACAACAACCCTTATTGCATACACCGGTAATAAGGATCTCAGGACTTTTCTTACCATATTG
Source organism: Cryptomeria japonica (assembly GCF_030272615.1). Taxonomy (NCBI): domain Eukaryota; kingdom Viridiplantae; phylum Streptophyta; class Pinopsida; order Cupressales; family Cupressaceae; genus Cryptomeria; species Cryptomeria japonica. The sequence continues at coordinate 526,067,011 of NC_081407.1, forward strand.
GAATCTTCCATTTTACCACCTGCACTCTTGATATCTCCAACAATAGTTTTGATTCTTATTCCATACTGTTGAATGGTCTCACCTTCAACCATCTACATGTCTTCAAACTTCCCTCTAAGGCTTTCTTCCTTAGCTTGTTTTACATGCTCATCATCACCATAGATATTTTCAAGAGTATCCCATACCTCTTTGGGATTTACCTTATCTTGGACATCAATAAACTCAATGTCAGATAAACTACTAATTAGGGCTTCCATGACTTGCCCATTCTCCTGCATCTCTCTCTTTTGGTCATCAGTGAGAGTACTGGTAGGGGCAACATAGGCATTCTCAACATAACTCTAGTGTTGAGCACCCATGCTTTTGATGTATATCTTCATTCTATCTTTCCATATACTGAAATTTTCTCTGTTGAATTTTGGACCTTCCCTCTTCATCATTAGATTGGGATCTTTACCTCAAGCAGTTAAGCTTATAACATAGAGGACCTGGAGGATGCTCTGATACCAATTGATAACTCAATGATGAACTAATAGTACCAAACCGGTACTGAGAGGGGGGGTGAATCGGTATGGACAAAAACACAATCCTAAAACTAGTTTGTCAACAGACACTATGCATAGGCAGATAGACAGTAACTCCAGTCTTAAACATAGTACAACCAGAAAAACCTAGAATAACTGAGACAAGCATAAACCGGTTGACACTTATCTTCTCATACAATCTAATACTTCATTTACATTTCACCCTAGTGCATGAATAGGTAATCTATCATCAAAAGATATATAAGCAGCTAGATCAACGTGATTTAACTTCAGACACAAATTACTCAAACCATCACATGAATAACACTACACATGACACACGGTTTTTTCATGTGGAAACCCAACTGGGAAAAACCACGGTGGGGATGAATACCCACAAGTTGTTTTTGAACTCTTTAGAAGTCCGCTCTGTTAGGAGCCTTGTCTGGTTAAAGACTGATACAATAGGTTCTATTAGGAACCAATCCTGTTAGGGATCACCTGGTTAAGGGATGGCTAGAATACCCGGTTAAGGGTTAAACCCTGTTAAAGGTTACCTTGTTAGAGGATTTCAAGAACTCAATGGTTTTGAGTCACCCTGTTAAAGGATTTACAGTAAGCCAGTTAAAGCTACCCTGTTAAGGGATTTCCCAACTGTTGAAGTGGTTAGAGATCAACAGGTATTACAATGATCTAGTAACAACAGTTAATACCAATGCAAATTTGCTTTAGCTCATCTTCACCTTCTGCACTTACACTCTATAGGTATCACTTCTCTCTTCTGATCTAGCAAGAATCACATATCTCTTCTCTTGGATACACACACATAACTTTTTCCAACAACCTCAGAAAGAAACACAACATCGACCTTATAGGAAATAGATAGGTCGGTAGCATAAACCCTAAACCCTAAACCTATTAGGTTAAGCAATTCAAACGGTTCAATCCTGACCATTGAGCACATTGCATTAAATGCAACAGTCTTGAACCAATCTCAAGACATTCTCCATCATTCGTTTTCCACCGATTTCATGGCGGCTGATAACCCATCACGCGTTATCACCGTTTACAGACTTCGCACATTCCCGAGGTAGATAGGAACAATCTCCTTCATGCAGGATCCTTCATGCGCACAAAGCTAACATGGCAACATGATCTGTTCTTTGTTACAATGTTAACTCATCACACAAAGTCACCAATTGAGTCACATAGGCTTGAGACACTTCAACCAGAAACCCTGAAGTTGAGACTACCAACTGGTAGTCATACAAAGCTTCTATGTGCCGGTTCCCATAACCACATGCCAATTCACCTTAAACAAACACACCGCTTCACTTTGGCACAAATGCCAGTTCACAGTGTTATACTGGTTCTCACATATACCGGTTCTTGGTAACATAGCGGTTCTCTCTTCTTCAGCATATTGACATCAATGACAACATACAATGTCATCATGTCCTCATACCAGTTCACATAATGCCAACAGGTCACCCTAGTCCTCTGAATATCAAGTGTAGTAAAACTTAACCTTTTCTAGATCAGGACAACACACAAAATCCATTACTATAAGGTCTTCAAAAATTCCTCAAACCAAAGGGAACCAATCATCTTGGTCCTCTTCTTTTTGTGCCTTCAAAAGATAAGTCTGATTATCATTGTCTACTCTCTTAGGTTCCTCTCTTGTAGCTCCTAAAATAATTTCCAATATGTAGAAGGAAGAAATAGGGTCATTGATGGGGGTTTTCCTTGGGTCATACCCCAATTTTAAAATTAACCTTGAATTGATTGAGATTGAAATTGATATACTAAAGTAAATGTTGTGTCATAATACCTTAGTTTTGTTGGCATTTGTATGAAGATTGCATTAATGATATATTATGTTGTCATTGATGTCAATTGAATCGGTGATGATATTTATGATATTGCTGATATTGTTGTTGTTATTGATATTGTCTTGTAACTGGTAGGAAGATGTTGTAAACCCGTATGTAAGTTTGTGAGTTGAACCAGTAAACCAGTGTATAAGGTTAAACCCTTTCTATGTAATGTAGCCAGTAAACCCTATCAGTTGTTTTTGTTAAACCCTAACCGATCAAGTTTGTTGGTTTAAGATCTAATGATGAGCAGTAATGATAGTGACACGTGTGATCATTGTATGAGGATAAGTTTAGATTGTTTCAGCATTTTCGTTTGATTGTCTAGGGAATGAGCAAAGTGGTTTGCTTCTAATTCATAGCAAGTGATGAGTTACAAAGTCTGATAAAGCGGTGATCATGGAGCGGTTGTAATTTTCTTGAAGAATGTGTATAGATTGCTATGTAAATCCAACGGTCACACTTGAACCGATTTTTTTGTAATCTATATGAGATAATTAGGTTTTTGTTGTGTTACCGACTTAATTGATTTGTATTTAAGGTCGATGAAGTTGTTTGTAAAGTTGTTGGTAAAATTGGCAGAAATCAGTTGAGTGTGTGGTTGCCTAACTGGAGAATGGATCTGTAGTTTGTGTAAAGGCAGATTGAAGCTTAAAAGGATCTGATCAAGCAAATGTAGTGCTATTCAGACAAATTGAGAAAACCTGTTGTTTTCTAACAATTACAACAGAACTGAAATCCCCTAACTGGGTAAGCTCTAACATGCTTGTTTACTTCTTAAATCCTCTAACAAGGTGGTCCATTAGTTTGGATTCTCAAATCCTCTACCGAGGTTACTCCTAACATGGTATTTGCTTTTCATCAAGGCATTTTGTAAATCCCTTAACTGGGTGATTCCTAACAGGATCAGTTCTTAACATGACTTATTGTAAAAGCTTTAACAGGCTTGGCTCCTAATAGGGTGAACTTCAGAAGGGTTCAGATAGCTATCTTGTGAGGCTCATCTCACCATTTTTTTTTACCTATTTGGGTTTTCCATGTATAAATATTTGTGTCATGTCGTGAATGTTTTTGTGGTTATGATCTTATTTGTTGATTTGATTGACTACTTAACTTCTGATAGGGAATAATAACTGGAAGCAATGAGAGATGAAATATGTTGATATATGATTAAGCATTTTGATGTTTACAAGATTGAAGTTGTTTACTGTTAAGTTGATATAACAGTTAACCAGTTGATGTTGAGTATTCTTATGAGTATTGATCTTGAGAGTGAAAGTTTACTTTGTGTGATTGAGTTTGAGTTTGGGAAGCTTGTATTAGTTTTTTTGTTTACTGATTCACCCCCCCTCTTAGTAATCTACCAGATACTTATTCTTTCATCATACCATCAATTGGTATCAGAGCATCTCAGGTCCTCTTAAATCTAAAATCCTAACAGCTTGAGGAAAAGATCTTATAGATCATGATGAAGAAGGAAGGTCCGAAGTTCAACAAAGATAACTATAGGATATGGAGCGACAAAATGAAGATTTACATTAAGAGTCTAGGAAGTCAGTATTGGGATCATGTAGAAACTCAGTATGTTACACCTATTAGAACTTTGACTAATGATCAGAAGAAAGAACAACAAGAAAATCATCAAGCATTGGAGGCTATTATCAGTTCCTTGTCTAATGTTGAATATGTATATGTTCATGGTATTGAAACTGCATATGAAGTATGGAAAAAACTTGAAGAGATTTATAGCGGTGATGAACATGTTAAGATTGCTAAAGAGGAGAGCCTAAGAGGAAAGTTTGATGACATGAGAATGTTTGAAGGTGATAATATCCAACAGTATGGTCAAAGGATAAAAGAGATAGTTGGTGAAATAAAGAGTGGAGGAGGGAAAATGGAAGATGCCACAGTGATCAATAAGGTACTAAGAACCCTGCTACCGATCTATGCTATCTGAGTTGCAGCTATTTAGGAGCTGAAGTCCATTGACAAAACTAAGGTAGCTCTTGACTCTATTATTGACAAACTTACTGCTTTTGAATTAAACGGCTATGATGGTAGTGTATATAAATCAAAATCTACATTTAGAGCTTTTGTCTCTAACCCATCTATGAGAAAAAGTAGAGATACTTGTCATGATTATGAATCTAGATCCAGTAGAGATGTTGATGATGAAGGCAGCCTAGTGGAACTTGAAGCATTGTTGGAAAAACAACTACCTAGAGGCACTGGGAAATACAGAGGTAAACTACCTTTAAAATGTTTTGCATGAAACAAGATTGGTCATATAGAAGCTAACTATCCTAATGGTGAAAATGAAGACAAGAGAGGCAAATTCAAGAAGTATAAGGGCAAAGGCAAGAGAGACTATCTTATAGCGGTTCATAGTGGTATTAGTGATGAAGAATCTGATAATGATGCTAGTGAAGATATTGTGTTTGTAGCTATTAAGGAAGAGATATCAGATTAGAAGGCACTAGTGTCCAAGATGGATAAATCTGATGATTGGATCATTGATAGTGGTTGTTCACATCATATGACCGGTGATCGGAGCAAATTTCTTTCCTTGAAGGAATTTGATGGCGGTTTTGTTAGATTTGGCAATGACTCACCCTGTGTTGGCATTGCACACTCCAATAAGAATTGAAGGTGATTGAAGGTGTTGTCATTAATGGAAACTTACCAGCAACCTTGCAATCTTATGGCACCGACAGACTACACCGATAGACAGTTCACCAGTAGCGACAATAATGTTTACCGACATCTCAACCGACAAGATTTTGATTATTATATTTTGTATTTAATTGTAATATCTTTTTGTAAGACGACATGGAATATTGTAATAAGACTCATATATAAGTATGATATCTTGTAGATCATTTGGATATACATGATAGAGGATAGATATGATGGATATGTAGAGCGAATATTAAGGCAGATTTTGTAGAAGGGTTTTTGGTTATTGTATGTGCTTAAACTGGTACTGAACCTAGCATAGCAGAGGAGTACATTATATTAGATTCTCATAATCCATTTTGTAAGTCAGTGAGACCTCCTTTTGTAATTGAGCAGTGAGCTCTAGGAAGTTGGCCTTCCTGCCTGTGTAGGCCCCTCTTGTAAGTAATATCCATTCATTGGCCAATGAGTGAATATTGTGGGTCACAAATCCCACCGAGGTTTTTCCCACACCGGGTTTCCTCGTTAAACATCTTGTGTTATCGTGTGTTTTCTATGTTGTCTTTACTATTCATATTTACTACATTAATTCTTGTTTACCGGTACATTGTTTTGGAATGCAAAATACTTAATAAGGTCAGAAATTTTGTTAACCAGTTAGATACTGATTCACCCCCCCTCCCCCCCCCTCTCAGTATCTTTGGGGATATCATCAATACTAACATCTTGTATGGTTAAAGGTAAGGGAGTTATTTCTCTCAATGGGAAGAGCAGTGTTGACGATGTCTATTGGGTTGAAGGTCTAAAGGATAATCTTCTGAGTGTGGCACAACTTAATGACAAAGGATACCCACTGGAGTTTAAAAATGATATGTGCAAAATCTTTGACAACAAAGGTGAATTGATTGCAACCAGGAAACAAACTAGCGGTAATCTATTTCATCTTAATCCTAAAGTTAGCAACTATTTGATTGCAAAGATAGATGATAGCTGGCTTTGGCATAGGAGATTTTGTCATATAAACTTTGATAACATTGTTAATGTGAGAAAGTCCAAGACAGTAAGAGGTATGCCTCAGCTAGACAAACCGATTAATGCTCTTTGTAAAGAATGTCAGTTAGGAAAGATAACTTCTTCAACTTTCAAGAGCAAGTCCTTCTCAGTAGAGCACTTGTTAGATTTGGTTCATACAGATCTATGTGGACCAATTAGAACAAGAAGCATTCAAGGTGATAGATATTTCATAATCTTCACTAATGATTGTTCAAGGATGATGTGGGTCACATTATTGAAGGATAAGAATGAAGATTTTGGTAAGTTCAAGACATTCAGGGCCTTAGCTAAGAAAGAGAGTGGTAAAAAGACAAAATGTCTGAGAACAGATCAAGGTGGTTAATTTACTTTTGAGGAATTCACTAAGTATTGTGATGAGAATGATATCAAGCGACAACTTTCTGCACCAAGGACACCATAGTAGAATGGTATCGCAGAGAGGAACAACCAGTCAGTTCTTGAAGCTGCTAGGACAAGCTTGATACAAGGAGGTGTAGCGAAAACATTTTGGAAAGAAGTTGTAAGTACAACTATCTACATAATGAACCGAGTTCTGGTGAAAAGAGGTAAGTACAAGACCCCTTATGAATATTGGTATGGGAGATCACTTGATGTTAACTATTTTAAGATATTTGGTAGCAAATGTTTTATTAAAAGAGGTGATTATATTAGCAAGTTTGAAGCTAAGAGTGATGAAGGCATATTTCTTGTCTATTCCACCAAGAGTAAGGCCTATAAATGCTTCAACAACCGGACATAGAGAATTATTGAGAGTGTTGATATTCAAGTAGATGAATGTCTTGAAGTCTCAGAAGGAACCAGTTCAGAGAAAAGGATGAAGATCCTTGCATTTTTCTTTTGGAACCTAAAACTGTTAAATGAGAAACCGGTAAAGCAAATTCTGATGTACTTGTTTAACTGGAACAAATAAATTTAGAAGAAGATGGTAATGAATAAGCTAAACCTAAAGAGAATGATCATGTTATTCCTAGGTATGTGAGACTGAACCATAGTCTTGAGCAGATTATTGGGGATAAGGATGTTGGAGTACTAACTAGAAGGAGAATATGAGAGAAATATTGCATGATCTCCACCATTGAACCAAGAAGTGATAAGGAGGCATTTGGTGATGATCATTGGGTTAAAGCTATGGAGGAGTAATTAGATCAAATTGAGAAGAACAACACTTGGATCCTGGTATCCCGACCGATAAACAAGAATATTATAGGTACTAAATGGGTATTCGGAAACAAGTTAAATGAAGATGGTGTTGTAGTTCGCAACAAGGCAAGATTAGTTTACAAGGGTTATGCTGAAGAAGAAGGAGAAGATTATGGCGAAACTTTTGCACCAGTAGAAAGACTGGAAGGTGTCAGAACTTTACTTGCATTTGCAGCCCATAAGAAGTTCAAGGTATACCAAATGGATGTTAAGTCTACATTTTTGAATGGGATATTGGAAGAAGAGGTATACATAGAGCAGCCAGATGGTTATGCTTTGACAGATAAGAAAGACATGGTATGCAAATTGCATAAAGATTTGTATGGATTAAAGCAGGCACCAAGAGCATGGTATGAATAGCTTCATACACATCTGATGAAGATAGGCTTTGCAAGAACCAGTGATGGTAGTAATATTTATGTCAAGTCTGAAGGAAATGAAATACTGGTCAGTGAAGTATCTGTTGATGATATTAGTTTTGGAGGTAATGATGTCATGAGAAACAGTTTTACAGATGAAATGAAAAATGATTTCAAAATGTCTTTAGTAGGGGAAATAAAAAATTTCATAGGCGTGCAGATACAACAAATGAAGAATGGTATTTTTATTACACAATCTAAGTATGTGAAAGAGATTTTGAAGACTTTTGGCATGAGTGACTATAAACTAGTTGGAACACCAATGGTTATAAGTTGTAAGTTATCCAAGGAAGATGAATCTATGTCTATTGATGAAAAGGAATGCAGGTCAATGATTGGCAAATTACACTACGTTGTTCACAATAGACTGGATATTTCCCATGAAGCTGGTATAGTTGCTATATTTTAGAAGAATCCAAAGGAAGCACATCTGATAGCAACCAAGAGAATTTTTAGATATCTAAAAGGTACAATTGACTATGGATTATGGTATCCCTATAGATGAAACTTTGATTTGAAGGTGTACACAGATGTCGATTGGGCAGGAAATATTGATGACCAGAAAAGTACTACCAGTGGAGCATTATTTCTAGGAGGAAGGCTTGTTTCATGGAGTAGTAAGAAGCAGAGTTGTACTTCACAATCTACTGCTGAAACTGAGTATGTTGCAGCTTATATGAATTGCACACAGGCTATTTGGATGAGGCACATTTTGGAAGGTTTTAAGATGAAAATATCAGAACCTATAAATTTTTTATGTGATAATACAAGTGCCATAAATATTTCTAAGAATCATGTTTTGCGCGCTTGCACCAAGAACATTAAATTGAAGTATCACTTTTTGAGGGAAAAGTTCAAAGTAAAGATGTTATCTTAGAGCATGTTTCTACCAAGGAGCAGCTTGCAGATATCTTTACCAAACCTCTTCCTAAGACTACATTTGAGTGTCTTAGAAGACAACTAGGGGTTGTCCCTCTTCATGAAGTTAGTTGAGCATGATGCTGATTGCATCAGTCCCTGAATCACTTGTAGAATTTTACATGGATTGATGAAGAAGTGGATGTATTCCACAAGGGGAGCATCAAGTTGCAGTATGTTGTTGATGCACAGTGAAAAATTGCAATTACATGTTTTACTTTCAATTTGGAATTGTTGTTAAAGGGGGAGAAGAATTATGTGATTAGGAGAAGAATTATGTGATTGGAAAAGGGAAACCAACAACATGATGAAGACAGATAGAGCATGGTGAGTACTTGGTAATGTAAACTAGGTTTTCTATTCACCAATCACAACAACAATCAAAGGCGTTGATATTTGTATTGCCATCAATGCCAAAGGGGGAGATTGTTGGAATTTGGATGAAGATTGCATTACTGATATGTTATGTTGTCATTGATGTCAATTGAACCAGTGATGGTATTTATGATATTCTTGAAATAGTTGTTGTTACTGATATTGTCTTGTAACCTGTAGGAAGAGATTTGAGGAAGATGTTGTAAACCGATATGTAAGTTTGTGAGTTGAACCGGTAAAACGGTGTATAAAGTTAAACCCTTTCTATGCAATGTAACCAGTAAGCCCTACCAGTTGTTTTTGTTAAACCCTAACCAATCAAGTTTATTGGTTTAAGATCTAATGATGAGCGGTAATGATGGTGACACATGTGATCATTGTATGAGGATAAGTTCATATTGTTTTGGTGCATTTGTTTGATTGTCTAGGGAATGAGCAAAGTGGATTGCATCTAATGCATAGCGTGTGATGAGTTATAAAGTCTGATAAAGCGATGATCATAGAGAGGCTAGAATTTTATTGAAGAATGTGTATAGATTTCTATGTAAATCCAACAGTCACACTAGAACTGATTTGTTTGTAATCTCTACGAGAGAATTAGATTTTTGTTGTGTTACCAACCTAATTGATTTATATTCAAGGTCAATGAAGTTGTTTGTAAAATTGTTGGCAAAGTCGGCAAAAATAAGTTGAGTGTGTGGTTGCCTAGCCAGAGAATGGATCTACAGTTTGTGTAAAGGCAGATTGAAGCTTAAAAGGATTTGATCAAGCAAATGTAGTGCTATTCAGATAGATCAAGAAAAAAATTTGTTTTCTTAAAATTACATCAGAATTGAAATCCCCTAACCGGGTAAGCTCTAACAAGCTTGGTTACTTCTTAAATCCTCTAACAAGGTGGTCCATTAGCTTGGATACTCAAATCGTCTACCGAGGTTACTCCTAACAGGGTATTTTCTTTTCATCAAGGCATTTTGTAAATCCCTTAATCAAGTGATTCCTAATAGGATCAGTTCTTAACAGGACTTATTGTAAAATCTTTAACAAGCTTGTCTCCTAACAGGGAAAACTTTAGAAGAGTTCATATAGCTATCTTGTGAGTGTCATCTCACCATGGTTTTTACCTATTTGTGTTTTCCACGTATAAAAATTGTGTCATATGGTGAATGTTTTTGTGGTTATGATCTTATTTGTTGATTTGATTGACTACTTACCTTCTGATAAGTCATGATAATTGGAAGCATTGAGAGATGAAATATGTTGATATATGATTAAGCATTTTTATGTTTACAAGATTGAAGTTGTTTACTGTTAATTTGATATAACAGTTAACTGGTTGATGTTGAGTATTCTTACGAGTATTGATCTTGAGAGTGAAAGTTTACTTTGTGTGATTGAGTTTGAGTTTGGGAAGCTTGTATTAGTTTTTTTGTTTATTGATTCACCCCCCCTCTCAGTAATCTACCGGATACTTATTCTTTCATCATACCATCAATTTTTTCAATGGTTGATTGAATATTGATGATGCAATGCTCTTTAAATGTGATCACACACATTGATGCAATAACATAACAACACAAACAAGATTCAAAGAAAAATACATTCTTGCATGAAAGTTGGTGTGATTTTCTCCATGATGTTTGAAGGATATAGTGGGATGAAATGTTGCCTTGAATGATTGATGAATGCACGAATGATGGGGTATGTCTCTGTTATCAAAATAAATTGATAGGATGTCTATATATAGGGTTCCCTAGGTAAATTGCTGATTAGGCCAACCTCCAACAGTCACAAAGAGGTACAAGGACCAAAATCCATTGGGGAGGGAAATTTCCCCATCTCATTTGAATTGGGGTCTATTTAAGGGGGACCATGGTGCCCACAGTGCCCTAGTCTAGTCAAGGGCACCCCAAGCACCCTTGTCTTCCTAAAATAGGTCAAACAAGGTTGGGTTTAGTAGGGAATGGTCCTAGGATGGGGTCCACTTAGCTATGCAACCCGGTGACACCAAATTTTGAGTAAAAAGGTCCAAAACAAACCTAGGGGAGAACTAGGATGGGACACACTAAATTAGGGATACAAAAAGTAGTGTGAATTGTGTAAGGGTACAATTTATGATGCTAAATTTATCCCCCACTTTAATGGGAGTATGAACCTATGTACATACTCACAATAAAGTAGAAAGATGAGGATGAGAGAAAGAGGAACAACTAGGAGTGAGATAAATGTTGGCAATAAGGCAACAAACTGAGAGGGGGGGTGAATTAATATGCTCACAAACTCTACACAACTAAAACTTGAATTCAGATATTATAATTAGCAATGAAAGCATAAATCAACACCTTATCAATAACACACATAACTCCAATATTTTTGATGTGGAAAACCTGGTTAAGGTAAAACCACACTGGGAACCTACCCACAATAAGATAATACCCTATTTGGAGTAAGTGAAATATTACAATGGGGAATGCAAATGCATTCAGGCACACTATCTAGAGCTCACTATTCATATCACAAAACAAGAAGTGATACAACCTCGAGGAAGACTCACTATTGTACAAAAATATTTGGATTACATCTAGAGGGTTATGAACTAATAAAATAGCATCTCCTCATGTCTGGTTATAGTTTTGGTTAAGCACAATCCGATGTTCTCTTCCACACACTTCTGAAAGATCAAATCATTTTCTCACACATATATTTGATCACATGCTCACATATACCATGCTGATACATATCACAAATAAATATTACATATATTTATACAAATAATCAACCTATATGAATGTCAACCCTCAAATCACACCTAGAGCTCAACCCTCAAATCATACCACAAAAAATCCACAACACGCTACAATCATTATGAATATCGCATAACATGAAGAACACCAATGGATCAAGAAAATGATCAATAATGCACATAAATATCAATGCAGACCATAAACATGAATAAAACATGATCTAGAAACATCCACAAGCAATGTGAATCACCACAAATACAACCACAACATCACCACTTACTATAATATTAATCATCATTATACCAAACCTCAAGAAGACACACTGAACTAACTGTCAACCTAAAAGATTCACTTATAGACCTCCAAATCATAAACCATCTAAATTTAGGACACATATGAATGTCAAAAACACTTTGCCAAATCTGCAAACCAAGATATTGCAATTCTGAAGCAATACAGAGCAGAACCTAGAACACTGAACACCACTGAATAAGAAAATACCAACCACAATATCAAATCTCATAACTCAATCAAATCATCATGCATACCTTTGTAACTTTAGCTGAGATACTTATCTCAAAACCCATTAAACCACAATAGTTCATCTGCAACATACTGACCAAACCAACTCATTTAATCTGACTACAACATCAAAATACACAGAAGATTATGTTGACATCAATGACAACACATCATTCCAAAAAAATTCTCAGCAATATCCAACAATCTCCCCCTTTGGAATTGATGACAACATATGAATGTGAAAAAAATAAATGCAAAGAAAGAAATCAACAACCAAATCCCTCCCCCTGAGATCATCCACATGATATAGCATTTTTTCACATGCTCTTCTCTCCCTTTGACATCAATGCAAAAGGCACATATAACACAAATCTCACTCTCTAAGACAAACACTCTCTCCCCTAAAACAAATATGAACAACTAAACCACAACACTGACTACTCCCTTTGAGTAGCAGCCACCACTCATCAATCTAGATCATAAGATATCTATGTGAAGTCTGCCAGATTCATACAAATCCATGCACTTTAGTTCTCATCAGGAGGGGCAATTACCCCTAGCTTCTCTCTGAGATACTCAAATGTATCTTTAGGCAAAGGATTCATGAAGATATATGCAATCTGTTCCTTTGTAGACACATACTCCAATCTGACTTCCTTCTCATTCACCTTCTCTCTTAAGAAATGAAACTTGATTGATATATACTTGGTATTAGAATGCAACACCAAATTCTTAGAAATATTGAACTTGAATTATCATAGTATATAGTAGTAGGCTCATAAAAAATAACTCTGATATCCTTTAACATATGATTCATTCATATCACCTAAGTACAATTTCTAGCAGCAACAATGTATTCATCTTCTGCAGTAGATAAAGAGATAGCATTCTTCTTTTTACTCATCCATGAAAACAACTTCTTACCCAAGAAAAATGCACCGCTGCTAGTACTATTTTTGTCATCAACATCTCCTACCCAATCAAAATCAATAAAAGAACTCAAAGTAAAGTCATAATTTCTAGGATATGATAAACTTATAAGGCACTGAGAGGGGGGGTGAATCAGTGCAAGTAAAAACAATACAAACCTGATTATCAATTTCACCAACTTAAAACTTAATAGGAATATAAGAAGTAACACCAAGTATGAAATCGCCATATAAATCATAAACCACATGACACAAAAGTTTATATGTGGAAAACCCAAATGGGAAAAACCACGGTGGGAGTAGGTACCCACAAAGATCCACTATCTGTAGTATAGAGATCTAATCGGTTAAGGTCTACTACACCCTGTTAGAAGTGTCTTAGCCAATTAAGAGCTTTATAAAAATCCTTTGAGGACCAACCTTGTTAGGAGCTACCCAAGTTACAGGGATTTGCAAACACAAGTTAATGTGTCACCTGGTTAGAGGATTTAATGATTAGACCTGTTAAGATTTGACTGCACCTTGTTAGGAGTGACCTTGTAAGAGGATTTTCTTGCTGCAACTGTTAGGGAGATAACAAGTACAAATGATCTTAGTATAACACCTTTAGTTTTTGATAAGGTCCACTTGAAAATATTACAACATCACATAAACTTCATCTCTCAACTCCTTTGATCACCGCATTATCAGAAATACAAAATTTTCTAATGATCTTTCACACATTCAAGCTCATACATAGATATCCTTTCATACCTCATAACACATTTAAAATAATCATTAGGTCAGCTAGAACCTTGTTACAATTCCATAGGTTCAATACATCTAGACAATCTTGCATTTTACGCCTTAGTTATGTCGGCCACCGACATAAAAAATCCAATTCTATGTCATTTTACCGATCTAAGTGATTTTCATCACTACCGGTTAAGTCTTAGTCAGAATACCTTCTCTATCAATCGAGTCTTGTTCACCTGATTGAATCGGCATGTGTGATCACAAGCATAACTTCATCTGCCAGCCTTCATTGCTATTGCAAAACCACATCATCTCATTCTTCATAGATTTCTTGTGCCGGTTATCGAAATACAATATTGTCTGTCTTTTACCGGTTAAAGTCTTAATTACTGGTTTTGATAAAACAGTCTTTGTTTACTGGTTAAGCCTTGCCAATTGACCTATAGGACTTAGATGATTGTAAAAACATAGTTGTCATCAATGACAACATACAACATAGTCATCATACAACAATCTAATCAAACATGTATAGGTTGCATCAAGCAAACAAACAATTACCGATGAAGATCAAATGATCAAATGCCAACAGGATACCACAAACCAAAATAAACTATCCCTTTCAAATATCTAAAAATTCTTTTTACAACAACATGAGATTCCTTAGGATCAGCATGAAATCTAGCAACAAGACAAATAGCATTTATTATATCCAATCTAGTCTTAGTCAAATACAACAAACCACCAGTCATAGACTTGTATCTAGTCTGATTTGCTTTTGGAGAATCATCATCTTTTGTCAACTTACATCCGAGGAGTACCTACTGGCTTTGCATCATCCAATCCAAACTTCTTCAACAATTCTTTCACATACTTAGACTGTGATATAAAAATACCTTTATCCAATTGAATAATTTACAATCCCAAAAAGAATTTTTTTTCTCCAATATGGACATCTCAAACTCATTTTGCATATCATCAACAAACTTCTTTCACAAACATCATTTCCACCAAAGATAATGTCATCAACAAAAAATTCAACAATTAAGATGTTATCATGATCAAGCTTGAAATAAAAATTATTATCAACAATACCTTTATTAAATTCAAGCTTCATCAAATACCTATCCAATCCAACATACCAAGCTCTTGGGGCTTGCTTCAATCCATACAATGTTTTCTTCAATCTAAAAACATATCTTTTTTATTTGTCAACTAAAAAACCACCTAGTTTCTCAATATAGACTTCTTCTTCCAACTCACCATTAAGAAAGGCTAACTTGACAACCATCTCATACACTTAAAATATTTGTAAGAAGCATAAGCAAGTAATAATCTAAAAACTTCAATTCTATCTACTGGAGAAAAAGTCTCCTCAAAATCAATTCCTTCCATATAAGAATAACTCTTACAAACAAGTCTTTCTTTATTTCTAACAATTTCACCTTTTTCATCCAACTTATTCTGGACCACCCATTTAGTTCCCATTACATTTTTATCCTTAGGTCTGGGAACTAGAATCCATGATTTTTAGACTCTTGACCTCTTTCTTCTACACTAGCACTTGCACCTTCTCCTTCATTCTCGAGATTTTTCAGAGCAATCTAAATTGGATTCTGGGTTTGTACTTGCTTTCATTTATCGATATCACCTTTGATATGCACCCAGTTCAAAGTGTATATAGGAGTACTCACAACTGGTCTCCAATAGATATGCAAAACATCTCCTTCAATCATCATTGTCCTGGCAACTTCTTGAATTGTCATGTTCTTCCTTTCTACAACACCATTATGTTGAGGGGTTCGCAGAGTAGATAATTGTCTCTTCACCCCATTCTCTTCACAAAAAGAATTGAACTCACTGAAAGTAAATTCACCATCTTTGTCAAATCTCATAAACTTCAGCTTCAATACGTTCTCAGTCTCAACCATAGCTTTAAAAATCTTGAACTTATTTAATGATTCAAACTTCTCCCTTAAGAAAGAAACCCACATCATCCTTGAATAGTCATCAATTAGCAACATGAAATACCTGTCACCTTGCAAGCTTCTTACTCTAGAAGGACCACATAGATCAATATGCACAAGATCCAATATTCCATTAGAGGATACTATTTTATTTTGAAAGAAACTCTTGTCCGCTTCCTTAATTGACATTCCTTACATATCAAATTAGAATGCTTTACCAGCTTAGGAAGATCTCTCACTACTTGAGTGG
Organism: Cryptomeria japonica; assembly: GCF_030272615.1. Lineage (NCBI taxonomy): Eukaryota > Viridiplantae > Streptophyta > Pinopsida > Cupressales > Cupressaceae > Cryptomeria > Cryptomeria japonica. Next base: position 526,083,212 of record NC_081407.1, read on the forward strand.
AACTTATCTTAACTATGCAATCAAAATTTACATGACACATATTTGTATGCCACAACCAGCTCTCATCAATATGATAAATCAAACAAATTTTACCACCAACATTCAAGTAAAAGATATTACCTTTAGTCTTTGTACCTAATGCAATCTCAATTTTAGAGCTACTCAAGATCTTACACTTGCCATTCTTGAATTACAAATCATAACCCTTATCAACCATCTGTCCAACACTCCAGAGATTATGCTTTAGACCTAAAATATACAAGACATCATTAGTGTTATTCTTACCATCAAGAGAAATGGAAACTCTACCACAGATTATACCATCTTTATCATCGCCAAATCTTGCTACACCACCATCATACTTTTCCATACTTACAAACTTACTCTTATCACCTATCATGTGATGAGAGAAACCACTGTCAATAAGCCATTCATCTTTCTCTTCAACTTTAGCAGCCAAAGATTTCTCCTTAATAATACAACTAGTAGAATCAATAGTCACCAGATCATCTTCCTTGATAGCAATAAATACCCATTCATCATTTGTCATACCTTCATCATCAGCAAAATAACACTTGTTCTAATATTTAGTGTTGTATGGATTTAATGGCTTCTTAGAAACTCTTTCCAGACATCTTGAGGAAAAATGTCTTATCTTATTACATGAAAAAAAACTAAGAGGTAACTTTACTTCATACTTACTGGCACCTTTAGGAAATCTTCTATCAATCAGGGCTTTAAGCTCTTGAAGCTCTCTCGTCTCCTTCTTATAACTAGACACCCTTGTAGAACTTTCTCCTAGATCATACTTCTTCTTCCTGGAAATAGAAGCTTTGAATTCATATTCAGACTTAGGAAGAGATTCACCAAATTTTCTCAACTCAAAAGCAACAAGCTTTCCAATCAGCATGTCTCTAGTCACATCTATCACAGTCTGGATCTCCTCAATAGTAGTAGCCTTGTGCTTGTAAGTAGGAGGAAAGGATCTTAACACTTTAGCTACAATATCAGATTCTTCCAATACTCCACCGACACATCTGATGTTCAACACAAGTTCATTCACTTTTTTGCATAAAGGAGGTAATGTTCTCATCTTCGCCCATCTTCAACATCTCATACTTTTCCTTCAAGCTCTACAACTTAGAAACTTTCACATGGTTGTCACCTTCATACAAAGTCTCTAGCTCCTTCCATATCTCATGAGTAGTCTACAAATCCATCACATTAGTCATCTCAGAATCAAACAAGGCACTCAACAATGCTTACTTAGCTCTAATATTGAATTTAGCTTCCTTAATCTCATACAGAGTGGTAGGACCATTCTTAGGAGCATTATACACATTCTTAGTAATCTTCCAATAGTCTTGATCGATGCATCTCAAATCACATTCCATTTGGTTTTTCCAAAGAGTGTAAATCATTCCATCAAATCTTGGACTATTCTTTTGAAAGCAAAGGTTGATAGCCCGGATCTCCTCAAGTGGTCAAGATTCTTCTAGAGAATATAGATCTGATATCAATTGTTGGCAACAAGGCAACAAACTGAGAGGGGGGTTGAATCAATTTTCTCACAAACTCTACACACCTCAAACTTGGATTAATATTTGATAATTAGCAATGAAAGCATAAATCAATACTGCATCAATAACACACATAACACCAATATTTTTAATGTGGAAAACCCGGTTAAGGGAAAAAACATTGTGGGAACCTACCTAAAATTAGATAATACCCTATTAGGAGTAAGTGAAATATTACAATAGGGAATGCACATGCATTCAGGCACACTGCCTAGAGCTCACTGCTCAAATCACAAAACAAGAAGGGTTGCAACCCTGAGGAAGACTTGATGTCTTACAAAAACATTCAGATTACATCTGAAGGATTATGAACAAATAAAATAGCATCTCCCCATGCCTGGTTATAGTTCTAGTTAAGCAAAATATGATCTACTCTGCCACACGCTTCTTCACACTTTCAAAATATCAAAACATTTGTGGCTCTTGTACACCTTGTTTGTGGGATCCCAATGCACTATATCCATCATAGCCCATCTTTTGCATCATGGTAAAACCTTTACCATACCTCTCTGTAGGGATCTTGATTTGTTGTTTACCTTTTTCAAAGGGGTCTATGTAGATCCATCCTGCCATGTCTTCATCAATAGTTTCCTGTTCTTGTGATCTTCCTAGGATGAATTCATTAACTATGTTAGTATCGGTTGCAATAGATGGCTTGAGTGACATTTGTGGTTTTCCATGAGTCCTAGGTGAGAGGAGTAGTTGGCCGACACGAAAAAGTTGACTAATATTATACTTTGTTGGTCCTTCATCCTTTACCTTTATCTTCATCTTATCTTATTTGGGTGTAGGGATTGGTGTATTGGTGAGAGAATTTGGATGGACGTAGGATGATGAGACCATGGCTTCTCTATTGCTGGGTACTATGATATCTGGATGGTGATGGATGTTATTGTAGAAGGCAAATGAATTGACATCACCTATGATAGTAATATCTACCCCATTATGTGGAAATTTTATGCATTGATGGTAGGAAGATGGTTCTTCTTGCTTGGCATGAATCCATGGTCTACCTAGTAGGAGATTGTATGGAAGAGGGAGGTCTAGGACCTTACAAACAACATTATTTACTATAGGTCCTACCCTTACTAGTAGAGTAACACACCCTTTAGAGGAGAATTATACATCATCATAGGCCTTGATGGTGATCCTCTTTCTAGAATCAACTTCTCCTTCTATATACCCCAACGCTATGATTAACTGCAATGTGAAAATGTTAAGGCTAGATCCATTGTCAATCAAGACTCGCTTGATTCTATATTTATGTATGAATTCCTCAATGTGGAGAGATGCCTTATGTGGTTGTTGAAATGACACGTCGTCATTCTTAGTAAAATTAAGACATGGTGATAATTTGAGACTTCCAACCATGGCTTGAAATTGATTTGTATTGAGGTTGGATGGAACTGACTCTTCTTGGAGATTTTGGTCTAAGATGGTTTTATGTGAGAGTGATAGGCACAAAATCTCTAGTATGGAAATGAGTGTCAGCATCTGTTGACGCAAAAGTGCACACCCTTGATGAAATCTCAAGTTCATCCACCTTGTATCACATGGAAACAACCTCCAAGTGAGACCTTGAATTATTGAGGTTGAATCTCCAAAGAAGGTCGACTTCCTTTCTAATTTGAGTGCACATGTTGGACCAACCCAACACTAATAAATCATAAACTACTGATTTTGAGAGGGAAAAGAGAGAAAGAAGGGAAATAAGGGTTTCCACCAAGAAGGAATTTGATATCTCTAATTGTAACTGCACAAAACACAAATAAAACCACCCATAATATGCATAGGTTTCTAAATAAATCAACTCCCTAAGTATTAGTGAAGGTTGGAATTCTAAAGAATGGCAAGACGAACATAAATAGTTCTTAGGTGCCACCCAAATAGGAGATCAACACAATCACTTATGAAAATAAAAAAAGATGAAGATTCATTCAAACAAAGAGGTAAGCATTACACAGATTGCTCAACCTAAAACAAGGCAAGATAAATGGTTGTATTAACATAGAGGCAAGGAAAATTTTACAAGTGAAAAGAAATGTAATTTTCTATAGAAGAAAAGAAAGAAGATCCCTGAACAGGTCTACAAAATTTCCTTTAAATCTCAAGCATAACTCAGATGAGTACAGTTAAGAAACCCTAACCCTAACTAGGGTTAGGTTACAAAATATCAGAGAGGAGGAAGAACTAGATTGACAAGCTGATCTGTTTGTGTACAAGGACAACTCTAAATATATCTACCCCATCTAGGAAGAAACAAAATCCCTTCATAGAAGGAGGAAAATCTATGTGTATATGCACCTGTAGGGCACAAAAGTCTACATTCCACAATGAATGAGCATGGGTGGTGTTCAAAAATGGCCTGCAGGGTCACCTCTAGAGTTATGGCATCAAAATCTAGTAGTTGTATTGAATTATGATTGGATTTGGGGTGCTGACCAATCCAAAAGATTGTCTCAACCATTGGGTTGACAACCATCATACACAGAGAAATCAAAACCTCAACAACCCTATCAGCTTTGAAAATCAGCCATCAATTAGAGAAATTAGCGCAAAGATCGACACACGTGATCTCTCCACATAGCACCCAAAAGGTCTCATTGAAACTTTAAAACATGGGTATTGATCAGGCTACTAAGTGAAAATCCACGGTCGCACGCATGCCATGTGGCAGGCTAGGCCCACCCTTTGTATATCGTTGTCTGCATTTTAGGTGTGGGATGGTGGGAGGCCATCATCTTGCCTGTTGTTTCCCTGCAAGCTCTCCTGGAACCTTGGAAACTATTGTGAGATGATGGGGAAGCCATCTACCTTACTTGTTGCTTACCCCGCGATACCCTTTGATTAATTTCTTTTGCCATGTGGGATGGTGGGGAAAATTGCTCATACTGTGTTTCTTACCCCAGATGGCCCGATTGCTTCCCCAAAATCCCTTGCAGAATGGTGGGGAGGTCCTTTGTTCACTTTTCTTTATTACCTTGCATGACATCTTAGTGTGCATTTTCTTTGGTGCAGGGTAGCGGGGGGAGGAAACCTCTCCTTGCAGGTGTTGCCCCACAACACACCCTCTTTAGCACTTTATGCCTTGCGAGATAGAGGGAACATCGCTCACTCTTTTCTTTTTTATTATCCTACAAGCATAATTTTTCTTTGATCTATGCCCACATAGGGGAAGAAAGGAACTAGCTTCCTTGCCTTCTTCACCATCCCACGTAGGTAAAACTTGAATCTGACAAACCCTTAGCCTATTGGAACTTTCTATGATGAATAATATGTGATGACTAACACAAGATGATAAATAACACAATGTGTTATTCGCATGAGACATTGGTGTAACTATAAGGTGTGGGTCAATAACCCTCATGTTATTGACATATCACATAACCTTCATGTTATGCACCTCTTGAAAAATAAAGAAGAAACTAACTTTTCTGAGTATGATAACATGACATGTTAGCCACACTAAAATCTCAAAACTAATCTCTGCAAGGGTTGGCACAAAAATTGCCAACAATGTCTTATCAAATTGGTCCTTAAGGTTATTGGGCACATATGTTGCTCTAGATGGTGCTCCTTGTATGGTAATTTTGTTGTGGAGAGTAACAACATTGTATGCAGGATCTTTTCCTTTGATTCTAATGGTTGCATCTTGTTCATTGACATCATAAAAGGTTATTGATGGTATAGGTATATGGTGCATGTGTATAGTTCATCGTGTTATCTTGGTTCTTACCTTGATGGGAGGGACCTCCTTTCTCATATTATGGGAGTGGATTTTTGAACATGGTATGATCTGTATTGGAAGTTTTTGCATTATGTTCATCTACTTTTATATCACCTCGATCAATGAGGTCTTGAACGATATCTTTTAAATGATGGCAGTTGTTTGTTCTATCTTTTCCCCTTGTGAAATTCACAATACTCATTATCTCTCCACCAAGAAGGTTTAACATGTGGTTTGAAGTTTGATGTTTTAGGTAACATGATGAGATTGGAAGATACAAGTTATTGCAATATCTTTTCAAGAGGTTCTCCCAAGGGTGTGTATGTTCGATTTAGTTTCTAGGTAGGGTACCTATTTTTAAGTGCCTCTTGCTACATGTTGGGAGATTTATTTCCCTAATTGATTGGAGGATTACCTTGATTGAGATTGTGATTGTTATGGTTATCTGCTTGTCTGGCTATTTTGACTATAGGTTGGGCGATTTTGACCGTCCTTGTGTCTAAAACACCATCGTTAACGATGTTTTTGTTCCTGGCCTAAAATTTGGGTTTGTCACTATTGTAGGCTGGTCGTGGACCATCTTGTTGTCCTTGTATATTTTTACAAGTCCCTTCTTGATAAGGGCCTTCTTGATTTTGAGTCCTTGGGTTATTTATGTCTTTGAAAGAATCTGAACATTTGACTTCTAAATGAAATTCGATCTCTTCATTTGAAATGAAGATTTCCACTAATTGTTCCTCAAGAATGGGGAAAGAACGTCTACTAGACAGGTGTCTCCATCTTTCCAATAATATTGAGAATAACTCTCCATTCTTTTTCTTTGTATTACATGGATCAGCCATGGAGACATCATGTTCTATGTTGTGTGCAAGATGTGTAACAATTATTTGTATTAGGTCCTCAAATGTCTTGATTCCACATGTCAAGCATGAAAAACACTACATGCCCAATCCACCTAAACTTTCAGGGAAGAGGTGCATTAAATATGTTTCGTCATATGCCACCTTTAAGAATGCGGAGAAAAATTCTCTCACATGGTCCCTTGGATCTCCTTCCCCTTTGTCTTTGTCAATTTTTCGTGTTTTGAAATTTCTTGGAAAAGGAGGCATGACCATGTTCCTATCAAATGGATAGGCATAGATATCTTCAAGAGAATATCTTGTTTGTGTCCTCCCTAAGTTTAATTGTTGTGCAAGGTCTTGTATTTGTTGTCTCAACATATCTATTTCCATGGGAGGAGGTGGGAGGTTCTCATGTTGATAATTGTTGTCATCATGATTATAGGTATTCTTTTCCCTCCTATCATCTTGATATCATCCTTGTCGATGACTATGTTAGTCTTGTCATAGTGTATCCCTAAGTTGTGATACATCAAAATCTTTAAGGAGTTTTTCACCCTCTTGAGAAATTCTTAGGAAATGAGTGTTAACATTCCCCTTAAGAATCTCATCGAAGAGCTTGGTGAATCTGGGATTACTAGTTGCTTCCTCTATTTCTACTTGTGTAGGAGATCCAAAGGGGTTGATGTTCTCTTCCTCTTCCCATATTTCATTTGGTAGTTGTCTCTAACTTTGAGACCTAGTCCTAGCCATGTTTGAAATTCATATTTGTGGAAGTGAGGTGGGTGAAAAGTGGGTGGTTGATTCCCTTATGATTCCAAGATTTGAGGATGGTGATAAAAATTTTATGGATGAGAGATCTCTTTTATTGAAAGTTTGGATGTCAACAAATTCCTTTTTGGGACTGCTTATTTGGTGTTTCAACAATTGTGAGATAAGGTGTAGCAAGGTTTGTTGTTACAATCACAAGCTACCTAGCTATGATAGGATACACTCATGAACTAGTTTTTACCTATCTAGATGCTTAGTAATTCCCCTTAGGATTATTGATCCTAGATGGAGAGACACACTAGAGAGTATTTTTTTTGGTGTGATTAGAAATATCCAAAATAACTAAGGATAAAACCTCTTTGTGTTTGAGAGTTCAATAGATTTTTGATGTTTGGATTGTGAACTTTGGAATGAATGTAAACCTTGGAATTTCTACTAAGGGACTAATAAATTTGATGATTGATTTTGGAAATGATTTTGAATTGAGAAGGATGGAAGAAACGAATTTAGAATAGGCTTATGATGTTTTGATTTTGGATTGACAAAGATGGAAGAAATGATTATGATGTTTTGATTTTGGAAAGATTTGAAGTGAATGACTTAAAAAAATATGGGAATAATAAATGATTGTGAAGTTTGATTTTTTATTTTGAAAGATGGAAGAAATGATTATGACATTTAGGAATGATTAGGATGACCAATTTTAGATTTAGATTTATGATGTATGGTGAGTGTCTTGGAGGTGGATTCTTCCTCACCCTTACACTATGATATTATAAATGTTTGGATAGCTAACTCAGTTGGACTTCTATGTTTAAGGTTCTTTTAACACAAAAGTTTGCACCCTTGTTGACTTATCAATTCAGCAACCTCATGAAACATTGAATCAACCTCTCAAGTGTGGGACCTTGCGCTATTATGAGGTTGAATCTCTGGAGAAGGTCACCTTCCTCTTCAATTTGAATGTAGAGTGTTGGACCAACCCAACACTGATAAAACTAATCTATGGTCTGACAGGGAAAAGGGAGAGAGAGAAGGGTTGCATGAAAGGAGGGAAATAGGGTTTGCACCCAGACTGAAATGATGATCTCCCCTCCCTATAGCTGCACAAAAAATGAATAAGACTACCCAAGTATGCACAATTTCCTATCTTGACCAGCCCCTAAAGTGTGGAGTGGAGGTTGTAATTTGTAAGATAGCAGGAGAAACTGATCCAGTTCATAGATGATATCCACTAGGAATCAACACAATCATCTATACTCATGAAACAAATTAAAATGCACTCAGACAAAGAGGTAAAATAAATACTCAGATTGTCAGAACTGAAAAGAGGCAAAATAGTTGAATTCTATTCATGTAAGGGAAAGGCAGAACTTTACAAGTGCATAGAAAACATAAGAATTTTGCATGATAGTTTAGGCATAACTCAGATGGTTACATTGAGAAAACCCTAACCCCACTTGAGTTAGGTTACAAAAAACTCTGGTGGTGTGCTACAACTAGCTCTGGGAGCTTCCTCTACCTCTAGAAGAGTGAAAAAAACCCCTCTACGAAGTAATCCCTCCCAAAAAGCATGGCTGAGCACACTTGCAGGGACAAAAATTATTTGTTTCACATTAAAGAGGGCATGGTGGCATCTAAAAATGGTCTCCAGGGTTGCTTCTGAAGTAATGACAAGAAAATATGGTGGTCAGAGGGCAATCATATCAGATATGAGGCATCGATCTGAGCAGAAAGTGACAATTGGGTCGACAACAACCCACCTGCAAAAGTTTAAATGCCAATGGCCTCCATGAATTCAAATGATGACCGTTGATCTGAGAGATTCACACAAAGATGGACATACGAGATCTCTCCATATAGGTCTCTAGTAGGCCTAATCGATGATTAAAATATGGTCATCCAATCGGGCCTTTATGAAGATCCAATGACCATAATTGGTCGACGTGGCACCCTGGGTCCAAGTATCCTTACTATATTTGACTACTAAATGACCCTTGAATTCTTACCCCGTAGCATCTCTACGGGTCCCTTTTAACCTCATGGGATAAGAATTTTTCTTTGATTTTGCTTTGCTTTTGTTATCTCACGAGACCACTTGTATCTTTGTTTCCTCCCGCGGGATAAGAGTTTCTTTGATTTACTCTTGTTTCCTTATCCCGTAGGACCATGATACTTATCTTTTCACCCCCTAGGATAAGGCTTTCTTTGTTTCCTCTTTGTCCCTTTCTTATCCCACGGCATCATCTTTTCATTGTTCTAACCTCATGAGATAAGAAGAAATCCTTTCGCTTTGCTTTCTTATCCCACGACCCATCTGTTGTCATCGTTCCACTCCACGGGATAAGGAGGAATACTTCCTTGCCTTTGAAAATTCTTATCCCGCAACCTCTGCTTTCTGCATTTATAAATCCTTCTACTAGTAAGAGGAAAGGGGAAAACTAGCCCACCAACGATCAGGGACCCTCCAACTGGTGGAACTTAAGTGAGTTGATCGACTGACTAGGTCAACTCAAAAAAAAAAAGGAATTGGGGCCCACTTTGGTGGTCAATAACATGCCATACCTCAATGGTCAATAACATGACCCGGTCAATAACAATTGTGTTATTGAAACATCATATAACCCTCATGTTATATGAATTTGAAAAAATATGAAGAAGAAGCTAACTCTGCTGAGATCGATAACACAACATGTTATCGGTATTGACTAACATGAAATGTTAGTTACACTAAATTCCTGGAATTGATCCCTGCAAGGCTGGCACAAAAATTGCCAACATTTCTAGCGACTCAAAGGGGGTGGCAAGTGTTCTTGGCTTGATCAATAGCCTTATGAAGTCTATTGGGTGCAGAGTCAAAACTTGAAGCAAAAAAGATAATCTTTGCCCATGCAAGATGGAAAAACTTTGCCATTCTGGAGAATAGCTGGTGCACATGCACTTCTTGGAAAGCAGAAGAACATAAATTATAGATATATACAAACTGAATTCGCCTTAAGCACATGCTTTAAGTTGAATGCAATTCACTACAATAGGAAGGTCTTCACCACTCTATTTGGCCAAATTGAAAGCATTAGCCTCCTTGCGACCAGTGATCACATAGGGACCACTCCATATTGCATCAAATTTTGAATGTTTCCTAGGCTTTGCCTTGTTGGCATCCCACTTTAGGACAAGGTCTCCAACCTAAAGGTCTTGAATGTGGCCTTCCTATGAAAACATCTCTTTACCTGCCCCTAATTGACATTTAAAGCCTACTTGGCTTTCTCCCTGACCTCTTCAAGCTCTGTAAGTTCAGCATACCTCACTAATAAGGCATCATTTTTTAGGAGCTCCAACTGATGTGCCAAGTTTGGGGATGGCAACTCAAGGGATAAGGGAAGCCTTTCTTCCTTTCCATACACTAGCATGAAAGGTGAGTTTCTCAAAGCTCTCTTGGTAGTAATCCTATTAGCCCACAAGGTTGTTCCCAATTTGAGGTGCCATGACCTCCGATTGTCTTCAAGAGTCCTCTTGATGATTCTAATAACATTTTTGTTGGAGGACTCAACTAAGCCATTGCCTTGGGGATAGTAATTTGATGATGTTTTTAGAAACACAACCCATAGACTCATCTGTGATCCCACAAAATCCTTGGCATTGTCTGATGTGATGGTGGAAGGGGCTCTAAATCAGGTTGCAATCCCTTCAAGGAATTGAACCACTGAATTCTCAGTTGCATCATTCAAAGCAATAGCCTTTGTCCATCTTGTGAAATAGTCTATGGCAGTTAAAATTCACTTGTGGCGTACACTTGACATTGGGTTGATGGGGCCAATAAAATCAAGCCCCCATTGTGCAAAGGGTTGATCATTTAAAATGAGATGAAGGGGTAGGGCTGCTAATCTATGATTTCCTGCAAAAAGTGCACACTCCTTGCACCTCTTGACCCACTTGTGAGCATCATCAAATAGAGAAGGCCAATTATAGCTTGCTATCATGATCTTCATAGCTATAGTTATTTCTAAGAAATGGCCACCAGAGGGCTCATTATGAAATTATTCTAGCAACCTATTGGTCTGATCTCCCTGAATGCATCTCAGCAAGACACCATCCAGGCCTCTTTTGAATAATATGCCATCCACTAAGGCATAAGGGATGGACCACAATCTGAGATGCCTTCTCTTGGTTCTATCAAAGTGATAAGGAAAGCTACCATCCCTTAAGAAGGTAGATATAACTTCCAACCAACCAGTTTGTGCATCTCTTTGGTTATCAACCGGTTCTTCTTCCTACAGCAAGAGGGAGGTCTCTTACTCTTTCCCAAAAGATAAATTAAACTTCTCATAGAGTCCTCTTCCTCTCACTAACCTGGTAATTTTTATGTCAAGTTCATACTCCATGACCTTAGTGATCCACCCAACTCTCTTCTCACCTATATCCTTGTTGAGAAGGAAATCCTTAACGCTGAAATGTGGGACTAGGAGCTGGATCATATTGTTTGAGAGCATGTGTCTGAACTTTTTTAGTTCTCTCACAACTGTGATGACCTGTTTTTCCACATAGTTGTACCTAAGTTCATATTCCTTTAGGCCTTCACTAAAAAAGGGTACGGGATGCTCCAAATCATCCCAATTTAACTATGTTAGGAAAATAGATATACTTGCATCTCCTCCCAATGTATAAAGGATGAAATCATTCACATTGTTAGGATTTTCTAAGGTAGGAGCTTGAGCAATGGCCTTCTTGATCTTATCAAATCCCTCCTTCCCTTCACTAGTCCATTGGAAGGGTAAATCCTTCTTTAGAATGGATGTGAGAGGCTTAACCAAAACTAGAAGGTTTGGGATAAACCTTCTAACAAAGTTGATTCTTCCAAGGAAACTTTGAAGTCCTTTCTTTTAATGTGGAAGTGGAAGAGACACAATGGCTTCCACTCTCTCTCAATCTATGGCCAGACCATCTTTGGATACAATATATCCAAGTAATTTTCCTTGATCAACCACAAATGCACACTTGTTGGGATTCAAGGACACGCCATATTCCTTGAATCTTTTGAATACTTTCTCAAGGTGAACAAAGTGATCTATTGCATTCTTGGAGTATATAGTAATAACATCAAGATATACTAGCACAAATTCTACTGATACTCCCTTAAAATCCATATCCATGGCCCTTTGAAAGTTGCACTTGCATTTGTTAGTCCAAAAGCCATCTTACAATAGGAATAAGTGCCCCATTTAGTAGTGAATACAATCTTGTATTGGCCAGATTCTTGGACTAAAATTTGGTTATACCCTGAGTATCCATCCAAGAATGAAAATCTTTCAGAGCCTCTAACTCTGGTTAAGATTTGTTCCATGGAAGGGAGGGGGTAACGATCCTTAAGGGAGACTCTGTTGAGGTCCCTAAAGTCCACACATAGTCTAATTTCCCTATTTTTCTTCCTATCTGGAACAAGATTGGCTACCCAAGAGGAATTCCTAATTGGAAAAATAATGCTAGATTCTATAAGCTTGGATAGATCTCTCCTCATCAAAGGCTCAATTTTAGGATTTATAGGCCTTTTCTTTTGTCTAACTAGCTTAGTATTGGGATCTAACTCTATGGTATGCTGAGCTAAAATAGGGTCAAACCCTTTAAGATCCTCATATGTAAAAGAAAAAGTATCACTGTACTATCGATAAAGATTTACAAAGGTATTTTGATCTGATTGGGAACATACCTTCCCCAAATTGAGAGCTTTTCCTTCAACCATGGCTATTGATTTGTAGTCTCCTTTCTTGGCGGCCAAGTTCATTTCTTTCCATTTCATTTGATCATCATGGTTGAAGATCCCCTCTAAGGTGATCAACTCCTTGGGAAGCTTGTTAGAGTCAAGCTGCATGATTTGATCTCCATACTGGTCCTGTAGCATGTCTTGCTTCCTATGGGAGAACTCTACTTCATCTTTGCAGGAAGTTCACAATCTTCTTATCAGAATCAAAGACCTGCCAATTTACTTGGTTATCAGGTCTGTAGGTCTCACCACAAGTCTGATCTATTGTTCTTTCTTAGTTATAACATGAGATGGAATGTCATGTTGGGCACTAATTGCTGCTAATCAGTCAACATGTTTATTTTGATTTCTAGGGACACTAAAAATATTGAAGGCTTCAAATCCCTCAATTAGGTCCCATTCTCTATGCTTGTAGGACTTGAGAAGGTTGTTCTTGGTGGTGCTTTGATCTCTAATCTGATTTACAACCAACTCATTATCTCCATGCACAATTAAGGATTTGATCCCTCTTTTGTGTCTTTTGGAGACCCAAAATCAGGGCTTCATACTCAGCTACATTATTATAACAACTAAACTAAAGTCTAAAAGAAAAGTAATATTTCTCCCCCTTGGGGGAGGTCAACAATACACTGACCCCTGCACCATTCTTGTTCCTTGAACCATCAAAGAAAATGTCACATATCCCATGCATATCATTGTCTTCCTTTGAAATATTGGGAATGGGGGTGTCTTTCTCATGTATACAATATGTGCCCAGGCCGATATTATTGATCTCATTGATGAGATCAAATTGAAATGCATTTTCCCACTCACCAAGTAGGCAATTAGGAACCTCATCCAGCTGATTTTTAGGCTCTCTTACGAAAATTTCTTCTTTCTCCTCATGGAGAGTACAATTCATGTTGATGGGACTTGGGGTATAGGGTTCTATATGATCATTGGCAACATGTTCAGCCCTAATATTTACTTTGGTACCATATCTTGTCCTAAACAATATGTGACACCAGTCAAAGAATAGGTAACCACCTATTTTGGTAGTGAATTCCCTAGACAAACAAATAGCAAAATAAGCAGGGAGGTCAATCACTGAGATGTATTGCAACACACTACAACCTAGGCAGACATACAAGGTTAGATTTAAATCTTTAATGACTCCCACAATTTGAACTGATGTGCCATCAAGCTGCACCACCCCTCTTGTTATAGGTTCATACTTGATACATAGGTGGTCAGTTATCCCCTTTGGCATAACTAAACTACTAGCCCCACTATCTAGCATGCAATTATGAACAAGCTTGTCTCCTATGATTAATGATAGATAAAAAGGGGGAGGCTTACTGATTTTCTTTGAACTCTCTACCTCCAAAGGTTACACCAAGCTTGTGGAAGCTAAAGAATTGCAATGCTGACTAGTACCTTCTGTAACATCCATCCCCTTCAAGGCCTCCTAAAGTAGGTGTCTTTGATATGGGATAGCAAGAGAATCCCACATAGATACATTGAGGTTGGCCCTCTTCATCTGTTCAACAATATTAAAGGAGATGGAAGCCTTAGCAGGGACTTTTGCAACATCAAGGTTTGGTTTTTATATTATAGGAGCCTTAGGTGGCTCTCTCTCCTTGACATTTTGTGTCAATTCTTTCTCTCTATTTAGATTTTAGGATAGGTTGTGAAGCTTGAGCTGCGAATGGAGTCTGAGATGCTACTGTAAAATTATCACTAGGATATATGTCCCTCCTTTTTTATCTTTTGTTGTTGACCACACTATCCCCTCTTGTCTGATTCATTCCACAAAAACTAGCCTCCTCCCAATTTATAAAAGTTGTATCTCCTTGTGCATGATTGAGACAATCAACAAATTGTTGCTGCCCTGATGTTGTAGGCTCCTCTTGTGCTACTAGGGCCTAAGAAAACTCACCATTATGACATGAGGCCTATTTGTGGGGCTGATTGCATGGAACACACCAATATTTTTCCTAAGAAAGATTGTTTTGAACTGGCACTATAGCCTTTGAGGTACATGCAGCTATGGGATTCAAACTATTTAAGAGCCTAGCATTGCTCCATTGGTTCTGCCCTTAAAAACTTGATCTTTGTTGTTGATAATTATGGTTTTGGGGTTGATAAGGCTTGTTGTTAGCCAGTGGTAACTGTCTCTTGATTGAGACCAATTCATTTCCATGTCCCTACGGTTGTTGTTGTAATGGATAGATCATCTTTTGCATCAATGTCTTAAGAGAGGCCTACAGTTCCTTAATTTTAGAAGATAAGGAAGAGGGCGTAGGTGTAAGCAAATGGCTTGTGGAAGCCGTTGAGATAGGAGCTAAAACAAGTTGTTGGGTAGGAGCCTATGGAAATAAGGGCATTGGAGGCCTAGGAGACAAATTTATTGTTTGTATTAAGCAATTTTCTGCCCTTATAGAAGTTTCATAAGCTAATGGGAGATTATCTCTTCCCATAGATTGAATCATTACAGCTATGTAGTTGTTCAAAGCCTTGAGAAAATATAAGAAAGCATGGTTTGATGAAGGCTTTACTAATGATGGGATTCTATCCCATGTCTTTTGAAATCAATAGTTAAAATCACCCATGAACTCATGGGGCGCTCTTTTGATTGTAGTTAGCTGCTCCATAAGTGACAGATGGTCACCTTTATCTTCAAAATTATTGCACAATTTCTCCCCTAATTCATCCCAATTGTGAATAGAGTTAGGAGCTAGTCCTTTGTACCACTGAAGGGCCTTTCCCTTGAATGAGGCAACAAGAAGCCTTACTGTAACATTGTCCTCAGTAACATCAAATACCATGCAAATGCTTTACATATCTTGTATATGCTCCTTCGGGGAGGTAGATGTCTCTCTAGTGAAAAATGGTATAGCCTTCAAGGTTGCTACTGGAATGCCATTCTTTTGGCTAGGACTAAGGGACTACCACCATTGAAGGTGACAAAGGTATGTGCTTTTGGGATTTCCATCTGAAATAAGGGCCTCTTGATGTGGATAGAAGGGCCTCTAGGTCATGTTAATCTTTTAATAGGAGGGGTAGACTAATACCTAGGGGGTGTAGATGTATTTGCTTGAGTTCCCCTTACCAATGACAAAGAAAGTCTACCTCTTCTACTCCTATAATTTAAATAAGGAAGCTGGATAAATTTAAAAGTACCTCTAGATGATGATGTAGTGTGTCTCCTTGGCATAAATCTACAACTAGTATCACCGAGAGTCTGAATTTCTCCTTAAGAGAGTCTCCAAGTTGTTGATTGATTGCCTCCAAAAGTCAAATTGTTGAAGAACATTGAATCCTTAGCAAGAATGTTGAAAGTGTGTCCCACCGGGGGTGCCAAAAATTATTAACACAAAAATTTGCACCCTTTTTGAGATATCAAGTCAGCAACCTCGTGAAACATTGAATCAACCTCTCAAGTGTGGGACCTTGCACTATTGTGAGGTTGAATCTCTGGAGAAGGTTGGCTTCCTCTTCAATCTGAATGCAGAGTGTTGGACCAACCCAACACTGATAAAACTAATCTATGGTTTGATAGGGAAAAGGGAGAGAGAGAAGGGTTGCATGAAAGGAGGGAAATAGGGTTTGCACCCAGACTGAAATGATGATCTCCCCTGCCTATAGCTGTAGAGAAAATGAATAAGACTACCCAAGTATGTACAATTTTGTATCTTAACCAGCCCCTAAAGTGCATAGTGGAGGTTGGAATTTGTAAGATACCAGGAGGAACTGATCCATTTCACAGATGATATTCACAAGGAATCAACACAATCATTTATACTCAGGAAACAAATTAAAATGAACTCAGACAAAGAGGTAAAATAAATACTCAGATTGTTAGAAATAAAAAGAGGCAAAATGGGTGAATTCTATTCATGTAAAGGCAAGGCAGAACTTTACAAGTGCAGAGAAAATATAAGAACTATGCATGAGAAAAGAAGGGAGATGATGCTGAGAAAAATATACAAAATTGCCTTTATAGTTCAGGCGATGGTTACATTGAGAAAACCCTAACCCGACCTGGGTTAGGTTACAAAAATATCAGAGGAGAGGGACAGATCATACTTGAGATCTAATGGCATGCTACAACTAGCTCTAGGAGCAACCTCTGCCTCTGGAAGCACAAAAAAAAGTCCCCATTGGTGAAGTAATCCCTGCCAACAAGCACGACTGAGCACACTTGTAGGGACAAAAAGTCTATGTTCTGCATTAAAGAGGGCATGGTGGCATTTGAAAATGTCCTGCAGGGTCGCATCTGAAATAATGACGAGAAAATCTGGTGGTTGGAGGTCAATCGGATCATATATGAGGCATCAACCTAAGCAGAAAGAACATCTTGACACTTGATAGTCGAGTCGACAACAACCTACCTACAAAAGTTCAAATTCCAACGGCCTCCATGAATTCAAATGTTGACCGTTGATCTAAGAGATTTGAATGAAGATGGACGCGCGAGATCTCTCCATCCAGGTCTCTAGTTGGGCCAATCGATGATTAAAACATGGTCATCAAATTAGACCTTTATGAAGATCCGATGACCACAATTGGTCAATGTGGCACCTCAGGTTCATGTATCCTTACCATGTTTGACTGCTAAATGACCCTTGAATTCTTACCCCACAACATCTCTATGGGTCCCTTTTAACCTCGCAGGATAAGAATTTTTCGTTGATTCTACTTTCCTTTTGTTATCCCGCGGGACCACTTGTGTCTTTGTTTCCTCGTGTGGGATAAGAGTTTCTTTGATTTACTCTTGTTTCCTTATCCTGTGGGACCATGATGTTGATCTTTTCACCCCTCAGGATAAGGCTTTCTTTTTTTCTACTTTGTCCCTTTCTTATCCCACGATACCATCTTTGTGTTGCTCTAACTTCATGAGATAAGAAGAAACCCTTTCGCTTTGCTTTTTTATCCCATGACCCATCTGTTGTCATTATTCCACTCTATGGGATGAGGAATACTTCCTCATCTTTGAAAATTCTTATCCCTGGCCTCTACTTGCTATGTTTGAAAATCCTGTGAATGGTAACAGGAAAGGGGAAAACCGGCCCGCCAATGATTAGGGACCCTCCAACCGGTGAAACTTAAGTGAGTTGACTGACTGACCCAGTCAACTCAAAAAAAAAAGGAACTAGGGCCAGCTTTGGTGGTGAATATTGGCATTTGATCATTTGATCAACCGATAATGTTTGTTTGCTTGATGCAACTGATACTTGTAAGAAGTTAGAATATTGAATTATGACTATTTTGTATGTTGTCATTGATGGCAACTATGTGTCTTAGGTCATCTAAGTCCTTCAGTACATCTGGAAAGTCTTAACTAGTAAAGCAGATACAGTTTCATCAAAACTGGTAATTAGGACTTCAACTAGTAAATGGCAAACAAAGTTACAATTCAACAACCGGTATGTGAAAATCATGTTTAATGAGATGATGCGGTTTTGCAGCAGCATTGAAGACTATTAGATGAATATATATTCATGACCACATGTACAGATTCGATCAGGTGAATGATATTTGTTTGACAAAATAAATTACTTGATGGAGACTTAACTAGTAGTGATAAAAATCACTTAGATCGATAAAATGGCATAGAATTGGATTTTTTTATGTCAGTGGCTGACATAACTAAAGCGTACAATGCAAAATTGTCTAGATGCATTGAACCTAGGAAATTGTAACAAGGTTCTAGCCGAACTTATGATGATTTAAAATGTGTGATGAGGTATCAAAGGATATATATGAGCTTGATAGTGTGAAAGATGATGAGCAAATTTTGTATTTTCTATCAATGCGATGATGAGAGGAGTTGAGAGACGAAGTCTATGTAATGTTGTAATATTCTGAAGCGGATCTTATAAGACACTAAAGGTGTTATACTGAGATCATTTGTACTTGTTGTTTCCCTAACAGTTGCAACAAGAAAATCATCTTAAAAGGTCACTCCTAACAAGGTGCAGTTAGATCCTAATAGGTTTGATCATTAAATCCTCTAACTAGGTGACACGTTAACTTGTGTTTGCAAATCCTAGTAGCTTGGGTAGTTCCTAATAGGGCTGGTCCTCACAATAATTTTTGTAAATCTCTTAACCAGGATTAGACACTTCTAACAGGGTGTGCCCCTAACTGGGTGTTGTAGACCTTAACCAATCAAATCTCTATACTACAGATAATGGGTCTTGTGGGTACTAACTCCCACTGTGGTTTTTCCCATTTGGGTTTTCCACGTATAAACTCTTGTGTCATGTGGTTTATGCTTTATATGGTGAATGCATACTTGGTTTTATTTCTTACATACCTATTGAGTTTTAAGTTGGTGAAATTAATAATCAGATTTGTATTGATTTTACTATCATTTATTTACCCCCCCTCTCAGTGCCTTATAAGTTCATCAATTGGTATCAGAGCCTAACTTACTTAAGGCTTAACTACTTGGAAGGGATCTCTAATCCTGAGGCAAATATGGGGTAATCAATGAGCTATAGAGAGATGGCTAGAGAACTTGATATAACCAAGGTAGAACTTAAAACCCTAAGAGGCAAATATAGGACATCACCAGCTAAAAGGAAATAACTGACTAAACAATTGTTGGAGATCTCTAACAATAGCTCTTCAGATGAGGCAAACATTGATGCACCGGTTGAAGAAGCGAAGAAGATAAATGGTGATAAGATTAACCTAAGAAGAGAGTTGGAAGCACTTACAATCCGAATGAGTGAGGAACTTGAAGCTAGAAGAAAGGTTGAGGACTAGATCTGAGATAAAGAGCATGAAATATTTAAGATTAAGCAGGAGAATGCAACTTTGTATGAACATTGGCATGAGGAGAAATAATAAAAAGAAGCATTACAGTCAAACCTTGAAATGGCAATGTCTCTTAGAGAGACCCTCATGAAAATAAATGAAGATCTTACAAAGGAACTTGCTAAGGACAATGAGAAGCTTGGTAAATTCAACAAGAGTTCCTCTATGCTGGATGAACATATCCAATCTCAGAGGATGAAAGGTGATAGATCTAGGTTAGGATACAATACATATGAGAACAGAGAACCTTTTGGTACCAAGAGCAACATGCATGAAGGTAAAACTGCTCTTAAGGCTCAAAAACCTACTGGTAAGAAAGCTTATAAACCTATTTGCTTTAAGTGTCATAAACCTAGACATACTGATAATGTTTATAGAAGCAGATTTGATGTAAACAATGGTTATAGACCTAACACTAGATACGTATCTAGTAGATTTGAAGGTTACTGTTATACATGCAACATGTATGGGCATAGATTAGTTGAATCTAGATATGGAGCAAACAATCCAACACCTCACATGAACCCAAGACCTATTGATGATTGGAGAAGGAATTTCAATGACCAAAGGAATAAAAATTGGCAAAGACCCTATGTTAACCGATCTAGTCCTTATGAGATAGAGAAGAGAGTAAATAAGATTTGTTCAATTTACAACAATTTTGGACATGTGATAATGAGTTGCAGAAGAAGAATAGGTAGAGGCAATGTAGGACCTTGAAGAGAATCTGGAATGACATGCTATCATTGCAACAAATCAAGATACATTGCCAAGTTTTGAAGAACATAGAAGAACCAACCGGTGAATCATCCTGTAGACCGGAAAGGAAATCAGAAAGTTGATATTAAAGAAACCAGAGCTGAGATGAATAGAACCTAGAAGAAGAAGAGTGATGACAAACCATATGAGGAATCAGATTCTTCACCTAATGTGGAGAATCCATCTCTGACAAATTGAGTTGTTTTCACAACTTGGGGTGTGCATATTGTCAAATCATGAAGAGAAACCCTAGATGATGTATTGTAAGTTAAATTTGCATATTCTGATGCATTTTGATATTTTGATGTGTTTTTGGATCATAACTGATAAATATCATTGATTTTTTGCAATCGGTAATATGTTAAAAGAGTTTTAGGGTTTTGTCGGTAAATGCATTTATTGCAGTAGTTAGAAGGCGAATAAATAGAACATTTTGAACTTCATTTGTCGCTTTGTGATCTTGAGAACATTTTGCAAGAGAACAAAGAAGAGATAAGTTTGTTCTAGCAACATTCAAACTATTTACCGACAATCTGAGGCGATCGAAGTAAAGTTTGAATCGGTGATCAATTATTAAAACTTTTTGAGGGTTGGAAACCCTAGTATCGAAGCAGAAGAGGTATTTATCTGAGAAATTCTACTCTTTTCTTGGTGATTTGCATATTTGAAATGGATACACCTCATCTAAACAATGTAACTGAAAGGGAAAGACCAGAATTCAAAGGATATCCATAGAAGTAAGAGGAAACTGACCCTGTTAGTGCCCTATCTGGTGTACCGAATGGGGTTTTGCATGTAGAAGATGTAAGATCCTTTTATAACTGCAAACTTGAAGACTTGGGAGCTGCAGTTATTCATGAGCAATACAGATCTCTGTGTAATGAATAGGGAAGATTGAAAGAACAGTTTAGAAGTGTCACCGATAAAGCTTTTCATCATACGATCAATTTCATTGATGATTTTGATGACGAGTTGATAAGATTTGTTTTGAGCCACATTCATGATCAATTCATGTGGTTGGACAAACCTCAAAAAATCACTAAGGAATAAATACATGTAACCGGTTTCTACTCAACCGGTGAGATACCATTACTTAGGTTTGTACCTAAAAATGATGTTGAGAAGCTAACAGGATCTAGATAAGATAGAAAAGCCATGACTATGAATGATATTAATGATCCTGCAGTTAAATTTTCATCTATGGTGATCAACTATAGAATCTTCTATTCAAGAAGAATGAATAGTATACCATTAACAACAATTCACACTGCATACCGGATGATTAAGGAAAATATGGACTATGACTTGACTGAAGCTCTAAGGAGTCAATTAGTGGAAATTTTGGAAGCACTCAAGAAGGACAAGAACATTATATTCAAGTTTGGACAACTTATCATGGGCTTATTCTTTCATTTCTAAAATTTTTTCCCCAGTATTGGTGATCTACAATGGATAATCAAGACACCTTCCCTATTGCAGATGAAGAACAACATTAGGATGCTGAATGACAAGTTTTATGATATTTCATGGGGATATTTTAAGAAATTTCAGAAGAAAATGCATGCTAGGGAATGCATACCGGTAGAGGTAGTCAATCGGTATGAGGATTCTATTTGTTTTATGGTAGAAATAGATACATGCTTGTTGGAAGCTGTTATTCCTAGGAACACATGGGTAATGCCCATGGGTTATGAAGTAGATAAAGATCTACTTGTTGCTTATGCTGATAATTTGTTAGCTCAATCGATTGATACCACTACTGAGAAGTTTGGAACCTACAAGGAGAAACTACTAAAAGTACACTCTGAATTACAGTAGCCGGTGTAATAACATAAAAATGGTCATCTAAATCATGGGCCCCTAATCTTGACAACATCACCAAGGTCCTAACCAAAGGTAATTAAATCAATCTTGAGCATATTATTAATTCTTCAATCATCAAATATCACATGGAAAGTCAATTACTCAATATTAATTAAATATTTATTTAATTAATTGAATCATTCCAAGAATATCATTTTGATCAATTATCCTATTTAATTTATTAAATATTCTTGCATATTTAATTAATTAATAAATTTTCCATTTAATCATGCAAAAAGGAATTAATTTATTAAAAAAAAAGAATTAATTACAAAGCAAGAGTTGAATTGAAAATAAAATAAAAGAATTGAATTGAGAGAGAAATCAAACTTGAGATATTATTTCTTTTTCTAAATTTAGAACCTGAAATTGGAAAAGCAATTAATTAAATTATTAAATATTCTCTAAAATTGGAACTCAAAGCTTTTCAGAAAAAGAAGTTCAGTTGCATTGAGAAGACTCTTTTCTTGAATAAATCAAAGAATTATCTATTTTTATCAGAAGTGCATGGAATTAATTAAATCTTATTTCTAATGCAACTTGAACTTCTTATCTGAATGCATTTCAATTAAATTATAATTGGAATCTATCTAAAGGTTAACTAAACCTGATTTCTCAATTATTTTCAATTAATCCTAAATTGAGCTTTTTCTTCATCTATCTTGTAATTCTCTATAAATTCAGCCTTCAACTCGCATTCAAAACACCCCAAAGATTTTTGAGAACACGCTTGGAGATTATTGTTACGCTGATTTTTGCTCTGGAGTCATTGAATATATTGTTCTTTTTTAGATTATTTTATCCATATTGCTTGAATTCATTATTGCTTGAATTATTCATCCATTTTAGCTTAATATTATGCTCATATAGATTAAATCCTTTGCCTTGGTGTAGTCTAGTCACTGGTATTGCTTATAAAAATATGAGAGCAATCTTATACTCACATCTTTTAGAAGGCAATTGGTCGATTTGTTATGGTTTTATTATTCATGCTTATATTTGTCTAACCATACATGTAATGACTTAATTGAAGTGTTGTGTCATGCAGATACAGATCCTTATTTCACTTTTTCACACACACATCTCTGGTGCCCACTGTGGGGCCGAAGACTACATTTTTCGGTCTCCTAGACTGACTTTTTTTATTTTTGTTATTTTTCAGGTTTTTGACTTTTCGGATTTTCAGCCGTATAGCCTCTGCGTCATATCGTACGACATTTCTCATAGGCTGAAATGACAAACTGCAGGTGTCGTACAAGCAGGAATCCTATATCGTACAATCTGGTAAACTTTGTCGTACGACTCTGTATTTTTCTGGTTAAAAAGACAAAAAAGCAAATTTCATGATTTTGGTTTTTTGTTCAAAATTGATTATTTTGACGATTGACCTTGGTTGTTTATCTGTCTATCTTACAATTTTTCACAGCCTAATCAATTTTTTTGTAGAATGCTTGTCGCACAAAGGCAATATGACTACTAATTCATTGTCTTTGTAGGTTGCCTGAGGAGAATCGACCAAACATCGTGTATTCTTTAAATTCATTTTTAGGCACCTAAATTGCTACCTGGTTAAAGAACAAATCTGTATTTTGTGTTTTTAGAAAATTTTGAGAGGTAGGAGAGTATGCTCTTGTCTTTTTCTAGACATTCAGAAATCCAGACCCTTGAGGGGTTTTCTTTGTTTGAGATTTGTACATCTTTAGCAGGCCTACCCTCCCGAGGAGCTTAAAAACTCTTAAAGCCATTACGACTGGTGTGAGGAGAACGATCTAATTGGGAATGGATAAAAACCAATTACTCCAACCCACTATAAAATAAATATGATTTGATGAAAATCAAGTCAATGGTAGTGCTCAGGAATAGCTCTCCTGCATACCTTTGGGTATATTAAACCTTGGTTTTTCAAGGCTAGGAGACCTCTTAATTGAGTTTATACCTCGATGTGCTGAATGGACCCCTTACTAGATACAATCAAAATTAAAAGCTACCTGGTTCACCTCCGAAAGGGGGATAATATTTGTGCAAGAGAGATAGTAACTTTCCCAAGATACTTGTCATTTCATGCCCCCATTAGCATTTAGAGTCGGATAATACGACATTGAGAATCCATTGTGTTAGACTCAGCGACCATATTCTAATTAGCTATTGGGTGTGTACCTGAGTCTACAAGCAAAGGTTTTCTTCTCTCACCAAATTTCATAGGGTTTGCATGCTGTGATTGGAGTTACTATTCATACTATGTGTTTTTTGTGTTTTCATCCCTCTAACTAAAACTGGAATACCAAAATTGGAGAAAACAAGAAACAAACTCAGTGATCAAAAACTCTGTTCATGTCAGAATTAGTCTATCCTGGTCAAAAATCAGTCCATCTCAGAATTGGTCATACTTAGTTGTCATACTCAACTATTTGAAAAACTCTAAATTTTTATCTCTGTCCTGTTAACAGTCGTATGAATCGAATCATTTATCGTCCTACTCCATATCCCATGTCGTATGAGTTTGATAATTTGTCGTCTGAGCTCAATCCTCTATCATATGAAACCCAATAGTTTGCCATCTAAAGCTAAATCCTGTGTTGTATGATACATAATTGCACTATATCTTTTGTCATCCTAGACATACCCATCTGTCATACGGTACTAGGCAACAACTCATATGAAACAAAATTGTTGTCGTCCTGAAGCTATTAAATTATCATCCGACATAGTAAATCCCGTCGTACAAATCTCTGGTTTTGTCAGTACAGAGCAGTCAAACTTGCCTAAAAATAGTCTACAATGAACATAACACTAGTTATCATCACCCTAAGCATAAACAGATCAAGACATTGTACCTCTGCCATTTGTGTTGCACGATTTGGTCGATCATCTTTCAGCTAGTTCAATCAACTACCTATCAAACCTAAGTCACTTAGATAACGTCTTATACAAGATAGATCGTTCCTGAAACCAAACCAAAATCTTAGTCACTACTCTCGAATCAACTTAGATAAACATCTTATATAGGATAGATCTTTCCTAAAACCAGACTAAATCTTAGTTGCTTCTCTCAAACAATACGTTAATCAAACAACTAGCTATGAAATTGATCTTGACCTTTGCATCACAAACAACTTTAGGTCACACTAATCCATAAAAATGCCTACTCAAACCAGGAGTTCTCATAAGAAAGAGGCCAAAGGCAAAGGACAAACCTTCACATATCAAGATAACCCATATTACGCGACTGACCCACTCACTGATAAACCTTCATCATCAGGGGTACCAATTTTTGATGAACCTGAATCTCCCACTATACATGAGACAAAATACAATGACAAAGACAACCTTAATAATCATGAAAATAATAATGACTCCTCATCAAGTGAAGCTAAAGAAGACACTAAACCTCCAAAAAAAGATATTCGTGACTGTAAAAAGGATAAAGACTTCTGAAAATGATGAAAGCTATCCTGGCTCGAGAAAAGGAAGACTATTTCTTAGAACTAGAAAAACAAGGTGCCAAACTTCCTATTGGATATGATGTTCAGACACTCATTACTAAAAAGGAAGAATCACCTATACTCGCAATACATAGATGATTACAAGCCTTACAAACTGAGATCATAGAACTAAAGAATAAGGATAAGTCCCCAAAACAATATTCTCTAGAGACAATATGCCCCTTTCCATTTGACAAAAATCTATACGTGCCTCCATTTCCTTCACGAGTTGAGATCCCAAAATTTGACAAATATTATGGTACCTCAGATCCTCAAGATCATGTCAGGGAATTGTGTGCTACCTATATGGAGTTCATGCATGATCAAACGTATCTCGTGCACCTTTTCCGAAGGAGTTTGGGAGGACAAGCTATGGAATGGTTCTCAAGTCTACCCAAAGGAATAAAAACATTTGAAGAACTAATCCAACTATTTTTACAACAATACTCATACAACATTTGACATCCCATGACTATGATCAAGCTTTGTAATACTAAACAGAAAACAAAGGATACTTTTCTTACTTTCCTCCAATGTTGGAGAAAAATGTTCTCTAGGTATTCACGACCTATCCCAGATTCTGAGAAAATTGATATATTGTCAACAAATTGGTCCCGGAATTGAAATATAGTATCCAAATGCAAGTACACCCATCATTTAACAAAATGGTAGATAATGCTATTTGGATGGAAGATGTGCTCATAAAGAAGGGGGATATCTCACCTTGGAAAGAAACACAACCAGGATCTAGCTCTAAAGAGAAAAACAAGTATTGGAAGTATGAAAAAGACAACAATAAGAACATTGTTAATGACAAAGTAGTAGACACTGTTAAAACCAACTCAAAGCCCATGATATTCAACTTGGCTAGTGGCACACAAGCACTTAAAGCGACTGAAGCTGCAGTAGAAAATCCTCCAAAGAAAACAAAAGAGTGGTTCAAAGAGAAGCCTTGGCTTTCCAAACCTAAGCGTGATTTCACTCCTCTCAAAGAATCATATGAATCCACTTTCAAAACACTATTGGCAAACAACCTAATAACGCTACTAGATAACTCTAGACCATATGATCCAGAAATCAAACCAAAATGGTGGAGAGAAAATGAATATTGTGACTTCTATCAGAATAAAAGTCATAACACAAACAATTGCATGAAACTCAAACATGAGATTCAAGATCTCATAGATGCTGGTAAAATTATTGTTGGGAATCACCCAACCAATGCTGATCACAAATAATTTAAGGACCCTTTACCTATTTATGAACAAGGTGATTCTTCAAAGACCAAAGGAGGTGCCAAAGTAAATTATACTTATACCAACAATGACAACGTCATTAACATGATAGAGCCTTCCCAATCTGAATATTATACTATGATTATAGTCCAAGATAAACCAAATGAATCATGATATGCAAGAGCTCTGACCTGTTCTCAAAAGAAAGTCACTCTCCAAGGAGCTAGTTCTTCCAACCTGGCTCAAGCAACATCGAAACCACTAGCCCCATCAAACAAACAAAAAGAATCAACCTTGGATAAATTTAAAAGGATAACTTCAACATCATCCTTTGGATATAGCGTTGTTAAACAATTGAAAAGGATAAATGCTCAAATTTCAATCTTTGAATTGCTAAAAATCTCTTCTTCTCACAAAGAGATCCTAGACAAAGCATTGCTCACCACTAATATTCCAAAAGATTTAGACTTTGATCGGTTTCAATCCATGGTGGGTCATCTGACTTCACCTCACTATTTGACCTTCTCTGAAGAAGATGACAACTCGCTAAATCATCAACATAACCAGCCATTGCACATTGAATTCATGATCTATAAACACAGAGTCAAACGTGTTTTGATAGATGGAGGTGCGGGGTTGAATATATGTACTTACAGTCTGCTTACACAACTAGGATTTTCCGAAAATATCATTGATCCCACCAAGAAAATAACAATTAAAGCCTATGATGAAGAGGAAAGGACCTCTAAAGGTCTGGTATCATTACCAATTAGAGTGGGACCTATAGAAAGAGATGACCTTTTCTAGGTACTTGGTCTTCCTCTATCATACAATATCTTACTAGGCAGGTCGTGGATTCATGAAATGAAGGCAGTTCCATCAACATACCATCAATGTTTAAAATTTCCTTATAATGGAACAGAAGCCGATATTCCTGTTGATACAAATACCCCCTGTAATGCACTAACAAAAGGTGTTGATACTTTTGTGCCTCATAATAGGGCAACCTCTACAAATGAAAGTCCAGAAGCTCTGATGAAAGAATTGGAAAAGAAATTGAAGATTACAAATGCTGGCATAAATGGCTACAAGATAGAACCGGTACTTTCATTAGTCTCTCTCCCTCCATCACCAAAATAGTTGGGCAAACCATCAGAGCCTATGAGAACACAAACTTTAGCTCTAAATATTATATATGATGATCTTTTTGTACAGTCTTCTACTTCCCTATCAAATGAAATAGAAGAGGATGCAGTTCTTAAATGGCTTTTCAAGGAGGATAGTCAAAACGAGGAGGTACGACATTGTGAGATTTCCTCAGCCCAATATGGTCCTCTAGGAAAACATCAAGAGGTTATTATTGAACCGATTCAACAACAAACAAAATCCATAAATGATAAAGTTGGACTGGGATACAATCCAGGAAAGACATCAGACCAAAAACATGCTTCTAAGACAAAGTGGAAGAAAAAGACACTTCCTTTAACATTACAGGAAGTAAACATTCAACAAGTTCAAGACAGCTATGAAATAGAACAAGAGGAACTAGAAATAAAGAGAGAAGAAATAGCCAGTACTCAAGTTTCGATGGTATCAGCTACAAAACTACAAGAAGTAGAGGTCCTAGAAGATATGAAAGAAGTAGAAAGGTTTAGGGAAATGTTTACATCACTGAAAATTCCAGTCACATACACTGTTAGGCAACAAGTAGAAGATTCAGAGACTGAATCAAATGAGTATGAATGGGGTTTAGATCACCTCTTAGATACATCCACTACATAAACTCCACAAGAGTCTACTAGTACCACAGATGATACTTAAGAGCTAATGCACATAAAACTAGAAAAAGAAATACAGGAAATTAGACAAAAGAGAAAAGCAAACTATGAACAAGGACTAAAGGAAGGAAGAATACCAGAAAATTTCTCATCTATGTGCCCCTATACTAAGATAGAACAACTCAGGTATAGCATTACACAAGAAGAATTGGAAGCAACAAAAGCAGAACCAGTCATCAGTCTAGAGGAAGCTAAATGGAGTAGACGACAAAGAGTCACAGAAACATCAAGATCATGTTAACAGGTGTGTCAGATAGAAATGACAAATGAGCCAGAGCTTGAAGGAAATTGCAGAATTAAAGATGTTATTGTTGATACCATACATATACTCACTAAATCACTTGAAGAAGACTCAGAAACTTCATCTGATGACTCTGACAATAGTCCCATTTTTTACAATATCTACTCAGCATCAAAATCTGAATCATCTAATGTAAATGATGAAAATCTATCTACTGGTTTTATTGTTGTCGAACCACGATATGACATCTAGTCTGGCGTAGGGAACGACGCTACAAGTTTGTCTATTGGATCAAGTCAACTAAATATTAACGTGCACTTTAATAATCATGTTCTGACTCTTCTTGGTCTCGAGACATTTACGCAAGGTATCCTTCTCAAACTCAACTTTTCGATTCACGGTTGTGATGACAATACTGTGAACTCCCTCGAACCGGTCCAACATTTATCCTTACTACATCCAGAGCTAATTGACGGTACTTGTGTGTGTGTGAAAAAGTGGTATGTAGCTGCAAGCATAACACTTCAATTAAGTCATTATATGTATGGTTAGTAATCAATAATCAGTAAGTAATAAACCATAACAAAGCGACTAATTGCCTTCCACAAGATGAAAGTATAAGATTGCTCTTAGATTGTTATAAGCAATACCAATGACTAGACTACACCAAGATGAAGGATTTAATCTATATGATATTAACTATATGGATGCAAGATGGATGAATAATTCAAGCAAATAATCAATTCAGGCAATAATGGATGTAAGCAATGATGGAAGAGTAAAATGGATGCAAATAATCTAAAAAGCACAATAATCTTCAATGACTCCAGAGTGAAATTAGCATGATAATAATCTCCAAGCGTGTTCTCAAAAATCTCTGGGGTAAATTGGAATGAGAGTTGAAGACTGAATTTATAGAGAATCACAAAAGAGAAAAGCTCAATTTAGGATTAATTAAAAATAATTGAGAAATCAGGTCCAGTTAACCTTGAGATTGATTCCAATTATAGTTTAATTGAAATGCATTCAAATTAGAAGTCCAAGTTGCATTGGAAATAATAATAAATTAATTCCATGCATTTGTGATAAAAATGGATAATTCTGTTATTTATTCAAGAAAAGAGTCTTTTCAATGCAACTGAACTTCTTTTTCTGAAAAGCTTTGAGTTCCAATTTTAGAGAATAATTCAATAATTCAATTAATTGCTTTTCTGATTTCAAGTTCTAAATTTAGAAAAAGAAATAATATCTCAAGTTTGATTTCTCTCTCAATTCAATTCTTTTATTTTAATTTCAATTCAACTCTTGTTTTGTAATTAATTCCTCTTTTGTAATAAATTAATTATTTTTGCATGATTAAATGGCAATTTTATTAATTAATTAAATATGCAAGGATATTTAATAAATTAAAATGGGATAATTGGTCAAAATGATATTATTGGAAATGATTCAATTAATTAAATGAATATTTAATTAATATTGAGTAATTGATTATGTCATTTAGTATAGCGAATTCTCAATAAAATGAATCTCCGAAATAGAGACAGCAAAGAGTGTGGGGTTCCGTTGACTTCTGGAAGGGCTCCCCCTCTGCAGGATCAACCCTGGCAAGCAGTTCGAAGCAAGAGAACCATTAATGTAGAAAAGAGAAAAGCTAAGGGCACACTGGACATAGCCCATATTTGGGCAGTCCCCATTACCGCACAAATTCCCTCCTTCACTACCAAAGCAAACAGGGTCCCATTAGGTTCAAAGGCTGAATACGATTGGTCTCAACTCAGACCTCGGAGATACCAGGTAGAGGGTTCAATAAAAACATCTAGAAGCAGAGAACCTACACCTCATAGCAATATAAAAAAAACTCATGTAATGCAAAAAGCATGGAAAGAGCCAAAAATCCCTATGAAAAAACAGATATCCACAAATCCTAAAAACCCTAGGCCAAAGCCCATCAAAATCATGGCTCCAAATGTAGCTACGGAGTTAAGAAATTACTGCACTAAGCATAGACTATTTACAAAATGGGAAGGTAGCAGGCAATCCTCATCAGAAATAGCCAACTGGTGGAGAGAAACGTTCCGCAGCCAGGTAAGTATAATATCCTTAACCAACAAATTCATCTTTATTGAATGCCTTAAGGAATCGTTAAAATCTAGATTGCTAGAGGGAGAAAAGGTGTTTTACAAAGGAATGAATTTTAAGTTTCTTGATTGGAAACCTAAATTTGATTCGAATGGACACGAATTTAACACAAAATCTAGATGGATAATTATTCATAGCCTCCATGTAGAGCTAATGCATGTCAAGATTCTTATTGACATTTGGCAATAGTTTAGGTAGATTTGTCGCCCTAGAAAAAAATTGGTCGGACAATTTCGACATTAAAATACTAATAGATGTAGAGAGAAGCACTAATAATTTAAGAAATATATCCATCAACACGATGGATGGGAATTATAATTTAATCCCCAAATGGTTTAATGGTGAGATTGTGGAGGAAATATACGGTTTAAACCCTAATGTTAGAAAACCACAGGATAGTAAAATAGGGGATATGAGGAAACCAACTAACAAGGTTAACATCCAATTCAACAATGACATTGGCAGTTTCACCATTACAAAATCATAGATTGAGGAAAAACAGGGGCCATTGTCTAATACCCAGATTAGAAATAATCCAATCAAACCTGCCAACAACAATGAGGTCCCTGCAATACCTGATGAGGGCAAAATTCAAAAAGAATTGGGAGATGTCATTGACAACCTAATGGGAAAATTCGCAAAAGAAATAATAGACAAAATGATTCAGGAAGCCAAGATAGCAGAAAATAACATCCCCTCGGAAGATTATAATCACATCTTAGACATTCCTCAGGAAATGAATAATATGAATGAACAAGAAGAAGTGGTTCTTGAAACTTAGAACATGGATAACCCTTCTCCTGTGGTTAATGGGATGAATGAAGAAGAAGAAAGAAACTTCATAATCAAGGAATTAATTAACACACAGGAGGAGGAAAGTAACTAGGAATCAAATGTTAATCTCGAGGACACACCCAACATGGGTATAATGATGATAGAAGGAAATAAAGAGAACCCTGACTGTGGCAAACCCGGTAACATCAAGAGAGGTCGAAATTATTTTTTAGACAAAATGAAATTGGATGGGCAGGTGGAGGGGCAGACCAAAATAACAACCCTATTTGGTCCAGGAAAGAGCCCGCCAGCCCCCAGACTGGAATAAAAATATTGACATGGAATGTAAGGGGCCTAGGCGCCCCTAGTAAGCAATGCTTGATTAAGCATAGCTTAAAAAGATCTGATATGGATATAGTTATGTTACAAGAAACTAAATTAAACAAGGAAGATATGTCCAAATTCTGTAGGAACCTCTACCAATGGCAGATGGAGACAACAGAATCCACTGGGGCATCAGGAGGACTGGCATTACTGTGGAAGAAAAACACAATAATATTTATAGGATATGTCAAGATACAACACTGGATGGCGGGAAAAATAAAAGCACTTGATAGAGATACATAATTTATCATCATAAATGTCTATGGCCCAATAACTATAGAGAAGAAAAAGTCAGTATGGCTAGAAATTGATCATTTTGTAATGAATCAGGTGGCTCCACACTACATTATAGGTGAAGACTTCAATACCATTCTCCATCAATTAGAGAAACGTGGAGGATCAAAAATCATGAGGCAACCTCAAAAAGATTTTATGGAATGGATAAATAATAACTATCTTTTAGAAATAAAAACTGACAGGGGCTCGCACACATGGAATAACAAGAGATCAGGTTTCTCCAACATCTCTGAAATATTGGACAGATTCTTCTTTAAAGGGGATTTAACTTCCTTCCAAATAGTGATGAAAGCCTCTGTGCTACCATGGTCAGGTTTTGATCACTTTCCAATGATGCTAGAACTAATGGGAGAACTGAAAACCTCTAGGAGACCATTCAAGTTTGAATTCATGTGGTTTAAGCATGAGGATTTTTTCCCCAACATACAAAAATGGTGGACAGAAAGTAATTTTCAAGGTTCCAAAATGTTCCGTTTAACTTTGAAATAAAAAAAATTAAACATAAATTAGTAGATTGGAACAAGGAAAGATTTAAGAACATCTTTGAAGAAAAATTAAGAATTGAAAAAGAAATGGAGAATGTAAATACAAAAGTAATTCGGCTTGGGATGGATCAAGTCTCATACGAAACAGAGAAAAGGCTCCTGGGTGAATATGAAGACATTCTAGCCAAGGAAGAAATTTTTTGGAAACAAAAATCCAAAGAAGTATGGCTGAGTGATGGAGATAAAAATACTAAGTTCTTTCATAATAGTGTCAAGCTGAGGAGAGCTAAGAATAGAATCTCGCAAATTACTAATGAGGAAAACTAGATTGTCATAGATCAAAAGATGATTGCGGAGGATGCAATCCAATACTTTAGAAATATGTTGAATAATTGGGAATACTCGGATCTCTCACATAACCGGGATTTGGTTAAAAATATTCCTAAACTAATATCAGAAGAGGACAATAAGATGTTAAATGCCAAAATCACTAAGGAAGAAGTAAAATAGGCTCTATCACAATTTTTAGGGGACAAGGCCCCTAGACCAAATGGATACCCTGCTGGCTTCTACCAGAAATGCTGGCATATTATAGGAGATGAAGTATCGGATGCCTTAGAAGCCGCTAGAAATGTAGGTAATTTTCTGAAGGAGATAAACAGTACATTCTTAGCACTTCTACCTAAAAAAGAAAATCCTTCAAAATGGGAAGAATTCAGACCCATATCTTTATGCAACATGACATATAAATTATTAACTAAAGTCATGGCCAATAGATTAAAAAAGCTCCTACCAGTTATCATTTTTGAAGAACAAATAGGGTTTGTTCCTAACAGATCAATCTTGGATGGGGTAATTATTGTCCAAGAGGCTATTCATTCCATACAAAATCAAAGACAACCAAATATGCTAATAAAACTTGATATCAAGAAAGCATATGATAAAGTAGATTGGTACTTCCTATGTAGCTACATGAAAGCCTTTGGCTTTAATAGACAATGGATTAATTGGGTATATAGATGTATTTCAATTCCCAGTTACTCGGTTTTGATAAACAGAAAATCGGAAGGATATTTTGAAGCAACAAGGGGTTTGAGACAGGGGGATCTACTCTCCCCCTTCTTATTTATTATAATGTGTGAAGCCTTAGGAAGAGCCTTTAATGCCTCAAGATTAGGAGGCAGGTTGCAAGGTATATAGATAACAACAGGGGTAGAACCCTGTACACACCAGCAATTTGTAGATGATACAATGATATTGGGGATGGGCAAACTCAAAGAGGCTAAGGAAATCAAGAGAATCCTACTTGCATATAGAAAAGCGTCGGGAGAATTAGCAAATAACCAAAAATTAAATTTTTTTTGCTTTAATATGTCTACTCAAGAGGAAAATAAAATAGCTAGCTGGCTTGGGTATAGAATTGGACAATTACCATGCACATATTTAGGAATTCCAATAGACAAAGGAACAAGATCCAGCAAGCTTTGGGACCACCTCACTGAACGTATCAAGAAAAGACTTTCATCTTGGAAAGGCCTTTGGTTGACAGGGGCAAGTAGATTAACATTGATTAAATTAGTCTTATCGGCAATACCTATTTATCTTCTATCTTGCATTCCTATATCAATAGGAGTACATAAGAACATATCCCAAATTATCAGAAATTTTTATTGGCAAGGCACAGAAGACAAAAACAAAATTAAATTGATATCTTGGGACAAAATTTGTAGAAACAAATGTGATGGGGGCACGGGTATAAGGAACCTAACATGGCAGAACAAGGCCTTAGGGGCAAAATTAATATGGAGGACATATGTTTCTTCCGATGCTAAATGGGCTAGAATCCTAAGAAATAAGTATCTGGCAAGCAACTAGGAGGCAATATTCAGGGAAAAACACTTGCAGAAGGGTTCTAGAATATGGAATTTTATTGAAGATTGTTGCCCCATCATAATAAATCATCCGACTTGGGACATCCACAATGGCAAATCGGCATTGTTTTGGGAAGATTCCTGGGGGGACCAACCTCCAATAGATGTATTGGTGGATACATCCAACATCAAACATCAAATAAAGAACCTTTGGGGGAATTATGTAAAGGATTACATAATTCCTGAACCAAAATCGGTATTTGGATGGAAATGGAAAAACATGTGTCCATTTATGCCTGAAATCAAATTCCAAGAATTGCAAAAAATACTTAATCTCAGACTGATTTATTTTAGAAATGGGGATGATATTTTAGTATGGTCAAATTCCAAGGATGGACAATATAACTGTAGAGATGGCTTCAGAAGCATATACAATAAGGCAAAAGTCAGCAAAGATCACATTCCAAGCAAACTCTGCTGGAATAAATTGTGTCTTCCAAAGGCAGGCTTCTTTGCTTGGGCGGCAATCCAAAGAAAAGTACTTACTGCTGATCAATTCAGTCGTAGGGGATATGAAGGACCATCAATCTATCTATTATGTAGAGAAGATGAGGAAACAAGTGACCATATTTTCATGACATCCAAATATACCTAGAAATGTTGGTACTGGCTAATGGCACAGCTAGGATGGTCGGGTGCTATTAGCTCCTCCTTGATAGAATGGTGTTCATACTGGCCAATTATCAAGAAGAACAACCTATTTCATAATTTATGGATCTGCAACCCATCTATAGTAATATGGGAGATCTAGAAAGAAAGAAATAGGAGAATATTTCAAGAAAAGGAAATGCAAATAGAAAAACTCATAATTAAAATAGAAGTAGCTATAACTGAAACCTCCAATAATAGGAATATGAACATTCCATTATACGGAAAGTCATTCATAGAATGGGACAACTTTATTAGAAAGCAATGGAGTGGAATAAAGATCCCTCCTTTTACTAGAAAAACAGGAACAAACAAAGAAGAGATGCAAATGGCAACCTCCGAAGCCTGGATGGTTCAAATTAAATTTTGATGGAGCATCCAGAGGAAACCCTGGAATTGCAGTGGTGGGATGTATTATACATTCAGACAAGGGAAAGTGTATTGGATCTAAATCCATTCATTTAGGACACACCACCAACAATATCGCTAAATTCCTAAGCCTCATAGAAGGACTAAATATGTGCAGAGAACTAAAGATACATAAATTAGAAATTGAAGGTGACTCAGCAATAATAATTAATGCAATTAGGACTAAAGGAATGCCTAATTGGAAACTTAAAGGTATTCTCAATAAAGCATTGGAATTACTCAATAATTTCATAGATTTCACTATTAACCACATATACAGAGAGGCAAATTCGGCAGCTGATGCTCTAGCCAATTTAGGGGCTGATGGGATAACTAAGACAACGATTAATATTTTAGACTCTACTGATAAGGAGCAAATTGGATAAACAAATATTTGAAAATATATCTATACGTATATGGATAAGACATAGACATATATGCATATAGATATGTTTCCATATTTACTCAATCTATAGAAATACAGCGACTCCCACAGATATATAAATAAATGCATATATATATGAATAGATTTTTATATAAATTGGACAGGTAATGATACATATATACATATGTGCTTATGTATCCATATATATATATATATATATATATAGATATATATATATATATATATATATATATATACACACACACATACATATGTAGATATATATCTATATATACATATGTAGATATATATCTATATATACATATATGTATATATATATACATATTTACATATTTATATACATATATATCTTACTTATATATCTATATATATAAGTATAATCATATATATCTAGATATATATATATATATATATATATATTTGTATATACCTATATATACATACAAATATATATATACATAGATATATATATTTATATACATATGGGTACACATATATTGTTATATACTTGTATTTACATATATATGCATTTATAGAGATACGGTCTTTCACTCTTACCCGCATGGCAATTATCTGAAACTCATATTAAAATTATAGACACTCATATAGCTAAAATTCTCATAAAGATTAAGGATTAGTATTTAATCATGAGTACCATGCCTAGAGGCCTATAAGTCCTTTAACCCATATAATAGAGGACAATCATTAAGTTAGTGGCCGGTGATATTCATATTATGGAGTAATTAACCCACAGAGAGGAACACTTGAACATTATAGCTGGCAAGATCCCCATGAAATCCTAATAATAATGATTTGTTAGGGCTTCGGTGTGAGGTGTACTTACTTGTTCTTCTGCCAAAATTAATTTGGGCTCCTCGACACGATTTTACCACATATGGTGCATCATTCAAGGATATGTGATATTTTGTATCCAATGAGATCCATCCACAGTGGGTCTTGGTGTGCATGTTTTTAAAGAATGAACAAACTTTGCTCTTTCACATCATCAACACATTCGGCCACTAACTAAAGCTTTAGAATAAATAGGAGGTGCTCTATAATAACATAGACTCCCAGAAGTGAGAAAAATCAGATAATGGACACCTCAATTAAACTTTGTAGTTCCAAAAGGCAAATGGCCTTTGAAGGAGCCATCACTAGGGACCGCCTCAAGTGCATAATGTGTCTTCCCCATACCTTAGTGATTGATGCAGTTGAGAACATCCTGGGCCCAGACTTTTTTACAAATTCAGATAGAACCAGGGCCAACACGGATGTGGCCGCCATGTTTCTTGCTGTGTCTGTGAGCTCCACCAAAAATTGTGAGGAAACTAGTGCTCTGTGTAAAGAGGTCTTCATTGCCTCTATCTTGGGTGATCTTGAGCAGGTTTTAGTCAATATTGACAATGAGTGGACTATCCCTCAGCCACAGAATTATGATATTCTCATTCAAAATAATAGGTCAGTTACTCGTCTCCCTATCATCTCGATGGATGGTGTACCTGTCTCCGAGGAAAGGCTTGAGGTAATCAATAGAAATGTCAACTTTTTGCTCTTTTTATTTCATGTGAGACACCCTCCAAAACCCACTTGGTTTGAGGATTTCCTCAAAGCTGAGGGTCTGGTTCTGGAGGATGAGATTGCTTCTTCCTCGCCTTCTGGGTCAGAATGATTTGCATCATCTTTTTGGGAAGTGCTTGGGTCCATTTTTGAAAATTAGCCAGAATGAATTTGCTGGAGATATTATTGTAACTAAAGACTTGGATCATAGTAGATTACTGTTTCTAAGTAAAACAGGGTTTATTTTGCAGTTAATAGAGACCAGGGCATAGATAGCAAGTAACTTCGAATCTTGAAAAACAAACTAAAGTAACATTTAGAACACTAAATTAGTATGATATTATCCTAAAAATTACTGAGACTTTACAGGTATGAAGGAATATCTATTATATAGACATATATCAGTATTTTGTTATGATACCTAGAAATTTGAATAGATACTCTAGATATTTACAAGCATTTGGATGCATGCATTGGTATTTATTCACATTTGTAGTGATCATATCAGAATGAGTAATTTTGATTCATTTTGAATAGTAAAATAATGACTGTAGCACTCAAATACCACATGCTGAAATTATCTATTTTTGACATCCCCCTGTCATAGCTTAAGACGGTGGATTATAGCTGGCTAACATGCAAATTTGAATATTCATTTATTCAGTCACCTTCTTTGTTATAAATCTACTAAGTTGGGAGGGTCGGTATGACTGAATCTCCTTTACCAACTCTTGTTGTTGTAGCCTGGATCTTATCCTCTATTAAGGTCAAAATACAGGAGCATAAACAAGAGTTGGTAGACTAAAGATTATTTGGTTGGTTAGGTCACTAGCCAATCTTGTTCCGGCCTAATCGTAATCAGAATCTCAATTCTATTTCTTTAATTTCTTTATTCTATGATCTAAAAAGATTGGTTTTCATAGGAAATTGCATGATGGTAAGAGTCTAACCTTACAAATGAATTTTCATATGATATAAATGTTTGGATAACACTAACAAATCTGCCAAGTGTTTGAGATATAACAATGTAGGCCAAACAGGTTATCTTGGACAATTAAGGAGAGACTATAAATAACCAAAGAACAACTCCTGAGCCAATCCACCGAAAGCTGAGGAAATGATTAATTGATTATTAAAAACAATACTTTTGGGCTTGTAAGGGAAGGGAAAATAAAAATAACCTCGCACCTGATCACCCTAGCCCGGGGTGATGATGTATTAAATCTATAGCTATTATAAATGATTTGCTAGACTATGGTCTTGGGCAAGGCTGGAGGTTTTCTTGCCTCCACTCTTTCCAACTGGTGCCTGCATGAGTGGAGTATTGTATAATTTCAAAAATGATTAATAAAATTATTGGCCTCGGCCTCTTATCGAATATATATATATATATATATATATTGAGTAATTGATTTGCCATGTGATATTTGATGATTAAAGAATTAATAATGTACTCAAGATTGATTTAATGCCTTTGGTTAGGACCTTGGTGATGTTGTCGAGATTAGGGGCCCATCGTTTAGATGACCATTTTTAGGGTATTACATTTTCCCCTCTTTGAATTAATGTGCGAGCAATGCGTTGGTTCAAAGAATGTGTGATGTCTAGGAGATGCTAGTTCTGAACTTGAATGATCATGAACTAGATGAAGAGCAAGGTGTTTAGCTTGATTTGAAGTGACAAAGCTGAATGAAGTCTGATTAAAGTGATACCATTCCCAAACTTGATTGAACTGAGGAACGATAGATAACAAAAGATACTGAACTTGAACTTGATTGATCAAGAAGAGGATCTTACTGTAGACTAGGAAATTGAGGATTCATCAAAGCAAATAACAATTAGGAAAACCACAAAACCTAAAGCTTCTATGAAAACAATCCTAATCTAATCAATGAAAACATGAAGACAAGACATTCAAAATGAAATCAAAGCAAACCAAATGCAGATATCTCCTTCTTGTGGCTCCATTGTTCTTCTTTCACCTTCCAATTTGATGTTGTTCTCACCTACAAAGTGCATTTGCAAGTGGAAAGCAAGTTGTTGATGAAATTTGTAGCATAAGGTTACTCGAAAATGTGATTGCTTCATTCCATCCTTTGATTGAATAAACTCATCCAATTTATAGACAAATTGGAGAGAGGACAAGATTAGCATGAAATTGATATTTTAGGGAATTGATTTCAAAAATGGCAAAATTGAGTTGAAGGAAGAAGGTTATGACACCTTCTATGTCATGAATTATGACATATTGCCAATGCAAAGGTTAGAGGACTAAAAGCCTATGACATCTTGCTATGCCAACGGTATGACGCATGAGAAATTCATGCTTCCACCGAAGCACAAAAATAGGGAGAGACTAGAGAGGAATTGATTAGGTGGAAATTGAATTTAGAAAATGAGGTGGAAATTAGGAATTAGGAAAATTAGAAATAAGGTTATAAATGATGAATTGGAAATTAGGAAATTAGAAAATTAGGTGAATTAATTAATAATTTTTCATTCATTAATTAATTCACAAAAAGAGGGGGAATTAATTAGCCAATTAAATAAATATTTAATTGTGACAAGAAGACTTAGGATAAATAAATAAAATATTTAACCTAGAGGGAAAATTACAAACAAGATTAAATGAATAAATCATAAAACCCTAGAAGATGAATTAGAAATGCAAGGACGACAATTAGGTCTTGACAAAAGATAATTGATGTAGGGTCGATTTGATCATGATTCTGACTGACAAAGGACCAGTGTTGATAAATGATTGAGATTGGGTGACAAAAATCAATGACAAATTGACCAAGATTGACAAGGAGATCAAATTGATAGGCACCAATTGACATGATTAAAGAAGACAAGGATCAATGATGAATCGATCGCAAAATGACAAAATTGGCAAGGACAAGGATCGATGACGAATCGATCGCAAAATGACAAGATTGACAAGGACAAGGATCGATGATGAATCAATTGCAAAATGACATGATTGAAAAGGACAAGTATCAATGATGGATTGATCACAACAATGATGTGATTTGACAAGGACAAGGATCGATGACGAATCGATCGCAAAAATGACAATATTGACAAGGACTAGGATTGACCAAAATCATGACTGAAGATTTGTTATCGACAAGACCTAATTTGAAAGCGATAAAAATGAGGAATGTAGAAGAAGGACTCAATGCTCGCAAATGATAAAGACCAAGTGCGCAACATAGAAGAAATGTTAATGCGATGCAAGAACCCTAAAATAAGGCAATGCGCAAATGTTAAAGTATGACTCTGCAAGTGTTGACCATTTTTAGACGTCTACATTTTGCCCCTCTTTGAGACAATGTGATTCTAAGAGTTGTTTCAAAGAACAATAATGAAAATGCCCTAGACAATAACAATGACATATGCATGCCCCCTTGAGGAATTGGCTGGAAAGATCCAGAAAAGAGGCCAAGTGATTGATAAGAATGATAGAAAATGATAGGTTCGAACGGACTGCCAAGGCTGATGGAAGAAATGTTAGTAAGCAAAAATTAGACAAAGGACAGTTAGAGATGAAGGAAAACTTGCTTTCACAAATGCACAGAAGTAGGTGAGAACCTTTATTTATTGTAGCAAAGCGGATGCAGAGCATCATGGCATTGAAGGCTAGAGCTGGAACGCAACCCCTTTTGCAAAAGACAGACACATCGCACACAAGGAATGAGTGAAGCATCCTAGGGTGCATACATCAAGGGTCAAGTTATGTGCGGCATTCACAAAGCAAACGTACTTATCACAGACACCCAATGATATAGTTGCCCCAGTTTGTGACAAACATTCCACAAACAGCAAACACAACAAAAAAAGGAAAGGGACCATGAACCATCCCGGTCACTCTAAACCACTCAGTGACATCATCGAGCAACATAGGAACATGATTGAATCCAAAGATAAATTAGTAAAAAGATAAGACGCACAAATTCAACCAATTCAAACAAACAGTCTGATCATCATTGTCAAAAGTGGAAAACAAGAATGATCATGCTATCTGGTTTCAGGGAATGCGGTACCCCGTCGAAGATAGGACACAGTCTGGTTTCAAGTATACCACACCCTGTATAAGACCAATGATAATAGTGACAAGGACAAATGATATGGATTTTGATTGATGGACATGATAATTTTGATCAGTTTGAATGCCTAGTTTGATTGAAAAGTTTATCTATTATTGCGTGATTTCATTGAAACACAATGTTGGATTGATTGTCGTTGGATGTATGCTCAGCGATCTGTCTATGTACAGAGGGGACCATTTATTGACAAAATGAAAAATGCCAAAGAAATTGTTTTCAGATTTTGATGTTTTCACTTTGTAGGAATTCCAAGTTTTTTACAATTTTTTTGTTCTTTTTTTAGGACTTTAATTGACTTTTTAGGGATTTTTTTCAGGACATTATTTGATTTTTTAGGGATTTTTTTTAGGACGTTATTTGAATGTTTTTGAATTATTTCGGGACATTTTTTCGATGTTTTTGGATTATTTCAAGACATTTTTTAATTTTTATGATTTTGCCCCCAGTGTCTAGCAAGGCAAGGAATATGACAGGTGAATAAATAAGCTTGCTGAAATGATGGTGGATAGAGGGAAGACAAAGGCCTTTTATCATGGAGACAATACGGATGCAATTTTCAAGGGCTATTGCATGATGGGACAAGAGACTGGATATGACAATGTAAAGCAGGAACATGGCATGAGGGACATGTCAAGAGGTTTTGAAAAACATGTTTTGCATTTCACGTCCTTATGTCAGATCAAGATCAAGGAATGAAAAAGAATGTATGGATAGTGATAAGATATGGATAGGATAAGCAAGACCAAGAATGGATAAGGGACATGGACTGAAGGTCGGGGTAGGCTAAGGGATAGTGGCAGAAAGTTGTAATAAGCTAGGGAATATGGATGAAAGGTTGTAATAAGAAAATGGATAAAGACCAAAAGCTATGATGGACTAAAAGCTGCAAACAAGATGCATGATGCTCATGAAGATCCTCAGCCTTGGCAAGATCAAAAGTGGAAAAGGGGATATGGACATGAGGGACAATAGGATATTGATAGGATAATGGAACAACGAAGGACAAAAAGATATGATAGGATAAAACCTGTCCCCAAGTACGGTATGCAAGAAGTTCATAGATTATGCATGACCCCTATTTGCCAGGTTTTCATCATGGTACTTTCCCAAGGTGCCTGTTTGCCAAGTTTTCACCAGTGGACGAATTATTTTTGCTTTACTTTTTTTTTCTTTTTCTTTTTTTCTCACTTTTTCTTTTTTTTTTTTGATTTT
This sequence comes from Cryptomeria japonica, assembly GCF_030272615.1. Classification (NCBI taxonomy): domain Eukaryota; kingdom Viridiplantae; phylum Streptophyta; class Pinopsida; order Cupressales; family Cupressaceae; genus Cryptomeria; species Cryptomeria japonica. The sequence continues at coordinate 526,126,468 of NC_081407.1, forward strand.
TTCAATAGAAGATGGACACATGATAGGGGATGGAAGAAGGACTCAAGCATCTTTTTTTTTTTGGATAGTAGCCTTGAGAAAAATGGACCATGACCATTAAAAGTATGCTCAAAGATGTTGGTAGGATAAGGACATGGAAAGAGATGAAATTAAGGCTAGGATTTATGAAAAGGATTGGATCAAAGGGATCGAAGGATGAAAAATATGCATTGGATAATGGATAGGGTATTGGAAGAACTGTGTTGGAGTGGGTAGAAATGTTAGCAAGATTGACATTGGTACACACCTTGAGGGGTGATGGACTGATAGAGGAAAAATGGATCTCAGATTGTGAGATTTGGATGGAGGAATAGCTTGGGATTTTGGGACATAAGGGCCCAAAATGGATGAAGAAGGTGATGGAGGAACAAATTTGAGAGGGTTGGATGGAGGAATAGCAACTTTGGATGCCAAGTTGGATGTTTCTTTAGGCTTTTGTGCTTCAAGGAGTTGCTTAGGGATCCACATGGTTTTTGATTTTTCATGCTTTTGTGGTTCCTTGGAGTGCATTGCTTGCACAAGGGATTTAAGAACCCATATAGATTTTGACTTTTGTTTTTTAGCAATGGGCCTTTATGACCTTTTGGATATTTCTTTTTCTTTATAGATCAATTTGTTCCTTGTTTTGACATGCTGATTATATTGGACATGTTGATCCCTGAATACATGTGGATTGCTAGACTTATGACGTTTATACTTGGCATCCAAATTGCTTGGAGGGGGAAAGGAATGCATGGATGGATAGGAATGAAGTGGAGGTATTTTACATGGATGAAAGTTACTCAAGGATGTGTGCCTTTGCTAACCTTGCATAGAGGATGAAGGGATATAAGGACCTAAGATGGATGGAAAGTATGATGGAGAAGGTGTATGTTTTGATTTTGATGGAGGGATACCAACATCTTGAGAGTGAGTTGTGTAGACATGACCCTTAAGATCTTCTTTAACATGGAGGGGTTCTTTCTCATGAAGGTCTACTCCTTTGCCTTTATGAATATCTTGACTTGTAGGATACTCTTTATTTTGGGAAGAAGACGGGAGTCCATTATGAGGTGGATATGATATGAGAGAAATAATGAGATCTTGAAGTGGATCGGATTGCACCAAAGTGGAAGAACCCATTATGTATGTCGAGGGTTCATGAACATCTTGCACTGACATGTTAGAATCATGAAGGGGATCAGGATCATGAGGGGGACTAGGATTGTGTAGTGGACATGGTTCAATGACAGGCTCTTCAAGAGATGGAATGGGAGAAATAATGGGATCATCAAAAGAAATGCGATCTTGGAGTGTATATGGAGCATTAAGACAAGGAGATGGAGAAACAAAAGGATCTTGTGGAGGATTTAAAGGAATAATTTGATCTTGACAAGGAGACAGATCATTAGAATCCTCTTTAAAGGTGCTTTGATCTTGACTTTTAATGGGATCATCGGAAAGGATGGAAGGGATATCTGGAATGTCAATGGGATTTGAAAGGTTATTTTTTTCATGAAATGGAAGGGGATCATTTGGGATTGGATGGACTGGGATATCTTGATCTTTCTTGGGGAATGGAGTGTCAATAGGACTTTGGATAGGATGGACAAGAATAGGGGAATCATCATGAGTGTCTGGGAACATGGGATCTTGGTCAACAATTGGATGGGATGACAAGGTTTTAGGATCTTGATCTTGATTTTCTTTAAGACACATTTCTTCATGCTCTAAATTATCCTCTTGACATGAGGTTGGACTTTGGATATGCATGGGGGATTCTGACAAGGAATCAATGTTTCGGCATGAAGGAAATGCACTTTGAACATTTGTGATGGATTCTGGCAAGGAATCAATGCTTGAACATGAGGAAGAGGGACTTCGAATGGGGTCCTCTAAAACAGGTAATCGCAATAAAGTGCATGGTGGCATTGGGTCTTGTATTTCTGAAACATGACAAGGATGTGCATCATGAATTGGATTATCTTGGCAATCAATTATGGATAGCCCTTGGATAATTTCATCCTTGGGTGTATTATTTGATGAGGACAATATGGAAGGTTCTTGTGAAACTTCTAAAGGTGTAGGGATAGATGCCACTAGAGAGTCAATTTGTTTGTGGGGCGATGAGGCATTGCTAGACATAAGTGTATTATTTTGATCTTCCTCAAAGAACTCACTTGGTAGTTTCCTTAAGATCCTTGCAATAAAGCCACCTTTCTTTTGAGGTTTTGACATGGTTGTATCTGGAATTTGAACTTGTTTGGCAAGGAGTTGGTTCTGGTCTAATGTCATGTTTTGATTTCTAACTAGATGTTGATCAAATTGGTTTGACATGTTCAAAATTTGGCTTGGTGTCTGCTGCAACCTTTGTTTTTGAATGTTTGGTTGTGGTTGTTGACATTGATATGTTGATTGAACTTGTTGATATTCCACCATTGGTTGAACTATTTATGGACACTGTATAGTTGGCTGGACATATTGTTGAAACTGGAACATTGGTTGTGTCGGTTGTATATGTTGGACCATTGGTTGTGTCTGTTGGAAATGTTGGAACTGTTGAAAATCTGATTGATAGTAAACACCTTCTTATTCTTGTTGTGAAGGCACATAATGTTGTTGTCTCTTTTCTTGAAATTGTTTCATCATCTCTATTTGCGAGAGGAGAGCTGGTATGTCTAATCGTTCAATAAGAGATCTTACATCAATTGGCTCAATCTTTGGATTTCGACCTAGAAATTTTTTAAACATTTTGGACATTTGTGATCTATTCTTCTCAATGTTTTTCACTTTTTGTTCCAAAATCTCCTTTTCTTGAGCTAGTTTCTCCTCTAGTTTTTGTATTTGGACATTTACATCATCATGATAAGTTTGATCCAAGTTCTGAGACATGTAGAGATTGGATTGACATGATTGATTTCTCAATTGTGATGAGATGGCTTCGTAAGAAGGTTGAGACCTCATTTCAACAAACATGTCACTATGCAATGCAACTAATGGGATTGATGAATGCAACCTAAAAGGATGACAATGCAACTTAATGTTTTGGTACCTTTTGAATTTTTGGAGACAAACTTTTGAAATGCAAAGCTAAAGACACAACCTTGGGAAATTGAAATGAAGTCAAGACCTTAAAGGACAAAGGACCAAATGACAATAGGACAAATTGACAATCTCTCACCTGTATGCTTGGATACTAAGCTAGGTTTGACAAAAATGATATTAATGAAAGGACAAATTTTAGACAAGGTTAAGACTCCCTAACAACAACTTAGGGTATCATCCAAAGTTTTGATTTTTCAAGTTTGACAAACCAAATTTTTGAGACTAAATGCAAGAAGGCAATGATTATGACAATGACTTAGGATATGACATGAAAATGACCTAAGGATATGATATGACAAGATGAAGCCAAGACAAGATGACAATACAATGATAAGGATATGCGAAGACCAATGACTTAGAATATGCAAAATGCAACCTAGACAAGACCTAATTTTAGCATGACAAGGATAATGCATGAATGTCACCTAAATGGAAATCTAGCTTGGATATGACAATGAAATGCCAACTTAGGGAAATGATTTTGAACCTAAGTGCAAAATGAGGACGCTTGCAATGAAAAGGACTAGAATGAAGGGAGATGACAATACGCCCTAGGACCTAAGTTGGACTATGCAAAACCTAGCCTAAAGTGACATGAATTTTGAAACAAAGATATTCAATGTTTTGACAAGCCATGTTCAAATGTTGGATGAATACTTGGACAAATTTGGACTTTTGTTTGGATTTTGTTTTTGAATTGAAGGTTGTTGATTTTGAAAACCCAAGTTGATTATGAGTACTTTTGAAAGTTTGTTTTTGATTTAACTTTTGACAATCATGGAAGACAAAAATGTTTGTTTGACTTTGACTCAAGACAATCAAGCACATTCACAACAAATCCTATGGCTGGCAAGGGCAATATCTGTTGAATCCTCTAACCATAAAATACAACACTCAGCCGGATAGCTAGACGCTTGGTAGCACTGGCTCCCCCTTACAGTGCACTCACTTCTCAAGCATACCAAGCTTCAAGTTCAAGGGGCATCACTTCCCAAGAACTTGCTAGCTCTAACTGAGGAGTACATGAGAGGTGTCTTTGGCATGCTCGTATCACAATGCTTGAGCCAATAGATAGAAGGATTTTGGCATCTTAAAAACAAGAGATTCTAGTAAGGGCATCCGTTTGGGTGGGTATTGATATGGCGAATAAATCGTTGCAATACCATTCCAGCACTCGTTGTCTACAACTTTCATTGCATCCACAGTTATTTAGAGTGGTTCAGAAGAGCTTGGCTTTAGCTCATCACCACTTTGGGTTGTTCCCTCTCACCAATGCCTGTGTGAAGTGCCAGGCAGATCGGGAGGCAGGCCCAATTCTAAGGGTTAAAACATGCAATCAAATTGAAAACAAACAAAGCATGCATGGTGTTCATTATCCTTTAAGAAATGAAATATGCAACTACTTTAAAAATTTGCAAGCAAGATGTTTTAATGTGAGTCTTTGACCGCATCCTGCATAAGATTCATTAGTAGTTGCATTTTTGTCTTTGTCATACGTAATGCCAAGATGCTGCACAGAGAATTAGTACTAAGGAAAAACCCTAATGCAATAAACAGATTGCAAACAAACAAACTTGCAAGAAAAATAACTAATTTTTACCACTATTTATATCCTTACACGGGTGCAGATCTCCTTAACACAGGCGCAGATCTCCTTAACACAGGCGCAGATCCCTCCTACACAGGCACAAATCCCTTCTACACAGGCGCAGAAGTGTCCAGAAAGCCCTGAGTTGCCCTGTTTCTTGGGTTTTCACCTGCAAACAGCTCAAAAGGCACTCAAAACATGGTTAAATGGTTAGTTCACGTCGGGTTCACCAAAATGTAGACTAGGAAATTGAGGATTCATCAAAGAAAATAACAATTAGGACAACCACAAAACCTAAAGCTGCTATGAAAACAATCCTAATCTAATCAATGAAAACATGAAGACAAGACATTCAAAATGAAATCAAAGCAAACCAAATGCAGATATCTCCTTCATGTGGCTCCATTGTTCTTCTTTCACCTTCCAATTTAATGTTGTTCTCACCTACAAAGTGCATTTGCAAGTGAAAAGCAAGTTGTTGATGAAATTTGTAGCATAAGGTTACTCAAAAATGTGATTGCTTCATTCCATCCTTTGATTGAAGAAACTCATCCAGTTTATAGACATGATCTAGAACTTGATTGAACTTAGATGCAGTGAGTGATGATAAAAATTGATCTTGAACTTGATTGATCAAGACATGATGAAGATAAAATGTCCAGCTTGATCAAGAAATGAATACTGAACACTTTCTTAGATTGAGTGTGATCAAAGATACTCTTTAAACTTTTGATTGAGTTTAAATGAATAATCAGTTTGATGTGAAGTGATGAAACTTATTAATGTTAAGAGATTGATTCAAGTGAAAGACAAATATCAGCTTGATTTGAAGTGGTGAAACTGATATGCCCCTAGCGATTGATTCGATTCAGATAATTGAGAGATCTTAACTTGATGTGAAGTGATGAAATTGAGATGCCCCTTAGCAATGAGAATTGATTTTCTTTAGAAGATTTTAATGTTCTCGAGATTGAAGATGTGAGGTCATAAGGTTGTGAGTATGCCCCCTTAGGAGCGAAATCGAAAGATAGCGAGGGTATATTATCATAGGCAATTGTTGGCGATAATAAGTTATTTGAGTGCAAATTGATTCTGAGGAATTTTTGAAAAATTCGGCATTGAGTGATGAGTTAAGCACAAAGTTGATCATGAAGTTGATGTGTAGAATTGAAATTGATATTCAACGTTGAAATTGAGCGCAATTTGAAGAAAGAATGAGCATTTTGAAGAAAAGTGCTAAGCGGTCCAAATTGTGAAATTGACTAGCAAAATGATCTCAAATTTTAATTTCGATCCCGAAAATGGAATCAAAATGGTCAAATTAGCTAAGGGTACAATTTTCATGTCCATCAAAGCAAGTTGAAAATTAGGTTTTTGGCTATATATGGGACAAAAGTGTCATTTTCAAATCATTTTAACCCTCCAAGTTTGAAAATTCAAAAAGCCTTTTGTGAAGAAAATGGTGGTCCCTACTTATCAGCATCGATTCGAGCAACAAAGATGTCATAATCGACCCTGAAACTATGAGCCAGCGGTAAGTGATCGATCTTAAGCCTCTTTATGTTTTCAATTTTGAATTTTTTTTGCTCATTTTTCAAGTTTATTGCATGTGTGGGGTCGGGTTTCATGTTTTATTGTGTGAGACAGGATTTTGTCTCATATGAGTAACTAGTAAATTATCTTTTGCCGTTTAAAGTCATTTAAATTGTCGTTTGGGATGCACCCTTGTATCGTACGATGGGTCTGTTAAAAGACTATTTTGTCGTGCAAGATCCAATAGTTTGTCATTTGGGATTGTTTTGTCATACGAAATCTATTCTTGACTCATACGAGATTTTGTACCTCTATGTTTTGTCGTTCAGGAGACAATGAGCATTTTTTAAGGTCTAAACGTGAAAATTTGATTTTGCATTTGACTTAGTTGGATTTTCTTGATGTTTTACTTCCCTTGTACGCTCATTTGGAATGTTTTCTGATGCTTCATTTTTGGGTTTTTTGCAGGTTCAATTACCTCATGTGCTCTTTATATGTGTTTATCCTCCTACCATGGCATTAGTTTGACATTTATCTGAGGTTGAGCAGGCTCATATTGATGTATGTGGTTTGACTAAGCTTCTTAGTTTGTCAGATATCCGTGTGAATCATGGAATGCTCACGACATTGGTAGAGAGATTCCATTCAGAGCATAACACCTTTCATCTGCCAGTGGGGGAGTTGACTATCACTCCTGAGGAAGTATATAGGATCCTCTGTATCCCTTTTTCTTGGGGTAAGGTGGATTACAATTCAGGACACCTTCCAGGATTACAGGAAGTGAGGCATGTCTTCAGAGATCCTAACATTTTGACTTGCTCCATTAGTTGGGACATATTGATGAGCAGATATAGCAAGGAATTTCCTCTGGCGTGTGTTCTAGTAGGATTTATTGGTTGTTTTCTAATGCCAGATAGATGGCAATAGGGTTTCCAGTGTGGTTGGGGTAGGATGTTGATGAGATTTATGGAGACTCCTTAGAGGCTTGGCTGGGGTTCTTGCTTGCTGGCTCACATGTATCGTGAGATGCATGAGATCATGTATAGAGATGGTCGAAGCATGGCCATAGGTGTATATATTTTACAAGTTTGGGCTTGGGAGCATCTTCCCGTTTGTTGGTTGGTGGTAGATGATAGTAGAGAGCTCAGGCAACCGATTATATACAGGTATGTCGGTTATATTACACAGCCCCATCTGGGCAAGACAATTTTTTGGCGATGACAGTTAGACGATTTGATAGCCATAGTGTGGAGACCTTATAGAGGTTTGGAGCCTTGGGATGACTGGCGGCTAGTCCGCAGGGACCTTTTTGTCATGCATCCTCTTATTGGGAGATCGCAGACCATTGTGGAGTGGTTAGTTGTATCATAGGTGATGAGGAAGTATGGTCAGCCTCAGGGGATCTCGCAGGAGTATACAACATATGCACATTACGCGAATGATGAGAGACAGGGATGGTCTCCTCAATTATCTTATGCCTTGTCTAGGCAAGAGCTGACTAGTCTACAACACCTCAGATGGGATTATATGGATGATGTTACAGATGCGAGGGTATTGCCCCAGTACAGATAGTGGATCCAGCATCATCCTTTTCCTAGGTTTACTGATCTAGGTGAGCAGGCACCACACATTGAGGATGTTGAGGATGATGCCCCCGCATAGGTATAGGGACAAGGTCCGAGACAGGGCTAGAGACAGGGATAGGGGTAGAGAGTCGAGGCTCTGAGGTGGATAGGTGGTGATCCTGGTGCTAGTAGTAGCAGGGTTCCAGCTGAGGGTGGACAACAGAGGGGTGAGGGTGGATCCCTTGGGAGAGTAGGAGTGAGATTGGGTGGAGCTAAGGAGGAGTGAGAAGCTCTGAGACAGGTCTATTAGTGACGAGAGGAGCAAGGTGGTACTGGAGATGGAGAAGGGGGGGTAGAGCTTGCGAGAGAGCAAGAGACGGATGCAGGGCAGTCGATGAGAGAACATCTTGTAGAGCTGCAGTCACAGTTGATAGTGGCTCAGACTCAGCTGGTGAAGTGAGACCGATAGCTTGCAGAGGTGAGGGTTGAGAGAGACAGGAAGTTGGCTGAGTTGAGAGTAGAGCGTGATCATCAGCTTGCGGTGATGAGAGTGGAGCGAGACACCCTCTAGTAGGAGGTTTTGTATCAGAACAACAGGGCAACCTACTATGTCATAGCATATAGCGTGGCAGTTCCAGTAGCGTAGCAGGTGATTCCTTATTCTCAGTATATGGCACGTTTGGAGGGAGCTCAGGCACCTCGATAGGATCCCGGTCATCAGGCTCCTCCTCCTCCACTAGGTGATGAGGGAGAGGCTCAGAGCTAGATATTCTTCTTGTAGCCCGGATATATTTTTTTGTAGCCACACCCATTTTTTTGTAGCCTATACGATTCTTGCTCCGATGGGAGTTTGTATATGTCATTCAACATTATTTTGTACCTTTAGACTTGACATGATATATATATGAGATCTGATTTGACTTCATCGTACTTGTGTTGATTCGTTTATGAGATGTCTTTTATATGCTTTATTCTATATGTATGGATTTCTTTTCAGTATGTATGTATGTAATGTAAATGATTATGGATGTCTATTTTTGGTTCTTTTCATATGAAAATAAATGAATGAGAAATGAGTAATATGAGTAATGCAATGTTTTCATTTTTCTATGCAATAAGATGAATGCAGATGAGTAAATAATGAAATGTACGAAGCTATATTAAATGTGATGTATGCAGCTAACATCTCAAAATACAAGTACTTGATCTAATAAATGATGATAAATAGACCACTTAGCGTAAGAAATGATGATGCTTTCAGCTCTCATTCAGAAGATAAAGAGATTATTATCATACCAAAATCCCTCTAAATTCACAAAAATGTAGAATTATATGCAAAATGCATCATAAACCTAGTCACTAGATTTAAAATACTTAAGATTCATCACTGAGCATAACGAACACAACAAGCAGGTTAGAGTTCCTTTCTTTTTTAATGTGCAATATTAATTATCTTGTCCACAATGACCCTTTTTTTGTTCATATCCTTGGACAGATTTTGTAGGGACCCGAATTGCATCATAAAGAAATTCCCTCAAAATAGACAAAGAAATGATATGGACCTCCCTGTAGCATACAAATAAGTGGAGTTGAGGTATGTGAGGCAACTTCACCTTGTTGTGAAGGCTCTTATCACAGACACCCAGCTAATTTATATGTTTCTAGATCATTGGGATCATTGCTACAAGCAGAAAACAAAGAAAATATTAAGCCCCCAATCCTTGCTCCTCTTAGTCACAATAGACTTCCTCGAGTTACTCAGAGGGATAATAATCAAAAACCAATATAAAAGACAGCACACAAAGAAAATTTTCATTCATAACTCAAACTGTTTAGTGATTGTTTTTCTTGTTTACTCAATGATAAAAAATCTTTGGTAGTTAGGAGACAGGTAACTGACTCAGAGTGGACGACCAGGTTTCATTGATGGAAAGATGACTTGGTTGACACTTCTTAGGATATGTAATGTTCTTTGTCAATTAACCTAAGACTAGGACGTTGATTAGTTTCAAGTCGTGAGGGTTCCAAAGAACCAGGATGTCATGAAAGTGACTAAAAAATATGTACAAGCAAAAGAAAAGATGCATGAAAGCGGGAAATGCCAACGTTGCGTTGATAGATGAAGTGCTTGAGTACAAGAGGCGCCTGTTTGCCAGGTTTTCACCTGCTTGGCAGAGATTCAAAAAAAAATTTTTTTTACCAAGGTGCCTGTTTACCAGGTTTTCACTAGGGCATTTTCTCTCTTTATTTTTTTTTCTTTTGATGATTTTTTTTTTTTTTTTTTGTATTTTATGATTTTCTGATTTTTTAAATTTTTTTCAGGACTTTTTCCAGCTATACAAGTTGGTGGCACAGAGAATGCTAAGAGAAGAATTTCTTCAAGTGGATGGTGTTAATCAATTTACGGAGTTGTTATCCTTTCAAGTTTGAGAATTGATAGGCACTAGAGATGAATACTGCAGTATTAATGTAGGGACCTAGCTAGTTGGGTTCAAACTTCCCTTTATTGTCGCGAAACTGTTGATTTTTTGGATTTTCTCTCAGAACTAGGTCACCAACCTGAAATTCTCTTTGTCGACCTTTCTTGTTATATCCTCTAGACATTCTCTTCTGATACACTTTGAGATGATCAAATGCCACTTGCCGACGCTCATCCGGCAATTCAAGCTCTTGCAATCTAGATATTCTATGATCTTCATCAGTAACAAGACCTTGCAAAGAAACTCTTAGAGATGGTATTTCTACTTCAATAGGTAGTACTGCTTCAGACCCATACACCAAAGAGAAAGGTGTAGCCCTAGTAGGTGTTTTGATACTTGTTTTGTAAGCCCATAGTGCAGGATTGAGCTGCAGATGCCAATCCTTCCTAGACTTGTTCATTGTTCTATCCAAGATAGTCACTAGGTTTTTGTTAGATGCCTCAACTTGTCCATTACCTTGAGGGTAATATACTGATGACCAGTGTTTCTTTATTTTAAATTTCTCACAAAGCTCGTCCAGATCTTTATTCTTAAACTGTCCTCCATTATCAGTCACAATGGATGAAGGTATCCCATACCTGCAGATGATATAGTTCAGGATGAACAAGGTGACTTGTTTACCAGTTGCTTTAATGAGTGGAACTACTTCTACCCACTTGGTGAAATACTCAGTGGCATTTATGATAAATTTATGTCCGTTGGATGAAGTAGGATATATCTGACCAATGAGATCAAAGGCCCATTGCTGAAAAGGCCAGTGTGTTATAAATGGTATGAGGTCCCTTGTCGGGGCATGTATGAGATTTCCATGAAGCTGACACTTCTCACAAGTCTTAGCAAATTGGATGGAATCTTTTTCCATGTCTGGCCAGTAGTAGCCAGCCTGTAGTAGTTTTCAAGCTAAAGTAAGGCCATTCGAATGAGATCCACAAATACCTTCATGAACTTCTGATAATGCATGTTTAGATTCTTCAGTTTCTAGACATCTAAGCAATGTACCATGCAAACCTCATCTAAATAAATCATTAGCTATGATAACATAATGTGAAGCATTTCGAGTTAGGTTTCTTTTCTCATTTCAGGTAAGATTTCTAGGGATAATTTGGTCGCATAGATAGGAATAGATGTGGTTGTATCAGGATGAGTCATGTTCAATAATAGAACAGACTATTTGGGTCTCAAGAGAATCATAAGTGGGGTAATATAACTCTTCCACCAGGAAATCAAAGCGAAAATTGGACTCCTGTAACTCAGGTATAGATGCCAAGGTAGCCATAGCATCTGCTGCTTTGTTTGAGGACCTAGGAATCTATTGGAATGATATAAAAGCAAAATACTTCTTAAGATCATCAACCATTCTCTTGTAAGGCATCAGTTTCTCATCTTGAGTCTGATATGTATCATTGATTTGATTAACCACCAGCTGAGAATCTCCATAGATATACAATTCTACAACCTTCCATTCAATAGCTAGTTTTATCCCATTCACCAAAGCTTCATATTCTACAATGTTATTTGTACAAGGGAATAGAATCTTATAAGACTTTGGGATTGAATAATTCTAAGGAGTAATGAATAATATGCCAGCACCTGAACCATTTTGGGTAAAGGACCCATCAAAGAACATTTTCCAAGGTTGTTGAGTAAGGTGCATTATAGATTCATCTTGAAATTCTATGTATAGCGGTTGAGTGTCCTAAAGCGGAGCTTCAGCAAGTTGATCAGCAATTACCTGTCCTTTTATGGCTTTGCGTTCCACATATTCAATGTCAAACTCTATAAGGATCATGACCCATTTCGCTAATCTTCCTGTAAGTGTTGCCTTATTGAGAAGATACTTGAGTGGATCAATTTTGGCCACTAGCTTGACTGAATGTGCTAGTTTGTAGTGTCTCAGTTTTTGTGATGCAAAGACTAACATCAAGCATGATTTTTCTATTATAGTGTAGTTCATTTCCTAAGACACCAATGTCCTACTGATGTAATAAATAACTCATTCCTTTTTGTTGTCATCTTGTTGTGCCAGAAGTGCCCCCAGTGATGAATCAGTTGCTGATATATATAAGATTAGTGGTTTACTCTAAATCAGTGGCATCAATATCAATAGATTTGACAGGTACTCTTTTATCTGCTAAAGATGTTGTTCACACTACTGATCCTAGTTGTATATTACTCCTTTTCTCAATACCTTTGTGAAAGGTTGAGCTTTGTCTGCTAGCTGAGAAATGAATCGTCTGATGGATTGGAGATGTCCCTGTAGACTTCTCATTTGACTGATGTTCTTCGGATGCGGCATTTCCATTATAGCTTGGACCTTCTCAGGATCAACCTCGATTCCCTTCTTTGAAATGATATAGCCAATTAGTTTACCAAATGTCACTCTGAATGTACACTTCTTTGGATTTAACCAGAGTTTGAACTTTTCCATTCTGTCGAGTATAGGACCTAACTCTTGAATATGCGTTGATCTTTTCATAGTCTTCACTAGGGTGTCATCAACATAATCTTCCATATTCTTATGCATCATGTCATGAAAAATAGTTGTAACTGTTCTTTGATAGGTTGCTCCTATGTTCTTTAGCCCAAATGGCATGATGTTCCAGCAAAAGGTTCCCCATGCACAGGTGAAAGTTGTCTTTTCTTGATCTCCAGGAGCTATTTTGATTTGATTGTATCCAGAGAACCTGTCCATTAGTGAGTACATCTCATATCCGGCAGTCATGTCGACTATCATATCAATATTTGGTAATGAAAAGTTGTCCTTCAAACAAGCTTTGTTAAGATCTCTGAAGTCCATACAAACTCTGATAGACTTGTCTGCCTTTGATATAGGTACTATGTTTGAAATCCATTCGGCATAATCTATAGCTCTAATGAATCTAGCTTTGAGTAGTTTTTCTAGTTCAGCCTTGACTAATAGTGCTACATACGGGTGCATCTTACAGAGTTTTTGCTTAACTGATTTTACTCCTGGTGTAATTGAAAGATGGTGCATAATGAGATTAGGATCCAAGCCTGGCATATCAGAGTATGTCCATGCAAAGTTTATTTTCTTTTCTAAGAATAGCTGAGTGAACTCCTTCAATTCTTCTGCTGATAGTGATTGAGCTACATGAATGATGTGTGGTGTCTCTTGACTCCCAATGTTCACTGGCTGAGTTGGCTCAATCAATATGGAGGACCTCTCCTGGAAATGACTTGGTAGTATATCAAGTATCTCACCTTTAGGCGCCTCAAAGAGGTTTTCACCTTTAGGTATGCCCTTTATTTTCTCTTTTTTTAGATTCTAACACTGCCACAATGTGGTTTTTGCCATCAAATCTTTTATTTTTATTTTTCTTGTTTTTTATGACTAAGATACTTGATATCCGCTTCAGTCATGTTTTCACTCTTTTCACTGGTGGAAGAGTCTATAGGATCGTCTGCATTGAGATAATAGGCTAATGTATAGTCATTGGCAAAAGTAGGTATATTCATGGGCTGGTTTTGTAAAGTACAGTCAATCAATTCAGGATGTACTAAGGATAAATCTTAGATAGGTTCAAGAGTGTTCACGGTATTGTTATCACAATGGCGGATTGAAAAGTCGAGTTCCAGAAGAATACCTTGTGTAAGTGTCTCGAGACCAAGAAGAGTCAAATCATGATTATTAAAGTCCACGTTAATATTTAGTTGATCTAATCTGATAGACATACTTGTAATGTCATTCACTATGCCAGACTGGACGTCATATCATGGTTTAACAGTGATAAGATCAGTAGACAGATTTTCATTGTTTGTATCAACTAATTTAGAATTTGAGTCTGAGTAGATATTGTCCTTAATAGGATTGTCATTAGATTCATCAGGTGAAGTTTCAGAGTCTTCTTCAAGTGATTTAATAAGTGTATGTATGGTATCAACACCAACATCTTTAATACTGCAAGTTCCTTCATGTTGTGGTTCATTTGTCACTTGTATCTGACACACCTGTTGACATGATCTTGATGTTTATGTGATTTGTTGCCATCTACTCCATTCAACTTCTTCTAGACTGATAACTGGTTCTTGTTATGTAGCTTCCAACTCTTGTTGTGTAGTGCTATACTTGATTTGTTCTATTTTAGGATAGGGGTACATAGATGAAAAGCTTTCTGGTATTCCTTCTTCTTTCAGTCCTTGTTCATAATTTGCTTGTCTCTTTTGTCTAATTTCCTTTATTTCTTTATCTAGTTTTATGCGCATCAACTCTTGAGCATCATTTATGACATCGCTAGAATCTTCTGGAGTTTCAATAGTGGATGTGTCTGAGAGGTGGTCAGGACCCCATTCATACTCATTTAAATCAGTCTCTGAATCTTCTACTTGCTGCCTGCCAGTATATGTGACTAGAACTTTTAGTGGTGCAAACAATTCTCTGATTCTTACTACTTCATCTCTTATATCCTCAGGGACCTCAACTTCCTGTACTATTGTAGCTGATACCATCGAAGCTTGAGCACTGACTATTTCTTCTTTCTTGACTATTGATTCCTCTTTCTCTTTTCTACACTCTACTTTTGTTTGTTGAGTGTCTACTTCCTGTAATGTTGAAGGCGATATTCTTTTCTTAGACTTAGAAACATATTTTTGGTCTAATGTCTTTTTCGGATGGTATCCCAGTCCAACCTTATCATTTGTGGATTTGGTTTGTAGCTGAATTGGTTCAGTAATAACTTCCTTTTGTTTTCCCAGAGGACCAATACCTGAGTACCCCATGCATTGAATCATTTTGTAGCCAACACCATATTGGTTTGAAGAAATCTCACAATGTCATACCTCCTCATTCTGACTATCTTCCTTAAAGAGCTAGTTAAGAACAACATCTTCCTCTATTTCATCTGCTAAGGAGGTAGAAGATTGTACAAAGAGACCATCATATATGGTATTCGGAGCTGAAGTTTGTGTTCTCATAGCCTCTAATGGCTTGCCCAACTATTTTGGTAATGGAGGGAGAGAAACTAATGAAAGTACTGGTTCTATCTTGTAGCCATCCATGCCAGTATTTGTAATCTTCAATCTCTTTTCTAAGTCTTTCATTAGTGCTTTTGGATCTGCATTTGGAGAGGCTGCCCTATTATGAGGCACAAAAGTATCTGCAACTTTTGTCAATGCATTATAGATGACATTTGTATCAGTAGGAATATTGACTTCAGCTCCGTTATAAGGAAACTTTAAGCATTGATGGTATGTCGATGACACTGCCTTCATTTCATGAATCCACGACCTGCCCAGTAATATATTGTATGAAAAAGGAATATCAAGTACTTGGAAAAGGACATCTCTTTCTATAGGTCCCACTCTGATAGGTAATGACACCAGACCTTTAGAAGTCCTTTCTTCTTCATCATAGGCTTTTATTGTTATTTTCTTTCTGGGATCAATGACATTTTTTAGAGAATCCTAGTTGTGTAAGCAGACTGTAAGTACAGATATTCAACCCCGTGCCTCCATCTATCAAAACATGTTTGACTCTGTGTTTGTGGATCATGTCTTCAATATGCAATGGCTAGTTATGTGGATGATTTAGTGAGTTGCCATCTTCTTCAGAGAAGGTCAGATAGTGAGGTGAAGTTAGATGGCGCACCATAGACTGAAACCGATCAATGTCTAAATCTTTTGGAATGTTGGTGGTGAGCAATGCTTTGTTTAGGATCTCTTTGTGAGTAGATGAGAGTTTTAGCAATTCAAAGATTGAGATTTGAGCATTTGTCCTTTTCATCTATTCAACAACACTATATCTAGAAGATGATGATGAAGTTAACCTTTTAAAATTGTCCAAGGTTGATTCTTTTTGTTTGTTTGGCAAGGCTAGTGGGTTTGATGTTGCTTGAGCTGGGTTGGAAGAAATAGCTCCTTGGAGGGTGACTTTCTTTTGAGAATGGGTGAGAGCTCTTGCATATCATGATTCATTTGGTTTATCTTGGACTATAATCACATTGCAATATTTCAAGTGGGAAGGCTCAATCATGTTGATAATGTTGTCCTGACTGGCATAAGTATAATTTACCTTGGCACCTCCTTTGGTCTTTGAAGAATCACCTTGTTTGTAAATAGGCAAGGGGTCTTTAAATGCTTTATGATCTGCATTAGTCAGATGATTCCCAACAACAAGTTTACCAGTGTCTATGAGATCTTGAATCTCATGTTTTAGCTTCATGCAATTGTTTATGTTATGACCTTTATTCTGATGGAAGTCACAATATTCATTTTCACTGCACCATCTTGGTTTAACATCTAGATCATGTGGTTTGGAGTTATCTGGTTGTGTTATCAAGTTGTTTGCCAACAAAGTTTTGAAAGAGGATTCATACGATTCTTCGAGAGGAGTAAAATCATGCTTAGGTTTGGAAAGCCAAGGCTTTTCTTTGAACCATTCCTTTGTTTTCTTTGGTGGATTTTCTATTGTAGCCTCAGTAGCTTTAAGTGCTTGTGTACCACTAGCTAGGTTGAATATTGTGGGTTTTGAGTTGGCTTTGATAGTGTCTACTACTCCATCATTAACAACATTCTTGTTATTGTCTTTTCCAAACTTCCAATACTTGTTCTTCTCTTTAGAGCTAGACCCTGGTTGTGTTTCTTTCCAAGGTGTGATATCCCCCTTCTTTATGAGCACATCTTCCATTCGAATGGCATTATCTACCATTTTGTTAAATGATGGGTGTACCTACATTTGTACACTATATTTTAGTTCAGGAACCAAGTTATTGACAAATATATCCATTTTCTCAGTCTAGGATAGGTTGTGGATACCTAGAGAACATCTTTCTCTAGTGTTGGAGGAAAGTAAGAAGAGGTTCCCCTGTTTTCTATTGAGTATTACAAAGATCGATCATAGTCACGGGATGTCGAATGTTGTATGAATATTGTTGTTAAAATAGTTGGATTAGTTCTTCGAACATTTTTATTCCCTTGGGTAGACTTAAGAACCATTCCATTACTTGACCCCCTAAACTCCTCGGGAAAAGGTGCATGAGGCACGTTTGATCATGCATGAACTCCATACAGGCAGCACAAAACTCTTTGACGTGATCTTGGGGATCTGAGGTACCATCATAATTATCAAATTTTGGGATCTCCACTCATGAAGGAAATAGAGGCATGTATAGATTCTTGTCAAATGGAAAGGGACATATTGTTTCAAGAGAATATTGTTTTGGGGACTTGTCCTTATTCTTTAGTTTTGTGACCTCCATTCATAAAGCTTGTAATTGTTTGTGTACCATGAGTATAGGTAAATCTTTCTTTTTAGTAACGAGTGTCTGAACATCATATCCAGTAGGAAGTTTAGTACTTTGTTTTGATAATTCTAGGAAATAGTCTTCCTTCTCTCGGGTCATGATAGCTTTCATCATTTTTCTAAAGTCTTTGTCCTTTTGACAGTCAAGGATTTCTTTTTCTGGAGGTTCAGTGTCTTCATTAGCCTCACTTGATGATGAGGAATCATTATCATTTTTAGGAATGTTATTATCATCCTTGTTTTCATCATTGTGTTCTATCTCATATATAGTGGGAGATTTAGGCTCATCAAAAATTGGTCCGCCTGATGACGATGGTACGTCAGTGAGTGGATCCTTTTCATAAAATGGATTATCGGTGTATGAAAAGGGTATTCCTTTGCCTTTGGCTTCTTTCTTACGAGAACTCTTGGTTTGTGTAGGCATTTTTATGGATTAGTGTGACCTAAAGTTATTTGTGATGCAGAGGTCAAGATCAATTTCAGAGCTAGTTGTTCGGTTAATGTATTGTTTGGGAGAAACAACTGAGATTCAATCCGATTTCAAGAATGATCTATCCTGTATAAGATGTTTATCTAAGTTGATTCTAAGCATAGTGTAAGATTCGGTCTGGTTTCAGGAATGATCTATCCTGTATAAGATGTTATCTAAGTGACTAAAATTTGATAGGTAGTTGATTAAACTAGCTGAAAGATGATCGACCAAATCATGCAATGCAAATGGCAGAGGTACACTGTCTTGATCTATTTATGCTTAGGAAAATTGATAACCAGTATTATGTTCGTTGTAAGCTATTTTTAGGCAAGTTTGACTGTTTTGTTCTGAAAAAAATAGAGACTCATATGATAGAATTTTCTGAATCAGACAATAATTTAGCAGTTTTAGGATGACAAAAGTTTTGTTTCGTACGAGTTGTTGTCTCATACTGTATGACAGATGGGTATGTGTAGAATGAAAAAAGACTCAGAGCAGTTCTATTTCGTATGACATAGGATACAAAACCAGATGACAGATAAAAATGACTCATATGACACAGGATCAGGTCTAGGACGACAAACCAAAAAACTCGTACAACACAGGATTAGGTGCAGCATGATAAATTATCAGACTTGTACGACTATTCACATAACAATGCCTAGAAATTCTAATTTTTTTTGATTGCTGAGTATGACCAATTCTGATATGGACTGATTTTGGACTAAGATACAGAATTTCAACTTAAGATGGACAAGTTTCTGACACAGATAGAGTTTCAACTTAAGATGTACTAGTTTCTGACACAGACAGAGTTTCGACTTAGGATGGACTAGTTTCTGACATGGACAGAGTTTCAACTTAGGATCGACTAGTTTCTGACAAAGACAGAGTTTCAAATCACTGGGTTGTTTCTTGTCTTCTCCAATTTTGGTATTTCAATCTTTGTTTCAGGGATGAAAACACAGAAAACAAGTAGTATGTGTAGTGACTCCAATCATAGCATGCAAACCCTAAGGAATTTGGTGAGGAAAGAAAACCTTTTCTTGTAGACTCAGGTTCACACCCAATAGCTAATCAATGGCCACTGAGTCTCACGCAATGGATTCTCAATGCCGTATTATCCGACTCCAAACGCTAATGGGGCATGAAATGACAAGTATCGTGGGAGAGTTACTATCTCTCTTGCACAAAGATTATCCCCCTTTTGGAGATGAACTAGGTAGCTTCTAATTTTAATTGGAACTAGTCAGGGATCCGTTTGGCACATTGAGGTATAAACTCAATTAAGAGGTCTCCCAGCCTTGAAAACCAAGGTTTAATATACCCGAAGGTACAAAGGAGAGCTATTCCTGAGCACTGTCGTTGACTTGATTTTCATCAAATCACATTTATTTATAGTGGGTTGGAGTACTTGGCATTTAGCCATTCCCACTTAGGTCATTCCCCTCACACCGGCCGTAACGGCTTTAAGAGTTTTTCAACCCCTCGGGAGGGCAGGCCTGCTAAAGATGTACAAATCTCAAACAAAGAAAAAGCCTCAAGGGTCTGGATTTTTGATTGTCTAGAAAAAGACAAGAGCATACTCTCCTACCTCTCAGAATCTTCTAAAAACACAAAAGACAGATTTGTTCTTTAACCAAATAGCAAGTTAGGTTCCTAAAAATGAATTTAAAGAATACATGATGTTTAGTCGATTCTCCTTAGGCAACCTGCAAAGATAACGAATCAGTAGTCATATTGTCTTTGTGTGACAAGCATATTCTTTGACAAGCATTCTGCAAAAATTGATTACGCTGTGAAAAATTCTGAGATAGACAGATAAACAGTCAGGATTAGTCGTCAGAATAATAAAAAAATCATGAAAATTTGCCTCCTTTTTTATATTTTTTACCAGAAAATACAGAGTCGTATGATAGTATGAAAAATCGTATGATACAGGATCCCCACTCGTACGAGAAAGGATTCCAATTTGTACGACACCTGCAGTTTGTCGTTTTAGCCTATGGTAATTGTCGTATGAGATGTATGGATGAAAAATTGAAAAATCTGAAATCAAGAAAATAACAATAAAAATAAGCAGTCAGTCTTGGAGGCTGAAAAATGTAGTCTTCGGCCCCACGATGGGCACCAGATGTGTGTGTGTGAAAAAGTGGTCTGTAGCTGCAAGCACAACACTTCAATTAAGTCATTATATGCATGGTTAGTAATCAATAAGTAATAAACCATAACAAAGCGACTAATTGCCTTCTAAAAGATGTGAGTATAAGATTGCTGTCAGATTGTTATAAGAAATACTAGTGACTAGACTACACCAAGATGAAGGATCTAATCTATATGATATTAACTATATGGATGCAAGATAGATGAATAATTCAAGCAATAATGGATGTAAGAAATGATGGATGAGTAAAATGGATGCAAATAATCTAAAAAGCACAATAATCTTCAATGACTCCAAAGCGAAATTAGCGTGATAATAATCTCCAAGAGTGTTCTCAAAAATCTCTGGGGTAAATTGGAATGAGAGCTGAAGACTTAATTTATAGAGAATCACAAAAGAGAAAAGCTCAATTTAGGATTAATTAGAAATAATTGAGAAATCAGGTTCAGTTAACCTTGAGATTGATTCCAATTATAGTTTAATTGAAATGCATTCAAATTAGAAGTCCAAGTTGCATTGGAAATAATAATAAATTAATTCCATGCATTTGTGATAAAAATAGATAATTCTTTTATTTATTCAAGAAAAGATTCTTTTCAATGCAACTGAACTTCTTTTTCTGAAAAGCTTTGAGTTCCAATTTTAGAGAACAATTCAATAATTCAATTAATTGCTTTTCTGAGTTCAAGTTCTAAATTTAGAAAAAGAAATAATATCACAAGTTTGATTTCTCTCTCAATTCAATTCTTTTATTTTAATTTCAATTCAACTCTTGTTTTGTAATAAATTAATTCCTTTTGAATGATTAAATGGCAATTTTATTAATTAATTAATTATGCAAGGATATTTAATAAATTAAAATGGGATAATTGATCAAAATGATATTCTTGGAAATGATTCAATTAATTAAATCAATATTTAATTAATATTGAGTAATTGATTTGCCATGTGATATTTGATGATTAAAGAATTAATAATGTGCTCAAGATTGATTTAATGCCTTTGGTTAGGACCTTGGTGATATTGTCGAGATTAGGGGCCCATGGTTTAGATGACCATTTTTAGGGTATTACAGTACTTTACAAAGCCAACCCATGAATATAACTACTTTTGCCAATGACTATATGTTAGCCTATTATCTCAATGCAGTTGAACCTATGGACTCTTCCACTAGTGAACAAAGTGAAAACATGACTGAAACAGATATCAAGTATCTTGGTTGCAAAAATCAGAAAAATAAAAAATAAAAGAACTGATGGCAAAAACCACATTGTGGCAGTGTCAGAATCTAAAAAAGAGAAATTAAAGGATGTACCTAAGGGTGAAAACCTCTCTGAGGTGCCTGAAGGTGAGATACTTGATATACTACCAAGTCATTTTCAGGAAAGGTCTTCTATATTGATTGAGCCAATTCAGCTAGTGAACATTGGGAGTTAAGAGACACCACACATCATTCATGTAGCTCAATCACTATTAGTAGAAGAATTGAAAGATTTCACTCATCTACTTTTAGAAAAGAAGATTAATTTTGCATGGACGTATTCTGATATGCTTGGCCTAGATCCTGATCTTATCATACACCATCTTTCTATCACACCAGGAGTTAAACCAGTCAAGCAAAAACTTCATAAAATGCACCCTCATGTGGCACTACTAGTCAAGGGTGAGCTAGAAAAACTACTAAAAGTTGGATTCATCAGAGCTATAGACTATGCCGAATGGATTTCAAACATAGTACCTATGTCAAAGGCAAACAAATCTATCAGAGTTTGCACACACTTCAGAGATCTCAACAAATCTTGTCCGAAGGATGACTTCCCATTACCAAACATTGATATGATAGGTGACATGACTGATGGGTATGAGATGTACTCACTAATGGATGGATTCTCCGGATATAATCAGATCAAAATAGCTCCTGGAGATCAAGAAAAGAGAGCCTTCACCTATGCATGGGGAACCTTTTGTTGGAATGTCATGCCATTTGGGCTGAAGAATGCAAGAGAAACCTATCAAAGAGTGGTGACTACTATATTTCATGACATGATGCATAAGAATATGGAAGATTATGTTGATGACACTTTAGTAAAGACTATGAAAAGATCCAGGCATATTCAAGAGCTAGGCCCTATACTAGATAGAATGGAAAAGTTCAAACTCCAGTTAAATACAACAAAATGTGCATTTAGAGTGACATCTGGAAAATTACTTGGCTACATCATTTCAAAGAAGGGAATCAAGGTCGATCTTGAGAAGGTTCAAGCTATAATGGAAATGCCTCCTCTGAAGAACATCAATCAAATGAGAAGTCTATAGGGACGTCTCCAATCCATCAGACGCTTCATTTCTCAGCTAGCAAACAAAGCTCAACCTTTCACAAAAGTATTGAGGAAAGGAGTAATATACAACTGGGATCAAGAATGTGAAAAACATCTTCAGCAAATCAAAGAATACCTATCCAATCCACCAATATTGATGCCACCAATTCAGGGTAAACCATTGATTGTATACATATCAACAACTGATTCATCACTAGTAGCACTTCTGGCACAACCGGATAAAAATAAAAAAGAGAGAGCTATATATTACATCAGCACAATATTGGTGTCTTATGAAATCAACTACACTATAATAGAAAAACCATGCTTGGCATTAGTCTTTGCATCACAAAAATTGAGACACTACATGTTAGCACATTCAGTCAAGCTGGTAGCTAAAATTGATCCGCTCAAATATCTTCTTAACAAAGCAACACTTATAGGAAGATTGGCAAAATGGGTCACGATCCTTACAGAATTTTATATTGAGTATGTGGAATGCAAGGCCATAAAAGGATAGGTAATTGCTGATCAGCTTGCTGAAGCTCTGCTTGAAGACACTCAACCACTACATATAGAGTTTCTAGATGAATCAATAATGCATCTTACTCAACAACCCTGGAAGATGTTCTTTGATGGGTCTTTTACTCAAAATGGTTTTGGTGCTGGAATACCATTTATTACTCCTCAGAAGTATTCAATCCCAAAGTCTTATAAGATTTTGTTCCCTTACACAAACAACATTGTAGAATATGAAGCTTTGGTAAATTCGATAAAGCTATCTATTGAATGGAAGGTTACAAAATTACACATCTATGGAGATTCTCAACTGATCATCAATAAAATAAATGATACATATCAAACTCAAGATGAGAAATTGATGCCTTATAAGAGAATGGTTGATGATCTTAGGAAGTATTTTGCATTTGTATCATTCCAACAGATTCCTAGATCTGCAAACAGAGCAGTAGATGCTATGGCCACCTTGGCGTCTATACCTGAGTTGCAAGAATCCAATTTTTTCTCTGAATTCCTGGTGGAAGAGTTACATTACCATGCCTATGATTCTCCTGAGACTCGAATATTCTATTCTATTATTGGACATGACTCATCCTGATACAACCACATTTACTCTTATCTACAAGACCAAATTATCCCTAAAAATCTTACTCGTAATGAGAAAAGGAACCTAACCTGAAATGCTTCGTGGTATGTTATCATTGCTAATGGTTTATTTAGACGAGGTTTGGACGATACATTGCTTAGGTGTCTAGAAACTGAAGAGTCTAAATGTGCATTATCGGAAGTCCATGAAGGTATTTGTGGATCTCATTCGAATGGTCTTACTTTAGCTCAGAAACTACTATTGGCTGGCTACTACTGGCTAGACATGGAGAAAGATGCTATTAAATTTGCTAAGACTTGTGAAAAATTTCAGCTATATGGAAATCTCATACATGCTCCAGCAAGGGATCTCATACCCTTCATTACACATTGGCCTTTTTAGCAATGGACCTTTGATCTCATTGGTCAAATATATCCTGCATCATCTAATGGACACAAATTTATCATAACTGCTACTGAGTATTTCACTAAGTGGGTAGAAGCAATTCCACTCATCAAAGCAACCGATAAACAAGTAGCTCTCTTCATCATAAACTATATCATCTATAGGTATGGGATACCTTCGTCCATCATGACTGATAATGGAGGACAGTTAAAGAATAAATATCTAGATGAGATTTGTGAGAAATTCAAAATTAAACAACACTGGTCATCAGTATATTACCCTCAAGGTAATGGACAAGCCGAGGCATCTAACAAAAACCTATTGACTATCTTGCACAGAACAGTGAACAAATCCAAGAAGGATTGAGATTTGTAGCTCAATCCTGCATTATGGGCTTATAGAACAAGTATCAGAACACCTACTGGGGCTACACCTTCTTCCTTGGTGTATGGGTCCGAAGTAGTATTACCTATTGAAGTGGAAATACCATCTCTAAGAGTTTCTTTGCAAGGTCTTGTTACTAATGAAGACTAGAATATCTAGATTGCAAGAACTTGAATTGCTGGATGAGCATCGGCAAGTGGCATTTGATCATCTCAAAGTATATAAAAAGAGAATGTCCATAGGATATAACAAGAAATTATGACAAAAAGAAATTATGACAAAGAGAAATTCAGGTTGGTGACCTAGTTTTGAGAGAAAATTCTAAAAATCAGTAGTTTCGAGACAACAAAGGGAAGTTTGAACCCAACTGGCTGGGTCCCTACATCATTACTGCAGTATTTGGCTATGGTGCCTATCAAATCTCAACATTAGAAGGAGAACAACTCCATGAACTGTTTAACACCATCCACTTGAAGAAATTCTTCACTTAGCATTCTCTACTCCAGCAACCTGTACAGCGGAAAATGTCCTGAAAAAAAATCTGAAAAATCAGAAAAAGTCCTGAAAAGAAAAAAAAATGTCCTAGTGAAAACCTGGTAAACAGGCACCTTGGTAAAAAACAAAATCTTTGCCAAGCAAGTGAAAACCCAATAAATAGGTGCCTCTTATACTCAAGTGCTCCATCTATCAAAGCAACGTTGGCATTCTCGCTTTCCTGCATCTTTGCTTTCACTTGTACATATATTTCAGTCACTTTTCGTGACATCGTAGTTAGTTGGAACCCTCGTGGCTTGAAATTGATCAATGTCCTAGTCTTAGGTTAATCGATAAAGAATATTACATATCCTAAGTAGTATCAACCAAGTCATCTTTCCGTCAGTGAAACCTGGTCATCCACTCTGAGTCAGTCACCTTTCTCCTGACAACTAAAGAGTTTTATCACTGAGTTTACATGAAGCAAAACAACATAACGGAAAACAATCACTAGATAGTGTGAGCTATGCATGAAAATTTTCTTTGTGTGTTGTCTTTTATATTGGTTTTCGATTATTATCCCTTTGAGTAACTCAAGGAAGTCTATCTTGACTAAGAGGAGCAAGGATTGGGGGCATAATATTTTCTTTATTTTCTAATGTAGGAATGAACCCAATGATCTAGAAACATCTAATTAGCTAGGTGTCTATGATAAGAGCCTTCACATCAAGGTGAAATCGCCACACATACCTAGACTCTGCTTATTTGAATGCTACAAGGAGGTCCACATCATTCCTTTGTTTGTTTTGAGGGAATTTCTTTATCATGCAACTCAGGTCCCTATGAAATCTATCGAAGGATATGAACAAAAAAAAGGGTCATTGCAGACAAGATAATAAATATTGCACATGAAAAGAAAGGAACTCTAATCTGCCTGTTATTTTCATTATGCTTGGTGATGAATCTTAAGAATTTTAAATCCAGTGACTAGGTTTAGGTTGCATTTCATTTTGCATCCCAGTTTGCATTTCATTTTGTATTTTGTGAATTTAGAAGGATTTCGGTATGATAATAATGATCTCTTTATTTTTTGAATGAGAGCTAGAAGCATCATCATTTCTTAGCTAAGTGGTCTCTTTTTCATCATTTCTCCGATCGAGTACTTGTGTTTTGAGATATTAGCTGCATACACAAACATTTTATATAGATTCATACATTTCATTATTACTCATTTGCATTCACCTTATTGCATAGAAAAATAAAAATTTGCATTTCCTCATTATTCATTCTCATTCATCATTTATTTGTATATGAAAAGAAACAAAAATAGACATCCATATTCATCTACATTACATACATCCATACTGAAAAGATATGCATACATATAGAATAAAGCATATAGAAAGCATCTCATAAGTGAATCAACACAAGTACAATGAAGTCAAATCAGATCTCGTATTTATATATCGTATAAAGTCTCAGAGTACAAAATGATGTCAAATGACATATACAAACTCCCATCGGAGCAAGAATCATATAGGATACAAAAAATGGGTGTGTCTACAAAAAAATATCAGAGCTACAAAAAAAAAGAATATCTAGCTCTCAGCCTCTCCCTCATCGCCAGGTGGAGGAGGAGGAGCATGTTGACCGGGATCCTGATGAGGTTCTCGAGCTCCCTCCGACCATGCCATGTACTGTGAGTAGGGGACAACCTACTACACTAGAGGAACAACTACACTATAAGCCACAACATAGTAAGCCGCTCAACTAGTCTGGTGCAAAACCTCCTACTGAAGAGTGTCTCGCTCTACTCTCATCACTGCAACCTAACTATCGTGCTCTGTTCTAAGCTCCACCAGCTGACTATCATGCTCTTCTCTTAGCTCCACCAACTGACGATCTCGGTCTACCCTAAGCTATGTTAGTTGTCGATCTCACTCCACCAGCTGAGTTTGTGCCACTGTCAACTGTGACTGTAGATCCGCTAGACATACTCTCACCGACCGTGTTGTGTTGGTCCCTTGCTCTCTCATAGGCTCTCCACCCCCATCTCCACCTCCATCTCCACCCTACTCCTCCCATCTCTGTCAGACTTGTCTCGGTGCTTCTCTCTCCTCCTCAGCTCCACCCAACCTCACACCTACACTCCCTAGGGATCTGCCCTCACCCCTCTGCTGTCCAACCCCAGTTGGAACCCTGCTGCTACTAGCACCAGGATTGCCAACTACCTACCTTGGAGCCTTGACTCTTTGTCCCTATCCCTATCCCTATCTCTGGCCCTGTCCTTGCCCCTGTGTGGGGGCATCATCCTCAACCTCCTCAATACGAGGTGCCTGCTCTGCCAGATCAGAAAATATAGGGAATGGATGTTGCTGGAGCCAATCCCTGTACTAGGGAAATACCCCCACATCTGCAATATCACCCATGTAGTCCCACCAGAGTCGCTGTAGTCTATTCAACTCCTACATACTCAAGGCATAAGATAACCTTGGTTCCCATCCCCACCTCTCCTCATCAGCATATCTCATGTACACTGTGAACTCTTGCGAGATCCCTTGAGGCCTACCATACTGCCTCATCACTTGAGATACCACGAATCGCTCCACCACAGTCTATAATCTACCAATGAGTGGGTGCATAACAAATAGGTCTCTACACACGATCCTCCAGTCATCCCATGGCTCTAGGCCCCTGTAAGGTCTCCATACCATGGCTATCAAATAATCTAGCCGTCGTCTCCAAAAATCTATCTTGCCCAGATGGGGCTGAGTAACATATCAAGAATACCTATATATAATCAGCTGCCTAGGCTCCCTGTCATCATCTACAATTAGCCTACAAACTAGGAGGTGCTCCTAAGCCCATACCTATAATATCAAGACTCCTGCAGCCATACTCTTCCCCTCCCAGAAGATGATCTCATGCATCTCGTGATACATGTGTGCTAATATACAAGAGCCCCAACCTAGTCTCTGAGGGGTCTCAAGAAGTCTCTCTAGCATCCTACCCCATCCACAAAGGAATCCCTCTTGTCCCCTATCCAGCATCAGAAAGCAGCCGATAAAACCTACTAGGACACAAGTCATAGGAAACTCCTCACTGTACCTACTCATCATAATGTCCCAACTGATAGAACGTGTCAAGATATCTGGATCCCTGAATACATGTCTGACAACCTGTAATCCAGGAAGATGTGTTGCATCATAATCTACCATACCCCCAGCAAAAGGGATATGGAGAATCATGTAAATATCCTCGGGAGTGATGGTCATCAACCCAAATCGCAAATGGAAGGTGTTATGCTCAGAATGAAATCTCTCTACTAACATTGTGAGCATCCTGTGATTCACACAAATATCTGGTAACCTAAGAAGGTGGGTGAAACCACACAAATCAATATGTGCCTTCTCAACATCTGACAGTTGTCAAACTAATGTCATAGTGGGTGGATATACACATCTGAAAAGAACATGAGGCAATCGAACCTGCAAAAATCAAACAACGGAGCATCAAAAAACATTCCAAATAAGCCTACAAGAGAAGTAAAACATCATGCAAATTCAACTACGTTAATTGCCAAGTCAAAATTTCAAGTTTGGACCTTCAAAAGTACTCACTCTTTTCCAAACGACAAAACACAGAAGGGCAGAAACTCGTACGAGTCAGGATTGGACTTTGTACAACAAAAGATCCCCATACGACACAAGAATAGACTTTGGATGACAAAATGGTCTCTTATGAATGTTTTCGTATGATAGAAGGGTAGGTATCGCACGACAAAACTAATGACCCTAAATGACAAAACAAACTTTAACATTTTATCTTACGAGACAGTATCCTATCTCGCATGATAAAATGTGAAAACTGGACTTCAACGTGTCAAAAACTTGAAAAATCAACAAAAAAATTCAAAATTGAGAACATAAAGAGGCTTAAGATCGATCACTTACCGTTGGCTCATAGTTCTGGGGTCAATTATGTCATCTCTGGTGCTTGAATCGATGCTCATGAGTGGGAACCACCATTTTTGTTCACAGAAGGCTTTTTGAATTTTCAAACTTGGAAGGTTAAAATGAATTGAAAATAACACTTTTACCCCATATATAGCCAAAACCCTAATTTTTCAACTTGCTCCGATGGACATGAAAATTGTACCCTTAGCTAATTTGCCCATTCTGATTCCATTTTCTAGATCAAAATCAAAATACGAGATAATTTTCCTAGTCAATTTCACAATTTGGACCACTTAGTGCTTTTTCATCAGAAGCTCATTCTTTTTTCAAATTGCGCTAAATTTCTCATCAATCAACGCCGAATTTTCAAAATTCCTCAGAATCAATTTGTGCTCAAATTATTATCATCGCTAACAATTGCCTAAAATCATGTACCCTCACTATCTTTTGATTTTGCTCCTGAGGGGGCATACTGATGACCTCATGACCTCACATCTTCAAAGTCGAGAAATTTTTCAAATCTTTACCAAAAGTCGAGAAAAAATCTTTTTCAACTAAAGAAAATAAAATTCTTATTGCTAAGGGGCATCTCAGCTTCATCGCTTCACATCAAGTTAAGATCTCTCATTCATTTGAATCAAATTCAATCACTAGGGGCATATCAGTTTCATCGCTTCATATCAAGCTGATATTTGTCTTCATCTAAATCAGTCTCTTAATGTTAATTAGTTTCATTGCTTTTCATCAAGCTGATTATTAGTTTAAACTCAATCAAGGGTTTTAAAGAGTATCTTCGATCACACGCTCAATCTAAGAAGGTGTTCAGTTTCATCGCATTGAATCAAGCTGGACAATTTATATTCACTCATCATATCTTGAATCCATCAAGTTCAAGATCCATTTTATCTTCGCTCACTATGTCTAGTTCAATCAAGTTCTAGATAAGTAAGATCCGCTTCTTGATCAATCAAGTTCAAGTTCGGTATCTTTTCTCTCTATCGTTCCTAGTTCAATCAAGTTCAAGATCGGTTTCATTTTAATCAGACTATGTTCAGCTTCATCACTTCAAATCAAGCTAAACACCTTGCTCTTCATCTGGTTCGTGATCAATCAAGTTCAGAACTGGCATCTCCTAGACATCAACTATTGTTTGAACCAATGTGCTCCTCGCACATTAATTCAAAGAGGGGAAAATGTAATACCCTAAAAATGGTCATCTAAACCATGGGCCCCTAATCTCGACAACATCACCAAGGTCCTAACCAAAGGCAATTAAATCAATCTTGAGCAGATTATTAAGTCTTCAATCATCAAATATCACATGGCAAGTCAATTACTTAATATTAATTAAATATTTATTTAATTAATTGAATCATTCCAAGAATATCATTTTGATCAATTATCCTATTTAATTTATTAAATATACTTGCATATTTAATTAATTAATAAATTTGCCATTTAATCATGCAAAAAGGAATTAATTTATTACAAAAGAAGAATTAATTACAAAGCAAGAGTTGAATTGAAAATAAAATAAAAGAATTGAATTGAGAGAGAAATCAAACTTGAGATATTATTTCTTTTTCTAAATTTAGAACCTGAAATTGGAAAAGCAATTAATTGAATTATTAATTATTCTCTAAAATTTGAACTCAAAGCTTTTCAGAAAAAGAAGTTTAGTTGCATTGAGAAGACTCTTTTCTTGAATAAATCAAAGAATTATCTATTTTTATCATAAGTGCATGGAATTAATTAAACCTTATTTCTAATGCAACTTGAACTTCTTATCTGAATGCATTTCAATTAAACTATAATTGGAATCTATCTCAAGGTTAAGTGAACCTAATTTCTCAATTATTTTCATTTAATCCTAAATTGAGCTTTTTCTTCATCTCTCTTGTAATTCTCTATAAACTCAGCCTTCAGCTCTCATTCAAAACACCCCAGAGATTTTTGAGAGCACGTTTGGAGATTATTATTACACTGATTTTTGCTCTGGATTCATTGAATATATTGTGCTTTTTTAGATTATTTTTATCCATATTTCTTCAATCCATATTGCTTGAATTCGTTATTGCTTGAATTATTCATCTATTTTAGCTTAATATTATGCTCATATAGATTAAATCCTTCATCTTGGTGTAGTCTAGTCACTGGTATTGCTTATAAAAATATGAGAGCAATCTTATACTCACATCTTTTAGAAGGTAATTGGTCGATTTGTTATGGTTTAATTATTCATGCTTATATTTATCTAACCATACATGTAATGACTTAATTGAAGTGTTGTGTCCTACAGATACAGATCCTTATTTCACTTTTTCACACACACAGCCGGTGATAGCAAAGAAAGTAAGGAAAGAGGTAGAGGCCTTTGTTGAATAGGTCGGATTCATAAAACAACAAATAGCTACAACAAGAGCCAAATATGAGGCTATACGAGGTGGAACTTCCATTTTACCAACCGGTACCTCCACTGGTAAGACTAGAGCATCCAAAGTAGCTGAAAAGAAGAAGGCAGAAGAACCTAAGGTTAAGCCTATTGAATCCCAAAGAGGGAAGCCTACTAAAATTCAATTTTGGAGGAAAGGTAAACCTGTTGAACCTCGTGATGTGCTTTCCAAAACCGAAAGAAGAAAGAAGGAGAAATCTCACAAACTTGTGATAGATGTAGAGGCTATAGAATCAGAAGAAGATAAGAGAGCACTAAGGGCAAGTGCTAAGAAGCAGAAGACTACTTGAAAGGTAAAGTAGCTAAGAAAGTATTGACACTTGAAGATTCTTTTACAAGAATGGTTAGAATTATTAAGGATTATGGTATTTACAAAGGTTTAAACATATTGTTTACTCACTTGTTTGAAAGTCAACAAAGGGAGATTGAAGATACAGTCATCTTCAGTATGAACAAGTTTAGTAGATCCCTCATTGAATTACAAGGGAAAATTCTAGATTCTTTATATAATTTGATTGATGCAAGGTGGCAAGGGGAAATTAGCCTAGATAAAGAATTTATTGATTATACACTTAAACACTTGCAACCGGAAGCAACTGAAGAGGAAATTGAATAGATAAAGGTTAATACAAAAGCATTGTTCAGATCAAAGAAAAGATTAACAATAATTCTTGTTGGAGAGACCAAATCAATTCAAAAGGAGACTGAGATTTTGATGAAAAAGGCTTTAGGTCTCATCCCTGATGAAGAGGAGGAAAAGGATGAAGAAATTGAGGATAATACCCCTGTAAAGCCAAAGTCAGAAGAACCTCCTGAAGGTGTAAAGATCATAGATTTTGAACCGAACAACAAGTATATGTATGATGACCCTGTCAATACTGAACTGGTAGATATAATAGATGATGATGTTCATAATGTTGCTAACAATGCTGACAATGTAGATGTTTTTGAAGTTGATGTACAGATATTTGAAACTCAGCAGGAATAGGAAGAAATCAAAGATGAAAGTAAGTAGAAGACAAGGGCTCAATTGAGCAGCCAGTGAATGCATAGTCAATAGAGACTCAGACTGCACCAGTCAATGTAAGTGCAGATGCAAATATAAATGTTTCTACTGAGGATAATCAAAAGGATACATTTGATAAGGAAGAGGAAGCACCGGTGAAAGAACAGGCTGTTGAAAATCTGTAACTGGTCAAAGACACCACTAATGAAGAGAAGACATAAAAAGATAAGGAGGAAGAGAAGAAAATAGAGAAGGTGGAAGAGGAGAAGAGAACAAAAGAAATAAAGACAACTCTTGAGGTACCTCCTAAATCCAAACTGAAGAAAACAATAGTTGATGATGATGATGATGATGATGATGATGATGTGAGCATTAAAGGTCCTATTAATATGGACAATTTGAGTTCTTCAGAGTTAATAGAGATTGCTAATGCAATGCAATCCCATGTACAAAAGAAAATATTGAAGGAACAACAAAGAGAAGAAAAGACTATAAGGATCGTTGTTGATATTTTGTCAAGTCTCCTACCAGAGACTGATACAGGACATTTTGCTACCCCTATTGCCAAACCTGGACAATTAGTTGTTGATGTCGACGAACAACTTAAAACCCTTGAAGAAGTTGCATACATTTATATTGAAAAGGATTACAAGAAGAAAAGGCAGTAATAGTTAACAGTTGACATAGATAAAGGCAAAGTAGCCCTAATGGTGAATAAAGACTTGTTGAAGATTGGCTATAAGATTTTGGTTACT
This sequence comes from Cryptomeria japonica, assembly GCF_030272615.1. NCBI lineage: Eukaryota > Viridiplantae > Streptophyta > Pinopsida > Cupressales > Cupressaceae > Cryptomeria > Cryptomeria japonica. The sequence goes on from NC_081407.1 coordinate 526,159,506, forward strand.
ATCTCCCAATTTTCACTCTTTTGTGTTGACTTGAGAAAAAAGAGAGTTGATACTGAGAAGGAGTTATAGAAGTTAAGTGAAATATTCATACTGGTACATGACTCAGTGATCACTTTTGGTAGAAAGGTTGTTGATCTACAACTCCAGTTAGAACTTTGTGAACATGAACAAGCAAAATGGGTCAGATCCCTGAAAGAACTCCAGACTCAGCTACTTCTGAAAGTAGATACTCTTTAGAGAGCATTCAAGGAGTCAGAGGCAATTTTGGCTACTCCTGAGATGAGTATAGTTGATGCTATGGAAGATTTAGTAGCCCAGATCTTGACACATGTTGAGATTACCAAGACACTATTAGAAACATGGGACAATGATCTTAAACAGTTGAAGTTTCATTACAGTGATGTTTTCTTAAGAATTGCATTACAAAGACCTTAACACTTTTATCTCTATATATACATGCATTTTTTATGACAAATTTTGATGTAAGGTATGTATTTTACTTCTTTATTTGGCATTGTTGTCAAAGGGTGAGTAGAATTACTTAATGAGTCAAAAAACTTTATGTACTATTAAGGGGCAGTATGAGTTGGTATGAGTCTATGTATTTAGAATGTTGTCACTTTTTTATTTTTCACACTTGGTTGACAAAATTTTCCTAAGTGTTGCCATCAATGCCAAAGGGGTAGAATGTTGGCATTTGATCTTTTGATCAACCGATAATGTTTGTTTTCTTGATGCAACCAGTACTTGTAAGAAGTTAGAATGTTGAAAAATGACTGTTTTATTTGTTTTCATTGATGGAAACTATGTGTCTTAAGTCATCTAAGTCCTACAGTGCAACCGGTAAAGCAGAGACAGTTTCATCAGAACTGATAATTAGGACTTCAATCGATAAATGGCAGACAGAGTTACAATCCAACAACTGGTACGTGAAAATCATGAAGAATGAGACGATGTGGTTTTGCAGTAGCATTAAAGACTATCAGATGAAGATATGTTCATGACCGCATGTACAAATTCAATCAGGTGAATGAGATTTGTTTGACAAAATAAATTAGTTGATGGAGACTTAACCGGTAGTGATGAAAATCACTCGGATCAATAAAATGACACAGAATTAGATTTGTTATTTCGGTGGCTGACATAACTAAAGCGTACAATGCAAGATTGTCTAGATGCATTAAACCTTGGAAATTATAACAAGGTTCTAACTGACCATATGATGATTTTAAATGTGTGATGAGGTATGAAAGGATATATATATGAGCTTGATAATGTGAAAGATGATGAGAGAATTTTGTATTTTTTGATAGTGCGATGATCAGAGGATTTGAGAGATGAATTCTATGTGATGTTGTAACATTTTGAAGTGGATCTTATCAAACACTGAAGGTGTTATATTGAGATCATTTGTACTTGTTGTCTCCCTAACAGTTGCATCAAGAAAATACTCTTACAAGGTTACTCCTAATAGGGTGCAGTCAGATCCTAATAGGCCTGATCATTAAATCCTCTAACAAGGTGACACATTAACTTGTGTTTGAAAATCCCAGTAACTTAGGTATCTCCTAACAGGGCTGGTCCTCATAGGCCCTTTTGTAAAGCTCTTAACCAGGCTTAGACACTTCTAATAGGGTGTGCCCCTAACCAGGTGTCGTAGACCTTAACTGGTCCGATCTCTATACTACAGATAGTGGATCTTGTGGGTACTAACTCCCACCATTGTTTTTCCCATTTGGGTTTTCCACATATAAACTCTTGTGTCATGTGTTTTATGCTTTATGTGGTGAATGCATACTTCGTGTTATTTCTTACATGCCTATTAAATTTTAAGTTGGTGAAATTAATAATCAGATTTGTATTGTTTTTACTATCACTGATTCACCCCCCCTCTCAGTGCCTTATAAGTTCATCAATCAATAACACGCCATGCCTTAGCGGTCAATAAGATGACCCGGTCAATAATAATTTTGTTATTGACACATCATATAACCCTCATATTATATGATTGCAAAACTATGAAGAAGCAGCTAACTCTACTGAGACCAATAACACAACATGTTATCAGTATTGACTAACATGAAATGTTAGTTACGCTAAATTCCTGGAATTGATCCTTGCAAGGTTGGCACAAAAATTGCCAGCAGTTTCATAGAAAGGGTTTTGTTTGGTATTCAATGCGGTATTTAATTATAGTGGGTTGGATTACTTGGCATTAGTTGTTCCTCACTTAGGTCATTCCCCTCTCACCAGACTTATGGGCTTCTTGGGAGGCCAGGCCTGCAAAAGGAGTTATCCTAATTGCAATAAAGGAAAATAAAGAGTGAGTCCAACTTTTTTATCACCCAATTAAGGGGAGAGCATATACCTATCACTTTCAAAGAACGATAGACAATTTTTCTTTTTATCCCATCATTGCAATATTTGTCTACATGCTACTTGAAGATGTTTCTCCAATAATCATGGGGTTATTTTTAACCAAGACAACAAAATGAGTTGTTCTTTTTAACCCAAAATAATGCAAAGTTTTGAAACTTTTTGAAAAACTTGGAAAGTAAACCTGGTCAACAAAACAAAGTCATGTGGAAAATGGCAATGTGGTTTTTTCGTTTAAATTTTGCAAAATGAAATGTGAGATGTTCTTTTTATCCCTTTGTAGAAAACAAAATGAAATTTGTTTGTTCTTTTTAGATTGCACCAAAGGAAATGTGACCTACTTTTGCAAAAATGAAAAGTTTGTTTGTAGTTATTTTTATCCTTTGCAAAATGAAAGTGAGATGTTCTTTTTAGGCACCAAAGAAAATGTTGAATTTTTTTTAACTTGCACCAAACTTGAAATGTGAAATTCTTTTTAGCCTTGAAAGAAATAAAGATTTGTTTATTGTTCTTTTTAAACCCTTTTTAACAAAAAGGAAGAATGAGATTCTTTTTTAAACACCAAAGAAAATGAAGTTCTTTTTAGGCCATTGCAAAAAATGAAAATCAGTTCTTTTTAAGCCTTTTTCGTAAAATGAAAATGAAATTTATTCAAAAAGTTAGCTAAAAACTTAACTCACTCTTTCAAAACTTGCACACAATATTAATACATGCAAAAAATTCAGAACATTAGACAATATGGTGGGATTTCAAGCCTATAGTTTACTTTGAGGTTACAATTTTTAGCTCTTTGCCTGTTACAAAAGCACCAGACTGGTAAGAACACAAGAGCGCCAAAATAGAGAACATAAGTGCTATATTAACATAGAAGTGCTAAACTAAGTAGAAAAATTGCTAAATCAAAACTAAAGCGCTAAAATATTTAACAAAAGTGCTACAAGTTTAGCCAAAAGACAGTTACAAGCAGAAAAAAAAGACAGTTATAGAAGCGCTAGAACGCAACACAAAAGCGCTATTACAAGTAACAAAAGAGATAATATGTGTGATGAAAGTGCTAAAGCACAACATGTGCATGAAAATATGCAAGTTTCAAAAGGGTTAGTTAAAAAACTAATTTATGAGTGTTGGATTCACATCGTGTTCACCAAAATGATGCACTAAAAAGGGGACATTGTCAAAAACAAAGTTCAAATATTAATAAGTTAGTTTCCAACCAAAAGCCAACACAAATGAACTAAAAATCCTCTAAATTCATATCAAGATAGAATGAAAGCATACGAAGAGAGCATAAACACAATGAAAGAGGAGAAAAAGACGCCCTAAGATGCTCCCATGATACTTGGTAGCTCTCCCTTGTTCTTCTCCTCTCCAAGATCCAAAGCTATGCTTGAGTGTGGCACTCAGCTTTTAGCATGAAAGCATGGATGCCCAATGAAGGATTGAAAGTGGTTGAAGATGAAATGTTAATGCTATGCAAATTCTTAGACTAGTATTTCTATGAGAAAGCTCAAGTGTGATTTCTATTAAACTATAGTAACAATGCTAAAAATGCTTTCTTCTTTGCTTGGGGAATGAGGTTCCTTTTATTGGAAAAACTGTGGATTGGAGGGTCAAGATTGATTGGTCTTGTGAAGGGCTAGGATTGCATGATTCTCAATCCATTTGACACTTTCAAACCAATGTAATGATGACAAGTGTCAACATGAGAGGGCTTGAGAGAAGAGGGAAGAAGCAATAAATGCTTGAGAGGACATGAGGGTTATGTTATGCCCTGCATATCTAGTCCCATCATTTTCATTCCAATGAAAATATGAGTCCCCTTTTTTTTGGTTTTTGTCCTTTTTTGTTAGTTTTCCTTTTTTTTAAAGTTTTTTCTTTGGCCACCTCGGGAACTCAGGTTCCCGAACTCCCGAGGTGACCTTTTGTTAGTTTTGAGTGTTTTGTTTGGATTTATGGGTTCTCAAACTCTCGAGTTTGTTTTTATTTTGTTTTGGAACATCACTTCGAAAGTTCGGGTTCCCAGAATCCCGAAGTGATTGTTTGATTTTGGAAGTTATCACCCCGAAGGTTCGGGTTCCCGAACTCTTGGGTTGGTTGTCTATTTTATTTTTTTGTGGCCTAGAACCCCGAGGTTCTGAGCCTATTGTTTGTGTTGCACTTCGGGGACTCAGGTTCCTGAGTCCCCGAAGTCACACTAAATGAGGTTCTTGGTTGGGGGTATAAATAGGGTTGGAGGTAATTTTTTAGCTCATTTGTGCACTCACTCATTCGAATCCAGAGCTCTGACCTCACATCTTCGCACTCCCACACTCTCGATCAAGCACCACCTTCAATTTTTCATGCTAGGTAGGTGGATTTCTTTTCTTCCTTGTTTGGATTTGCATGTATTTTAGATTAGATTATGCATTTTTAGTTTTGATTTCTTAAGTTTTTCTTGTTTTATTTGTTTTTCTTTAGTTTCCAATTTTGTACCCTAACCTTGAGATCTCGGGATCCCAAAGTTTTGGGTTAGGGGTTGTGTGCTTTCGTGTTATTTCAGAAACCCAGTTTCCCGAGTTCCCGAAATGGTAGTCTTAGGTTTTTGTTTTAGGTTTCACTACTTCGGAAACCCAGGTCCCCAAGTTCTCGAGTAAGTTTATTTTTTGAATGTCTTTTCAACTCAGAACCCCGTAGTCCAAGGGTACCGAGCTTGTTTTTCTGTTCCTTTTTTGTAGTTTATCGAGACTTCAGTTTTCCAAAGTTTTGCATTTCCTCTTAGAGTCCCACCCCGGAACTTCGGGACCCCAAAGTCTTGGGTTTGTTTTCATTGTTAGGGTTTCACCACTTCAGAAACCTAGGTTCCCAAGTTCCCGAAGTGATCTTCTTTTGTGTTTTTTGGCAAGATCGGTATCCTGGAACCTTGGGGTTTCGATTTTGTTAGTTCTATTAGGGGTTTTAGCTTGAGACCTCAGACTTCCAGACTCTCGATTTTTCTTTGTGGTTTTTTGTTTTCTTGCCTCAGAACCCTGGGGTCCTAGAGTCCCGAGGTGAGATATTTTTGCAGTGATTTTTCTTTGACTAGTATCTGATTTTGGACTGGTTTATTTTGCAAGGTTAGCTTTGTTTGATGGAATCTTCCTGAAAGATAAAGGATCTCAAAAAGCTTCCTATAATGATGAAATATTAGTACCAAGGGCGAACATATGCCTCCAATCTGGAGGATAGTATCTAATGGGTCACATACATAGAGATCGGGCTCATAGAGCTCAAGGATATAGAAAGACAATATGAGAAATCAAGACTAGATGTAGAGTACAAAAGGATCAAGAGATCTAGTTTGGTAGAGGCGACTGTTTTCCCACAGTGAGTGTACTAGGGTTAAAATCATCATAATTAATCAAATTATAAGACTGAATCACAAACTCTAATCTAATTGGAACTAATCCTAAATAACAATCGAATAATATTAAATCAATTGAATTGAGCAAAAAAATCTAATTAAGACTCACTCAATCAATTTGACAAAGCTTCCATTTCTCTTCTCCTTAGTTGCTATTGAATTGGCTCTCAGGTATTGCACTGATTTCTTGCATAGATTAGCAACTATTTCGAAGATTGCGATTCTATATTCTATGATTCTAGAGTAAAATGAGAAAAGATCATGTATTTTTATAGATTTTCAACGTAGAAGGGGTGAGAATTTGAACTGAAGTGTTGATTGATAGTCAGTTGAGATTGATTAAAGAGTGAACTCAACTTGATTGATCTATTAACAGGATTGATTGGGGAGTCAACTAAATAGATTATCCATTTAACTGAGATGATGAAGGAGATGACTGAGTTGATGGATCAAAACATTGAATTGATTGATTAGTTAGAAAAAAGATGATTTGGAGGGAAAAGGGAGATTGAAGAGTTAATTGAGTTAACTAATTAGATAACTAATTTGATAAATCAGTTTGATTTTCAACATGTCCTATATGTTAGGATTCCCGCAGATACTAAGAGGGGGGGGGTGAATCAGTATCTAACCGATGTATAGAATTTCTTATCTTAAAACATGTAGAATATATTGTAACAGTGTACCGATATGCAAGAAATAATGCAATAAATAGAATTAAAAAAATCCACATGAAAAACACACCATGACACAAGGATTTAACGAGGAAACCCGGTGTGGGAAAAACCTTGGTGGGATTTGTGACCCACAATATCCACTTACTGGCCAATAAGAGAATATTACTTACAATAGGGGCCTGCACATGCAGGAAGGCCAACTGCCTAGAGCTCACTACTCAAATGGGAAGTCTCACTAACTTACAATGTGGATTATACAAATCCAGTATCTTGCACTTCTTTACAATAGCATCTATAATGCCTGATTTAGTACCGGTTGCTGCTCTGCTTCTTACATAAACCCTTTACCCTATATTTCACATAATAGGTCTTCCTTAATATTTCACATATATTACTTATAGAACATTATTCATTTCCTCCTTCTTACTTCATTACAAAATGTCTACAATGATCTCTTTTATATATAAGAGTCATTTTACAATATGCCAAGTCAACTTACAAAGATTTTACAATAATAAACAAAATATAATATAACAAAATCCTATCGGCCTCTGTGCCGGTATACTTCCTTTCTTTGTGTTGGTGCCGGTATCCTGAGTGCCGGTGTAGAGTCTGATCGTTGATGTCGGTGCACTAACTTGCTAGTGTAATGCCTTGCTGGTGCCATAGGATTGTAAGGCTTCCATCAATGACAAAACCTTCAATCACATACAATGTCTCATTGGAGTGTGCATATGCCAACAATCTCCCCCTTTGGCATTGATGGCAACACTCATGAGAAATTTTAAAAGTGTATCCAAAAATGTGAAGTCCAAAAATGTTACCAAAAATGTGTGCGCTCCCCCTGAGCATATGATTCCTGTGATTTTGAATTTTCTCATTCCACTACTCCCCCTTTGGCATCAATGACAAAGGTTGTCAAGATGTCAGTAGAGTTTGTAGTTTCAACCTTGTAACTGGGTATTTACAATTTGAAATAGATCCGCCAAAATCAATTTTATACTCTCCATAAACTTTTTACTATCTCTTATTGTTGTCTTTATTCTTTTAGCTGTATCGGTGAGATGCTGCAAATGCTCTGCCAGTGTTTTCTGTCCCTGTATTAGTGCCTCAGATACTTCCTTCCATAATGATGCTAAATAGTCCAATCTTGGACTCAGTTTTAATCTTAGATGCTTTGCCTTATTCACTATTCTCCTTTTCTCTTTCAAATTTAAGTAATTCTTCCTCAAAATTTGTAATCTTCTGTTCAAAAACTGATAATGTATCAGGTGAGTTAACAAAATTATCTGCAAGTTTGTTGATTTCATCCTGTACCTTGTTCATCTTCTTATCAATATATATATAGTCAAAAATTTTGTCTTACAAGTGTCTTTGTACAGACTTTTGTACTCTTTTAATAAATTACATAGTTCCGGTAGAAGTGTGTCAAAATCTCTAGTACACTTCTTTATCTGCTCATCAAAGAATCTTTGTTTTTCAATTTCTACTTTGTCCTTCAATGTCTCTTCCTTTATTTTCTCAATGTTTTCTGTGATATATTTACACAAGGTGTCAAGTTTTCCTAAAGAATCTTTATTGTCTATATTACAGTTAGGAGCAATTACCTTCAAAATTGGTATGGTGTCATCAATTGCCTTATAAGCTTGTGAGCTGCAATCTATTATCTTTTTAATTGAATCCAAGAGTACTTCAGTCACATTAGTTGATTTGTAGCTTGATGATGAACCAACATTCTGAGTACCACGAGTGGAAGTAAACAAGCTTGTATTGACCTCTGGTAGGTCTGTTTGTGTTTGCATTTCCTTAAGCAATGGTTTTTCTACTTCTCCAGTTGTCGGTGGCACTGTTTCATTATGAACCTATTCCTATTCTTGTTGTTGTTCCTGTTCGGGAGCCTTTTGCTCTGTTTGTTTCTCTGTTTGTTGCATTGTCTCAGTCTGAGTCTGAGTTTCTACCTTTTGCTCTTTGTCATTTGCCGGTTTCTCCTGTGTGTTATCAGTTTGCTCAAATACCAGAGGCTCACTAGCCATGTCAGTCTTATCAGTTGTATCTTTGTCTACCACAATGTTGATCTTTTGAGTATCAACATCCACTGTGTATAAGACTTCAAGATTAGGATTGACATCCTCTACATCCATACTTTCAACTGTTGGTTGATCTTTTGTAGCTATTATTTTTACCGGTGGAGTAATCAAAGGAGGTGGGGGTAAGTTGTCTTTAACCTTGATACTGGGTGGTGCACCAACTTTACCTTTACCCTTGTCTCTTTCTTTCTAATATACCTTTATAGGTTTGTGGCTCATGTATTCTTCTTGTTTTTCTTTTTCCACTAGGAAAATGTCCCATGCATTTTTTGTCTCCTCAGTCACCTCATTAACTCTTCCAACCATTAAAGCAATGTACCGGTGTGCAGTAGAAAATACTGACCAATTGGCTTCAGCAATTAAGTCATCAATTTCTTTGTGTGAATTCATTGGATATACAGCAAGTAGCTTTTCTATCTTTATTTTCTTGTCAAGTTCTATTACTGCTTGTCTTCTTGCTTCTAGTCTTTTAAATAATCCATCTGGTACTTCATTTACTACTTCCATCAAAAATTTCTTATACATGTCCATATGCAATATAACACTGTTTTCTACTTGTTCTTTTTCATCAGCTGTCAGAGTGTTATATATTTTCTCTATATTCTTCAATTTTCCTTCCTCTATAATTTCATTTAACAATATATCAAGAGGGGCCAAGTCCTTGTTTGTCCTCTTCTTCTTCTTGGGTGTCATTTTCTTCTTCTTTGGTGTAGCCCTTCTTACCGGAGATCTCACTGCTTGTTGTTTTTGTCTTTTCCTCCTAGGTGATGGTGTGGTTGCCGGTGAGGGATCTCTTTTCCTTACAACTCTCTTGAAAGTTGCAGGCATGTCACTCTCTGAAGAAGTGCCTATCGGTGATAGATGAGTCTCAGGTTATGGAGCTGCTAACTCATCCTCTGTTATACTGGTTTGCTTTAACATATCTTCTTTAATAGCCTTTGCCTATCTGGAACCTCTTCTCACAATTGCCTCAACCTTTTTCACTCTTTTCTTAGATTGTGTCTGGCTTTCAATAGTTTCTACACTACCAAATACTTCTTCCTTAGGTTCTTTAGGGGCTTCCAGAAGTGCTTTAGCATATGTTTTAATTATATGATCATATGTTTCATAGCCCATCTCTCTTACCCAAACAGTCCTAGGGATGACTGCTTCCATCAAGATCTCATCCTTATATTTGTCAACAATCTTTTGTGATAATCTGATTCTTTTCTTCATTTTGACCTTTAGTGCTTGAAAGAAATCATGGATATTGTTTTCCTTATCTTCTCCCATATTGTTGAATAGTTTTGTTAGCTGTTTACCTACCGGTATATCATATCCAAGTTCTTTGTAGCCTATACCGGGAACCTATTTGGTTATATGTAACATCAGACATACTAACAGATTTCCAAATTTAAAAATTCCTTTCTTGTCCTTCTTAATCTTGCCTAAGTTGTCAATTAATTCATCCTTCAACCACTCACATACATCAATCTTTGCATTATTTGTGACCATATCATAAGCACTCTTAATGCATAAACTTGAAACTGAATTGAGTCTATTTGCATGAGTAGCTTTATATCCTAATATCATGCTGATAAATCTCACATTAATATTTGTTACATCATTTACTCTTAATGACCTTCTGTTGGATGTGGCACCAGTTAACTGAGTAACTAGGTCATTGGAAACCTTCTTGTTTTTGTTTGGCCTTTTACTGATGGTTGGTAACCCTGTGATAGCTTTCATAGCTTCCTTAGTGATTTTGTGAATTGCATCTAACCAGAAAAATTCACCATGTACCCTGCTTAAGACTATCCTAATCACATCCTTGGGAAATTCAGGAATGCTAAGGATCTTTGTAAATCCTAGGGTTTCAATGATCTTGTGTTCATCTTTTACATTGCCAGATTCATCACATATGATAGTTTTAAACATGGTTTTAATCTCTTCATCTCCTAGTTCCTCAATGTTACAATGAATGTAAATTCTGGGGTCTTCAGCATAAACAACTCCCTTAGGAATTTGAGAAAAAGCACCTAAGGTATCATCTTTCTTTGCTATCTCGGGAACTAATTGAAATATGGGCCTAGGTCTTTTTATGACTTCGACAACAGTAGGGTTTGCTATATATTCAATTGCTGAGGTGGATGCCATAATAAAATACCTTTTACTGCCTTTAGGATGAATGATTGCTTGAAGTGTTCTTGCCTCTTGCTCGAAATGCTTTACCTCGGAATCTTCGCGCTCTTCATAGGTTTAAAATCTCGGTGAAATGAAATGGAGCCAAAACCTCAAATTTATAGTGTCTTTTCACCATCTACCACATTAAATGCATGTCGGTTAAGTATTCACTTAACATTGTCCATCGGTAATAAGTAATTTCCAACTTCTCATCTCTAACCGAGGGAATAATAGCACATGTGTCATTTGATTTCCAAACCCTCAAGGAAACTTTCTTTAAGTAGAGGAAGAACTTCCTACCGGTGGAGCACTGCTCTATCCTGCCGGTGAAGCATCACTCTATCCTGCCAGTGAAGCATTGACTGGTTCTACTGGTGGAGGAGTATTCCCAATATTTAGATCATCTTTTCTAATCCATTGTTTTGAGAATTCTTGCTTAACCTCTTCAACCTTTTATTTACCTTTCAAGCTAGAACTTTTGTTGTCTACCGGTGATCCTTTACTTCTAGAGAATTTTGCAATATGCCCAATCTTATTACATGCATAACAAGTTACATTATTCTTCTGAATAGCTTTCCCATAACCTATGCCGGTTTGTGTTCTGCATTGATTGGATAAATGTCCAAATCTTCCACAAACATATCATCTCACATTCATTCTTCAATTTTCAGAGTTGTGACCAATTTTGTTGCATTTTGAACATTGACCGGTGGGTGTGTTGATATTTTGATAATTTCTAGATCTACATTCATTTTCTTTATGACCATACTTATTACAGTTAAAGCATTTTCCATTGAATTTATAAGCATTAGGTTGTCTTACCAGTTTGCTGTGATCCTAAGTATTTGTAGTACCGGAGCTTTCACCAACTTCAAAGCCAATTCCAAAAGTGTCACCTTTAGGTTTTTGATTATTTAGCAAGGTGCCAAGTTCCTCTGAGCTTTTATTGAAATTTTCTTTATGTTGATTTGCAGTTTCTAGTTCTCTTTCTAAGACCTCTTTCTGTCTTATCAGTTCATTTGAGTCATTCTGAGTGTGCATCAGATCTATCTTCAACATGTCATTTTCATAGCTAAGTCTTGTGTTCTCATTTGCTGCATCACTTAGTCTTTTGGTCAATTCTTCTTCATTTTTCTTCCTATCCTCAATCTCTTTACAAAATCTCATAGTCATATCTTGCATCTCATTCTTTGTTGTCATGTTTTCTAGTTTTAGTTGCTTATTTGATCATTAAGTGATTCATTTTCATCATTCTCATTTTGCATCTTTTCACAAAGTTCTCTTCTCTTATTTCTTGCAACAGTAAGATTCTCTTGAAGTGCCTGAATGATATCCTGAGCTGCCCTTAAATCATCTTCTAGTTTGATATTTTTCAATTTCACTGCATCATAGTCTGAAAGAGCTCCTTCAAGTTACTTCATCAGATTTTCTATCTTTATCGGTGTTAAGATCTTCCTCAAACTGTTAGGCTTCTGAAAATAGAGGACCAAGCTCTGATACCAATTGTTAGGATTCCCATAGATACTGAGAGGGGGGGGGGGTGAATCAGTATCTAACCGATGTACAAAATTTCTTATCTTAAAACATGCAGAATATATTGTAACAGTGTACCGGTATGCAAGAAATAATGCAATAAATAGAATTAAAAACATCCACATGAAAAACACACCATGACACAAGGATTTAATGAGGAAACCCGATGTGGAAAAAACCTCGGTGGGATTTTTGACCCACAATATCCACTTACTGGCCAATAAGAGAATATTACTTACAATAGCGGCCTGCACATGCAAGAAGGCCAACTGCCTAAAGCTCACTGCTCAAATGGGAAGTCTCACTGACTTACAATGTGGATTATACAAATCTAGTATCTTGTACTGCTTTACAATAGCATCTATAATGTCTGATTCAGTACCGGTTGCTGCTGTACTTCTTACATAAACCCTTTACCCTATATTTCGCATATATTACTTACATAGCATTATTCATTTCTTCCTTCTTACTTCATTACAAAATGTCTACAATGATCTCTTTTATATATAAGAGTCATTTTACAACATGCCAAGTCGGTTTACAAAGTTTTTACAATAATAAACAAAATATAATATAACAAAATCCTGTCGGCCTATGTGCTAGTATACTTCCTTTCTCTGTGCCGGTGCTGGTGTCCTGAGTGCCGGTCTAGAGTCTGATCGTTGATGCCAGTGCACTAACTTGCTGGTGTAATGCCTTGCCAGTGCCATAGGATTGTAAGGTTGCCATCAATGACAAAACCTTCAATCACATACAATGTCTCATTGGAGTGTGCATATGCCAACACTATAGGAATTTGAAATTGAATTTTATTTTCATTTTCAATTTAGATTTGAATTTTTACTTTCGAATGCTAAAATGCAGATGAAATTAACTGAAATCCAGATTTGGTGAAATGTGAACTTGATGATTTGGAATTAGATGAAATTAATTGAAATTCGAATTTGGGGAAATATGAATTTGAGAGAAGTGAAATTAGATGAAATTATTTGAAATTGGAATTTGAGGAATTGGAGGATTAAGTTAATTAATTTAAATAATTTAAATGAAATTATTTAAACATTAGAAATGGAATTAATTAAATAACAGATTATTTAATTTATATTTAATTGATATTTAAAAAAGGGTTAATTGATTAATTAATCAAGGAATAGAAACTGAATAATTAGTAATGTTGAAGGGTGATTATTAGAAGAAATAATTAGTTTAATCAAATAATTACTTAATTAAATAGATGAATAATTAGTGTATGATCAATGAGACATTTTTAAGTGTCTACATTTTCTCCTCTTTGAGACAATGTCGGAACGACGTTGTTTCAAAGAAAATAAAAAAAATTTGCGCCGATAATGGAGGTAGGATGCTCCCTTGAGAGATTGTTTGTGTATTGAAGGCATGAGTGATCTCTTCAAAGAATAAGAATGTTAGATGAAATATGAAGAAATTAATTGATGACATGAATGGGTTTGATTAGAGAAAAGAAATGGTTCGAGTGATTTGTAGACTGATTGAATGATAAGATTGATAGGATTGATGGGATTGATAGGATTGATCTGATAAAGATGAAGTCAGGTTTCAAGAAGGACACATCCTATATAAGACAAAGATGATCAAAACGTCTGGTTTTAGGAAAGATACATCCTGTGTAAGACAAAGATAGATGATCGCATGATAATGATAGATTGTAAATTGATAAGACTTATTCAGTTTGATTGTAGATGTTTGGTAAATAAGATAGTTATATACTTTATGAACTTCATGCGAGGTGTTTGTTGGATAGCCGCTAGGATATTTGATTCTTGTGAGACATGTTATTCCAACTTTTTTTATGTTTTTCGATTTTTAGTTTGTTTTCAAAGTGCTTTTCGATGTTTATGGTTTTTGGTATTTTCTCAATGTTTTTGCACTTTTTTCAGGATCGTATTTAAAATGTTTTTGTTGTGATTTTGATGTTTTCTGATTTTTTAATTTTTTCAAGACTTTTTTCGAATGTTTTGGTATTTTTATGGTTTTCAAATGTTTTTCGTATGTTGATTTTTTTGATTGATTTTTTGATTTTTTTGAAACATAACCTATCATTAATTGATAAAGATAAGACTAACCTAGACAAAATATAGCAACCAAACTGATCTATGTCATTGTTTTGATTTGTGTGATCATTGATAGGAATGTATGGTTTCAAAGAGTGAGTACCTCGTATAAGACTGATCTGTCTAGTTCCAAGTGTACCCTTCCTTGTATAAGACATGTTGATGTTTGATAAAGTTTGATCGATAGATTGATTAACAAGACATGTGATCAGTTTGATTGTAGACTTTGATAATTTGTCTATTGTCAAATCAATTGAATTGAGCAAATAAATCTAATTGACTCCCTCAATCAGTTTGACAAAGCTTTTGTTGCTCTTCTCCTTAGTTGTTGTTGAATTGGCTCTCAGGTATTTTACTGATTTCCTGCATATATTAACAACTATTTCAAAGATTGTGATTCTAGATTGAAATGAGAAAAGGTCTTGTATTTATAGATTTTCAACATAGAAGGGGTGAGGATTTGAATTGAAGTGTTGATTGATAGTCAACTGAGATTGATTGAAGAGTTAACTCAATTTGATTGATTTTTTAACATGATTTATTGGGGAGTCAACTAAATAGATTAGCCAGTTGACTGAGATGATGAAGGAGATGACTGAATTGATGGATTAGGAGATTGAATTGATTGATTTTTCAGAAAAAGATGATTTGGAGTGAAAAAGGGAGATTGAAGAGTTAACTGAGTTAACTAATTAGATAACTGATTTGATCAATCAGGTTTGATTTTCAACATGTTCTGTAGGATTTTGAAATTGAATTTGATTTTTATTTTCAATTTAGATTTGAATTTGGACTCTTGAATGCTGAAATGCACATGAAATTAATTGAAATTCAGATTTGATGAAATGTGAATTTGATGATTTCGAATTAGATGAAATTAATTGAAATTCAAATTTGGGGAATTGGAGGATTAAGTTAATTAATTTAAATAATTTAAATAAAATTAATCAAATAATAAAGATTATTTAATTAATATTTAATTAATATTTAGAAAAAGGTTAATTGATTAATTAATTAAGGAATACAAATTGAATAATTAGTAATGTTGAAGGGTGATGATTAGAAGAAATAATTAGTTTAATCAAATAATTAAAGAATTACTTAATTAAATAGACGAATAATTAGTGTATGATCAATGAGGCATTTTAGGTGTCTACATTTTCCCCTCTTTGAGACAATGTCAGAACGACCTTGTTTCAAAGAAAATAAAAAAAATTGCCCCGATAATGGAGGTAGGATGCCCCCTTGAGAGATTGTTTGTGCATTGAAGGCATGAATGATCTCTTGAAAGAAGAAGAATGATTAATTGATGACATGAATGGGTTTGAATAGAGAAAAAGAAATGGTTCGAGTGATTTGTAGATTGATTGAATGATAAGATTGATAGGATTGATGGGATATTGATCTGATAAAGATAAAGTCTAGTTTCAGGAAGGACTCATCATCTATAAGACAAAGATGATCAAAACGTCTAGTTTTAGGAAAGATACATCCTATGTAAGACAAAGATAGATGATCATGTGATAAGGATAGATTGTCAATTCATAAGGCTTGTTCAGTTTGATTGCAGATGTTTGGTTTAAGATAGTTATATCCTTTGTGAACTTCATGCGAAGTGTTTGTTGGATAGCTACTAGGATATTTGATTCTTGTGAGACATGTTATTCCAACTTTTTTGATGTTTTTCGATTTTTAGTTTGTTTTCGAAGAGCTTTTTGATGTTTAGGATTTTTGGTATTTTCTTAATGTTTTTGTGCTTTTTTAGGGATCACATTTCAATGATTTTGTTGTGATTTTGATGTTTTCTTATTTTTAATTTTTTGAAGACTTTTTTGAATGTTTTGGTATTTTTTATGATTTTCAAATGTTTTTGGTATGTTGATGTTTTTGATTGATTTTTTGGATTTTTTTAAAACATGACCTGTCATTAATTGATAAAGATAAGACTAACCTGGACAAAATCCAATAGCCATACTGATCTATGTCATTGTTTTGATTTGTGTGATCATTGATAGGAATATTTGGTTTCAAAGAGTGAGTACCCCATATAAGACCGGTTTGTCTAGTTTCGAGTGTACCCTTCCTTGTATAAGACATGTTGATGTTTGATAAAGTTGGTTGATAGATTGATTAACAAGACATGTGATCAGTTTGACTATAGACTTTGATAGTTTGTCTGTTGTAAAATCAATTGAAATGAGCAAATAAATCTAATTAAGACTCCCTCAAATGATTTGACAAAGCTTTCGTTGATCTTCTCCTTAGTTACTGTTAAATTGGCTCTCAGGTATTGCATTGATTTCCTGCATAGATTAATAACTATTTCAAAGACTGTGATTCTGAATTCTATTATTCTAGATTGAAATAAGAAAAGATCTTGTATTTATAGATTTTCAACACAGAAGGGGTGAGGATTTGAACTGAAGTGTTGATTGATAGTCAACTGAGATTGATTGAAGAGTGAACTCAATTTGATTGATCCATTAACAAGATTTATTCGGGAGTCAACTAAATAGATTAGCGAATTGACTAAGATGACGAATGAGATGACTGAATTGATGAACCAGAAGACTAAATTGATTGATTAGTAAAAAAAAAGATGATTTGGAATGAAAAAGGGAGATTGAAGAGTTAATTGAGATAACTAATTAGATAAATGATTTGATCAACCAGTTTGATTTTCAACACGTGTTGTAGGATTTTGAAATTGAATTTGATTTTCATTTTCAATTTAGATTTGAATTTGGACTTTTGAATGCTGAAATGCACATGAAATTAACTAAAATTCAGATTTGGTGAAATGTGAATTTGATGATTTGGAATTAGATGAAATTAATTGAAATTTGAATTTGGGGAAATATGAATTTTGAGAGAAGTGAAATTAGATGAAATTATTTGAAATTGGAATTTGGGGAATTGGAGGAATAAGTTAATTAATTTAAATAATTTAAATGAAATTATTTAAACATTAGAAATGGAATTAATAAAATAATAAAGATTATTTAATTAATATTTAATTAATACTTAGAAAAGTGTTAATTGACTAATTAATTAAGGAATAGAAATTGAATAATTAGTAAAGTTGAAGGGTGATGATTTGAAGAAATAATTAGTTTAATCAAATGATTAAATAATTACTTAATTAAATAGACAAATAATTAGTGTATGATCAATGAGACATTTTTAGGTGTCTACATTTTCCCCTCTTTGAGACAATGTCAGAACAACGTTGTTTTGAAGAAAATAAAAAAATTCTACCCTGATAATGGAGGTAGAATGCCCCCTCGAGAGATTGTTTGTGCATTCAAGGCATGAATGGTCTCTTGCAAGAAGAAGAATGTTAGATGAAAGATGAAGAATGATTAATTGATGATATGAATGGATTTCATTAGAGAAAAGAAATGGTTCGAGTGATTTGTAGATTGATTGAATGATAAGATTTATGGGATTGATAGGATTGATCTGATAAAGATAAAGTCTGGTTTCAGGAAGGACATGTCCTGTATAAGACAAAGATGATCAAAATGTCTGGTTTCAGGAAAGATGCATCCTTTATAAGACAAAGATAGATGATTGTGTGATAAGGATAGATTGTCGATTGATAAGACTTGTTCATTTTGATTGAAAATGTTTGGTTTAAGATAGTTATATCCTTTGTGAACTTCATGCAAAGTGTTTGTTGGATAGCTGCTAGGATATTTGATTCTTGCAAGACATGTTATTGCAATTTTTGGATGTTTTTTTATTTTTAGTTTGTTTTCGAAGAGCTTTTTGATGTTTAGGGTTTTTGGTATTTTCTCAATGTTTTTGTGCTTTTTTCAAGATCGTATTTGAATGTTTTTGTTGTGATTTTGATGTTTTCTGATTTTTTATTTTTTTAGGACTTTTTTTTAATGTTTTGATATTTTTTATGATTTTCAAATCTTTTTGGTATGTTGATGTTTTTGATTTATTTGAAACATGACGTGCCATTAATTGATAAAGATAAGACTAACCTAGACAAAATCCAGTAGCCATACTGATCTATGTCACTATTTTGATTTGTGTGATCATTGATAGGAATGTTTGGTTTTAAAGAGTTAGCACCCTATATAAGATCGATTTGTCTGGTTTCGAGTGTACCCTTCCTTGTATAAGACATGTTGATGTTTGATAAAGTTTGATCGATAGATTGGTTAACATGACATGTGATCAGTTTGATTGTAGACTTTGATAGTTTGTCTATTGTAAAATTAATTGAATTGAGAAAATAAATCTAATTAAGACTCTCTCAATTGATTTGACAAAGCTTTCATTTCTCTTCTCCTTAGTTGTTGTTAAATTGGCTCTCAAGTATTGCATTGATTTCCTGCATAGATTAGCAACTATTTCAAAGACTGTGATTCTAGATTCTGTGATTCTAGATTGAAATGAGAAAAGATCTTGTATTTATAGATTTTCAAGATAGAAGGGGTGAGGATTTGAACTGAAGTGTTGATTGATAGTCAACTAAGATTGATTGAAGAGTGAACTCAATTTGATTGATCTGTTAAAAGGATTGATTGAGGAGTCAACTAAATAGATTAGCTAGTTCACTAAGTGTTAGACAACTCAGATAATCAAAGGACAACTGAGAGGGGGGGGGTTGTGAGGCCCTACCCCGACTCATCCTAGCATTTCAGTATTTTTCATGTTGAGATTATTATGGATGCTTTATTTTTATGCATTATGAATTTGGAACTTATATGATTCCATGATTTGGATAACATTGATATATATTGATGCTTCATTTCTATGCATTATAGATATAGAACTCTATATGATTCTAGAATAGGATTACTTTGTGATGATGTATGTCATTATTGGAATTGCAAGACTTTACTATGATGATAGAAATAGGATGCATGTTTTATGTATGGATCAGAATTATGTGGATTATGATAATTGCTTATGTGGATTTATTTGGATATAAGATATATCAATTTGTTTAAATATAAATTGTATGCAGAGTGTTTGATGTGTATTCTTATTCATGTGCTTAATATTATATGAGGTTATTGGAATTACTAATGTGTAATTGAGATGCGTAGGAAAATTATCCATGTGACCATGGAAATATTATGGAGAACCAAACCTAGACCTATGTACGTTCGTAAATCCAGGGGTTGTCTATTTGGAGAGACAACACCCCGTATGTATCGTATTTTATTTGTAATAGTAAATGATGCATGTGTGTTAAATTTTATTTATTGATTTATTTAAATCCAACAAGAGACAATTTTCATGTGTAATTTTGTAATGTATTTTATTGTGTCACTTGACACGTGTTGATTTATGTCTTGAATTTTGACTTGTCTCTTGAAGGGAGTTGTTCAACTATATCTTTTTCAAACATTTGAATGTGGTTCTAAAATTTCCTTGGGTAGAGAGTCTTTGGAGTGGTCAACTCAGGTTTGACCCGAAAGTTAACTTCAAATGGGTTTATAAGGGGTCAAATGGACTCCTAGGGGTAGTTTAAAGGTGTTTCCTAAAGCCCATAAGGTATACCTATGAGTTAGGAGTGTTTTTAGGCATGTGTCTACTCCCATGTGACTGTTGAGTCATCCCAAAAAGTGTTTTTTCTAAGATGTGCCAAAATTCAAAATTAGAAGGTGCCATCTAGGTTAGATAACCTTCCCTTTTGATGAGAGATCCTTTTTTATCTTTTTCTTACTTTTTCCTTTTTCAGTTTTAGAAACCAATGAGAACTCTCACTGAGGTCTTCTTAGGCAAGAATGAGAGATTTTGTGGGTAATCACCCACTCTCCATTTTTGGAGACTATGCATTTTGAAAAGTGAGTTTTTTTTTTTATTTGAAATTTGGCTAAGTGTAGAAGGGAGGATTGTGGATTTGGGCTGCTCATCCTCAAACTAGTTCTAGCATACCTTTGGGCAGATTGAAGGTTGGTTCATCTCTTTGCTTTTTACATTGCATGTCTATGTTGGAAAGTTTGGTTGTATGTGAGAGTGATTCTTTTATATTTTCTTTTGTGAAAATTATTATTATGTGATCTGTCTTTTATTTCCTTGTATGCATTTTCTGTGTTTTGGGAGTAACCAAGGCCTTCTACTCTTGGGAGAGTAGGATGGTCCTGTGGGTGGTAGAAGTTTGACAACCCTCGAGTTAGAGACTCTCTTTATGAGAGTGAACTCAAGGGGTGTATTTGTTACCCTTGCTGCATGGCCTGGTTTGTGCATTTGGGGGTCATAAGGGGAGAAAGTATGGCATGAATTCCTTGGGAGGGCATAAGGAATGTGGGGTTAATGATCTTATGAAATAACTTTGTCTTCCATGAGGTGGCATTGTGTTCTACCATTCTTGCAGTCTCCTCAGGGTATTTGGTCCACTACCACCCATGTAAAATCACCACATTTTGTGATGGAGAGTAGCCTTGGTTGGGAAAGTGTTTGCTATATCTTTTTCCCTTGCTTGTTGTGTTTGCATGTCTGTAACCTATCTAGGGCTTAGTTCTCCAAGCTCGGGGGTGGCTTCTAGTAAGCCTAGGCTGGGAGGTGAGCACTCCATTGTCAAGCCTTATAATTTATTTGTAGGATTGCTTGGAAAGAAAAGGGACAAGCTAGGAGTTGCTGGGTTTTGTACTTGATTTGCAGAAAAAAAAATAAGAAAAGGGATGCTATATTTTTCAGTTGCAGAAATGTAAATAAACGTTGCATGTTGTATTTATTTTGAAAGGAATGTATTCATTTATTTAAAGTCCTCATTTAATAGAAAAGAGAGACTAGATGGGTATCTCACCCAATTGTAATGTTGACTATATTGCCTTTTAAATAAACTTTAAAGAAATGCATTATTTTTATTAAGTATTATTTTGTTGCAAAAAAAATTGAAATGTGTATTTCTGGATTTAGTTCCTATAGTTCTGAAAATAATATTTGTTGAATGCATGTTATTTTTGAAAATAAAAGTTCAGTCTATTTCCTTATGCATATCTCTAAGTCTAATTTAAATAATTCTAGATTAATGTAGTTGCTGAATATATTTTAATAAAATCTATCATTTTCTATTTATTTATTCGCAGAAAATAAATCTAAAATTATCATGTCTATCTCTAAGATTTATTTCAATAATTCCTAGTCTAATATAGTTGTTGTTTAAATTTAATCAATTCTATCATTTTCTCCTTAATTTATTGCAGAATGAAAGTCTACTATTTGCACTATAGATTTAAGACTAGATCTAAAAAGAAGAAATATAAATATTAGACTTGTTGGTATTTTGGTATGGTTTTGTCATTGATGTCAACACCTACTAAAACACTAGCACTTTGGTGATCCAGCAGCATTCACCGGCAAGCAAGTAACTATTGCATAGTTACTGGTATATGGTTCACTGACAGGATATAATGTTCACTGACACTTGGAATGATATGGAAAACACTTGGTAATGTCGAAGACATCGTGTAGACACTTTGTTTTGAAGAATTAATCATTGGTATATTCATATTTGCATATTTGCCTTTATCGACAAATAGGTCTAGGGTTACCTAGGGTTACACTGATAGGTTTATCTTTTCCAGATCAACATAGCACACTATAGAGATGATTTAACATTGGTGTAAATGCATTAAGCCGACATGTTTAATCGGTTATTGCATCAGATATTATATTGTTTGTAAAATGTTTTATTGTAGTATCTTGTAGAGTCAACCTACTAAAATTGGTCTTAGGTTATGGTATAAATGTAAGATCTTATTTGTAAGATCGAATGTGGAATGCGAAAAAGAATTGTGTGAAGGTATATGCAAGATTAAGCAGAGGTATACACGAAGACATCATTTGAAGGTGAAGCTAGGTTTTTATGAAAGCATATCAGCATTACATCGGTACTGAATCCAGCATATGAAGATGCTATTCTGTGCAGTACATTCTTATTGGATTTAACCATCCAACTGTAGTCAGTGTGACTCCCATTTTTGTGTTTGAGCAATGAGCTCTAGGCTATTGGCCTTTCTGCATGCACAGACCCCATTTATGTACACTTACTATCTACAATAGTATCATCTGATTGTGGGTAAGGTTTCCCACCATGGTTTTTCCCCTTACAAGGTTTCCATGTACAAATATTGGTGTTATGTGTTGTGGATGACTTTATGTTTATGTTTCATGCATTAATCTTTACTGGTATAGCAATTTACTATTAACACTGTCTACCGGCACACTTAATTGGTTTACTGGTATTAAGCATTAAGTTGGTTAAGTGGTTTTTGGTTTGAATTTATTAGACAACTGATTCACCCCCCCCTCTCAGTTGTCTCCGGGACCTAACAAATTGTATCAGAGCCTAGTGCTCTTTTGCAGAATTTTAACAACTTGAGGAGATCCAATGTCTACTAATTATTTTAGGAAGGATAGTCCTAAACTTGATGGAACCAACTATGGGATATGGAAGATCAGGATGGAGACACATCTGAATTGCATTGGTAAAGACATCTGGAAAGTTACAAAGAATGGTTATACTGCTATTGTAGCTAGTCAGACTGCTCCAACTACCTTAGCTAAAGATGAGGAGAATGATTGCAAAGCAAGAGAAGCACTTTTGAGCGCATTATCAGATCAACAAATCATGGGATTATTAGATAGGTCTACTGCTAAATCTATTTCGGATCATTTGGAAACACTGAATGAAGGAGATTCCATAGTCAAGATTTCAAAACTTGAAAGGTTCCGAGTCAGGTATGAACATCTGAAAATGGAAGAAGATGAAAGGATTTCTTCTTTTATGGAAAGAGTAAATGAAATTGTTTTGGGTATTAAATGTTGTGGAGGAACCTTAAGTGAGGATGAAATTGTTTCAAAAATCCTAAGAGGATTTCCACCGGCATATAAAATGAAGGTTACTACTATAAATGAGTTGAGAACAATGCCTAATACATCAGTAACTAGGGATACATTGATTGGAAAACTTTCAGCCTTTGAAATTGAGGAATTTGGTCCTGTTGCTACTATAAAGACAGATTTGGCCTTTAAATCATCAACATCATCTGCTCCATCATTTGACAAATCAGATTGGAAAGCCTTCTATGCAAGAGAACTTGAAGAAAATAAGAAGGAAAATGAAGAGCTTGAAGAACTTGAAGCACTATTTGCAAGGAAAATGCCAAAAGGTCCAGTTGGAAGTAAGTATGAAGTTAAAGCACCCTTTAAATGTTTCAACTGCAATAAGATTGGTCATATGGCTTCGAGATGCCCTGATAGACATGCTAGACTAAGAGAAGAAGCTAGAAGAACATACAAGCCTAATCCTGAATATCAGAAATACAGATTTAAGAAGAACAAAGACAAATCTTGTTACATTGTAGACAATGGATGGGTTTTTGTTGCTATAATAGAAGATCAACTGACACCTACTGCTCAACTGGTAGAACAAGCCCTAGCAACTAAAGTTGAAGTAAAGGATGAATGGATCATTGACTCAGGATGTTCACATCATATGACAGGAGACAAAGGTAAATTCTTGAACTTTCAAGAATACAATGGAGGTTTAGTAAGATTTGGAGATGACAAAGCCTATTCAATCAAAGGTAAGGGTACAATATCTCTTAATGGTAAGCATAACACTGACAATGTCTACTATGTTGAAGGATTAAAGAATAATCTTTTAAGTGTTGGTCAATTGGTTGAGAAGGGATTTCAGTTACAATTTAAAAATGGAAAATGCAAAATCATGAATAGAACTGGTTTGATAATTGCAACCGGTAATCAAACTAGAGGTAATATCTTTCATTTGAATAATAGTGAAAAGGCATGCTTGATTGCTCATATAGATGAAAGTTGGTTATGCCATAAGAGACTCTGTCATGTAAACTTTGATTGCATGGTGAAGATCAGTACTTCTAAGGCAGTTAGAGATCTACCTAAAATTGTGAAACCTCATAATATAATTTGTAAGGAATGTCAATTTGGAAAACAAGTTAGACCTAGTTTCAAAAGTATTCCAGAAAAATCCAATAATGCTCTTGATTTGATTCAGACTGATTTATGTGGTCCATCTAGAACTAAAAGCTTACAAAGTGATAGATATTTCATGCTAATTATTGATGATTATTCTAGAATGTGTTGGGTCACTTTTCTCAAAGAAAAATCAGAAGCACTTGGAAAGTTCAAACTGTTCAAAGCAATGGTTGAAAATGAGTAAGAAAATCAAATGTTTAAGATCAGACCAAGGAGGTGAATTCACATCTAAGGATTTTAATACATTCTATGAAGTGAATGGAATCAGAAGACAGTTATCAACACCTCGGACACCACAGCAGAATGGAGTTGTTGAAAGGAAAAACAAAACTATCTTGGATGCAGCAAGAAGTATGTTATCTGAAGAAAATTTACCACATATATATTGGAGAGAAGCAGTTAGCACAACTGTCTATACATTCAACAAAGTTCACATCAAAGGTGAAACTGGTAAGACCCCTCATGAACTATGGTTTTGTAATACTCCTACTCTTAAGTATTTCAGAATTTTTGGAAGTAAATGTTATATTAGAAGAGATGAGTATATTGGCAAATTTGATCCTAGAAGTGATGAAGCAATATTTCTTGGTTATTCATCTAAGAGCAAGGCATATAGATGTTTTAATAAGAGATTGCAGAAAATTGTTGAGAGTACAAATGTAAAGATTGATGAACAATTCAGAGGAACTTCAAGGTATATAGACTCTGAACGGGCAACAAAAATTGTGACAAATGAACCTACACTAAATCCGCCGGTACAGAATGAAGATCCAGTTACCCCGGTACCATCAGAGGATTCCACAGTAATTGAAGAACAACAACAAACTAAGACACCCCAGTATGTAAGATTGAATCATTCTGAAGATCAGATAATTGGAAACAAATTTAAAAGAGTTATGACAAGAGGAAGATTGGCAAATGAAGAGGTATGTCTTATTTCTCAAATTGAACCATCATCTATCAATGAGGCATGTGAAGATAAATTTTGGATTAAAGCTATGGAAGAAGAATTAGGACAAATTGAGAAAAATAATACTTGGACATTAGTTCCCTAGCCTAAAGATAAAAATGTAATTGGAACCAAATGGGTATTTAGGAACAAATTTAATGAAGATGGTAAGGTTGTCAGAAATAAAGCAAGACTAGTGTGTAAGGGATATTCTCAGAAAGAAGGAGTTGATTACAATGAAACCTTTGCACTAGTAGCTAGAATCGAGGTAGTCAGATTATTCTTGGCTTTTGTAGCTCACAAGAACTACAAAGTTTATCAAATGGATATTAAATGTGCATTCTTGAATGGAGATCTTGAAGAGGTAGTCTATATTGAACAACCTGATGGCTTTTATTTGACAGGTGACAATGATATGGTTTGCAGGTTAAGAAAAGCTCTGTATGGATTAAAACAAGCCCCAAGAGCTTGGTATGTAAGGTTGGATAAGTATCTTTTAAAGATTGGTTTTACTAAAGGAAATGCAGACATCAATTTATATTACAAAATAACTAATGATGATATCTTTATTATAGAAGTATTCGTTGATGATATAATCTTTGGAGGAGAAGATGGATTATGTAAGGAATTCTCTATTAAAATGCAGCAAGAATTTGAAATGTCTATGATTGGAGAAATAAAATTCTTTTTAGGATTACAAATTTCACAGATTGATAAAGGTAAATTTTTTAGTCAATCCAAGTACCTAAAAGAGTTACTAAAGAAGTTTGGGATGGAGAACTCTAAACCGGTAAGCACACCTATGACTACAGATGACAAATTATCTCAAAGAGATGAATCTACACCTGTTAATCCACCTAGATACAAATCTATGATAGGAGGTTTACTATATTTGACACAAACCAGGCCTGATATTATGAATGTAGTATGTATTGTTTCTATATTTCAAAGTAATCCTAAGGAAAATCATGAATCAGCTATAAAAAGGATTTTCTGGTACTTACAAGGCACTACAAATCTTGGATTATGGTATCCTAGAGATGCAAAATTTGATCTATGTGCATACACAGATGAAAATTGGGCAAGAGATGTGGATGATAGAAAAAGCACCACCAACGGAGCATTCTTTCTTGGAAAGAGATTAGTTTCTTGGTTGAGTAAGAAACAAAGTTGTACATCTTTATCAACAGCAGAATCAGAATATGTTGCAGCAGCAACTAACTGTACATAGGTACTATGGCTTAAACAAATGTTGAAAGACATAAAGGTAAAATGCAAGGAACCTATTACTATATATTGTGATAACACTGCAGCAATTGATATATCTAAGAATCCGGTATTACATTCTAAAACAAAACATGTTTCTATCAAACTGAAATATCTAAGGGAAAAAGTTGAAGAAAAAGAGATAAAACTGGTTTATGTGAATACTAAAGAACAGCTTGTAGATATTTTCACAAAACCTTTGCCTAAGGAGACTTTTGAATATCTCATAGATCAGCTTGGAGTCATACCACCAATGGTAGAGACTTAGACAGTTGATGATTGTCATCAACCGGCAGAAT
Source organism: Cryptomeria japonica (assembly GCF_030272615.1). Taxonomy (NCBI): domain Eukaryota; kingdom Viridiplantae; phylum Streptophyta; class Pinopsida; order Cupressales; family Cupressaceae; genus Cryptomeria; species Cryptomeria japonica. The sequence goes on from NC_081407.1 coordinate 526,186,315, forward strand.
TGAAAGACAAATCTTTTACTCCGGTCTTTGATGAGGAAGCTACTTTTCAGGGGGAGTAGTTGGTATATTGAATTGATTGGTATTTTGTATATGAACTTTGGCCTTTGATGTCAAAGGGGGAGAGATATCTATGGAAAAACACATTATCTTTTAAGGAGAGATTGGTAGAGAAATTGATATTGAAAATCCTTGGATAAACACATGTTGCTCCCAAGGGGAGAGATTGTTGTTTAAGGGAGATTGTTGGTTTTTGGTATTTGGCATTTCTGTTTTGGCACTTTGATGGTTTTTCCATCTTGTGTTGCCATCAATGCCAAAAGGGGAGATTGTTGGTATTTTGGTATGGTTTTATCATTGATGTCAACACCTACTAAAACACTAGCACTTTGGTGATCCAACAACATTCACCGGCAAGCAAGTAACTATTGCACAGTTACTGGTATATGGTTCACTGGAAGGATATAATGTTCACCGGCACTTGGAATGATATGGAAAACACTTGGTAATGTCGAAGACATCATGTGGACACTTTGTTTTGAAGAATTAATCATTGGTATATTCATATTTGCATATTTGCCTTTACCGACAAATAGGTCCAGGGTTACCTAGGGTTACACCAGTAGGTTTATCTTTTCTAGACCAACATGGCACGCTATGGAGATAATTTAATATTGGTGTAAATGCATTAAGCCGACATGTTTAATCGGTTATTGCACCAGATATTATATTGTTTGTAAAATGTTTTATTGTAATATCTTGTAGAGCCGACCTACTAAAATTGGTCTTAGGTTATGGTATAAATGTAAGATCTTATTTGTAAGATCGAATGTGAAATGCGAAAAAGAATTATGTGAAGGTATATGCAAGATTAAGTAGAGGTATACACGAATAGATCATTTGAAGGTGAAGCTAGGTTTTTATGAAAGCATATCAGCATTACACTGGTACTGAATCCAACATATGAAGATGCTATTCTGTGCAGTACATTCTTATTAGATTTAACCATCCAACTGTAGTCAGTGTGACTCCCATTTTTGTGATTGAGCAATGAGCTCTAGGCTGTTAGCCTTTCTGCATGTGCAGACCCCATTTATGTACACTTACTATCTGCAGTAGTATCATCTGATTGTGGGTAAGGTTTCCCACCATGGTTTATGTACACTTACTAAAAAATATATATATAACATTATTCATCTATGAAATTTCACATTAAACCTACCCATGATCTAAACATGAATAGATTATATATATATATATATATATATAAATATATATATATGTAAATATATATAAATATATCAATATTTAAATAAATATATTTGTTTATATAAATTAAAAAAAATAAAAATAAAAATAATAATTTATTATTACAAAAAATAAGGGGTTTAATTTTTTATTTTTTTAAATACTAAGCAAAGGGGGGTACCTCGCCCCCCCCCCCCCCAACACACAGTGGGCGGCGACCCCCAACGGTTGCTGCAGTCGCCACTATGGGCCGCAACCCATAGTTGGGGAGGCTTCGACCCCCCCTCTATGGGCGGCGCCCCACAGCGGTGGCACTGTCGGGCTACGGGCCGTGACCCACAGGCTCAGCAGTGGTCGTCCCTGCCGGGAGCCTCTCGTGACCTCCGCCACTGCCGCCCCTATGAACAAAGAAACCTCTGCTCTTCCACACCTATATTTGGCACATGGACAAAATCCTTTCTTAATGTCAGATGGGTGGCGGCGAATTATTTGGCATCAAAATTTGGTCATGGGCCATATAATTGAAAATTCAATTTCTTAAATTCTAATTCCAAATTCAAGGCATCAGAAACACTATTATAAATTAAATAAGTTAATTCAATAGGAAATGAGATACTCAACTGATGTCTAGCTCTATACTTTGTATCAATATAGGCTAGCTGCCTGCATATCTCTATTAAAATCTATCTGTCAAATGCATATCTAGGCAGCTTGTACGGTTCTCCTTCAAAACCCCCTACCCTTAGGTAAGTAAACTTAGGAAACTGTATGAAGAAGCTGCCATAAGTACCAATCAATTTCATAGCTTCATCCGACAACCTTTTATGAATGTTTCTCATCAATTCATACACCATTTTGCCTAGAAAAATATCATGCAATTTACGATAATTTTCACAAGACCTTTGTTGTTGTAGATGTGGGTGATATTCAAATATTTTCATATTATCCACCAATGCTTCATGATACAAACCAAACCATGACCTAATACATGCCAAGAAATACAGAAGATATGATGGCATATAGAATTTTTTATTACCAAAGCAACTCAAACCTTCATGCAGCCTGTCTACAATCAATTCTGCCCAATCAATATATCTTTTCTCACAAGAAATGACCTGTATGAAAAAGTACATCCAATCTTCCCAATAAAAGGCAATTTGGTTTCCCCTCACTCTATGTAACAAAATGACTATATCCCTGACTTCTTTGATTAGATCTTCCCAGGTCAATGGACTTGGCAGTCAGGAACCTTCTCTTTGAAACTTTAACAACCAATTTCTAGCAATGACATTCCTATAGAATGATTTATTTTGTGAGAAAATTCCCTATGAATTGCACATCATCCAATCCTCGTATTGCTCCTTTTCAGGTGTTTTCATAATGACAGCAACAACCTCCCAACTAACCCTAAATAGAACCTCACCATCTACACCTCTCATACATCTCTCAGTAGGGTCATATCTATTCATGCATTCTAGAACCAGATCAGGACATGACACCACTGGAGGGAAAGTTGTCGCTTCCACTATCCCACTATCCAGAATCCTCTGCATTAAGGGAGAACCAGTGTTGGGGCAAGGGCACTTAGCAATTTTTGTTGAGTTTGTTTCCAGGATGTTGGAATCCTATTCTTAGTTTTTTCATAAGTCTAAGAGGCCATGAGTGTGTGCTCAAATGATTGTAAGGGCCCTAAGAGTCTTTGTTTGGCCAATGTTGGCATGTGAGCTCTTAAGGGTGCCAAGTAGAGTACTTACTAGGATAAGTTGTTTTTGGGTTAATATAGGTTGGTTGGTGTTATTTTGGGGTTGTTGAGGTCATATGAGTCACTTGGAAGTGACCAAGTTTGGGATTGAGAAAAGTTGCTCACTCAATGAAAAAATGCAAAAGTTGCTCATAGCAACTTTGCCACATTTTCAATTTTTAGAAAAACATGAGAGGAGAGGGAGGAGCGGGAGGAGAGGGAGGAGCGGGAGCTCAAATTTCAAATTTCCATCAAGGCGGGAACCCTGGTTCCAATGGTGAGAGCGGCCAGATCAATGGTGCTAGTCCTATGGACGATAAGGACAAGCCCCCAGATCTCCTAGTTCCGGTTGCTGACTCACAGTCCGGTGGTACTCTGTTTGCCATGATAGTGGATTCTTCAGGGCATCTGGGGGTAGGGTCCAATGGGGGGCCTATGCCACTTGTAGACTCCGTGGATAACGGGAGGGAGGGAAAAAAATGGTCTTCCCTTTTTGGATCTAGACCAACTGGTAAATCCTCCCTTCCTCCCGTTAAGAACATTTATGACCCTTCTGGTGGTAAGTTTGCTATCTCCATCCCTGACCAGGTTCTGGACCATAATATCAACAGTATGTCAAACTCCTTGGTAGGGAAGTTTATGGGTCCACGCCCAAATATTGAAGTTGTTAGGGCCTTTGTTAATCAAAAGTGGGCACTAAAAGGAAATGTAGAGGTCTCAGCTCTTCCCAAAGGTCTTCTGTCTTTCTCTTTTTTGTGTGAAGAAGATAAGGTTAAGACCTTGTGTGGGAGTCCCTAGATGGTGGGAAAGATAGCCCTGGTTCTAAGAAAATGGCATATGAAATTAAATATGATTGATTCTATTCTGGCGTAGGTTCCAGTGTGGATAAAACTCCCAGGATTGCCTCTCGAGTATTGGGCAGAAAGCATCTTCTCTAGAATAGAAAGTTCTTTTGGTGATCTGCTCTCTATTGACCCAGTCACTACTTCAAAAAGAAGATTAACCCATGCAAGGTTCTATGTTGGAGTAGCCCCTAAAGCAGATATGGCGGAACAGATTGATCTAGTTTCAAAACTGGGAACCTGGAAGCAACATATAGAATATGAAACTATTCCTTTTGCTTGTTTCCATTGTAAGAAGGTAGGTCATTGGGCAAAATCTTGTCTGAAAAAGAAAAAGGTGGAGCCTAATCAGTTAAAACCTCAGATTGAAAGCCAGAATATGCCAGAGAAAAGGGTGTGGCAAGTTAAAAACATAGAAAATAAGGAAAAAAATCCAAATCACTTTTCTCCTTTGGGGGAACAAAAGCAAGCCTCAAACTCTATCCTCAGTCTCACTGTTCAGGAGGTAGATAGGAATGAAACAACCAAAGCTAGTCCCATAAAAATTACGTAGAAAATGGATTTGAATGATCAGAATGATCCTCCAATAGCAAAAGATGAAGTGGTGGATGACACATATGAAAATCAGGCAGTAGAAGCTAGAGACTATCAACCGGAGGAAGGTGAGATCCCAGATCCACAAGTTGAAAGGACAGACTCTTCTGTAGCCATACCTAGTTCCAAAATACAAGAAGCCCAAAAGTGTGCAATTTTGGGATTGAGTCTTTCGGATTTAGATCAGCATTCAAGAACAGCAAACATTATTTCAACTGATTCCAGAACTCCTAAATGGGGTAATGAAGATGAAATTTCCAAAATCCTAACCAATCCGGAAGTGGCTCTTGTGTCAGAAATGGAATGGAAGCAGCCTAAACATAGAAGTAAGAAAGCAGCAACACCCTCAATACCCTTGATTAGGAAATCCAGCAGAATAGCTCAAGTTGATGTGGGATATGTCTCCTCTTCCCCAGGGTGACCATCTAATCACAAAGTTAGAGACATGGAGGCCAGCAAGAACATAGTAGATGGAACTCAGAAAACTCTCAAGGAGCTAGGAATTGGTAAGTAGTTGAAGATAATCTCTTGGAATTTAAGGGGTCTAAACAATCCCCATAAACATGACATTATTAGGAATATGATAAGAGATAGCAATCCTGACATTTTTCTCATTCAAGAAACCAAAATGAGTAGAGAAAAAGTTGAATCTTTGAAGTTTTTCAAAAATGGTAAAATTAGTGGGGAAAGTTCTGAGGGTGCTTCTAGAGGCATTGCAACCATCTAGAATCTTAACACTGTTAAAGGCCAGGTCATTATCCAGGAAGGTAATTTTTCTTGTATTAAATTTGAGCATCTTAAAGATGGTTTTTCATGGGTTCTCACAAACATTTATGCTCCTAATACCTTAAAGGCTACAAACTCTTTTTGGAAAAGGATAAAACAGGCTAGGGAAAGTTTCAAAAATCTAAGTTGGATGGTTATGGGGGATTTCAATACGCCTTTAAAAGAGGAGGAAAAATTTGGAGGCAACCCGCCTCAGTTGGAAAGTAGAATGGCTCTCATGGATTTTATTAATTCTCTAGCTCTTAATGATTTAGAGATACAGGGTTGTAATTTCACATGGACAAATAGAAGAAATGGTAATGACCTTATTCAAGTGCGCCTTGATCGAACTCTTATTTCTGATGATTGGTACAGTCAGTATTTCTATTCTTTATCTGCACATATTTGGGTTGGTTCTAATCACTTTCCAATTACTTTTAATGCTGATTTGATCAACAGAAGAAAAAACTATCCCTTTAGATTTGAAAAAATGTGGACTCTTCACCCTTATATTAAAAAGTATATTAAAAAATGGTGGAGTATCCAAGTTGAGGGAATGACAATGTTCAAAGTGGTTAAGAAGCTCAAAAGTGTGAAGGACAACATCCGAATCTGGAATAAGAACAACTTTGGGAATATATTTGAGGCTAAGAGTAAAATTCAGGAAAACCTAAAAGAGATACATGACCAGATCCAGAAGGATGGTTTAAGTACTGTTTCTATTGCTGAGGAGAATGAGATTCTTAAGAAATACCATGATATTATTACTAAAGAGGAAATGTTCTGGAAGTAGAGATCGAGATGCAAATGGCTCAAGGAAGGAGACAGGAATACAAGATTCTTCCATATGTCAACTATCAAACATAAAGCTGCCAACAGGATGAACAAGTTAGTTGTGGACAGTGGGGAGTTCGTCAAGGAAGATGAAATAAGGAATGAAGCTAAGAGGTATTTCTCGGACCTCCTTTCGAGGGATCAAAGTCTGGATGCTGAAGCTTAGTCCTCTTTTCTTCAGAACATTCCTCATCTCATTGATGCCCAGAATAATGTTTTTCTCTCTTCCATTCCTTCCACCTTAGAAATTAAAAATGTTGTTTTCTCCTTTGATGGAAATAAAGCTCCTGGTCCTGACGGCTTCCCAATGCTCTTTTTTCAAGAGTTCTGGGACATTATCGGGACTGATGTTGCTAATGGGGTTAAGGAATTCTTTGGGGCTAGAAAACTCTTGAAGGAAATAAATGGTACTTTTATTGCTCTTATCCCCAAGATTCAAGGTGTTGATTCTCTAGACAAGTTCAGACCTATTAGCCTCTGTAATTCCTTTTACAAGATCATATCTAAGGTCCTGACCTCTAGACTCTTGTCTATTCTCCCGACTTTTATTAAACACCAGCAGAATGGGTTTTTTCCTGGAAGACAAATTATCGATTCCATTATTACTATTCATGAGAATATTCACTCTCTTGTTAAAGCGAAGAAGCAGGGTCTCATCCTTAAGCTTGATCTCTCCAAAGCCTATGATAGGGTGGACTGGTCTCTTCTACAGAAAGTCCTCACTACTTTTGGGTTTGCCCCAAGAGTTGTAGATCTTTTATCCCAACTTACCACTACTGTGTCCTTTGCTATTCTTGTCAATGGTTCTCCTTCAACCTTTTTCCAAGCTTCGAGAGGTCTTAGGCAAGGAGATCCTATCTCCCCCATCCTATTCATTATTATGGCAGAATGCTTTGGACAGACCATGGAAAATTTGGTGCAGATAGGATCCTTTAAGGGTCTCCAACCTTCTTCTGCTGACCTTATTTGTTCACACCAGCAGTTTGTTGATGATACAATAATTATGGGGGATTCAAGCATCTCAGAAGCTAAAGTTCTGAAGAATACCTTGTGTAAATATGCTTCTGTAATGGGGCAGCTTATTAACTGGGCCAAAAGTGATGTCTTTTTCATTAACACTCTAGAGAGAAGACAACAAAGGATCAGCAGAATTCTGGAGTGTAAGATTGCTGACCTTCCTGCTACCTACCTTGGTCTCCCCATGGGGATTGCCCCTCCTGACTCCTATTGGAGTTCGCTGGTTGATAAATTTCACAAAAAACTTGCAGGTTGGAAAGGAGCTCTCTTAAGTCAAGCTGGTAAGCTCCTTCTTCTTAGGGCTACTCTTCAAAGTATCCCCATTTATGCTCTTAGCTTATTCAGAATTCCAGTCAAGTATGCTGAAGCTATTGAGAAAATTCAAAGAAGATTCCTATGGTCTGGGGTGGAGGAAAAGCAAAGAATGTCCTTGGTGGCATGGGATCAGGTCTGCAAGCCAAAAAGCAAAGGTGGTCTAGGGCTTAGGAGGATTCGCACTTTAAATGAAGCTCTCTTGTCAAAACAAGTTTGGAGATGGTTTAACTCTGATTCTGAATGGTGCAAAATTTGGAGAAGTAAGTATCCTCTTCTGTCCTCTTCTCTATCTTCTTTTCTTAATTCGGATCTTAGTATAAATGGATCTCATATCTAGAACCATGTTTCTAAATGTAAAGAGGTGATTGCTAAAGGTGTGACATGGAAACTTGGAAATGGTAGAAAAGTGAGATTCTGGGAGGATCCTTGGCTTTTTGACAAACCCCTAATGGATTTCTATGAGTGGGCTTCCCATGCCCCCTCTTGTATTGGCTCTTTTGGTACCTTAGTGGCAGATTACTAGGATGGGAACAACTGGCAGAACATTGATAGTATTCATCCCAGTCTCTCCAAGCTCAAAACCCAACTGTCTGCTATCTGGCTGAATAAGGAAGAGGATTCCTTGATCTGGAGATATAACCCCAAAGGTACCTTTACTGTATCTTTGATGTATTGTATCCTCTCCCCCTCCCCTCCTATGAATCCTTTCTGGTCTAAAGCTTGGTTAAAAGGGCTAACTCCTAAAATCAATATGTTCTTCTGGACTATTCTCTAAAATAAGATCCTTACTATTGACAGCCTTAAATGCAGAGGTTTTGCCCTTCCAAATAGGTGTGTGTTGTGCTTTCAAGAGGAAGAGTCAGTGGACCATCTTGCCCTCCACTGTTCTTTCTCAACCTCTGTTTGGGAAAGCTTCCTCAAAAGCTTTAGTCTTGCTTGGGTGTTTCCTAGTAACATCAAAGATTTGTTCTCTTCCTGGCAAATTCATTGGACCAACTCTTTTCAGAGGTGTATGTGGTAGCTCTCTCTACCTCACATTCTGTGAGCTCTCTGGAAGGAAAGAAACAACCAAATTTTTAGGGATGTGTCCTTAAATCAAGACATTGTTTTTCAAAAAATTCAAAGGGCTATTCAGGAAAATATGGGAACTATGGAGGTCTCTTGTTACTCAAACAACTCTTTGGAGTCAAATATCTTAAGAACCTAGAATATGAAGATCACTGATGGTCATAATATCAGCCACAACAAAAGGCTTGAAGTTAAATGGCAAACCCCTCCCCATGGTTGGCTTAAAATCAATTTTGATGGAGCAGCCAAAGGAAATCTAGGTCCTTCAAGCTGTGGAGCTATTCTCAGAGATGAAAAAGGCATTTGCAAAGGTATGGTTGCTGTCCCTATTGGCATTCAAACCATTCATAAGGCGAAAGTTATGGCAGCCCTTCAAGGCATTATTCTTGCCAAAAAATGGAACTGTACCCATCTCTAGATCAAAGGGGATTCCAATAATATTATTAAGTGTCTCAATGGGACCTCTCAGCCCTCTTGGTCGATCCACAATATAATTTTTTCTGCCATTGACATCATTAGAACCTTCAAAAAATGCCACATATCCCATATATATCAGGAGGCCAACTGTTCTGCTGATTGGGCTGCAAACGTGGTAGTGAAGAATGATACAATTACCACGTGGACAGGTGAGAGCGGTCTTCCTAGAGATGTAAGACAAATCATAATAAATGAAAGATATCGAAGTACCCCAAAGAATCTTGATTGACAAGGCAATTATGATATGTACTGAAGTAAGCACTTCGAGTAACTTCGATAATGAGGGAATTACTCATTATAATATCAAAGTTAGTAGAACGTGCATTATAACTTGTCAAATCATTAATGCTACGCACGCTTTTTGGGATTTTGTCTTAGTTTTGAAAAGCTTTTTGTTTCACCAGCTCTGTAACCTGAACTTGACTGTGAGAAATGACACCATGGGCGGAAATAGGAGAAGATATGAGCCAGGAAGTTGCAAGGAGTGGAAACAGAAAGAAGAGGTGTGGGAAATTTTGCAGAAGGGTGGTCTTTCGAGCTTCCTTGAGAGACTCCATGGCTGTGATGGAAAGATAACCAGCTTCTTCTGCAAAAATTGGAAGAAGGGCAAGCTTAAAATGGGTGACCAACTAGTGGAAATTGACGAAGAGTTAATAGCTAAAGCTATGGGACTCAAAAGGGAGGGCTGCAATTTCTACAGAGATAGGAAGGTTGGCAGGGAAGCCATTGAAAGGTACCCGGTCATAGAGAAAGAGAAGAAAAGACTGGTAAAGTTGAGCAAAACCTATTACTCGCCTAGGGCTTTTGCAAAGCCCTGGCGGGAAATTCTCTTTGTTTTAATGAGGTATATAACTCTAGATGGCAGGTTTACAAAGGTATATGGATATCACTTTGTCCTCTTAAATCATTTTAGGCATAACGATAAGGTGAATTTCCCTTACTTCTTGCTCTGTTCTATGAATGCATCCCTAAAAGCATATAAAGAAAATCCTCGAGGTGACACTGCAATGCACCGGGGACTTATGGTCCTCATTTATGATCATCTAAAGGCCAGTAAAATCAATCGAATGCAGCTCTCTATGGATTCAGAAGAAGAAATGTCTAATTCTAATTTCTCGGAGGAGGAGGATTCAGATAATGATTCCTTGACTAAAAATGAGGAATGCTCTGACGACTCAGAGTATGAGAGGAGCAAGAAGAGGAAATCAAGACCCTCTTCTTCTAAGAGTAAAAAACCCCAAAGCAAACCCTTGATTAGTATTTCTTCGGAAGAAGAGGACTCTGATTTCCCTGAGGAAAAGAAGAACCCTAAGGGAGTGCTGAAGGAAAAAAGTAAAATCCAAGCCCAACCCAGGAAGTAGCAAAAGAAAACAGAGGAGGCTGGCAAAGATCCGGAGGACACAGGCAAAGAACCGAAAGAGGACAAGCAAACAAGAACCCTGGAAGCTGAACAAAGCCTGGAGATGGAGACTATGGAGGAGACCCTCAGGGCCGCTGACACTATTTCTGCCCTCCATATTGCTAAAGATGAACAGATAACCCCTGGTAAAGTTACTCCTTCTCCTAGTCCTCTCCCCGAGGCCTTGAAGGGTTTTATGAAAACCTTTGAATGGCTTATTGATGGGAATAAGAATATTGTGGATGAATACAAAAAACTCTGCAATAGAGTCATGATCTTGGAGACCATCAACATTGGAGAGGGGAACACTATGGCCAATTATATCGAAGATTTGAAGAACACAATTGCTAAAGCGGAAGACATCAGAGATACCTTTAATCCCCGGTTTGAGAAAATTGAAAAGGGGATACAGGATAGAAAAACCTTGGAGGAAACTAGCAAAAAAAATCTCTCGGATACAATTGCCAAAGTGGAAAAGATAGAGGAGTGCCTCAAGAACATTGCAGAGCAGAGTCTTAGCATTCTAAAAATCTCAACCAACAACACCCATACCCTCATCAGCAAGCTCGATGATGAAAAGGAAACCCAGGAAATTGACCTGGATGCAGAAGGAACCGGGGAAGCCCAAGGTCCCAGAACTCACACCCATGGAAAGAGGAAGGAAAAGAAAGTGAATAAGGACCTAGAGGAGCTAAAAGCAGTTGGGGTGACCTATGATGAGCTGGTGACTAAGGCAGAGGATCTGCTGAAGAAAATTACTATGTAGTGTCTCCTTGGGTTTTTTGTTGTTTTTTGTTGTTTAGTTATTTTTTCTGTTCGCTCATTTTTTGGACCAGTCGCTTTATATGAGGACTCTATTTTCTCAGCTTTTTATTTTAACTATGTTGTAATGGTTTCGGGTCCTTAAAACCTATTTTTCAATCAATCAGAACTTTGCAACATTTTCACTAAATCTTATACACCAGCAACTAGTTGGTTGTCACAATTGGTTGTGAGCATGTGTAACTACTCCAAGGCTAGTATAAGGCTTGGAAAGATTGATGAGAATTGGTTGTTGAAGATTTGAAGCAAATAGACAAGTTTGGTTTTTCTATTTGGTGTGTTTTTCGAGTTATTACCTATTCTTGGTAAGTTTGTACAACCTGTACATATTGATAATTCCAAAAAAGGGACATGGATTTCTAGGCTAGTGTCTTACCTTCATTTATCTTTTTTTTTGAAGTTTTTGAAGTGTTGTAGTTGATAACTCAATGATGAACGGATAGTACCAAACCGGTGCTGAGGGAGGGGGGGGTGAATCAGTACAAACAAAAACACAATCCTAAACTGATTTGGTAGCAGACACTATGCTTAGGCAGACAAACAGTAACGCCGGTCTTGAAAAGAGTACAACTAGCAGAACCCAGAGTAACTGAGACAAGAATAAACCGGTTGACACTTATCTTCTCATACAATCTAATACTTCATTTTCATTTCACCTTAGTGTTTGAACAGGTAATCTACCATCAAAGATATATATATATATATATATATATATATATATATATATATATAAATAGCTAGATCAACATGATTCACCGCTTGACAGAAAACAACATATCATCACATGAAAAAGACATCACATATGACACACATATTTTTCACGTGGAAACCCAACTGGGAAAAACCATGGTGGGGATGAATACCCACAAGCTTGTTTTTGAACTCTTTAGAAGTCCACTCTGTTAGGAGCCTTGTCCGGTTAAAGACTGATACAATAGCCTCTGTTAGGAATCGATCTTGTTAGAGATCACCTGATTAAGGGATGGCTAGAATACCCGGTTAAGGGTTAAACCCTATTAAAGGTTACCTTGTTAGAGGATTTCAAGAACTCAATGGTTTTGAGTCACCCTGTTAAAGGATTTATAGCAAGCTGGTTAAAGCTACCTTGTTAAGGGATTTCCCAACTATTGAGGTGGTTAGAGATCAACAGGTATTACAATGATCTGGTAACAGCACTCAATGCCAATGCAGATCCTCTTTAGCTCCTCTTCACCTTTTGCACTTACACTCTGCAGGTATCACTTCTCTCCTCTAGTCTGGCAAGAATCATGTATCTCTTCTCTTGGATACACACACACAACTTTTGCCAACAACCTTAGAAAGAAACACAACATCGATCTTATAGGAAATAGATAGGTTGGTAGCATAAACCCTAAACCCTAAACTTGTTAGGTTAAGGAATTCAAACAGTTCAATCCTAACCATTGAGCATATTGCATTAAATGCAATAGTGTTGATCCAATCTCAAGACATTCTCTATTGTTCATTTTCCATCGATTCATGGTGGCTGATAACCCATCACGTGTTATCACCGTTTACAGGCTTCGCACATTCCCAAGGTAGATGGGAACAATCTCCTTCATGCAAGATCCTTCATGTGCACAAGGTTGATGTGGCAACATAATCTATTCTTTGTTACAATGCTAACTCATCACACAAAGTCACCAGTTGAGCCACACAAGCTTGAAGCACTTCAACCAGAAACCCTGAAGTTGAGACTACCAACTGGTAGTCATACAAAGCTTCCATGTGCTGGTTCCCATAACCACATGTCAGTTCACCTTGAACAAACACACCGCTTCACTTTTGCACAAATGCCAGTTCATAGTGTTATACCAGTTCTCTTCTCTTCAGCATATTGACATCAATGACAACACACAATGTCATTATGTCCTCATACTGGTTCACATATACAATGTCATTATGTCCTCATACTGGTTCACATAATGCCAACAATCTCCCCCATTGGCATTGATGGCAATATACAAGGATATCTCTCTGCTTCACATCTTCTTCCCCAATTTCTGCAGATATCTTCTCCGCTTCTCTTCTTCTCCCCCTTTGACAACAATGCCAAAGTGGAGGCACAAGCTTCCATGTTCCATTATGCTGCTCCCCTTAAGGAGTAGCATCCTTCAACACATCAATCCTAAAGAAAAATTTGACTATGCAATACTTGACTGATGTGGAGCATATACCTTTAGTTTACTTCCTAAAGGGGCAGCACCCCTAATTCACCTCTTAAGTACATAAATGTAGCCTTTGGGAGAGGCTTGGTGAATATGTCTTCTAATTGCTCCTTACTGGAAACATGTTCTAGTGCAATCTCTTTGTTCTGAACCTTTTCCCTCAAGAAATGATACTTAAGCTCAAAGTGCTTGGTTCCAGAATGTAAAACCGGATTCTTGGAGATGTTAATTGCACTAGTATTGTCACAAAATATACTTACCGGTTCAGATACAGAAACTTTGAAGCCATTTAATACATGATTCATCCAAATTGTCTGAGTGCAATTCATGAAAGCTACAACATACTCTGTTTCCACTGTAGACTAAGAGATACTACTCTACTTCTTACTCATCCATGAGACCAGTCTACCACCGAGAAAGAATGCACCACCGGTTGTGCTCTTCTGGTCATCTACATTACCTGCCCAATCAACATCTGTGAATACTTTCAAGTTGAAATCCTTTCTATATGGATACCACAATCCATAATCAATAGTTCCCTTCAGATACCTAAGAATCTGCTTGACTGCAACCAAGTGGGATTCTCTTGGGCTTTTGTGGAACCTTGTAGTAATGCCAACTACATGTGCAATATCTGGTTTGCTATGCACTACATAATGCAACTTACAAATCATTGATTAGTATTCCTTCTCATCAACCAATGTTGAGTCATCCTCTTTGGATAATTTACAACCGGTCACCATCGGTGTACCAACTGGTTTGCTATCTTCCATGCCAAAAATCTTCAACACCTCTTTGACATACTTGGACTAAGTGATAAAGATTCCATCTTTCATCTGCTAGATTTGCAGTCCAATGAAGAACTTAATCTCCCCTATGAGTGACATCTCAAACTCTTTCTTCATCTCATCTGCAAACTCATGACTCATCTTGTCATCTCCACCAAACATAATATCATCAACAAATACCTCACAAATGAGGATCTGATCTCCTTCAGACTTCAAGTAGATATTGCTATCTTTACTTGTTCTCTCAAATCCAATCTTTACAAGATGGGATTGCAGGCATTCATACCATGCTCTAGGTGCCTGATTTAGACCATATAAGGCTTTATGTAGCCTACACACCATGTCACTGTCTTTAGATAGGGCAAACCCATCTGGTTGCTCTATATACACTTCCTCTTCAAGTACACCATTTAGGAAAGCAGATTTTACATCCATTTGATATACTTTGAATCCTTTAAAAGCTGCATATTCAAGAAGCATACGAACTCCTTCCAATCTAGCTATAGGAGCAAAGGTTTCTCCATAGTCTTCTCCTTCTTCTTGGGCATATCCTTTACACACTAATCCGGCTTTGTTTCTAATCACTGTGCCATCCTCATTCAGCTTATTTCTAAAAACCCATTTGGTACCAATGACATTTTTATGCTACGGTCTGGGTACCAAAGACCATGTACCATTTTTCTCTATTTGGTCAAGTTCCTCTTCCATTGCCTTGATCTAGTCTTCATCTTTATGTGCCTCTTTGAATGATTTAGGCTCAAATTCAAAGATCGTACATGAGTTTTCTCTTACCTTTCTTCTTGTAAGGATTCCTGCATCCTTATCTCCTATGATATTCTTAGGATCATGATTCAGCTTGACATACCAAGGAGTGGTCTTGATATATTCCTCTTTCTTTTCTTCTTCATCCTCATCTCCATCAGTATCAGCATCTACATCTACCGGTGTAGGAACACTGTTACTGGTACTTGGTTGACTGACAACCGGTTCCCAGAAGGTTACAACTAGTTCATTTACCACTTGCTCACTGCCGGTTTCCTCACTTTTCTCAGAGGTTTCATCAACCCTTACATTGATGCTTTCCATAATTCTCTGAGTCCTATTATTGAAACACTTGAGAGCTTTTCTCTTGGTGGAATACCCTAGGAATATTCCCTCATCACATTTCGTATCAAATTTGCTTTGGTGTTCGCTCCTTTTGATGTAACATTTGCTACCAAACACTCTAAAGTAGCTAACCATAGGTGTCTTACCAGTCTAACACTCATAAGGAGTTTTATCCTTACCTTTCTTGATGAGTACCCAGTTCATTGTGTAGACTGCAGTGCTCACCACTTCTTTCCAAAAGGTGTGGGCTACCTTTCCTTGAATCAACATAGTTCTAGCTGCTTCAACTGCAGTCCAGTTATTCCTCTCTGCTAGGCCATTCTACTGTGGAGTATGGGGGGCAGGCAGTTGCCTCTTGATGCCATGTTCTTCACAGTACTTGTTGAATTCACCAGAAGTGAATTCCCCTCCTTGATCAGTTCTCAGGCACTTGATCCTTTTACCGCTTTCCTTCTCCACTAATGCTCTGAAAGCTCTGAACTTTACAAAATCTTCAGACTTATCTTTCAAGAATGTGACCCACATCATTCTTGAGCAATCATTAGTGAGAATCATGAGGTACCTATCACCCTGCACACTCCTAGTTTTCATAGGACCACACAAATCAGTATGCACAAGATCAAGCAAATTGTCAGCAGTGAAAGGTTTACCTTTAAAGGTTGAGGAAGATAGTTTCCCCAATTGACACTCTCTGCACAAGGTATTATCCAATTTTCTTAGCACTGACAACCCTCTAACTGCCTTGATCTTACTGGCCTTCACAATGTTATCAAAGTTTACATAGCAGAGTCTCCTATGCCATATCCAACTATCATCAAATTTAGCCATAAGACATGTACTTATATTTGCATTCAGCTAAAATAGGTTACCTTTGGTGTACATGCTGGTGGCGACCAATTCACCATTCTTTCCTTTGATTTTGTACACTCCATTCTTGAATTCTAGAGTGAGACCACTGTCATTCAGCTGGGCAACACTCATAAGGTTGTTTCTGAGACCATCAACCCAATACACGTTGTCAGCACTACTCTTTCCATTCAAAGAGATGGACACTCTGCCTTTGACCATACATGGTGCATCATTACCAAAGTGAACCACACCACCATCATACTCTTCCAAGGATAGAAACTTGCTCCGGTCACCAGTCATGTGTTGAGAACAACCACTGTCACTAATCCACTCATTGGAATTATTAAAGCGGGAGACAAGAGCCTTCTTGTCTGAGACATCTTCCTTGACAGCAACAAACACAATATCTTCATTTTCTTCATCTTCTGATTCCTCATCTGTGACACGTTCATTGAATGCCACAAAATAGTTTCTCCGATTTCCTCCTTTGAATTTCTTGAAACTTTCCAGTTTGTCCTTGTTATCGCCATTAGGACAGTTTACAGCAATATGTCCTATTTGGTTACAAGAAAAGCATTTCAAAGGGAGCTTACCTCTGTATTTACCAGTTCCTTGAGGAAGTTTCCTAGCAAGAAGAGCTTCAAATGCCATCAGAATCTCCTCATCATCCATTTCCCTGCTCTGTCTTGGTTCACCACTAGTGCTAGCTTCTTTTCCTTTTCTAGATGGTACAACAGAAGCTTTGAAAGCTGATTCAGTCTTTTGAACATTGCCATCAAAAATATTTAGCTCATAGGCTGTAAACTTTGCAATGATGGAGTCTAGGGATACCTTAGTCTTGTCTATTTATCTCAACTCCTGAATAGCCACAACCCTTATTGCCTAGACCGGTAATAAGGATCTCGGGACTTTTCTTACCACAGTGGAATCTTCCATTTTACCACCTGCACTCTTGATATCTCCAACAATGGTTTTGATTCTTATTCCATACTGTTGAATGGTCTCACCTTCAACCATCTACATGTCTTCAAACTTCCCTCTAAGGCTTTCTTCCTTATCTTGTTTTACATGCTCATCACCGCCATAGATATTTTCAAGAGTATCCCATACCTCTTTGGGATTTACCTTATCTTGGACATCAATAAACTCAATGTTAGATAAACTACTAATTAGGGCTTCCATGACTTGCCCATTCTCCTGCATCTCTCTCTTTTGGTCATCGGTGAGAGTACCAGTAGGGGCAACATAGGCATTCTCAACATAGCTCTAGTGTTGAGCACCCATGCTTTTGATGTATATCTTCATTTTGTCTTTCCATATACTGAAATTTTCTCTGTTAAACTTTGGACCTTCCCTCTTCATCATTAGACTGGGATCTTTACCTCAAGTGGTTAAGCTTATTAAAAAGAGGACCTGGAGGATGCTCTGATACCAATTGATAACTCAATGATTAACAGATAGTACCAAACAAGTACTGAGAGGGGAGGATGAATCAGTACAGACAAAAACACCATCCTAAACTAGTTTGTCAATAGACACTATGCTTAGGCAGACAAATAGTAACACCGGTCTTGAACAGAGTACAGCCGGAAGAACCCAGAGTAATGAGACAAGAATAAACCGCTTGACACTTTTCTCATACAATCTAATACTTCATTTTCATTTCACCCTAGTGTATGAACATGTAATCTACCATCAAAGATATATATATATATATATATATATATATATATATATATATATATATATATATATATATATATATATATATATATATATATATATATATATATATATATATAAACAACTAGATCAACATGATTCACCGCTTGACAGAAAACAACATATCATCACATGAAAAAGACATCACATATGACACACATATTTTTCACGTGGAAACCCAACTGGGAAAAACCACGGTGGGGATGAATACCCACAAGCTTATTTTTGAACTCTTTAGAAGTCCGCTCTTTTAGGAGCCTTGTCCAGTTAAAGACTGATACAATAGGTTCTATTAGGAACCGATCCTATTAGGGATCACCCAGTTAAGGGATGGCTAGAATACCCGGTTAAGGGTTAAACCCTGTTAAAGGTTACCTTGTTAGAGGATTTCAAGAACTCAATGGTTTTGAGTCACCCTGTTAAAGGATTTATAGCAAGTCGATTAAAGCTACCCTGTTAAGGGATTTCCCAACTATTGAGGTGGTTAGAGATCAACAGGTATTACAATGATTTGGTAACAACACTCAATGCCAATGTAGATCCGCTTTAGCTCCTCTTCACCTTCTACACTTACACTCTGTAGGTATCACTTCTCTCCTCTGGTCTGGCAAGAATCACGTATCTCTTCTCTTAGATACACACATAGACAACTTTTGCCAACAACCTCAGAAAGAAAGACAACATCGATCTTATAGGAAACAGATAGGTCGGTAGCATAAACCCTAAACCCTAAACCTGTTAGGTTAAGGAATTCAAACAGTTCAATCCTGACCATTGAGCATATTGCATTAAATGCAATAGTCTTGATCCAATCTCAAGACATTCTCCATCATTTGTTTTCAACTGATTTCATGGTGGTTGATAACCCATCATGCATTATCACCATTTACAGGCTTCGCACATTCCCGAGGTTGATGGGAACAATCTCCTTCATGCAAGATCCTTCACGTGCACAAGGTTGACGTGGCAACACGATATGTTCTTCATTACAATGCTAACTCATCACACAAAGTCACCAGTTGAGGCACACAGGCTTGAAGCACTTCAACTGGAAACCCTGAAGTTGAGACTAAGAACCGGTAGTCATACAAAGCTTCCATGTACCGGTTCCCATAACCACATGCCGGTTCACCTTGAACAAACACACCGCTTCACTTTGGCACAAATGCCAGTTCACAGTGTTGTACTGGTTCTCTTCTCTTCATCATATTGACATCAATGACAACACACAATGTCATTATGTCCTCATACCGGTTCACATATACAATGTCATTATGTCCTCATACTGGTTCACATAATGCTAATAGTAGTTTATAAGTTATCTTCATTTTGTTGCAGGCGAGTTCAAAAGTCCTAAAAACCAAGGTTTTGAGAGCACAATGGCTCCAACCTAGCATTCCATGGTGGATACCCACTTTGAAACCTTGTGGAATGTTAGGTTTCATTGTATTCTATGTTTTCTCCTTTCTTTTGAGAAAGGGGAAGTTGAACCAAAGATTTGCCACCATACCCTAGGCTTGGCACGTTGAGTTGGCAAGCATTAGGTAACATGGGTAACAGGCCCTAATTGGGTGAATCTGGTTGATGGAGGTGAAGGATGGTTGTATTGGAGTTCTTTATGGAATTAAAGACCTAAAAATAAAATAAATTCACTTGAGAAATAGGACTGGTGAAGGATTTTGAGCAAATCCCTACTTTTAAGGCCTAGGAAGGGCAATTAGGCCTAGTTAGCCTTATAAGGGTTAGATATGTTAACGACAGGAACCCACCTTTGGTTTTGAGATATTGTATGTAACTCCAAAAAGGGTGTTTGGAATTTAAAATATTTCATAGGTTGTTAAGGAATATTGATAGATAAATGCAGAATACCCCGCTGACAGGGCTACTAGAATTAGGTCTCCTATTAGGCCTCAAAGTGCAGTTTGCTTGTAAAACTTGGAATTAGTAAATATCAAATCTCTTGAGGAAGGATTAGGGTTGGGAACCCATACAAAATAATCCTTCCTTGTGTGAGTAATGTGGGGAATGAAGATCCTATGGTAGAGGGGTTGAACTCTCAGGTTGAGTGTGAAAGGGAGTTAGTAAGCAAAGTCTCCTAAGCAAGAGAATGGAACTCACAAAACAAAAAGTTCTTATCCTAGTCTAAGGACCTTGGGAAGGTTAGAGAGGGTAATTTTTGCAGACCCTTGGAGGGTGTGAGGTGTAGAGCCATTGGATGGTTCTAGTGTAGTTTTGAGGAGATACCTAGACAAGGCAGCCACAAATAGGAGTGAGTCAACTCTCTCTACATCACGTGCCCTTTCATGAAATTTGTCTAGGTCTATTGATGGAAAAAAAGTGTCCCCTAACTCAGGAAATATACAAACAAACCAAGACCTTTGGTCTACCTTGGGCAATTTAGGTCTCATTTTGAATTTATCGACAAAAAAAGCACAACAAGGAAGACAAACTGAACCAACTGAACTACCAAACAAAGCTTCCAATTTAAGAAATCACAGGGATGAGAAGAAGATTTTGAACTCACCTTTCATGCAGAGCTCAGAATCCAAAGAGATCAGAATAGATTATATCACCTGTGCAAATCCCTTACTTACCAAATTAGGCAAATGAAGAAGGCAAGTATTTTGTTTTTAAAAATAAAACAAATCTTGAAAACAGGCTTAAAAATCGGTCACATGATTTTATATGATTGTAATTGCATGCTTACCCATGCCAAATTACTTTGCAAAGACTTAATTTTGACAATTCATTTATTACAGGTCTTTTCCCTCCATATCCTTCCCTAAAATAATTATTCCCAATTATGGCTCTTCATCACAACTCATTCCCTCGAAGTTCACCTTTTAAATCTAGAATATTCCCTCCATGCTGATGCTTCAACTCTTTTATATCTAAAGCTAACAATCCTTAAACTTTGAACTTTGAATCCTCTAAAAAGTAGTTCAAAATTTCAAGTTCAAAAGAATAGAAAAAGGAAAAACCAAGACAGACACCAAAATGTTGCGGCTTACGTGTTACAAGAACAAGACTCAGACAAGATTCAACTTTTTGAACTTTGAACCATGAACCTTGAACTTTTTGAAAAGGTTCAATAGTTCAAATTCAATGACAATAGTTACAAAGACCTTTAACTCTTTTAAGAACAAAGCCATGACACAACATACTCCGCTTGAACTTGAACCTTGAACTTAGATAAGGTTCAACTGAGAGGTTCAGTTCAAGAAAAATTTTAACAAGACAAAAACCAAGAATTACACAAGCCCAGACTAAATAAACGCTCCTTATTTTAATTAATGTGAGAATAAAAATGCCTCAAGAAAATGAGGAGGGTAAAATCAACTTTGACTGGGGACCAGGACTATAAAGGACTAGGGACGAATTTTGAATATCTGGTTTTGCACAAAAGATGAAAAATAAGACCGAGATCAATAAAATGAACACACCAAAACCGACACAACTAAAAACAAAACAAAACTAACCTACAAAACATGCAGGAGACTCCTGCTTACAACTTATAAAGCTTAAGATCTTGTCCATTATAAGATAGGGGAAGAACAGTACCATCAATATAGGCAAGCTTGAAAGAATTAGGCCCTTTAACCTCATGAATAAAAAATGGACGTTTCCATAGTGATTCAAATTTACCATGTGCCCCTTTAGGTTCTCTTCTTCTATCCCAGAGTAAGACCTGATCTCCCTGCATAAATTTTCTAGGTCTGGCTCTTTTGTCAAAAAAATTCTTGATGCATAGATGATGTGCAGTGATCTGATCAACAAGTTTGTCCCTTTCCTCTTCTATATTCATCAAATTCATGGTTTTTTCTCTAAGGAATCTTGAAAATATGCATCCTCAACAACTATTTGTAATTTTGAAGCTGCCAATTCTAGAGGCAAAGATAATTGTACCCCTACACCATACACCAATTCAAAAGGAGACATCCCTATTGCCATTTTAGGAGATTTCCTATCTGCCTAGAGAGCCTCATACAACTTCTTGTGCTAGTCCTTTGAATTCTCACTTACCATCTTTTTCATAATGCTTATCAAGTTCTTATTGCTAGACTCCACTTGACCATTGCCTTGTGGATAGTAATATGATGAGTGGGCAAGATAAATTCCATGATCATAACAAAACATAGAGATTTTTATAGAGGATAATTCATAGCATTATTAGTCACTATCTTCTAAGGAACTCCAAAGTGAACCAAAATATTTTCTCTTAAGAACTCACTAACCACCTCAGATGCAGTCTTTCATACAGGAACAACTTCCACCCATTTGGTAAAATAATATGTTGTAGCAAGTATATGTGTATGTCCAACACTTGAAACAGGTGACAATGGACCTATGAAATCCAACCCTCACTACTTAAATGGTTCATCAATAACAACAGGTCTAAGGGGTGATGCCGCAAGTTGTCGCTTTCCTATGAACAATTTATATTTTTCACAATTTACCACCCAGGTGTAAGCATCTTTGAACATGCCTGGCCAATAGTAGGAGTTTCTCAAAATTTTATATGCAGTTACCATCGAAGAAAATGTTCGCCACAAGCTTCATTATAAATTTTTTTTAGAAGAGCCTCCTGATGTTCCTTATCCACGCAACATAAGAAAGTGTCGTCCAATCGCTTCTTGTACAAAAAATCACCAAAGATGACATACTTAACAGTTTTCGATCTCAAATTGTGTTTCCCCTTAGGTGACAAATTCTCAGGACATTCTCCATAGGTTAAGTAAAATGCAACATCTGAAAACCAAGAATCTTGAAGACCCACAAATAGAACTAGAGGTAACTCTTCATGCACTTCATTCTTACTCTCTACAATAAATTTACATAATCCCTGTCCCCTGACTAATTTGGTTGGTTTAATATCCAGATTGAACTCCTGTATTTTTTATACCCATGTAGCTTTACTATTCATTCCAATATCTTATTGTGTCAAAATACTTTTAATAGCCGAGTGTGGCACATACACTATTGCATGAGAATGATGACTATAATACCTGAAATATTTAACAACTTTTACCACTGCAAATGCTTGCTTCTCCATTAGTGAATATTTCAGTTCATGCTTCTTGAGTGGTACACTCATGAAGGCAATTGGAACTTCCTCATTTTCCTTATTTTTTTGCAATAAAATTCCAGACATGGTATGCTCAGAGGCATAGTAGTAGATGATGAAATTCTTCTTAAAATCTAGATTGATGAGTGTAGGAGCCTACGCTATAGCTTCTTTTACTGCCTCAAATGCTTGTTTCCCTTTGTCATTCCATCTGAACATCTATTTTTCACTCATCAAATCCACTATGTATTAGGTAATCTCTGCAAAATCAGGGACAAACCTTCTCAAAAAATTCACCTGACCAAAGAAGGATCTAACTCCATTTATAATTGATGGTAAACTTAGCTGCTAGATTGCCTTCACCCTCTCTGGATCTACCTTGATGCCTTCTTTGGAAATGATGTGACCAAGCAGTTTCCTTCTATAATACAGAACACTAACTTCTTTAGATTCAAAGACAATCCATGCTCCCTGCACCTCTGCAAAACTTTCCTTAAGTCTCTCAAATGATGCTTTCTCCTTTTTGAGAAAATAGTCAAATCATCAAGGTATACAACAATTATTTTATCTTTCAAGTGACCAAAAGACAAGTCCATAGCCCTTTGGAAGGTTGCTCCAGCTTTTATCAGACGAAACGACATCCTGTTATATGCAAAGGTACCCCAGGGAGTGATGAAAGTTGTTCTATGTTGATCCTTTTCTGAGACACTAATCTGATTGTAGCCTGAAAACCAGTCTAACATCAACAGCATCTCAGAACCCAAGACTATTTGCAAAATACGATCCATAGCAGGAAGCAGATAGTTATCCTTCAAACTAGCTTGATTCAAATTTCTAAAATCCACACAAATCTTTATTTCTCCATTCTTTTTACGAACTGGAACTATATTAGCTATCCAATTGGAATGATGAATAGGATATATAATTTTTGCCTTTAACATTTTATCCACCTCCTTGAAGATGGCCTCTGCAACCTTGGGATTGAAATTTCTCAATTTCTGCCTGAATGGACTTGTTCCTTGTTTCATAATAATATGGTGTTGAAACTGCCCATCTTGGAAATTTTTTAGATCGTCATAACACCAAACAAACATATCCATGTATTCCATTAACAGATTAACAAATCTTCTCTTCTCTTCAGGGGTACAAAACTTTCCAAAATTGACGAACTTAGGATCCTTTTCATCACCAATATTAATCCTCTCATAATCACCAAAATCGTGAGTCGTTGGTAATCGTTCATCCTTCCTCTTGATGAACACTGATAGTCAAAAAGGTTCTCTAAACACACTAACCCTCTAGGAATTTTATTTCCTTTCAACTGGATAATTTCATCTCGCGGTTCCTCTCCTGGATCTGAGGAGAATTCCTTACATTCAATTTCTGATCCTTCAAAGAGTGTAGTCATGAACATTTTGGCATAATGTAGGAAGTTTTTAATGTTCTTATCATTTCCAAAGACCTGCCAAAATTCTGAGTTATCAGGGACACTTGGCCTATATATCAACTCCACCCGATAAGTATCTACTATGAATTCAGGATGAGAAATCAAAAGAGAAACCGACACTACCAAAGAATCAAATTTAGAATTGAATTCATGTGGGATGACTTCAATAGAAAAATAATCAAAACCTTCAATTTCATCCCATACTCTATTCTGGTAGTTCTTTAATATTTTATTCTTTATAGTGAATAACCCTCTCACTTGTTTTACAATCAACTCAACATCTCCTTTTACCCATAACAGTTTCACTCCCAATTTCTTTGCTTCAGCTATTCCCAACAATAGAGTCTCATACTCAGAAGTGTTATTTGTATTTTTAAACTTTAACTTGAAGAAGAAAGGAATATGTTTGCTAGAGGGAGGAATAAGAAGTACTCCAGCTCTAGCACCAGATGTTGAGCAACTTCCATCAAACTCCATTATCCATATCTCCTGAAGTGCCTTAGGTTGAGATAAATTTCCTACAATTTCATTATCAGATAAGATCATATAATTCCCAAATTCACATTCATGGTATAATATTTGTGCCTTCGGATCATCAAAAGGAAAAATAGTGAGCT
This sequence comes from Cryptomeria japonica, assembly GCF_030272615.1. Lineage (NCBI taxonomy): Eukaryota > Viridiplantae > Streptophyta > Pinopsida > Cupressales > Cupressaceae > Cryptomeria > Cryptomeria japonica. Next base: position 526,211,218 of record NC_081407.1, read on the forward strand.
TAGATTTGGGCTTGAGTTTTAAAATGACATGTTGTTTCCTTATTGGAATGGTGGCATGAGACCAGTCCATTTTAATTTCACCTCCTAGGTCTCTATAAAATGTTTGAATCAATAACATGCCATAACTTGTAGGAATATATGTTGGCCATTTGGTGGAATTGATTATGTGTTGCATTGATTTTTTCATTGATGTCAACACTAGTTGTTTGGATGCTTTACCAACACCCTTCTGGTCCTAGCAGGATGAGTGGTTTCTAGTTAACTTGGATCTGGTATGGTTTGGTAGGCTTTAGTATAGTCTGGTGATGTAATTGGCTTGTTCATGATACTTATACTCATATTTGGTCAGTTCGTTTTGGTCTAGTGATTGGATGATATCCTGCTTGCTTAGAAGATTGGTTTCTGGTTCCGTCAGTTGTTTCACCGGTAGAGCTTTTGATGGAGATTTTTGATGAATTGCATAAGTAGTGTTGGTGCAACTTCTAATGGAGTTTTAGGATGTTGTTGATGATCATGTTCGAGACTTGGCGGTTAGAGATCATTACTGAACCATGTGGACCTATACTTGGTCCCAGTTGATCTAGGTTATGGACCGACATTAATGTAACATGTGGATAGGACCTATTTGATGAACAATGATGAACAGTTAGTACCAAACCGGTATTGAGAGGGGGGGTGAATCAGTACAGACAAAAAAAACTTTCCCCGAACCAATTTGACTGCAAAGACTACACTTAACTGGTAAACAGTAACACTGGTCTAAATTAGGGCACTACCGGTAAAACACAGTGAGAATATGAAAGACATAAACTGGTAACACTTAGATCTCCACACAATCTAATAGCTCATTTCCACTTCACCCATATGCATAAACAAGTAATATATCATTAGAAATGTAATTACTATTGGTACAACATGTTTTACCACTTTGACAAAAAATATTAAAGCATCACATGAAAAACATCACACATGACACACTGATTTTTCATGTGGAAACCCAACTGGGAAAAACCACGGTGGGGATGAATACCCACAAGCTATTCTTTGAACTCTTTTAAAGTTCTCTCTATTAGGAGCCTAGTCCGATTAAAGACTTTTTACAATAGGTTCTTCTAGGAACCGGTCCTGCTAGGAATCACCCAGTTAAGGGATGGCTAAATACCTGGTTAAAGGTTACCTCGTAAGAGGATTTGAAGAACTCATTGAATTGAGTCACCCTGTTAAAGGATTTACACAAAATCCTGTTAAAGCTACCCAATTAAGGGATTTTCCAATTGCTGAAATGGTTAGAAGTCAACAGGTAATACACTGATCTAATAACAACACTCAATGCCAAGGCAGATCCACTTTATCTCCTTTACTTCTATAATCACACTCTATAGGTATCAACGCACTTCTCTGATCTGGAAAGAATCAAGTATCTCTTCACTTGGATACACACATAACATTTGCCAATAACTTCAAAATGAAAAACATCATCGACCTTATAGGAAATAGATAGGTTGGCAGCATAAACCCTAAACCTTAAACATTTAGGTTTAGCAATTTAGTCGGTTCAATCCTGACTGTTAATCATACTGCATTGAATACAACAGTCTTGAATAGATCTCAAGACGTTCTCCAACATTCATTCTTTGCCGCTTCACGAAGTTGATAACCCATCACGTGCTCTCCACCATTTACAGAGACTTTGCACATTCCCGAGGTAGATAGGATCAATATCCATGCAAGATCCTCAAGGAAATCCTTCATGCGCACAAGGATAACATGGCGACACGATCTGATCTTCATTTCAATGCTTACTTCATCACAAGATGTCTTCGGTTTAATCGCACAAGCTTGGAATACATCAACCGAAAACCCTGAAGCTGAGACTACCAACCAGTAGTCATGCCAAATGAAACCCCGATACAAAAATTCCCATATATCGGTTCTCATTCCAACATACCGCTTCACTTTTTCACATATACCGGTTCACAATATCATACTGATTCTCTTTCCATTTTGTTTACTTCAATATACCGGTTCATACTTCAGCATATTGACATCAATGACAACATACAATATCACCATGTCATCAAGCTCTCCACATATGCCAACAATCTCCCCCTTTGGCATTGATGGCAATATACAAAGATATCTCTTTGCTTCACATCTTCTCCCCAATACTATAGATATCTTCTCCACTTCACATCTTCTCCCCCTTTGACAACAATGCCAAAGTGGAGGCACAAACAACTATGTTCCCCTATGCTGCTCCCCCTAAGGAGTAGCATCCTTCAACACACCAATCCTGAAATAGATTTATCAATGCAATACCTGACTGATGTGGAGCACACACCTTTAGTTCACCTCTGGAAGGGGCAACACCCCTAATTCACCTCTTAAACAGGTAAATGTAGCCTTCAGTAGAGGCTTGGTGAATATGTCTGCTAATTGCTCCTTACTGGAAACATGTTCCAATACAACCTCTTTGTTCTGAACCATCTCCCTCAAGAAATGATACTTGAGCTCGAAGTGCTTGGTTCTAGCATGCAAAACTAGATTCTTGGAAATATTAATTGCACTTGTGTTGTCACAGAATATACTCATGGGTTCAGATACAGGGACTTTGAAACCACTTAATACATGCTTCATCCAAATTGTCTGGGTGCAGTTCATAAATGCTGCAACATATTCCGCTTCTGCTGTAGACTAAGAGATACAACTCTTCTTCTTGCTCATTCATGAGACTAGTCTACCACCAATAAAGAATGCACCACAAGTTGTGCTCTTCCAATCATCCACATTACCAGCCCAATCAACATTTGTAAACACTTTTAGATTGAAATCATTACTGTATGGATACCATAATCCATAGTCAATAGTTTCCTTCAAATATCTAAGAATCTGCTTGACTGCTACCAAGTGGGATTCTCTTGGACTTATCTGGAACCATGCAGTAATGCCCACTGCATGTGTAATGTTCGGTCTACTATGTACTACATAGTGCAACTTACCAATAATTGATTGGTATTCCTTCTCATTCACCAATGCTGAGTCATCCTCTTTTGACAATTTACAACCGGTCACCATCGGTGTAGCAACCGGTTTGTTGTCTTCCATGTCAATGGTCTTCAACACCTCTTTGACATACTTGGACTAAGTGATAAAGATACCATCTTTTATTTATTGAATCTGTAGTCCAATGAAGAACTGAATCTCCCCTATAAGTGACATCTCAAATTCCTTCTTCATCTCATCTACAAAATCATGACTCATCTTGTCATCTCCACCAAAAATTATGTCATCAACAAATACTTCACAGATCAGAATATCATCTCCTTCTGACTTCAGATAGATATTGTTATCTTCACTTGTTCTTTCAAATCCAATCTTCACAAGATGGGAGTGTAAGCATTCATACCATGCTCTAGGTGCCTACTTCAATCCATACAAGGCTTTATGTATCCTACACACCATGTCACTGCTCTCTGATAGGGAAAACCCATCTAGTTTTTCTATATACACCTCTTCTTCAAGTATTCCATTCAGGAGTGCAAATTTTACATCCATTTGATATATTTTGAATCCCTTGAAGGATGAATATGCAAGAAGAATACAAACTCCTTCCAATCTAGCTACTGGAGCAAAGGTTTCTCCATAGTCTTCTCCTTCTTCTTGAGCATAACCCTTACACACCAGTCTGGCTTTGTTTCTTACCACTGTGCTATCTTCATTCAGCTTATTTCTGAAAACCCATTTGGTGCCAATGAAATTTTTATGCTCAGGTCTAGGTACCAAAGACCATGTGCTATTCTTTTCTATCTGATCAAGTTCCTCTTCCATTGCCTTGATCTAGTCTTCATCTATATGTGCCTCTTTAAAAAATTTAGGCTCAAATTCAAAGATCATGCAAGAGTTTTCTCTGACCTTTTTTCTTGTAAGAATTCCTGCATCGTTGTCTCCTATGATCTGCTTTGGATCATAATTCAAATTTACATACCTAGGAATGATCTTAACAGATTCCTCTTGCTTTTCTTCTTCATCCTCATCTTCATCAACATCAGCATCTACCAGTGTAGAAGCATTGCTACTAGTACTAGGTTGTTTTGCAACCGGTTCCTAGAAGGTTACAACTGAATCATCTACCACTTGCTCATTGTCGATTTCCTTAGGTTTCTTAGAAGTTTCATCAACTCTAACATTGATACTATCAACAATTCTCTGAGTCCTATTATTGAAACATTTGAGAGCTTTTCTCTTGGTGGAATACCCTAGAAATATTCCCTCATCACATTTTGTATCAAACTTGCTCTAATTTTCACTCCTCTTGATATAACATTTTCTACCAAATTCTCTAAGGTAGCTTACCATTGGTGTCTTACCGGTCCAATACTCATAAGGATTTTTATCCTTACCTTTCTTGATAAGTACCCGATTCATAGTGTAGACTACAGTGTTCACCACTTCTCTCCAGAAGGTGTGAGAAACCTTCCCTTGAATCAGCATCATTCTGGTTGCTTCAACTACAATCCGGTTGTTCCTCTCTGCTAGGCCATTCTGTTGTGGAGTCCGAGGGGTAGATAGTTACCTCTTGATGTCGTTCTCTTCACAGTACTTGTTGAATTCACTAGAAGTGAATTCTCCTCCTTGATCAGTTCTTAGGCACTTAATCCTCTTACCGCTCTCCTTTTCAACTAGTTCTCTGGAAGCTTTGAACTTTTCAAAAGCTTCAGACTTATCTTTCAATAATGTGACCCACATCATTCTTGAGCAGTCATCAATGAGAATCATAAAGTACCTATCTCCCTACACACTCCTAGTTTTCATAGGACCACACAAATTAGTATGCACAAGATCAAGTAAATTGTCCGCAGTGAAAAATTTACCTTTGAAGGTTGAGGAAGACATTTTCAACAGTTGACACTCTCTGCATAAAGGATTCTCCAATTTTCTCAGCACAAGCAATCCTTTAACTGCCTTGATCTTACTGGCCTTCACAATATTATCAAAGTTTACATGGCAGAGTCTCCTATGCCATATCCATCTATCATCAAACTTAGCCATTAGACATGTACTTATATTTGCATTCAGCTGAAATAAGTTACCTCTGGTCTGCATACCGGTGGCCATCAGTTCACCACTCTTTCCTTTTATTTTGCACACTCCATCTTTGAATTCCAGAGTGAGTCCATTGTCATTCAGCTGGGCAACACTCAAAAGGTTGTGCCTGAGACCTTCTACCCAATACACATTATCAGCACTGCTTTTTCCATTTAGAGAGATGGACCCTCTTCCTTTTACCATACATGGTGCATCATTACCAAATCGGACCACACCACCATCATACCTTTCCAGAGATAGAAACTTACTCTAGTCACCAGTCATGTGGTGAGAACAACCACTGTTAATAATCCACTCATTGGAATTATCAAAACGGGAGACAAGAGCCTTCTTGTCTGACACATCTTCCTTAAATGCTACAAATACAATGTCTTCACTTTCTTCATCTTTTGATTCCTCATCAGTGACACCTTCATCAACTGCTACAAAATAGTTTCTCTTGTTTCCTCCTTTGAACTTCTTGAAATTCTTTGGTTTGTCCTTATTATCACCATTAAGATAGTTTATAGCAATGTATCCTATCCTATTGTAAGAAAAGCATTTCAAAGGGAGTTTATCTCTATATTTACCAGTTCCCTTATGAAGTCTCTTGGCAAGAAGAGCTTCAAATTCCATCAGGATCTCGTCATCATCCATTTCTCTGCTTTGTCCTAGTTCACAATTGGTTCTAGCTTCTTTTCCCTTTCTAGATGGTGCAACAGATGCTCTAAAGGTTGATTCAGTCTTCTGAATACTGCCATCATAATTATTTAGCTCATATGCAGTCAACTTAGCAATGATGGAGTCTAGGGATACCTTTGTCTTGTCTATAGACCTCAACTTCTGAATAGAAGCAACCCTTATTGCATAGATTGGTAACAAGGATCTCAAGACTTTGCTAACAACAGTGGAATCATCTATTTTACCTCCTGCACTCTTGATGTCTCCAACAACAGTTTTGATTCTTATTCCATATTTTTGAATGGTCCCTCCTTCAACCATCCACAGGTCTTCAAACTTTCCCCTAAGGCTCTCTTCCTTAGCTTGTTTCACATGCTCATCACCGCCATAGATATTCTCCAGAGCATCCCATACTTTGTTGGGATTGTCTTTATCCTAAACATCAATAAACTCAATGTCAGATAGACTGTTGATTAGGGCTTCCATGACTTGCCCATTCTCCTGAATCTCTCTTCTTTGATCATCAGTGAGAGTACCAGTAGGGATAACATAAGCATTATAAACATAGCTTCAGTGTTGAGCACCCATGCTTCTAATGTAGATCTTCATTCTGTCCTTCCATATCTTAAAGTTATCTCTGTTAAACTTTGGACCTTCCCTCTTCATCATTACAATAGGATCTTTTCCTCAAGTGGTTAAGCTTACAACACAGAGGACCTAGAAGAGGTTCTTATACCAATTGATGAATAATGATGAACAATTAGTACCAAACCAGTACTGAGAGGGGGGGTGAATCAATACAGACAAAATTTTTTTCCCTGAACCAATTTGATTGCAAAGACTGCACTTAACTGGTAAATAGTAAAACTAGTCTAAATCAGGGCACTACCAGTAAAACACAGTGAGAATATGAAAGACATAAACCGGTAACATTTAGATCTCCACACAATCTAATATCTCATTTCCACTTCACTCGTATGCATAAACAAGTAATATATCATCAGAAATGTAATGACTGTTGGTACAACATGCTTTACCACTTTGACATAAAATATTAAAGCATCACACATGACACATTGATTTTTCACATGGAAACCCAACTGGTAAAAACCACGGTGGGGATGAATACCCACAAGCTGTTCTTTGAACTCTTCTGAAGTCCACTATGTTAGGAGCCTAGTCCGGTAAGAATTTTTACAATAGGTTCTGCTAGGAACTGATCCTGCTAGGGATCACCCGGTTAAGGGATGGCTAAATATCCGGTTAAAGGTTAGAACCCTGTTAAAGATTACCTCGCAAGAGGATTTGAAAAACTCATTGCATTGAGTCACCCTGTTAAAGGATTTACACAAAAGCCTGTTAAAGCTACCCATTTAAGGGATTTTCCAACTTTTAAAATGGTTAGAAGTCAACAGATAATATACTGATCTGATAACAACACTCAATGCCAAGGAAGATCCACTTTAGCCCCTTTGCTTCTGCAATCACACTCTGCAGGTATCAACACACTTCTCCGGTCTAGAAAGAATCAACTATCTCTTCACTTGGACACACACATAACATTTGCCAACAACTTCAAAATGAAAAACATCATCGAACTTATAGGAAATGGATAGGTTGGTAGCATAAACCCTAAACCCTAAACATTTAGGTTTAACAATTTAGTCAGTTCAATCCTGACCATTAATCATACTGCATTGAATACAACAGTCTTGAATAGATCTCAAGATGTTCTCTAACATTCATTCTTTTGCACTTCAGGAAGTTGATAACCCATCACGTGCTCTCCACCATTTACAGAGACTTCGCACATTCTCAAGGTAGATAGGATCAATCTCCATGCAAGATCCTCAAGGAAATCCTAACAATGCTAACTTCATCACAAGATGTCATCAGTTGAATCACACAGGCTTGGAATGCATCAACCAGAAACCCTGAAGCTGAGACTACCAACTGGTAGTCATTCCAAATGAAACCCTGATACAAAACTTCCCATATACCAGTTCTCATTCCAACATACCGCTTCACTTTTTCACATATACCGGTTCACAATATCATGCTGGTTCTCTTGACAATTTGCTTACTTCAATATACCGGTTCATACTTCAGCATACTGACATCAATGACAACATACAATATCATCAAGTCATCAAGCTCTGCATATATGCCAACACTATTGATGTATTTATGGGATGTCTTGTGTGTTGATATTACTTGTTTGGTCTAAGACCGATATGGTTTGTAATTGTGCAATTAGTTTATTGTTTGGTGGCTGACCTAATTGTTTGTGGTTGAGGGTTTGTATATATAGATGTAAGATCTCATTGAAGATCATCATGGTTAATGTAAGAGGTCATGGTAAAGGATGTAATGTGTGAATAATGTAATATCATTCAGGTAGAGGAGTTGGTCGATCATTGGAGATAAAATTGGGTTTATGTAAGAGCATTTAGTCCCCCAGTATTGAACTTAACTAGAATTGTACTTTGTCATAGGAGATGTTATATTTTGCAGTTCAATACTTCTCTGGATTGTTGTTAGGATTTATATGTAGTTAGTGAGGCTCCTTTTATGATGAGCATTGTGCTCTAGGTTATTGGTCTTCCTGCAAGTGCAGGCCCCTTCATTGTAATTCACATACTTACTACAGAAGTATTATCTAACTGTGGGTAGGCTTCTCACCATAGTTTTTCCCTTTACTGAGTTTTCCACGTACAAATCTTCGTGTTGTATTGTTGGCTTTTATTCTGTGATTATTGTTTATGCTTAATTGGATTAACTGCTATTCTGGTATTAATGTTTTGGGTTCCAATATTAAAGTTTAAATTGCTAATGCTTTCGGTAATCTGTGACAACTGATTCACCTCCCCCCTCTCAGTTGTATTTCGGTTATCTGAATTGTCTAACAATTGGTATCAAAGCTTTGGTCCTCTCTACAGAAAGCTTAACTATTTGAGGAAGATCTTGTGGTGACTAATAGTTCAAGTTCATCCAGTTCTTCTGGAGCTATCTTTCAAAGGGATATTTTGAGGCTTGATGGAACAAATTATATAGTATGGAAGATTCAGATGGAGACTCATCTCAGATGTCTTGGCAAGGAGATTTGGGAGATCACATAGAATGGTGTCACACCCTATAATCTGGGATCTTGCAATCATCCTTCGACAAACCTGGACAAGGAGCTTGAGAATGATTGTAGAGCAAGAGAAGCCCTCTTGTGTGCACTTTCTAATCAACAAATAATGGGATTAATAGACAAATCATCTGGAAAGGCTATATGGGATAAGTTGTAGATTCTTAATGAAGTTGACCCTATAGTGAAGTTTTCTAAACTTGATGGTTACCGGGTGAGATATGAAAACTTGAATATGGAAGAAGATGAAAGGAATACTGCATTGATGGAAAGGGTAAATGAGATTGTTATGGGAATTCAATGTTGTGGTGGAACTTTGAGTGAAGATGAAATTGTTTCTAAAGTTTTGAGAGCCCTACCACTGGCTTACAAAATGAAGGCTACTACTATTAATGAGTTGAGAACAATGGATAATACATTTGTCAACAGAGATACCTTGGTTGGGAAACTATCTTCTTTTGAGCTTGAGGAATTTGGACCTTCTGGAGCTGTGAAGACTGGACCTTATTTTCATGCATCTACATCTACAACTGGTAAACAAGATTGGAAAGCTTTATATGCAAAAGAATTAGAAGATATGAAGAGAGAAGATGATGAGTTTGAGAAACTTGAAGCTCTATTTGCTAGAAGAGTACCAAAAGGACCGGTAGAAAGTAAGTATGAAGAAAAAGCACCTTTTAAATGTTTTGCATGCAATACAATTGGTCATTTTGCATCGAGATGTCCTAAAAGAAATTCAATATTTGAAGAAAGAGTTAAGAGATCATTTAAGCCCAACCCTGGACATCAGAATAAATATAGATTCAAGAAAAATAGAGACAAATCATGCTACATAGCAGATGAGGAAGGCACTACTGATTCAGATGATGAGACAATAGAAGACTCTGCTAGTGGATCCGGCAATGGGAAGGAATGGGTATTCTTGGCTATCAAGGAAGATGATCAGGCACTGGAAGATAATATACTTGAAGAATTCGACACTTGCTGATAAAATTGAAGACAAGGATGAATGGGTAATTGACAGTGGTTGTTCACATCATATGATTGGAGATAAAAGGAAGTTTCCATCTTTGCAAGAATTTGATGGTGGGCTAGTTAGATTTGGAGATGACAAGGCATGCATGATTAAAGAAAAGGAACCATATCATTGGATGGTAAGAACAATACAGACAATGTTTGTTATATTGAAGGTTTGAAGCATAATCTTTTTAGTGTAGGACAATTGGTAGATAAGGGATTTCAACTACAATTCAAGGATAGAAAATGCAAAATCATTAACCGATCTGGCTTAGAGATTGCAACCGGTACACAAACAAAAGGTAACATATTTCATTTCAACTCCGATGAGAAGACATGTTTTATTACACAGATTGATGAGAGTTGGCTATGGCATAAAAGGTTGTGTCATGTGAATTTCGATTGCATTGTGAAGATCAGTTCAACTAAGGTTGTTAGAGATATACCTAAGATTATGAAGCCCTATAATCCGGTATGTAAGGAATGTCAAATAGGTAAATAGGTCATAACCTCTTTTAGGAGTATACAAGATAAATCAAATGATGTTCTTGATCTTATTCATACTAATTTGTGTGGCCCTACTAGAGTTAAAAAATTTCATTGTGATAGATATTTCATGCTAATCATTGATGATTATTCTAGAATGATGTGGGTTACTTTTTTGAGAGAAAAATTTGAAGCATTTGAAAATTTTAAAATATTTAAGGCTAAAGTGGAAACTGAGACAGGATTGAAGATTAAATGCTTGAGATCATATCATGGTGGAGAATTCACATCCGATGAGTTTAATAACTTTCGTGACAAGCATAGTATAAGAAGACAATTTTCTTCTCTCCAGACACCTTAGCAGAATGGAGCTATGGAAAAGAAAAATAGAACTATCTTAGATGTTGCTAGAACAATGATGATGGAAGCTAATTTACCTCATATCTACTAGAGAGAAGCAGTAAGTACAACGGTTTATACATTAAACAAAGTACATATCAAAGGAGAAATCCATAAGATGTAGAACCCCTCCCCGATCAAGCTCTGGTTAACCTAGTTTGGCCATGGTTGACCTTATTAATAGATTCTATAATTCAATAAGATGGGCTATGCTAGACAAATAAACTAGTAAGAAAAATAATTGAACCATGTTATTGAATCAATTTACCATGTGGTGCATATTTTGATGCGTTGTGGATTTAGATTGTATATAATCCACTGATTGGATAACCTTGATATGATGTATGTCATTTATCTCTGAATTTGCAGTACTTTATTTATGATGTTAGAAATTATGGATGCATGCCTTACGAATGATTGAATTTCATGATGATTATCATGATTCCATTGAGTAAATTATTTTATGTGGATTTTTTTAGATAATTGGTAATTTGATTGTTATGATTAAAATTGTATGCAAAGTGTCTGAATTGTATTCTTTTCATATATTAATATTGTATGTGGTTAATCGAGATTACTAATGTGCAAAGTGATATGTGCATGAAAACTAATCCATGTGACCATGGAAAACTATTCAGAGAATCAAGCTAAACCTATGTGCATTTGTGAAGCCAAGGGTTTTCTATTTGGAGAGACAACACCTCGTGCGTAATGTATTTTATTTTAAATGTGAATGTTTGAATGTGTGTTTAAATTGAATTTGTTAAATTTGTTAATTACAAAAAGGGACATTGCCATGTGCATTTAAGTATTGTGTATTTTTATGGTGTCACTTGACACTTGTGTTGTGAAGTGAGTTGGCAGTGACATGTCCCTTGGAGGGAATTTGTATAACCAATGCATTTTTCAAAATATATTAGTGTGGTCACAAGAGAGTCTTGGATAGAGATTCTTAGAAAGGTCAACTCAAGTTTGACCCGTAGATAAACTTTAGGTGAGTTTTTAGAGGGTAAAACTAACTCCTAAGGTTAGGTTAAGGGTATTTTTAAAGGTCCATATGTTATACCTATGGGTAAAGGTCAATTTTAATAATGTGTCCACTCACATGTGATTGTCAAGTCACTTCAAAAGTTGAGTTTTTCAAGATGGACGAAATTCCACTTTTGAGGATTTCTCCTAGGTTAGAGAACCTTCCAATTGAGTGATAGTTGCTCTTCCCCATATTCTTTCACCTTTTTCAGTTGCCTTTTTAGAGATCTTGTAAGAGCTTGGGAAGACCAGCCTATGAAATCTCACACTCTTTCCAAGAGGTTGGAAAGTGTGAGAAGAGTCTACTTAGGGAAGGGACTCAAACTTAGGATTTTGATCACCCACTCTCCATTTTTGGAGACTTAGAATTCTTGTTCGAAGTTTTTTTTTTTTTGAGTTGCCTTTCTAAGCTTTGGAAAAAAAAGAATAGTGGGTTGGGCAGCTCTCCCTCAACCTTTCCTCAATCCATTTACAGGATTAAGGTTGGTAGTATTTCTTCCTTGCATATTGCATTTTATTGTCATTGTGAAGGAAAGATTGTATGTGCATTTTGCTTGTTGTTTATGTAGATTGGGAAGTTCAATTTTGGAGTTCTTCCTTGTGTTCTTTTTATGTGTTGAATGGTTTATGTATTTTGAGTGTTTCAAGGCCATACTCACCCTTGGGGGTGAAGGGTTGCTTGACAGCCTAAGAGTGTAGAGACTCTCTTCTTAGAAGAGAGAGATACACAAGGGTTATGGGACCCTTGCTGCAATATTTTTTATGTTAATGCAAAGGGGGTCATAAGGGGAGATATGGGCTTGTATGCCATGGGGGAAATAAGGGTATTTTGGGACAAGTAAGTGACTTGTGATGGTCTTAGTTTGGTAGCCTTGTAAAGGCATTGGTTTCTCCTTCTTGCAGATCTCCTCTAGGTACTTGGTCCACCTTCACCCCACAAAAAAAATAGTCACTTGGTGACATTGTTTATCCTTGGGTTGGGAGTTCAAGTGTCGTTGAGTTTCTTCTTGTTTTGTGTTTGAGATGTTTGTAACCCATTTAGCTTTGGTTCTTCTAGCTCGGGGGTGGCTTCATGTAAGCCTAGGTTGGGAGGTGAGCCTCCATGGTCATATTTCTAGCTTTATTTGCAGGTTTCTTGTTGAAGTAGGAGAAGAGAGAAAGGATGTTATCCTTGGGGAAAACTTGAAGAAATGTGTTCTACATGTGTATTGCTGATTGAGTACCATTTGTGCATCTTGAAGAATTCTAAAAATAAGAGTTGTATTAAGGCTACTATTCTTGCCTTTATTGTGTACATAAAAAAAGAGACTTGAAAGTTTGTCCTTATATTATTCATTATTGTAAAACACAAGTAGAAAAGAAAGAAGTGTGTATTGCTTTCCTTAATTAGTTTATTCAAAAACTTTTAAAATAGTTAGGGATGTATTATGGTTTTTAGTTGTAATTCTATGTTGAAGGAAGGAAATAAAATATTCAAAGATTCCTTTTATCAAAAGAAAGAGAAGCATTCAAGTTCCATTTTCTATTTGTTATTGTGAAGTTTTTTTATGGATGTTGGATTAATTGTTAATACAAAATTAGTTGTAGATTTATTCTTGCAAAAGAATAAGGAAAAAGGAAAAGAGTTTAGATTCAATATATTTCTGTAATAAGATTTTAGTTTTCTGATATTAGTATCAACTTTAAGAGAAAAAAAATAATTATAACAACTCTACTACTGCATACTTATTTCTAGCTAGTATGGGAATGAAAATAACTATTTGTTGAACTTTATAATTCATTTGAAGACTTATTGATTTTCTGATCTATATCAAAATATTATTTATTTCATCACTAGAAATTTAAAGAAAGTTAGATTTCCACATCTAAGTTATAACAGTTTTTTAGAAAAAAAAAAAAAAGGAAAAAAAGAGAAAAAGAAATGGGAGAATATTTACTTTCCTAGTCATTACATTCTACTTGTTGTCTCTGTTTAAGAAAATAACCATAAAAGATAACTTCATTTTATAAATCACTTATTGTGCAGATAATTACATAAATACAAATCTTCAGATAAGTACAAGAACACCATTTAACCCTGCTTATGGAAATCTAAACCTTGTTGATATTTGAGATCCTAATATACTTATTTAATAACAATGTGTTTATATATATGTATATAGTTGATATACTAATGTTGTTATTAAACATCAATATGAGAAAGACATAGTTAAAGAAATAAATAATGAACATATGTTTCTATACAAAATATATTTATATATATATATATATATGATTCATTTAATAAAATATGAATCTATTAAACAAAATAAATTGGTTATTATCTCTCAGAAAAATACATATTTCCATTAAAATGTAGATGTCTACATATATATATATATATATATATGCAGATCAAAACCCTGCAAAAAAAATATAATTAAAAAAAATTATGAATGCATGGGGATGGGGAACTGAGCGCTCAATCCCCACCCCCCACCACCACTATGGGTATCCATAGTGGGCGGTGCTGCCACTATGGGTAACCATAGTGAGTGGTGTCACCGCCACTGTGGGTATCCATAGTGCGCGGTGCCACCACTATGGGTAACCACAATGAGTGGTGTCGTCGCCACTGTGGGTATCCTTAGTGCACGGCGCCGCCACTATGGGTAACCACAGTGAGTGGTGTTGTCGCCACTGTGGGTAACCACAGTGTGCGGCGTGGCTGCCACTATGGGTTTCCACAGTGGAATGAATAAGCCACCCTCCACTCCTCTAGACCATTGTCATCTCCTTTCCCTTTTGGTCGCCATTCTTTGGCCTTCGCCATCCCTCTCCCATGGCTGAAAACCCTACAATAGACAAGGAAAAAAAAAATTTAAAATAAAAGAAGACCCTAAGCCAATTTCGGGTTAGGGTTATGAAATTAGGAAAATATGGTAAGAGTGAAGTTGGATATGTTTGAAAAAGAGAGAAACCCCTAAATAGGGTTGAATGAATAAAATAATATTATATTGAGAGAGGTTTTGAAATTTGAATTAAAGTGAATGGGGAAAGTCCTCATTTTAAATAAAGTAAGATTTATAATGTAGAGGGGTTTTTATTTTATATTAAAAGATAATTGATTTTTACAAGAGTATAATTGAAGTTATATTTGCTTATGTAGATTACACATATATATATATGCAAATATATATCTATAAATATATTTAATTTTGATTAACATTCATTAATGGGTATTTCAACTATAATGAGTATTTAATCCCCTAAGGGGGTAATTTAATTGGATATGACTAATTTATATTTCCAAGGGGTTGATTTAATTATTAATGCTCATCTAGGGGAAGATTTAACTTCTAGGAAACTTTATGATTTAGCTAATTAAATGATGTATGGTATTTTGCTTTTATTTGCTTTTTAACAAACATTGAAACAACGAATTGGTATTAAATATTAATTTAGTAGATTAGTTAATGTAATGATGATTTGGAAACTTTGTATTCATTTGCTTATTTAATTAATTAATATTAATAAAATTAATCTATATTAATGTTAATTTAAAGAACTTTGGAGTTAATTAAAATTGTATGGGATTAATGATAATTCATAATGTAATTAAAATTGAAGTAATGTAATCGAGCCAATCAATTAACTAAGAAAGTTGTGATGACTTTATAGGTTTATAATGAAGCAATTTAAGTAATGGTGATTATTGTAATTATTACGTAAAATAAAATCTAACTTGATCGCTTAGGAGTTTGAGATAAGACGTAAGTCTTCTAGTTAAATTATATTACATCGCTCACTTTAGGAGTTCGTTCTTAAGGTCTAATAAGATTCCTTTTAGTGCAACTTATTAAGTTGTCACATATAATTAAATGTAGGTCTCTAGTATTTAAGTGTTTTAAAAAAAATTGTTGTTGTGTTTTTGCCCAAAAATTTTGGGCATGACATTTTGGTATCAGAGCCATGGGTTCATACATTGGAGAACATGGGCTACATTCATAACTTAGTTTGTTCAAACTATGACTTCATAAAATACCACCTAGGCGAATACTTGTGAAATAATGAAGTGATACATATGTGAGATTATTTTAAAAAAGATCAACATATATCAATTTAGGGGGTTCCAAGGGCCACCAAAAGCCCTGAAATTCAAAACTCATTAGTCATAATGGTTATGGCATAATATGACCCCTAAGACTATGAAATTTCAAAATATATTTATATATATGAAAATATTTTTGATGTTTCATAATTAAAGTTAGATCTCTAGTACCTATGAGGTTACCATTCAATTGGAACCTAAATGCAGCAATTACCCTAATCGAATTAAGTATGAGGAGTTAATTCTACAATAGAATAACTCTAATAGTAACTAAGGCAATACCATTAGTCAGGATATGTTCTTGATGTGGCAAGTCAAGCAAGCTAGATAGACATGAGATGAAGGCACAACAAACAAGTCAATTGAGGTAGAGATATTTCTTGTTAACATTTAAAACTATGTGAAATTGTGGTGGTTTGAAAACCATGACCCCCATTTGAGACACCAATGAAGAATGAGTTAAGAGGTACCCTTATAAATCTTGGGAAGAAGAATTATCCCTTACTAATGGATAGGTACCTTAAGCACATGGCCATACTAGGTTACTCTTATTGAGATTATTTGCTAGAGAATTCTCGTATCAATGTAAAGAAGCTAGTGTTGGATAACTTTGAGGATGAGAGCTGAAATGGTGAATGACAATCTCCTTGATAAATGAACCCTATTAATTCTATAGATAAATTAAAATAAGAAGAAAGGAGACATGCACCTCTTTGGATTAAATCACGTAATTTTAATAAACCCTAAGTCCTTCCGTAGTTATATAATTGGGGAATCAAGCAAAGTAAAGTCACAACTAGTTCCTTTATGTGAAAATAATCTTTAAAGGACTAAGTAAATGGTGAAGAGAGTAGATATGGTTTGGTAATCACGCAAAATCCTAACTAAAGTGAAAGGAGTGTAGAATAATCATGAAGAGATAATCAGGTAATGAGTAACTTACATGCATTTAGAACCTAAAGGGAAAGTGCAACCCAATCATGACTAGTAACAATATTCAAGACAGTTTGGAACATTTTTACTACTTTGGCACAACCGAAGGAGGTCTGCAATATTAGGGCGCTTAAGTGTGGAAGTATGCAAAACATTAGGTATGGACAAGAAAACATGCAATTGGATAAGGCTTATGGAAGGAAAGTATAGCAGTATAATAATACCAAAGTTTTAATGAGAATTAGTTGGCAGTGTAATATGTTATTCTAAATCAAGGATTTTTTAGTACAATGCTAAGAAGCCTATTTATGTGGTTAGCTAAGGGAGAAATTGAAAATTATGGGATTCTTAAAACATTGGTAATTATTGTACACCTTATGTTATGTCATAATGGGGTGAATTTATATTATGATAATAAGGTTATTTTTGGATTGAAGGTAATCGAAAGTTGTGATATGTCGTGATCGGCTAGCAAGTAAATATAAAATAAGAAATATGGAAAATGATAATTTCCTTTTTATCAAAATTAAAATTAAAATGTGGGTGTTGGTCACTTCTCGAGTGTGGACCCCCTTGTTTTCATAGTTGTATAAGTGGAGTAGGTGAGAATAAGTCAATTCTCCACGTCATTTGAGAATAGTCTTAGTATGTGTGGAGTAGGAATTAGTTGTCAAGCATTATTGATTGTCCTTGACAATTATTCCACCCTTAGTTGTTATTAACCATAAGTGTTAGTAATCTGGTAACATGCTCCTACTTGATGGGAACAAATGGATGATTAGAGATGAAAATACAAGGAGCTAGCAAAAGGTAATAAGAGAACAAATGATGTCTCTGGTGAAAATTATATGATTGCATTATACAAATCCTAAGTGGTTCTAAGTATACAAGTATCCATTTTGTACCCAACTATCAGCCCTGTTAGTAAGTGAGACATAAAAGTGTCGATGCATGTGTTACCATGTATCATTGAACCAAGATTTAATGTATTAATATATTTAATGGAAATCCAAGAAGAATGGATGAAGGATGGTAGAATTAGTGCATCCATCTGTTAGAATATAACTATGGTTGTTGATAATCCTAAGTGGATAGCTGATTATATCGGAAAGTGTTGCTTGTCATAGTAATCACGTGAATGTTAATGGAACATGATCTATATAATGATTGTAATCTCTCGTGTATAAGATATTTCATGATAATAAAGAAATATAAACGATCTAATAACCTTAAGAATCTAATAATCACTTCCTAACGCATTCAGGACGTGTGATCTTGGGTGATGTGTTGCGGTTACTCCCTATAGTGTGGCTAAAATGGTCACCTTGTTTTGAGTTTTGATTTTGATGGTGTTTCGACTGTCTTTTGAATAATGTGTTGTGACCTTTGGGCTAGTACTTTCTTTTATATTTATTTTTATGATGGAAGGACCACTAAATTTATGTTTCTTTTCATTTGAGCTATGGCACTTGCCATGTTGCTAATTTTAATATTTTTCGATTGCCGACATTTTCCTTCTTTCTGATTGGACTTGGAAAATTTAACTTTTTACTTCTATCTTTTAAGGTGTCAAGTGGTCATTTTGAATGTTTGATTTAGCTAGCCCTAGTAATGTGATCAGTGTAATGGTTGTCATGTTTGTTGAACCACTAATAGTGTGTCAAGGGAGAATATCACAAGGAGTGAAATTGGGCACAAGGAATAAATAAAAATTATTATATCAAATTAAGATAATGGAAAGAGTATCCTCTATGATGAAATTCTTTTGCTAGTAATCTAAGCAAGGAAATTAATAACAAAAAGTGTGATCTAGACCTAATGAATTGTGAAAGTGTTAATAATTACAAACTTGTTGTGTTGGCACATGCATGGAGATGATTACATGGATGCTATTTAAATTAAGTGTAATTAACCCCATCACTCCCTTGGAATGGGATTGTTATATACCTTAATATTTTGGGTTGCCAATAATGTGACCTATATAACTTAAACCTTTGTGCCTAGATGTCTAAATATTGTAAGCCCTAGAGGTAGAAAACTACCCTATTTTATGGGCGGATTTGAAGAACTTGAACTTGATTATACCTTGTTTCCTTATGATTTGGGAGGAAATCATGCACATAGGGTGGTTTAACATATATGTAATTAACACCCCTATGAGGCACCTTGAAGTAAAATAAGCAGATTCTTTTTGGATAAAGTAAGTTATGATGTCAATTTTCTTTAGTATCATGTAATGGACGAGAATTGCAGTGGGATAAACATGTTTTGAACAAATCCTTAACAAAATATGACTCCTAGAAATTTAATAGGTAAACTAATATGTCTAACCTAGATAATGGAAGATGATGTGTTGTGTTGTGTTGTTATGATTTGGATGGAGCATTAACTTAAAGTAATTAACGAATGTGTAAAGAAGAATTTGTAAACACCTACCTGAGATTGAAGGAAAATGTAATAAAAATGCTAAGATTAGTACCTTATGGAGGTAATAAGTTGTTATGATAGTAGGTTGATTTTAGTATTGCATCTTTCTTGTAGGCAAGACAAGATTTAGAGTAATTTAGTGAAATTGTGGGAAATGTTGTTCCTATTTTGTATCCTAGTAATGCGACTTCCAGGAGTAAGTCGAACCCTAGCGGGGGAGGATGTAGAGCCCCTCCCTGATCAAGCTCTAGTTAACCTAGTTTGATCATGGTTGACCTTATTAATAGATGCTATAATTCAATAGGATGGGCTATGTTAGATAGATAAACTAGTAAGAAAAGTAATTGAACCATGTTATGGAATCATTTTACCATACGGTGCACATTTTGATGCATTGTGGATTTAGATTCTATATAATCCACTGATTGGATAACCTTGATATGATGTATGTCATTTATCTCTGAATTTGCAGTACTTTATTTATGATGTTAGAAATTGTGGATGCATACCTTACGAATGATTGAATTTAATGATGATTATGATGATGCCATTGAGTAAATTATTTTATGTGGATTTTATTGGATAATTGGTAATTTGATTGTTATGATTAAAATTATATGCAAAGTGTCTGAATTGTATTCTTTTCATATATTAATATTGTATGTGGTTAATCGAGATTACTAATGTGCAAAGTGAGATGTGCAGAAAAACTAATCCATGTGACCATAGAAACTATTCAAAGAATCAAGCTAAACCTATGTGTGTTTGTGAAGCCAAGGGTTGTCTATTTGGAGAGACAACACCTCGTGTGTAATGTGTTTTATTTGTAAATGTGAATTCTTGAATGTGTGTTTAAATTGAATTTGTTAAATTTGTTAATTCCAAAAAGGGACATTGCCATGTGTATTTAAGTATTGTGTATTTTTATGGTGTCACTTGACACTTGTGTTGTGAAATGAGTTGGAAGTGACATGTCCCTTGAAGGGAATTTGTATAACTAATGCATTTTTCAAAATATCTTAATGTGGTCCCAAGAGAGTCTTGGATAGAGATCCATTAGAAAGGTCAACTCAAGTTTGACCCGTAGGTAAACTTTAGGGGAGCTTCTAGAGGGTCAAACTAACTCCTAAGGTTAGGTTAGGGGTATTTTTAAAGGTCCATATGTTATACCTATGGGTAAAGGTCAATTTTAACCATGTGTCCAATCACATGTGACTATCAAGTCACCTCAAAAGTTGAGTTTTTCAAGATGGACGAAATTCAATTTTTGAGGATTTCTCCTAGGTTAGACAACCTTCCAATTGAGTGATAGTTGCTCTTCCCCATGTTCTTTTACCTTTTTCAGTTGCCTTTTTTAGAGAGCCTATAAGAGGTTGGGAAGACCAACCTATGAAATCTCACACTCTTTCCAAGAGGTTGGAAAGTGTGAGAAGAGTCTACTTAGGGAAGGGATTCAAACTTAGGATTTTGATCACCCACTCTCCATTTTTGGGGACTTAGAATTCTTCTTGGAAGTTTTATTTATTTTTAGTTGCATTTCTAAGCTTTGGAAAGAAAACAATAGTGGATTAGGCAGCTCTCCTTCAACCTTTCCTCATTCCATTTGTAGGATTAAGGTTGGTATTATTTCTTCCTTGCATATTGCATTTTATTGTCATTGTGAAGGAAAGATTGTATGTGCATTTTTCTTGTTGTTTATGTAGCTTGGGAAGTTCACCTTTGGAGTTCTTCCTTGTGTTCTTTTTATGTGTTGAATGGTTTATGTAATTTGGGTATTTCAAGGCCATACTCACGCTTGGGAGGGTAGAGTAGTCTTAGAGATGAAGGTTTGCTTGACAGCCTAAGAGTGTAGAGACTCTCTTCTTAGAAGAGAGAGATACACAAAGGTTATGGAACCCTTGCTACAATATTTTTATGTTAATGCAAAGGGGGTCATAAGGGGAGATATGGGCTTATATGCCATGGGGGACATAAGCATATTTTGGGATAAGTATGTGACTTGTGATGGTCTTACTTTGGTAGCCTTGTGAAGGCATTGGTTTCTCCTTCTTGCAGATCTCCTCTAGGTACTTAGTCCACCTTCACCCCAGAAAAAAAAAAATAGTCACTTGGTGACATTGTTTATCCTTGGGTTGGGAGTTCAAGTGTTATTGAGTTTCTTCTTCTTTTATGTTTGAGATGTTTGTAACCCATTTAGCCTTGGTTCTCCTAGCTCGGGGGTGGCTTCATGTAAGCCTAGGTTGAGAGGTGAGCCTCCATGGTTATATTTCTAGCTTTATTTGCAGGTTTCTTGTTGAAGTAGGAGAAGAGAGAAAGGATGTTATCCTTGTGGAAGACTTGAAGAAATGTGTTCTAAATGTGTATTGTTGATTGGGTACCATTTTTACATCTTGAAGAATTCTGAAAATAAGAGTTGTATTAAGGCTAATATTCTTGCCTTTATTGTGTACAAAAAAAAAGAGACTTGAAAGTTTGTCCTTCTATTATTCATTGTTGTAAAACGAAAGTAGAAAAGAAAGAAAAGTGTATTACTCTCCCTAGCTGTTTTATTCAAAAAATTTTAAAATAGTTAGGGATATGTTCATGTTTTCAATTGTAATTCTATGTTGAAGGAAGGAAATAAAATATTCAAAGATTCCTTTTATCAAAAGAAAGAGAAGCATTCAAGTTCCATTTTCTATTTGTTATTGTGAAGTTTTCTTATGGATGTTGGCTTAATAATTGTTAATACAAAATTAGTTGTAGATTTATTCTTGTAAAAGAATATGGAAAAAGGAAAAGAGAATAGATTCAATATATTTCTATAATAAGATTTTAGTTTTCTGATATTAGTATCAGCTTTAAGAGAAAAAAATAATTAACAACTCTACTACTGCATACTTATTTCTAGCTAGTATGGGATGTATTCATGTTTTCAATTGTAATTCTATGTTGAAGGAAGGAAATAAAATGTTCAAAGATTCCTTTTATCAAAAGAAAGAGAAGCATTCAAGTTCCATTTTCTATTTGTTATTGTGAAGTTTTCTTATGGACGTTGGCTTAATAATTGTTAATACGAAATTAGTTGTAGATTTATTCTTGCAAAAGAATAAGGAAAAAGGAAAAGAGAATAGATTCAATATATTTCTATAATAAGATTTTAGTTTTCTGATATTAGTATCAGCTTTAAGAGAAAAAAATAATTATAACAACTCTACTACTGCATACTTATTTCTAGCTAGTATGGGAAGGAAAATAAATATCTGTTGAACTTTATAATTCATTTGAAGACTTAGTGATTTTCTTATCTGCATCAAAATATTAGTTATTTCATCACTAGAAATTTAAAGAAAGTTAGATTTACACATCTAAGTTATAACAGTTTTTAAGAAAAAAAAAAAAAAAAGAGAAAAAAAAATGGGAGAATATTTACTTTCCTAGTCATTACATTCTACTTACTGTCTCTGTTTAAGAAAGAAACCATAGAAGATAACTTCATTTTATAAATCACTTATTGTGCAAATAATTAGATAAATATAAATCTTCAGATAAGTACAAGAACATCATTTAACCCTACTTATGGAAATCTAAACCATGCTGATATTTGAGATCCCAACGTATTTCTTAATTAATAACAATGTGTTTATATATATGTATATAGTTGATATACTAATGATTTTATTAAACATCAATCTTAGAAAGACAGTTAAAGAAATAAATAATGAACATATGTTTCTATACAATATATATATATATATATATATATGATTCATTTAATAAAATATGAATCTATTAAACAAAATAAAGTAGTTATTCTCTCTCAGAAAAATACATATTTATATTAAAGTGTACATACATACATACATACATACATACATACATACATACATACATATATATATATATATATATACACATGCAGATCGAAACCCTGCAAAAAAAAAATTATGAAAGCACAGGGATGGGGGAGCCGAGCACTCAATCCCCACCCCCTGCCTCCACTGTGGGTATCCACAGTGAGCGACGTCATGTGGTTAACTATAGTACGTGGTGTGGCTACCACTTTGTGTAACCACACTGAGTGGCGTCATCGCCACTGTGGGTAACCACAGTGCATGACGTGGCCGCCACTGTGGGTTTCCACAGTGGAACGGCTAAGCCACCCTCCACTCCTCTAGACCGCCACCATCTCCTTTCCCCTTTATCCACCATTCTTTTTCCTTCGCCATCCCTCTCCCATGGTCGAAAACCCTACAACAGAGACAAGAAAAAAAATGTAAAATAAAAGAAGACCCTAACCCAATTTCGGGTTAGGGTTATGAAATTAGGAAAATATGGTAAGAGTGAAGTTGGATATGTTTGAAAAAGAGAGAAAACCTTAAATAGTATTAAATGAATAAAACAATATTATATTAAGAGAGGTTTTGAAATTTGAATTAAAGTGAATGGGGAAAGTCCTCATTTTAAAAAAATTAAGATTTATAATGTAGAGGGGTTTTTATTTTATATTATAAGTTAATTGATTTTTACAAGAGTATAATTGAAGTTATATTTTATTATGTAGATAATCACATATATATATCTATAAATATATTTAATTTTGATTAACATTTATTAATGGGTATTTCAATTATAATGATTATTTAATCCCCTAAAGGGGTAATTTAATTGGATATGACTAATTTATATTTCCAAGGGGTTGATTTAATTATT
The DNA here is from genome assembly GCF_030272615.1 of Cryptomeria japonica. NCBI lineage: Eukaryota > Viridiplantae > Streptophyta > Pinopsida > Cupressales > Cupressaceae > Cryptomeria > Cryptomeria japonica. The sequence goes on from NC_081407.1 coordinate 526,235,190, forward strand.
AATGCTCATTGAAGGGAATATTTAACTTCTAGGCAACTTTATTTATGATTTAGCTAAATAAATGATGGTATTTTGCTTTTATTTGCTTTTTAACAAACATTGAAACAACGAATTGGTATTAAATATTAATTTAATAGATTAGTTAATGTAATGATGATTTGGAAACTTTGTATTCATTTGTATTAATATTAATTTAAAGAACTTGGGAGTTAATTAAAATTGTATGGGATTAATGATAATCCATAATGTAATTAAAATTAAATTAATTTAATCGAGCGAATCAATTAACTAGGAAAGTTGTGATGACTTTATAGGCTTAAATGAAGCAATTTAAGTAATGGTTATTATTGTAATTATTACGTAAAATAAAATCTAATTTGATCACTTAGGAGTTTGAGATAAGACCTAAGTCTTCTAGTTAAATTATATTGCATCGCTCACTTTAGGAACCCATTCTTAAGGTCTAATAAGATTCCTTTTATTTCAACTTATTAAGTTGTCACATCTAATTAAATGTAGGTCTCTAGTATTTAAGTGTTTTAAAAAAAAATTGTTGTTGTGTTTTTGCCCAAAAAGTTTTGGCATGACATAAGACACCTTATGAATTATGATTTGGAAATACACCTACAGTTAAGTTTTTCAGAATTTTTGGCAGTAAATGTTATATCAGGAGAGATGATACTATGGGGAAATTTGATCCTAGAAGTGATGAAGGCATATTTCTTAGGTATTCTAATGAAATCAAAGCACGTAGATGTTATAACAAGAGATTGCAGAGAATTGTGGAGAGTGCTAATGTCAAAGTAGATGAGTTGAACAAAAGTCAATTCAGAGTTTATGAGAAGGAATAGGCAATGGAAATGATTATATTTGAACCGGTAGCACCTTTACTGGAACAGAGAGTTGAACCACTTACTCCAGCAACATCAAAGAATTCTATAATAACTGAAGAACAAGGAAGAGGAATAGAGAGTCAAAAGACTCCTAGGTATGTGAGATTGAATCATTCTGAAGATCAAATCATTGGGGATAAGAGAAATGGAGTGATGACAAGAAGAAGACTTGCAACTAATGAGGTATGTTTAATTTCGCAAGTTGAACCAATATCAGTAATTGAGGTATGTAAAGACAAATTTTGGTTAAAAGCTATGAAAGAAGAATTAGATCAGATTGAGAAAAATAATACATGGACTTTGGTTCCCTGGCCTAAAACTAAAAATGTTATTGAAACTAAATGGATTTTTAGGAATAAATTGAATGAGGATGGTCAAGTTATAAAGAATAAGGCTAAATTGTTTTGTAAAGGATATTCTCAGAAGGAAGGAATTGATTATGGAGAAACTTTTGCACTGGTAGCTAGGATTGAAGCTATAAGATTATTTCTTGCCTATGCTGCTTATAAAAACTACAAGGTTAATCAAATGGATGTTAAATGTGCATTTTTGAATGGAGATCTTGATGAGGAAGTTTATATTGAGCAACCTGATGGTTTTTCACTATTAGATGATACATATATGGTTTGCAGGTTAAGGAAATCTTTATATTGATTGGAACAAGCACCTAGAGATTGGTATGCAAGGTTGGATAAATATCTTTTGAATCTTGGTTTTACTAAGGGCAGTGTTGACAGTAATTTATATTATAAAATCACTAATGATGATATATTGATTGTCGAAGTATTTGTTGATGAAATTATTTTTGGAGGTTAAGATAAGTTGTGCATAGAATTTTCTAAGAATATGGAGAAAGAATTTGAGATGTCTATGATTGGTGAGATGCAATTTTTCTTTGGTTTACAGATTACTCAGACTGACAAAGGAATTTTTATCTGTCAAACTAAATATGCTAAGGAATTATTGAAGAAATTTGGTATGGGAGATTCTAAATCGGTAAGTACTCCTATGGTTACAAGTGAGAAATTGATAAGAAAAGATGTTTTTGCACCAGTAAATCCTACAAGATACAAATCTATGATTGAAGGTCTAATTTATTTGACTAAGACTAGGCCTGGCATAATGAATGTTGTTTGTATTGTTTCAAGATTCCAGAGTGATCTTAGAGAAAATCATGAGATGGTGGTGAAAAGAATTTTTAGATACTTGCAAGGTACATTAGAATATGGCTTGTGGTACCCTAAGGATGATAACTTCACTTTATGTGCATATACAAACGTTGATTGGGCTGGAGATGTTGATGACCAGAAAAGTACTTCTGGAGGAGCTTTCTTTCTTGGAAAAAAGTTGGTTTCATGGATCAAAAAGAAACAGTCGTGTACTTCTCTATCTACTGCTTAAGTTGAATATGTTGTTGTTGTTACTAATTGTACACAAGTTTCATGGATGAAGCAAATGTTGAAAGATATAAAGGTGGATTGTGACGCACCGGTAATTATTCACTGTGATAACTCTGCTACTATTGACATATCAAAGAATCCCATATTTCATTATAAGACAAAACACATATCTATCAAGTATAACTTTTTGAAGGAGAAGGTGGAAGAAAATGAAATTAGATTGGTTTATGTGAACACTAAAGAACAAATTGTAGATATTTTCACTAAACCTTTATCCAAGGAAGCATTTGAGTACCTGAGAGACAAATTGGGAGTTTCTGCCCCTCCGGTAGAGACATGATTGATGCGCTTTTACATCAGTATGGCATGCACTATTTGTGATACTCTTCACTCTGACACTAATGTGGGATGCTACTGCTTAGGGGGAGTAGTCAGCTTTGAGATTCAGAAGCTTATGTTTTTTCTTTGATATTTCAGTCAAATTTATGGTATTGATTTCAAAGGGGAGTGATATTGATGTGAAAAAGAAAAAGAAAGGGGGAGTGATATGGATAAGAAAAAGTTTTTTAGAGCTTTACAGAGATATTGTTCAAAGGGGGAGAGATATTTATATTCAGAGCTATATGCGGGTGATTGTTGGCTATCTTCCACAAGGGGAGAATCATTTGGCATTTCTTGGTGCTTAGATGTTTTTCAAATCTAGTGTTGCCATCAATGCCAAAGGGGGAGATTTTTGACCATTTGGTGGAATTGATTATGTGTTGCATTGATGTCAACACTAGTTGTTTGGATGCTTTACCGACACCCTTCTAGTCCTGGTAGGATGAGTGGTTTCTAGTTAACTTGGATCCAGTAGGGTCTAGTATAGTCTGGTGATGGAATTATCTTGTTCATGATACTTATACTCATATTTGGTCAGTTGGTTTTGGTATAGTGATTGGATGCTATCCCGCTTGCTTAGAAGATTATTTTTTAGTTCCGACGAGGGTTTCACCGGCAGAGCTTTTGATTGAGATCTTTGATGAATTGCATAAGCAGTGTCGGTGCAGCTTCTGATGGAGTTTCAGGATGTTGTTGATGATCATGTTTGAGAATTGATGGTTGGAGATCATTGTTGAAGCCTGTGGACCTATACTTGGTCCTGGTTGATCTAGGTTATGTACCGGCATTAATGTAATGTGTGGATAGGACCTATTGATGTATTTCTGGGATGTCTTATGTGTTGACATTAATTTTTTGGTCTAAGGCCGACATGGTTCATAATTATGTAATTGGTTTATTCTCTGGTGGCTGACCTGATTGTTTATGGTCGAGGGTTTGTATATATAGATGTAAGATCTCATTGTAGATCATCATGGTTAATGTAAGAGGTCATGGTCAAGGAATGTAATGTATGAATAATGTAATATCATTCAGGCAGAGGAGTTGGTCGATCATTGGAGATCGAATTGGGTTTATGTAAGAGGATTTAGTCCTCCGCTATTGAGCTTAACTAGAACTATACTCTAGCATAGGAGATGATATCTTTTGTAGTTAAACACTTCTTCGGATTGTTGTTTGGATTTATATGTAGTTAGTGAGGCTCCTTTTGTGATGAACAGTGTGCTCTAGGCTGTTGGCCTTCCTGCAAGTGCAAGCCCCTTCAATGTAATTCACATACTTACTGCAGAAGTATTATCTAACTATGGGTAGGCTTCCCACTGTGGTTTTTCTCTTTACTGGGTTTTCCACGTCCAAATCTTGGTGTTGTATGGATGAATTTTATTCTATGATTATTGTTTATGGTTAATTGGTTTAACAACTATTCTAGTATTAATGTTTTGGGTTTTAGTATTAAAGTATAGATTGCTAATGCTTCTGGTAATCTATGACAACTAATTCACCCCCCCTCTCAGTTGTCTTCTGGTTATCTAAACTGTCTAACAATATCAGCTATTAAAATAGTTAACCTAACTCTTTTATCAGGATGAGCAACAAGGGCTACTTGAGCATCTTTAATCTTCTCTAATAAGGGTATCTATTTGGAGTCCATGGAGTAACATCTACCAAAGGTTTTTGTCAAAAATAATCCCAAAGCTTTAGCTACAGTAGATGGTATGATGTTATTTGAGGCACTAGAGTCTGTAATATAATTATTCAATTTATGACCATTTATGAACAAGGATATATAAAAAGGACCAGGTTTCAATTCAAGGACAGACAACATGTCATCAACTTGATTGGCAACTATTTCAGGGGAAGCTTCATGAGTAGCAAGACAAATTGACACATCTCCTTGGGAGGACAGAGTAGCATTAGTTGATTTGTGTATCATATCTATTTGTACATATGAATTATTTCCTTTCACAAACTTAACCAACCTATCAAGTTCTTTAGGATTTAATTTAAGATATTCAACTAGCATAATTTGAATCTAAGAGGATGTTGGCATTCTACACTCTAGTGAGAAATGATGGTGTTGTCATTGATGGCAACCTACTGGCAACCTACAGGAAGCCATCCAACATTCATCTGGTAAATCACCAGCAGACACCGACACTGGTAGACACTTCATTGGCAATGACAAGAATGTATACCGACACCCCAGCCGATAGGATTTTGTTTATTGTATTTAATTGTAAATATCTTTTGTAAAGCCAACATGGCATATTTTAATAAGACTCATATATGTATGAGATCTTGTAAATCATTTTGTAATGAGATAGGATGGACATGGATAGTGTAGAAGTGATAAGTCAATATTAAGGCAGATTTTGTATAAGGATTTATCGTTATAGAATAAGCTTAAATCAGCACTGAACCTGGCATAGAAGATGCTAAATTGTAGTAGTACATTATATTGGATTCTCATAATCCATTTTGTAAGTCAGTGAGACTTCCTTTTGTAATTGAGCAGTGAGATCTAGGCAATTGGCCTTCCTGCATGTGCAAGCCCCTCATGTAAGTAATATCCATTCATTTGATAGTGAGTGAATATTGTGGGTCACAAATCCCACCAAGATTTTTCCCACACCGGGTTTCCTCATTAAACATCTTGTGTTATTGTATGCTTTCTATGATGTCTTTACTATTCCTATTCATTGCATTAATTCTTGTTTACCGGTACACTATTTTGGAATGCAAAATACTTAATAAGGTTAAAGATTCTCTTCATTGGTTAGATACTAATTCACCCCCCTTCTCAGTATCTTTGGGACTATCATTAATCCTAATAGAGGATTTACAAAATTCAACAATATCAAATGAACCCTCAATCTCTACAGAATTCAATAACTGAGGTTCTTGAGGTCTAAAATCATTATTATGAAACTGGGAAATGATTTTCTTACCTTTGGGGTTCACAACAGAAGACAAAGAAGCACCTTGAGGTTTGACTTTCTGCTGGTTTCTAGTCATCACAGCATAGGAAGGATCCTCCAAGGTAACCAAAATATCACCTCCTCTTTTTGAATCAGACTCATTCTCCAAGAAGTGGATTCCAGAGTCGCCAGGCTTCCTGGGGATTCTTCTTCACTTGATTCCAGCAGTGCCTCCTTTGAACCAACCAATTGAGCATAATGTACCACTTTTAGGTAAGTATTTCCATCGTGGTCATCAGTAAGATGAAAGATACACATGTTGGCTTTAGATGGGGGTGCCTCAATTGCTAGTCTTTGTTGTGTAGGAGACAATTGTAAAACTCTACTTCTAGCTCCTGTTGACTGATTAGGAACCTTCCTTGAAATATCTTGGTAAGGCTACGGATAAGAAGTATTTGCTTTGGGTAATTGCCTCTTCAAATTTATCATTTCATTCATTAGTTGTTGAATCACAGGATTAGATGAAGTTGATGCCTATGTCATGGAAGTTTGAACTTCTCTCTTCCACTTTCTCGCAATGATAAAATCATCATCTAATTCTACTACCAATGTTTTTACATCAGCTAGGGTTGCTACTCTTTGCCTACAGATCAGGAAACCAATCTCAGAGGGCATAGAATTGATGAAAAAACATTTCAAATTATCATCAAAAGGCCTTTGGTTTGTTGGAATCTTATGAACAATTTTATCAAACTTAGCCACAAAATCTCTCATGGACTCGGGAATTTCTTTCTTTAACTGGGCTAATTGGGCTAGAAGAGAATGTTCATCTTCGACTAATTTAAACCTAGCCTCGAACCTAGTTTTAAGATCTTGCCAATTAGTAATTGCACCATTTGGTAAATGATAAAACCAATCTGCTTCTACCCCAGTCATTGTTGGTACAAACAATCTCATAGCCACATCTTCATGTTGAACAACTAGAACACCATAAGCAACATTAAATACATTCAAATTCTTGCCTATTGAAACCTTTCCATCACTACTAAATTTAGGCAATTGATCTCTTGCTCCTTTGGGAAAAGGATTAATATTTACACCAAGAATAAGTGGTCCTACAGCAGGCCCCCAAGGATTGTTGACAGCCATGGGTACAATGATATTTAAAGGTGTAGGGTTGATTACACTAGGGAAAGAAACACCATGTAATGTTAGGGCTTGATAGATGGAGATATAGGGGATACAAAAGAGAGAGTTGGAGGTCTACTCTTGGCTCTTATTCTAGGTGTAAAGGAGGTTAAGAAGTTGGAGTCTTGGAGTTCCTAAAAAACAAAATCAATCACCCCTTCATGCCTCTCGGACCTTGTATGTCTTCTAGACTCTATCCTATTTATGATGCAGTACTCACTTCAAACAAAAAACTAAATTAAGTCAATCATCAGACAACCTTACATATCTTATGATTCAACCTCTAGTCTTATTATCCGATTCCCCAGCAAAGTCGCTAAAAATATGTTGGTTAACAGATTTAGCCTTTCTTAATTTTACAATGAATGACTCATGTATGCCCTTAGTTTTGCAAAAGGAAAAAACAACCAATAGTTGGGTAATCCAATGAATAGTTTACCCTTTGCATAAGGGTGCAACTTCTCGTATGATGTTCAATGAATTTTTAAACATACACAAATATTAACTTTACTTTTAACTAGAAAGTGAGAAAAGGCATTTCACATTCATCAGTCAACACCACATGAATGCTAGGAAGATAAATATTCTATATGTAAACCCACAGATTTACAATCAAAATAACTTCACTTCTCAGAATTTTGATTTAAAGAAACAAAAAAATCATGGATTCTGATTGAGTATCTCTCATGTCTCACAAGACAAGGGGAATCAGAACATCCACACAAAGTTAACGAAAGGATTACTTACCAAATTCATTCATAGACATATGAAAAGTGGAATAATCAAAGAAGGAACAAATTCTACACAAACATATATATCCCAGCATAGATTCTTCTTTCTGCATTCAAATACATAGATTTGAAAGTTGCTGAAAATGTCTAATTTTATTCACTGATAAAATGCCTTCATTGAAAATTCACAATATCCAAAACAAAGTCTGCTAATATTTTTCAAAATTTCTCGGGCCTTTTTTAAGTCTTTTGCCAGAAATATATAGCTAAACTACTCACCCTAACCACTTGGTAACCACAGAGTTACACCACTATGCCCGAGGCTAAGTTAAACAATTTTCTTTAAAAACTAACTTATAAAACCATTTCTTGACTAAACACAATAGAAAGTAAAGAAAACACGAGAACAGTTATCCAATTCATGGCAACGGGCGACCAGTTTGATCTTTCTTCCACTCCATGAATGCCTCTGTGAATTGTTGGATGACAGGTTCATTCGGAATGCCTACGTGTAAAATCCATTATTTCCAAACCTCCTTATCACAACGTATGTATTTTACTTTATCCACATGATTGTTTAAATGATCTATGCATAAAAATAGTAAGGATTCAACTTTGGCAATGGCCAAGAAATCTTTCTTGGTGACCACTGTTGCACTCCTAACCATATCAATTTGTACTTCAAAATATTTCCTTATGGCATCAATAGTGTCAATAGTTTTTCCATCCTCCTTCATATATTTCACCCCTATGCATTTCAGATCATTAAGCATGTTTTTCACCAATTCAGACAATTCTTGCCCAAGTTTTACAAATTCCTCATAGCCTTGTTTTATTACTGAATTTCTCCATTCAATTTTCTTTTTGCATATGTAAAGAACATTGTCATCAAATCCCTATAAAGGCTTCTCTACAAGGAACTTCATTACACCATGCCTTTGAACTTCTTCCATGTGAGCTACTGTTCAATCCCATTTGGCTTCTATGTTCTTCTAGGTTATGTTTTCTTTTCCCAACTCTCAGATGACTTTAGCAACATCATCATACACCTTTCTCAAATGCCCAATGTATTATTTTCCCTCTTTCCTGATCATATCCAACCATTCAAGGAACACCCCATGCACCATTTTATTCCTTTGTACTTCTGCAAGCAACTTCTGATTGCTAGGGGATTTAGGATCAAAGAGTACCGATTGTGAAGACAATGGTAGGGGATCTGGTCCATGGATTGCGTCAATGTATTCTGCTATTTGTCTTAAGGATTTTTTTAGTTCATTTTTGTCTTTTTCATCCTTCCGGATACTAGTTATGATCTTTTTCATTGAACCTTGAAGATGAAGAACATTTGTGGCCTGAGAAGTAGTACCAATATTCACCTTTTCAACAGTAAAATCTTGGGCTATAGGGTCCTTTGTTTTCTCATCTATCAACGGGCATGCTATCTTTGTAGTCCAATTCCCACTATCGACATCAATATCAATTTTTGAAATAGTTTTTAGCTTCTTCACTTTGGGAGTTTTCCCAAGCACTTTCTCACCATATTGTCCAACGAGACCGAAACTGGAACTACATTCCTTTTCTTACTATTCAGAATATTTTCTAACCATAGAGGCCCAGTACACACAAAATTTTTATTAGAGCCAGGTGTAGTTTCTTTTTCACTCCTTACTACCAATGTGGTAGTAGTTTTTTCCAAATTATCCACTTTTTGAGTGTTGTTTGCATCATACACATTTAGCAACTCCAAGTCTAGATGAGTTGAAGGATTGTCCATATCAAGAAAGGCTTCCAAATCAACTACCACTAAATACACAAGATATTTGTTAGCTCCGGTTCTGAGTCTTGCCTTGGTGATCCTAGTAGGAGTTGGTTCCTTTTTTTATTGTCATCGGCCTAGCACTCTAATTAAATTTAGTCTATGTTCTGGATGATCCTGCAACACAAGATGTAACACGAGAGTTAGCCAATGGGACTTTAGAGAATTATGTTTAACCTTTCTTAGAGACCTTTCCCATTCTTTTCTCTCTTATCCATCTTTTTGTTCTTCTGATAACTAGAAATGTCCTTGTTTGAATCTAGTCCTCCTCATCTTTTTCCCAGTCCACTTCTGGAATGACTCCCTTCTTCCTGTCATCCACAAACTCAAGATCCATCAATTCACTCTCATCATCCTTAACATTAGCAATATTCATTTTCAACTCAAAGTTCATGACCTTCTTTATGATGAACCTTTGATGTATCCTCTTCCTAACTTCAAACTTATCGCAATAATCAGCCCAAAAATCCTCTATATTTGGCACATGGACAAAATCCTTTCTAAATGTCAGATGGATGGCGATGAATCCTTTGGAATCAAAATTTGGTCATGGACCATATAATTGAAAATTCAATTTCTTAAATTCTAATTCCAAATTCAAGGCATTAGAAACACTATTACAAATGAAATAAGTTAATTCAATAGGAAATGAGACATCTGACCGATGTCTAGCTTTGTAGTTTGTATCAATATAGGCCAGTTGCCTGCATATCTCCATTAAAATCTGCTTGTCAAATGCATATCTAGGCAACTTGTATGGTTCTCCTTCAAAACCCCCTACCCTTAGGTAAGTAAACTTGGGAAACTATATGAAGAAGATTCCATAAGTACCAATCAATTGCATAGCTTCATCCGACAACCTTTTATGAATGTTTCCCTTTAGTTCGTACACCATTCTACCTAGAAATATGTCATACAATTTATGATAATTTTCACAAGACCTTTGTTGTTGTAGATGTGGGTGATATTCAAATATTTTCATAGTATAGACCAACGCTTCATGATACAAACCAGGCCACACCCTAATACATGCCAAGATATATAGAAGATATGATGACATAGAAGTTTTTGTTACTGAAGCAACTCAAGCCTTCATGCAACCTGTCTGAAATCAATTTTGCCCAATCAATATATCTTTTCTCACCCAAAATGACTTGTATGAAAAAGTACATCCAATATTCCTAATAAAAGGCAATTTGGTTTCCCCTCACTCTATGTAACAGAATGACTATATCCCTGACTTCTTTGATTAGATGTTCCTGGGTCAATGGACTTGGTAGTTGGGAACCTCCTCTTTGAAACTTTAACAACCAGTTTCTAGCAGTGACATTCCTATAGAATGATTTCTTTTCTGAGAAAAGTCCCTATGACTTACACACAGGCTAATACTCATATTGCTCCGTATCAGGTATTTTCATAACAGAAGAAACAAACTCTTGACTAACCCTAAGAAGAACCTCACCATCTACAGCTCACACATCTCTCAACAAGGTCATATCTATTCATACATTCTAGAACTAGCCGAGGACATGACACTAGTGGGATTCCGTGATGGTGCAAGGGCACTTAGAAATTTTTGTTGAGTTTGTTTCTAGGATGTTGGAATCCTTTTCTTAGTTTTTTTATAAGGCCAAGAGGCCATTGAGTCTGTGCTCAAATGATTGTAAGGGCCCTAAGAGTCTTTGTTTGGCCAATGTTGGCATGTGAGCTCTTAAGGGTGCCAAGTAGAGCACTTACTAGGATAAGTTATTTTTGGGTTAATATAGGTTGGTTGGTGTTATTTTGGGTTTTTTGAGGTCATATGACTCACTTACCAAGTTTGGGGTTGAGCAAAGTTGCTCACCCAATGCAAAAATTGCAAAAGTTGCAAAAGTTGCTCATAGAAACTTTGCAACATTTTCAACAAATCTTATGCACCAACGGCTAGTTGGTTGTCACAATTGGTTGTGAGCATGTGTAACTACTCCAAGGATATTATAAGGCTTGGAAAGGCCGATGAGAATCAGTTGTTGAAGATATGAAGCAAATAGATAAGTTTGGTTTCTCCATTTGGTGTGTTTTCTGAGTTATTACCTGTTCTTGGCAAGTTTGTACAGCCTGTAGAGATTGATAATTCCAAAAAAGGGACATGGATTACTAGACTCGTGTCTTACCTTCATTTCTCTTTTGGTTTGAAATCTTGAAGTGTTGTATTTTATAATTTATCTTCATTTTGTTGTAGGCGGGTTCAAAAGTCCTAAAAACCAGGGTTTTGAGAGCACAATGGCTCCAACCTAGCCTTCCATGGTGGATACCCACTTTGAAACCTTGTGGAATATTAGGTTGAATTGTATTCTATGTTTTCTCCTTGTTTTTGAGATAAGGGAAGTTGAACCAGAGATTTGTCACCATACCCTAGGCTTGGCACGTTGAGTTGGCAAGCATTAGGTAACATGGGTAACATGCCCTAATTGGGTGAATCTAGTGGATGGAGGTGAAGGATGGTTGTATTGGAGTTCCTTATGGAAGCAAAAACCTAAAAATAACATCAATTCACTTAGGAAATAGGACTGGTGAAGGAGTTTGAGCAAATCCCTACTTTTAAGGCCTAGGAAGGGGCAATTAGGCCTAGTTAGCCCTATAAGGGTTAGATATCTTAACGACAGAACCCACCTTTTGTTTTAAGATATTGTATGTAACTCCAAAAAGGGTGTCTGGAATGTCAAATATTTCATAGGGTTTTTAAGTAAGATTGGTAGATAAATGCAGAATACCCCGCTCACAGAGCTACTAGAATTAGGTCTCCTATTAGGCTTGAAAGTGCAATTTTCTTGTGAAAATTGGAATCGATAAATATAAAAGATCTTGAGGAAGGATTAGGGTTTGTAACCCATAAAAAATAATACTTCCTTGTGTGATTAATGTGGGGAATGGATATCCTATGGTAGAGGGGTTGAACTCTCAGGTTGAGTGTGAAAGGGAGTTAGTAAGCAAAGTCTCCTAAGCAAGAGAATAGAACTCACAAAAAAAAAATTCTTATCCTAGTCTAAGGACCTTGGGAATATCAGAGAGGGTAATTGTTTTAGGAGGGTGTGAGGTGTAGAACCATTGGATGGTTCTAGTGTAGTTTTGAGGAGATACCTAGACAAGGTAGCCACAAATAGGAGTGAGTCAACTCTCTCTACATCACATGCCCTTTCATGAAATTCGTCTAGGTCTACTGATGGCAGAAAAGTGTCGCCTAAATCAGGCAATGTACAAACTAACCAAGACCTTTGGTCTACCTTGGGCAATTTAGGTCTCATTTTGAATTTATCGATAGAAAAAGCACAGCAAGGAAGACGAACTGAACCAATTGAACTACCAAACAAATATTCCAATTTAAGAAATCACAAGGATGAGAAGAAGATTTTGACCTTACCTTTCATGTAAAGATCTGAATCCAAAGAGACAAGAATAGATGATATCGCCTATGCAAATCTGTTACTTACCAAATTAGGCAAATGAAGAAAGTAAGTATTTTGTTTTTAAAAATAAAGCAAATCTTGAAATCAAGCTTTAAAATCTATCACACAATTTGATATGATTGTAACTGCATGCTTATTTGTGCCAAACTACTTGAAAAAGACTTAATTCTGATAATTCATTGATTACAAGTCTTTTCCCTCCATATCCTTCCCTGAAATAATTATTCTCAAGTATGGTTCTTCATCGCGACTCATTCCCTCAAGGTTCACCTTTTAAATCCAGAATATTCCCTCCATGCTGATGCTTTTCCACTTTTATGTCTAAATCTAACAATCCTTGAACTTTGAACTTTGAACCCTCCAAGAAGTAGTTCAAGTTCAAATGAACAGAAAAAGGAAAAACCAAGACAAAGACACCAAAATGTCATGGCTTGCGTGTTACAAGAATAGGACCCAGAAAAGACTCAACTTTCTCAACTTTGAACCGTGAACCTTGAACTTTTTGAAAAGGTTCAATAGTTCAAATTCAATGACAATATTTACAAATTCCGTTAACTCTTTTAAGAACAAAGCCATGACACAACATACTCCACTTGAACTTGAACCTTGAACTTCGATGAGGTTCAACTAAGAGGTTCAGTTCAAGAAAAAATTTAACAAGACAAAAGTTGAGATTTACACAAGCCCAGACTAAATAAACTCTCCTTATTTTAAATAATGTGAGAACAAAAATGCCTCAGGAAAATGAAGATGGTAACAAATATCATCAACAAAGACCCCAATAATCAATATGTCATCATCCATGATCTTATAATATAAGTTACTATCAACATTACATTTAGTGAAATCAAGCTTCAAAAGATATTTATCCAATCTTGCATACCAAGCTCTAGGGGCTTGTTTCAATCCATATAAAACTTTCCTTAACCTGCAAACCATGTTTTTGTCATCTGAAAGTAAAAATCCAGCAAGTTGCTCAATATAAACTTCCTCTTCAAGATCTTAATTCAAAAATACACACTTAACATCCATTTGATAAACCTTGTAACTCTTATTAGCAGCATAAGCAAGAAATAATCTCACAACTTCAATCCTAGCTACCAGTGCAAAGGTTTCATCATAATCAATTCCTTCCTTCTGACAATATCATTTACAAACCAATCTAGCTTTATTCCTCACAACTTTTCCATCCTCATTCAATTTATTCCTAAAAACCCATTTAGTTCCAATAACATTCTTATTTTTAGGTCAGGGAACTAAAGTCCATGTGTCATTCTTTTCTATCTAATCTAATTCTTCTTCCATAGCTTTCATCCAGTATTCATCTTTATGAGCTTCAATTACTGATGGCTGTTCAACTTGAGAAATACAACACACCTCGTCAGCTACCAACCTTCTTCTTGTCATCACTCCTTTTCTTTTGTCTCCAATGATCTGATCTTCAGAATGATTTAACCTTATATATCTAGGAGTCTTCTGATTTTTTGTTCCTCTTTCCTGATCTTCAGTCACTGTTGAATTTTTTAATACTGCCAAAGTAACTAGTTCAACATTATATTCCGGTGTAGGTTCTACTGGTTCAGTTATGATCATTTTCACTGCTGGTTCTCTCTCATAAGTTCTGATTTGACTTATGTTCTTCTCATCCACTTTGACATTTGTTCTCTCCATAATTCTCTGAAATATTTTGTTATAACATCTATATGCTTTTCTTTCATTATAATAACCAAGAAATATTCCTTCATCACATCTAGGATCAAACTTTCCAATGGACTCATCTCTTTTGATATAGCATTTACTATCAAAGATTCTAAAATACTTAAATGTTGGTGTATGACCAAACCATTTATAAGGTATCTTACCAATATCTCCTTTGATATAAACTCTATTGAATGTGTATATCATTGTGCTTACAGCTTCTCTCCAGTAGATATGAGGAAGATTAGCTTCCATCATCATGGTTCTAGCTGCATCCAAGATAGCTATGTTCTTCCTTTCCACAACTCCATTTTGCTAAGGTGTCTGGGTTGCAGACAACTGTCTCCTTATCCCATTCTTCTCACAATAGTTGTTAAATTTACCGAATGTGAATTATCCACCCTGATCTGACCTTAAACATTTAATCTTCAATCATGTCTTTGTCTCAAATTTATCTTTAAATATTTTAAACTTTGCAAATGCTTCAGACTTCTCCCTTAGAAAAGTAACCCACATCATTCTAGAATAGTCATCAATGATTAGAATGAAATATCTATCACCCTGAAAACTTTTGATTCTAGTAGGACCACACAAATCAGTATGAATAAGATCAATAATTTCATTAGATTTGTCTTGTATACTCTTAAAATAGATCCTCTAACTTGCATTCCCATTCGACATTCCTTACATACCGGATTATAGGGCTTTCCAATCTTACGCATATCTCTAACTGCCTTAGTAGAACTGATCTTCACAATGCAATCAAAATTCACATGACACAACCTCTTATGCCATAGCCAACTCTTATCAATTTGTGCAATCAAACATGTCTTCTTAATGGAGTTCAAATGAAAGATATTACCTTTAGTCTATGTTTTGGTTGCAATTTCCAATCCCGATTTGTTGATAATCTTGTATTTTTCATCTTTGAACTGTAACTAAAATCCCTTATCCACCAATTGTCCTACATTCAAAACATTATGCCTTAAACCTTCAACATAATAAACATTATCAGCGTTATGCTTACCATCCAATGATATCATTCCTTTTCCCTTGATCATAAGCGATTTGTCATCTCCAAATCTAACCAGACCACCATCAAATTCTTGCATAGATAAGAACTTCCTTTTATCTCCAGTCATATGATGTGAACATCCACTGTCAATTACCCATTCATCCTTGTCTTCAATTTTAGCAGCAAGGGCCTTCTCTTCAAGTATTGGATCATCTTCCTTGATAGCCAAAAAATACCCATTCCTTTCCATTGTCAGATACACTAGCTGAATCTTGTGTCGGTTCATCATCAAAATTAGTCACACCTTCCTCATCCACATAATAGCATGATTTGTCTTTGTTTTTCATGTACTTATGCTTGTTCTAATAATCATGGCTAGGCCTAAAAGATCTTATAAATCTTTCTTCAAAGCTTGAATTCCTTTCAGAACATCCAAATGCAAAATGACCTATATTATTACATGAAAAGCATTTAAAAGGTGATTTTCCTTCATACTTACTTCATGTCGGTCCTTTAAGTAATCTTCTAGCAAATAAGGCTTCAAGTTGCTCAAACTCTTCATCTTCTTTCTTTATATCCTCTAGTTTCTTTGCATATAAGGCTTTTCAATCACTCTTACTGGTAGATGATGTAGATGCATGAAAAGTAGGTTCAGATTTAACAGCTCCAAAAGGTCCAAATTCCTCAGGCTCAAAAGTAGATTATTTCCCAACCAAGGTATCCCTATTAATAGAGGTGTTTTCCATAGTTCTAAGATCATTAATTGTAGTATCCTTCATCTTATAAGCCCTTGGCAAAGCTCTTAGTACTATAGAAACTATTTCATCTTCGCTCAGAGATCCAACACAACATTGAATTCCCAAAACAATCTCATTAATTCTCTCCATAAAAGCAGTAATCCTTTCATCTTCTAAGATCTTCAGGTTCTCATACCTTACCTTATAACCATCAAGTTTAGGAATTTTAACAGTAGGGTCACCTTCATTCAGACTCTCCAATTTTTCCCATATAGATTTTGCAGTTGATTTGTCAGTTAGTCCCATTATTTGTTGATCAGAAAGTGCACACAGAAGGGCTTCTCTAGCTCTACAATCATTCTCAAGCTCTTTATCCAGACCAGGTGGAAGAGGATTTCTATATGCCATATTAAATGATGTAACACCATTCTCAGTGATCTCCCAAATCTCCTTTCCAAGACATCTCAGATGAGTCTCCATCTGAATCTTTCATACCCTGTAATTTTTTTCATCAAGCCTAGGAATTTTTCTCTGGAAAACAACAACAAATGAACTAGATGAACTTGAACTGCTAGATTCCATAGGATCTTCCTCAATAGGTTAGGCTTTTGTAGAGAGGACAAAGCTCTAATACCAATTGTTAGACAACTTAGATAATCAGAGGACAACTAAGAGGGGGGGCGGTGAATCAGTTGTCACCAGAGTACAAAACTTTAAGCATTTAAAATCTTATTACCAAAACACACAAACTTAATACCGGAATGCATAAACCAAATACCAGAATGACTGATAAAGCAATTAAAAATAAATATAAATCATAGAACAGTTACCATACATCCATAACACATAAGACCAATATTTGTACATGTAAAACCCGGTAAAGGGAAAAACCACGGTGGGAAGCCTACCCACAGTCAGATAATACTTCTGCAGTAAGTATGTGAATACAATATGAGGGGCCTGCACATGCAGGAAGGCCAATAGCCTAGAGCACACTACTCGTCACAAAAAGGAGCCTCACTAAAAACATAAATATTTGACTACAATCCAGAAAGAAGAGTGAACTACAAGTATAGCATCTCCTATGCCTGAGTATAGTTCTGGTTAAGATCAATACCAGAGGCCTTAAACCTCTCTTACAAACCTAATTTGATCACCTATGATTGACTAAACCTTCTGCATATGATTACTGTATGTGGGAAAAGTGGTGCAATGAAACAAAAATTACAAAAATTATTCAAAGACTTGCCCACACACCAATGGGACTCTTGGTGCAAGTTATGGAGCTATGTGGAATAGCTCAACTTCCCAAGGGGTGTTCCATTATTCTCTATCTCACAAAACCCATCAAGCCAATGCCTTTGCTCTCAGATCACTAAGCAAAGTGACTTAGGGATGACAATCATGAGAATGAGGGATGCTTTTGATCAATCTTAGTATGAATGCATCTTATCTATGCATGATTTTGACAAATGAGCTAAACTAGTGATGATAAAATGACAAGATTAGTAAAATATTATCCTAACATGATATACTAGTTTATATGATTAATTAAGATAATGGAAATGCTTCTAAAAATGATTATTAGATTATATTTCTATTCCAAAGAGAGACTAAATTCTTGCTAAAAATGAGTATAAGTGTGATGCTAAAGACTTGGATGATGAGAATGAGGGATGAGGGCTCTATTTATAGGAAAAATAGGGCAATGGATGGTCAAGATTGGATGATCCTATCAAGGGTCAGGATTGAAAGTTATCAATCCATGTTTACAATCTCACCAATGAAATGGTGACAATTGTCAACATAAAACTGCTTGAGAGGGGATGTAAGAAGCATTAAATGCTCGAGAAGACCTCATGGTTACCTTAGGAGGTAAGGGTTAAGGTTAGGTTAGGGTTATCCATTGGATAAACCTTTTACCCAAGGGGTAAACTCTTGTGCAAGGGTTAAGGGATAATTATGGTCAAAGCAATGAATGCTTGATGAGAGCCCTGGGTTAGATGAGGGTTGAGTTAGGCAAAAAGTCTCTAACCATGCCACAAAGTGACATCCTCAAATTTAGGGAAAGGGGATAATTGAAGGATTTAGGCTAATTGATTAGGATTAGATGGGTTATAGAAGAATTTAGGAAGGGGTTTAGGAGGCAATTTGATGCAGAGGGTCGGGGGTTTTAGGTGATTTCAAGAAAATATGTTTTCAAATGCTTCACACTCCTTGTAGTTACCTAGTGTTTCCAAGGCACCTTAATGGTTTTAAAAGGGAAAATCTCAATCCACTCTCCACAATGACTCCTAAGGTTGTTAAACACCTATTCCAACCCAATCCAACAAGATTCAACTATTTTCAAAGGTTCAAGTCTTCACCATGCTCTTAAACCCCACTATGTCTGCTACTAGCCCTAGAGCCTCAATTAGGCCACCTAAGGCTGAAATAAATTGTTTTCTCCAACTTTTCCCAAATAACTCCAAAAACAATATATTTTTCAGACACCCTTTTCGACTTACTACAACATATCAAAGATTGAGGGTAGGTTGTTTTGGACCGTGCCTTTGCTGTCCTAAGATTGGGACAAATTTGCTTGCCAAAAACCCAAGTTTTACAAAGCAAGTGTAAGAAATAATTCTTCCCCAATATTGAAACTCTCAACAGTGTTTATTTATGCCTCAAAACTAAGTAATATCCAATAAAATTGGTTCTATGTTCTCTTTTAATGTGCAAACCCCAAAACCCTCACCATTAGGCTCCAAAACCGAGGATTTTCTAATTAAGACCTTTCCAATCACTTCCAGGGCTCATTCAAAGTCCCTTCACCATCTCCTTGGTCATATTAACCAACTTCAATCATCAAACTACCCTCTCCAAGAGGTAGATCTTCTGCTGCTATAAGTTTGCTATGCTTCCTACTCACTTCTCCCTCATCAAACTCATGGTGTACACCTGTTAAAACACACTTCCTGCAAATTTTTTGGTTAGGATCATAATGTACATGTTAGATAGAGCCTCCTCTATGAGAAACAGGACCTTACATCCATAGAAGGGCTCCAAATTGCATTTTGGGCCTTCAATGCCAATGACACAACTCAGAAAATTTTAGGACAGTCAGCACAAATGACAAAATCTGAGCAAAACCTGCTACAAAATCATTCCAAATGAATTATTACAATGTTTAATGAATGCCCAAGACTTATACCATGAAAGATCAATCACTTTCAAGCAACAAAACACAAGAAATTGCAAGAAAATGAAGGTTTTATTCACTTTTTCTGTTAAATCCGTACAACATCCGTACTGTAGCATCCAACCACACCAAAATGGAATTCCAAGGTTTTATAATACCTTCCCCTAACTTCCCAAACCAAAATCCATCAGTTATTCATGATTAAAATGCTTAACAAACAAGTTTTTAGCTTTTCCCCCCAAAATGACACTAGCCACTATTTTCAAATTTTTGAATTTAAAACTCTTATGAAATGGACTTCTACCCCAACCTAATGACTTATAAAGGATCAAAATGATTTATCAAATAGTTCTAAACACCTTTGAGACCCTTACCAATTCTATACCCATGAAATCCTATATTTGGTCCTATGGCCTTATTAGGTCCATTAGGACAATTAATCATTACATTAGGATCATTACAATAAAATGCCATAATTGGCTTCAAGACATCATAATTGAGTCTATTAGACCCATACACCTCATTGTCATGCTTCCATGGTGTCTTCCAAGTTGTCTTCATGCCTAGTGCCCCTGCACCATACTCCCCACCAAACAAAGAACTCTTGTCCCAAGAGTGACCAGTCTTGTGCCAACCACCTAATGATGATGTCTTCTGATTTTCAATAGGGAAAAGGTACTCTCCAAAGGTAATCTTCCTCCTGCTACAACCTGCATTCACTTTACCAAAAACATTAGTATCAAAAAGCTGATTTTGAGTCCCTTGTCTAGGACCTTGTGTCTTCACCTCTTCTTGCCTCCTCTTATCACTGTTCTGATCTGATATCATCTGGAAACTGAGAGGTTTAACCACATCTCTCTTCTCAATCACCGGGCAATCAATACCCCCAACTCTTATGCTATTGAAACTACAACCATGCTGCTCCTTAAGACTGCTATTTTGCTGCAACTTTGTTTTGTTCTTCCAACCGGTATCATTGTCCTCTTTACCCTGCTCACACAACCTGATTTTGTCTCCAAAACAAATTACATTATGCTCATACTTCTCCCTACAAGGCAAAGGTGTTAAACAATATCTCTTACTACCCTTATGCACCAAGTATGTATTTGTATATCCATCATGGATGTCCTCCTCAAGTATTGCCATGGTCTACCCAAAATTATATGTCCACAAGTCATAGGTATAACATCACACAAAACCTGATCATGATATGGACCAATTGAGAAATCAACATAAGCCCTCTGACTAATCATTACACGCTGCTCTTGACTAACCCAAGTGGCATTATAAGGATTAGGATGATCAAATGTTTGCAATCCCAACTTAGAAACCATATCAAATGAAACAAGATTATCATGTGAGCCAGAATCAATAATCAACTTACATATCTTACCCTTACTCAAGCATTGTGTCCTAAAGATGGATACCTGATTTGATGTTTGCTGCTGCAATTTACCTCTTCTGATCATAAGAAAATCTCCCTCTATTATAGGATAGGCTTTCAATGGTTCTTTGTCTTCTTTCTTGTCTTCTTCTTCACATGTCAAATGAACTCTTCTATCTTTGCCTATATCAGCTTCATCCCATTTAGGACATTTGAAAGATGGATGTCCAACTTCATTACAATGGTAACACCTACCTGTGAATACATGTGATGCTCTTCCACTACCAAATCTACCTCCTCCTCTATAACTATAACCACCTCTTTGTTCTTATGTAGACTCTTTGTCCTTATTGTCTTGTCCTTGTGATTCATTTGTAGACCTTCCTCCTCTTCCTCTCATGGATCCTCTACCTCTTGTGCCTCCTTGTCTCTCTTGTTTTCTCTTCAACTTCTCCTCAGCCCTTATTGCAAGTTGAAAACAATCTCCCAATGTTTGTGGAACATTCAACCCAATCTCATCCTGCAAATTATATCTCAGCCCATTCAGATACCTTGCTACCTTTTCATCTTCATCCTCTACTCCTCCTCTAATGCTCAGTTTATGAAATTGCTCTGTGTATGTCATCACATCCATGTCTCTTTGTTTCAAGTTTTGTCTCATCCTCTTTGTTTGTATAGCAAAATCAGATGGTAGAAATTGTGCCTTCATCATTGCTTTCATCCTTTCCCAACTTGTAATCTTATTCAATCCTCTTGCTATCCTCTCAGCCTACATACCACTCCACCATGTTAATGCTATTCCCCTCAACTTTGCCTTTGCAAATTTCACCTTCTTGTCATCATCCGTGTTTTCCAACTCAAAGTAGTTTTCTAAGGCCTCTATCCACCCTAGCACTTCCTCACTATCCATTCTTCCCTGGTAAATAGGTAAATCAACATGTCCTTTCATTACTCCACCTTGTACTGCCTTTAGTAGTCTTACCAACCTCTTCTCTTCAGGGTCTACTATCTCTTCCCTATGCTCTTCATGCCCACTTCCTTCATTATGTGAGTCAAGATGCTCATTGTTTTCATCCACCCTAGGTTGTTCTCTTTCCTTCTCTAAGGCTTCTATCCTTGCAGATAGTTGCACTCTCTCTCTTCTCTCTCTTTCTCTTGCTGCTTCAAGTTCTCTCTTTTCCCTCTTCTCTCTTTCAAGGGCTTCCTTCAACTCTTCAATTTCCCTAGCCATTTGATTCTTCGGTGCCATCTTGTCAAAACCTTCCCAAAGAGATCTACTCACTGCTCTGATACCAATCTGATGCAGAGGGTCAGGGGTTTTAGGTGATTTCAAGAAAATATGTTTTCAAATGCTTCACACTCCTTGTAGTTACCTAGTGTTTCCAAGGCACCTTAATGGTTTTAAAAGGGAAAATCTCAATCCACTCTCCACAATGACTCCTAAGGTTGTTAAACACCTATTCCAACCCAATCCAACAAGATTCAACTATTTTCAAAGGTTCAAGTCTTCACCATGATCTTAAACCCCACTATGTCTGCTACTAGCCCTAGAGCCTCAATTAGGCCACCTAAGGCTGAAATAAATTGTTTTCTCCAACTTTTCCCAAATAACTCCAAAAACAATATATTTTTCAGACACCCTTTTCGACTTACTACAACATATCAAAGATTGAGGGTAGGTTGTTTTGGACCGTGCCTTTGCTGTCCTAAGATTGGGACAAATTTGCTTGCCAAAAACCCAAGTTTTACAAAGCAAGTGTAAGAAATAATTCTTCCCCAATATTGAAACTCTCAACAGTGTTTATTTATGCCTCAAAACTAAGTAATATCCAATAAAATTGGTTCTATGTTCTCTTTTAATGTGCAAACCCCAAAACCCTCACCATTAGGCTCCAAAACCGAGGATTTTCTAATTAAGACCTTTCCAATCACTTCCAGGGCTCATTCAAAGTCCCTTCACCATCTCCTTGGTCATATTAACCAACTTCAATCATCAAACTACCCTCTCCAAGAGGTAGATCTTCTGCTGCTATAAATTTGCTATGCTTCCTACTCACTTCTCCCTCATCAAACTCATGGTGTACACCTGTTAAAACACACTTTCTGCAAATGTTTTGGTTAGGATCATAATGTACATGTTAGATAGAGCCTCCTCTATGAGAAACAGGACCTTACATCCATAGAAGGGCTCCAAATTGCATTTTGGGCCTTCAATGCCAATGACACAACTCAGAAAATTTTAGGACAGTCAGCACAAATGACAAAATCTGAGCAAAACCTGCTACAAAATCATTCCAAATGAATTATTACAATGTTTAATGAATTCCCAAGACTTATACCATGAAAGATCAATCACTTTCAAGCAACAAAACACAAGAAATTGCAAGAAAATGAAGGTTTTATTCACTTTTTCTGTTAAATCCATACAACATCCGTACTGTAGCATCCAACCACACCAAAATGGAATTCCAAGGTTTTATAATACCTTCCCCTAACTTCCCAAACCAAAATCCATCAGTTATTCATGATTAAAATGCTTAACAAACAAGTTTTTAGCTTTTCCCCCCAAAATGACACTAGCCACTATTTTCAAATTTTTGAATTTAAAACTCTTATGAAATGGACTTCTACCCCAACCTAATGACTTATAAAGGATCAAAATGATTTATCAAATAGTTCTAAACACCTTTGAGACCCTTACCAATTCTATACCCATGAAATCCTATATTTGGTCCTATGGCCTTATTAGGTCCATTAGGACAATTAATCATTACATTAGGATCATTACAATAAAATGCCATAATTGGCTTCAAGACATCATAATTGAGTCTATTAGACCCATACACCTCCTTGTCATGCTTCCATGGTGTCTTCCAAGTTGTCTTCATGCCTAGTGCCCCTACACCACCAATGGGAGATGTAGGAAAATGCAAGTGGGTGAGGGATAATAGAATTTAATTAAAATAAATTTCTTTATTTCAATTCTGGTTGCAAGTGGAGGATTTAAATAAATTAGATTTATTTATTTGGAGTGAAATTTTTAATTAAAAGTAGAGAGAAGGGATTTAATTAAATAAAATGATTTATTCAATTAAATGATGTGAAAGGCTTAAGTGAATTTAAATAAATAAATTGAATAATTTATTTAATCAAATAGAGGAATGTGGATGATTTAATTAAATTAGATTTAACTAAATAGAGAAATGAGAATAAAATGAACATTAAATATTCAATTAGGAATGTGGTCATTTTTATACGTCTACATTTTGCCCCTCTTTGAAGTGACGTGTGTGTACATGTTGATTCAAAGAAAATTGATGTGTCATCAAAATTTGATCAGTGTGATGTCATGTATCGAGATGTTCATGTCATCCCCAGATTTGATAAATGATGTTGATAATGCCCCCTCAGGAGATGAATCAAAAATTTTGAAAATTTGATTTGATTTTGATAAATTTCATTGCATTTTAAAAAAATTTCTATGTTGAATGTGTTAATTTGATTCATCTCCTGATAATGATGTGTGTTAGGGTTAGAAGTGAGACCACAAGCAATTTACATGTTCCACCGCCTAACCCTAATTTTTGTTGACCCTATCAAAATGTAAAAAGTGGTTTTATTTGTATCATTTGTGCTTGTTGACTTTGGAGAAAGTGACATTTGGAGAGAAAGACAAAATGCCAGTTCCCCATGCTTCTCATTGATTTGAATGCATTCGTTGATACCAAAGGTATGGACCACCAGTAAGTCATTAATTTTTGCCCTTTTTTGCTTTTTGTTTTATCATTTTTGGTCATGTTTTTCATTTTTTACCATGGAATTTAACGGGTTAGCATGTAGGGTCTGCACCCTAGCACATACGATAAAAATTGTAGCGCGTAGAGTGTTAAAAACTAGAGTAGAATCAGGGTTAGGGTGCGTAGCACATAGGCAGTTTAGGATAGCGCATTGAGTACTTTTAGCGCAGAGGGCTATCGGGATAGCATTTAGGGGGGAAAGGGTAGCGCATAGAGTAAATAAGGTTGCGCATGGGTAGAATAAGATAGTGTGTAAGTAAAACCTAGCGCATAGGGTTAGGGTTGCAGCACATGGGTGGATTAGGATAGCGCGTAGGGGTTTTCTAGTGCATAGGGCTAAAGGGGTGGTGCAAGGGTAGAACAGGGTAGCGCATAGATGATTTTTAGCGCATATAGTAAAGTTGGCAGCATATGGCAGGATTTGGCTAGCGCATAGGTATCAACTTAGCGCATAGAAAAAAGTTCTTAGTGCGTAGGTAGAAAATGTAGTGGAGATTAGGATTTGTTGAGGCATTTTTTTTTTTGAGATGAATGAAGATAGGTTGGGGTAAGTAGGTGTCTGCCAATTTTTCCTGGATGGGTGCGATAGTCAATTTGCATGCCTGCTCTGTGTTGTTTTGAATTTTTTTTGAGTCCGATATGAGTTCCGATATAGTTTTTGGATATGGATTTTTGATAGATAACTTGATTTGATTTGCGTTGTTTCAAGTCGATGTGAATGTGATGTTGATATGGATTTGATATGATGTGTATTTTGATATGAAACTTGATTAGATTTTCAATGTTTCAAGTTGATATGAATTTGATATGAGCTTGATATGATTTGCAATGTTTTAAGTTGATATGAATGTGAAACTTGATTTGTTTTTCAACGTTTCAAGTTGATATGGATGTGAAACTTGATTTGTTTTTCAATGTTTCAAGTTGATATGGATGTGAAACTTGATTTGTTTTTCAATGTTTCAAGTTGATATGGATGTGAAACTTGATTTTTTTTTCAATGTTTCAAGTTGATATGGATTTGATGTAAATTTGATTTTATGTGAAACTTGATTAGATTTTTAGTGTTTCACATTGATATGGATTTGATGTTGATATGAATTTTTGATTTGATGGGGGAACTGATATTGGACATGTTTTGTTGGTGATAGTAGTGGCTTGGGGTTGTTTAGTCACGAGAGCGATGTCTGAGGCCGTGGTATTTAATTCCATGACTGACACAGGAAGACAAAGATATCATTGATAGATGTGGATTATCCTCTTTATTAGAGATGCCCCAGTATATCATTAACCGATGTTTATTGATAGCTTTGGCTGAGAGGTGGCATAGTGACACCAACACCTTTCATTTGGTGACAGGTGAGATTACAGTGACACTAGAGGATTTCTATCCAATTTTGCGGATTCCTATGGTAGTTGCACTTTTGCCATATGAGCAAACTAAGGAGGGTGGGATAGAGGCTCTTCGTCAGATTCTGTAGGATGATATGATTTGTGGATATGAGATCCCCTGGAAGGAGTTTATTGATTTGGATTATGCTCCACTACCATCAGTACTGACAGGTTTCATAGGTGGCTTCTTATGTCTTAACCATAAGTCGAAGGGACTGGTAGTAGGATGGGGGTTGGTCCTGGAGGATATGGTGACACATGGTTGCTAGTTTGCATGGGGGTCCACTATGTTGGCCCACTTATACAGAGATTTGCATTAGGTGGTATACTTGGGGTATAGAAGTTTATCAGCTGGGGTTACTTTGTTATAGGTATGGGTGTGGGAGGAAATTCCTGTAGTGAGGCCACTTGCAGATAGGGATAGGCCTGTTGGGCATGCCTATGCATATGGATACATAGGGATAGTTGTCCAGCATAAGCTAGGCAAACTAGAGAATTGGAGGAGGGTGCTTGATGATATCCATATGGTTGTTTGGAGACCATATATGAAGTGTGAGGTGTGGGAGGAGGATGGGATAGACATGCCCTATGTGTACATAACCTAATTTTTGATAGGGAGGATGCCCTTTGTGATCGAGAGATTCCTACATAGTCGAGTTCAGCGACAGTATGGACGACAACAAGGTATACCACAGGGAGCATGTTTATATGCTCGACAGAGGTAGGATGTGCCACAGTGGAGTCTGACCATTAATAATGTTGTGGTAATGGAGGAGTACATGCACCTAGCCAGCCAGATAGGGACTATGCCTACGGGGTAGTGGATAAGGGGATGACTGAGGAGTTCTCAATGCTTTTTGTGGCTCATGTTGTGGCCAGGATATCTGATATGGCAGAGATGATTCCCACTTTTGATGACAATGAGGATGAGCAGCCTGAGAGGCTAGGGAGATGGAGAGAGGAGGGAGAGGAGCTTGAGGAGGGAGGTGGGGATGGTGGAGGTGGTGATGGTGGAGATGGTGGAGGAGGTGGCTGAGGTTGACATTGAGATAGATTATAGAGAGGAGATCGATTGAGGAGAGGAGATAGAGGTGGAGTTGGTGGGGATAGAGGGATACGAGTTGACAGAGTAGTGCAGCGGGCAGTGGAGGATAGAGGCAGGGGAGGTTTGGCGATTAGAGTTGTTGGTGGTGAGCGAGAAGGGGAGGTTATAGCAGTGGTGGGTGGGTCAGATGACTTTAGAAAACCTACCTAGAGGAGGAGATTAGATGTTCTACCCCCACCATTGCCAAGGATAGGGAGAGGGAGAGGGGGTACCATGACACAGGTACCCCTCTAGATTTGGATTCCCACTCATCAAGAGGATACTCAGATCAGATCCTTATAGTTGTCAGTGTAGCATCTATAGACACAGTTAATGGCACATCAGCATCAGATTAATTAGCTTGCCGCAGAGTGGAATACAGAGAGAGAGCATCGAGGTCGAGCAGAGGAGCTTGCAGAGAGACTGTAGACAGCGACAACAGGTGCCTTGATGTGAGACACACTAAGGGAGATACAACACACTACCATGGCGGTTGAGTACTATAGGCAGTTGTATGAGGACCTAGTCCATAGGGAGCAGAGGGCCCCTAGCTTTAATGATAGTCGGTGATCTTAGAGTAAGTCAGGACAAAGAGTAGGGGTGTGACTGAGCCACCTCGACATGATCCACCTGGAGATCTTGGTGTTGGGACATCTATCGTGAGACCATCACCCCCAGGAGATAGCCATACTTGAGAGACCTTTGTTGGTATTTTGGTATGGTTTTATCATTGATGTCAACACCTACTAAAACACTAGCACTTTGGAGATCCAGCAGCATTCACCAGCAAGAAAGTAACTATTGCATAGTTATTGGTATATGATACACCAGCAGGATATAATGATCACCAGCACCTGGAATGATATGGAAGACACTTGGTAATATCGAAGACATCATGTGGACATCTTGTCTTAATGAATTAATCATTGGTATATTCATATTTGCATATTTTCTTTTACCGACGAATAGGTCCAGGGTTATCCAGGGTTACACCGGCAGGATTATCTTTTCCAAATCAGCACAACATACTATGAAGATGATTAATTATTATTGTAAATGCATTAAGCCGACATGTTCAATCGGTTATTGCATCAGATATTATATTGTTTGTAAAATGTTTTTATTGTAATATCTTGTAGAGTCGACCTACTAAAATTGGTCTTAGGTTATGGTATAAATGTAAGATTAAATGTGGAATGCGAAAAAGAGTTGTGTGAAGGTATATGCGAGATTAAGCAGAGCAATACACACATACATCATTTGAAGGTGAAGCTAGGTTTTTGTGAAAGCATATCAGCATTACACCAGTACTGAATCCAGCATATGAAGATGCTATTTTGAGTAGTACATTCTTATTGGATTTAACCATCCAATTGTAGTCAGTGTGACTCTCATTTTGTGATTGAGCAGTGAGCTCTAGGCGCTTGGCCTTTCTGCATGTGCAGACCCCATTTATATACACTTACTATCTGCAGTAGTATCATTTGATTGTGGGTAAGGTTTCCCACCGTGGTTTTTCCCTTTACAGGGTTTCCACGTACAAATATTGGTGTTATGTGTTGTGGATGACTGTGTTTATGTTTCATGCACTATTCTTTACCCATATAGCAATTAACTATTAAAACTATCTACCAACATACTTAACTGGTTTACTGGTATTAAGCATTAAGTTGGTTAAGTTGTTTTTGGTTTGAATTTATTTGACAACTAATTCACCCCCCCTTTCAGTTGTCTCTGGGAGCTAACAATTGGTATCAGAGCTTAGTCCTCTTTTGTAGAAGTTTAACAACTTGAGGAGATCCAATGTCTACTAACTATTTCAGGAAGGATAGTCCTAAACTTGATGGAATCAACTATGGTATATGGAAGATCAGAATGGAGACACATCTGAATTGCATTGGAAAGGACATCTGGGATGTTACAAAGAATGGTTATACTGTTGTTGTACCAGGTCAGCCCAGTCCAGCTAACTTGACTAAAGATGAAGAAAATGATTGCAAAGAAAAAGAAGCACTTCTAAGCACATTATCAGATCAACAAATCATGGGACTATCAGATAGGTCTACTGCTAAAGCTATTTGGGATCATTTGGAAACACTGAATGAAGGAGATTCCATAGTCAAAATTGCAAAACTTGAAAGCTTTCGGGTCAGGTATGAACATCTGAAAATGGAAGAAGATGAAAGGATTTCTGCTTTTATGGAAAGAGTAAATGAAATTGTTTTGGGTATTAAATGTTGTGGAGGAACCTTAAGTGAGGATGAAATTGTTTCAAAAGTTTTAAGAGGATTTCCACTGGCATATAAAATGAAGGTTACTTCTATAAATGAGTTAAGAACAATGCCTATTACATCAGTAACTAGGAATACATTGATTGGGAAACTTTCAGCTTTTGAAATTGAAGAATTTGGTCCTGTTGCTACTATTAAGATAGATTTGGCCTTTAAAGCATCAACATCATCTGCTCCATCATTTGACAAATCTGATTGGAAAGCCTTTTATGCAAGAGAACTTGAAGAAAGTAGGAAAGAAAATGAAGAACTTGAAGCACTATTTGCAAGAAAAATGCCTAAAGGTCCAGTTGGAAGTAAGTATGACTGTAAAGCACCCTTTAAATGTTTTAACTACAATAAGATTGGTCATATGGCTTCGAGATGCCCTGATAGACATGCTAGACGAAGAGAAGAAGCTAGAAGAACATATAAGCCTAACCCTGAATATCAGAGATACAGATTTAAGAAGAATAAAGATAAATCTTGTTACATTGTTGATGAAGGTGTGACTGATGATTCTGATGAAGATCCAACAGACAATGGATGGGTTTTTGTTGCTGTAACAGAAGATCAACCATCACCTACTGCCCAATCGGTAGAACAAGCCCTAGTAGCTAAAGTTGAAGTAAAGGATGAATGGATCATTGACTCAGGATGCTCACATCATATGACAGGAGACACAGGTAAATTCTTGAACTTTCAAGAATACAATGGTGGTTTAGTAAGATTTGGAGATGATAAAGCTTGTTCAATCAAAGGTAAGGGTACAATATCTCTTGATGGTAAGCATAACACTAACAATGTTTACTATGTTGAAGGATTAAAGCATAATATTTTGAGTATTGGTCAATTGGTTGAGAAAGGATTTCAGTTACAATTTAAGAATGGAAAATGCAAAATCATGAATAGAACTGGTTTAGAAATTGCAACCGGAAATCAGACTAGAGGTAATATCTTTCATTTGAATAACAGTGAAAAGACATGCTTGATTGCCCATATAGATGAAAGTTGGTTATGGCATAAGAGACTCTGTCATGTAAACTTTGATTGCATGGTAAAGATCAGTACTACTAAGGCAGTTAGAGATTTACCTAAAATTGTCAAACCTCAGAATACAATATGTAAGGAATGTCAATTTGGAAAACAAGTTAGAGCTAGTTTCAAAAGTATTGTAGAAAAATCCAATAATTCTCTTGATTTGATTCACACTAATTTATGTGGTTCAACTAGAAATAAAAGCTTACAAGGTTATAGATATTTCATGCTAATCATTGATGACTATTCTAGAATGTGTTGGGTTACTTTTCTCAGAGAAAAATTAGAAGCACTTGGAAATTTCAAACTGTTCAAAGCAATGGTTGAAAATGAAACCAGTAAGAAAATCAAATATCTAAGATCAAATCAAGGAGGAGAATTCACATCTAAGGAATTTAATACATTCTGTGAAGTGAATGGAATCAGAAGACAGCTATCAGCACCTCGGACACCACAGTAGAATGGAGCTGTTGAAAGGAAAAACAAAACTATCTTGGATGCAGTAAGAAGTATGTTATCAGAAGAAAATTTCCCACATGTATATTGGAGAAAAGCAATCAGTACATCGGTCTATACATTCAACAAAGTTTACATCAAAGGTGAAACTGGTAAGACCCCTCATGAACTATGGTTTGGTAATACTCCTACTCTTAAGTATTTTAGAATCTTTGGAAGTAAATGTTATATCAGAAGAGATGAGTATATTGGAAAATTTGATCCTAGAAGTGATGAAGGAATATTTCTTGGTTATTCATCTAAGAGCAAGGCATATAGATGTTTTAACAAAAGATTGCAAAAAATTGTTGAGAGTACAAATGTAAAGATTAATGAACAAATCAGTGGAACTTCAAGGTATATAGACTCTGAACTGGCAACAAAAATTTTGACAAATGAACCTACACTCAATCCACCAGTACAGAATGAAGATCCAGCTACCCTGGTACCATCTAAGGATTCCACAGTAATTGAAGAACAATAGCAAACAAAGACACCCCGATATGTAAGATTGAATCATTTTGAAGATCAGATAATTGGAAACAAGTTTAAAGGAGTTATGACAAGAGGAAGATTAGCAAATGAATAGGTATGTCTTATTTCTCAAATTGAACCATCATCTGTTAATGAGGCATGTGAAGATAAATTTTGGATTAAAGCTATGGAAGAAGAATTAGAACAAATTGAGAAAAATAACACTTGGACATTAGTTCCCCAGCCTAAAGATAAAAATGTAATAGGAATTAAATGGGTATTCCGAAACAAACTTAATGAAGATGGTAAGGTTGTTAGAAATAAAGCAAGACTAGTGTGTAAGGGATATTCTCAGAAAGAAGGAGTTGATTACAATGAAACCTTTGCACCGGTAGCTAGAATTGAGGCAGTCAGATTATTCTTGGCTTTTGCAGCACACAAGAACTACAAAGTTTATCAAATGGATATTAAATGTGCATTTTTGAATAGAGATCTTGAAGAGGAAGTCTATATTGAACAACCTGATGGATTTTCTTTGACAAATGACAATTATATGGTTTGTAGGTTAAGAAAAGCTCTGTATGGATTAAAACAAGCTCCAAGAGCTTGGTATGCAAGATTGGATAAGTATCTTTTAAAGATTGGTTTTACTAAAGGAAATGCAGACAACAATTTATATTACAAAATAACTAATGATGAAATCTTGATTATAGAAGTATTTGTTGATGATATAATCTTTGGAGGAGGAGATGGATTATGTAAGGAATTTTCTATTAAAATGCAGCAAGAATTTGAAATGTCTATGATTGGAGAAATAAAATTATTTTTAGGATTGCAGATTTCACAGACTGATAAAGGTATATTCTTGGGTTAATCCAAATACTTAAAAGAGGTGCTAAAGAAATTCGGGATGGAGAATTCTAAACCGATAAGCACGCCTATGACTACAAATGACAAATTATCACAAAGGGATGAATCTACACCTGTTAATCCGACTAGATGCAAATCTATGATAGGAGGTTTACAGTATTTAACACAAACCAGACCTAATATTATGAATGCAGTATTTATTGTTTCAAGATTTCAAAGTAATCCTAGAGAAAATCATGAATCAACAGTAAAAAGGATTTTTCGGTACTTACAAGGCACTATAAATCTTGGATTATGGTATCCTAGAGATGAAAATTTTGATCGATATGCATACATAGATGCAAATTGGGCAGGAGATGTGGATGATTGGAAAAGCACCATCGACAGAGTATTCTTTCTTGGAAACAGACTAGTTTCTTGGCTGAGTAAGAAACAAAGTTGTACATCTTTATCAACAACAGAATCAGAATATGTTGCAGCAACAGCTAACTATACACAGGTACTATGGCTGAAGCAAATGTTGAAAGACATAAAGCTAAAATGCAAGGAACCTATTACTATCTATTGTGATAACACTGCAACAATTGATATATCTAAGAATCAGGAACTACATTCTAAAACAAAACATGTTTCTATCAAACTGAATTTTCCAAGGGAAAAAGTTGAAGCAAAGTAGATAAAACTGGTTTATGTGAATACTAAAGAACAACTTGCAGATATTTTTACAAAACCTTTGCCGAAGGAGACTTATGAATATCTTAGAGATCATCTTGGAGTCATACCACCACCGATAGAGACTTAGGAAGTTGATGATTGTCATCAACCGGCAGAATTAACAGACAAATCTTTTATTCTGGTCTTTGACGAGAAAGCTACTTCTCAGGGGGAGTAGTTGGTATATTGAATTGATTGGTATTTTGTATATGAACTTGGTTTTGTTGTAACATTGGCATTTGATGTCAAAGGGGGAGAGATTGGTATGGAAAAACTTTGAAAAACACAAAAACTTTGAAAAAAACAAGGAACACACATGTTGCTCCCAGGGGGAGAGATTGTTGTTTGGGAAAGATTATTACTCTCTATATGTATTTTGATTTCTGGTTATAATCTTTTTGGAGATTGTTGGTTTTTGGTATTTGGCATTTCTATTTTGGCACTTTGATGGTTTTTCCATCTTGTGTTGCCATCAATGCCAAAGGGGGAGATTGTTGTTATTTTGGTATGGTTTTGTCATTGATGTCAACACCTATTTAAACACTAGCACTTTGGAGATCCAACAACATTCACCGTTAAGCAAGTAACTATTGCATAGTTACTGGTATATTGTACACCGACAGGATATAATGATCACCGACACTTGGAATGATATGGAAGACACTTGGTAATAACGAAGACATCGTGTGGACATCTTGTCTTAATGAATTAATCATTGGTATATTCATATTTGCATATTTTCTTTTACTGGCAAATAGGTCCAGGATTATCCAGGGTTACACCGGCAGGATTATCTTCTTAAGATCAGCACGACATACTATGAAGATGATTAATTATTGTTGTAAATGCATTAAGCTGACATGTTCAATTGGTTATTGCATCGGATATTATATTGTTTGTAAAATATTTTTATTTTAATATCTTGTAGAGCCGACCTACTAAAATTGGTCTTAGGTTATGGTATAAATGTAAGATCTTATTTGTAAGATCAGATGTGGAATGTGAAAAAGAGTTGTGTGAAGGTATATGCGAGATTAAGCAGAGCAATACATGCAGACATCATTTGAAGGTGAAGATATGTTTTTATGAAAGCATATCAGCATTACACCAGTACTCAATCCAACATATGAAGATACTATTTTGAGAAGTACATTCTTATTGGGTTTAACCATCCAATTGTAGTCAGTGTGACTCCCATTTTGTGATTGAGCAGTGAGCTCTAGGCGCTTGGCCTTTCTGCATGTGCAGACCCCATTTATGTATACTTACTATCTGCAGTAGTATCATCTGATTGTGGGTAAGGTTTCCCACTGTGGTTCTCCCCCTTACAGGTTTTCCACGTACAAATATTCATGTTATGTGTTTTGGATGACTTTGTGTTTATGTTTCATGCACTAATCTTTACCGGTATAGCAATTAACAACTAAAACTGTCTATCGGCATACTTAATTGGTTTATCGGTATTAAGCATTAAGTTGGTTAAGTTGTTTTTGGTTTGAATTTATTTGACCACTGATTCACCCCCCCTCTCAATTGTCTCCGGGACCTAACAACCTTGTCTCTATTGTATTTTAAGCATTTGTTGTATTTGGGACAGACATGACATCTTTTGTATACTTGATCATTTTTGAGATATATATATATATATATATATACGACATTGTTTTCTTTGATCCACATGTGATGTGTTTGATGGATGATGCTTTATATATGATTTTGACGATTCTATGATGATGTTGCAATGCTTAGATGGATGCATGTGATTTGGTATTTGATGGAATGACTGGATGATGTATGATGTATGATATGTGAGATGTATCTTGAAAATGAGATGTATGATAATAATATGATGTGAGATGTATCTTGAAAATGAGATGTATGATAATGATTTGATGTGAGATGTATCTTGAAAATGAGATGTATGATAATGATATGATGTGAGATGTATCTTAAAAAGGAGATGTATGATAATGATATGATGTGAGATGTATCTTGAAAAGGAGATGTATGATAATGATATGTTGTGAGATGTATCTTGAAAATGAGATGTATGATAATGATATGATGTGAGATGTATCTTGAAAATGAGATGTATGATAATGATATGCAACTAATTTTAAATGAGATGCAACTAACTGTTAAAATGAGATGCAACTAATTGTAAAATGATATGCAACTAATTGTAAAATGATATGCAATTTAATTGTTAAAATGATATGCAACTAATTGATCATCCTCATTCTTTTATTTGTCATTCTTGTATAGTCACATGTTGTTTCTTGCTTTGTGTTTATCATCATTGAGTTGTTGGGATATGTTGAAAATTTATACAAGCTTAATGGTATAATCGAACCATAATGACCTGAGAAAAATTTACATGATTTTTGATTTTGCAAGATGGCACAAGCGTTGAGGTATAATTTGTTAGGTCCCGGAGACAACTAAGAGGGGGGGGGGGGTGAATCAGTTGACAAATAAATTCAAACCAAAAACAACTTAACCAACCTTAATGCTTAATACCGGTAAACCAAACTTTATGTTGATAGACAGTTTATCAGTTAATTGCAGTACTAGTAAAGATTAATGCATGAAACAGAATGACAATAATATCCACAACACATAACACTAATATTTGTACGTGGAAACCCTGTAAGGGGAAAAACCACGGTGGGAAACCTTACCCACAATCAGATGATACTACTGTAGATAGTATGCGTATACAAATGGGGTCTGCACATGCAGAAAGGCCAAGCGTCTAGAGCTCACTACTCAAACACAAATATGAGTCACATTGACTACAATTGGATGGTTAAATCCAATAATGGTGTACTGCTTAAAATAGCATCTTCATATGTTGGATTCATCTTCATATGTTGGATTCAATACCGGTTCAGTTCTGATATGCCTTCACAAAAACCTTATTTCACCTTCAAATGATGTCTGCGTGTATAGCTCTTCTTATTCTCACATATACCTTCTTACAATTCCTTTTCCCAATCGCATATCGATCTTACAAATAAGATCTTACATATATACCATAACCTAAGACCAATTTTAGTAGGTTGGCTCTAAAAGATATTACAATAAAACAATTACAAGTAATTCAATAACCGATGCAATATCTAATTCAACATGTTGGATTAATGCATTTACAACAATAACAAAATCATCTCCAAAGCATGTTGTGCTGATCTGGAATAGATAAGCCTGTTGGTGCTTATCCTGGACCTATTTGCCGGTAACAGCAAATATGCAAACACGAATATACAATGAACAAATATCCAAGACAAAGTGTCCAAATGATGTCTTTGACATAACAAAGTGTTTTCCATGTCATTCCAAGTGTCGGTGAACAATATATCATACCGGTGTACCAAATACCAGTGACTATGCATAAAGTCACTTGCTTGCTGGTGAACATTGCCAATCCTCCAAAGTGCTAGAGTTGATAAGAGTTAATAGGTGTTGACATCAATGACAAAACCATATCAACATATCCAAAATACCAACAATCTCCCCCTTTGGAATTGATGGAAACACAAGATGGAAAAACCATCAAAGTGCCAAAACAAAAATGCCAAATACCAAAAACCAACAATCTCTCAAAAGAGATCATAACCAGAAATCAAAATTCAAATACAAAGAGTAATCAATCTCTCCCAAAGTAACAATCTCTCCACCTAGGAGTAAGATGAGTTTTCCTTGTGTTTTTCCATATCAATCTCTCCCCCTTTGACATCAAATGCCAAAGCCAATACAAAAACCAGGTTCAAATACAAAATACCAACCAATTCAATATACCAACTACTCCCCCTAAGAAGCAGCTCTTCTCATCAAAGCCGGAATAAAAGATTTCTCTGTAATTATGTCGATTGATGACAAACATTAATTGTCTAAGTCTCTACCGGTGGGGGTATGACCCCAAGCTGGTCTTTGAGATATTCAAAAGTCTCCTTAGGCAAAGGCTTACTGAAAATATCTGCAATCTATTCTTTAGTATTCACATAAACCAGTTTTACTTCTTTTGCTTCAACATTCTCTTTCGGAAAATTCAATTTGATAGAAACATTTTTAGTTTTAGAATGTAGTACCGGATTCTTAGATATATCAATTGTTGTTGTGTTATCACAATAGATAGTTATAGGTTCCTTGCATTTTACCTTTATGTCCTTCAACATTTGCTTAAGCCATAATACCTATCTACAGTTAGTTGCTGCTGCAACATATTCTAATTCTGTCATTGATAAAGATGTGCAACTTTGTTTCTTGCTCAACCAAGAAATTAATCTATTTCCAAGAAAAAATTCTTCACCGATGGTGCTTTTTCTATCATCCACATCTCCTACCCAATTTGCATCTGCTTATGCACATAATTCAAAGTTTTCATCTCTAGGATACCATAAACTAAGATTTGTAGTGCCTTGTAAGTACCAGAAAATCATTTTTACTGCTGATTCATGATTTTCTCTAGGATTACTCTAAAATTTTGAAACAATACATACTACATTCATAATATCAGGTCTTGTTTATGTCAAATATAGTAGGCCTCCTATCATAGATTTTTACCTAGTCGGATTAACAGGTTTAGATTCATCCCTTAGTGATAATTTTTCATTTGTAGTCATAGGTGTTCTTACCGGTTTAGAGTTTTCCATCCCAAATTTCTTTAGTAACTCCTTCAAGTACTTGGATTGACTCAAGAATATACCTTTATCAGTCTGTGAAATCTGCAATCCTAAAAAGAATTTTATCTCTTCAATCATAGACATTTCAAATTCTTGTTGCATTTCAATACAAAAGTATTTACATAATCCATCTTCTCCTCCAAATATTATATCATCAACAAAAACTTCTATAAGCAAGATGTCATCATTAGTCACTTTATAGTATAAGTTGTTGTCAGCATTACCTTTAGACAAACCAATCTTCAAAAGATATTTATCCAATCTGGCATACTAAGCTCTTGGAGCTTGCTTCAAGCCATACAAAGCTTTCCTTAACCTGCAAACCATATCTTTGTTATGTTGGCATTATGTGAACCGGTATGAGGATATGATGAAATTGTATGTTGTCATTGATGTCAATATGTTGAAGAGGAAAGAACCGGTATATGTGAGAACCAGTATAACACTATGAACCGGCATTTGTGCCAAAGTGAAGCAATGTGTTTGTTTAAGGTGAACCGACATGTGGTTATGGGAACCGACACATGGAAGCTTTGTATGACTACCAGTTGGTAGTCTCAACTTCAGGGTTTCCGGTTGAAGTGCTTCAAGCCTGTGTAGCTCAACTGGTGACTTTGTGTGATGAGTTAGCATTGTAATGAAGAACAAATCGTGTTGTCATGTCAGCCTTGTGTGCGTGAAGGATCTTGCATGAAGGAGATTGTCCCTATCTACCTCAGGAATGTGCGAAGTCTGTAAACAGTGATAACATGTGATGGGTTATCAGCCGCCATGAAATCGGTGGATAACAAATGATGGAGAACGTCTTGAGATTGGTTCAAGACTATTGCATTTAATGCAATGTGCTCAATGGTCAGGATTGAACCATTTGAATTGCTTAACCTAATAGGTTTAGGGTTTAGGGTTTAAGCTACCGACCTATCTGTTTCCTATAAGGTCGATGTTGTGTTTCTTTCTGAGGTTGTTCGCAAAAGTTGTGTGTGTGTATCCAAGTGAAGAGATACATGATTCTTGCCAGACTAGAAGAGAGAAGTGATACCTGCAGAGTGTAAGTGCAGAAGGTGAAAAGGAGCTAAAGCGGATCTGCATTAGCATTGAGTGTTGTTACCAGATCATTGTAATACATGTTGATCTCTAACCACTTCAATAGTTGGGAAATCCCTTAACAGGGTAGCTTTAATCGGCTTACTATAAATCCTTTAACAGGGTGACTCAAAACCATTGAGTTCTTGAAATCCTCTAACAAGGTAACCTTTAACAGGGTTTAACCCTTAACCGGGTATTCTAGCGATCCCTTAACCGGGTGATCCCTAATAGGATCGGTTCCTAACAGAACCTATTGTATCAGTCCTTAACCAGATAAGGCTCCTAACAGAGTGGACTTCTAAAGAGTTCAAAAATAGCTTGTGGGTATTCATCCCCACTGTGGTTTTTCCCAGTTGGGTTTCCACGTGAAAAATCTGTGTGTCATGTGTGGTGATATTCTTGTGATGTTTTGAGTGATTTGTGTCTGAAGGTAAATCATGTTGATCTAGCTATTTATATATCCTTTGATGATAGATTACCTTTTCATGCACTAGGGTGAAATGGAAATGAAGTATTAGATTGTTTGAAAAGATAAGTGTTAACCGGTTTATGCTTGTCTCAGTTATTCTGGGTTTTTTTGGTTGTACTCTGTTTAAGACCAGTGTTACTGCTTGATTGTCAAAGCAAAGTGTCTGCTGACAAACCAGTTTAGGATTGAGTTTTTGTCTGTACTGATTCACCCCACCCTCTCAGTACCAGTTTGGTACTATTCGTTCATCATTGAGTTATCATATTATCTATCAAAGAAAATCCATCAGGTTGCTTAATGTAAACTTCTTCCTCAAGATCTCCATTCAGAAATGCACATTTAATATCCATTTAATATACTTTGTAGTTCTTGTGTGCTGCAAAAGCCAAGAATAATCTGACTACCTCAATTCTAGCTACCGGTGCAAAGGTTTCATTGTAATCAATTCCTTCTTTCTGAGAATATCCCTTACACACTAGTCTTGCTTTATTTTTTATTACCTTACCATCTTCATTAAGTTTATTTCTGAATACCCATTTTGTTCCAATTACATTTTTGTCTTTAGGTCGGGGAACTAATGTCCATGAGTTATTCTTTTCAATTTGTTCTAATTCTTCTTCCATAGCTTTAATCCAGTGCATATCTTCACATGCCTCATTAATTGATGATGGTTCAATTTGAGAAATAAAACATACCTCTTCATTTGCCAATCTTCCTCTTGTCATAACTCCTTGATACTTGTTCCCAATTATTTGATTTTTAGAGTGGTTCAATCTTACATACTGGGGTGTCTTCATTTGTTGATGTTCCTCAGTTAAAATGGAATTTTTAGATGATACTGGTGTAACTGGATCTTCATTTTGTATTGGTGGGTTCAATGTAGGTTCATTTCTTAGTATCTCTGTTGTCGGTGAAGAGTCTATATACCTTGAAGTTCCTCTAAACTGTTCATCAATCTTCACATTTGTACTCTCAACAATTTTCTGCAATCTCTTGTTAAAACATCTATATGCTTTTCTCTTAGATGAATAACCAAGAAATATTCCTTCATCACTTCTAGGATCAAACTTTCCAATATACTCATCTCTCCTAATATAGAATTTACTTCCAAATATTCTGAAATATTTATGAGTGGTAGTAATGCCAAACCATAGTTCATGAGGGGTCTTATTGGTTTCACCTTTGATGTGAACTTTGTTGAATGTATAGACCATTGTGCTTACTGTCTCTCTCCAATATACATGTGGTAGATTTGCTTTCGATAACATACTTCTAGGTGCATCCAAGATAATTCTGTTTTTCCTTTCTACAACTCCATTCTGTTGTGGTGTTCGGGGTGTTGATAACTGTCTTCTGATTCTATTCACTTCACAAAATGAATTAAATTCCTTAGATGTGAATTCACCTCCTTGATCTGATCTAATACATTTGATTTTCTTGCCGGTTTCATTTTCTACCATCACCTTGAATAGTTTGAACTTCCCAAGTGCTTCTGATTTTTCTTTGAGAAAAGTAACCCAACACATTCTAGAATAGTCATCAATGATTAGCATGAAATATCTATCACCTTGTAAGCTTTTAGTTCTAGCTGGACCACATAAATCAGTATGAATTAAGTCAAGAGCATTATTGGATTTTTTTGGAATACTTTTAAAAGATTCTCTAACCTGTTTTCCAAATTGACATTCCTTACATACTGGATTGTGAGGTTTAACAATCTTAGGTAAATCTCTAAATGCCTTAGTAGTACTGATTTTCATAATGCAATCAAAATTTACATGAAAGGGTCTCTTATGCCATAGCCAACTTTCATCAATATGTGCAATCAAGCATGTCTTTTCACTTTTATTCAAATGAAAGATATTACCTCTAGTTTGATTACTGGTTGCAATTTCCAAACCAGTTCTATTCATAATTTTGCATTTTCCATTCTTGAATTGTAATTGAAATCCTTTCTCAACTAATTGACCAACACTCAAAAGATTATGCTTTAAACCTTCAACATAGTAAACATTGTCAGTATTATGCTTACCATCAAGAGATATAGTACCTTTTCCTTTGATCAAACAAGATTTATCATCTCCAAATCTTACCAGACCTCCATTATATTCCTGAAAGTTCAAGAATTTACTTTTATCACTAGTCATATGATGTGAACATCTTGAATCAATGATCCATTCATCCTTAACTTCAACTTTAGTTGCTAGGGCCTTGTCTACCGGTTGAACAATAGGTGTCGGTTGATCTTTTGTTATAGAAACAAAGACCCATCCATTGTCTGTTGGATCCTCATCAAAATCATCAGTGACTCCTTCATCAACAAGATAACAAGATTTATCTTTATTCTTCTTAAATTTGTATCTCTGATATTCAGGGTTAGACTTGTATGTTCTTTTATCTTCTTCTCTTAGTCTAGCATGTCTATTAGGGCATCTTGAATCCATATGACCAATCTTATTACAGTTAAAACATTTAAAGGGTGCTTTACCTTCATACCTACTTCCAACTGGACCTTTAGGCATTTTCTTTGCAAATAGTGTTTCAAGTTCTTCAAGTTCTTCATTTTCTCTCCTGCTTTCTTCAAGTACTCTTACATAAAAGGCTTTCCAATCAGATTTGTCAAATGATGGTGTAGATGATGTTGATGCCTTAAAAGCTAAATTTGTCTTTATAGTAGCAACAAGACCAAATTCCTCAATTTCAAAAGCTGAAAGTTTTCCAATCAATGTGTCCCTAGTTACTGATGTATTAGGCATAGTTCTTAACTCATTTATAGTAGTAACCAGGGATAACTTTAAGAAACCACCCCCCATGTAAAAGTGTAAAATCTTGGTGAATCAAACATTATTTTTGGGGGGAAATTTTCATATTGATGGCAAAAAAAATTTCAAATTTGGAAAAAAAATTAATATGTATTGGCGATTTTTTTAGGGTATTAAAACTCCATAAAATCCTAGCGAATAATTCCTTATTGTGTGGGGAAAATATATAATGGATGAGGTGAATGTTTTTTCATTTAAATGAAAAAATATTTAAGTGTATTGGCGATTTTCATTATCTATTAATAGCCATTTTCGTTATCTAATTAATGCAACATCACATCGAGTCCAGACTCTAGACGATGTATTGATAAGCGTGACCTCATTGATACGTCACAAGTACCTAAAATCCATTAATGATTTAAAACCATTGGATGATCGTAGATCAATGGCTTAAGTTTTATTTCGGCCCAAATTTTTGAAGCGAACATAGTTCTCCAGAAAGTCCCCGGAATAAAATTGGAGACAGCAGACACGAATCAAATCTTATCCTAATCAAGTATTGACATTTATTAATGTCTTGTCACTGACATTCTCTAACTATGATCCACTCAGCACGCATGACTTCCAATCTGGTAATTGTTAGTGGTTTACAATTGTTTCCAATTGTTTCCAATTTTGCATTTATGAGAAAGATTTACTGAGAGATACGCTTCTACAAAATATCAGGCAAATTGGGTCCTTCTGGCCAATAAATCTTTATATGGCTATTGGCGAATTATGTCCATCTATTAAGACAACCTTGGAAAGTGTAGGCGAAAATATTGAATTTACCGTGTGGAAAATGTAGATTCTATTGGCGAAATTTTGATAGAGATACAATTAATTACATAAAACAATGGGCGATTGGGTCGTGCATTTGACGAATATTTATAAAGTCTGAGCGACATGGCCACCCCCAATTAGTGTAAAATATTCACCATTTTCTAGGTCATTGACGTGAAATATTCGCCACTAAAGTAAACCCTGGTAGTAAATTTCATTTTATATGCTGGTGGCAATCCTCTTAAAACTTTTGAAACAATTTCATCTTCACTTAAGGTTCCTCCACAATATTTAATACCCAAAACAATTTCATTTACTCTTTCCATAAAAGCAGAAATCCTTTCATCTTATTCCATTTTCAGATTTTCATACCTAACCCAGGAGCTTTCAAGTTTTGCAATTTTGACTATGGAATCTCCTTCATTCAATGTTTCCAAATGGTCCCAAATAGCTTTAGTAGTAGATCTATCTGATAATCCCATGATTTTCTGATCTGATAATGTGCTCAAAAGTGCTTCTCTTGATTTGCAATCATTTTCCTCATCTTTTCCTAAGGTAGGTGGATTAGGCTGACTTTGAGTAGGAGAAATATAGTCATTCTTTGTAACATCCCAGATGTCCTTTCCAATGCAATTTAGATGTGTCTCCATCCAGATCTTCCATATTCCATAGTTGGTTCCATCAAGTTTAGGGCTATCCTTCCTGAAATAGTTAGTAGACATTGGATCTCCTCAAGCTGTTAAACTTCTGCAAAAAGAGGACTAATCTCTTATACCAATTGTTAGGTCTCAAAGACAACTGAGAGGGGGGGTGAATCAGTTGTCAAATAAATTCAAACCAAAAACAACTTAACCAACCTTAATGCTTAATACCGGTAAACCAAACTTTATGTCAGTAGACAATTTATCAGTTAATTGGAGTATCGATAAAGATTAATGCATGAAACAGAAAGATAATAACATCCACAACACATAACACCAATATTTGTATGTGGAAACCCTGTAAGGGGAAAAACCATGGTGGGAAACCTTACCCACAATCAGATGATACTACTGCAGATAGTATGTGTATACAAATGGGGTCTAGACATGCAGAAAGGCCAAGCGCCTAGAGCTCACTATTCAAACACAAATAGGAGTCACACTGACTACAATTGGATGGTTAAATCCAATAATGATGTACTGCTTAAAATAGCATCTTCATATACTCGATTCAGTATCGGTTTAGTTCTGATATGCCTTCACAAAAACCTTTCTTCACCTTCAAATGATGTCTATGTGTATAGCTCTAATTATTCTCGCATATACCTTCTTACAATTCCTTTTCCCAATCGCATATCGATCTTACAAATAAGATCTTACATATATACCATAACCAAAGACCAATTTTAGTAGGTCGGCTCTAAAAGATATTACAATAAAACAATTACAAGTAAATCAATAACTGATGCAATATCCAATTCAATATGTCGGCTTAATGCATTTACAACAATAACAAAATCATCTCCAAAGCGTGTTGTGCTGATCTGGAATAGA
Organism: Cryptomeria japonica; assembly: GCF_030272615.1. Classification (NCBI taxonomy): domain Eukaryota; kingdom Viridiplantae; phylum Streptophyta; class Pinopsida; order Cupressales; family Cupressaceae; genus Cryptomeria; species Cryptomeria japonica. Next base: position 526,279,471 of record NC_081407.1, read on the forward strand.
TAAGCCTGTTGGTGCTTATTCTAGACCTATTTGCCAGTAACAACAAATATGCAAACATGAATATACCAATGAACAAATCTCCAAGACAAAGTGTCCAAATGTCATCTTCGACATAGTAAAGTGTTTTCCATGTCATTCCAAGTTCTAGTGAACAATATGTCATACCGATGTACCAGATACAAGTGACTGTGCATAAAGTCACTTGCTTGTTGGTGAACATTGCCAATCCTCCAAAGTACTAGAGTTGATAAGAGTTAATAGGTGTTGACATTAATGATAAAACCATATCAACATATCCAAAATACCAACATAATTGAACCAAGACGACCTGAGTGTGGCTTGCGTATAAATAGACAAGATTAAACCATTTGTATATGCAAAGTGGAACCATGTCTTCAGTGATATGCTTTGAATCACGTCGTGAGACAAGTATTTGCACAATACAATTGATCGCTTCATAGATAGAAAACTAAAAAATATTGGAGTCCCAATTACTTTCTCTAGCTCGATGCATTGGTGAGAAAATTTAGAGGATCCAATAGTTCAAAAACGTTCAAGTGCAAAAATAGTAAAAACTTCATGCAAGGTGCAAACATTTTAGACTTCAGAAAATCATCTATCATGTGTTGTGAAACTGTTAAGTGATCAATGTTTTGTTCTCTTGATTGTTGATTTGCTTGTGTTAATATGATTTTCTTGGTCTGCGATAAGTTTTGACTTAGGACAGAATGTTGATCAATGTTTTCCTTAGCTAAATTTACCTCCTGACATGGATATGTATAGTGATTACCAAGCCATGGTGGGATATGATGAAATGATTTTTGAATAAACTAGGATAGTGACTATGCTAAGTATATCCTAGATGATGCTATTTTGATAAAGTGTTGGGCGATGACTACTAGTGCTTGATTGTGGATATAAAAGTTTGAGAGTAAAGATAGATAGAGTTGTCCTCTTATAATAGCGCCTATTGGTAGGTTTTCACTAGTTAGTTTTATTGCACCTTGCTTTTTCTGATTTTTTTATTTTTTTTGTAGTTTTGTATTTTTTTTTACTTTTCTGTGTAGTAGACTGCTCAAGTATAGTATTTCTTCAAATGTATGTTGTTGGTTGGTTCGTCAAGCACATCTCCTTCTAAAGTTGTTAGCTGATAGGCGCCTGATCCATAGGCTGATATGATGACATAGGGACCCAACCAATTAAGTTCAAATTTCCCTTTCTTTTCTTGATCCTGTTGATTTCTGGGATTTTCTTTGAGTACTAGATCACCAATTTTAAAAATCCTAGGGATGACCTTGTGATTGTAGCTTCGGCACATGTGTTGCTGATATGCTTTGAGGTGAGTATAGGCATGTTGTCTCTTTTCATCTAGAAGTTTTGTATGCCCAAAGTGCGGGATTGAGTTGCACATGCCAATCTTTTCCTGCATCATTCACTATTTTCTTGAGGATTTTTTATATTATTTTGTTGGATGCCTCAGCTTGACCATTCCCCTGTGGGTAGTAAGGTGTAGAGAAACGATGTTGGATTTTGAATTGTTCACATAGTTCTCGCACATCCTAGTTTTTGAAAGGTCATCCATTATCCATGATGATGGAACTTGGAATGCCATATCTGCATATCAGATAATTAAGAATGAAAGAGGAAATTTGTTTTCCAGTTACTGTGGTCATGGGGACCACTTCAATCCATTTGGTAAAATATTTTGTTGCAGTGATAATAAACTTGTATCCATTTGAAGATGAAGGGTGTATTTTATCGATTAAGTCCAGTCCCCACTGGAAAAAGGGCCAGGATGTTGTAAATGGCTGCAGTTCCTATGCTGGTGCATGTATAAGATTGCCATGCATTTGGCATTTAGGATATTTCTTTGCAAAATGATAAGAATCCTTTTCCATTGTTGGCCAGTAATACCCCATTCTTAGAAGTTTTTTAGCAAGAGTAGGACCACTTGGATGTGTGCCATAGATACCCTTGTGAAGCTCTTGTAAAACAAAGTTCAATTCATTATGATCAAGGCAATGAAGAAGAGTACTGTATGCGGGAAAAGCGGTTCAATGAAATCCAAATTGTGAAAATATTTCAAGGACTTGCCCACACACCCATGGGACTGTTAGTGTAAGTTATGGAGCCATGATGGATGGCTCAACTTCCCAAGGAGTGTTCCATGGTTCTCTATCTCACAAGGTCCCTCAAGCCAATGCCTTTTCTCTCATATCACTAAGCAAAGTGACTTACAGATGACAAATGCAAGAATGAGGGATGCTTTTGATCGAATTTAGTATGAATGCATCCTATTTATGCATGATTCTAGTAAATGAACTAAACTAGATGATAAGATGAAAAGGTTAGTAAAAATACTATCCTAACATGATATACTAGCTATATGATTTAATCTAAGATGATATAAATACTCTAAAATGATTATTAGATTTATTTCTAAAAGAGAGGCTAAATGCCTGTTAAAATTAAGTATAAGTGTGATGCTAAAGACTTGGATGATAGAAATGAAGCAATGAGAGCTCTATTTATAGAAGAAACGAGACAATGGATGGTCAAGATTGAAGGATCTTATCAAGGGTCGGGATTGAAAGCTATCAATCCATGTTTGCAATTCTCACCAATGAAATGGTGACAATTGTCAACATAAGACTGTTTGAGAGGAGAGGTAAGAAGCATTAAATGCTTGAGAAGACCTCATGGTTACCTTAGAGGGTAAAGGTTAAGGTTAGGTTAAGGTTATCCATTGGATAAAGCTTTTACCCAAAGGATAAACTCTTGTGCAAGGGTTAAAGGGATAACCATGGTCAAAGCAATGAATGCTTGATGAGACCCCTGGGTTAGATGAGGGTTGAGTTAGGCAAAAATTCTCTAACCATGCCACTAAGGGTTAGTTAACCATTAATGGTTTGAAGACTTTGGGGACAATTTCTAAAAGTCCTTCCAAATTTGGGGGTTTTCAAAAAGTTAGCTTGTTGAAGGCATAAAGGCTTTAATACCTTTGGAAGACTTTAATCCAAATTTGAGAAGTGACCTCCTCAAATTTAGGGAAAGGGGATAATTAATGGGTTTAGGTTAATTGATTAGGATTAGAGGTATTCTAGAAGAATTTAGGAATAGGGTTAGGAGGCAAGTGGGAGATGTAGGAAAATGCAAGTGGGTGAGGAATAATAGGATTTAATTAAAATAAATTACTTTATTTTAATTTGGTTGCAACTAAGGATTTAAATAAATTTAGATTTATTTAATTGGGGTGAACTATTTAATTAAATGTAAATTTAATTAAAGTAGAGAGAAGGGATTTAATTAAATAAAATGATTTGGTCAATTAAATGATGTAAAGGGCTTAAGTGAATTTAAATAAATAAATTAAATAATTTATTTAATTAAATAGAAGAATGTGGATGATTTAATTAAATTAGATTTAACTAAAATAGAGGAATGAGAATAAAATGAACATTAAATATTCATTTAGGAATATGGTCATTTTTATACATCTATAGTTTGCCCCTCTTTGAAGTGACGTGTGTGCACATGTTGATTCAAAGAAAAATGATGCATCATCATGATTTGGTTATGATTAGTGTGATGTCATATCGAGATGTTCATGTCGTGCCCCAGATTTGATAAATGATGCTCCATATTTGATAAATGATGTTGATAATGCCCCCTCGGGAGATGAATCAAAATTTTGAAAATTTGATTTGGGTTGATAAATTTGATTGCATTTTAAAATTTTGTCTATGTTGAATGTGTTAATTTGATTCATCTCCCAATAATTATGTTTGTTAGGGTTACAAGTGAGACCACAAGCAATTTACGTGCTCCACTATGTAACCCTAATTTCCATTTACCCCATAAAAAGGTAAAAAGTGATTACTTTTGGATCATATGTGCTTGTTGACTTTGGAGAGAGTGACACTTGGAGAGAAAGTCAAGATGTTGGTTCCCTTTGCTTCTCATCAATTCGAGCACGTTTAGGGGTATCGGAGGCCCACCACATATGAACCACCGGTAAGTCATCATTTTTTACCCCTTTTTTTATTTTGTTTTGTCATTTTTAGTCAGGTTTTTTATTTTTTATCGCGGAAATTAACGGTTTAGCACATCTAGTCAAAACTGTAGCGCATACAAAACAAAACATAGCGCATAGTGTCTTAGGAACTAGGGTAGCATCCGGGTAGGTTAGGATAGCACATAGGGGGGTTAGGATAGCACATAGACATAGTCTAGCATAGCAGGTTTGCAGGATAGCGTGCAGGGGGAAGCGGGTAGCGCATCGCTTAGACCTAGCGCTTAGGGTTAGCAGAGGGTTGAATGGGTAGGTTAGCACGTAGGTGTGACCTAGCACATCAGGGTAGTTTTGCAGCATAGGGCCAGATTAAGATAGCGCATATCCTAGTTTTAGTGCTTAGGATGTTTTGGGTGGTGCATTGATAGATCAAGGTAGGGCATAGGTGCATTTTAGTGCTTAGGGTGCATTTGGTAGTGCATGGGGATTGTTGGATAGTGCATGCCAAGCAGTTTAGCGTGTGGATAAAAATTTTTAGCATGTGGGCAAAAAACTGGGGAAAATAGGATTTGGTGAGGATAATGAGATGAAGAAAGATAGGTAGGTGCTTGCCAGTTTTTCCAGGATGGGTGTGATAATTAGGCTGTGTCTGCTGTCATTGTTTTGATAATTTGTCTGATATGAGTTTTGATGTGGGTTTATTGATAGATAACTTGATTTGATTTTCAATGTTTCAAGTTGATATGATCTAATCTTGATATTGATATGGATTTGTGATGGGATATGAACTTGATTTGATATGCATTGTTTCAATTTGATATAAATGTGGGACTTGAGTTGTTTTTCAAGTTGATATGGCTGTGGAACTTGAGTTGTGTTACAAGTTGATATGAATGTGGAACTTGAGTTGTGTTACAAGTTGATATGAATGTGGAACTTGAATTGTGTTACAAGTTGATATGATCTGATATGGATATGGATATGGATTTCATATGATGTGGAACTTGATTAGATTTTTCAATTTTTCAAGTTGATATGAATTTGATTTTGATATGGATTGATTTGATGAGGAAACTGATATTGGACATGTTTTGTTTGTGACAGGAGTGGCTTGGGGTTGTTCAGTCATGAGAGAGATTTCTAAGACTGTTGTCATTGATACCATGACTGACACAGGAAAATAGGGATATTACTGAGAGGTGTGGACTATCCTCTTTGTTAGAGATGCCCTAGTATATCATTAACCAAGGTTTATTGACAGCTTTGGCTGAGAGGTGGCATAGTGACACCAACACCTTTCATTTAGTGACAGGTGAGATCACAGTGACACTTGAGGATTGCTCCCAGATTCTGCAGATTCCCGTGGTAGGTGCACTTTTACCATATGAGCAGACTAAGGAGGGCGGGACAGAGGCTCTTCGCTGGATTCTATATGATAAGCATATTTGTGGGTATGAGATCCCATGGAAGGAGTTTATTGATTTGGATTATGCTCCTCTACCATCAGTGCTAGCAGGATTCATAGGTGGCTTTTTATGTCCCGACCGTAGGTCAAAGGGACTGGTAGTAGGATGAGGGTTGGTCTTGGAGGACATGGTGACATAGGGTCACCGATTTGCATGGGGGTCGGCTTTGTTGGCCCACTTATACAGGGATCTTCATCAAGTGGTTTACTTGGGATACAACAGTCTATCAGTCGGGGTCACGTTGCTACAGGTATGGGTGTGGGAGCATATTCTCGTAGCTAAGCCACTTGCAGACAGAGATAGGCCAGTTGGATGCGCTTATGCATATGGATACATAGGGACAGTTGTCCAGCGTAAGCTAGGAAAACTAGAGCATTGGAGGTGAGTGCTAGATGATATTGATATGGTCATCTAGAGACCATATACGGATTGCAAGGTGTGGGAAAAGGATGGGATGGAGATGCCCTATGTCTACATGTCCCGATTTCTGATAGGGCGAATGCCCTTTGTTATTGAGAGATTCCTACACAGCTGAGTGTTGCGGCAGTATGGTCGACAATAGGGGATACCATAGGGAGCATGCTTGTATGCTCGACAAAGGTAGGTTGTACCAGAGTGGGGACCCACTATTGATAGCGCGATGATGGTTGAGGAATTCTTTCACCTAGCAAACTAGATATGGGACTATGCCTATAGGATAGTGGATGCGGGGATGACCAATGAGTTTGTAGTGCTCTTTACAACTCATGTTGTGGCTAGGAATCGGATCGTGCAAAGATGATTCCTGCTTTTAATGATGATGAGGATGAGCAGCCCAAGAGGCTAGGGAGATAGGGAGAGGAGGTAGAGGAGCTGGATGAGGGAGGTGGGGATGGCGGAGGTGATGATGGTGGAGATGGTGGAGGAGGTGGCCGAGGTCGACGTGGGGATAGGGGGAGGGTTAATTGGGGAAGGAGAGGAGATAGAGGTGGAGCTGGTGGTGATAGAGCGATACAAGTGGAGTAGTGTGGCGGGATGTGGAGGATAGAGGGAGAGGAGGTTTGGCTATTGGAGCTGGGGGTGAGGAGAGGATAGGAGAGGTGATAGCAGCGGTAGGAGGGACATATGAGTTTAGATGGCCGGCCCAGAGGAGGAGGTCAGATGTTTTATCCCCACCAGCACTGAGGACAAGGAGAGGGACAGGGGGTACCACTACATAGGTACCCCTCCAAATTTGGATTCTGACTCATCGAGAGGACGCTTAGATTAGGTCCTTACAGTTATCAGTGCAACACCTACAGACATAGCTACTGGCACATGAGTGGTAGATTACATAGATGACTACTAAGAGAGATACAGTTTTGGAGTGGCTGGGTTGAGATGAGGCTTGAGCAGAGACTTTTGACAGAGCGGTGTCACGTGGCTCGATGAGAGACACCTTGAGGGAGTTGGCTTATACAGCCAAGGAGGCTGAGTATTATCAGATGCATTATGAGGATGTGGTGCCCTGAGAGTGGAGAGTCCCTAGTTTCATAGTGATGAGATCTAGTCGATCTAGGCAGACAGGGTCGAGGACAGAGAGCAGAGGTGTGACAGGGCCTACTCATCAGGATCCACCTAGGGATCCTAGTGCTGGGACATCTGCTACGAGACCATCACCCTCAGGAGATAGTCATACCTGAGAGACGTTGTCTCTTTTTTTCTTTGATCATTTTGTTGTATTATGGGACAAACATGACATATTTTGTACATTTGATCATTTTTGAGATATATATATATATATATATATGACATCATTTTCCTTGATCCTTATATGATGTGTTATGGATGATGCTTTCTAAATGATTTTGATGTTTCTACGATGATGATGCAATGCTTAGATGCATGTGATTTGATATGTGATGAATATGATGTGATAATGCATGATGTTGTGAGATGTATTTTGAAAATGAGATGTGTGATATTGATATGCTATGAGATGTATCTTGAAAATGAGATGTATGATATTGATATGCTGTGAGATGTATCTTGAAAATGAGATGTATGATATTAATATGCTATGAGATGTATCTTGAAAATGAGATGTATGATATTGATATGTTGTGAGATGTATCTTGAAAATGAGGTGTATGATATTGATATGTTGTGAAATGTACCTTGAAAATGAGATGTATGATATTGATATGTTGTGTGCAACTAATTGTAAAATGATATGCAACTAATTGTAAAATGATATGCAACTAATGATAAAAAGATATGCAACTAATTGAGCATCCTCATTCTTTTGTTTGTCATTCCTGTATAGTCACATGTTTTTCCTTTCTTTGTAGTTATCATCATTAAGCATTGATTTGTTGGGATATGTTGAAAATTTATACAAGCATAATGGTATAATTGAACCATAATGACCTAAGAAAAATTTACATGATTTTTTATTTTGCAAGATAGCACAAGCGTCAAGGTATAATTGAACCAGGACGACCTGAGTGCAACTTCCATATAAATAGACAAGATTAAACCATTTGTATGCGCAAAGTGGAATCATGTCTTCAGTGATATGCTTTGAATCATGTCTCGAGACAAGTATTTGCATAGTACAAGTGATCGCCTCACAAACAGAAAACTTAAAAAAAATATTGGAGTTCCCATGACTTTCTTTAGCTCAATGCATCATTGAGAAAATGTAGAGGATCCAATAGTTCAATAAAAAGTTCAAGTGCAAAAATAGTCAAAAATTCATGCAAGAGGCAAACATTTGATACTTCATAAAATCATCCATCATGTGTTGTGAATCCTTTTAAGTGATCAATGTTGTGTTCTCATATTTTGTTGATTTGTTGTTGGATAGGATGCTTTGAGTGTTACAAGTTTTGATTTAGGAATGTTTGATCAATGCTGCCCCTAGCCAAAGTTACCTCCTAATGCGGATATGTACATTAATTACCAAGCCATAGAAGATGATGAAATGGTATTCGGATTAACAAGGATAGTGACTATGCTAAGTATGTACTTAAAAATGGTATTTTGATAAAGTGTTGGGTGATGGCCAATAATGCTTGATTGTGTATATAAAAGGTTTGTGAGTAAAGATAGATAGAGGAGTTGTCCTCTCACAATAGCACCTGTTGCCAAGTTTTCACTAGTTGTTTTTATTGTACCTTTTTATTTGCTTTTTTTCTTTTTCTTCATTTTTGATTTTTTGATGTTTTTGACTTTTCTGTGCATTAGAATGGCTCAAGTGTAGTATCTCTTCAAATGGATGTTGTTGGCTAGTTCATCGAGCACATCTCCTTCTGAATTTGTTAGCTGATAAGCACCTAATCCATAGGCTGATATGATGACATAGGGACCTAACCAGTTAGGTTCAAACTTCCCTTTCTTTTCCCGATCCTGTTGATTTCTAGGATTTTCTTTGAGAACTAGATCACCAATTTTAAAAATTCTAGGGATGACCTTGTGATTGTAGCTTCGGCACATGCATTGTTGATATGCTTTGAGGTGAGTATAAGCATGTTGGCATTTTTCATCTAGAAGTTATAGCTCTTGCAGTCAGTTGACATGATACTCTTCATCTAAAATGAGGCCTTTCAAAGATACTCTAAGAGATGGGATTTCTACCTCCAGGGGTAAAATTGCTTCTGATCCATACACCAATGAATATGGCATAGATCTTGTAGGTGTGCGGATGATAGTTTTGTATGCCCAAAGTGCTAGATTGAGTTGCACGTGCCAATCTTTGCCTGCATCATTCACTATTTTCTTGAGGATTTTCAATATGGTTTTGTTGGATGCTTCGGCTTGACTATTCCCCTATGGGTAATAAGGTGTAGAGAAACGATGTTGGATCTTAAATCATTCACATAGTTCTCGCACATCTTGGTTCTTGAAAGGTTGACCATTATCTGTGATCATGGAACTTGGAATTCCATATCTACAGATCAGATAATTAAAAATGAAAGAGGCAATTTGTTTCCCAGTCACTATGGTCATGGGAATTGCCTCAATCCACTTGGTAAAATATTTTGTTGCAGTAATAATGAACTTGTGTCCATTTGAAGATGAAGGATGGATTTTGCCGAAAAAGTCCAGTCCCCATTGGCAAAAAGGACAGGATGTTGTGAATGGCTGCAATTCCTGTGCTGGTGCATGTATAAGGTTGCCATGGATTTGGCATTTAGGACATTTCTTGGCAAAATGGTAAGAATCTTTTTCCATTGTCAGCCAGTAATATCCCATTCTTAGAATTTTTTTAGCAAGAGTAGGGCCACTTGAATGTGTGCCATAGATACCTTCATGAAGCTCTTGTAAAGTAGAGTTAGATTCATTATGATCAAGGCAACGAAGAAGAGTACCATCGAGATCTCGATGGTAGAGAGTATCATCAGTGAGAGTATAACGGGTGGCTTGCTGGATAAAGTTGCATTTTTGGTTTCGACATAGGTCAATGGGTAGGATATTGTTTTTAAGATAGTCATATATCGTTCTGTATAACGGAGAGTCAGAACCAGTCAAGGCATAGATAACATGGGATGCGGAATGGTTATAGGCTTGGGAGAACAGTTGTTCTACCAGAAACTCATAGCGACAGTGTTGCTCTAGAATTTGTAGTAGTGAAGCGATAGTAGCCATTGCATCGGTTGCTCTATTGTCCAACCTTGGTATTTGTTCAATGGTGATGTGTACAAAATACTGTTTGAAATCATCCACCATTCATTTGAATGGTAACAATTTGTCATATTTTATCTGACTTATAGCTAGTTGTGAATCTCCATAGACTTTTAATTCTATGATTCTCCATTCTATGGCCATTTTGATGCCTGTAACCAGTGCCTCATATTCAACAATGTTATTTGTGCATGGAAACATTAGTCTATATGATCTTGGTATGGTGTGTCCATCAGGAGTGATGAACAGAATGCTAGCACCTGAGCCATGTTGAGTATAGGAACCATCAAAGTAGAGGATCCATTCCTTGGTGTTTATAGTAAGAACATCCCTATCTCAAAATTCAATCTCCATTGGTTGTTTATCTGGTAATGGTGCATTTGTTAACTAATCTGCAATTACTTGTCCTTTGATAGCTCGTGGCTCTGTGTAGTGGATATCAAATTCGCTGAGAATCAATACCCATTTAGCCAATCTGCCAGTGAGAGATGCTTTGCTGAGTGAGTATTTTAGAGGATCAATTTTTGCTACGAGCTTGATTGTATGCGCTAGCATGTAGTGTCAAAAATTTTGAGAAGTAAATACCACTATTAGGCAAGGCTTCTCAATGAATGTATAATTGAGCTCATATCCATTTAAAGTTATATTGATGTAATAGATAGCTTCTTCCTTTCCTTCTTTATTTTCCTATACTAACAATGCCCCCAGTGATATGTTTGTTGTTGATATGTAGAGAATAAGTGGCTTCCCTGCTATTGGTGGTACTAGAAATGGCGGGTTCATTAGATATTGCTTGATTTGATAGAAGGATTTTGCACATTTTTCTTCCCATCTGAATGGTACATTCTTATGTAGCAAATTATTGAATGGTAGACTTTTATCTGCTAGTTGAGCAATGAAACACCTGATTGACTAGAGCCATCCTTGCAAGGATCTGAGTTGACTGATGTTCTTAGGTGGTGGCATCTCCATGATGGCTTGTACCTTTGCTAGATCTACTTTAATGCCATTTTCTGAGACTATGTAGCCCAGTAATTTGCCTGATGTAACCCTGAAGACACACTTCTTAAGGTTGAGCCTGACTTGAAATTTTTCCAATCTGTCAAAAATCTTTTCTAAGATGCTTAGCTGTTCTGCTTGGGTAAATGACTTAGCTAGTAAATCATCCACATAGTCCTCAATGAAGGTATGCATCATATCATGAAAAATTGTTGTCATTGCTCATTAATAAGTTGCTCCAACATTCCTTAAGCCAACAGGCATGACATTCTAATAGTATGTTCCCCAAGGATAGGTAAATGTTGTTTTATCTTGATCCTCTAGAGCTATCTTGATTTGATTATAGCCAAAAAAACCATCCATTAGTGATAACATTGCATGTCCTGCTGTGAGGTCTACAATTATGTTGATACTAGGCAAAGGAAAGTCATCCTTTGGATAGGCTTTGTTGACATCTCTAAAATCGGTACATATCTTGATGCTACCATCTGGTTTTGAAACTAGCACGATGTTGGAAATCCATTCAACATAGTCGATAGGTCAAATAAATCTGACATCTAATAGTTTCTTTACCTCAGCTTTGACCATGAGTGCGACATGTGAATTCATCTTTCTCAATTTTTTCTTGACTGGCTTAGCTCTTGGAGCAATGGATAAGTGATGCATGATTAAATGTGGATCAATCCCAAGCATATTTGCATATGACCAAGAAAAATTGATTTGCTTTTCTTTGAAAAATTGGATAAACTCTAATCTTTCTTCCTCTGCCAGAGATTCTACTAGATGTATATTTTTGGTTACTTATGTTGTACCAATGTTGATTGATTGAGTAGGCTCAATCAATATCAGTGATCGCTTCTGATAGTGTTCAGGAAGAGTGTCAAGTCTCCCATCTTTATGTGCCTTAAAAATGTTTTCACCCATAGATGCGTCCTTTATTTTTACTTTTTTGTGATCTATTGCTGCCATTGACTAGTTTTCAACAGTAGATCCTTTATTTCTTTCAGTTTTGCGACTGAGAGACTTGGCACTCCCCTGATTGGAGATGTCATTACTTTGTTCACTGGCAGAGTATGTTTCCGGGTTGATGATACACAAGTAATGGATAGTGGAATCATCATTTGGGAAAATTGCTATGTCATGATTTTTGAGTTCATCCCAGTCTATGAGGTCAGGAAAGATAAGTGGTAAAGAGTCATTGGGTGGGTCAAGTTCAGCTATTGTAAGTGTTAGGATGCAGGTATCATCGTGGTTGGTTGAGATTTTAAATAAGGTAATTATTTTATCAAGGTCTTCAATGGTATCATCTTCCATGTAAACTTTCTCGTAATTTCGCTGCTCGTTTTCCTTGGCGCCATAGATATTTTGTGGACCAAATTCAAGTAGTCTAGGATTTGTGCCTTGTTCTTCTTGAGAAATGGGTGTATGACTGTCATTTGCAGCAATATCTTCGCTAACATAGGAATAGCTGCCGCATTCATATTCATTTAAATCAGTCTTAGAGGTATTATCCCAGATTCTGGCAGTGTTGTGGACTGGTATGTTGTAGGGTGAAAATAGGTCCTTGATGATTGACATGAGTCTGATGGTCTTCTCAGATTTGATATCAGATCCTACTTCTACTCGTTGCATCTATTCATATATTGTCTGTCCTCGGGGAGGAATGATGTTGTCAGGGAGAGATTTTTCTTTGTTTCACACCAGTTCTTGAACATGATGTACTTCTACACAAGGTGCTTCTTTCTTTTGGTTGACTGATTTCTCTTGATGTTTCTTTTTTTCCTGGTATTCGCGTTCCTTGCGTATTGTCTCTATTGATTCAAATAGTGACTCCTGTCATGAGTCCTCCTTGTATTTCTTCTTTGCCTTCCACTGAGGTTTTTGGTATTTTCTTGGTGTCTTCCTTGGTGGTAGAGTGTGTTCATAGCCCAATCCTATTTTGTCTTTACAAAATTGTGAAGGAGGATGTAATGGTTCTGTGATGCCTTCCCAGTGCTTGTTGATAGGTCCTTTGCCATTGTATCCCATTTGTTGCATGATCAAGTATCCTTTTCCATACAACTATGTTGGTATAGCTACTTCCATAGTAGCTGCTCTGTTTTCTTCCTCATCCTTGTATAGACAACTAAGGATGTCCTTTTCCTATGATTCATGTGCTATTGTGCCTAGTTGAATGAATTTGCCATCAAACTTGCTGATGGGTTGTGTTGCTTGATGTGTTGATACTGATGGTAGCCCATGAGATTTAGGTGATGTTGGTAAGTTGATTAAACTCAAGGATTCCAAAGAGTATTCTCCCATGCCTTGTTCTTTGATTTTCATCTTTTATTTGAAATCCATAGATAACAATTTAGACTTTTCTTGCTGAAGATCTGCTATTGAGGAACTTTGTTTTTCTCTATTATGTGGAACCAAACTGTCTTGGGCTGCCCCCATAGCAGTACAATGTTGAAAAGGGTTATGATCTACTGATATAGAAATATCCTGTCCATTGTAGGGGAACTTAACACACTGGTGATAAGTAGAAGGTACTACTTGCATTTCATGTATCCAAGGTTGACCCAATAAGATATTATATGTGAGGTCTAAGTCTAAGACTTGGCACATAGTGTCCCTTTGTATTGGTCTTACTTGAATTGGCAACATTACTATTCCTTTGGATGATCTTTCTTCATCATCATATGCTTTGATAGTAATCTTCTTGCATGGATCAATAGACTTCTCAGAGAAGCCTAATGCACAGATGAGTTTTAAGGTATAGATATTGAGTCTAACTCCTCCATCTATTAATACTCTTTTGACTCGATGTTTGTAGACCAAAACTTCAATATGGAGTGGAGTATTGTATGGATGGCTTAATGAGATATTATCATGCTCAGAAAAGGTGAGGTTATTAGGCCCTGTCATGTGAGCCACCATGGCTTGGAATTTGTCAGTATCCAGATCTTGAGGTACATTTGTTTCCTATAGTGCTTGTTCCAAGATGTCTTTGTGTTTTGGCGAAAGTTTCAACAACTCAAGTATAGATATTTGAGCAGGAGTTTTGCACAGTTGACTGACTAGATCATATTGAATTTTGGGTATGGTACATTTGTTGTTGACGTATGTCCCTTCAAGACATATTTTTGAGCTCTGGTGGTTACATTGATGGATTCATGTTCACGCTTTTCCTTGATTGTAATAACATTGACTTGATTGTTCTCAGCTGATATATGATTGATGGTATTATTGTATATGTGATTGATATGAGCTCCACATGTATCGTTTGAGGTTGAAGCTCCATCTTTGTTGTAGTTTGGAAGAGGATTCTTAAAGGCACCATGGTCACCATTTGTCTTGAGACTAACGATTGTTAAATCACCTCTATCAATCATGTCTTGAACAATGTTCTTCAGTCTTATGCAATCATTTGTTTGATGTCCTTTGTTTCGATGAAAATCACAAAAGTGTGATTCATTCCACCAGGGTGGTTTGATTTATTGTTCAAAGTTGTTGATTGTTGGTAAGGAGATAATTTTGTTTTCCAGGAGTTCTCTGAATGCTGACTCCAATGATTGCCCTAATGGTGTGTAGATGCATTTTGGAAAGTTGTTGGCGTTACCTCATGAGTTTGTATTAGGTCCTTGATTGGTGTTATTGTCTTGAGCATTGTTGGTATTGTTTGTGTTAAGATGATCTTGATTGGTATTGGGTGTATAAGTGTTAGTGCCTTGGTTAGCACCTTTTTGATTCTTGGTAGCCTGAGGATTACCTGATAAAGCTAACACCGATTGCTTGGATCTCACATCATGTTTTGTTTCCTCCTTCATTTCTAGTGTTTTTGTTTCTGGTCTAGAACCTAGATTTGTCTAAGTTGTTGTTTTGGTTATTGTAATTAGAGTTGGATGAATTCGTCCCTTCTTTGAAAAATTTCAATGTTCTTTTCTTGACACATGCCTCCTCTACTTGGATGCCATTCTCAATTAATTTAGCAAAATATGGTATGCATTGGAGTTTGAGTATGTAACTCATCTCACTCTTTAAATTGTCAATGAAAATTTCCATCTTTTCCTTCTCAAGCACATCTCGAGGATACCTTGAGACCATTCATCACCAACATTGAAGGAACGCCATGAATGTTCCATTATTTTTCTGTTTGGTATTGCAAACATATAGCATGGTGATAGAATGTTGAATGTTGTAGGAATATTGAGTTATGAATTTGTTGACTAACTCATCAAAAGATCTGACAGGAGATGTGATTTTGGATAACCATTCCATTGTTTGCCCTCCCAAGCTTCTTGGGAATAATCTCATCAAATAAGTGTCATCATGAGAAAATTCTAGGCTCATAGTACAAAATTCCTAGACATGATCACAAGGATCACTTTTCCCATCATATTTGTCAAATTTGGGAATGTCTAAATTTGGGGGAAAGGGTACCATGTTTAACCTCCTGTTAGAAGGATAAGGACAAATTTCATTCAAGGAATACTGTACTGTTGATCCTTGTTGCATGTCTTGCATCTATTTTTGCAGCATTTTTATTTGTTATGTAAGAGCAACCAAGGGTGTATTTGTTTGTCGAGGGAAGAGTTCTTCCCTTGCATTGTTTTTAGTTTGGAATGGCGTGTGTAGTGGCATGTTCTTCTCAAGGATGTTTTTCTTGGGGATGTTTTGCTGGAGTAATTTTTGCTCAGGTATGTTTTTTTCAGGGTCACGCGCTTCTTCCTCTCTTTGTCATTCTTGATAAGCATAATGTTGAGACCTTGTTCTAAATATGTTAGTATCGAAGTCTTCAGGGAGTTTAACTCCTTTGCTTGTGAGCATGAGTAGGTATTTTTCTTTGTCACTTTCCATGAGTTTTTCCACAAGTTTTTGAAATGAAGCACTTTCTTGACACTCTTGGAGGAGTTCCTCAGAAATTTCTGTGTCTTCTAGATTTGGATATTTGAAAGGATTTGATAATCTTCGACCCATGCTAGACTCTGGTTGTGTTTTGCTTTGTTTGTTTGATTGAGAGTGAGTAACAACAGACATCTAGTAGAAACTTTCTGTGACAAAGGGAACAAATTCCTCTTTGATGTTTTTCTCAGGGGTGGGTGGTTCAAATCAAGGTATACTATAAGTGATGTACAATTCAGGGAAGAAAGCCAAATTGATCTTTCTTCCTTGATTTAGGTGTTGACTGAATGCTGATTTTTGACAGAATGTTCTACTCCTCAATGGTTCTTTGTCAAATTCGTTTGTTTTGTCTTGAATATACAAGCACATATTGTTGTATTTTGGTATGGTTTTGTCATTGATGTCAACACCTACTAAAACACTAGCACTTTGGAGATCCAGCAGCATTCACCGGCAAGCAAGTAACTATTGCACAGTTACTGGTATATGGTTCACCGGCAGGATATAATGATCACTGGCACTTGGAATTATATGGAAGACATCTGGTAATGTTGAAGACATCATGTGGACACTTTGTTTTGAAGAATTAATCATTGATATATTCATATTTGCATATTTGCTTTTATCGATAAATAGGTCCAGGGTTACCTAGGATTACACCGGTAGGTTTATGTTTTCCAGATCAGCATGGCACACTATGAAGATGATTTATTATTGTTGTAAATGCATTAAGATGACATGTTTAATCGGTTATTGCATCGGATATTATATTGATTGTAAAATATTTTTATTGTAATATCTTGTAGAGCCGACCTACTAAAATTGGTCTTAGGTTATGGTATAAATGTAAGATATTATTTGTATGATCGAATGTTGAATGCGAAAAAGAATTGTGTGAAGGTATATGTGAGATTAAGCAGAGGTATACACGAAGACATCATTTGAAGGTGAAGCTAGGTTTTTGTGAAAGCATATCAGCATTACACTGGTACTGAATCCAGCATATGAAGATGCTATTTTGGGCAATACATTCTTATTTGATTTAACCATCCAACTATAGTCAGTGTGACTCCCATTTTGTGATTGAGCAGTGAGCTTTAGGTTGTTGGCCTTTCTGCATGTGCAGACCCCATTTATGTACACTTACTATGTGCAGTAGTATCATCTGATTGTGGGTAAAGTTTCCCACCATGGTTTTTCCCCTTACAGGGTTTCCACGTACAAATATTGGTGTTATGTGTTGTGGATGACTTTGTATTTATGTTTCATGCATTAATCTTTACCGGTATAGCAATTTACTATTAACACTGTCTACTACATTACTTAACTAGTTTACCGGTACTAAGCATTAAGTTGGTTAAGTGGTTTTTGGTTTGAATTTATTAGACAACTGATTCACCGCCCCCCCTCTCAGTTGTCTCTGGGACCTAAAAAAAAGTATCAGAGCCTAGTCCTCTTTTTGTAGAAGTTTAACAACTTGAGGAGATCCAATGACTTCAAATTATTTCAGGAAGGACAACCCTAAACTTGATGGAACCAACTATGGGATATGGAAGATTAGAATGGAGACACATCTGAATTGCATTGGTAAGGACATCTGGGAAGTTACAAAGAATGGTTATACTGCTGCTATAGCTGGTCAGACGGCTCCAGCTACCTTAGCTAAACATGAGGAGAATGATTGCAAAGCAAGAGAAGCACTTTTAAGCGCATTATCAGATCAAAAAATCATGGGATTATCAGATAGGTCTATTGCTAAAGCTATTTGGGATCAGTTGGAAACATTGAATGAAGGAGATTCCACAGTCAAGATTGCAAAACTTGAAAGCTTCCGAGTCAGCTATGAACATCTAAAAATGGAAGAAGATGAAAGGATTTCTGCCTTTATGGAAAGAGTAAATGAAATTGATTTGGGTATTAAATGCTGTGGAGGAACCTTGAGTGAGGATGAAATTTTTTCAAAAATCTTAAGAGGATTGCCACCAACATATAAAATGAAGGTTACTGCTATAAATGAGTTGAGAACAATGCCTAATACATCAGTAACTAGGGATACATTGATTGGAAAACTTTCAGCTTTTGAAATTGAGGAATTTGGTCCTATTGCTACTATAAAGACAAATTTGGCCTTTAAAGCATCAACATCATCTGCTCCAAGAACTTGAAGAAACTAGGAAGGAGAATGAAGAGCTTGAAGAACTTCAAGCACTCTTTGCAAGGAAAATGCCTAAAGGTCCAGTTGGAAGTAAGTATGAAGGTAAAGCACCCTTTAAATGTTTTAACTACAATAAGATTGGTCATATGGCTTCAAGATGCCTTGATAGACATGCTAGACTAAGAGAAGAAGCTAGAAGAACATACAAGCCTAATCCTGAATATCAGAGATACAGATTTAAGAAGAACAAATACAAATCTTGTTACATTGCTGATGAAGGTGTGACTGATGATTCTAATGAGGATCCAACAGACAATGGATGGGTTTTTGTTGAAATAACAGAAGATCAACCGACACCTATTGCTCAATTGGTAGAACAAGCCCTAGCAGCTAAAGTTGAAGTAAAGGATGAATGGATCATTGACTCAGGATGCTCACATCATATGACAGGAGACAAAGGTAAATTCTTGAACTTTCAAGAATACAATGGAGGTTTAGTAAGATTTGGAGATGACAAATCCTATTCAATCAAAGGTAAGGGTACAATATCTCTTGATGGTAAGCATAACACTGACAATGTCTACTATGTTGAAGGATTAAAGCATAATCTTTTAAGTGTTGGTCAATTGGTTGAGAAAGGATTTCAGTTACAATTTAAGAATGGAAAATGCAAAATCATGAATAGAACTGGTTTGGAAATTGCAACCGGTAATCAGACTAGAGGTAATATCTTTCATTTGAATAACAATGAAAAGGCATGCTTGATTGCACATATAGATGAAAGTTGGTTATGGCATAAGAGACTCTATCATGTAAACTTTGATTGCATGTTGAAGATTAATACTTCTAAGGCAGTTAGAGATCTACCTAAAATTGTGAAACCTCATAATACAATTTGTAAGGAATGTCAATTTGGAAAACAAGTTAGAGCTAGTTTCAAAAGTATTCCAAAAAAATTCAATAATGTTCTTGATTTGATTCACACTGATTTATGTGGTCCAGCTATAACTAAAAGCTTACAAGGTGATAGATATTTCATGCTAATTATTGATGATTATTCTAGAATGTGTTGGGTTACTTTTCTCAGAGAAAAATCAGAAGCACTTGGAAAGTTCAAACTTTACAAAGCAATGGTTGAAAATAAAACCGGGAAGAATATCAAATGTTTAAATCAAATCAAGGAGGAGATTTCACATCTAAGGACTTTAATACATTCTATGAAGTAAATGGAATCAGAAGACAGTTATCAGCACCTCGGACACCACAGCAGAATGGAGTTGCTGAAAGGAAAAACAAAACTATCTTGGATGCAGCAAGAAGTATGTTATCTGAAGCAAATCTACCACATGTGTATTGGAGAGAAGCAGTCAGCACAACCATCTATACATTGAACAAAGTTCACATCAAAGGTGAAACCGGTAAGACCCCTCATGAACTATGGTTTGGTAATACTCCTACTCTTATGTACTTCAGAATTTTTGGAAGTAAATGTTATATTAGAAGAGATGAGTATATTGGAAAATTTGATCCTAGAAGTGATGAAGGAATATTTCTTGGTTATTCATCTAAGAGCAAGGCATATAGATGTTTTAACAAAAGATTGCAGAAAATTGTTGAGAGTACAAATGTAAAGATTGATTAACAATTCAGAGGAACTTCAAGGTATATAGACTCTGAACTGGCAATATAAGTTGTGAAAAATGAACCTACACTAAATCCATCGGTACAGAATGAAGATCTAGTTAACCTGGTACCATCAAAGGATTCCATAGTAATTGAAGAACAACAGCAAACTAAGACACCCCGGTATGTAAGATTGAATCATTCTGAAGATCAGATAATTGGAAACAAATTTAAAGGAGTTATGACAAGAGGAAGACTTTCAAATGAAGAGGTATGTCTTATTTCTCAAATTGAACCATCATCTGTTAATGAGGCATG
Organism: Cryptomeria japonica; assembly: GCF_030272615.1. NCBI lineage: Eukaryota > Viridiplantae > Streptophyta > Pinopsida > Cupressales > Cupressaceae > Cryptomeria > Cryptomeria japonica. The sequence goes on from NC_081407.1 coordinate 526,299,572, forward strand.
TTAAGATAAATTTTGGATTAAAGCTATGGAAGAAGAATTAGGAAAAATTGAGAAAAATAATACCTGGACATTAGTTCCCCGACCTAAAGATAAAAATGTAATTGGAACTAAATGGGTATTTAGAAACAAACTTAATGACAATGGTAAGGTTGTCAGAAATAAAGCAAGACTAGTGTGTAAGGGATTTTCTCAGAAAGAAGGAATTGATTACAATGAAACCTTTGCACTGGTAGCTAGAATTGAGGTAGTCAGATTATTCTTGGCCTTTGCAGCTCACAAGATCTCCAATTTTATCAAATGGATATTAAATGTGCATTCTTGAATGGAGATCTTGAAGAGGAAGTCTATATTGAACAACCTGATGGATTTTCTTTGACAGATGACAATGATATGGTTTGCAGGTTAAGAAAAGCTCTGTATGGATTGAAACAAGCCCCAAGAGCTTGGTATGCAAGGTTGGATAAGTATCTTTTAAAGATTGGTTTTACTAAAGGAAATGCAGACAATAATTTATATTACAAAATAACTAATGATGACATCTTGATTATAGAAGTATTCATTGATGATATAATCTTTGGAGGAGAAGATGGCTAATGTAAGAAATTTTCTGTTAAAATGCAGCAAGAATTTGAAATGTCTATGATTGGAGAAATAAAATTCTTTTTAGGATTGCAAATTTTATAGACTGATAAAGGTATATTTTTGAGTCAATCCAAGTACCTGAAAGAGTTACTAAAGAAATATGGGATGGAGAACTCTAAACCAGTAAGCACACCTATGACTACAAATGACAAATTATCTCAAAGGGATGAATCTACACCTGTTAATCCAACTAGATACAAATCTATGATAGGAGGTTTACTATATTTGACACAAACCAGACCTGATATTATGAATGCACTATGTATTGTTTCTATATTTCAAAGTAATCCTAAGGAAAATCATGAATCAACAGTAAAAAGAATTTTTTGGTACTTACAAGGCATTTCAAATTTTGGATTATGGTATCCTAGAGATGAAAATTTTGACCTATGTGCATACACAGATGCAAATTGGGCAGGAGATGTGGATGATAGGAAAAGCACCACCGATGGAGCATTCTTTCTTGGAAAGAGATTATTTTCTTGGTTGAGTAAGAAACAGAGTTGTACATCTTTATCAACAGTAGAATCAGAATATGTTGTAGCAACAACTAACTGTACACAGGTACTATGGCTTAAACAAATGTTGAAAGACATAAAGGTAAAATGCAAGGAACCTATCACTATATATTGTGATAACATTGTAACAATTGATATATCTAAGAATCTGGTATTACATTCTAAAACAAAACATGTTTCTATCAAACTAAATTTTCTAAGGGAAAAAGTTGAAGAAAAAGAGATAAAAATGGTTTATGTGAATACTAAAGAACAACTTGTAGATATTTTCACAAAACCTTTGCCTAAGGAGACTTTTGAATATCTCAGAGATCATCTTGGATTCATACCACCACTGGTAGAAACTTAGATAGTTGATGATTGTCATCAAATGACAGAATTGAAAGACAAATCTTTTACTCTGATCTTTGATGAGGAAGCTACTTCTCAGGGGGAGTAGTTGGTATATTGAATTGATTAGTATTTTGTATATGAACTTGGTTTTATTATAAATTTGGCATTTGATGTCAAAGGGGGAGAGATATCTATTGAAAAACACATTATCTTTTAAGAGACTAGTATTGAAAATCTTTAGATAAACACATGTTGCTCCTAGGGGGAGAGATTGTTGTTTAAGGGAGATTATTGGTTTTTGGTATTTGGCATTTTTGTTTAGGCACTTTGATGGTTTTTCCATGTTGTGTTGCCATCAATGCCAAAGGGGGAGATTGTTGGTATTTTGGTATGGTTTTGTCATTGATGTCAACACCTACTAAAACACTAGCACTTTGGAGATCCAACATCATTCACCGGCAAGCAAGTAACTATTGCACAGTTACTGGTATATGGTTCACTGACATGATATAATGATCACCGACACTTGGAATGATATGGAAGACACCTGGTAATGTCGAAGACATCGTGTGGACACTTTGTTTTGAAGAATTAATCATTGATATATTCATATTTGCATATTTGCTTTTACCGGTAAATAAGTCCAGGGTTACCTAGGGTTACACTAGCAGGTTTATCTTTTCCAGATCAGCATGGCATGCTATGAAGATGATTTATTATTGTTGTAAATGCATTAAGCCAACATGTTTAATCAGTTATTCCATCGGATATTATATTGATTGTAAAATGTTTTTATTGTAATATCTTTTAGAGCCGACCTACTAAAATTGGTCTTAGGTTATGGTATAAATTTAAGATCTTATTTGTAAGATTGAATGTGGAATGCGAAAAAGAATTGTGTGAAGGTATATGCAAGATTAAGCAGAGGTATACACAAAGACATCATTTGAAGGTGAAGCTAGGTTTTTGTGAAAGCATATCAGCATTACACCGGTACTGAATCCAACATATGAAGATGCTATTTTGGGTAGTACATTCTTATTGGATTTAACCATCCAACTGTAGTCAGTGTGACTCCCGTTTTGTGATTGAGCAGTGAGCTCTAGGCTGTTGGCCTTTCTGCATGTGCAGACCCCATTTATGTACACTTACTATTTGCAGTAGTATCATCTGATTGTGGGTAAGGTTTCCCACCGTGGTTTTTCCTCTTACAGGGTTTTCACGTACAAATATTGGTGTTATGTGTTGTGGATGACTTTGTATTTATGTTTCATGCATTAATATTTACCGGTATAGCAATTTACTGTTAACACTATCTACCGGCATAATTAACTGGTTTACTGGTATTAAGCATTAAGTTGGTTAGGTGGTTTTTGGTGTGAATTTATTAGACAAATGATTCACCCCCCCCTCTCAGTTGTCTCCAGGACCTAACACATATGATAGAGGAATGTTCGATGAGATTTGAAGAGTTGGCGATTGATGTATAAAAATTTATTCCATTTGGCAAGTTTTAGAGGACTGGGTTGTTGTTTCCTCAACTTAGTGTTATGATAAATACTTTTTCTTCTCAGAATATGAGGATTAGTCATGCACAAGTAATTAATTGTTTCCTTTGATTTGTTTTGGATTCAAGATATCTTTGTTTGGAAACTTAAGTTTTACTTTATCAAATGAAGGTTTAGATGCCCCCTCATGACAAAGCGTGTCAAATGATATGGAATAAGAGATTTCCCAATATGGAAACTCTATTTGACAACTTGGAGTTTGAAACAAGTATGTTTTTGGATAAAAATCCATTTGATTGAAGGACCTTTTGATATGTGTGATGGTGTTTCCTGATTTTGATAGGACAGATGTGTGTTATCTCTTGACTAGTTTTTGAATTCTGACAACTTTGTTTTAAGGAAAACTTGCTTTTGGAGTAGTTTTGATACTCTTTTTTTGATTTTCTATCTGATGGAGTTCAAGTGAGGAAAAAGGGCTTCCTAAATTATTTTCAGAATTTTTCAAAAATAGCTTCTATTTTGCCCCATGTTTTCTCAGTTTCTGCTATGCGCTACTGAATTTTCGTGACGCGCCAGAGAAGGGTCTCTACGCACTAAGCTGCCTTTCTGACACTCTAACTGGATTGTTTGAGTTTGTTTTGCTTTGAAAGGTTTATGCACTAGTATGAGCTTCTAATGTGCTAACTATTGACTTCAATGCACTAATGTTTGTTCTCAGTGCACTAAGTTGTTGCTTCTACACGCTAGAATGTTTTCAGAAAGCGCGAAGGTTTGAAACTGTTTACTTAAGATTGACTATGTGCTAAAGTTAAAAAGAAATGCGCTATGTTGAATCTTGCAAGCACTAAAATATGGTTTCTAAGCACTAAGATGTTGTTCTTACACGCTAAACTACCCTGGTAGTTTGACTTGGTGGTTTTTTTGTGATTTTTTTTTTGATTTTTTCCTCAACTGTGATAGATGATTTTCTGAAGTAAGAAATGAATGCACAACACAAAAGAGATAACCATTTTGCCCAGTCTAAACAATGAGTGTATGTTATGCAAGGATGTGTTCAAATCCCCAATGTTTCAACAGGTTTTGATACAGAAAATACAAATCAATCAAACTCTTTATTCAAAGGTCATCAACAATACCATAGTTCACTAGTCTCGATACTCCATAAGCTCAAACAGCCTTGTCACCCCCTAGGGGGCGCCCATTTTTTTGCCTTTTGCCAGAAATTAACTCAAAGTGAATTGCTTCACAATTGAGTAGTTATCTTAGGAGATATATGGTGAGTAATCTTGAGGGTGAATTCTTCCCCACCCTTGCACTATGATATTGCAAATTTTTGGATACTGACTCAGCTCAAGGTTTCTATTGCTAAAGTTCGTAATTAGGCTTCTTGTCCAACCGTTAGTAATAAACTCCCTCAAGAGGCTTCCCAACCTTTAGAACAAAGTCTTTGCGTATCGTAATGATACTGGGGGAAGGCGAATCACTGCACACAACCGTTGAAAAGGTCTTTCTTCACTTTCCACTTTTGATTATAGTGGGTTGGAACACTTGGCATCAAAGTTGTTCTCCACTTAGGTCGTTCCCCTCACACTGGCCAAAAAAATGGCTTGAAGAGTTGTTCAACTCCCCAGGAGGGTAGGCCTGCTAAAGGTTTTAATGCAATAAACACTAAAAGTGTAAGAGTGGTCTGGATTTTTTATCACCTGGTTAAGGGGAGAGCATATTCCTTCCACTTTTGAATCAAAGCACACAAGTGTTCTTTTTAACCTTTTATTGCAATGATTTGGTAAAATCTATACAGAGATATTGCTCCACAAAAACATGGTGTTCATTTTATCCCATCAAATCAATGATTATCTGATATAGTAAAGGAACCTAGTCAACAAAGCAAAATTTTGATTTTGATGGTCTACAAAAAAAATCAACAAAAGGGGAAGAACTTCCCTCTTTAATTTTTTGGATAAAACTAAACAAGTGCGGTTCTTTTACCTTGCAAAATTGAAGTTGGTCCTTTTAAACACCAAAGGATGGTGAGGTTGTTTTTAAAGCCTTTTGCAAAATGAAATATTGTCTTGTTCTTTTTAGATGTCCAAATGAAAGTTCCCTCCTAGGAAAGCAAGAAAGATTTTTTTTTGTTGTGGTTCTTTTTAAGTGCCCAAATGAGGTGTGAATTCAATTTTAGCTTTAAACAAGAATTAAAAGAATTCAAATTTTTAACTAAGTTAGGTAAGTTAGTAAAAAACTTCAAACTACTTTAAATCCTATCTTTAAAATAAAGTGGACTCCCAAACCTACAATGAAACTTTCGGAAATCCTACAAAAACAACAATTAAATCCGTTAGAAAAAAATACTGCCTTTGTGGACTTTCACAAGTCTAAATCTGATCTTGGTTACAAATTAACTTTTCCTCTTTGTTTGTGATGCGCTACAGAATAACCCAGATGCGCTATCAAATAGACCTGAAGCACTGCGATGTTTTCCAAATGCGCTATATTGTTAGGTTCCTGTGCCGAAATCTACAGGAATTTTTTTTAAAAATCTATGAACTAAGAGAGGGTTTCTACATGCTAGGATATGAGTCCCACATGCTGAACAATATACCGGATGCACTAAGGAAGATTCTCCACACGCTGATTCTCCTTTCCTGTGTACCTGCAAAGTTGGTAAAATTCAAAAATCGATTTGATTAATGGGGTTATGCCCCACAGTTTGTGCTACAAATGTATGTGGGAAAAGCGGTTCAATGAAATACAAAATGTGAAAATATTTCAAGGACTTGCCCACACACCCATGGGACTGTTGGTGTAAGTTATGGAGCCATGATGGATGGCTCAACTTCCCAATGAGTTTTCCATGGTTCTCTATCTCACAAGGTCCCTCAAGCCAATACCTTTGCTCTCAAATCACTAAGCAAAGTGACTTAGGGATGACGAATGCAAGAGAGAGGGATGCTTTTGATTGAATTTAGTATGAATGCATCCTATTTATGCATGATTCTAGTAAATGAACTAAACTAGATGATAAGATGACAAGGTTAGTAAAAATACTATCCTAACATGATATACTAGCTATATGATTTAATCTAAGATGATAGAAATACTCTAAAATGATTATTAGATTTATTTCTAAAAGAGAGGCTAAATGCTTGTTAAAATTAAGTATAAGTATGATGCTAAATACTTGGATGATAGAAATGAAGGAATGAGAGCTCTACTTATAGAAGAAATAGGGCAATGGATGGTCAGGATTGAAGGATCTTATCAAGGGTCTGGATTGAAAGCTATCAATCCATGTTTGCAATTCTCACTAATGAAATGGTGACAATTGTCAACATAAGGTTGCTTGAGGGGAGAGGTAAGAAGCATTAAATGCTTGAGAAGACCTCATGGTTACCTTAGAGGGTAAAGGTTAAGGTTAGGTTAATATTATCCATTGGATAAGGATTTTACCCAAAGGATAAACTCTTGTGCAAGGGTTAAAGGGATAACCATGATCAAAGCAATGAATGCTTGATGAGACCCCTGGGTTAGATAAGGGTTGAGTTAGGCAAAAAGGCTCTAATCATGCCACTAAGGGTTAGTTAACCATTAATGGTTTGAAGACTTTGGGGACAAATTTGTAAGAGTCCTTCCAAATTTGGGGGTTTTCAACAAGTTATCTTGTTGAAGGCATAAAGGCTTTAATGCCTTTGGAAGACTTTACTCCAAATTTGAGAAGTGACCTCCGCAAATTTAGGGAAAGAGGATAATTCATGGATTTAGGTTAATTGATTAGGATTAGAGGTATTCTAGAAGAATTTAGGAAGAGGGTTAGGAGGCAAGTGGGAGATGTAGGAAAATGCAAGTGGGTGAGGAATAATAGGATTTAATTAAAATAAAATGCTTTATTTTAATTTGGTTGCAACTGAGGATTTAAATAAATTTAGATTTATTTAATTGGGGTGAACTATTTAATTAAATGTAAATTTAATTAAAGTAGAGAGAAGGGATTTAATTAAATAAAATGATTTATTCAATTAAATGATGTAAAGGGCTTAAGTGAATTTAAATAAATAAATTGAATAATTTATTTAATTAAATAGAAGAATGTGGATGATTTAATTAAATTAGATTTAACTAAAATAGAGGAATGAGAATAAAATGAACATTAAATATTCATTTAGGAATATGGTCATTTTTATACATCTACAAGTACCATCTAGACCTCGACGGTAAAGAGTATCAGCAGTTAGAGTGTAAAAGGTGGCTTGCGGGATAAAGTTATGTTTTTTTTTTAATTTCAAGATAGGTCAATGGGTAGTGTATTGGTTTTCAGATAGTCGTATATTGTTTCGTATAACGCAGAATTTGAACCAGTTAAGGCATAGATAACATGGGATGCAGAATTGTCATAGGCTGGGGAAAATAGTTGCTCTACCAAAAACTCATAACGACTCTGTTGTTCTGGAATTTATAGCAGTGAAGCGATAGTAACCATTGCATCGGTTGCTCTATTGTCCAACGTGGGTATTTGGTCGAAGGTGATGTGTACAAAATATTGTTTGAAATCATCCACCATTCATTTATATGGTAGCAGCTTGTCATCTTTCATCTGATAGTCATCATTGATCTGATTGATGACTAGTTGTGAATCTCTGTAGACTTTTAATTCTATGATTCTCCATTCCACGGCCATTTTTTTCCCTATAACCAGTGCCTCATACTCAACAATGTTATTTGTGCATGGAAACATGAGTCTATATGATCTTGGTATGGTGTGTCCTTCGGGAGTGATGAACAAGATTCCAGCACCTAAGCCATGTTGAGTGTAGGAACCATCAAAGTATAGGGTCCATTTCTTGGTGGTAATAGTAAGAACATCCCTATCAGGAAATTCAATCTCCATTGGTTGTTTATCTGGGAGTGGTGCATCGGCTAATTGATCTGCAATCACTTGTCCTTTGATAGCTCGACGCTCTGTGTAGTGGATATCAAATTCGCTGAGAATCATTACCCATTTAGCCAATCTGCCTGTGAGAGCCATTTTGCTAAGTAAGTATTTCAGAGGGTCAATTTTTGCTACTAGCTTGATTGTGTGAGCTAGCATGTAGTGTCAGAACTTTTGAGTAGCAAATACTACTGTTAAACAAGCCTTCTCAATGAATGATAATTGAGCTCATATCCATTCAAAGTTCTACTGATGTAATATATAGCTCTTTCTTTTCCTTCTTGATTCTCTTGTGCTAATAGTGCCCCCAATGATATGTCTGTTGTTGATATGTAGAGAATAAGTTGCTTCCCTACTATTGGTGGTACCAGAACTGGTGGGTTCATTAGATATTACTTGATTTGATAGAATGATTCTACACATTTGGCTTCCCATCTAAATGGTACATTCTTATCTATCAAATGATTGAAAGGTGGACTTTTATCAGCTAGTTGAGCGATGAATCGTCTGATTGACTATAGTCATCCTTGCAAGAATCTAAGTTGGCCGATGTTCTTAGGTAGTGGCTGTGTGTGTGAAAAAGTGGTATGTAGCTGCAAGCACAACACTTCAATTAAGTCATTAGATGCATGGTTACTAATCAATAACCAATAAGTAACAAACCATAACAAAGTGACTAATTGCCTTCTAAAAGATGCAAGTATAAGATTGCTCTCAGATTGTTATAAGCAATACCAGTGACTAGACTACACCAAGACGAAGGATTTAATCTATATGATATTAACTATCTGGATGCAAGATGGATGAATAATTCAAGCAGATAATCAACTCAAGCAATAATGGATGTAAGCAATGATGGATGTAAAATGGATGCAAATAATCTAAAAAAGCACAATAATCTTCAATGACTCCAAAGCAAAATTAGTGTGATAATAATCTCCAAGCGTGTTCGCAAAAATCTCTGGGGTAAATTGAAATGAGAGTTGAAGACTGAATTTATAGAGAATTACCAAGAGAAAAGCTCAATTTAGGATTAATTAAAAATAATTAAGAAATCAGGTTTAGTTAACCTTGAGATAGATTCCAATTATAGTTTAATTGAAATGCATTCAAATTAGAAGTCCAAGTTGCATTGGAAATAATAATAAATTAATTCCATGCATTTGTGATAAAAATAGATAATTCTTTTATTTATTCAAGAAAAGAGTCTTTTCAATGCAACTGAACTTCTTTTTCTGAAAAGCTTTGAGTTCCAATTTTAGGGAATAACTAAATAATTCAATTTAATTGCTTTTTTGATTTCAAGTTCTAAATTTAGAAAAAGAAATAATATCTCAACTTTGATTTCTCTCTCAATTCAATTTTTTTATTTTAATTTCAATGCAACTCTTGTTTTGTAATTAATTCCTCTTTTGTAATAAACTAATTCCTTTTGCATGATTAAATGGCAATTTTATTAATTAATTAAATATGCAAGGATATTTAATAAATTAAAATGGGATAATTGATCAAAATGATATTCTTGGAAATGATTCAATTAATTAAATGAATATTTAATTAATATTGAGTATTTGATTTGCCATGTGATATTTGATGATTAAATAATTAATAATGTGCTCAAGATTGATTTAATTGCCTTTGGTTAGGACCTTGGTGATGTTGTCGAGATTAGGGGCCCATGGTTTAGATGACCATTTTTAGGGTATTACATTTGCCCCTCTTTAAATTAATGTGCGAGTAGCGCGTTGGTTCAAAGAATGTGTGATGTCTAGGAGATGCCAGTTCTGAACTTGAATGATCACGAACCAGATGAAGAGCAAGGTGTTTAGCTTGATTCAAAGCGACAAAGATGAACGAAGTTAAAGCGATACCATTCTGAAACTTGATTGAACTGAGGAACTATAGAAACAAAAGATACGGAACTTGAACTTGATTGATCAAGAAGCAAATCTTACTGATCTAGAACTTGATTGAACTTAGATGCAGTGAGTGATGATAAAGATTGATCTTGAACTTGATTGATCAAGATACAATGAACGAAGATAAACTATTCAGCTTGATCAAGAAACGAATACTGAACACCTGCTTAGATTGAGTGTGATCAAAGATACTCTTTAAACTTTTGATTGAGTTTAAACGAAAAATTAGTTTGATGTGAAGCGATGAAACTGATTAACGTTAAGAGATTGATTCAGATGAAAGACAAATATCAGCTTGATTTGAAGTGATGAAACTGATATGCCCCTAGTGATTAATTCAATTCAGATAATCGAGAGATCTCAACTTGATGTGAAGTGATGAAGCTGAGATGCCCCTTAGCAATGACAATTGATTTTCTTTAGTTAAAAAAAATTTTGCTCAACTTTTGATGAAGAAATTTCTTGACATTGAAGATGTGAGGTCATAAGGTCGTGAGTATGCCCCCTCAGGAGAGAAATCGAAAAAATAGCGAGGGTACTTGATCATAGGCAATTGTGTGGCAAAAATAAGTTATTTGAGCGCAAATTGATTCTGAGGAATATTTGAAAAATTTGGTGTTAATTGATGAGTTAAGCGCAAAGTTGATCGTAAAGTTGATGTGTAGAATTGAAATGGATATTTAGCGTTGAAATTGAACGCAATTTAAAGAAAAAAAAGAGCATTTGATGAAAAGAGCACTAAGTGATCCAAATTATGAGATTGACTAGCAAAATGATCTCAAATTTTGATTTCAATCCCGAAAATGGAATCAAAACGAGCAAATCAGCTAAGGGTACATTTTTCATGTCCATCGGAGCAAGTTGAAAAATTAGGTATTTTACTATATATGGGACAAAAGTGTCATTTTCAAATCATTTTAACCCTCCAAGTTTGAAAATTCAAAACTCCTTCTGTGAAGAAAATGGTGGTCCCTACTCGTCAGCATCGATTTGAGTGCCAGAGATGTCATAATCGACCCCGAAACTATGAGCCAATGGTAAGTGATCAATCTTAAGCCTCTTTATGTTTTCAATTTTGAATTTTTTTGCTCATTTTTCAAGTTTTTTACATGTTTGGGGTCGGGCTTCACGTTTTATCGTGCGAGATAGGATTCTGTCTCGTACAAGTAACTGGTAAATTATCTTTTTTCATTTGAAGTCATTTGAATTGTCGTTTGGGATGCACCCTTGTATCATACAACAAGTCTGTAAAAAGACCATTTTGTCGTGCGAAACCCAATAGTTTGTCATTTGGGGTTGTTTTGTCATATGAGAGCTATTCGTGACTCATATGAGATTCTGTCCTTCTGTATTTTGTCATTTGGGAGACAGTGAACATTTTTTATGGTCTAAACGTAAAATTTTGATTTTGCATTTGACTTAGTTGGATTTGCTTGATGTTTTACTTCTTGTGTAGGCTCATTTGGAATGTTTTCTGATGCTTCGTTGTTGGGTTTTTGCAGGTTTAATTACCTCATGTGCTCTTTAGATATGTTTATCCTCCCACTATGGTGTTAGTTCAACATTATCTTGAGGTTGAGTAGGCTCATATTGATGTATGTGGTTTGACTCATCTTCTTAGTTTGCCAGATATCTATGTGAATCACAGAATGCTCATGACATTGGTAGAGTGTTTCCATTCAGAGCATAACACCTTTCATCTGCCAGTGGGGGAGTTGACTATCACTCCCGAGGAATATAGGATCCTCCGTATCCTTTTTGCTGGGGATAAGGTGGATTATGATTTAGGGCATCTTCTAGGATTATAGGCAGTGAGGCATGTCTTTAGAGATCTTGACATTTTGACTCATTCCATTAGTTGGGAGATATTGATGAGCAGATATAGCAAGGATTTTCCTCTGGTGTGTGTTCTAGAAGGCTTCATTGGTTGTTTTCTGATGCTAGATAGAGGGCAGCAGGGTTTCCAATATGGTTGGGGCAGGATGTTGATGAGATTGATGGAGACCCCTCAGAGGCTTGGCTGGGGTTCTTGCTTGCTGGCTCACATGTATCGCGAGATGCATGCGATCATGTATAGAGATGGTTAGAGCATGGCCATAGGTGTATATATTTTATAGGTTTGGGATTGGGAAGATCTTCCCATTTGTCAGCCAATGGTAGATGATAGTAGAGAGCTTGAGCAGCCGATTATATACAGGTATGCCGGTTATATTACGTAGCCCCATCTGGGCAAGATAGATTTTTGGCGGTGATAGTTAGACGATTTGATAATCATAGTGTGGAGACCTTATAGAGGTTTGGAGCCTTGGGATGACTGGCGGCTAGTCCGCAGGCACCTTTTTGTCACGCGCCCAATAATTGGGAGATCACAGACTATTGTGGAGTGGTTCGTTGTATCACAGGTGATGAGGCAGTATGATCGGCCTCAGGGATCTTGCAGGAGTATACAACATATGTGCATTACATGGATGAAGAAAGACAGGGATGGTCTCCATGAGTATCTTATGCCTTGGCCATGTAGGAGCTGACTAGTCTAAATGCCTCAGATGGGATTATATGGACGATGTTGTGGATGCGGGGGTATTGCCCCAATACAAAGAGTGGTTCTAGCAGCATCCTTTTCCTAGGTTTACTGATCCAGGTGAGCAGGTACCGCGCATTGAGGATGTTGAGGATGATGTCCCCGCACAGGTACAGGGACAGGGTCTGAGACAAGGCCAGAGATAGGGATAGAGATAGGGACAGGGACAGAGAGCCAAGGCTCCAAGGTAGATAGGTGGTGATCCTGGTGCTAGTAGCAGCAGGGTTCCAACTGAGGGTGGACAACAAAGGGGTGAGGGCGGATCCCTTGGGAGAGTAGTAGTGAGATTGGGTGGAGCTGAGGAGGAGTGAGAAGCTCCAAGATAGGTCTGGCAGTGGAGGGAGGAGTAGGGTGGTACTGGAAGTGGAGATGGAGGTGGAGAGCCAGCTAGAGAGTAGGGGACAGATATAGGACGGTCGATGAGAGCATGTCTTGCAGAGCTACAGTCATAATTGATAGTGGCTCAGACTCAACTGGCAAAGCAAGACCGACAGCTTGCAGAGGTGAGGGCTGAGCATGATCGGCAACTAGCTGAGCTGAGAGCAGAGCGTGATTGTTAGCTTGCGGCGATGAGAGCGGAGCGAGACACCTTCCAGCAGGGCATCCTACTATGTTGCAACATATAGCATGGTAGTTCTAGTAGCACAGTAGGTGATTCCTTATTCTTAGTATATGGCACATTCTGAGGGAGCTCAATCACGTCGACAGGATCCTGGTCATCAGGCTCCTCCTCCTCCACCAGGCAATAAGGGAGAGGCTAAGAGCTAGATATTCTTCTTGTAGCTCAGATATATTTTTTTGTACACACCCATTTTTTTGTAGCCTATATGATTCTCGCTCCGATGAGAGTTTGTATGTCATTCAACATCATTTTGTACCTTTAGACTTGACATGATATATATATACGAGATCTGATTTGACTTCATCGCACTTATGTTGATTTGTTTATGAGATGTCTTTTATATGCTTTATTCTATATGTATGCATTTCTTTTCAATATGAATATATGTAATGCAAATGATTATGGATGTCTATTTTTGGTTCTTTTCATATGCAAATGAATGAATGAGCAATAAGTAATATGAGTAATGCAATGTTTTCATTTTTCTATGCAATAAGATGAATGCAGATGAGTAAATAATGAAATGTATGAAGCTATATTAAATGTTATGTATGCAGCTAACATCTCAAAAACACAAGTATTTGATCGAAGAAATGATGATAAATAGACCACTTAGCATAAGTAATGATGATTCTTTCAGCTCTCATTCAGAAGATAAAGAGATTATTATCATATCGAGATCACTCTAAATTCACAAAAATGCAGAATGATATGCAAAATGATATGCAAAATGCATCCTAAACCTAGTCACTAGATTTAAAATACTTAAGATTCATCACTAAGCATAACGAACACAATAGGAAGGTTAGAGTTCCTTTCTTTTTCAATGTGCAATATTAATTATCTTGTCCGCAATGACCCTTTTTCGTTCATATCCTTGGACATATTTTGCAGGGACCTGAATTGCATCATAAAGAAATTCTCTCAAAACAAACAAAGAAATGATATGGACCTCCCCGTAGCATACAAATAAGTGGAGTCGAGGTATGTGAGGCAATTCCACCTTGTTGTGAAGGCTCTTATCATAGACACCCAGCTAATTTATATGTTTCCGGATCATTGGGATCATTCTTACAAGTAGAAAACAAAGAAAATATTATGTCCCCAATCCTTGCTCCTCTTAGTCACAATAGACTTCCTCGAGTTACTCAAAGGGATAATAATCGAAAACCAATATAAAAGACAACACACAAATAAAATTTCCATTCATAGCTCGAACTGTTTAGTGATTGTTTTCCATTATGTTGTTTTGCTTTTTTAATCAGTGATAAAAAAAACTCTCTGGTAGTTAGAAGACAAGTGACTGACTCAGAGTGGACAACTAGGTTTCACCGATGGAAAGATGACTTAGTTGACACTGCTTAGGATATGTAATGAGCTTTGTCAATTAACCTAAGAATAGGACATTGATCAGTTTCAAGTCATGAGGGTTCCAACAAACTAGGATGTCACAAAAGTGACTGAAAAATATGTACAAGTGGAAGCAAAGATGCATGAAAGCGGGAAATGCCAATGTTGTGTTGATAGATGGAGTGCTTGAGTACAAGAGGCATCTGTTTGCCAAGTTTTCACCTGCTTGGTAGAGATTCAAAAATTTGTTTTTACCAAGGTGCCTGTTTACCAGGTTTTCACCAGGGCATTTTATTTCTTTTTTTTTTTTTTTCTTTTGATGATTTTTTTTTTTTTTTTTTGTATTTTATGATTTTTATGATTTTTTCAGGACTTTTTCCAGCTATACAAGTTGGTGGCATAGAGAATGCTAAGCGAAGAATTTATTCAAGTGGATGGTGTTAATCAGTTCATGGAGCTATTCTCCTTCCAAGTTTGAGAGTTGATAGGTACCAGAGCCGAATACTACAGTAACAATGTAGGGACCCAGCCAGTTGGGTTCAAACTTCCCTTTATTGTCACGAAACTGTTGATTTTTTGGATTTTCTCTCAGAACTAGGTCACCAACTGAAATAATATTTGTCAAACTTTCTTTTTATATCCTCTGGACATTCTCTTCTAATACACTCTGAGATAATCAAACACCACTTGCTAACGCTCATCTAACAATTCGAGTTATTGCAATCTAGATATTCTATGATCTTCATCAGTAACAAGTCCTTGCAAAGAAACTCTTAGAGATGGTATTTCTACTTCAATAGATAGTACTGCTTCAGACCCATACACCAAAGAGAAAGGTGTAGCCCTAGTAGGTGTTCTGATACTTGTTCTGTAAGCCCATAGTGTAGGATTGAGCTGCAGATGCTAATCCTTCCCGGATTTGTTCACTGTTCTGTGCAAGATAGTCAGTAAGTTTTTGTTAGATGCGTCAGCTTGTCCATTACCTTGAGGGTAATATACTAATGACTAGTGTTACTTTATTTTGAATTTCTCACAAAGCTCATCCAGATCTTTATTCTTAAACTGCCCTCCATTATCAGTCATGATGGACGAAGGTATCCCATACCTGTAGATGATATAGTTCAGGATGAACAAGGCGACTTGTTTACCGGTTGCTTTAATGAGTGGAACTGCTTCTACCCACTTGGTGAAATACTTAGTGGTCATTATGATGAATTTATGTCTGTTGGATGAAGCAGGATATATTTGACCAATGAGATCAAAGGCCCATTGCTAAAAAGGCCAGTGTGTAATAAATGGTATGAGGTCCCTTGCTGGGGCATGTATGAGATTTCCATGAAGCTGACATTTCTCACGTCTTAGCAAATTGGATGGCATCTTTTTCCATGTCTGGCCAGTAGTAGCCAGCCCGTAGTAGTTTTTGAGCTAAAGTAAGGCCATTCAAATGAGATCCACAAATACCTTCATGGACTTCCAATAATGCACATTTAGATTCTTCAGTTTCTAGACATCTAAGCAATGTACCATCCAAAAATCATCTAAATAAATCGTTAGCTATGATAACATACCGTGAAGTGTTTCGAGTTAGGTTTCTTTTCTCATTTTGGGTAACGTTTCTAGGGATAATTTGGTCGCATAGATAGGAATAGATGTGGTTGTATCGGGATGAGTCATGTCCAATAATAGAATAGACTATTTGGGTCTCAGGAGAATCATAAGCAGGGTAATATAACTCTTCCACCAGGAAATCAAATCGAAAATTGGACTCCTTTAACTTAGGTATAGATGCCGAGGTAGCCATAGCATTTGCTGCTCTATTTGTGGACCTAGGAATCTGTTGGAATGATACAAAAGCAAAATACTTATTAATATCATCAACCATCCTCTTGTAAGGCATCAATTCCTCATCTCGAGTCTGATATGTATCATTGATTTGATTAACCACTAGCTGAGAATCTCCATAGATATACAATTCTGCAACCTTCCATTCAATAGCCAGTTTTATTCCATTCACCAAAGCTTCATATTCTGCAATGTTGTTCGTGAAAGGGAATAGAATTTTATAAGACTTTGGGATTGAATACTTCTGAGGAGTAATGAATAATATGCTAGCACTTGAACAATTTTGAGTAAAGGACCCATCAAAGAACATTTTCCAAGGTTGTTGAGTAAGGTGCATTATTGATTCATCTGGAAACTCTATGTGTAGCGGTTGAGTGTCCTTAAGCGGAGCTTCAACAAGTTAATCAGCAATTACCTGTCCTTTTATGGCTTTTCGTTCCACATATTCAATGTCAAACTTTGTAAGGATCATGACCCATTTCACCAATCTTCCTGTAAGTGTTTCCTTATTGAGAAGATACTTGAGTGGATCAATTTTGGCCACTAGCTTGACTGAATGTGCTAGCATGTAGTGGCTCAGTTTTTGTGATGCAAAGACTAACGCCAAGCATATTTTTTCTATTATAGTGTACTTCATTTCATAAGACACCAATGTTCTGCTAATATAATAAATAGCTCATTCCTTTTTATTGTCATCATGTTGCGCCAGAAGTGCCCCAAGTGATGAATCAGTTGCTGATATATATAAGATTAGTGGTTTACCCTGAATCAGTGGCATCAATATCGGTGGATTTGATAGGCACTCTTTTATCTACTGAAGATGTTGTTCACACTGTTGATCCTAGTTGTATATTACTCTTTTTTCTCAATACCTTTGTGAAAGGTTGAGCTTTTTCTGCTAGCTAAGAAATGAATCATCTGATGGATTGGAGACGTCCCTATAGACTTCTCATTTGATTGATGTTCTTCGGAGGTGACATTTCCATTATAGCTTGGACCTTCTCAGGATCAACCTCGATTCCCTTCTTTGAAATGATATAGCCAAGTAGTTTACCAGATGTCACTCTGAATGCAGACTTCTTTGGATTTAACCGGAGTTTGAACTTTTCCATTATGTCGACTATAGGACCTAACTCTTGAATATGCGTTGATCTTTTCATAGTCTTCACTAAGGTGTCATCACCATAATCTTCCATATTCTTATGCATCATGTCATGAAAAATAGTTGTAACTACTCTTTGATAGGTTGCTCCTACATTCTTTAGCCCAAATGGCATGATGTTCTAGCAAAAGGTTCCCCATGCACAAGTGAAATCTGTCTTTTCTTGATCTCCAAGAGCCATTTTGATTTGATTGTATCTGGAGGATCTTTCCATTAGTGAGTACTGTAGACACCTCAAATTGACATGTCTAATTAAATAAATATTTTATTTATTTAATTATTTAAGCCTAATTCTTCTATTAATTAAATAAATCTTTATTTATTTAATTAATTCATTTATCCTCTTCTAGCCTTATTTCTCATTTAAATAAATACATTTATTTATTTAGATTACCCTTTTCCAAAATTAAATAAATATCTTATTTATTTAATTGATCCCACTTCTATTAATTAAATAAATCTTTATTTATTTAATTAATTCATTAGCCTTTTCTACCTATGACACATGTCATTCATCTCTTAATTCATACACTACCTACCCTCTCATTATTTTATTATTTCTTCTACCTACCCTCTAATCATAACCGACCATTTATCTTTTACACCTCTCAACCTTATCCCTCCATTTCTTATGGTGTCTTCTATATAAGGAGATGCTTCCTTCATTATCAAACCCTAACTCACTATGCATTTGAACTAACTACTTGATTACTCAACTACACTATGCTTTTGCACTTTCATATGTGATCCTACTTGCAACCACACTTCCATTCTTGTTGAGCTCTTGTGCACACATAAAATCTGAGAACAAATATATCAAGCAATATCAATGGAGATAGGAAGAATGGAAATATAAAACCCTATTGGATATGTGATGGTATAATCTTTGTGATTTCATTTGATTTGCATTATCTTAGGTAATCTTCATATGTTATGGTGGATCTTTGTTGTTGTTAGGCTAGGGTTTTGTGGTTGAATTCATTTAGTCTTTCAATATTGTTGTTTATCTATTTTCACCGTATACATTTTGGCACGCCTGGTGGGACTCTTGTCCCTTTTGAATTTAACATCTTTTCTTGCAGATTTTTGTTTTGTTTTGTTTTGAAGTTGCAGATCTGACATTTCCAACAACATTTTGATATTTCGCACCTGTGCACTTTCGGAACGTGTTTTCGATTTTATGCCGCATCTGTGACATCTAGAGCCACGTCTGCATCTTGGACAATTTTTTTTTTTTGCAAATTTCAGGAAATGCATTTGTATTCCATAGTCATGTCTGTGAAGTCTTCAGGTGCATATATGTTCGGGAGCCGCATCTGTGTCAGATCTAGGTGCGTCTATGTATTCTAGCAGCATCTATGTCTGTGATAAATGTGTTTGTGCTCAGTTGTTGCATTTTTTATTTCATTGATTCAATTTTTCGTCATTCGGATTTCAGATCTGGTTTATTTTGGGCTAATATTTTCAGATCTAGCTAACAAAAGTGGTGCAGCTTGTCTTGGAAGCAAAATCATTTTGTTGAAGGCCCCTATTTCACAAATTCTTTTGGATCTAAAATTTACCTAATTTGTGTGCTTGTAGGAAGGGGTGATTATTTCAAACAATCCAAACTACTAATAGATCTTTGTTGCAAGTCCTTGGTAAGGGTTTCTGATTTTTATTGTGTGCCTTGTTTTCATAGATTAGCAAACACTTCAATTGGTGCACTACAATTGAACCATTGTCTTTTGTGTCTTGAGAAATAGGCTCTTTTTGTTTAATCTTTAGAGGGTCTATCTCCTCGTGTGGTCATTAGGACTACTAGTGAGGAGAGAACGACCCAAGTGGTAGCAAAAGAAAAGCCATCTTCTTCCAAACCACTATAAATAACTGTATCCATGGTGAAAACTATGGATAACGTGTGCTGATTAGTTCATACTGACACTATGTCTCCCCATAAACCCATTTGATCATTTGTAGGGTGTAACCCCTACCAACTGGGAGCCTTCTATATTTATAGAGCTGAAAGTTCCACATGTATGGCCACACGAGCGGATGCCCTTACTAGCACCTTTTTGTTTTAGAAGCCAAAATCCTTCTAGTTGTTGGGGCAGGAGGTCGGACCTCTGGTAGCGGCCCACACACATACGGTTCTTAGTAGAGATACAAAGTTCACCATGAGGAGTTTTCATGGGGACTGATGCTTGGCTGCCTTGAGAAGTGAGTTCCGAGGGTGGAGCCAGTGGGGTCAAGCATCTAAGTATCCGCTCTGAATAGCGTAGCCTCGGGGGAAACTCCATGTGGGATCAACAACTATTGTCTTGGCTAGCCATAAGAATTCTGCTTGACTTATTTTGAACAATCAAACATTCAAGGCCAAACATTAAAACATTGTGTCTTTTGTGTCTTCAAGTGTATGCAAAACAATTTTACATCAAACAACACACTTGTCTTTGAGTCATTTTGGAGTCTAAGCACTTGCAAACATTGAGTCCTCATCAACACTGTGTCCTCTTGTCACGAAAAATAGTCAAACATTCAGATTTGGTCACAACAAAACAAATTCACAGATTGGAAAAATTGCACAAAGTTTGCAGAAATGGGTTTGTGTCTGACAGACTTGTGTTTGTGTCATCTAAACGCATCTGTGAAGGGCAGACATGTGTCTGTGTCTTTTGAGCAACATTGCATTTACAACATCTCAAAAATGTGTCTGTGTCTGATAGAACCACATCTGTGTCATTTAAATGCATCTGTGTCTGATAGAATAGCGTCTGTGTCCTTTAAGCACGTCTGTGAAGTATACATGCATGTCTGTGTTCGGGATTGAAGACTTTCATAATTCAGCAAATAAGAACAGTCAATTTCAGACTTATTGAGCTTCCTAGGTTATCTCTCTGAGGTTTTCATCTAGCATTCAACCTGTCTTTGGGTCTCACAAAGTCCATCATTGCTTTACACCTAACATTACATTCATATTTGTCTAAATTTGAGTCAAAAGGTCACTTGCTTGTCCTTGTCATACTTTGTCAACACATTACATACAACAACATTTTGCTAAGTGGTCCCTCATCAAGGTCTATCACCTTTGGGTCTCATTTGGTCTTACTTAGAGTCAAGGTCAACTTACCTTGTCAAGAGAAACTATCATCTCTTTGGAAGCCACACCTACTCTACTACATACATACTTGGTCTTACACTTTGGACATTGCAAGTACACTTCAAATTCATTTACATTCCATCCAACTCTTGTTCTTCCATACTCTTTTCCATTTTCATCTAGTCTCACACATCTTGGTCATTACCTAGTTCATGGTTGAAACTCGTTCCCAAAAATCTAGGAGAGAAACTAAAGAGGCTCAAGAGTCCGCAAACATGAGTTCCTATGAGTATGACAATGATATCTTTTTCAATTCTGATTATACTACATTACCTAACATGGAAGCTTATAGAAACATTCCAAATGTTGAGCACATGGACACTACAAACAACAATGATACACACAATGACAATATGGACAACTTCTCCGTACATTCAGCAGAAGTGGAAGACACCATTATGAATCCCCATTTCAATAGATTGGTTGAGGAAATTATGAGGAGAGATAGACAATACTTTCTACAAGTGATGGCACAAAGTGGAGCCAAGATCCCTCATGATTTTAACATGTCTCAAATAATAGAAAATCGACCTTTGCAACAAACTCACTCCAACATGGATCAAAGGAGGCCTAATAGTGGAGGCAATAGAGGACCACATATGGTGCCTGAATTACCATCATCTTTGTTTCAAAAACCAGAGGTCTCTCACACACATGGTCAAGCATATGATACTCACCTTCACAGACCATTATGGAGGTCTTATGTAGAAAAATATGCTCAATCACATACCAATGCTTAGGATCAACCACGAAAACAATTGGATATTCAAAGGCATGCTCAAAATTTGGACACAAGGAAACCCCATGTCAAATTTGGGGGCAACACACTAGAACAAACTCATGACATGCCTATAGAGTATGGTATACATGGACAAAGTAAATATTCCATTCCTCATCATGACTCTATACCAAGTGGTCCATATACACAACATCATTATAGACCTCCTCCATATGAACATATGTATGATCAATATCATCCATATATGCAACATGCTCCTCCAATTGGTGCCTCAGGCATGGGGTATGGTCCACGAAGTTGATCTCCACCTAAGAGCAATTTGGAATAGCAAATCAAGGATTTACAAAATAAAATGGAGGACATAAATACACCGAAGCCAACTTACACAATGAGAGACATATGTCCTTATCCATTTGACAAGAGCATTCCAATGCCTCCATTTCCTACACACTTTGTGATGCCTAAGTTTGATAAGTATAGAGGCAAAGGAGATCCTAAGGCACACATAAGATAGTTTTTCACAGCTTGCATTGAGGTAGTAGCAGAAGAGACATATTTGATGAGATTATTCCCACAAAGCTTATGTGATCAAGCTATGGAATGGTTCTCCCAACTTCCACCTAGAATTAAGTCACGGGGTGACTTAGCAGAGGCATTTATCCAACATTTCTCATACAACATAGAGACAGACATATCAGTCACCACTTTGTGCAACACCAAGCAAAAAGATGGAGAATCTTTTTCATCATTTTTACAAAGATGGAGGAATCTAGCCAGCAAATGCTCTTGTGAAATTCCACAAAAACAAATGGTAGAAATGTTCACCGAAAATGTTAACAAAGACATTGGTTATGACCTAAGAAAAGCTTGTTTGTCCACTTTTAAGGACGTCATTGAAAAAGGCTTAGCAACAAAGAAGGTCCTAATTGAACAAGGAATCATTAAGATATTCAAGGAAAACAAAGATGACTTTAAAGGAAAAGATAAGCCAAGATTTTGGAACAAAAACAAGAACACAGTCAATGATGGTGTTGTGGATGTCAATACAGTGCGACCCAAAATCATTTTTTTGGGATCAAGCTCTACAAACAATCAATTGAATGCTCAAACAACTTCCAGATCATGAAGGAAGTATACCCCATTGGGAGAACCACTTGAATCAGTATTCAAGAAGCTAGTGGCAAACAAAGTAATCACAGTTCAAGATTTTCCTCCATATGAACCAAAGGTCAAACCAAATTGGTGGAATGATGACGAGTATTGTGAATTTCACAAGAGAAAGGGTCATAAGATAGGAAATTTTCATCAACTAAAGAACATTATACAAGATCTTATTGATAGAGGTAACATTGAGATCGAGGGACACTCATCCAATCAAGAACATGAAATGTTTAAGGAACCATTCCCAAACAATGACAAGGGAAAAGCTACAGCCACAGATGAACAAACCAACTATACAAGAGCATCTTATAACTATGATCAACTATCAATCACATCTCGATGGACAATTATGTCTCTACCATTATCATCAAGGACAAAATGCTTGAGAATTCTACCCAAAGACCCAAGATTGTCCTAAAAGGCATTGGATCTTCTTCCAAATCTACCTCTGAATGTCATGTTATAACTTGTTGAGGTAAATTCACTTTGCAAGGTGCTCCAGCTAAAAACACTGCTTCCTCATCAACCAAGCCTGAGTATGACCTTGTAGAATAGTTGGGGAAGAGACCCGCACTTATTTCCATCCTTTAGCTTTTATGCATATCCCTCACACATAAAGCTATTCTTGACAAAATCTTGAGAGACACTTCTATCCCTACTGATCTGAACGTGGACCATTTTCAAGCCATGGTGGGATACCTTTCCATTCCACACTCACTTACATTCACAGAAGCCGATGACACCTCCGTAAGTCAGCCACATAATGCACCATTACATATTGAAGCCTTCATACACAAACATCGAATAAAATGAGTCCTGATAGATGGAGGAGCTGGTCTAAACATTTGTACATTGAGCACTATTAAACAATTGGGATATTCTGATAAAGCTGTGAATTCTACAAACAAAATTACCATCAAGGTATATGATGATGAAGAGCATTCATCCAAAGGCACAGTCACCTTACCTCTCAGAGTTGGGCCAGTTATGAAGGATGTGGTTTGTCAAGTCTTAAACCTAGATCTCACATACAACATATTGCTAGGACGTTCGTGGATTCATGAAATGAGGGCAGTCCCATCTACATACCACCAATGCATTAAGTTTCCTCACAATGGAGTTGAAATAACAGTTAATGGAGATCCTAATCCATTCATATACTGCAATAACTTGAGACCAAAAACTGAAATGATCATTCCAAGTAATAGGGAAGTTGTTCCTTCTTCTGCATACATTGATCCTGAATCATTAAAACCTTCGACCTCAAAACAAGGTGAGCTTAAAGGAAAATTCCAGGACAAGGGCATGGGTAAATACACTTTGAATCAAACCATGTACTTACAACAAGTAATGAGTTCACCAAAAGAATATGGAAGACCACATCCTAATAAGCAGGTATCTATCATTATACTCAAATGGGACCCTACTATCTTTCAAAGATGGGGTGAACTGGAAGAGGAAGACTTATACAAAATGCTTTACAAAGACCTTGAAAATGATACACAAGA
Source organism: Cryptomeria japonica (assembly GCF_030272615.1). NCBI lineage: Eukaryota > Viridiplantae > Streptophyta > Pinopsida > Cupressales > Cupressaceae > Cryptomeria > Cryptomeria japonica. Next base: position 526,323,523 of record NC_081407.1, read on the forward strand.
TCACATTAGCATACCATGTGAAAAGTATGGCAAAGTGTTCAAGATTCTACAAAAATTTGGGTATGATGGCAAAAGCCCTCTTGGCTTAAGAAAGGAAGGCATCATTGAGCCTTTACAACCTAAATTGACATTCAAAAAGGAATGCTTAAAGGGACTTGGTTTCGCAACTTCCAAGGTCCACACTCAAAGGACAAAAGAAGCATTACAAATCAAAGCTACCAAAATTCAACAAGAGAATCGCTATTCCACAGACTCCAATGAATGGGAATGGGGTTCAGACAAATCCGCCAATGACTACGAGCTCACTGAGACATTCAGAGAGCCAGATGAACCCACAGAAGAAGAGGAATTTAATGAAAAATTCAAAGTTGGTCAAGAAACAACCCCGGAGGATCCCATATAGTCCTTGCCTCTAGGTCCTAGGTTGAAATATAGAATGAGAACACCTATCCCAGAATGTGCTACTAGTGATGATAATTTGGATTCGTTCATGATCGAGACTGATGAGGAGAGTGCCAATGATGACCTTGATAATTACCTCGACATACCTAAATATAACTACATCTTCACTCTTAGCCCTACTAACTTCGAAGACATCAAAGGCCTTCCCCTTGTTCACCACCAACTTATTGACTGGAACCATGAGGGACCTGCACAGTTTGACACATTCCAAAATGATTTAAGCTTTTATTAACTATCTTGGCATATGAGATGATCTTCCCCCTGGGGACCATAAAGTGGGATACACTATAAAACTCAACAGCATGGCATATTTTGGTGAGGGTGTCGGGCCTTCCAGTCGTAAAAATATAAAAATAAAAACAAACCAAGGGTCTTATGGCGAAAACCATATTGTGGCGCTGTCTGACCCCAAAAAAGTAAAAAGAAAGGACATATCTGATGGTGAAAACCTCTCTGAGACACTCGAAGATGGAAGGCTCGACATTCTCCCAACATCATATGAGGAAAAGTCATCCATGTTGGTAGAGGAGACTATCAAAACAAACATTGGCACAGAAGAAGTTCCACACAACATATTCTTGGCTCAATCTTTGACAGAGTCAGAAAGGTCAAAATTCATAAGTTTCTTCATAGAACGACAAATCAACTTTGCATGGTCATACGTTGATATGCCTGGATTGGATCCGGATTTGGTAATGCATCATTTGATAGTTAAACCAGGGGCAAAACCAGTGAAACAAAAATTAAGAAAGATGCATCCACAAGTGGCATTATTAGTCAAAGCAGAGCTTGAGAAATTATTGGATGTTGGATTCATACACCCAATTGATTATCCCGAATGGATCTCCAACTTAGTGCCTGTCTAGTAAACCAGATCGTAGTATCAGAATATGTATAGATTTTAGAGACATCAACAAAGCTTTTCCTAAGGATGATTTTCCATTACCAAATATTGACTTGATTGTCGATCTCATAGCAGGTCATGCGATGTTATCTTTGATGGATGGATTCTCTAGTTACAATCAAATAAAAATCGCGTCCGAGGACTAGCACAAAATAGCATTCACTTGTCCTTAGGGAACTTTCTATTGGAATGTCATGCCCTTTGGGCTAAAAAATGCAGGCGCTACATATCAAAGAGCCATGAATACTATCTTTCATGATCTCATGCACGTAACTATGGAAGATTATGTTGACGACCTCTTGGGTAAATCAATAGATAGAGATACACATTTGGACATACTTTCAGTCATCTTTGATCGGTTGGAAAAGTATAAAGTAAGATTAAACCCCAAGAAATGTGTCTTTGGAGTAACCTCCGGGAGGCTCTTGGGATTCATTGTCTCAGAAAGAGGAATCGAAGCCAATCCAGTAAAAGTCAAGGCCATCCTAGGGATGCAACCACCAAGAAATATCAGTCAACTTCGATCTTTGTAAGGGAGACTCCAGTCCATACAAAGATTCATAGCACAACTTGCAGATAAGTGTAATCCCTTTCAACACTTGCTACATAAAAACATCAAATTCAAATGGGATGATAATTTTCAACGGGCTTTCTAGACACTCAAATATTATCTTTTGCATCCACCGGTTTTGATGCCACCAGTTTCGGACCAACCTCTATTACTATACATATCAGCTACTTCAACAACACTGGGGGCACTCTTAGCACAAAAAGTTGTTGAGGGCAAAGAAAAGGCAGTATACTATATCAGTCGCACATTGGTGGGATATGAGCTAAACTACACACCAATTGAGTGTGCATGTCTCATTGTGGTCTTTTCTTTGCAGAAACTACGACATTACATGCTAACTCATAAGACTAAGTTGGTTGCAAGGATCGATCCATTGAAATACCTTCTCAATAAAGCAACACTTACTGGGCGACTAGCCAAATGGGTGATGCTCCTGAGTGAATTTGACATCAAGTATGTGGACAAAAAAGAAATAAAAGGACAAGCTATCGCAGATCAGTTAGTAGATGCTCCCATGATAGATGATGTTCCTCTAATTTTAGAATTTCCAGATGAATCCATTTTAACAGTGTCACATGCAAAGCCTTAGCAACTATACTTTGACAGCTCATACACACAGCATGGGGCAAGAGCTGGCATCCTCTTCATAACTCCTCAAGGGGATTCTATACCAAAATCATATTGATTATCATTTCCCTACACTAATAACATAGCGGAATATGAGGTATTAACAACTAGATTACGGATTGCAGTTCAGTGGAAGATCCAGGAACTTCGTGTTTTTGGGGACTCTCAACTTGTAATTTGTCAAGCAACTAATGAATACCAAATAGAGGACAATAAATTAATGCCTTATAAAAGAAAGGTGGATGACTTGAAACAACAGTTCACAAAGATAGACTTTGAGCAAATACCTAGAGAGTAGAATCGAGCCATGGATGCCATGGCTACAATTGCTTCACTAATTGATCTACCACCAAATGAGACACGCTATGAGTTCTTGGTGGATAACCTTTTGGTTCCCTCATATGAAATCACTCCTACTGAGATGATATGTGTTGTTGGTCCTGAGTCCTAATTATACGGTTCCATTTTTGCATACCTTCGTGACAATACCCTACCTCTTGATCTATCCAATAACCAATGTCGCACTTTCATTCACCAATCTTCTTGATATGTCATTTTAGCCGATATCCTATACCGTCGAGGTCTAGATTGCATTCTTCTTAGATGTTTAAAAAGCGACAAAGCTCAGATTGCGTTACATGAAGTACATGAAGGGATATGTGGTCCACATTCTAGTGGTCCTACCTTAGCCAAGAAACTCATTAGGACTAGATATTACTAGCCCAATATGGAAAAAGATTCATATCAGTTTGTCAAGAAATGTAAGTAGTGTCAACTTCATGGATACCTCATCCATATGCCTGTGCAAGAACTTCAACCAATTGTGACTCCTTGGCCCTTTTGTCAGTGGGGACTCAATCTCATAGGTAAGATTCACCCTCCATCTTCCAATGGTCATAAATTCATCATCACTGCCATAGAGTATTTTACAAAATGGATCGAAGTCATGCCTCTCACACAAGTCACTGGAAAACAAATTGCTACATTCATTCTCAACTATATCATTTGTCAATACGATATTCTTGTTTCCATCATCACTGATAATGGGTGTCCCTTCAAAAATCAGGATGTTCGTGAACTCTGTGACTGCTTCCATATTACCCATCATTTATCGACACCATATTACCCCCAAGGTAATGGTCAAGCTGAGGTGTCTAATAAAACAATCTTTAAAATCTTGAAAAAGACAGTCGACGACGCTGGTCGTAATTGGCATATCCAACTTAATCCTGCACTTTGGGCTTACTGCACAAGCATCTGCACACCTATAGGAGCTACACCCTATTCACTTGTCTATGGCACTGAAACTATCTTGCCTATTGAGGTTGAGTTACCCTCTTTACGAGTCTCTTTGCAAAACATTATCAGTGATGAAGACTATAGGGTCTCTCGCTTACAAGAACTTGAACTATTGGATGAACAAAGACAAACTGCTTTTAATCATCTCATGGCTTATCAACAATGAATGAATCACAGCTACAATCATAAAGTCAAGCCTCACACATTTGAGGTAGGTGACTTGGTTCTCAGAGAAAATCCTAAAAATCAGCAAGACAGAGAAAAGAAGGGCAAGTTCAAACCAAACTGGCTTGGTCCTTACATCATCACAACAACATATGGATCTGGTGCATATCAACTCTCAACCACAGAGGGTGAATCCTTGGAGGATCCTATCAACAACATGCATCTTCGCAAGTTTTACACATAGCTCTTTAGAGTATCCTAATTCAAAAAATCAAAAAAAAAAAATACAAAAATACAAAAAAATCATAAAACATAAAAAATTGTTACTTAGTGAAAACCTAGCAAACAGGCGCCTTGTAACACAAAAAAATTGAAAAAAGTAAAAAGAGAAAAACATTTCGTCCAATGGTGAAAACCACTTTGGTGGCACCTTGGGCAAGTACCATGGTGAAAACTGGGTCACCAGTGCCATGTGTAGAGACATTGCTCCTCCCTCCTTCAGGATTCCCTTTCATCATTTCACTTTGCACACATTCACAGCCTATCCATCCATAATAAACATACCCATTCCCATCATGGCTTGTTATTGATCTACCTAAGATTGGTTTGCCATTCATAATAAACATTCCTTTTCACCTTTTTCCATCCACAATAAATCAGCTCCTATCTGTGGCTAAGGCAAATCCTACGTCTAGTGATGGGTGTGGAACTGAGAGCATCGCACATTCTGAGTACAGTTTCTTCCACTTTTCTTCAGTCTATCCACGCACAATCTGCAATAAAGAAACACTTGCTTCACAATCCACAATAAAGTTTCATCTTCTTCGCAATAAAGTATCAACTTCATGGATTTAGTCAGTTTCAGGTGAGACAAAGCAGCAACAATGGACTTTCAACAAATAAAATCTTTCAACAGACTCAGACAATATTATGGTTCAGTGCTCTCTATCCTTTTTACGAAAATAAACATTGTGACCACAATCAAATACGACTTATACAAGTGACAAGAGACACTAAACTTGAGGACTACAGTGGATGTTGGTGTCGAGTCTTGGTTTTCTATTTTGGTTTTATCTTTTGGTGACATGCCTTTTAGCTTTTCCGGGATGTCTTTGACTAGAGATTCTATCTCCAGGATGTCTTTGACTAGAAAAGTGAGGATGGGGTATCATCACCTATTTTTCTTTGTTGTTTGTGGATTGTCTCTTAGTAATGCTATGACTTGTCCAAGGATATGAGGACACTATGAGTCTAGTGTGAACTAGGGCATTCCTTGTTTGTGACTATCTTATCTCCATGCAAACAGGTACAATGACTTTCTGGGTTGAACATATGCCTCGATTGTCATAACCTATTTTTCCATAATAAAGCTCAATGATGATAACGCACAAGAAGCTCTTTCACTTTCATATCTTCTATCTTCCATCCCCCTTTCTTGATTGACCTCCATCATCCTTCTTGAGTCCATGTAGCCTGTTATCACATGACTGAGTATAATGACACACCAAAAATATTTGCATTTCATGTAGTTTGCACCTGCATTACCACATATCTCATTTCATACATACATATAGATATCACAATTGCATCACATCCTGCACACAACACATGTTAGCACATCTTACATTCTCATCATGTAAATAGTCATTTGCATTCTCATATTCATCTGCATTTCATACATTCACATTTGCATCATACATAACATATTAAAAACATAAAAGAACAAAAATATTGCATTGCATCATATACATATTTGCATCCATATCATAATCATCACATAGACACATACATCATGAAACATAAGCATCACATAGCAACATACATCATGAAACATCTCATCACATAGGTACACATGCATATAGCTGTCACATAGAATCATCTCATATACATATCAAAATCATAAGTGTCATGATACAATGATGTCAAAAATCATATGGCTACAAAATCACCTGAAGGTGTCTACATCATAATACAAAATGGTACAAAACTGATACATAGGGAGCCCTCTAAGGCTATGATGAACTCCCTCCCTCGGAGCCACCTGGCCTTGACGGAGTCTGAGCCCTGGAAGGACCTACCCCGGGATCATCTCTCCTACCCCCTCTATCTGGTGGTGGTGGAGGACCCATAACCCCACCATTAGACACCTGTCTCCTCTGACTCCCTCCTGTGGCCATCGTTGTCCATGATGGTCTACGGAAGCTCCTCACCTGCTGCTCTGGTGGCACTACCCCATAGTATAGGTCTTGCCAATAACCTATCTCCTCTCCTACCCGCACAACATAGTTGTATCTAGCCCCTGTGTCCTCTGTCGCCTGTCTCCCAGCCCTTAGTGTTGTCTCAGCCTCAATAAAACTTTGGATGGCCTAGTTCCACTCCCGCTCTGTATCCCTCAGCTGTCTCCTAAGCCTAGTTGTCTCCCTCTCCAGGTCCTAGATCTCATTTGCCTGTCCCTGGTAGATCTCCCTCAGCTCAAACAGCTCATCCTCCTCCTCCTCGCCCCTCTATGCCTCTGCCTATGGCTCCCCCTGTACTAGTGGTTGTGCCTCTACCTCTGCCTCTGCCTGTACCTGTACCTGCCTCTATCCCTGTCCCTACACCTATCTAGGACCCTGTGCTGCTGGCACCTATAGTGACAATCCACCGTGACCCCTCAGCACCCAAGCCTATCTCTCCTCCCCACCCTCTCTCCATGGAGCCACCCTCCTCTCTCCAACTACACCCCGCCTCCTCCATCGACCTCTCCCCCCACCATCTCCATCATCATCCCCATCCCCACCACCATCTCCATCTAAAGGCTCCCCTGGGTCTGTCAGTCGTGGAAAGGGATGCTCAACCCAATATGTAATGTACTCTGCATCCATACCTGCATCCTCAATCTTCTACCACATACCCCATGGCATAGGCACCATCTCTACCAGCTGCATCATGACCTGATCATACAACAACAGTGGCCCAAAGTGTGCCTGATCCTTGACTGTCCAGGCATACATCCTGGAACCCCGTGGCATCCACTGAGTCTAGCCAAACTACCTGCATATCATGTCAACCAACTATCTCTCCAATACATAAGGCATCCGCCCAATTAGATATCTTCTCTGAAAAGTATAAGGTAGATCCACTGCATCATCCTCCCACTACTCGCACTCACACTACGACCTCCATATCACAGTGTCGATCTCATCCAGGACTCGATGCCAATACTCCAACCTACCAATCTGTGGCTGTGATGTAATCATATCATACAAATGAACAAAGCTGTGTCCATGACCCCTGCCCTTGAAGTCTATCAGTCGGGTAATTGGCAGATGGTCATACGCCCAAACCTACAACAATGTAACTCCACAGCCCAATCCTATGGATCCATGATAAAAAAAAATGATGAAGCTCATAGTACAAGTGTGCCAGCACGCACAGTCCCTAGGCATATCAGGTATGTTGTGTAACTAGTGTCTCCAACGTGTTCCCCCAACCTATAGCCAACCCTCATGTCACACTGTCTGGACACAGGAACCCACTGATCACTCCTTCTAACACTATTGGTAGTGCTAATCCTGTCCATATCATAGTATCCCACGCCACATGTCCCACCCTCATCTCCAGTTCCAGATCCTGGAACACTTGTCTTAGTGCATCCATGTCTCCATCTTGATCGTAGGGTATCAGCTCCCCATCGATCAGTATCCTCAAAATCCTGTAAACATCCTCCAAGGTGACTATCATCTCACCAATTGGTAAATGGAAACTACAAGTCTCTGAGTGCCATCTCTCAGTCAACGCAGTCAGCAAACCCATGTTCGTCCAAAAATCAGGCACATACAGAATGTATCATAGACCCATACCCTCAATAGCAGCTCGGTCCTCGAATGTCAGCTCTAGTCATAATCTTTGCGTCGATGGGAATCTCTCTCATGACTACAGCATAGGAAAATACTCCTGCAGTCAAGCAAATCAATCATGTCAGTCAAAGTGACACTCACTGTTCATCACAAAGTGTTGCTTCTATCCTAGTGACACTCACTGTTCATCACAAAGTGTTGCTTCTATCCTAGTGACACTCACTGTTCATCATAAAGTTTTTCTTCTATCCTAGTGGTACTCCCTATTCATCACAAAGTACTACGTGTTTTTGCACTCCCTGTTCATCACAAAGTGCTGCTCACATTTGCACTCACTGTTCATCACAAAGTGCTGCTCCTATTGGTACTCCCTGTTCATCACAAAGTACTATGCCTTGGTACTCATTGTTCATCACAAAGTGCCTCGATCTATCCTAGTCTTCCTTATAGGACCTCCTTGAGTGTATCCTCTTAGCAACTTATCCAATCGACAGCGTATGTTCATCATAGAACCGTCGATTTGACCTTGAAGACATAAACGCACCTTCATGATATAAACGTGCTTACAGACTGCACAGATGTGCCCACAATTCACAAACATGCCTATGCTCTGCACAGACGTGCCTATCCTACACAGACATGCCCATAATTCACAAACACGCCTGCACAACGCAAATGCGCTCGCATTTTGCACAGACATTTTTTCCTGCATAGACACGCCTGGCACAAACGCAGACGCGCCTAGCCAACATAGATGTGCCTGGCACCAACGTAGATGTGCCTACACATTTTTAACATTTTTCTAGACATACCTAAACACGCATTTATTGCACTACCTAGCATGCATTTATGACAACAATTAATGCGACAAAGTACAAGGAGGTTTTGCAGTACTCACCAGCTCTCCTGCATCGGCTGGCCTCTAATATCAGCAAACGCGATCGAATCTATGCACCAATGCCATCGCTGCTGACTGTTGCTGCTCTATTCTCTCTTTGCACTCTGATCTCTTGGATGTGTGGATGACAATGAGGATGTTTTCCCCTTGTGGTCTATCTTATAGACTTCCCTAGCCCTAACCCTCATTTTCTGAGTCAGTTTTCTTTATCCCGTGACTCTGTCACTCTATCTTATCCAATCAGTCCATTCTAGCCTTTCTTTCTTATCAAGAGATTGTCTGTGATCTTTCGAGATATTTTCATCCAATCTCTTGAGGGGGTATATCATTCTCATCTTGGGGCAACTTTGTATCAGTTTATCTTATCTTCTTTGAAACAACGCGACAAGCTGCATTGTCTCAAAGAGGGGCAAAATGTAGAAACCTAAAATTGTCATGTCTAATTAAATAAATATTTTATTTATTTAATTATTTAAGCCTAATTCTTCTATTAATTAAATAAATATTTATTTATTTAATTAATTCATTTATCCTCTTCTAGCCTTATTTCTCATTTAAATAAATACATTTATTTATTTAAATTCTCCTTTTCCAAAATTAAATAAATATCTTATTTATTTAATTGATCCCACTTCTTCTATTAATTAAATAAGTATTTATTTATTTAATTAATTCATTAGTATTTTCTACCTATGACACATGTCATTCATCTCTTAATTCATACACTACCTACCCTCTCATTATTTTATTATTTCTTCTACCTACCCTCTAATCATAGCCGACCATTTATCTTTTACACCTCTCAATCTTATCCCTCCATTTCTTATGGTGTCTTCTATATAAGGAGATGCTTCCTTCATTATCAAACCCTAACTCACTATGCAATCTAACTAACTACTTGATTACTCGACTACACTATGCTTTTGCACTTTCATATGTGATCCTACTTGCAACCACACTTCCGTTCTTTGTTGAGCTCTTGTGCACACATAAAATCTAAGAGCAAATATATCAAGCAAGATCAATGGAGATAGGAAGAATGGAGATACCAAACCCTATTGGACATGTGATGGTATAATCTTTGTGATTTCATTTGATTTGCATTGTCTTAGGTAATCTTCATATGTTATGGTGGATCTTTGTTGTTGTTAGGCTAAGGTTTTGTGGTTGAATTCATTTAGTCTTTCAATATTGTTGTTTATCCATTTTCACCGTATACAAGTACATCTCATATCCAGCAATCATGTCAACTATCATATCAATATTTGGCAATGGAAAGTCATCCTTTGGACAAGCTTTGTTAAGATCTCTGAAGTCAGTGCAAACTCTGATAGACTTGTCTGCCTTCAACACAGGTACTATATTTGAAATCCATTTGGCATAATCTATAACTCTAATGAATCCATCTTTGAGTAGTTTTTCTAGATCAACCTTGACTAATAGTGCTACATACGGGTGCATCTTACGGATTTTTTTCTTAACTGGTTTTACTCCTGGTGTAATTGAAAGATGGTGCATAATGAGATCAGGATCCAAGCCTGGCATATCAGAGTACGTTCATGCAAAGTTTATTTTCTTTTCTAAGAATAGCTAAGTGAACTCCTTCAATTCTTCTGCTAATAGTGATTGAGCTACATGAATGATGTATGGTGTCTCTTGACTCCCAATGTTCACTGGCTGAGTTGGCTCGATCAATATGGAGGACCTTTCCTGGAAATGACTTGGTAGTATATCAAGTATCTCACCTTCAGGCGCCTCAGAGAGGTTTTCACCTTTAGGTACGTCCTTTATTTTCTCTTTTTTAGATTCTGACACCGCCACAATGTGGTTTCTGCCATTAGATCTTTTATTTTTATTTTTCTTGTTTTTGTGACTAAGATACTTGATATCCACTTCAGTCATGTTTTCACTCTGTTCACTAGTGGAAGAGTCTATAGGTCTGACTGCATTGAGATAATAGGCTAACATATAGTCATTGGCAAAAGTAGGTATATTCATGGGCTGGTTTTGTAAAGTACAGTCAATCAATTTGGGATGTACTAAGGATAAATCTTGGATAGGTTCAAGAGTGTTCAGGGTATTATTATCACAATGGCAGATCGAAAAGTTGAGTTCCAAAAGAATACCTTGCGTAAGTGTCTTGAGACTAGGAAGAGTCAGATCATGATTATTAAAGTTCACGTTAATATTTAGTTGATCTAATCTGATAGACATACTTGTAACATCGTTCACTACACCAAACTGGATGTCATATCATGGTTTAACGGTGATAAGATCAGTAGATAGATTTTCATTGTTTGTATCAGCTGATTCAGAATTTGAGGCTAGGTAGATATTGTCCTAAATAAGATTGTCATCAGAGTCATCAGGTGAAGTTTTTGAGTTTTCTTCAAGTGATTTAATAAGTGTATGTATGGTATCCACACCAACATCTTTAATACTGCAAGTTCCTTCATGTTGTGGTTCATTTGTCACTTGTATCTAACACACTTGTTGACATGATCTTGATGTTTCTATGATTTGTTGTCGTCTACTCCATTCAACTTCTTCTGGACTGATAACTAGTTCTTGTTCTTTAGCTTATAACTCTTCTTGTGTAGTGCTATACCTAATTTGTTCTGTTTTAGGATAGGGGTACATAGATGAGAAGCTTTCTAGTATTCTTCCTTCTTTCAGTCCTTGTTCATAATTTGCTTGTCTCTTTTGTCTAATTTCATATATTTCCTTCTCTAGTTTTATGCACATCATCTCTTGAGCATCATTTATGACATCGCTAGACTCTTCTAGATTTTCTATAGTGGATGTGTCTGAGAGGTGGTGAGGACCTCATTCATACTCATTTGAATCAGTCTCTGAATCGTCTACTTGCTGCCTGCCAGTATATGTGACTGGAACTTTTAGTGGTGCAAACAATTCTTTGATTCTTACTACTTCATCTCTTATAACCACAAGGACCTCAACTTCCTGTATTATTGTAGTTGATACCATCAAAGCTTGAGAACTGACTTTTTCTTCTTTCTTGACTGTTGATTCCTCTTTCTCTTTTCTACACTCTACTTCTGTTTGTTGAGTGTCTACTTCCTGTAATGTTAAAGGCGATATTCTTTTCTGCCACTTAGACTTAGAAACATGTTTTTGATCTGATGTCTTTTTTGGATCCTATCCCAGTCCTGCCTTATCATTTATGGATTTGGTTTGTAGTTGAATTGGTTTAGTAATACCTTCCTTTTGTTTGCCTAGAGGACCAGTACCTGAGTACCCCATGCGTTGAATCATTTTATAGCCAGGACCATATTGGTTAGAGGAAATCTCATAATGTCCTACCTCCTCATTTTGACTATCTTCCTTAAAGAGCCAGTTAAGAACAACATCCTCTTCTATTTCATCCACCAAGGAGGTAGAAGACTATACAAAGAGACCATCATATATGGTATTCAGAGCTAAAGTTTGTTTTCTCATAGCCTCTGATGGCTTGCCCAACTATTTTGGTGATGGAGGGAGAGAAACTAATGAAAGTATCGATTCTATCTTGTAGCCATCCATGTCGGTATTTGTAATCTTCAATCTCTTTTCTAAGTCTTTCATTAGTGCTTCTGGATCTACATTTGGAGAGGCTGCCCTATTATGAGGCACAAAAGTATCTGCACCTTTTGTAAATGCATTACAGATGATATTTGTATCATCATGAATACTCACTTTAGCTCCGTTATAAGGAAGCTTTAAGCATTGATGGTATGTTGACGGTACTGCCTTCATTTCATGAATCCATGGCTTGCCCAGTAATATATTGTATGATAAAGGAGTATCAAGTACTTGGAAAAGGACATCTCTTTCCAACTCTGATAGGTAATGATACCAGACCTTTAGAATTCCTTTCTTCCTCATCATAGGCTTTTATTGTTATTTTCTTAATCAATGACATTTTTAGAGAATCCTAGTTGTGTAAGCAGACTGTAAGTACAGATATTCAACCCCGCGCCTCCATCTATCAAAACAAGTTTGACTCTGTGTTTGTGGATCATGGCTTCAATATGCAATGGTTGGTTATGTGGATGATTTAGTGAGTTGTCATCTTCTTCAAGGAAGGTCAGATAGTGAGGTGAAGTTAGATGACCCACCATAGACAGAAACCGATCAATGTCTAAATCTTTTGGAATGTTGGTGGTGAGCAATGCTTTGTCTAGGATCTCTTTGTGAGAAGATGAGATTTTTAGCAATTCAAAGATTGAGATTTGAGCATTTTTCCTTTTCAACTATTCAACGACATTGTATCTAGAAGATGATGATGAAGTTAACCTTTTAAATTTGTCCAAGGTTAATTCTTTTTATTTGTTTGGCAAGGGTGCTGGGTTTGATGTTGCTTGAGCTGGGTTGGAAGAACTAGCTCCTTGGAGGGTGACTTTCTTTTGAGAACGGGTCAGATCTCTTGCATAGCGTGATTCATTTGGTTTATCTTGGACTATAATCACATTGCAATAGTCTGAGTGGGAAGGCTCAATCATGTTGATAACATTGTCCTAACTGGCATAAGTATAATTTACCTTGGCACCTCCTTTGGTCTTTGAAGAATCACCTTGTTCGTAAACAGGCAAAGGGTCCTTAAATTCTTTATGATCTGCATTAGTCAGATGATTCCCAACAACAACTTTACCAGCGTCTATGAGATCTTGAATCTCATGTTTTAGCTTCATGCAATTGTTTATGTTATGACCTTTATTCTGATGGAAGTCACAGTATTCATTTTCTCTCCACCATCTTGGTTTGACTTCTGGATCATATGGTCTGGAGTTATCTAGTAGTGTTATCAAGTTTTTTGCCAACAAAGTTTTGAAAGTGGATTCATACGATTATTCGAGAGGAGTAAAATCACACTTAGGTTTGGAAAGCCAAGGATTTTCTTTGAACCATTCCTTTGTTTTCTTTCACGGATTTTCTGATGTAGCCTCAGTGGCTTTAAGTGCTTGTATACCACTAGCCAAGTTGAATATTGTGGATTTTGAGTTGGCTTTGACAGTGTCTACTACTCCATCATTAACAACATTCTTGTTGTTGTCTTTGCCAAACTTCCAATACTTATTCTTCTCTTTAGAGCTAGATCCTGGTTGTGTTTCTTTCCAAGGTGTCATATCCCCCTTGTTTATGAGCACATCTTCCATTTGAATAGCATTATCTACCATTTTGTTAAATGATGGGTGTACTTGAATTTGTACACTATACTTCAGTTTGGGGACCAAGTTATTGACAAATATATCCATTTTCTCAGAGTCTGGGATAGGTCAAGAATACCTAGAAAACATCTTTCTCCAGCGTTGGAGGAAAGTAAGAAGAAGCTCCCCTATTTTTTGTTTAGTATTGCAAAGCTTGACCGTAGTCATAGGATGTCGAATGTTGTATGAGTACTATTGTAAAAATAGTTGGATTATTTCTTCGAACAATTTTATTCCCTTGGGTAGACTTGAGAACCATTCCATTGCTTGACCCCCTAAACTCCTTGGGAAAAGGTGCATGAGGTACGTTTGATCGTGCATGAACTCCATACAGGCAACACAAATACTTATCAAATTTTGGGATCTCCACTCTTGAAGGAAATGGAGGCATGTATAGATTCTTGTCAAATGGAAAGGGACATATTATTTCTACAAAATATTATTTTGGGGACTTGTCCTTATTCTTCAGTTCTGTGACCTCCATTCATAAGGCTAGTAATTGTTTGAGTACCATGAGTATAGGTGATTCTTTCTTTTTAGTAACGAGTGTCTGAACATCATATCTAGTAGGAAGTTTAGCACCTTGTTTTGCTAGTTCTAAGAAATAGTCTTCCTTCTCTTGAGTCATGATAGCTTTCATCATTTTTCTAAAGTCTTTGTCCTTTTGACAGTCAAGGATTTCTTTTTCTAGAGGTTCAGTGTCTTCATCAGCCTCACTTGATGATGAGGAATCATTATCATTTTTGGGAATGTTATTATCATCCTTGTTTCCATCATTCTGTTCCATCTCATATATAGTGGGATATTTGGGCTCATCAAAAATTAGTCTGCCTGATGACGACGGTATGTCAGTGAGTGGATCCCTTTTATAAAATGGATTGTCGGTGTATGAAAAGGGTATTCCTTTGCCTTTGGCTTCTTTCTTACGAGAACTCCTAGTTTGTGTAGGGATTTTTATGGATTAGTGTGACCTAAAGTTGTTTGTGATGCAGAGGTCAAGATCAATTTCAAAGCTAGTTGTTCGGTTAATGTATTGTTTGGGAGAAACAACTAAGATTCAGTCCGGTTTCAGGAATGATATATCCTATTTATCTAAGTGTATTCTAAGATTAGTGTAAGATTCAGTTTGGTTTTAGGAATGATCTATCCTATATAAGACGTTATCTAAGTGACTAAAATTTAATAGGTAGTTGATTGAACTAGCTAAAAGATGATCAACCAAATCGTGCAACGCAAATGGTAGAGGTACACTATCTTGATCTATTTATGCTCTGGAAAATGATAACCAGTATTATATTCACTATAAGCTATTTTTAGGCAAATTTGATTGTTCTATTCTGACAAAACCAGAGACTCGTACGATAGAATTTTCTAAACCGGATGACAATTTAGCAGATATAGGAAAAACAGTTATCTTTTGTACGAGTTGCTGTCTCGTACCATACAACAGATGGGTATGTGAAGGATGATAAAAGACTCAGAGCAGTTCTATTTCGTACGACACAGGATAGAGAACCAGACGACAAATTAAAATGACTCGTACGAGACAGGATCAGGTCTAGGATGACAAACCAGAAGACTCGTATGACACAGGATCAGTTGCAGCACGATAAATTATCAGACTCGTATGACTGTTCACAGGACAGAGCCTAGAAATTTTGAGTTTTTTTTATTGTTGAGTATGATAACTGAGTATGACCAATTCTGAGATGGACTGATTTTGGACCAAGATACAGAATTTTGACTTAGGACGAACTAGTTTCTGACATGGATAGAGTTTAGACTTAGGACAGACTAGTTTCTGACACAGACAAAGTTTCAACTTAGGATGGACTAGTTTCAGACACGGACAAAGTTTCGACTTAGGATGGACTATTTTCTAACATGGACAGAGTTTCGACTTAGGATGGACTAGTTTCTGACACGGACAAAGTTTCAAATCACTGAGTTTTTTCTTGTCTTCTCCAATTTTGGTATTTCAATTTTTGTTTCGGAGATGAAAACATTAAAAACAAGTAGTATGTATAGTGACTCCAATCACAACATGAAAACCCTAAGGAATTTGGTGAGAAAAAGAAAACCTTTGCTTGTAGACTAAGGTACACACCCAATAGCTAATCAGAATACGGCCATTGAGACTCACGCAATGGATTCTCAATGCCATATTATCTGACTCCAAATGCTAATAGGGGCACAAAATGACAAGTATCTTGGGAGAGTTACTATCTCTCTTGCACAAAGATTATCCCCCTTTCGAAGATAAATCAGGTAGCTTCTAATTTTAATTGGAACTAGTTAGGGATCCATTCGGCATGTCGAGGTATAAACTCAATTAAGAGGTCTCCCAGCCTTGAAAACCAAGGTTTAATATACCCGAAGGTATGGAGGAGAGCTATTCCCGAGCACTGCCGTTGACTTGATTTTTATCAAATCATGTTTATTTTATAGTGGCTTGGAGTACTTGGCATTTAGCCATTCCCACTTAGGTCATTCCCCTCACACCGACTGTAACGACTTTAAGAGTTTATCAACCCCTCGGGAGGGCAGGCCTTCTAAAGATGTACAAATCTCAAACAAAGAAAAAGCCTCAAGGGTCTGGATTTCTGATTGTCTAGAAAAAGACAAGAGCATACTCTCATACCTCTCAGAATCTTCTAACAACACAAAAGATAGATTTGTTCTTTAACCAGATAGAAAGTTAAGTTCCTAAAAATGAATTTAAAGAATACATGATGTTTAGTCAATTCTCCTTAGGCAACCTGCAAAGACAACAAATCAATAGTCATATTGTCTTTGTGCGACAAGCATATTCTTTGACAAGCGTTCTGCAAAAACTGATTAGGCTGTGAAAAATTCTGAGATAGACAGATAAATAATTAGGGTCAGTCGTTAGAATAATAAAAAAATCATGAAAATTTGCCTCTTTTTTAAATTTTTTACCAGAAAATATAGAGTCGTACGACAGTATGAAAACTCGTACGATATAGGATCCCAACTCGTACAAGACGGGATTCTAGTTTGTATGACACCTGCAGTTTGTCATTTCAGCCTGTGGGAATTGTCGTACAAGATGTACGAATGAAAAATCTGAAATCTGGAAAAAAAATAAATAAATAAGTAGTAAGTCTTGGAGGCCGAAAAATGTACTCTTCGGCCCCACGGTGGGCGCCAGATATGTGTGTGTGAAAAATTGGTCTGTAGCTGCAAGCACAACACTTCAATTAAGTCATTACATGCATGGTTAGTAATCAATAATCAATAAGTAATAAACCATAACAAAGTGACTAATTGCCTTCTAAAAGATGCTAGTATAAAGATTTCTCTCAGACTGTTATAAGCAATATCAGTGACTAGACTACACCAAGATGAAGGATTTAATCTATATGATATTAACTATATGGATGCAAGATGGATGAATAATTCAAGCAATAATGGATGTAAGCAATGATGGATGTAAAATGGATGCAAATAATCTAAAAAAGCACAATAATCTTTAGTGACTCCAAAGCAAAATTAGTGTGATAATAATCTCCAAGCGTGTTCTCAAAAATCTCTGGGGTAAATTGAAATGAGAGCTGAAGACTGAATTTATAGAGAATTACCAAGAGAAAATCTCAATTTAGGATTAATTAAAAATAATTGAGAAATTGTTAGGATTCCCACAGATACTGAGTGGGGGGGTGAATCAGTATCTAACCAGTTATAAGATTTTCTTAACTTAAAACATGTAGAGCATATTAATACTGTGTACCGGTAAACAGAAAGTAATGCAATAAATAGAGACAAAAGCAACCACATGAAAAACACACCATAACACAATATTTTAACGAGGAAACCCGGTGTGGGAAAAACCTCAGTGGGATTTGTGACCCACAATATTTGCTTACTGGCCAATAAGAGAATATTACTGCTACAAGAGGGGCATGCACATGCAGGAAGGCCAAGTGCCTAGAGCTCACTGCTCAAATACAAAATAGGAAGTCTCACTGACTTACAAAATGGATTATATAAATCGAGTGTCTTGTACTGCTTCAAAATAGCATCTATAATGCTAGATCCAGTACCAGTTTCTGCTATGCTTCTTACATAAACCCTTAACCTATATTTCGCATAATAGGTCTACCTTATTTCGCCTAATTACATTCCTCTATCTCTCATAAAATGTTCTACAATGATCTCTTATATATAAGAGTCATTTTACAACTTTCCAAGTCGGCTTACAATGATTTTACAATAATAAACAAAATATATTAACAACAAAATTCCTGTCGGCTTCTATGCCGGTATGCTTCCTTTCACTGTCGGTGCTGGTGGTCTGAGTGCCAGTGTAGAGTCTGATCTTGCTAGTGCTGGTGGAATTCCTTGCCGGTGTCATAAGATTGTAAGGTTGCCATCAATGACAAAACCTTCAATCACCTACAATGTCTCATTGGAGTGTGCATATGCCAACAAAAATCAGGTTTAGTTAACCTTGAGATAGATTCCAATTATAGTTTAATTGAAATGCATTCAAATTAGAAGTCCAAGTTGCATTGGAAATAATAATAAATTAATTCCATGCATATGCCAACAGAAATCAGGTTTAGTTAACCTTGAGATAGATTCCAATTATAGTTTAATTGAAATGCATTCAAATTAGAAGTCCAAGTTGCATTGGAAATAATAATAAATTAATTCCATGCATTTGTGATAAAAATAGATAATTCTTTTATTTATTCAAGAAAAGAGTATTTTCAATGCATCTGAACTTCTTTCTCTGAAAAGCTTTGAGTTCCAATTTTAGAGAATAATTAAATAATTCAATTTAATTGCTTTTCTGATTTCAAGTTCTAAATTTAGAAAAAAGAAATAATATCTCAAGTTTGATTTCTCTCTCAATTCAATTGTTTTATTTTAATTTCAATGCAACTCTTGTTTTGTAATTAATTCATAAATTAATTCCTTTTGCATGATTAAATGGTAATTTTATTAATTAATTAAATATGCAAGGATATTTAATAAATTAAAATGGGATAATTGATCAAAATGATATTCTTGGAAATGATTCAATTAATTAAATGAATATTTAATTAATATTGAGTAATTGATTTGCCATGTGATATTTGATGATTAAAGAATTAATAATGTGCTCAAGATTGATTTAATTGCCTTTGGTTAGGACCTTGGTGATGTTGTTGAGATTAGGGGCCCATGGTTTAGATGACCATTTTTAGGGTATTATAGTGGCATCTTCATGATGGCTTGTACTTTTGTTGGATCTACTTCAATATTTTTTTCTGAGACGATGTAGCCTAACAATGTGCCTGATGTTACCCCAAAGACACACTTCTTAGGGTTGAGCCTGACTTCAAATTTTTCCAACCTTTCAAAAAAAATTTCTAAGATGCCTAGATGTTCTCCTCAGGTAAATGACTTAGCTAGTAAATCATCCACATAGTCCTCCATGAAGGTATAAATCATGTCAAGAAAGATTGTTGTCATTGCTCATTGATAAGTTGCCCCAACATTCTTTAAGCCAAAAGGCATGACATTCCAACAGTACATTCCCCAAGGATAGGTAAACGTTGTTTTATCTTGATCCTCTGGAGCTATCTTTATTTGATTATATCCAGAAAAACCATCCATTAGTGATAGCATTGCATGGCCTGCTGTGAGGTCTACAACTATGTCAATACTAGGCAAAGGAAATTTATCCTTGAACAAGCTTTGTTGACATCTCTAAAATCGGTGCATATCCGGATACTGCCATCTAGTTTTGAAACTGGCACAATGTTGCAAATCCATTTAGCATAGTCGATAGGTCAAATAAATTTGACGTCTAATAGTTTCTTTAGCTCAGCTTTGACCATGAGTGCTACATGTGGATTTATCTTTCTCAATTTTTGCTTAACTGGCTTAGCTCCTAGTGCAATGGATAAGTGATGCATGATTAAGTGTGGATCAATCCTGGGCATATCTACATATGACCAAGCAAAATTCATTTTCTTTTCTTTGAAAGAATTGGATAAACTCTTATTTTTCTTCCTCTGTCAAAGATTCTGCTAGGTGTATATTTTTGGTTGCTTCTGTTGTACCAATGTTGATTGATTGAGTGGGCTCAATCAATAGGGGTGATCACTCTTGATAATGTTTAGGAAGAGTGTCAATTCTCTAATCTTTAGGTGCCTCAAAAAGGTTTTCACCCACAGATGCATCCTATATTTTTACTTTTTTGTGATCTAGTGTTGCCATTGACTGGTTTTCAGCAGCAGATCCCTTATTTCTTTCATTTTTCCGAACGAGAGACTTGGCACTCCCATGATTGTAGATGTTGTTACTTTGTTCATTGGTAGAGTCTATTTTCAGGTTGACGACACATAAATAATGGATAATGGAATCATCATTTGGGAAAATTGGTATGTCATGATTTTCAGGTTCATCCCAATCTATGAGATCAGGAAAGATGAGTGGTAAAGAGTCATTGGGTGGGTCGAGTTCAGCCGCTGTAAGTGTTAGGATGGAGGTATCATTAAGGTTGGGTGGGATTTTAAATAAGTTAATGATTTTGTCGAGGTCTTTGATGCTATCATCTTCCGTGTAAACTTGCTCATAATGTCAGTGCTCATTTTCCTTGGCGTCAGAGATATTTTGTGGACCAAATTCAAGTAGTCTAGGCTTTGTGCCTTGTTCTTCTTGAGAAAGGGGTGTATGACTGGCATTTGCAGCAATATCTTCAGTAACATTGGAACAACTACCCCATTAATATGCATTTGAATTAGTCTTAGAGGTATTATCCTAGATTCTTTCAGTGTTGTGGACTGGTATGTTGTGGGGTGAAAACAGGTCCTTGATGATTGATACTAGTCTGATAGTTTTCTCTGATTCTGTATCAGATCCTACTTCTACTCTTTGCATCTGCTCATATAATGTCTCTCCTTGGGGAGTAGTGATGTTATCAAGGGGTGATTCTTCTTTGTTTGAAACAGGTTCTTGAACATGATGTACTTCTGCACAAGGTGCTTCTTCTTTTTGAATGGATGACTCCTCACGTTGTTTCTCTTTTACCTGGTATTCACATTCCTTTTGTATTGTTTCTGCTGATTCAAATAGTGCCTCCTGCCATGAATCCTCCTTGTATTTCTTCTTTGCTTTCCAGTGAGGTTTTTGATATTTACTTGGTGTCTTCTTTAGGGGTAGAGTGTGTTCATAGCCCAATCCTATTTTGTCTTTATAAAATTGTGAAGGAGGATGTAATGGTTCTATGACGCCTTCCTGACGCTTGTTGATAGGTCCTTTGCCATTGTATCCCATTTGTTGCATGATCAGGTAGCCTTTTCCATACAGCTGTGTTGGTATAGAGACTTCCACAGTAGCTGCTCGGACTTATCCTTCATCTTTGTATAGCCAACTAAGGATGTCCTTTTCTTTTGATTCATGTGCTAGTGTTCCTAGTTGAATAAACTTGCCATCAAACTTGGTGATGGGTTGTGTTGCTTGATGTGTTGATGCTCAAGGTAGCCCATGAGATTTAGGTGATGTTGGTAAGTTGATTAAACACAAGGGTTCCAAAGAGTACTCTCCCATGCCTTGTTCTTTGATTTTCATTTTTTGTTTGAAATCCATGGAGAAAGATTTAGGCTTTTCTTTCTGAAAATCTGGTGCTGAGGAAAAAAAATTTCTCTGTTATGTGGAACCAAACCATCTTGGGCTGCCCCCATAGCATTACAATGTTGAAAAGGGTTATGATCTGCTGATATAGAAATATCCTACCCACTATAGGGGATCTTAACACACTGGTGATAAGTTGAAGGTACTTCTTGCATTTCATGTATCCAAGGTCGACCTAATAAGATATTATATGTGAGGTCTATGTCTAAGACTTGGTACATAGTGTCCTTTTGTATTGGTCCTACTTGAACTGGCAACACCACTATTCCCTTGGATGATCTTTCTTCATCATCATATGCTTTGATAGTGATCTTTTTGCATGGATCAATAGACTGCTCAGAGAAGCCTAATGCACAGATAAGTTTTAAGGTACAGATATTGACTCCAGCACCTCCATCTATTAATACTCTTTTGACTCGATGTTTTTAGACCAAGACTTCAATGTGGAGTGGATTATTGTGTGGATGGCTTAATGAAATATTATCATGCTCAGAAAAGGTGATATTATGAGGCCCTGCAATGTGAGCCACCATGGCTTGGAATTTGTTAATATCCAGATCTTGAGGTACATTTGTTTCCAAGAGTTCCTGTTCCAAGATGTCCTTGTGTTTTGGTGAAAGTTTCAGTAACTCAAGTATAGATATTTGAGTGGGAGTTTTGCACAGTTGACTAACCAGATCATATTGAATTTTGGAGATGATGTTTGTTGCTGATGTATGCCCCTTCAAGATATATTTTTGAGCTCTGGTGGGTACATTGATCAATTCATGTTCGCGTTTGTCCTTGATTGTAATAACATTTATTTGATTGTCATCGGTTGATATATGATTGATGGTGTTATTGTATATGTGATTGATACGAGCTCTGCGTGTATCGTTTGATGTTGAAGCTCCTTCCTTGTTGTAGTTTGGAAGAGGATTCTTAAAGCCCCCATGGTCACCATTTATTTTGAGACCATCGACTGTTAAATCCCCTCTATCAATCATGTCTTGAACAATGTTTTTCAGCCTCATGCAATCATTTGTTTGATGTCCTTTGTTCTGGTGAAAATCACAAAAGTGTGAGTCATTCCACCAAGGTGGTTTGACTTGTGGTTCAAAGTTGTTGATTTCTGGTAAGTAGATAATTTTGTTTGCCAGAAGCTCTCTAAATGCAGACTCCAATGATTGCCCTAATGGTGTGTAAATGCATTTAGGAAAGTTGTTGGCATTACCTCATGAGTTATTATTAGGTCCTCGATTGGTGTTATTGTTTTGGGCATTGTTGGTGTTGTTTGTGTTTGAAAGTTCTAGATTGGTATTTAGTGCATATATGTGAGTGCCTTGATTAGCACCTTTTTTATTATTAGTAGCCTAAGGATTACCTGATAAGGCCAACACTGGTTGTTTGGACTTCATATCATTAGCTTTGTTTCCTCCTTCATTTCCAGTATTTTTGTTTCTAGTCTAGAACCTGGATTTGTCTAAGTTGTTGTTTTTGTTTTGGCAATTGTAATGAGAGTTGGATGAATTTGTTCCTTCTTTGAAAAATTTCAATGTTCCTTTCTTTACACATGCCTCCTCTACTTGGATGCCATTTTCAATTAATTTAGCAAAAGATGGTATGGATTGGAGCTTGAATATGTAACTCATCTCGCTATTCAAATTGTCAATGAAAATTTCCATCTTTTCTTTTTCAGGCACATCTCGAGGATATCTTGAAACCATCCGTCGCCAATGTTGGAGAAACACCATGAATGTTTCATTGTTCTTTTGTTTGGTATTGTAGACATCTAGCATGGTGATAGCATGTTGAATGTTGTATGAGTATTGAGTGATAAATTTGTTGACTAATTCATCAAAGGATCTGACAGGAGGTGTGATTTTGGATAACCATTCCATTGTTTGTCCTCCCAAGCTTCTTGGGAATAACCTCATCAAATAGGTGTCATCATGGGCAAATTCTAGGCTCATGGTACAAAATTACCAAACATGATCACGAGGATCCCTTTTCCCATCATATTTTTCAAATTTGGGAATGTTTGAATTTGGGGGAAAAGGTACCATGTTTAATTTTCTATCAAAATGATAAGGACAAATTTCATTCAAGAAATACCGTACTGTTCATCCTTGTTGCATGTCTTGCATTTTCTTTTGCAGAATTTACATTTATTGTGTGAGAGCAACCAAGGGTGCATTTGTTTACCAAGGGAAGAGTTCTTCCTTCTCATTGTTTCTAGTTTGGAATGGCGTGTGTAGTGATATGTTTTTCTCAAGGATGTTTTGATCAGGTATGTTTTGCTCAGGTATGTTTTTCTCAGAGTCGCATGTGTCCTCTTCTCTTTATTTTTCTTGATAATTATAGAGTCGAGACCTTATTCTAAAAGTGTTTGTATCAAAATCTTTAGGAATCCTAACTCCTTTTCTTATGAGCATGAGTAGGTGTTTTTCTTTGTCAGCCTCTATGAGTCTTTCCATAAGTCTTTGAAATGAGGTACTTTCTTGAAATTCTTGGAGGAGCTCTTCAATGATATGTGTGTCTTCAAGATTTAGATAGTCGAAGGGATTTGATAATCTTCACCCCATACTAGACTCTGGTTGTGTTTTGCTTTGTTTGTCTCATTGAGAGAGAGTGATAGCGAGCATCTAGTAGAAACTTTCTGTGATGAAGGGAATGAATTCATCATCTATGTTTTGTTTAGGAGTTGGCGGCTCTACTCGAGGTACGTTGTAAGTAATGAAAACTTTTGGGAAGAAAGATGGATTGATTTTTCCTCCGTGATTCAAGTATTGGTTGAATGCTGCTTTTTGACAGAATGCTCTACTCCTGAATGGTTCCTCATCAAATTTGTTTGATTTGTCTTGAAGATACAAGCGCATATGATGGAGGAATGTTTGATGATATTTGAAGAGTTGGCGATTGATGTATAGAAACCTATTCCATTTAGCAAGTTTCTGAGAACTAGGTTGTTGTTACCTCAACTTAGTATTGTGATAAATACTCTTTCTTCTCAGAATATGAGGAGTAGTCATGCACAGGTGATCAATGGTTTCCTTTGATTTGTTTTGGATTCAAGATATCTTGTTTGGAAACTTAAGTCTACTTTTATCAAATGAAGGTTTAGATGCCCCCTCATGACAAAGTGCGTCAAATGTTATGGAATAAGAGCTTTCTTGATATGGAAACTCGATTTGACAATTTTAGTTTGAAACAAGTATATTTTTGGGATAAAATTCGTTTGATTGGAAGACCTTTTGATGTGTGTGATGATGTTACCTAATTCTGATAGGAAAAATGTGTTTATCTTTTGACTAGTTTTTGGATTTTGATAACTTTGTTCTAAGAAAATCTTGTTTTTAGAATAGTTTTGATACTCTGATTTTGAATTTTTGCCTAATGGTTTTTTTGTGAGGAAAAATGGCTTCCTAAACTGTTTTTAGAATTTTTCAAAATTTTAGTTTTGCTCTTTGTTTTCTCAGTTGTGGCTATGCGCTAAGCCAGAAACCCAATGCGCTACCGAATGTTGTCAATGCTCTAGAGAATGATCTCAACATGCTTAGCTTCCCTTTTGAAGTGCTAATTTAGACTGTTTGCTTTTGATTTAGTTTTGAAAGTTATGTGCTAATATGTTCTGCCAACGTGCTAACTTTTGACCTCAATGCACTAATGTTTGATTTCAACGCACTCAGATGTTGCTCCAAAGTGCTACGCTATTTTCAATAAGTGCTAAGGTTTGAACTGTTGAATGCTTGGATTCTTTATGCACTAAAATTCAGAACTGATGCACTATGTTGAAGCTTGTACACACTGAAAAATGGTTCCTAAGCGCTAAGATGTTACTTTGATGCACTAAACTGCCCTAGTTTTTGGTTTTTCTATGATTTTTAAACTTTTTCTCAACTGTGATGGATGATTTTCTAAAGTATAAAATGAAAACACAACATGAAAGAGATAACCATTTTGCTTAGTCTAAAAAATGAGTGTATATTCTATGAGGATGTGTTCAAATCCCTAGTGTTTTGACAGGTTTGGATACAAAAAATACAATTTAGTCAGACTCTTTATTCAAGGGTCATCAACAATACCATAGCCCACTAGTCTCGATACTCCATTAACTCAAACAGCCTTGTCACCCCCTAGGGGGTGCCCATTTTTTTGCCTTTTGCCATAAATTAACTCAAAGTGAATTGCTTCACAATTGAGTAGCTATCTTGGGAGATATATGGTGAGTAATCTTGGGGGCGGATTCTTCCCCACCCTTGCACTATGATATTGCAAATGTCTGGATACTGACTCGACTCAAGGTTTCTAATGATAAGGTTCGTAATCAGACTTCATGTTTGGCCATCAGTGATAAACTCCCTCGGGAGGCTTCCCAACCTTTAGAACAAAGGCTTTACATATCGTAAAGATACTGGGGGAAGGCTAATTACTATGTGCAACCGTTGAAAGGGACTTTCGTCACCCTCCACTTTTGATTATAGTGGGTTGGAACACTTGGCATCAAATTTGTTTCCCACTTAGGTCGTTCCCCTCACACCGGCCAAAGAATGGTTTTAAGTTAACTCCTCGGAAGGGCAGGCCTGCTAAAGGATTTAAAAATTCTTTAAAACACTGAAATCATAAGAGTGGTTTGGCTTTTTTATCACCCAGTTAAGGGGAGAGCATATACCTTCCACTCTCAAAGCAAGGCACACAAGTGTTCTTTTTATCCTTTTATCACAATGATTTGTTAAAGTCTATATGGAGATATTTCTCCACAAAATCATGGTGTTTATTTTATTTCCCCAAATCAGTGATTTTCTAATCAAGTGAAAAGAAACCTGGTCAACAAAGCAAATAGTTCGACTTGGTCAATAAATCGATAAAGGGGAAGAATTTCCCTCTTTTACTTTGAATAAAATTTGACAAGTGAGGTTCTTTTACTTTGCAAAAAAATTAAAATTGATCCTTTTAAACGCCAAAGGATGGTGAGGTTCTTTTTAAAGATTTTTGCATAAATAAAAGTTGTCGGTTCTTTTTAGATGCCCAAAATGAAAATTTTCTCCTAAGAAAGAAAAAAATGTTTTTGTTGTTGTTCTTTTTAGCCATCCAAAGTGAAATGTGACTTCAATTTTAGTTTAACAAGAAATGAAAGAAATTTTAACTTAACTAACTTAACAAAGTCAATAAAATTAAACTACTTCAATCCTTAAGTAAAATAAACTTCACAACCTACAATCAAATTGTTAGTCACCTATAGAAAACCAGTTAGCCAAAAAACATCTATTTCGTGGACTTCTAAAAGTCTGATTTTTGAGGTCTCTGTTACAATTTATTTCCTGCTTTCTCTATGTGATGCACTATAGAATGCACTGGATGTACTATAGAAAACACACGATGCGCTATCAAAAAGAAAGACGTGTTGAACTGTTTGCCAGATGTGCTAGGCTAATAAATTCAGGCATTGAAATCTACAGGAAATATTAAAAAGGCTATGCGCTAAAGATGGGTTCCTACGCGCTAAGAGATGAGTCTAACATGCTAAACAGTAGACCAAATGTGCTGAAGTGTCAACTAGATGTGCTAGGAAATTTTCTCTACGCATCGATTCCCATTTCCCACGTACCTACAAATTTAGTCCTATTCAAAAACCAATTTGATAAATGGGGTTATGCCCCATGGTGGGCGCCAAAAATGTATGCGGGAAAAGAAGTGCAATGAAATGGAAATTACAAAAATTATTCAAAGACTTGCCCACATACCAATGGGACTCTTGGTGCAAGTTATGGAGCTATGTGGAATAGCTCAACTTCCCAAGGGGTGTTCCATTGTTCTCTATTCTCATAAGACCCCTCAATCCAATGCCTTTGCTCTCAGATCACTGAGCAAAGTGACTTAGGAATGACAATCATGAGAATGAGGGATTCTTTTCATCAATCGTAATATGAATGCATCCTATCTATGCATGATTTTAACAAATGAGCTAAACTAGTGATGATAAGATGACAAGATTAGTAAAATACTATCCTAACATGGTATACTAGTTTATATGATTAATTAAGATAATGGAAATGCTTTTAAAAATAATTATTAGATTATATTTATATTCCAAAGAGAGACTAAATGCTTACTAAAAATGAGTATAAGTGTGATGCTAAAGACTTGGATGATGAGAATGAGGGATGAGGGCTCTATTTATAGGAGAAATGGGGCAATGGATGGTCAGGATTGAAATTTATCAATCCATGTTTACAATTCTCACCAATGAAATGGTGTCAATTGTCAATATAAGACTTCTTGAGAGGGGATGTAAGAAGCATTAAATGCTTGAGAAGACCTCATGGTTACCTTAGGAGGTAAGGGTTAAGGTTAGGTTAGGGTTATCCATTGGATAAACCTTTTTACCCAAGGGTTAAACTCTTGTGCAAGGGTTAAAGGGATAACCATGGTCAAAGCAATGAATGCTTGATGAGACCCCTGGGTTAGATGTGTTAGGTCCCGGAGACAACTAAGAGGGGGGGGGGGGGGGGGGGGTGAATCAATTGTCTAATAAATTCAAACCAAAAAAAAACTAATTAACCAACTTAATACTTAATACCAGTAAACTAGTTAAGTATGCTGGTAGACAGTGTTAACACTAGATTGCTATACCGGTAAGGATTAATGCATGAAACATAAACATAAAGTCATCCACAACACATGACACCAATATTTGTATGTGGAAACCCTGTAAGGGGAAAAACCATGGTGGGAAACCTTACCCATAATCAGATGATACTACTGTAGATAGTAAGTGTACAAAGAGGGGTCTGCACATGCAGAAAGGCCAACAGCCTAGAGCTCACTGCTCAATCACAAATGGGAGTCACACTGACTACAGTTGGATGGTTAAATCTAATAAGAATGTACTACACAAAATAGCATCTTTATATGCTGGATTCAGTACTGGTGTAATGTTGATATGCTTCTATAAGAACCTAACTTCACTTTCAAATGATTTCTTCATGTATGCCTATACTTTATCTCACATATACCTTCACTTAAATCTTTTTCGCATTCCACACTTGATCTTGCAAATAAGATCTTACATTTATACCATACCCTAAGACCAATTTTAGTAGGTCAGCTCTACAAGATATTAAAATAAAACATTTTACAAATAATATAATATCCAATGCAATAACTAATTAAACATGTCGGCTTAGTGCATTTACAACAATAATAAATCATCTTCATAGCGTGCCATGTTGATCTGGAAAAGATAATCCTGTCGGTGTAACCCTAGATAACCTAGACCTATTTGCCGGTAAAAGCAAATATGCAAATATGAATATAATAATGATTATTACTTCAAAATAAAGTGTCCACATGATGTCTTCGACATTACCAAGTGTCTTCCATGTCATTCCAGGTACTGGTGAACATTATATCCTGTCGGTGAATCATATACCAGTAACTGTTGCATAGATTACTACTTGCCGGTGAATGTTGCTGGATCTCCAAAGTAGGTGTATTCAGTAGGTGTTGACATCAATGACAAAACCATACCAAAATACCAACAATCTCCCCCTTTGGCATTGATGGCAACACAAGATGGAAAAACCATCACAGTGCCAAAACAGAAATGCCAAAATAAAAACCAACAATCTTCATTTCTCCCCTTGGGAGTAACAATACCAATTTCTCCTTAAATGTGTTTTTCAAAATCTTTCCCCTAAAATCTCTTTTTCTTACCAAAATGATAATGTGTTTTTCCATAGATATCTCTCCCCCTTTGACATCAAATGCCAAAGTCACAAAAGGTCAAGTTCATACAAAATACCAACCAATTCAATATACCAACTACTCCCCCTTTGAAGTAGCTTCCTCATCAAATACCGGAATAAAGATTTGTCCATTTTAATTCTGTCGATTGATGACAATCATCAACTGTCTAAGTCTCTATCGGTGGTGGTATGACTCCGAGCTGATCTCTGACATACTCAAAAGTTTCCTTAGGCAAAGGTTTTGTGAAAATATCTACAAACTGTTCTTTAGTATTCACATAAACCAGTTTTATCTCTTTTTCTTCAACTTTTTCACTTAGAAAATTTAGTTTGATAGAAACATGTTTTGTTTTAGAATGTAATACCAGATTTTTAGATATATCAATTGTTGCAGTGTTATCATAGTATATAGTAATAGGTTCCTTGCATTTTACCTTTATGTCTTTCAACATTTGCTTAAGCCAAAGTACCTGTGTATAATTTGTTGCTGCTGCAACATATTTTGATTCTACTGTTGATAAAGATGTACAACTATGTTTCTTAATCAACCAAGAAACTAATCTCTTTCCAAGAAAGAATGCTCCTCCAGTGGTGCTTTTTCTATCATCCACATCTCCTGCCCAATTTGCATCTATATATGCACATAGATCAAAATTTTCATCTTTAGGATACCATAATCTAAGATTTGTTGTGCCTTGTAAGTACCAGAAAATCCTTTTCACTATTGATTCATGATTTTCCCTAGGATTACTTTGAAATCGAGAAACTATACATACTGCATTCATAATATCAGGTCTGGTTTGTGTCAAATACAATAAACCTCCTATCATAGATTTGTATCTAGTTGGATTAATAGGTGTAGATTCATCCCTTTGAGATAATTTGTCATTTGTAGTCATAGGTGTGCTTACCAATTTAGAGTTCTCCATCCCAAATTTCTTTAGTAGTTCTTTCAAGTACTTAGATTGACTAAAAAATATACCTTTATCAGTCTGTAAGATCTGCAATCCTAAAAAGATTTTTATTTCTCCAATCATAGACATTTCAAATTCTTGTTGCATTTCAAGAGAAAATTCTTTGCATAATCCATCTTCTCCTCCAAAGATTATATCATCAACAAATACTTCAATAATCAAAATGTCATCATTAGTTACTTTGTAATATAAATTGCTATCTGCATTTCCTTTAGTAAAACCAATCTTTAAAAGATACTTATCCAATCTTGCATACCAAGCTCTTGGGGCTTGTTTCAATCCATACAGAGCTTTTCTTAATCTGTAAACCATATTATTGTCATCTGTCAAAGAAAATCCATCAGGTTGTTCAATATAAACTTCCTCTTGAAGATCTCCATTCAGAAATGCACATTTAATATCCATTTGATAAACTTTGTAATCCTTGTGAGCTGCAAAAGCCAAGAATAATCTAACTGCCTCAATTCTCGCTACAGGTGCAAAGGTTTCATTGTAATCAACTCCTTCTTTTTGAGAATATCCCTTACACACTAGTCTTGCTTTATTTCTAACAACCTCACCATCTTCATTAAGTTTGTTTCTAAATACCCATTTGGTTCCAATTACATTTTTATCTTTAGGCCGGGGAACTAATGTCCAAGTATTATTTTTCTCAATTTGTCCTAATTCTTCTTCTATAGCTTTAATCCAAAATTTATCTTCACATGCCTCATTGATAGATAATGGTTCAATTTGAGAAATAAGACATACCTCCTCATTTTCCAATCTTCCTCTTGTCATAACTCCTTTAAATTTGCTTCCAATTATCTGATCTTCAGAATGATTTAGTCTTACATACCTAGGTGTCTTAGTCTGTCATTGTTCTTCAATTACTGTGGAATCCTCTGATGCTACCAGAGAAACTGGATCATCATTCTATACCGGTGGATTCATTGTAGGTTCATTTGTCATAATTTCTGTTTCCGGTTCAGAGTCTATATATCTTGAAGTTCCTCTGAATTGTTCATCAATCTTTACATTTGTACTCTCAATAATTTTCTGTAGTCTTTTATTAAAACATCTATATGCCTTACTTTTAGATGAATAACCAAGAAATATTCCTTCATCACTTCTAGGATCAAATTTGCCAATATACTCATCTCTTCTAATATAACATTTACTTCCAAAAATTCTGAAATACTTAAGAGTAGGAATATTACCAAACCATAGTTCATGAGGGGTCTTACCGGTTTCACCTTTGATGTGAACTTTGTTGAATGTATAGATAGCAGTGCTTACTACCTCTCTCCAGTACACATGTGGTAGATTTTCTTCTGATAACATACTTCTTGATGCATCCAAGATAGTTTTGTTTTTCCTTTCAACAACTCCATTCTGTTGTGGTGTCCAAGGTGTTGATAACTGTCTTTTGATTCCATTCACTTCACAGAATGTATTAAAATCTTTAGATGTGAATTCTCCTCCTTGATCTGATCTTAAACATTTGATTTTCTTACCGAACTCATTTTCAACCATTGCTTTGAATAGTTTGAACTTCCCAAGTGCTTCTGATTTTTCTCTGAGAAAAGTAACCCAACACATTCTAGAGTAATCATCAATAATTAGCATGAAATATCTATCACCTTGTAAGCTTTTAGTTCTAGCTAGACCACATAAATTAGTGTGAATTAAATCAAGAGCATTATTGGATTTTTCTGGAATACTTTTAAAATGAGCTCTAACTTGTTTTCCAAATTGACATTCCTTGCAAATTGTATTCTGAGGTTTCACAATTTTAGGTAGATCTCTAACTACCTTAGAAGTACTGATTTTTACCATGCAATCAAAATTTACATGACATAGTCTTTTGTACCATAACCAAATTTCATCTATATGTGCAATTAAGCATGCCTTTTCACTGTTATTCAAATGAAAGATATTACCTCTAGTCTGATTACCGGTTGCAATTTCCAAACCAGTTCTATTCATGATTTTGCATTTTACATTTTTAAATTGTAACTGAAAACCTTTCTCAACTAATTGACCAACACTTAAAAGATTATGCTTTAATCCTTCAACATAGTAGACATTGTCAGTGTTATGTTTACCATCAAGAGATATTGAACCCTTACCTTTGATTGAACAGGCTTTGTCATCTCCAAATCTTACTAAACCTCCATTGTATTCTTGAAAGTTCAAGAATTTAGCTTTGTCTCCAGTCATATGATGTGAGCATCCTGAGTCAATAATCCATTCATCCTTTGATTCAACTTTAGCTACTAGGGCTTGTTCTACCAGTTGAGTAGTAGGTTCCAGTTGATCTTTTGTTATAGCAACAAAAACCCATCCATTGTTTGTTGGATACTCATCACAATCATCAGTCACACCTTCATCAGCAATGTAACAAGATTTATCTTTGCTTTTCTTAAATCTGTATCTTTGATATTCAGGATTAGGCTTGTATGTTCTTCTAGCTTCTTCTCTTAGTCTAGCATGTCTATCAGGGCATCTTGAAGCCATATGATCAATCTTATTGCAGTTAAAACATTTAAAGGGTGCTTTACCTCCATACTTACTTCCAGTTGGACCTTTCAGCATTTTTGTTGCAAATAGTGCTTCAAGTTCTTCAAGTTCTTCATTCTCCTTTCTGGTTTCTTCAAGTTCTCTTGCATAAAAGGCTCTCCAATCTGATTTGTCAAATGATGGAGTAGATGATGTTGATGCTTTAAAGGCCAAATCAGTCTTTATAGTAGCAATAGGACCAAATTCCTCAATTTCAAAAGCTGAAAGTTTTCCAATCAATGTATCCCTAGTTACTAATGTATTAGGCATTGTTCTCAACTCATTTATAGCAGTAACCTTCATTTTATATGCCGGTGGCAAACCTCTTAATATTTTTGAAACAATCTCATCCTCACTCAAGGTTCCTCCACAACATTTGATACCCAAAACAATTTCATTTACTCTTTCCATAAAAGCAGAAATCCTTTCATCTTCTTCCATTTTTAGATGTTCATACTTGACTTGGAAGCTTTCAAGCTTTGCAATTTTGACTGTGGAATCTCCTTCATTCAGTGTTTCCAAATGATCCCAAATAGCTTTAGCAGTAGACCTATCTGATAATCCCATGATTTGTTGATCTGATAATGCACTCAGGAGTGCTTCTCTTGCTTTGCAATCATTTTCTTCATCTTTGGCTAGGGTAGTTGGAGCAGTCTGACCAGCTATAGCAGTAGTATAACCATTCTTAGTAACTTCCCAGATGTCTTTACCAATGCAATTCAGACGTCTCTCCATTCTGATCTTCCATATCCCATAGTTGGTTACATCAAGTTTTGGACTGTCCTTCTTGAAATAATTAGTAGAAATTGGATCTCCTCGAGTTGTTAAACTTTTGCAAAAAGAGAACTAGGCTTTGATACCAATTGTTAGGTCTCAGAGACAACTGAGAGGTGGGGGGGGGCGGTGAATTAGTTGTCTAATAAATTCAAACCAAAAAAAACTAATTAACCAACTTAATACTTAATACCGGTAAACTAGTTAAGTATGTTGGTAGATAGTGTTAACAGTAGATTGCTATACCAGTAAGGATTAATGCATGAAACATAAACATAAAGTCATCCACAACACATGACACCAATATTTGTACGTGGAAACCCTGTAAGGGGAAAAACCACGGTGGGAAACCTTACCCACAATTAGATGATACTACTACAGATAGTAAGTGTACAAAGAGGGGTCTGCACATGCAGAAAGGCCAACAGCCTAGAGCTCACTGCTCAATCACAAATGGGAGTCACACTGACTATAGTTGGATGGTTAAATCCAATAAGAATGTACTGCACAAAATAGCATCTTTATATGCAGGATTCAGTATCGGTGTAATGTTGATATGCTTCTACAAGAATCTAACTTCACTTTCAAATGATGTCTTCGTGTATGCCTCTACTTTACCTCACATATATCTTCACTTAAATCTTTTTTGCATTCCACACTTGATCTTGCAAATAAGATCTTACATTTATACCATATCCTAAGACCAATTTTAGTAGGTCAGCTCTACAAGATATTACAATAAAATATTTTACAAATAATATAATATCCGATGCAATAACTGATTAAACATGTCGGCTTAATGCATTTACAACAATAATAAATCATCTTCATAGCATGCCATGCTGATCTGGAAAAGATAATCCTGTCGGTGTAACCCTAGATAACCAAATATGTAAATATGAATATACTAATGATTATTACTTCAAAATAAAGTGTCCACATGATGTCTTTGACATTACCAAGTGTCTTCCATGTCATTCTAGGTACCGGTGAACATTATATCCTCCCGGTGAATCATATACCAGTAACTATTGCACAGATTACTGCTTGCCGGTGAATGTTGCTGGATCTCCGAAGTAGGTGTATTTAGTAGGTGTTGACATCAATGACAAAACCATACCAAAATACCAACAAGATGAGGGTTGAGTTAGGCAAAAAGTCTCTAACCATGCCACAAAGGGTTAGTTAACCATCAATGGTTTGAAAGATTTTGGGGACAAATTTGTAAGAGTCCTTCCAAATTTGGGGGTATTCAACAAGTTAGCTTGTTGAAGGCATGAAGGCTTTAATGCCTTTGGAAGACTTTACTCCAAATTTGAGAAGTGACATCCTCAAATTTAGAGAAAGGGGATAATTGAAGGATTTAGGCTAATTGATTAGGATTAGATGGGTTCTAGAAGAATTTAGGAAGGGGGTTTAGGAGGCAAGTGGGAGATGTAGGAAAATGAAAGTGGGTGAGGGATGATATAATTTAATTAAAATAAATTGCTTTATTTCAATTGTGATTGTAAGTGGAGGATTTAAATAAATTAGATTTATTTATTTGGAGTGAACTTTTTAATTAAATATAATTTTAATTAAAAGTAGAGAAAAGGGATTTAATTAAATAAAATGATTTATTCAATTAAATGATGTGAAAGGCTTCAGTGAATTTAAACAAATAAATTGAATAATTTATTTAATCAAATAGAGGAATGTGGATGATTTAATTAAATTAGATTTAACTAAATAGAGGAATGAGAATAAAATGAACATTAAATATTCATTTAGGAATGTGGTCATTTTTATACGTCTACATTTTTCCCCTCTTTGAAGTGACGTGTGTGTACATGTTGATTCAAAGAAAATTGATCTGTCGTCAAAATTTGATCGGTGTGATGTCGTGTATCAAGATGTTCATGTCATGCCCCAGATTTGATAAATGATGTTAATAATTGCCCCTCAGGAGATGAATCAAAAATTTGAAAATTTGATTTGATTTTGATAAATTTCATTGCATTTTAAAATTTTGTCTATGTTGAATGTGTTAATTTGATTTATCTCCCGATAATGATGTTTGTTAGGGTTAGAAGCGAGACCATGAGAAATTCATATGTTCCACTGCCTAACCCTAATTTTCATGGAAGCACAGAGGTAACAACAATATTCACTTCCTGAATATCCACATTCATGGTGAAGAGTATCTCAGATTCAGGATTTTTATCATCATGTGTAACACCTTCAATGTTAATAATCGGTGGATCATCTGTATGTATCGGTGCAGTATCCAAAGGTAGCAGTAAATTTTCAGCAAACTTGATGTTTGGAATTCCACCAATTTTTCCTTTGCCCTTGTCCTTATCCTTTTGATACACTTTAAATGTCTTCTTCGGTCGGTTCATTTCCTCTTGTTTTTCCTTCTCCACAAAAAATATATCCCAATTATCAGTAGTTTCATCTACAATATCTTTTACTCTTCCTGCCATTAGACTTACTTATGGGTGTCCACTGGCAAAAATAGATCGGTTAGCCTCAGAAATTAATTCATCAATTTCCTCTTTTGAATTTACAAGATGTACAGCTAGAAGTTTCTCAACTTTTAGTTTCTTATCTAATTCCATTACTGCAATCCTTTTTGCTTTCAATCTTCTATATAGATCACTGGGTAAGTCATCCACAACTTTAATTAAAACCTTTTTTATATATGTCCAAATGTAAAATTATACTGTTCTTCAATGCTTCCCTATCAAAATCATTAAATGTGTTATACAGTTTGTGTACGTTGGCCAAATTTCCATCATCAACTATCTCATTGAGTAAATCATTCAAAGAAGGGGTAACAGGTTGTTGTTTCTTCTTTGGTGTCAGTTTCATTGGCGGTCCCCTTATTGCCTCTTGTTTTTTTCTCAGATTCCTTTCTCTCTTAGTTGAAGGAGAGGGTACTGATGAAGGTTTTCTCTTCCTTCTTTCAACTCTTTTAAACTTTGTTGGTTTCTCACTGTCGGTTCTAGAAGATGTGTCAACCGATGAAATATGTGCCTCCAGTTGAAGTCCGTCAATCTCACTAGCTG
This sequence comes from Cryptomeria japonica, assembly GCF_030272615.1. Classification (NCBI taxonomy): domain Eukaryota; kingdom Viridiplantae; phylum Streptophyta; class Pinopsida; order Cupressales; family Cupressaceae; genus Cryptomeria; species Cryptomeria japonica. The sequence goes on from NC_081407.1 coordinate 526,360,208, forward strand.
GTGCAGGAGCACCCTTTCAAGCTCTTCCTCCTTCTTTGTTTTGTTGGTGTTATGCTTCTTTTGAAGCCATTGTATATAAAATAAAGAGCCATGTGCTCATTGGTCCTAGTTAGGGTCCTAGTTGAGGTCTTAGGGTCATGAGTCAAAATTGAGGATTTCTTGGAAATAGGGGGTATGTGTGAATTTGAGGTTTTTAGGGGTCCCTCATAGAATGGTGGTGTCCTTAGGTTGGCCCAATTTGGGTCTAGGAGTCAAGAAAAGCAACATTGGGAAAGTTGCTCAAAAGTTGCAAAAGTTGCATGACAACTTTTAAAAGTTGTCAAGCAACTTTTCCACCATGAGGTCAAAATCATTAATATAGCATGGAAAACCATAATATGGGCACACAAACCAAGGAAAAGGTAGTATAAGTAATATAAAACCCTAAGTTAATGGGTTGGATGTCAAACATTGTACGGCCCAAGCATACTGACTTGACTGTGACTGCAATTTTGTTGCTAGTCAGCACAAAAGGAGTAAAGAAAGATCATTAATGGATTGATTTTCTTGTAAAAATCTATGGAGTGTCTTGTATGGTTTACTTACTCTCATTTTGAGCATTTAGATTAGGTTTTAATTTGTAAGGGATGTGTGTTTGTAATTATTTTGTGAATTTTCTCCTTACTGTCCAGTTTTGGACTGGTTTGTGTAAATGGCTGCATAACTCCATTCCCCATTATGGAACCACCATGAAACCATGGGGAATGAGAGTGCAGACCTTGTAATATACTAAAAAACAAGCAGGGCCCTTGAAAATGCAGGGAGGCCATCAAAATACCCAATCCTAGGCGAGACTGAACAGTGCCCAGCTAGGAAGGGTTAAAGTGCAGAGGTCTTGGAGAGCAAGGTTGGTCAGAGGAGAGTGCACCCTTTGGAGGAGGTGTAGAAGAGTGTGTGAAGCACCACTAGTGTGAAGGAGGAGCCTCCACCAATCCAGATAAGGTGGCTAAAACACAAAACACTCACTGTGACCCAGGCAGACCATAAAACCCTCACAAAACCCTTAAAACCCCCAAAATTCGCGCAAGGCACTGTACGGCCACTTGGAGGCCCAAAACTAGAGAAATCCTTGAGCCCTTTCCAAATGAATAGTAGTAAATTTTTGGAGTTTGGGTAGTTTGTGCATTTTTTGTGAGAGGGAGCCCTAAAGGACCGGGTAGGAGGCCTAATTGGTCAAAATCCTTGTAGCCCTATTTTGAAGGCAAAACCACAAAACAGTGAAATCGATAAGGGGTTGAAAGCTTGAAACCTCTTGGGGGCACATGGATGGGTGGAAAAACCTTGTTAGAGACCTGACCTATCCTTGCTAAGACCTTGGAAGGTGTGGAACAAGGCAAGCCCTTATTAGCCATAGTAAGGGGTTTTGAGTCTCATGAGTAGGTGAGACCTTATGAGCAGTATTGCAACGCATTGGCGGGTGGATTGGGCAAGGTCAGGGGATTACTCATGAAAGGGAAGTCCTAGAGACCCTAGGGTGTGAATTGAACACTAGGTGATCCAAGGGAAGGATCCAAGAGCATAGACTAGGCTAGTTTATCCCATACCCCATCCCATCACTAGCCGATATGCCACTAATGTTTATTACATTTTCCTTGATTTCCTTAACTTGCTTAGAAGCATCTCTAATAATTTTTTCTCTTTTCTTCCTTTTCTTCAACAAATTTACATCTCCTTCAATAGTCTTAGCACTAACAAAGACCTTTTCTGATGGTTCCCTTGGTGCTTCCAATAAAGATTTTGCATATGTCTCCAGAATGTTAAGATCTACCTCATATCCCATTTCGATCACCCAGATAGTCCTAAGGAGTACAACCTCCATCCATGTCTCATCTCTCTTGATAAAAAAATAGATTTATTTGTTATATTTGTCTACTAGACTCTGTGGTAGCCTTTCTCTAGTTCTCATTTTAGCTTGGAAAGTTTTGAAGTATTCAATTATGTTATCATCTCTAGCAGTTCCCATGCTGGTAAAAGCTTCCTGAAGTTGTTTTCCTACCGGCATATCATATCCAAAGTCTTTAGGTCCAGTACCAGGGATCTCCTTATTGAAATACAACATTAAACATACCAAAAGATTTCCAAAGCAGAAAGTCCCTTTCTTATCTCCTTTGATCTTTTTCAAATTGTCAATAAGTTCATCTTTTAGCCATTCACACACATCTGTCATTGCAATGTTATTAACCATATCATAAGCACTATTTATACAAAGACTAGAAAGTGAATTTAACTTGTTAGCATATGTAGTCTTGTAACCTAGCACCATTCTTACAAATCTCACAATGATGTCTGTGATATCATTCACTCTCAGTGATCTATTGTTAGATGTTTCTCCGGTTAGGTTCATCACTTTTTTGTTAGGAATCTTCTTAGTCTTATCATGTCTGTTGTCGGTTCAAGGTAAACCAGTTACTGCCCTAATTGCTTGACAAGTTATTTTGCAGACAAAATCCAACCATAAGAATTCTCCATGTGCTCTACTCAAGACAATTCTTACTACTTCCTCTAGAAATTGGGGAATATTCAATATCTCCACAAAACCTAGAGTTTCTATGATTTTGTGTTCGGGTTTGACAGCACCATTTTCATCATAAATTACCTTAGTAAACATTTTCATCAATTCTTTGGAACCTAGTTCTTCTATATTGCAATGTATATAAATCCTAGGGTCTTATGCAAATACTACACCTTTAGGAATTTCTGAAAATGCCCTAATAGAGTCATCTTGCTTAGGAACTTCGGGAATTATTTTAAATATGGACCAAGGGCATTTCACATTTTCCACAATAGTAGGGTTTGGAATAAACTTGGGAGTAGAAGAAGAAGCCATTGAAAAATACCTTTAGCTGTTTGAAAAATATTTTGAATGCTTGAAGAAATCTCTTCGCACCTTCGCCTTGAATGCCTTAGCTCAGTTTTCACGCTCTCTACTAATTTGAATGCTCAGTGAGTCAAAAATGAGGGAAATCGGTTGATTTATAATAACATTTACCTCACCAACCACATTAAATGACCGCCGGTTAAGTAAAAACTTAACACATCTGCTGGTAAGGAAGAAATATATCTTCTCACCATCAACCGAGGGTAATCTGCATGATTTTCAACTTGTTGTAATACCCCCAAAGGGTTACTTTTTAGTTGGATGAAGAATCTCTTGCCGGTGGAGGATTACTTTGTTCTACTAGTATAGGGATAGTTTCATCAACTATCTAATCTCTCTTCCTAATCCATTGTTTTTAAAATTCTTGCTTTACTTCATCTACCTTTTCTTTGCCTTTCAAACTGGATCCTTTATTGTTCGCCGGTGAAGTCTTGCTTCTACAAAATTTAGTAATGTGTCCACTATCCAATCTTGTTACAAGCATAACAAGTCACATTATTCCTTTGAATATCCTTTCCATATCCTACACTGGTTTGTGTTTTGCATTGATTAGATAAGTGTCCATATCTTCCACAAACATAGCATTTCACATTCATTCTGCAGTTTTATGAATTATGACCAACTTTGTTGCATTTGGAACATTGACCGGTGGGTGCATTAATATTCTGATTGTTTCTAAATATACACTGATTTTCTCTATGACCATATTTGTTGTAATTGAAACATTTTCCATTAAACTTATAAGCATTAGGTTGTCTTACCAGTTTGTTTTAATCTAGATTGTTTACAGTACCGAAACTTTCTCCAACTTCAAATCCAAGTCCATTAGTATCTCCATTAGGTTTCTAACTTTTCAGCATGTCATCAAGCTCCTCTGAACTTTTCTTTAATTTCTCTTTGTGTTGATTTACAGTAGCCAACTCATTTTCCAGAATTCCTTTTTGTCTCATAAGCTCCATTTTATCATGTTGCATGTGAATCAGATCTATCTTTAGCATATCATTTTCATGACTAAGTCTTAAATTTTCATTTCCAGCACCATTGAGTCTCCTAGTCAAGTCTTCTTCATTCTTCTTCATGTCTTCAATGTCTTTACATAACCTCATAGTCATATCTTGCATTTCATCCTTCATATTATTGTTTTCCTGTCTCAACTTGTTTGCAAGTTCTCTAAGAGTTTCTTTTTCATCATCATCTTTCTTCATCTTCTCATGAAGTTATTTTCTTTTATTTTGTGCTATAGAAAAGTTCTCTTAAAGTCCTTTAAATGAATGTATGTGCAGTCCTTAGATCATCTTCAATTTCTCTGCATCATAGTCTACAAGAGCTCCTTCCAATTGTTTTCTTAAGTTCTCCATCTGTATCAGTGTCAAAATATTCCTCAAGCTATTAGGCTTTTGAAAATAGAGTACCAGGCTCTGATACCAATTGTTAGAATCAATTACAATCCCAAAGACACTAAGAGGGGGTGAATTAGTGTCTAACCGGTATGTAGAATATTTAAACTTATTAAAAACTTTGCATACAAAGACAGTGTACCGGTAAATAAGAATTAATGTAGCAAATAAGAATAACAAAGATAGCATAGAGAACACACCATAACACAAGATATTAATGAGGAAACCCAGTGTGGGAAAAACCTTGGTGGGATTTGTGACCCACAATATTCACTCACTAGCCAATGAATATATATTACTTACAATGAGGGGCTTGCACATGCAGGAAGGCTAGCAGCCTAGAGCTCACTGCTCAAGTATAAAACAGAAGTCTCACTTACTTACAAAATGGATTATCAAAATCCAATACAATGTACTGCTTCAGATCAGCATCAACTATGTCAGGTTCAGTATTGGTTTAAGCTCAGTCTATAACCAAAACCTTCGCTATCAACTATATCACCTTATATAAAATATTATCTATATTCTCTCACTCTCATCATATCCTCTCATATCAAAATAACCTATAAGATCTCATACATATATATGAGTCTTTTACAATATGCCATGTCGGCGTTTACAAGAGATAATTACAATGTAAAACAATAAACAAAAGTTTATTCCATGTCGGCTTGAGTGTCAGTAAGCATTATTGCCATTATCAGTGAAGTGCCTGTTGGTGTATGTAGAAGTCCATTGCCGGTGTCGATAACTGCCAATGGGTTGCCAGGTGATTGCTAGTTGGTTGTCATCAATGACAACATCAACTATTCTCATAAGAGTGTAGAATGCCAACAGAATCTGAGGATGAAGAGAATGACGACATAATGTTTGTAGTTGTAAAGGAAGAAGTGTCTAACAAGAAAGCCCTTGTCTCACGCACTAACAACTCTAATGAGTGGATTATTGATAGTGGGTGTTCTCACCACATTGTCTCTGGAAGAATATGATGGAGGTGTTTTTTGGTTTGGCAACGATGCACCATGCTTGGTGAAAGGTAAAGGATCCATCTCACTGAATGGAAAGAGCAGTGCGGATCATGTCTACTGGGTAGAAGGTCTTAAGCATAACCTTTTGAGTGTTTCTCAGCTAAATGGCAAAGGACTCATTCTGGAGTTCAAAGGTGGAGTCTGCAATATAATTGGAAAGAGTGGTGAACTTATTACCACCGGTAAGCAGACCAAAGGTAACTTATTTCAGTTGAATGCCAAGATTAGTCAGTGTCTGATGGCAAAGTTTGATGATAGTTGGATATGGCATAGGAGACTGTCATATAAATTTTGACAATATTGTAAAAGCCAGTAAGATCAAGGTAGTAAGAGGATTTCCTTTGCTGAACAAATCGGAGAATTCTTTGTGCAGAGAATTCCAACTTGGGAAGATGTCTTCCTCAACTTTCAAAGGTAAATCTTTTTTAGCATAGAACTTACTTGATCTTGTGCACACTGATCTATGTGGTCTAATGAAAACTAGAAGTATTTAGGGAGATAGGTATATCATGATTCTTACTGATGACTACTCAAGAATGATGTGGGTCACATTCTTGAAAGACAAGTCTGAGGTATCTAGAAAGTTCAAAGCCTTTAGAGCATTGGTAGAGAAGGAAAGTGGTCAAAGGATAAAATGCCTAAGAACTGATCAAGGAGGTGAATTCACTTTTGATGAATTCAACAAGTACTGTGAAGAGAATGGTATCAAGAGGCAACTGTATGCCCCAAGGACACCACAATAGAATGGCATAGCAGAAATGAATAACAGGACTATAGTTGAAGTGGCCAAAATGATGCTGATCCAAGGAAAGGCTGCTCACACTTTTTGGAGAGAAGCGCTGAGCACTGCAGTCTATACTATGAACTGGGTACTCATCATGAAAGGTAAAGATAAAACCCCTTATGAGTACTAGACTGGGAAGACTCCCACTGTGAGTTATTTTGAATTATTTGAAAGTAAGTGCTATATCAAGAGAGGGGAGCATCTGAGCAAGCTTGATGCTAAATGTGATGAAGGAATATTTCTAGGATACTCCACTAAAAGCAAAGCTCCTAAGTGCTACAACAATAGGACTCAGAAAATTGTTGAGAGTATCAATGTCAGGGTTGATGAATCCCCTGAGAAACCTGAGGAAACCAGCAGCGAGCAAGTGGAAGATGAACTGGATGTAATCTTCTGGGAATCGGTTAAGAAAGAAACAAGCAAAGACCTCAGTGTTCCTATATCGGTAGAAGTTGCAGTAGGTGAAGAAGAATATGGAGAAGAAAAAGAAGAGGAAAAGCAAGTAGAACCAGATAGAGTCATTCCTAGATATGTGAAACTACATCATGATCTGAAGCAGATCATAGGAGATAAAGATGCAGGGATACTCATGTTGTTCATAAAAAATGAATAACTCAAGTTCACCTGCAATTGATCTATGAAGTAGCCAATTCAATCTATAAAGAACCTCAGGGCTTGGACAACATGACAAGGATATGAATCCTTCTACTCTTCAGGCTCTGCAAAACCTAGGCGGGTATACCTTTGATGCTTAAAATTCAAACTCATTGCCCACATATGACAGCATCAATAAAGTAGATAGATCTCATAAACGGTTCAAAAACAAGGAGGATACTGTAGATAGGCTAAATCCACATTGACAACTCAATAATGTTTGAATCATGAGATGGAGGGACACTACCATAGAATAGAAAACAAAAGATATTCTAATTTTGGATTTTTAAATCTCTGAGAAAACCCCAAAATCTGCAAGATCGGTGCCTTATCCAAGGGCAACAAAGTCATACATCAGACTACAAATGAAAACACTCATTGCAAATCCATCTTCATTATTAAATATTCCTGCATAAATGCATTACTAAGATCGTTCACAAAATCATCAAATCTTGAAACTATGTTCCATTATTCATGATTTATTACAGAATTTAAATTCTTCCTTGAAGAATCCCTACAAATAATCACAACTATCTCCTTGAGATAACAAATTTCATCCTCCTTGAGGATTTGATTTGAATAAAATGGAAATACAAATCTAGAGACAATCTTGTGTGAATTTATGTATGCCTTACATACATATAAATTTGCAACAGAAAACACCTATAGCATGAAAATAAGACTCCATTACTTGAAAGTGGACATTACACTACAAATTTGAAGCTAACCTAGAATTGGAAACCAAGAAATCTAGAGCATTTTCATAGAATTCTGGAATCATTACAATTGAGAAGAAATGGGAATAAGAAGGAGAGGGAAAAAGATCAGATTTGCATAACACACTGCCAACTGTCTTCTCTTCCAACTGAAATTCATTTTCTTCCTCTTTCCCATGAAACTTCTCTCAAAATATCCCAAATTTGTTAAAATTAACTACATGATTCTATTCCTTATCCCAAGAGCTTTCCAATGATATATAATACTTGATATTTTGGACAAAAATGAGCCTTTGAGCGAATTAATCCTCAATATATACACATCATTTAAATTTTTGAATTTTTTATATAGTTTGCACTATATATTTAACTTTGATTTTTACCAATTTTTGGCTCCTGATGCCCTGCCACATGGCAGCCTTTGATTCACTGATGGGGTCCACTAGGTGCCACCTTGGATGACACCTCATCAATTTGCCACGTGTCCACCACGTCACTACCAGATGTATGCCACATGTCTGCTTGCTTGTCGGCCACATCATTGCCATGTCGGTGGGACCCGCGAGCTGGACCTCCACCTGGACTGCCATGTCATCTTTCACCATTTCGCAATGACTAACGAGCATGCATCTTTCCTTCACGAATCCACGCGCACCGTTGGATCTCGCCGAACATGCTCGATCTTTAGCCTTCATTTTTCGCACATACTTTTCGCTATTTTGCAAAGGGTATTCTTCAAGCATCTTCCCTTCGCGAATCAACGTGCACCGTAGATCTACGACAAACTTGCTCACCGGTTAAGTCTCCCTTTCTCTGCAAAACTCGCTTGCCTCAGGATCTATGCCTACGTGGGGTCCACCTAGTCGCCACTCAGCCTCCTTGGTCACTTTGGGAAGTGCACCCACGCACATGGGGTCCACTTGGGTGCCCAACCGGCACCATCTGTCAAAAGCCTTTGAGCTTTGACATTATACTAGTGTGGACTGTTGCTTTTAAATACGAAAAACTTGCATCGCCCAGCCAATGTGGGATAATGCCTTATGCGTGGAACTGTGCATGTGCTTGGATTTCAAATGTAGGGAGGAGTTGCTCTCTTCGTTAGCACCTTTCTTGGGAGTTTCAATGCTGCCCTTTTACCTCATGCGCAGGGATGATAACAGCTGCAGATTGCATTGATATTTTTAATGTTTCCATTGCTTTTCCCAACCATTCCCATGGCTCACGGCAGGGGATACTCTGACATTAAACCTGAAATTTTAATGGTGCCCTTCATGCCATGCTACATTAGATTTGGTGACACACCCAACAACCACACCATCTACCATTTTTCATTTACTTGGAAATGTTCAATGTGCCCCTTTACATTTGCTTCAAAATTTTGGCATTTACAGCTGCCAACGTAATTTGCTTGAAAACTTTAATTGCTTTGCTTTGAAAAATTTTATGTTTCTCCACCATGGCAGGAAGAGGAGGATGCTAGCAATTTACACCTGCCATTTGCTTTTGTTTGGGGCTTCAATGCCTTCCAAAACCACACAAGGGTATGAATTTGTTACTATTGCTAACTTCACCTGCCAAATGCCATTGCATTTTCTTGAAAATTTTAATTTCCTCCCACACATCCATCTACCACACAAGGGGATTGTTGCAATTGCATTTGTTTAAAGTTTTCAAATGTTTCCTCTTTCTCCATGGTGCAGGGAGAACATTGCAATGTTTTGGAATTTCTCTGTCTTTTAACTGTTGCGTGGGAGGACAATGGCATTTTCACCTGCCAAAGGTATTTGTTTGGGAACTTTTAATTTGCCCTCCACCAATGCCACACACAGCGAGATGGGAGATGTTGGGAAGGTTGTAGACTTTGGGCTTTACACTTGCCAATGGCATTTGCTTGAAAGTTTCTAATTGCCCCCTCTGAACTTCTACACTGCCACTCCAAATGATTGCAGGGAGGATATTGCAATTTAATTGCATTTGTTGTTCGCTGTGCTGCCCATTTACCACTTTGCTAAAGGTTCTAATCCATCAATTGGATTTTCTAAGAGTTTTTAATGGCTGCCCAAATCAGTCCATGCATTACTGGGTAATGTGGCATTTCATTGGAAATATAGCCAGCAACATCTATTTCATCAGACACTTTTTTTTTTAATGGCTTATACACTTTCATTTCAATTATATGTCCATCAATCCATAGAAGATAAGAAAAATCAAGTTGCCTCTCACTAAGACAAGTTTCCAAGTACATTTACTGGTATTGATATGCATCACAATGAATTAAGACCATTTTACCATAAAATTAAAGCACGGGCCTGAGCCAGGTTGGGCCCCAAACTGGGTCAGACTAAAAAAAAATTCATTTTCATTCAACTAACCTTTGAAAATACTTCAAGAACCTTGAACATACCTCTGGAATCGATCGGCACCATTTTTAGATCATCAAACTGAGTTTTACAACTTTCAGGCACTTGCGCCACATTTTTCGCATTTAATCGTGAAGACGTAATTTTCAAACCAGTCAAAACACCTTTCTGGACTTCACCATCTGACAGGCGTGTACTCTGATATACAAACATGAACTCTACCAAACGGTTTCTCAAGATGAATCCCGAGCGATGAGATATTAATGGTCAAAAATGACCAACTGGCTTTGTCGGCACTGCGGACCTAATGAAGTCAATGCGTAGGCAACCCATGATGCTTGTCTTAAAAATATCAAACGATCTCCGTAGACCCTCAAATTTAAGGCATAGGTACCTTGAAGTACATATCAAATCTTAGAATACTCAGTTTGACCGGGAAGCTAACTGGGTGCAAATGGTGCACTCATGAAAATGGCTACTTTAATTGATGCGGCAATGAAAGTACGGATCACTGAAATAGATGGCTCAAGAAACCCTTTTGAAAACCGATCAAACGGATTGGCAGAGGCTTGAAATTTGAAACATAGCTTGTAATTTATACCAAAAATAGCCCAAAACAAACATTCTAACATGACAATCACCGGGGCAACTTTTGCACTTATGCAAAACAAGGCTCCGACTAGCAGCTGAAACAGGGACTTGTCAAACAACACAAACTGCAAACGGATTGAGGTTGGCAAACTGAGCAAATCTATTCATAAGGACTTGAAATTTTGCATGCTAACTCACATTTATGCATAGAGTTGAATCCATTTTGGAATTATTCATGATGATCAACAGGGAAAAATATATAAGCACTCAAAGTAGGCTACTTGGTAAAATCTGCATATGTGCCTAAAAAGCACTTTCAGCTCACCCCTTGAAATGGGTACCTGATAAAATGATCCAAACTGAAAACTAAAAGTTGCACAACACTTCATTAGCTAAATGAAAGGTGTCGGACACATTTCCCAAGCCTTACCCTTTGAAAATCACCTAGCTCCATTTTACCCTCTCTCTAACTAGGCCATTCAAACTGACTCATTTTATGATCATTTGGAAATGCAGAGCAAAATTTTTGAAATGGGCCTCTAAACTTGACTCAAAATTAATGAATCCCAACAACTCACAAGAAGAAAGGTGAAAGAAAACTCTTGCATGATTTCTAAATTTGAGCCTAAGACCACTAGAGAGGCACTTATAGATGAAGATTGGATTAAGGCAATGGAAGAGGAGCTGGACCAGATAGAAAAGAATGCAACATGGTCTTTGGTACCCAAACCAGAACACAAGAATGTCATAGGTACCAAATGCATCTTCAGGAATAAGCTGAATGAAGAAGGCAGGGTTGTAAGGAATAAGGAAAGACTTGTATGCAAGGGATATGCTCAGGAAGAGGGAGAAGACTATGGAGAAACCTTTGCCCTAGTGGCTAGACTGGAAGGTGTTCAAATGCTACTTGCATTTGTAGTATTTAAGGGATTCAAGGTATACCAGATGGATGTGAAGTCTTTATTCTTGAATGGAATCCTAGAAGAGGAAGTGTTTATTGAACAACTAGATGGGTTTGCCTTATCAGAATATAGTAACATGGTGTGTAGATTACACAAGGCCCTGTATAGAGTGAAACAAGCACCAAGGGCATGGTATGAACGGTTACACTCTCATCTTGTGAAGATAGTATTTTAGAGAACAAGTGAGGACATCAACATCTACCTGAAATCTGAAGGTGATCAGATTTTGATCTGTGAAGTGTTTGTAGATGACATAATCTTTGGAGGAGATGATGAAATGAGCCATGCATTTGTAGATGAAATGAAAAAAGAGTTTGAGATGTCTCTTATTGGAGAGATAAAGTTCTTCATTGGTCTATAGATTCAGCAGATGAAAGAGGGTATCTTTACTACCCAGTCCAAGTATGTCAAAGAGCTATTGAAGACCTTTGGCATGGAGGAGAGCAAACTGGTTGGTACACTGATGGTGACCAAATGCAAATTGACTAAGGAAGATTATTCAACATTGGTGAATGAGAAGGAGTACCGGTCAATGATCGGTAAGCTGCACTATGTGGTACACAATAGACCGGATATGTCTCATGTAGTGGGCATTGTGGCTTATTTTTCAGAAAAGTCCAAGAGAATCCCACTTGGTAGCAGTCAAGAGGATTCTTAGATACCTAAAATGGACAATTGATTATGGATTGTGGTATCCATACAATGGTTATTTTAATCTCAAAGTATTTACCAATGCAGATTGGGCATGTAATGTGGACGACCAAAAGAGCACAATCGGTGGAGCGTTCTTTCTTGGTGGAAGACTAGTCTCATGGACGAGTAAGAAGAAGAGTTGTATTTCCCAGTCTACAGCTAAAGCAGAGTATGTGGCAGCATTTATGAACTACACTCAAGCAATCTGGATGAAACATGTATTGGATGGTTTCAAAGTACCTATATCTGAACCGGTGAGTATATTTTGTGACAACATAAGTGCAATAAATATTTCCAAGAATCTGGTATTCCATGCTAGAACTAAGCACATTGAGCTCAAGTATCACTTCTTGAGAGAGAAGGTTCAAAACAAAGAGGTTGTATTATAACATGTTTCTAGTAAGGAGCAGCTAGCAGACATATTCACTAAGCCCTTACCGAAGACTACATTTACCTATTTGAGAGACGAATTAGGGGTTCTACCCCTTCATGAAGTAAACTAAAGTTGTGTGCTCCACATCAGTTAGGTACTACAGTATCAAATCTTTCAGGATTGATGTGTTGAAGGATGCTACTCCATAGGGGGAGTAGCATAGTGGAGCTTGGAAGCTTGTGCCTCCACTTTGGCATTGTTGTCAAAGGGGGAGAAGATATCTGATGTATGGGGGAGAAGATATATTATGTAAGGGGGAGAAGATATCTAATGATGAAGATATATGGAAGAATGCACACTGACCAATCCAGATGGTGGTGGTTGTGATCTTTGAACCAATATATGTTAACCAGTATATGTTATTAAGCATGGTGCAGATACTGAGCAATGATACACTGAGTATTGCCATCAATGCCAAAGGGGGAGATTGTTGCCATATGATGAAGCAGTGACAATGTATGTTGTCATTGATGTAAACAAGTGCAGGTGAACCAGTATGAAGAATTGGAAGAGGTTTTTATTGATGTTCAAGTAGGAGAACCGGTATGAAGGGATGAAGTGGACCGGTGTCAGGATTTCACTAAGTGTGACTACCAGTTGGTAGTCTCAGCTCTAGGGTTTTTGATTTGGCAATATAGCTTGTGCAATTCAACCGGTGACATTCTGTGATGATTTGGCTAAGAGATAAGGATGAGATCGAGATGTCACATCAGTTTTGTGCACGTGAAGGATTTCCTTGAGGATCTTGCATGTGAAGATCGATTGGATTAAATGTCTACCTCAGGAATCAACATTCTTCTTAGCGGAATGTGAAGAGAGTGTGATGGGTTACTGATTTCCATATGCGGTGAAGAATGGATGACACAAAATGACTTGTGATCTATTTGAGATTGTTTTATTCTATGCAAAATGTTTGAACGGTCAGGATTGGACCGCTTGTAATTGTAAACCTAAAATGTTTAGGGTTTAGGGTTTATGCTACCAACCTAATTTTTGTCTATAAGGTCGATGGTGTTTGTTATTGTTTGTGTTGGAAAATATTGTGTTTGTATTCGAGTGATGAGGTACTTGCCAGACTAGTGAGTGGAAAACTGTAGAGTGTGATTGCAGAGTAGAGGAGCTGAAAAGGATCTTCCTTAGCATGTAGTGTTGTTATCAGATCAGAGCTTTACTTGTTGTCTTCTAACCATTTCAACAGTATGAAAATCCCTTTATCAGGTAGCTTTAATAGGCTTATTGCAAATCCTCTAACCAAGTGACTCAAGATCATTGAGTTATTCAAATCCTCTAGCGAGGTAACCTTTAATAGGGTTTCAACCTTTAACAGGGTATATAGCCATCCCTTAATCGGGTGATCTTTAACAGGATCAGTTCCTAACAGAACCTTATTGTAAAGTCTTTAACTAGACTAGGCTCCTAACAGAACGAGCTTCAAAAGAGTTCAAAAACATGCTTGTGGGTATTCATCCCCACCGTGGTTTTTCCCATTTGGGTTTCCACATGAAAAATTTGTGTGTCATGAGTTGTGCATTTTTCATGTGATGATTAAGCAGTCTTTGTTTAGGTGAATATGTATGCAAATCTAATGGTTATGGTATTACTAATTTAACACATGCATGAGTATATTGGTGAAGTAGTTATCAAGTGTTGAATGTTATTTGAATTATTCAGTTTTACTAGTTTAGCTGTCTGAAGTCTTACTGTGTTTAACTAGTATTGCCATGGTTAAGTTCAGTGATGAAGACAACCGGTTAGCATTGTTTTAACTTGATAAGTTGTTGAGAGTTTTTGTATGTACTGATTCACCCCCGCTCCTCTCAGTATTAATTAGGGTATTTGTTGTTAATCATCATTCATCATATAAATGTCGACACATTACAGATATACATAAATAACAAAATGAATTTTTGATTGCCGAATCTCCCAATGATGTCAGTCTCCTATACTGGTACTCATAGAATCCTTCCTACCGGTGAATATGTCTGTTGGTGTCGGTGAAGTGTCTATCACTGAAGTACCAAACCAAAGAATGAAGCAGGAACATGTTGCCATCAATGAAAACATATGAAACCAATCAAATGAGTATCAATTGCCAACAAATTAGATGATTTGGAATTAGATGAAATTAATTGATATTCAAATTTGGGGAAATATGAATTTGAGAGAAGTGAAATTAGATGAAATTATTTGAAATTTGAATTTGGGGAATTGGAGGAATAAGTTAATTAATTTAAATAATTTAAAAAATATATATTTAAACATTAGAAATGGAATTAATTAAATAATAAAGATTATTTAATTAATATTTAGAAAAGGGTTAATTGATTAATTAATTAAGGAATAGAAATTGAATAATTAGTAATGTTAAAGGGTGGTGATTAGAAGAAATAACTAGTTTAATCAAACAATTAAATAGATGAATAATTAGTGTATGATCAATGAGACATTTTTAGGTGTCTACATTTGCCCCTCTTTGAGACAATGTCGGAACGACGTTGTTTCAAAGAAAATAAAAAAATTATGCCCCAATAATGGGGGTAGGATGCCCCCTCGAGAGATTGTTTGTGCATTGACAACATGAATGATCTCTTGAAAGAAGAAGAATGTTAGATGAAATATGAAGAATGATTAATTGATGACATGAATGGGTTTGATTAGAGAAAATAAATGTTTCAAGTGATTTGTAGATTGATTGAATGATAAGATTGATAGGATTAGTGGGATTGATAGGATTGATTTGATAAAGATAAAGTCTGCTTTCAGGTTGGACACATCCTATATCAGACAAAATGATCAAAAGGTCTGGTTTTAGGAAAGATACATCTTGTATAAGACAAAGATAGATGATCACGTGATAAGGATAGATTGTCGATTGATAAGACTTGTTTAGTTTGATTGCAGATGTTTGGTTTAAGATGGCCATACAAAAGAAGAATAAAGTACTTCAGAAGGTGAAGACACTGCTATTAGATATGCTACCTATAGCTACAGTGTCAACCGATGCAGCCATCCACATTCAACTGGATGAACTCCTTAATCAAATAGAAACATCCGGAGTTGATGCATCTAAGTATTTGAGCAAGCTAAAAGACAAGGAGCTTACTGCAAAAATGATAGAAGAGGTACAGAAAGCTCTAGCTATTGGCAAAGTCAAACTTGTCAAATTCATTGCTGAGTTGTCCCCTCAACTCAAGCACATTCTTTATTTATTTCAGAAACTCTGTACATTTTCTACATTCATTAAAGACATTAAGAATAAAACTGATGCAATGGAGAAAGAGATCACCAATCTCTCAAATAAGTTGACCCCAGAGCCCAATTCAGTTCAGAATTTTTATACCAAGCTTCAACACCTCATGGCTCAACAATTGGAACTAAGAAATGAAGAACATAAGATCAAGATGGATATAATGACACTCTAGACATAATCCTTCCTCATCTTTCATCAGTCCAAGAACAGATTAACCGAGCAACACGGCTATCTACTACACAAGAGGGAAGCACTCTTGATGGCTTAATATCACTATTGGCTGATATTCAAGCACAAAATTCTTTAATGGAAAGTGTAAAGGATGCACTCTCTGTTACTCTCACCAATGCCTAGAAAAAGTACAAATCCATTTTTGACCAGTTACCACCCCCGGATGGAAATTAAAGTTTTTGATGTTTGTCAAAAAGGGGGAGTGATACAATATATTTGGGGAGTGAGATATATTTGGGGTGTGATACAATTTTGATCAGTATTGAGAATGATATAGTATTCAGAGTACTGTATATAGGGGGAGTATACCGAGTAGAGTATGCAGAGTATCCAAGGATAGTAAGCATAGCACACAAGCACAGAACCGAGCATGCAAAAATCAGAGTTATGTACAGTATAATGATAAGGGGAGTATATCTGAATATTCTATTTCATTGACTATTGTATATACTGTCAAGTATAGTCATTTTGCAAAGTATATAGATTTTTGAGTTATGACTTTGAAAGTAGTTTTTGTCAAACATCTCAACTAATGTCAAAAGGGGAGATTGTTACTACTTATCAAGTTGCCATTAGTTTTTATATTCAAAGTCATACTATATACTCTAGTTGGTTAACACTACCGAATCATGCAGTCAGTATACACAGAGAAGTCGGTATGCATAGTCTAGTCAGTTACAGAGGAAAGCAGTCAGAGAACGCAGTATACACCAAGCTGTCTACCGAGTATCTTTTTATGTCTCCTGAGCAGCAAAGATGACACACCGAGTTGATATACACCGAGTGAAACATGTTACCAAATTCATTGAACCTGGACATGCATATGAAAACGTGTTACAAGATCGAGGCACATCTAACCATTATCACATTGGAAATTGCACTAGAAGATTGTGTATGATTTTGAGATCAATCTAACCAATGAAATATTTTGTATAGTTATTCATTCGAGGAATCATGTTTGTAAGATCAAAGCAATGAATTGGATCACCGTCTTAAGAGATCTATTTATACAGCATGAGTTAAGAGTTAAAGGTGTGTGCATGAGTGTAAGAAGACTGTTACAGAGACACAAAGGTCACCAAGAAGGTTTTTCAGAGAACAGTCAAAGAACAGAGTAAACAGAAGGGTTTACCGAGTTACTATTTGGGTTACCGAGGTATGCTATAAGCAAGGTAATCTATTCTGAGCACATAGAATCTGCTATAACATTTCAAATGTAAAGTTGTAGATATCTGCTATAACTATTCTGTTTATGCATAACAGTAAAGTTATTATTCAAGAAAAGTTTTGGAGTACTGATTCACCCCTCCCCTCTCAGTACATTAGCTTTCCATATTGGGCCTAACAGATGAAGCAGATGATTGAATTGATGGATCAGAAGATTGAATTGATTGATTAGTCAGAAAAAGATGATTTGGAGTGAAAAAGGGAGATTGAAGAGTTAACTGAGTTAACTAATTAGATAACTGGTTTGATCAATCATTTTGATTTTCAACATGTGTTGTAGGATTTTGAAATTGAATTTGATTTTCATTTTCAATTTAGATTTGAATTTGGACTTTCAAATTCTGAAATGCACATGAAATTAACTGAAATACGGATTTGGTGAAATGTGAATTTGATGATTTGGAATTAGATGAAATTAATTGAAATTCGAATTTGAGGAAATATGAATTTGAGAGAAGTGAAATTAGATGAAATTATTTGAAATTCAAATTTGGGGAATTGGAGGAATAAGTTAATTAATTTAAATGAAATTATTTAAATATTAGAAATAGAATTAATTAAATAATAAAGATTATTTAATTAATATTTAGAAAAAGGTTAATTGATTAATTAATTAAGGAATAGAAATTGAATAATAAGTAATTTTGAAGGGTGATGATTAAAATAAATAATTTGTTTAATCAAATAATTAAAGAATTACTTAATTAAATCAACGAATAATTAGTGTATGATCAATGAGACATTTTTAGGTGTCTACAGTCAGTACAGGTGCCGGAATTCATAATGAAAGTTGTATAGGTTTATAACCTCGATACCAGGCAATGTGTAGATGCTAATGAAAGACCTGTGATTGACTTATCACTGAATATGTTGGCCTTGGTATTTACAATTCCCACTAGGAGGAAAGTATTGGTTGAAGGGGAACAAGATGGTGAAAGAGAATGAAACCAAAACATGAACCAATGCGTGAAAAGGATGAATGAAGAATGGCTTGAGGAGGAGAGAAAGACAGGCTTGAAAGCAAATGAAATTTTGAGGCAGGATTTCAAAGAACCACAAAGAGATTAAATCATAATGCTTAGCAAGGTGTTTGGTAAACCTACATGTAGACACTTTCAGCCATGGATGTGCTCATTCATGCTAATAATTTTGGATGGATGACAGTATTATGACTGGGCTCAAATTTTGTAAGATAACATCAAAGCCCAAATTAGAGAAGTGCATAATACAAAGAAATTCTTCTTCACGTCTTATGTTATTTGGGTTGGAGCTAGATTAGGTCAATTTCTCAAGCTACAGACTGAGGGTAGATTTGGGGAAGAAGAAGGACATAATGTTGTATGGGAGTATTATACACAATTACCATTGAAATAATTTAGGTTACATTATAATAGAATCAATGATGCATTCGTGTTTCCTGTGATACCAGATTTAGGCTAAGCAAGGAGGCGATGGAGCTAGTAAAGAAGTGGGGGTGTTGGTTTATACAAAATTCCTAATCTACTTATTTGAGAGAAAGTGGGTTCACTGGAGAACCATTTTTTTCCTAAATACTGTACAGATAGAGTGATTTTGTTGGAACACACAAGATAGATGGTGCACCTGCAAAACTTACTAGCATCAAGATATAAGACAGGTGTTACAGGTGAAGACTTCCCTTTGAATTTACCATACTTTTCATGCCACAAAATTCATGTGGCATAGGTTACTGAGCAAGAATTGCATGATCTACAGCTAAAGCCTTTTAATTATTCAAGATATTTTTATGATCCATATAATAAATTAAAAGGACTAATGCCAAAGGTATATGAAGGACATCAGCTTGCCATGGAGGATTTTTTGGCCAATATCCAGGATATCTTTGAGGCAAGGGAGAAATATTATCATCGCCTCACTATTCCATAAATAAGAGATTTTGGTATTGAAACTAGTATACCTAAACAATTGCATGATGATGGTATTTTGTTAGATCCGGTGTATAAGGATGCAGGGGTAGATAAGAGGTCTCTCCCTCCAATCAGATGGTCACAACAAGAGGTAGTAAATATTGGTACAATTTCTCAAGTGATAATAGATAGAACAAGAAAGTGGGTAAGTTTGAGGATTAAACTAGCTACTTCCAAAGGTAAAAAAAAAATATCCCTATTGATAATTCTTAATCTAGGGTACATAAGGAGTATACAAGAAGAACTAGATCAGAGTCAAGGAAGAATACCTCTACAACTCCTGATGAGGAAGCCGAAATTT
Organism: Cryptomeria japonica; assembly: GCF_030272615.1. Lineage (NCBI taxonomy): Eukaryota > Viridiplantae > Streptophyta > Pinopsida > Cupressales > Cupressaceae > Cryptomeria > Cryptomeria japonica. The sequence goes on from NC_081407.1 coordinate 526,379,698, forward strand.
ATTTTACTACGCAAGAAATGAAGCAAAAAGTGGATGAGAAAATGAAAGAATCAGAATATCTAGCAAAACAAGCAAGCTTGGGGATTGCAGTGGGCCTAGGGGCCAAACCACAAGCGGAGATTCATCCTATTAGGTCTGCTATTGAGGTTTTTACAGCAACAACAGGATAGCCTTCTCAAGAGGCTCAACCCTCTAGTGCCTCCACTGTTGCTACAACAACTACTACTCCTACTACTACTGCTACTACTACTACCACAACAACACCATCAACCACATCAACCGCGTCTATTGCTGCAACCACTTCAACACAACCTCCACCATTAGCTACAACTACTACTCCATCTTCTATTGTTTCATAGATTCCTACACCTACAATGACTCCTACAACTAAAATAGTAACTATTCATAATGCAAAGTCTGACTCAGACCAAGAGGAGGTTGAGACAATTCCAAAGAAGGTCGAACCAAAGAAGAGAAAGAGAATGACTCCTTCTAGTGCGAAGAAATGAAAGGAGCTTGTCATACAAAAAGTATCAAAACTTTTACAGGTAGCTCCTATGGATGTAGATGATCAGGGTCTACAAGGACAACAACATGATGAAGAGAAGGAAATTGATCAAAAACAAGTTGAGGAGCATGATGAAAGGATGGTTCTTATTCCACAAGATGTAGAAAATTTGTTCAAAGATATAGCAAATGGAGATAAGGAACAACAAATTCAAGATCCAACTAAGGGCTTCAATGAGAAAGTGAGCAAGAAGTTAGAAGAATATCAACAACAGTTGTATACTGATGGTACTCTACAAGAAAACTTGGCTCAACAAGTACTTCAATACCAACAACTTTCTATACTAGTGCTTCCCACTTAGGAAGAGGTCCAAGCTCCTCTAGATACATAGGTTGAAGAAGAAGAGAAAAATGAGGAAGAGTCATTACATGAAGCTGGAAGGATGACTATGCAAATAACAACTGAAGAAGAGAACACAAATGGGGGAACACCATAATGGCTAACCTTCACTTTTGATAAGAAATATAAGTAGTGTTGCCTAAACTCACATTGCAAAAATCCATTAGAGAGGATACAAAGAAAACAAAGAAGGCTAAGACAATTCACCATTTGCCTAGGACTAGCTCTAGTGAAGTAATTGTCAATATTGTAGCTCTTGTGGACACATAAGGAGAAGGCCCTTCAAAATACCAAGTGTCATAGGTTAGGATGGGAAAGCAAACAAAGTGGGGAGAGCTTGATACTTTTGAGTTTTCTACTAGCACAATAAGGAGTAGAATGGAGAAAGAACATAGTTCCAAACTACAGGTAAAGGCACAGTTAGATCAGTATAAACAATTACTTGTGGAAATGGGGAAGCCTTTGGATTCAAGAATAGATGACACGTTGCCTTCCACATCATTTTTGCTAGAGGGTGATGTTAGAACTTTGATTGAAATGAGGAAAGTATCTATCACTACAAAATCTTAGGTGAAATAGAATGTTTCAAAGGTAAGACTTTTCCTATAGCATACAAAAGATATTTATTAAAAGATCGGAGAAAGCAATAAGAGATTGTTCAAAAAATTAGGGAGTGAGGATCAAATACTTTGCCAAGCAATGTAAAAATTTGAATAAAATATTAGCCTTGGGTGAAGAAGTGATTAAAAATGAAGATTTGTTGGGAGGAGACAATTTTGGTAGTTTACAATCTTGCATTTTTATAATAGAATTTAACATAGAAGTTCTTGAGTAGTGTAAATAAAAGATATTGGAGACACATGCTCCTCTTTTTAAATCGCTTGGTAAGTATGTGAATTTTGTGAAGAATCTGTTAGGAGCATATGGTCATGACATTTTGAAAGACAGACGTATGAAGGAAGGTATAGTGCTTGATCAATGGGATCAATATGCGGCTTATGATTTTGCACCTACAACGATGTTTAATTCAAAGTTAATGGATAGGTATTCATTTTTTACTTCTCAGTGTATACATGCAAAAGGAGTAATTGATAATTTGGTTAGTAGATGGGAGTAGGCAAAGCAAAGTTTTAAGAAGTCTGAGTTCCGGATTTCGTATGTTGTTGATCCTCATGTAGATAAACTTGCATGTTTTGTTAGTAACTACAAGAGCTATAAAAAGAAGTAAATGATGAGCACATAGTTACCGTACATGCAATTTTGAGAGTTTTTGAAGATATTTTTGGTTGCCACCAGAGCTGAGAGTTCAACTACTGTGCAATATAAACTTCAGTTTTTGGGCAAATTTTGCATGGTTGTAATGGCCAATTTAGACAACACATGCTTCGTAGTGATAGTTAATTAGTAGTTTCACTAGAGTTTAAGGCAGAGACTTGTATGTCAATTGTGACTCCTTTCTTTTATAGCACTTAGTTTAGATAGCTTCAATTCCTAGAATTTAGGACATGAATCTCTATAAATTAGAGATTTTGATTCATTGTAATGGTCCATGAATTGATGATTTGAGGTTCATTTTAGAGATTCCATTAGAGATTTTACGCAGATTTTTATAAGTTTAAAATTTTCTGTGATATCTTTGAAGTTTAATACAAAAAGAAGCTTGTGGATTGCCCAATCTGCTTGTGTGTTCTATATGGTTGTGTTCTTCATGATCTGGTAACTTCTATCATTTGAATCAGCAACTAGTTCTTTTGGATGCTTTATAATTTTATGAATCATATTGCACATGTAAATTTTATATGAGGATTAAATTGATAGGATGATGACTGGCTGGGTGATATTCATTTCCATTGGTGTGTGAACTTGTCTGACTTTATATACTTTTTGGGGCTCGTTGTTTGAATGTTGATTTAGTGATATTGATAATATTTGGATTACAAAATTCTAACTGTGTGGATCATTCAGTTGTTAGTGTATCAATTTCATTTTTATTCCCTTATTCCTCTGATCTATCTTTTGCTATTTATTTTGAGAGAATCTAAATCAGAAAATACAAAAAAAAAAAAGGTAATTTGTAGTTGTTTCAACCAGCAGGTCCCTTGACAGGTACAATCATATAAACCACTGATTTTCCCATCACCATAGAGACTCGACTACAGAGACCTTGGAGTAGTTAGATTCCCAAAACTTACTTCTTTTCAGGAGAGGTGGTGAGTGTTCACATAAACTACCTGACTATTGGTGAGTGTGTCAAAACACTCATCAACAAAAATTGGCACTAGAAGGAGGGCCTAGAAAAATTTCTCCTAACTTTCAATTGCACGGTCACAGTATGACCTAACATGGTACTCCCAGTAGCTGGAATTTTACCATTCACACAACCCAACCTCAATTACGAACAAGATGAAATAATTTCCCAACTATACTCTCTTGCTTGGGATAGTAGAAGGAATCATAGTGATTGGTTATGAATACAAAAAGTCCTTGACAATGAAAGGCGGAAGGGTATATGCATAGGAGCTGAGGCACAAAGGTAACTCATTGCCCAAAGAAACCTTCAACCACATCCTCAACAACCAAGAAATTTAGACACTAAGCTGGAGCATATATTATCTTTCTCTTTGGAGAGGTTTCACAAAGTTATTAGGAGTTATTCTTCCCCATCAAACTTAGTAGAGTTAGGACCTACAACTAGGAAGAAGAGAAACAAAGGTAAAGGATAGTCTTCAATAGACCCACCAGTGCAATAATCCAAATCCAATGTAGAAGACTAGTCGATCACTACTTCTCAACCCATTTCTGCACCCTTCGTAACTCCATATCCACCACTACCACCCACAATGGCCTACTTCAACCAAGATAATACACCATTGGGAAACATACCTGGAGGAACTCATGACCTACCTAGGAATCTAGAAAAATTTTGTAGTAAGTTTTACTTTGGGTGACCTAGGTTTGTAGAAGAGCATATTGAAGTATTTAAGGATGCAGTGGTTCGTAACAACATTCAACATCAAGATGTGGTATCTCAACTTTTCCCATATTCACTTGAGGAGAATGAGTATAATTGGTATCTGACTCTACCAGCAAACTCCATTGATGGCTAGGATCTTCTAGAAAAATCTTTCATCAATCAATTTCGGGTGTATGTCGATCCTGGAACCCTTTAACATCAGTTTGCCTCCCTAAAGAAATTGCCTAACGAACCTTTGACAACTTGAAATACCAACTTCCAAAGGGAATACAAGAGATTACAAGCTCCTTACCAAGTGTCACCAAACATAGCCATTGATTCTTATATGAGGGTCATTGACCCTTGGAGTACGATGTTTATTCAAAAGAGTGTGTCTGAAGATAAAAGGGATACCTTAGAAAAAAATTATGCTTTGGCAATCAACATGAATCAAGAATTAAATCAAGCGCCTAGGGGGATTGGATACAACTTGCCTATAGAAGTAAACCAGGGAAATTACAACAAACTCCTCGATGTACCTTCATCTTTGTTGATAGGGGAGCCAATGATGAATAAGGTCCCCCTTTATTCACCCCAACCATAAGCTAACTAACAATTTGCTACACAAGCTTTTCAATGGCAAAATAATGCCATTACCCCTATCCAAATGCAATACATTAACCAAATACATGGGACAAGACAACAATATGGTAGCTTAAACACAACAAACCAAACCCCAATGTTGGCACTTGAGAGTCAATGGTCACACATATCCTCTGAGGCAGAAGCTTTGAAGAAGATTATTTCACAAGTTACTTTAGATCTTAGTCAACTATAAAAGAATCCCCCTAGAGGATATAACCAATCCCAATCATATAATAATCAACATGGTTATAATAATCAAAATCAAAACCAAAGATATAACTCCAAACCATACAAGAGACAATGGAACATGGGTCCAAACAATGACGGAGTAAATCATGACCATCCTGACGCAAGAGATAACCAAAACAATGTGCAAAGTGTCAATTTGGTAGATATGAATTTACTGACTAATTGGTACAGATTGCATGATACAACATCACATTCAGAAGTCAATTGTGCTCAATTCAAAAAATTGGTTAGGATTACTCAAGTGAATTCGTAGCCGAAAGGGTGTTCTATTGAATAACCAGTGAAGGTCAATACCACAATGTTGGTTGACACATTCCTTTACAAAGAGTTTCAAGCAGAATCTGAAAGTGAACCATGTGTTTACGATGTGCAAACCTTCCAAACTAGAAACAATTACAATCTCAAAAGTCAAGGCAAGGCACCATTGACAGAACCACCTCCCCCAAAAGGTGGATTTGTACCTCCAGATGCAAATGCAAGTAACAATCCTCCTCCTCCTAAATATTTTCAAGGGACACATTCTAGACAAGGACAAGGCCAAGAATATATTGTAAGAGGATCGTATCACATTACCAAGGAGATGGAAAGGACTGCAACAACTATGTCGCTAATGGAAGTGTTAAATATTGTCCCAAAGAAAAGAAGGCCCTTCTCAATAAATAAGAATATTTGGAATCTCAATGAGGTTAAGATGGCTGATTTAAATGAAGTCAATGCTAATAGAAACAATGATGCCATCGAGAAGCCTCCATTCCTACTTATCCTAAAGATATGCGGAAATAATCTACATAACTGTTTGGTAGATTCAAGTGCTTCTAGAAACGTGACGCCTTATTCCATATGTCAAAATATTAGTCTTAATCTAGTGCATAAAAACAACAAAGTGGTACAATTAGACAAGACTGAGGTAAATGTAATTAGGGAGCTAAAAGATGTGTATATTCAGTTGGATGTTGATCCACGCATATCCCGTTACACTGACATTCAAGTAGTTGATATTTCAGAAGTATATGGGATGTTTCTCAACGTTGATTGGTCAAAGACTGTAGGAGGTTACTTTTCAACTTTCTTTACATACTTGTGGCTTCCATGGAAAGGTGTAAGTAACCAAATATGAATTGGCAGTGAGCCCAAGTTGAAGAAACTGGTTACAGATTACGGGGATCCTAATAAAGTAGCATATGTTTAAGTAAGATTGGGAGTTTATAGAGTAAATAAGATTCTCATTTTCTCTTCACCCCCCGTTCCCCAGCTCCATCAAGTGGATGTTGCAGAACATATGGGGAGAATTAAGGATTTCATTCCAGGAATGAAACATGGGATGTGCTTGTTACGAGATAACATGAGAGTACATGATTTACTACTTCCTCAATGATGTAGGATACATCATCAGGAACACTCAGAGATATCTTGCATCCCTTGTCAAAATGAGGTTACAAAGTTGATGAGTCCAATCCCTTGTGAAGATATTAATTATGATACCATACCTAAAGAAAGTGAAAAGTTGAAGTATGAGAGAGCAATTCTTCAAAGAGAGGAAATCAAAATGGAATCTCCCCAGCTAGAGTGGTGTAGAAAGGAAGTCCTTCTAGTTGAAGTAGGAAAGAAGGAGAACGAGGAGACTCGGCCTCCCATGGAGTTTCAAATGGATAAATTCACCTCCACTATGATTGAAGTACTCCCAGAACATGCAAATGAATAACCTCAAATACTAGAAGATGTCAAACTAAAGGGGTAACAACCATTTTTAAAAAGAAATCCTCCCTCATTGATTGTTGAACCCAAGCCAAACAATATAAAGAAATTAAAGGATGAAATTTGGCTTCTAAATTTTGATGGATCCAGATCCAAACAAGGTAGTGGAGTTGGAGCTCAATTACCTAGTCCCAAAGGAAAAAAAAATTTAGCCTCCTATCGACTCCAATTCTCTTGCACCAACAATATGACTGTATACGAAGCCCTAGTTAGAGGAATCCTCTTTGCCCATAAAAAGGAAGCCAAATACTTAAAAGTACAAGGAGATTCCAAGTTGTTGGTTAAGAAAATAAGAAGTCAGTATGCATGTCATGATAAAAGGCTGGCAGCATATAGAAATCGGGTATGGGGGCTGAATGAGGATTTTAATGCTTTCGACATTTAGTTAGTACCCAGAAAAAGAAATAGAATATCATATGCATTGGATGTAGCAGCAAGTACATTGGAACCAGTAAGTCAGTCTCCTCTGAAAATATTTCATGTAGATCTGGTCTCCACACCTATTGTACCTGACAACATCAAGCATTTCTAATTCTTTGAAAATGATAGAAACATCAAAGCTTTCCTTGCTAAATTCTGGTGCTTTTGAGGAGTAGATTATATATGAAGATGATATATCAAACACCACTGATGGAGACTATAATGAATAAATTGTCAATCTCCCCACGAACATAATTCCTAAAGGTATGGTCACTTTAGAGTGTATTTTTTACTCTAATCCAAGGATAAAAGAAAGACTGGCCACTGATTTAGATGCTAGAAAATATGAACCACATAATATTGGTCAAGAATATCAAGAGAAGATAGTTTATATTGGGAAGATTTGCACTTTGAGAGGAAGAAAATCATATAAATCCTAAAGGAATACATTGATGTTATAGAATTGGGATATGAAGACCTGAAAAACATTTGACACATCTATTATTACACATGTTATACCTTTGAGACCCAATATGAAACCATTCAGGAAGAAACAACGATGTGTCAATTTATTGATAGAACCCTTGATTTTGAAGGAAGTTCAAAAATTACTCGCTGCTAGGATTATTTTCCCTATACACCACTCCACTTGGGTTGCTAATCTAGTGCCAATAAAAATAATGGAGAGATTAGACTTTATGTTAATTTTCGTAACCTCAATAAAGCATCAGAGAAAGATAATTATCTACTACCTTCCCTGGATGAGGTGTTACAAATTGTTAATGGTTCACAGATGATGTCATTCCTTGATGGTTATTCTGAATATAACCCAGTGTTGGTGAACCATGAAGATGGAAATTACTACAAAGTGGGGTACTTATACGTACCATAGGATGCCATTTGGGTTGATCCATGTTGGGGCAACATTTTAGAGGACGATGGACATAGACTTCAAGGAATTTATTGATAATTGTGTCATCATATATATGGATGACCTCACCATATTCTCTAAAATTAGGAAAGATCATCCAGACCACCTATGTAAAGTTCTAAAAAGATGTCAAAAGTATGGGATATCCCTTAATCCCAAAAGGAGTGTATTCAGGGTTGTTGAAGGGAAGTTCCTTGGTCACGTGATCTTTAAAAGAGGAATATCCATCGACCCAGACTGAGTGGAAGCATTGTTAAAATTGCAGATGCTCGAGAGTAAAAAATAGATGAAGTCTTTCTTTGGAAAGATCAATTTTGTAAGAAAGTTCATCACTAGGTTTGTGGAAATTGTCAAACCAATGAATGAGATGATGAAGAAAGATGCTAAGGTAGAGTGGAATTCTAAGGCTAAGGAGTCATTTTCACAAATAAGGAAGTCTATTGCAGAGGCTGTTGTACTGACAAGCCCAGATTATACCCTGCCATTCTACATTTATTCTTTTTCTTCTTTACATCTTGGTGTGGTTGTTCTAACGCAAAGGCAGGGAGGTGACGAGAAACAAATTGCTTTTATGAGTTCACCTTTCAAGAATGCTGAGGTACGACATTCTTCTCTTGATAACCAAGCTTTCACCCTGGTAAGTGTAGTTAATAAGTTTAGACATTATATCTAAGGAGCAAGATGTATGTGATTGTAATTGATCAAGCAGTTAAGTCACTACTTATGCAATCAGAGTTGGGGGAATGCCGAGGAAAATGGATGGTCATTCTACAAGAGTTTGATCTACAGATGCATCCAATGAGGTTAGTTAGAGGTTGGGGTTTGTCAAAAGCCATGGAAACTGATACCCCTCATATCCAGTGCTAGCAGTATACATTATAGTCATTCACTCAGGACCCATGGTACACTAACTTGAATAACAAGTGTCCTAAGGGGTTGACAACTACAGAAAGGAGAGCCTTAAGGCTCAAGAGTACCAATTATATGATCAAGGATTTGACAATTTACAGAAAGAACTATGAAGGTATTTACCTTCGATGTCTTGATCACCAGGAAGCTCATAAGATGATAGAGGAATTCCATGAAAAATATGGTACAAGCCATGGGTCAGCGGATGCAACAACACACCATATTTTGAAGGCTGGATACTACTGGCTCAACATTTTTAAAGATACCCATGAACATGTCAGGCATTGTCATACATGTCAAATGGTTGCCTCCAGGGAGAGGAACCCTACCATGCCTCTCCAACTAGTATTCGAGGTAAGACCATTCACCCATTGGGCATTATATTTTGTCGGTGTTGTTAATCCTAACTCGTCTGCAGGACCAAGTTCATTCTAAGTGTAATGGATTACTGCACCCGATGGATGGAGGCCATAGCATGCAATAATGTCAATTTTTTTCTCAATCTCCTTGATGATTATATCATCACCAAGTTTGGTATGTTGTTTTCTCTGGTATGTGACAATGGTCCTGCTTTTACTTTAGCACAATTGATGCAATGGTCATATGAGTACAAGATAGTTTTAAAATTCTCATCTAATTATTATCCACAAGGAAATGGGGTAGTTGAATCCATGAATAAAAACATTTTAGATGTTATTAAGAAGCTACTTGAGAAGAACCCTAGAGAATGGCACAATCAATTAAGATAAGCCCTATGGGCTCATTGCACTAGAGTTAAAGCCACCTTGCGAACTTCTCCATACTATCTTCTCTATGGCCAGAACCCTGTTTTCCCGGTCAATCTACAAATGTGTGTCCCCCAACTGATGAAAGAACTTAGAATTCAGGACCAGGTAGAAGTTTGCCTCTTGAATTTGTTAAAACTTGATGAGAAAAGGATAAATACCCTACAACACTTTCCTAAGCATCAAGTAATCCTTAAGTGATTCTTTGATAAAAGAGCCAAGGTGAAAGCCTTTTGGATCTCTGACTTAGTTCTTTTATGGGATAAAGATAAGGAAAAGAAGGGTGATCACCATAAGTTCAAGATATTATGGTTAGGTCCTTATCCAATTGCTAAAATCTTAGGAAAGAACACCTTCCGATTGAGCTCTTTGACTGGAGAACTTGTACCATTGCCCGTCAATGGTCAATTTCTCAAGAATTATTTTGATTAATCCTCAGTGGAGCTAGATATTTTGTACTATATTAGGTTATTCATGTTGTTTTAGTTAGTTGTTTTGTTGTTGTCTTCTTGGGTTTGCATGTTGGTTGTTCATTTTTGGTTTGGTTGCTTGTGTGTTTTCATTTTGGTTCTCTTTGGTTCGTTTGTTTAGTTCTTATCATTTTCATTTTATTGTGTCGGGACATGTGTTTATTTTTAAAGATTATGTAGGATGGATGTTCTTTGCATAACAAATTGGAAAATATCGAGAGACTTCGACTCTTTGATCTTTATAACTTCATTATTGCTTGGTTAATCTTGAAATCTTTGTCTACATTCATCCAAGGTGAATATAATGGTTTAATTATGATTTGAGTTCTTGACTCTCAATTGGTGAAGGATAACCTGATTACTCGGTGCCATCATCACACTAAGTTACATCAGAAAATTTTGTAAGATGTCAGAAGAACTTGTTTCCAAGTGAAAAATCAGAAGTCAGGATGTTTCACGTTGTCCACCGTGGTTACCAACCCAGTAATCGAACTTCAATGTTTGAAAGTTGCTTTAATGTTGTGAAGAAATAATTTCTCTATACTCTATGAGATGAAATATGTTCTACAAAAAGAAGAAAAAGGAAAAGAGAAAAGAAATAATAAACTTGCTGCAACTAAATTTGGGTGTTTCAGGTAATCTCCACCAGGGCTATGGACTTCTAGCTGGTACTGGAGCACTGTTTGAAGGGAACCAGAGGTATCTTTGTTAGGTCTATGGATGCCTAGATGGCAACAGAGGTATGCCCAAGACTTTTTGTATGAAACACATTGACTAGCTTCACCTACGTATCTTGGGCCCAATTTACTTTGTTTATCTTCACTATTGAAAATGATGGAGTAATGAATCAAGCACACACACTTAAGAGTTGATCTTGTTCAATTCTAAAATCAGTTTCTTGTTCATGAGTTCACTCATCTTTTTCTCATATACATTGTTTTGAATGATAGTAGCCTTAGGCATCAGATAAACCAGAGATCTTGAAGTTTTGAAATGCCTAGTCATTTTTCCCAGATAGTTGCCATTTGTTATGCCCTGCATATCTAGTCCCATCATTTTCATTCCCATGAAAATATTAGTCCCTCTTTTTTTGGTTTTTCTCCTTTTCTATTAGTTTTACATTTTTTTTTAGTTTTTTCTTTGGCCACCTCGGGAACTCGGGTTCCCGAACTCCCGAGGTGACCTTTTGTTAGTGTTGGCATTACAATAGAAAGAAGATTATTGGTATTTCAATAAGGATATTGAGAAGGTTGTTGGAGATTATTGATATAACTGAAGAAGGATGATTATTGTCTTAATAATATTATTTTGTCATTGATGTCAAGAAATTAATTTTCTAATTCAGTATGATGTTGCCATATCTTGAGAAGTATGTTTTGATGAGTATTAAGAGGTTGGTAAGTGACACAGAAAGAATGTGATAATGAAGGGGAGAAATAAGTTATTCAATGGGCAACTATTACCGAGTTAGACAATGATGAGATCATGTTGTTTTTGATTGTTTTGATATCGTACATATGTTGTTGATTATAAGTTTAATACTGTACTATGTCACCGAGCAAAGAACCTAGTCGATAAACCCTAAGGTTATCGATATCAGTTAAAGAAGGCAGAATGTCTACCGAGTGAAGTTTAGTATTAACCAAGTAACAACCGAGTTATAATAGATCGCATTGGATGGATAAAAGCATTATTTAATGAAGGATGCTAATGAGCTGGAGATGAATAAATGATTGGTATGTCACACAAGAAGTTTGTTAAGAATCAATGGCAATGGAAAATCAAGAGGAAGATCTACAACACAGATTGAACCGCAATAACCTAGCACAAGTTCCTAGGAAGGAATACAAGTTCTAAGGTGAGGTAAAAAAAATTTCAGATCAAAGGATACATTGAACTTAGTCAAATTTTGATGATCTAATGGCTAAGATTGATCATGGGAAATGTGATCAAGGAGATTAAGCGGTTAGAAATTATTTATAAATAAGGAATTGTTGATAAATAATGTATGCGGGCAAATGTATGCATAGTGATGCTACATGAATGTTTACCGAGCTCAAAAGCTTGAAGATCTTATTGAAGAACAGATTAAGAAGCCACGCAAGCCCAACAAGGGACAAGATAAGTCTTATGATGAGATTGTTTTGAGCAAATAGAATCTGCTTTAGCATTTCAGATGTAAAGTTGCAGATATATTTTACTACTGTTATTTATTTTGTAAGGGATAGAAAATCTCTTAACCGAGTGGACCTAACAGTCTTATTTGTAAACCCTCTAGCAAGGTAACATTCTAAATGAGTGTTTGAAATCCTTTGAAAAGGTCACTTGTAACAAAGTGCAAGACTATAACAAGTCTGAGGGAAATCCCTTAACTGGGTCACATCTAGCAATGTGTTTGTAATCTTTAACAGGATTAGCTTTTAATCGAGCATACTCTAGAAGGGTATATTTCTTAGTGGGTCCAAAATCCCATAGTGGTTTTTCCCTATTTGGGTTTCCATGTTAAATCTGGTGTTATATGTGTTGTGATGTTATCTATTCATGAGTTTGAATGTTTTACAGTTTTGGTTATATATTCTGAAGTATAAGCTACCGAGGTTGAATCTGTTGAATATATTGAACAAGTTAAGTTTGTATGATTCACCCCCCCCACTCTCATCTTATTAACTATTGGCATCAGAGCTTTACAATTGGTATCAGAGCTTTGGACTCTAGAAGAAAAGTTTAAAGGTACTTGAGGCAAAGATCCGAAGATGTATAAAAGGGATGCACCAAAGTTGAACAAGTCAAGTTTCTCCACATGGCAGAAAAGGATGAAGTTGCATTTATCAGGAATTGGAGAATATGCAGCATATTATCTAGAGAATGATTACATAGCACCTAGCACCAACCCAATGACCATGAAAGAGATAAAGGAAAAGAAAGAACATATTCAAGCTATGATTGAAATAACATCTGCATTGACCGACTCAGAGTTTAATGATCTAGAAAGTTGTAATGATACAAAAGCAATGTGGACCAAGCTCATATCTGTTAATGGTTGTGATGAACATGTTCAAAGAGAAAAAGTAGATAGTCTAAGAGGACAACTTGAATCCATGAGAATGAATGAAGGTGAGAACATAACACAATACAGTACAAGGTTAAAGTAAATTGTCAATCAAATTAGAGGAGCAGGAGGAACTATTGAAGAAAAGGATGTAAGAAGTAAGTTGTTGAGAACCCTTCTACCTGCTTATGCCATTCGAGTCTCTGCAATCAATGAATTAAGGTTTGTACCAAACATGTCAGTCTCTTTGGATGCCACTATCGGTAAGCTACATGCATTTGAGTTAAGTAATTTTGATAACAGTGGGTCTTCGATAAATAAAGTTGAATCTGCATTCAGTTCTTTTCATATTGGTGAATCTGATGACTATAATGATAGAATGAATAAGTATTTTGAAGGAAATCATAGTGGAGCAAGTGAGAGATTTCATAAAAACATGGAAGAAGTACACAAACTGTATGAGGAAATCAGAAAGCAAGAAGAGTTTGAAGCACTATTGGCCAGAAGGTTACCAAGAGGCAAAGGTAAGTATAAAGGAAATCTACCTTTGAAATGTTTCAATTGTGATAAAATAGGACATATGGCTTCTAACTGACCTGACAAAGAATCTAGTGAAAAGAGAGAATACTGAGAAGAAAGATAGAAAGACAATCACTACAGAGGACACCGAGACTTCAGGAGGAGAGATAGAAAGACATGCCTAGTAGCTGATGAGGAATCCAACGATGATAAATCTAATGTAACTGATACAGAGGAAGTTGTTTATGTGGCTATTAAAGATGGATTAGATGAAGAAAGGTATGAAGAAAAATCCCTAATATCTCACATAAATAAAAATGATTCTTGGATCATAGACAGTGGATGCTCACATCACATGATAGGTGATAAACACAAGTTTGTGAAATTAGAAGACTATGATGGAGGATATGTAAGATTTGGTAATGATGCACCATGTCCAGTGAAAGGTAAAGGATCTATAACACTTCTTGACAATGCTAAATGTGATGAAGTATACTGGGTTGAAGGTTTGAAATACAATTTGTTGATTGTAGCACAGGTAAACAATACAAGATACTGAATAGAATTCCAGAAGGGATGTGTCAAAGTTCATGACAAACATGGAAAGTTGGCTACTACCGGGACATAAACAAAAAGTAATACATTTCATCTTGACTCAACTCGAAACAAATGTCTATATGCAAAAATAGAAGATATTTGGTTATGGCATAAAAGGTTTTGTCATGTAAATTTTTATAATATGATCAAAATAAGTAAGAAGCACCGAGTAAGAGGTCTATCGAGCTTGGAAAGCCTAAGAATGCTATGTGTCGAGGATGACAGATGGGTAAGATGACAAGATCAAGCTTTACAAGTAAGTCCTACACTTCTAAAGGAATTTTAGATCTTGTACACACTGATCTTTGTGGTCCTATGAAAGTTCAAAGTCATTATGGTGATAAATATTTCATATTATTTATGGATGATTACTCAAGGATGATGTTAGTTATATTTTTAAAAGAAAAATCAGAAGTTTTTTAGATGTTTAAATGGTACAAGGCAAGAGTTGAAAATGAAATAGGAAGACAGCTGAAATGTCTTAGATCTGATAGAGGAGGAGAGTTCACTTCTGATGAATTTAACTTATTATGCAATGATCATGGTATAAAAAGGCAAGTATCTACACCGAGAACTCCACAGCAAAATGGGATAGCTGAGAGAAGAAACAGATCAATTGTAGACTGTGCCAAAACCCTGATGATAGAAAAGAGGGTACCTCAAACATTTTGGAGAGAAGCAATCAGCACTGCAATTTACACCCTAAACCAAGTACAACTAAAGAAAGGAACTTTGAAGACACCATATGAAATCTGGTATGACAAGAAACCTAATGTAAGTTATTTTAAAATCTTTGGAAGTAGATGCTATGTTCACAAAGATGACAGAAATGGAAAGTTTGATCAGAAAAGTGAGGAAGGAACATTTCTTGGTTATTCTTCTAGAATTAAAGCATTTAAATGTCTGATCAAATCATCTAACAAAATAGTAGAAAGTGCAAATGTGAAAATTGATGAATTTGCAGAAAGAAATGATGAAGGAAATTCCAAAGAACCAGAAAATTATGAAGAATTTGTTTATGTTCAACCAAGAAATCCTATCGAGAAATTTGCTAAAGAAAATGAAGATAACATCCAGTTACCGAGTGATGAAGAAGATCATACAGAGCCTACCGAGCCTATATTAGCCAAATATGTCAGAAGAAATCATGCATCAAGTCAGATTATAGGAGATAAGGATAATCCAGTGATGACAAGGAACAAACTGAGACAGAACACATGTCTGATATCTAAATTTGAACCGAGAATAGTAAAAGAGGCATTTAACAATGAAGATTGGTTAAATGCTATGACAAAAGAGATTGATCAAATCAAGAAGAATGAAACATGGACATTGGTCCCAAGACCGAAGGACAAAAATGTAATCGGTACAAAGTGGATTTTCAGAAACAAGCTAAATGAAAAAGGTGAGGTCATTCGAAACAAAGCAAGACTAGTTTGCAAAGGTTATGCTCAAGAAGAAGGAATAGATTATGGTGAGACTTTTGCACCTGTGGCTAGACTTGAGGGAGTAAGAACATTGTTGGCAGATGTTGCTTTCAAAAATTTCAAGGTATATCAAATGGATGTTAAATCTGCATTTTTGAATGGTATACTAGAAGAAGAAGTTTATATTGAACAGCCTGAAGGATTTGTTGAAGACAAGAATAAAGATCAGGTATGTAAATTGAACAAAGCTTTATATGATCTGAAACAAGCACCTAGAGCATGGTATGAAAGACTGCACTCTTATTTGATCAAGATTGGATTTATAAGGACAAGTGAAAACAACAATATGTATATGAAGAATGATGAGGACAATGGAATATTGATCTCAGCCATATTTGTTGATGATATTATTTTTTGTGGAAATGATTCTCTATGCAAGAATTTTGGAAATGAAATGTGCAAAGAATTTGAGATGTCATTAATCGGTGAAATAAAGTATTTTATAGGTATACAAATACTGCAAATGAAAGATGAGATTTTAATTACTCAATCCAAGTACATAAAGGAAATCTTGAAGAAATTTGGAATGGAGGATTCTAAACCTGTAAGTACTCCTATGACTACTAACTATAAACTATCAAAGAATGATGAATCTGCATCTATTGATGAGACACTTTACCGATCTATGATTGGAAAGTTGCAATATGTTGTTCACAGAAGGCCGGATATAGCACATGCAGTAGGAATAGTTGCAAGATTTTCTGCAGATCCCAAAGAAACCCATATGATAGCAAACAAGAGAATTTTCAGATACCTGAGAGGCACTGAAGACTATGGCTTAGTATATGAAAAGATGAATGATTTTGATTTAAAAGTTTATACTGATGCTGATTAGGCAGGAAACAATGATGATAGGAAAAGCACAAGCGGTGGAGCTTTCTTTTTGGGAGATAGACTAGTAAGTTGGCTTAGCAAGAAACAAGGATGCATTTCACAGTCAACAACTGAAGCTGAATATGTCGCTGCAGCATTGAACTGTACCAACATAGCATGGATCAAGCAACTATTGGAAGGTATAAATGAAAAATTTACTGAGCCAGTAACTATATTCTGTGATAATACTAGTGCCATTAACATTTCAAAGAATCTGGTAATCCACTCTAAGACAAAGCATATCTCTATAAAGTATCATTATCTCAGAGAAGAAGTTCAAGAGAAGAAAGTTGTGCTGGAATATATCAGTTCAAAGGAGAAAATAGCAGACATCTTCACAAAGCCACTGCCAAGGGACACTTTTGAGTATCTCAGAAGCAAGTTAGGGATCCTACGCCTATCTTCTACTCACTGACAGAGTTCGGTGAAAGCATCAATTCGATGACTCCATAGAATATTATTTGTGGATTGATGCTGATTTACGCACTTTAGGAGGTTTTCTAAAGGTGTGCAAGAAATAGTGATTGGAGACAAGATGCTCTAATCGTGAATGAAACTACAAGGAAATTACTTCACAATGGCAGAAATCATGAATTAGTTTTTCCTTTTGGCATTGTTGTCAAAGGGGGAGAAGACTAAATGGAGAAGATAGACTAAATGGAGAAAATAACAGAAGACTAATGATAGGGGGAGAAGACTTCAAGAGAAGGTTTAAATAGCTCAAGGATAATAGGAGAAGTCTAACAACAATCTGAATCCAAATCAGTTGGAATAAATCAAGTTGGTATTGCCATTTAAAGTTGGTTTTGCCATCAATGCCAAAGGGGGAGATTGTTGGCATTACAATAGAAAGGAGATTGTTAGTATTTCAATAAGGATATCGAGAAGGTTGTTGGAGATTATTGATATAACTGAAGAAGGATGATTACTGTCTTAATAATATTATTTTGTCATTGATGCCAAGAAATTGATTTTCTGATTCAGTATGATGTTGCCATATCTTGAGAAGTATGTTTTGATGAGTATTAAGAGGTCGGTAAGTGACACAAAAAGAATGTGATAATGAAGGGGAGAAATAAGTTATTCAATGGGAAACTATTACCGAGTTAGACAATGATGAGATCATGTTGTTTTTTATTGTTTTGATATCCTACATATGTTGTTGATTATAAGTTTAATACTGTACTATGTCACCAAGCAAAGAACCTAGTCGGTAAACCCTAAGGTTTTCGATGTTGGTTAAAGAAGGCAAAATGTCTGCCGAGTGAAGTTTAGTATTAACCGAGTAACAACTAAGTTATAATAGATCGCATTGGATGGATAAAAGCATTATTTAATGAAGGATGCCGATGAGATGGAGATGAATAAATGATTGGTATGTCACACAAGAAGTTTGTTAAGAATATATGGCAATGGAAAATCAAGAGGAAGATCTACAGCATAGATTGAACCGCAATAACCTAGCACAAGTTCCTAGGAAGGAATGCAAGTTCCAAGCCAAGGTAAAACATTTTTTAGATCAAAGGATACATTGAACCTAGTCAAAGTTTGATGATCTGATGGCTAAGATTGATCATGGGAAATGTGATCAAGGAGATTAAGCGGTTAGAAATTGTTTACAAATAATGAATTGTTGATAAACAATGTATGCGAGCAAATGTATGCACAATGATGCTACAGGAATGTTTACCGAGCTCAGAAGCTTGAAGATCTTATTGAAGAACAGATTGAGACGCCCAATAAGGGACAAGATAAGTCTTATGACAAGATTGTTTTGAGCATATAGAATCTGCTTTAGCATTTTAGATGTGAAGTTGTAGATATATTTTACTACTGTTATTTATTTTGTAAGTGACAGAAAATCTCTTAACCGAGTGGACCTAATAGTCTTATTTGTAAATCCTCTAGCAAGGTAACATTCTAAATGAGTGTTTGAAATCCTTTGAAAAGGTCACTTCTAACAAAGTGCAAGACTCTAACAAGTCTGGGGGAAATCCCTTAACTAGGTCACATCTAGCAATGTGTTTGTAATCTTTAACAAGATTAGCTTTTAACCGAGCATACTCTAAAAGGGTATATTTCTTAGTGGGTCTGAAATCCCACAATGGTTTTTCCCTATTTGGGTTTCCACGTTAAATCTTGTGTTATATGTGTTGTGATGTTATCTATTCATGAGTTTGAATGTTTTATAGTTTTGGTTATATATTCTGAAGTATAAGCTACCGAGGTTGAATCTGTTGAATATATTGAACAAGTTAAGTTTGTATGATTCACCCCCCCCTCTCATCTTATTAACTATTGGTATCAGACCTTTACAGTTAGTTTTGAGTGTTTTGTTCGGAAGTTTGGGTTCCCGAACTCCTGAGTTTGTTTTTGTTTTGTTTCGGAAGTCCAGGTTCCCAGAATCCGAAACTAATTGTTTTCTTTTGGGAGTTATCACCCTGAAGGTTTGGGTTCCCAAACTCTCGGGTTGGTTGTCCGTTTTGTTTGTCTATGGCCCGGAACCCTGAGGTTTTGAGCCTATTGTCTGTGTTGCACTTCAGAAAGTCAGATTCTCGAGTCCCCGAAGTTGTATTTAATGAGGTTCTTGGTTGGGGGTACAAATAGGGTTGGAGATCATTTTTTAGCTCATTTGTGCACTCACTCATTCAAATCTAGAGCTCTGACCTCACATCTTCACATTCCCATGTTCCCTTTCAAATATTGCCTTCATTTTCTGTGCCAAGTAGGTGGATTTCTTGCCTTCCTTGTTCAGATTTGCGTGTAATTTAGATTATATTTTGCATTTTTAGTTTTTATTTCTTAAGGTTTGCTTGTTTTATTTTTTTTCCTTAGATTTTGGTTTTGTACCCTAACCTTGGGATCTCAGGATCCTAAATTTTTGGTTTAGGGGTTGTGTGCTTTCATGTTATTTCGGAAACTCGGGTTCCCGAGTTCCCAAAATGACAGTCTTTGGGTTTGTCATTTATTTCATACCACTTCGAAAACTCGAGTTCTTGAGTTCTTGAAATGGTAGTCTTAGGTTTTTGTTTTAGGTTTCACTATTTCACAAAGCCCCAAGTTCTCGAGTTAGTTTATTTTTTTGCATGTCTTTTCAACTCGGAACCCCGTAGTCCCGGGGTACCAAGCTCCTTTTTCTGTTCCATTTTTGTAGTTTACAGGGACTTCAGTTTTCCAAAATTACGCATTGCGTTTTAGAGTCCCACCCCGGAACTTCGGGACCCCAAAGTCTCGAGTTTGTTTTCATTGTGAGGGTTTCACAACTTTGGAAACTCGAGTTCCCAAGTTCCCGAAGTGATCTTCTTTTGGGTTTTTTGGCAAGTTTGGTATCCTAGAACCCCAAGGTTTCGAGTTTGTTAGTTCTTTTAGGGGTTTTAGCTTGGGACCCTAGACTTTTAGACTCTCAAGTTTTATTTGTGGTTTTGTGTTTTCTTGCCTCAGAACCCCTAGGTCTCAGAGTCCTGAGGTAAGTTGGTTTTGCAGTTATTTTTCTTTGAGTAGTATTTGATTTTGGATTGGCTTGTTTTGCAGGGTTAGATTTGTTTGATGGAATCTTCCGAAAAGACAAAGGATCTCAAAAAGCTGCCTATCATAATGAAATATCAGTATCAGGGGCGAACATATGCCTCCAAGATGGAGGATACTATCCAATGGGTCACAGACATAGAGATCAGGCACATAGAGCCCGAGGATATAGAAAAACAATTGGAAAAATTAGGACTAGATGCAGAGTATAGAAGGATCAAGAGATCTGGTATGGTAGAGGTGACTATTTTCCCATAGTCAATACAGGTGCCATAATTCATAATGAAGGTTGCACAATTATATAACCCCGATACTAGGTGATGTGTAGTTGCTAATGGGAGACATGTGATTGACTTAACCTTGAATATGTTGGCCTTGGTATTTTGGACTCACACTAGGAGGGAAGTATTGGTTGAAGGGGAACAAGATGATGAAAGAGAATGGAACCAAAACATGAACTATTGCAAGAAAAGTATGAATGAAGAATGGCTTGAGGAGGAGAGAAAGATAGGCTTAAAAGCAAATGAAATGTTGAGGCGGGATTTCAAAGAACCACAAACATATTTAATCATAATACTTAGCAAGGCATTTGGTAAACTTGCATGCAGACATTTTCAGCCATGGATGTTCTCATTCATGCTAACAATTTTGGATAGACGAAAGTATTATGATTGGGCTCAAATTTTGTTAGATAACATCAGAGACCAGCTTAGAGAAGTGCATAATACAAATAAATTTTTCTTCATGTCTTATATTATTTGGGTTGCATCTAGATTAGGTCATTTTCCATGGCTGCAGACCGAGGGCAGATTGGGGGAAGAAGGATAGAATGGCGTATGGGAGTATTATAGACAATTTCCATTGAAAGAATCCAGGTTATATTATAAGAGAATCAATGACACATTCTTGTTTCCTGTTATTATAAGGTTAATGATAAAACAACCCTATTTTCCATTCCATACAAGATGGTGAAACATAATGTAGAATGTTTTCAAGGATTAGAACCGATCTATCTAATCAGATCAATTAAAGATCCATGGATATCAAAAGATTATTTTTCATCGTAACTAAATGTTCAACTACTAGAATAGAAAAAGTTGGAGCCTAAATAGCTAGATAACAGTGACTTTAGTTTACTTGAGTCACCATGATTTTGTTTGAGCTCGTTGGAATTTGATTTCCTCTAGGATTGTAATCAGTAAAATAGAGAATGAAGTAATTAGAAAGACAGGTGATACTAGATTTAGGATAAGCAAGGATGTGATGGAGCTAGTAAAGAAGTGGGGGTGTTGGTTTATACAAAATTACTGGTCTACTTATTTGAGAGTAAGTGGGTTCACTGGAGAACCGTTTTTGCTACCTAGATACTATACAGATAGAGTGATTTTGTTGGATCACACAAGATAGATGGTGTACCTAAAAAAATTACTAGCATCAAGACATACAACAGCTATTATAGCTGAATACTTCCCTTTGAATTTATCATACTTTTCATGCCAGAAAATTCATGTGGAAAAGGCTGGTGAGCAAGAATTGCAATATCTACAACTAAAGCCTTTTAATTATTCAAGACAAATTTATGATCCATATAATAAATTAAAAGGACTAATGCGAAAGGTATATGAAGGACATCATCCTACCCTGGAGGATTTTTTGGCCAATCTTCAGGATAGCTTTGAGGCAAGGAAGAAATATTATCATTGCCTCATTGTTCCACAAACAAGAGATTTTGGTATTGAAAATAATATACCTAAACAATTACATGATGATTGTATTTTGTTAGATCTAGTGTATAATAAGATAGGGATAGATAAGAGGTCGCTCCCTCCAATCATATGGTTAGAGCATAAGGTAGTAGATATTGATGTTGGAAACCAATAACACTGAGAGGGGGGGTGAAGCAATGTTATACCGGAATAGTAAATTTTAACCTTGACAAAACATTCATACACCAACCAGTATATCGGTATAAATAGAATTGAAAGAAGTAATGCAACCAATAGCCAATAACATAAATGAGAACCATAAAACATAGATTTATACGTGAAAAACCTCAAAGAGGAAAAACCATGGTGGGGTTTGTGACCCACAATATCAATTCACTGGCCATATGACAAGATATTAAAATATATGATGGGCCTGCACCTGCAAGAAGGTTTAGAGCCTAGAGCACACTACTCATCACAATAGGAGCCTCACTGACTACATAACAATCTAGACAACAATTTGAAGAAGTATGAAATTCTTAATATAGCATCTCCTATGCCAGAATACAGTTTTGTTTTAAGCTCTGTCTATTCTGGTTAAAACCCTAAACCTCAGTATCAAAATAACCCTTACAATGAATTCCTCACATACATAGCCTCTCTGATATATTTTTCATTACATCAGATCCATATATTCATCCTATCATTCTTATCCTTATTCAAGATGATCTAATCAATCTCCCCTATATACCCTATACAAATTTATGCCTTATGTCGACTTACAAAGATATATACAATATCATATTTACAAGTCATCCATAAAAATGAATAAGCATTAAGACAAGTTTATGATTCCAGATCTAAGATGTGTCAGCCTCCAATACCTATGAACTTCACTATACCATGTCGGCCTGCATTGCCGATGACCAAAGAAATCTTCTATCTTGCCAGTGTAGAGTCTGTGAAGCACCTGTCGATAAACCATATGAAGCTATAACCAAAAATCATGTTGCCATCAATGACAACATAGTTAAACCAACCAATAGAGTTTCAATTGCCAACAATCTCCCCCTTTGGCATTGATGGCAACACTCATGTGAAAACTGGTCATGGTTTCAACTGTCAGTTTCATCCTGCCCTTCTCCGCCTGAGCTGAATATTTGAAATGCTTCAAAATTACAAAAACTCTGTAACTCCCCCTAATATATGCAACCCATCATTCTTTTTCGCATCTATACTACTCCCCCTTTGACATCAATGCCCAAAAATTGTAAAAAGAATGTCAAAGAAAAAAAACTATACACTCAATACCTCAAAAAATGTCTTACCAGAGCTTGACCAATTTCAAGATTTATGAGAAAGCTTTCTCTAATAACTCCACATAAGTTTCCCAGCCAGTTTTGAATGTGCTAGAGAAAGATACAAGTCCACTCAGTAAATATGCAAGTGATTCCTTCTCAGTGAGTTTTGTCTGTGTGGGCTTACCAAGCATATCCACGCATTCCTTCTTATGTACACCAAGTGAATCCAATCTTAGACTCACCAAACCTCTAAGACTTCTGGCTCTTTGAAAGGTCTTATCTCTTTCCTTTTCAAGAGCAGAAATTTGGTTCTCCAAAGTTAAAATTTGTCCATAAATAGACGTTGTCAATAAAATTAGTTCATCAAAAGAGTTAGCAATACTAGCAATTTTGTCCTATATCTCTTTTATCTTTTCATCTACTTTTGTTGTAAGAATCTCAATATTGCAACATACCCTATATATATTAGTACCTTGTTTCAAAGAATTTTCTATCAAAATTAGTTTCTCCTCAATCTTTTTCTTCTCTCTCTCAATGATCTGATCAAAAGTGGCTTTCTTAGCCAAAGTGAATTTTTCAAGTGCTTGTCGGTTCAAGATTTCCTGTAATGATTGAAAATCTTTAGAGATGTGCTTTGTTATTACCTTAAGCTTGCCGAAAGGGCTCACTTCATTCTCAATCTTACATTCCAGGACCAATATGTGCAAAAAAAATTATAGATTGATCTATAATTATTTTGTTTGTGGTTCCTTCCTTCACTAGTTTCTGAGTAGCCATCATCATTAGTTCTGTGGGACTCATTTCTATGATGTTTTTCTTTTCCACTAGAGAATTGTCAATTGTCAATAATGATGTGCCAGCAACTGGTTCCCTACTGGATTCCCATGTTTTCTCTTGTGATTTAACTTTTATTGCCTCCTCACTTGCACCGATGGCTTCACCACTTGGTGCAGTCTATGCAACTATCGGTTCCTCTCTAGGAACACTATCCTCAACCTATACATTAGTATCTGGAGGACAAGTATCCTCAATGTTAGTATCATGTACAATATTATCAGCATTAACCAGTGTCTCAGTATTTATCTGTACATTTGTGTTAATCGGTGGCTCAATTTTCACTATCTTGATATTCTTCAAAACTGAGGGTGGAGTACCCATAATCCCTTTACCTTTCCCTTCAACCAGTGTATCTACAGTATTAGTCTTTGTCTCTAGTGAAGTGAAGAATCCTCTATGCTCTCCCAAAAAAATTAGCCAAGCCTTATGTGTTTCCTTTATTATCTCATTCATCCTTCCTAACATCAGGCTAGTTATTCTATGTTTACTATTTAAAACATTCATGTCTGTAGCCTCAATAGTCTTTTCCATTTCATCTAGAGTTATAGCAACACATATAACTAAAAGTTATTGCATCTTAATGTGTTTGTATTCTTGCATTGCAGATAACCTTCTAGAATCTAACATGTTGTATAACTCTGATGGTATTTGATTTTCTATTTCTATTAATGCTTTCTTATATATATATATATATATATATATATATATATATATATATATATATATATATATATATATATATATATATATATATATATATATATATATATATATATATATATATATATATATATATATATATATCTAAATATAGAAGAATTTCTTCCTCTACCTCTCTCTGTTCATTATCTTCAAATGTATCATAATAAGACTTAACATTTTTCAGCATCCCATCCTTATTTATTTCATCAACAATTTCAGCACAAGTCTTAGGCGGAATAATTGTTACATTACTAGTCTCTAGTGCCAAGTTAATGTCACTTTCTTTCCTCCTTCTAGTAGTATCAGATGTAGCTGATGGTGTAACCTTGGGTGCCTGCTTTTGTGCCGATAATTTGATGGTGACCTTCCTAACCGGTTGTTTCTTTTCTTCCAATTTAGGTTCTTTCAGTTTCTTCCTCACAACCCTTTAGAATGCTAATGGTGTGTCATCTTTAATCTCAGAATTTGCAATCACAGGTTCAATGTGAACTACCGGATCCTTCCTCTTTCTTCCTTTCTCCAAGATAGCATCAATGAGTGCCTTAACGTCCTTTGAAAATTCCTCTAAAACTTTCTTGTCTTACCTTCTTGTTTCTCCCTCTTCTTTCGGTTGAACTCAGTTTCAACCTCAAGAGACTTTTGTTGTGTTGTTCCACAAGGTTTTTTTGCTTCATCTATATCTGTATCAAGTAGAATTTTTGCATATACATCAAGAATTAATGCATCCACCTCATAGCACATTTCAGCAATCCAAGTCTTTCAGGGCTTGACTCCGTCCATGAGGGTATCATCTTTCTTGACCATGAAACATATGTCAGTAGAGTATTTCTCTGCTATATGCCCAGGTACTCTTATTCTAGACCTCATAGATTTCTGAAAAATCCTTGAAGTAACCCCATATATTATCATCTCTAAGACTTTCCAATGCATCAATTGATTGTTTTAGGTGTCTCCTACCAGGATGTCAAAAGCCCATTGCTTCCTTCCAGAACTGAGAGTATCATTCAAAAAGTATAACATTAAGAAGACCAACAGATTTCCATATCGGAAAGTGCCCTTCTTCTCACCTCTAATCTTCACTAAATTGATCAATAACTCCTCAAGTTTCTAGTCACAAAGATCTGACTTGATATTTTCTCTCATCATCCTATATGTGGCCAAAATACATGAACTGGAAACTGAATTTAGTTGGTTAGACTGAGTTACCTTGTATCCTATGACCATGCTTCCAAATTTGATGTCGGTGTGGGTGATGGTGCTCACCTTCATCGATCTCTTGTCTGATGTGGCATCGGTGATCTTCCTTACGAACTCATTTGATACTTTCTTACTCGGATGTGGCCCTATCAAAGACAAGCCAGTAATTGCCCGAATGGCTTCCTTAGTGATTTTGTAGGGTCAGTCCAACCATATGAATTCCCCATGTACTCTTCTCAGTACATATCTGACTATCTCATCCTCAAACTTCAAAATATTCAGAATATCAGTGAACCCTAGATCTTCAATGTGTTGATATGTTGGTTTGATCTTACCAGATTCTCCCATGATTTCATTCATATACATCCCTTTGATGTCTGAAGTGCCTAAGTCCTCCATATGACAATGAATATAGGCCCTAACATCTTCCACATATACCACTCCCTCTGGAACGTGATAAAATGCTCCAACTGAATCTTCCTTGGTAGTCACATGTGGATACATTTGAAAATTGGCATGGGATGGTCCTTAACTTCTACTATAGTTGGATTTGTAACGAAAATAAGAGCAGAAGATGACCCTGATTCCATGATTCAAGAAAAATACCTGTAGAACGCTTCCGGTGAAAACCTCCAACAAATCCTTCCACATGCGGTGTGATCACTCAAGAAGAAATCTGATCGCCTCTGAATAGCTTCTTATTGCACTAAGTTGCTCTGAATCGCTCTAAAATCACTCTGAATGTTGGGTGAATAACAATGAAGTGTAATCGACCTTTTATCCATTGAGAAAACCCTAATCTTCCATTGACATAAATGACTGTCGGTGAAAGATATTGTATCTCACTCTGAACATATCAATGTTGGATAATCCCCTCCAATGTCTAGAACATCTTCCAGAATCTCCTCCAGGGGCATATGCATCATTTTCCATGAAATTTTTCTACCCCTAAGGTATCTGCCTTAGTTAAGGGATGAGCTCACTACCAGTGTAGGATCAACCTATTATGCTGAATAGGTAACTGGGACATTCCCATCTGATGATTGTTCTTCAGTCTTTCTAACCCATCTCTAAGTGTGATCTTGCTGGATTTCATTAACCTTCTCTTTTCCTTTATCATTTGATCCTCCATTGTCGACCGATGGATTTTTGTTTCTACAGAACTTAGCAATATGTCCAATTTTATTACATTCATAACATGTAACATTGTTCTTCTAAATTGCCATGCTAAAATAGGTGAAATTACTTGACCTACACTGATTAGACATATGTCCAAATTTTCCACAAACATAGTATTTTACTTTCATTTTGCAATCTTCTTTCTTCTGACCAAATTTATTGCATTTAGAACATTTATCGGGAGCAAAATTAGGGTTTTGATTTGCTCTGTTTCTACATCGCCTAGCCATGTGACCAAATCTATTGTAAACAAAACATCTACCATTGAATTTATAAGCATTGAATTGTCTTACAGGTTCCTTATGGTTTTTATCTTCATTAGCAATACCAGAACTTTGTCCTTGCTCAAATACAAGTCCACTGGAATCTCCAATCTACCTTTGTCTCTTCACTAACTCATCAAGTTGTACTGAGCTGATCTTGAATTTTTCTTTGTACTCACTTGCAGCAGTTAAGTCATCTCTTAGTATTGGCATTTGTCTCTCAATCTCTTGCTCATTTCTCTGGGATTGTACCAAATCAGACCTCAACATCTCATTTTCATGAACCAACCTACCACATTCTTCAAATGTGTTCTTCAAGGATACATCAATATTTTCTTCCTTTTTCTTTCTATCCTCATTCTCCTTAGACATCATCATATTCATAGCTTGCATTTCATTCTTCATAACCATGTTCTCTTGACTCAATTTCTGACATTGTTCCTTAAGTGCATTTTTCTCTTCATCATCCTAATTTTGCAAAAGTTCCTTTCTCCTAGCTTGAATAGATGATAGTCTCTCTTGTAGGACAAGAATAAATTCTTTAGCAGAATTCAACTCATC
Source organism: Cryptomeria japonica (assembly GCF_030272615.1). Lineage (NCBI taxonomy): Eukaryota > Viridiplantae > Streptophyta > Pinopsida > Cupressales > Cupressaceae > Cryptomeria > Cryptomeria japonica. Next base: position 526,407,518 of record NC_081407.1, read on the forward strand.
TTGTAGCTTTAAGTTATTCAATCTTTTGGCATCATAATCTTCAAGTGTCATCTCAAGTTGCTTCGCCAAAACCATATTCAATGATTCCGGTTTCAGGATCTTCCAAAAGTTGTTAAACTTCCTCCGAGCCACAAGGGTCTAATACCAATTATTGGAAACCAATAACACTGAGAGGGGGGGTGAATCAGTGTTATATTGGAATGGTAAATTTTAGCCTTAACAAAACATTCATACACCAACTAGTATACCGATATAAACAGAATTAAAAGAAGTAATGCAACCAGTAAGCCAAGCACATAAATGAGAACCATAACACACATATTTATATGTGGAAAACCTCAAAGAGGAAAAACCATGGTGGGATTTGTGACCCACAATATCAATTCACTATCCATATGAAGAGATATTACAATATATGATGGGCCTGCACCTGCAGGAAGGCTTACAACCTAGAGCACACTGCTCATCACAATAGGATCCTCACTAACTACATAACAATCCAGACAACAATTCAAAGAAGTATGAACTACTTAATATAGCATCTCCTATGTCAGAATACAGTTCTAATTTAAGCTCTATTTGTTCCAGTTAAAACCCTGAACCTCAATACCAGAATAACCCTTACAATGAATTCCTCACATACATAGTCTCTCTGATATATTTCTCATTACATCACATCTATATATTCATCTTATCGTTCTTATCCTTATTAAAAATGATCTAATCAATCTCCCCTATATATCCTATACAAATTTATGCCTTATGTCGGCTTACAAAGATATATACAATATCATATTTACAAGTCGGCCATAAAAATGAATAAGCATTAAGACAAGTTGTCAATGCCAGATCCAAGATGTGTCAACCTCCAATACCGATGAGCTTTGTTATATCATGTCAGCCTGCATTGTCAGTGACCAAAGAAATCTTATATCCTTCTGGTGTCGGTGTCAGTGCCGATGTAGAGTCTGTGAAGTGCCTGTCGGTACACCATATGAAGTTGGAACCAAAAATCATGTTACCATCAATGAAAACATAGTGAAACCAACCAATAGAGTGTCAATTTCCAACAATTGATACAATTTCTCAAGCAATAATAGATAGAACAAGAAACTGGTTAAGTTTGAGGATTAACCTAGCTACTTCCAAAGGTAAACAAAAGAATATCCCTATTGATAATCCTTAATCTAGGGTACATAAGGAGTATAAAAGAAGAAATATATGAGAGTCAAGGAAGAATACCTCTACAAATCCTGATGAGGAAGCCAAAATTCCTTTGACTACATAAGAATTGAAGAAAAAATTAGATGATAAAATGAAAGAAGTATAATATTTAGTGAAATAGGCAATCTTGGGGATTACAACGGGCCTAGGGTCCAAACCACAAGTAGAGATTCATCCTATTAGGCCTGATATTGAGGGTGTTACCACAAAAATAGGATAGCCTTCTCAAGAGGCTCAACCCTCTAGTGCCTCCACTACTACTACAACAACTAATACTCCTACTACTACTGCTACTACTACTACCACAACACCACTAGCAACCACATCAACTACGTCTTTTGTTGCAACTACTTGAGAACCACCTCCACCATTGGCTATAGAAACTATTGCTCCATCTTCTTTTATTTCATAGATACCTGCACCTACAATGAATCCTACATCTGAAATAGTAACTATTCATAACATGGAGTCTGACTCAAACCAAGAGGAGGCTGAGCCAATGCCAAAGAAGGTAGAACCAAAGAAGAGAAAGAGAATGACTCCTTCTAGTATGAAGAAATCAAAGGAGCCTGTCATATAAAAAATATCAGAACTTTTACAAGTAGCTCCTATGCATGTAGATGATCAAGGTCTGTAGGGACAACAATAGGATGAAGAGAAGGAAATTGAGAAAAAACAAGTTAACGAGCATGATGAAAGGATGGTTCTTACTCCACAAGATGTAGAAACTTTGTTGAAAGATATATCAAGTAGAGATAAGGAACAACAAAGTCAAGAGCCAACTAAGGGATTTAATGAGCAAGTGAGCGAGAAGTTAGAAGATTATCAGCAACAACTGGATACTGATGGTGCTCTACATGAAAACTTGGCTCAACAAGTGCTTCAAAAGAAACAACAACTTTCTATACCAGTTCTTCCCACTCAAGAAGAGGTCCAAGATCCTCTTGATACATAGGTTGAAGAAGAAGAGAAAAATGAGAAAGAGTCGTTACATGAAGCTGGAAGGATGATTGTGCAAATAACAACTGAAGAAGAGAACATAGATAGGGGAACACCACAATGGCTAACCTTCACTTTTGATAAGAAATAGAAAGTAGTGCTGCCTAAACTCACATTGCACCAGACCATTACAGAGGAGCCAAATAAAACAAAGAAGTCTAAGACAATTCACCATTTGTCTAGAACTAACTCCAGTGCAGTAATTGTCGATCATTGGTTCAATGATTCATTATCATATTGATGGATAGGGAAGAAAGGGACATTTTAATCATGACTTCAAACCTTCCCCATCAATAGCAACAACTTCAAGGATTTATCCTTTTAAGTTGGCATTGGATTTCCTTCATATGTCTTTTAATAAGTACATATTGCATGGACACTTTGTACATGGTATGATATTTGTGGCTTACTTTATTATTATTTAGGGTTGTAGTATGTAATCCCTTTTTATAGATCTTGATTTTAAAATAAAGTTATCTTCATTGATAGTATCTATTATATATTTTTCAACCTTTCATACATATATATAATATTTTTATTGACTGTCATGGATTATGACAAGCATAGTATGGGCTATGTATTTTTTATTATTGTATTATTTTAAAAAAATCTAGCTATTTTTTAGGGAAGTTGCATTGGTATCAAAGTGCAGTTACTAATCTAGGAGACAAATTTCCATTATAAAACTATAATGTAATTAAGAATGTGTCGGAAAAAAAGGTTTGATACCTTTTTCTTGAGTATACTCTTATGTATTTTGTCTTTTTTTGTTAGATAGATAGAACTGGGAGTTCTCACAAAAAATAAAATCATTGAGCCTAGCAAGGCAATAGCACTAAAACACATGGAAGTTAATTGTACTACTCCAAAACTCTTGAGTCTAGAGCTTGATACTCTAAAATATCACTTAGATATATGAGAGAGACATATTGAGGAGTTGTAGAATCTTAGAGACAGTGTGAGGAATTTTAAACATGATTTTGGATATAATTTTGATCATAAGGTAGAGTACTTATGAGAATGGACCTAGTAGATATTTATCTATTTCAATGCATTTAATACATTTGGATTTTTTGGGGGAGCATCCTTAAAAGAGGAGAGTATATATTTTTATCAATGAGATCAAGAAGATGTTTCCAAAGTACAATATCTTGGGTTGAGGAGATGTGGTAGACATGGCTTATTGATATGAGAAATTACTTCACCATGATGGATATGACTACTAATCTCATTCTAGATTTTTTATTTACTATTTGGAGAATGCGGCTTCATGATGCAGCCATCTTAAGATAATGCATAAGTATGATGTGGACAATATCTTGGAGAAAAGTAGGATAGAGGCAAGAAACTTATATATTTTCATGGATTGTACATAGTATGGCATTTCTTCCATATATGAATATATTTCCAAATGTTTATTACTTTAGATAAGAAGAGAATCATATCAATAAGTTAATTTTGGGTTTGAATAATTTTTTTTTTTGTTACCAAACTCACCAAGCCTAAGACATTATAAGAACCATCACATAAATTTAAATCAATTTTTTTTTAATAATTGCCACAATTGAGTATGCAACCATTTCATCATATAGTTTGCAAGAAGTAATATTTTGCTACGTAAGCATTAATAATCACCACAAGCTTATTTTCTTACATTCGGATGGTAATAACTTTCTTGTTTTAATTATATTATATAAATTAATTAGATCAATTATTGATTGACAATTTTCAAAAATATTGAGGCTAGATATAGATTTACCATCATATATAAACTATTGCTTAAAAATATTATTAAATACTTAAATATTATTTGTTGAACTGTAAGATTTCAAATGTTAAATAAAAATCATATTAATTGGAAATAATCCCTGGAGATGGTACGATTCTCTCCTAAAATGGTATGGCAAAGCTATGTATTATATGGCCTCTTTAGGTATGTTGGGTGGAAATTTTGTAAATTGATGAAGGTTCACAAAATGTGTGTTTCACGAAAACACATAGGATGATATCTCTCAGAATGAAAGATATAATCCCTCTTAATTATAAGGGAAGGCTCCCCTTTCTACTACAATTACTTTCTATTTCACCTACCTACTAACTTTACACTAATCTAAGGTACAATAACAACTCTTTCAAAACCAGTTGAATCAAATGGAGGGAACAGCGGAGGGAACAACATTTGCAGTGGGAAATTTGAAATCGAGAAATGGAGGGAACAACGATGTTGGTTGCTCTGGTTCTAACTCCACTATAGCTCAAGGACAAGCATCTGATGATGAGGATGGAAGGCAGGATGGGGACCCACAAACACAGGACCCTCCTCCTGATCCTGAAAACTTAAAAGATTCTCAAGATTCAAGCCTTGAGGCGGTGAAGATCGACTCAGAAAATATCAAGGAGGGGCAAATACCTAAACCCTGGAATAGTCTCTTCGCAAGACGAGCATCCGGTAAACCGACTGGTAAATCATCTTTCCCCTTTGTGAAGGATATATCAGATAATAGAACAAGTAAACTTGCGATTGAGATTCCTGATTTAGTTATTGATCATAGTATCTCTTTAATGATTCTTTCTCTGGTGGGGAAATTTTTTGGACCTTGACCTAATATTGAGGATGTTAGGTCCTTTGTTAAGAGAAAATGGAGAATGAAAGGATAGGTTGAAGTCTCTATCCTGCCTAGAGGCTTTTTTGTGTTCTCCTTCTCATGTGGGGAAGATTTGAAAGCGGTGTTAAGTGGTGGCCCCTGGATGTTTGGTAAATCCTCTCTTTCTGTTAGAAAATGGTCCCCTAATATGGAACTCAATGACTCTTTCTTTGAATCTACTCCGGTGTGGGTTAGGTTGCCTGGGCTGCCATTGGAATACTAGGTGGAGGATGTTTTCTCAGGAATCGCTAACTCCTTTGGGGAGCTTGTTGCGATAGACCCAATGACAACAACTCGCAAGAGATTGGTGTATGCGTGCATCTGCATCAACATATCATAGAATATGGATCTCCCAAGTACTATTGACATAAACTCCAAACTTGGGTTATGGGAACAAGCCATTGAATTTGAATCTCTCCCTTTTGTGTGCTTCTCTTGCAAAAAAGTAGGTCACTGGGGTAAGGCTTGCCCCAACAACCCTAAAAGACCTGTGATGAAAGAAAAAAACATTCACAAACCAGTTTGGAAAGAAAAAAATAATAACAAAGACTGCAACAAGTTAGAAGAAAAAAGTGGAAACTTGGTAAATATACCAGAACACCTGAAAGAAGATACCACTGACCCTCCTAAAGACCCCCCCTGAAGGGGAATAAAAAGAATGAAACCAAGGAATTTGAGATCAAAATAGGCAATACCTTTGAGTCTCTATAGTCACAAGCGAAGGAGAATGAAATCAATGAAGAGACACTTGAAGATGGTGAGATTGAGGATATCACTGACTTTCATCCTGAAGATCTTCATGAACCCATTTCAAAGAAAGATGAACCCTGTTTAGAGGAAGAGTTTCAAGAACAGGAAATAAAAATGGGAAGGAGTAACAAGTTTGGGTCACCGCAAGTAAACTTAAATGCCTTATTCCAGAATATAGAAGTCGATACGACCACTTCATCCCAGAAAAGAGAAGATCTATGGAGCAACATGCAAGATGAATCTAGAGCAGAACAACAAGAAGAAAACACAACAGGAAATGGAAAGAAAATTAAAACCAAGAAGGCAGGAGGTCCTAATGGAGTAAAAATCAGAACTAGATCTAAGGCTGATTTTGGGGCCTCAAGATCCCCATCAGGACGCAAAACTATGAAATGGCATAGGGACCAGGAGAGTAAGCAAAACATAGCTGATGGAAGGCAGTGAACTATCAAGGAGTCCTGCCCTCAGGCTTCCAAATGAAAGTAATATCTTGGAACATCAGAGGCCTAAATGGTCTCAATAAACAGGATATATTAAGGAACCTTATTCGAGATCAAAATCCGGATATTATCCTGGTTCAGGAAACCAAAATGAGTAAAGAGAAAGTGGAGAAATTAAAGTTTTTCAAAAATGGAGGGGTTTGTGGCAGTAGCTCGAATGGAGCCTCAGGAGGGGTTGCTATATTCTGGAATAAAAGCACTACCTCTGGAGATATGATTGATGTGGATGGCAATATTTTACCCCTAAAAGCTAAAAGCATCTTTGAAGGTAAGGAATTTGTTATCACTAATATCTATGCCCCTAACTCCAAATCTGCTAGAAGTAAATTCTGGAATAAAGTTCAGCATAAAAGGAAAAAATTCCCTCTATACAGCTGGGTTGTGATGGGAGATTTCAATACTCCTCTGCAAGACATTGAATAATTTGGAGGTAGTCAGGCTCAACCAGATAGCAGATCTGACCTGATGGACTTTATTAATGGCAATGTTCTCATTGATTTGGATCTCAACGGGGCTTCCTACACTTGGTCTAACCAAAGAGATGGTGAAGATCTCATCCAGGTAAGACTTGATAGATCCCTTCTCTCTAATGATTGGATTCTTTCACATAGATGCTCCCTTTCTGTTATTAATAGAATTGGGTCAGATCATTATCCCATTTCTTTTGTTGCTGAGAACTCTAAGAATAATCAGAGATTCCCTTTTCATTTCAAAAAGATGTGGACCTCCCACCCTAATCTTGAAAAATCTATTGCTAACTGGTGGAATCTTGATGTTAATGGAACTGCCATGTATAAAGTTGCCAAAAAACTTAAAAACATCAAAACCAACATTAAGAACTGGAACAAGAAGGTCTTTGGTGATATCTTTGATTCAAAGAAAAAATTAAAGGAGGAATTGGACCAGATACAAAATTCAATCCAGAAAGAAGGCTCCAAAAAGTATTCCAAAGCCATGGAAGATGAGGTCCTAGTCAACATCCACAACATTATTTCTAGGGAAGAAATCTATTGGAGGCAGAGATCTAGGGCTATATGGCTGAAGGTAGGGGACAGAAACACTAAATTTTTCCACATGACTTCTCTAAAACATAAGGCTGCAAATAGAATCACAAGACTGACTGTTGAAAATAGCACTCTGCTTAATAAGTATGAAATCATGGATGAAGCTGTCAGATTCTTCAAGCAACTCCTTTCTAGTAACAAGGACATTGATCAGACCCATCAACTCAATTTGGTTAATATTATTCCTAAGATCATTAACCCTATTCAGAATAAGGCCCTTACTGCCATCCTGTCTGCTGGAGAAATAAAAAAAGTTGTCTTCTTGTTTCAAGGGGATAAAGCTCTGGGCCTTGATGGCTTCCCTATGTTCTTCTTCCAAGAATTCTGGCATATTGTGGGGGAGGACATGGTTAATGCAGTCAAAGAATTTTTTGGATCTAGAAGAATCCTTAAGGAACTTAATTCCACTTTTATAGCCTTAATCCCCAAAGTTGCTAGGGCAGAATCTATGGGAAAATTTAGGCCAATTAGCCTATGCAACTCTTTCTACAAAATTATATCCAAAGTTTTGACCACTAGAATTTTGGCGGTGCTTCCTTTCATCATATCTGAGGAGCAGAAAGGTTTTGTTCCTGGTAGGCAGATCCTGGACTCAATCATTCTTGTTCATGAGAACATTCATTCCCTCAATTCTGCTAAAAAAGAAGGTTTCTTGATAAACCTGGATCTGGCAAAGGCTTACGATAGAGTTGAGTGGGATGTTCTCTTTAAAATCATGGGGGCTTTTGGTTTTGATGATAAGATTATCAAAATAATCAGAGAACTGATCACTACTTCTATGTACTCTATTCTGATTAATGTATCTCCAACAATTTTTTTTAAAACTTCAAGAGGGCTAAGACAAGGAGATCCCATATCTCCTATCCTTTTTACCATATTGGCTGAAAGTATGAGCAGATTGAATCATAAGTTGAAACAAAGAAAAACTATCAAAGGTCTTCAACCTTCCTCTGCTAATGTTTTATGCACTCATCAACAGTTTGTTGATGACACTATCCTCATGGGATATTCTTTGGTCAAGGAGGTTGATGCCTTCAAAATAGCTCTTAACTCCTATTCCTTGGCAACTGGTCAGCAAGTTAATTGGGACAAATCGGCTATGTACTTCCTCAATACTTCGGTCACAAGACAACAGAAAATTGCTAACATTATTGGGTGCAAAGTGGAAATGCTCCCTTCCACCTATCTGGGCCTTCCTTTAGGGTTAGCTCCCCCAAATTCCTTCTAGAATATTCTCATTGATAAAATTAATAAAAGACTTGCTGGATGGAAAGGCTCAATGTTATGTCAGGCTGGGAAAATGTAGCTCCTTCAAGCTACTCTTCAAAATCTCCCTGTTTATGCCCTCAGCCTGTTTGGTATTCCGGCTAAATTTGTTGAAGCTATGGAAAGAATCCAAAAGAGATTTTTATGGTCAGGAGTGGAAGAAAAAAAGAGAATACCTTTGGTTTCCTGGGACAAAGTGTGTAGACCAAAGAACAAAGGAGGGTTGGGGATTAAAGTTATAAAAACCTTAAACAAAGCTCTTCTTGCTAAACAGTTATGGAGAGCCTATGACACTTAGAAAGATTGGAATCAAATTCGGTTTGACAAATACATTCAGAATCAGACTATCCCAGGGATCCTTAACTCTGAAGATATCCTTGCTGGATCCTTCATTTGGAATAGTATTACCAAATCCATAAAAGTGGCAAAAGCTGGGGCTGGATGGGTCCTTGGAAAAGGTGACAGAATAAGGTTTTGGGAAGACCCCTGGATGAAGAATGAAGCCCTTTATGATCAAAATAGCAGTCAAATTATTGAAGAGTGTAAAAGGAGGTTTGGGCTTATGGTATGTGACTATTGGAAGGAGAATACGTGGGTTAGACTTGATGACCTCCATTCTGGATTTTCCTCTCTCCAGAAGGAGTTGCTATCCTTTTCCACTAACAAAGGCTATGATGATGTTTTCCTCTGGAAAAGTGATCCTAAAGGTGAATTTATGCTTGCTTCTGCCTATAAAAACACTTTCTCTCAAACCAGCAATCCCATTTGGAGTAAAGTTTAGAACAGCATTTTGATCCCTAAAGTCAACATTTTCTTTTGGCTTGCTTCTCATAATAGCACCCTTACTCTTGACAATTTAATCCGAAGGGGTTTCAAATTCCCTAATAGATGTGAGATTTTCCAGAAGGAGGGGGAATCAGTTGATCACCTATTTTTCCACTGCTCCTTCACCTGGGATATTTGGTGCAAAATGTGGGAAAAATGGAAAATTAACTGGGTCATGAACAAGAGCATCAAGGATATCATCTAGAAGTGGAATTTTCCAACCAAATGCCAAATCATCAAGAACCTGTGGTATTTGACCCTCCCCATGATATGCTGGGGCATTTGGAAAGAAAGGAATAATAGGATATTTAGGGAAGTTAAGTGTAATACTCAGGTGGTCTTTGAAAAAATATGCAGGGCTATAAAGGAGAGCATCAACATTCCTCACAAGAATAATCAGCAATGGTCTACTACAGATATGAATGATATGGAAAAAGACATCCTTACTGAATGGAACCTAATACATAAGGTCTACAGATTGGAAAATAAGAAGAAGAGAGATAACATTGTATGGAGGTTTCCTGATTATGACTGGATAAAGGTTAATTTTGATGGGGCGGCTAAAGGGAACCCTAGAAAGGCTGGTGGAGGGGGAGTTATTAGAAATGCTCAAGGAATTTGTATTGCTGCTTTTGCTTCTCCTTTTGGAACCCAAAATAACCATGTGGCTGAAGCTTTGGCAATGCTAAAGAGCCTCCAGCTAGCTCAAGAATTCAAATTAAAAAAAAATTGGCTCGAAGGGGACTCTTTAAACATCATACAAGCTCTTAAAGGTACTAGTTCTGTTTCCTGGAATATTGCCAATTTAATTAAAAATGCTAAAGATATTCTAAATAACTATGTTAGCATTAGTATAACTCATACCTTTAGAGAGGGCAATAAGTTTACGGATATCCTTGCCAATGAAGGGGTCAATTTGGAGAAAGATATCAAATACATTGGAGAAACTCACATCAAACAGGAGATTAAGGAGCCATTATACTTTGATCACCTCAATGGATCAAGTTAATCTCATGATTTATTTCTGGGGAACGAGTACCAATGACAGATTTTGGGGGCGGATCAACTGTCAGATGATGAGTGTTTCTCGGCATCATAACCAAGATCATATGTGTGCAAAAGATAATAGTAATAATAGCTAGGTTTATGTGGACATGAGTAGCAATTTCAAAACTGTGAAAGAGTCTTTACACGGGGAATCCAGAAATAACAAGTTTTCAGAGTTTTATCCATGGATTGAGAATTGCAGCAGAGGGTATCTTTACCTGGAAATCAGCATGGGCGGTAACCTAAATAGGAATGAGCCTCCAGGTTGTGAGAATTGGAAGAGCAAAAGAAAGGTTTGGAGAAGGCTCCACAGACATGGCTTCACTGATTATATGGAGAAGCTCCATGGTAGTAGAAACTCTGTGTCTTAAGGTTTCACTAAAAGCTGGAGCAACAACAGGGCTACCCTGTTTGGGGAGATTTGGAAAATCGATGAAAATTTGATTGTGGAGGTCACGGGACTCATGATGGAGGGGACTAAATTCTACAAGGATCGGAAATATGCCACTGACGCTTTCAAAAATTTCCCAAAGACGGAGGACGAGAAGGGCAACCTTGCGAAGAAGGACAACATATCCTACTACACCCCCCAATAGGTAAAGCCTTTCTGGCAAAATGTTCTTAGGCCTTTAATGGAATATTTGACTCTGGATGGCAGATTTACAAAAATTTATAACTATCATTTTGCTATCCTGAACCATTTCCGCCATGGGGCTAAAATATCCTTGCCCTTCTATTTAGCCTCCTCTCTAAACGAGAGCCTTGCCGACCATGCTAAAAAGCCTAGTTCCTATCCTTTAGCACACCAGGGACTCATTCTGCTTATTTATGAACATATTAAGGATAAGGCTAGGGCAACCAAGGATGATCCTTTGATCATCAATGCTAAGATATCTGAGAAATGCAAAGACTCTGATTCGAATGGGGATCAGCCTAGCACCCCTACCCATAAAAAAAGGAAGGTTGAAACAAAGAATGAAGAAAAGGATGTGCATTGTGATAAAGAAGAGGGAAAGGATAAGGACACTGATACTGAAATGGAGCCTAACAAGGATGAGAACTATGGTAAAGGGGAGGAAGGGGGAAATTTTGAGAATCTTCACTCCAACCCTAAGGGCTCAAAAAGTGAGAATGAGGCTCTGAATCCTAAGGAGGGTGACAACCCTAATGCTGAGGAGACTGAACAGAGAAAGGACTCTGCGGATACCATCCTGGACACCACCCACAACTGCACCCTTGAATTCTTCAATTTTCAAAAGTGGGTTGTTGAAAACATCACCAGCATGCAGGGTAAGCAAAGGGAGCTGGAAGATAAGATCAATAAGCTGATTAAGATGTCTGACTCTGGGAAACAGAATGAGGAAATGGAAAATAATGAAGCAGAGGAGGAAATGGAGATGGAGGACTGGCTGGAGAAAGATCTGATAAAAGGTGACCTGAAACATTTGGAGGACGTTATTAAAACCATGAAAGAATAGGTGGAGGAGGACAAAGACAACATCAACACCTGGATGGCCCGTAATGAGAAAGCATTGAAAAGCCTTAAGAACCACAGCCTCCAGGTCCTTAAATTTTCTTCCCAGAATATGAATGCATTGGTGGATCATCTAGAAAAGAAAAACCGGGAGAAGAACCTAGTAATTATAGAAGATGCTCCAACTTCCAACCTAACCCACCAGAACCCTAGGCGCAGAACTAGGCAGACTACTACTGAGAAGGACACGAAAATGAAAGAGAGTCAGATTGTACAGGAAAACACCGACTTGAGGGAAGCGGCCAAGGCAATGATGCTCTTGGTGCAGAATGCTAAGGAAACTATGAAGAGTTTTTAATTTTCTTGTAATGCTGGGCTTGGGGTCAATTTCTTGCTGGCCTCTTACTGTCCTTTTCTCTGCTGCTAGTTTTTCTGCTGGTCTTTTGTAGTTGTCTTGTTTTGTTTCCTTCTTGAATATCTTTTGAATGTATTTGGGTTTCGGGCCCCTTAAAACCTATTTTTACTTAATCAAAAACAACTCTTTCAAAACCATTTATATCTAATTCTCTTTTAAGAATTGATTTTCCCTTAACTTAAGTAACTTGAAAAATTTGCAGTAATATTAAAATAATCTATCTAGGAAGTAAAATGTTTGTGAAAGAACAAAGTCTTTTGTTACTTCCCTTTTCTGAAAAATGACCTAGGGATGGGAATTTGCACACTTAAGAACTCAAATGTTCTTTTTATGTACTAAGATTCCTATCAACCACTGCAACCCAAATATATTGTCATCTCAAAGACTCACAAATATATGTATTGAAATATATTCTACTTTAACTAGATAGTCCATATAGCACAAAGACTCTAGTTTCTATCTTTTCAATGCAAATTATAGAGATAAACCTGTAAAAGCTCAAAGACTTAAAGGAATTCTCTCTCAACTAATCTCCAATTCTTGAATTGTCAAAGTAACTCAAATATTACTTGTAAAGACTCAAAAACTCTTCAATATTTAACACCAATAACTAAATCCAACTTTAATCATTCAAGAACATATGATACCAATGACATAAGAACATTTATACCATATAAAAGATTGAACTCAAAACAAAGTTTGAATGATAAAAAAAACCCGTATTACAATAATAACCCTCATATATATAGAAGAGGGGTGCAAGATTAAAATAGGAAATTATAACTAATTCTAAGACTAAGTCAAAAGAAGAGTTTGAATTGACTTAGGACTTGTGCACTCAATAGGTGCACTAATGCATGCATAGAATGACGCCTAAGGTGTTGATAGATTATTACAAAATGACACTTGAAGTTTTGATTGAAATTATAAAATGCCACTGCACTACAGATGCATAAAAATGACTAAGTGTCTAAAGACACATCTTTATTATGATAATCCTTCTTTAGAAAATATTTGTATTGTTGTTAGGTAGCTTGTATTTTAGAATTATCTAGAGTTTACAATGTTTGACATCACTAAGGTTGATAGGAAGAGCGGATAGGAGTCTTTCTTCTTGAACTTCATTGTCTTTTCTCTAGAGATAGCTCTGACATTTGAATAGCATTGTAGCATTGGGAAAACATCAATAATTGTAAGGAACAATCACCAACTATCTCGATGATTTGTACTAAGCTAGATAATGCATTACATACACCAAATTTGATATCATTACTATTTCCAAAACCCCTATTGTATCATGGTAGAACAAGTGTAAATCGGGTCAACGGACCCAATTTGTTAGCAATTGACACTCAATTGGTTTGTTTCACTATGTTGTCATTGATTGAAACATGGTATCTTGTTCCAGCTTCATGTTTTGGTTCACTTGTGTACCGGTAGGCACTTCATAGACACTACACTAGCACCGGCACTAGCACCAACACTGGTAGGATAGAAGGAATTCTCAAGTTACCGGCAATGCAAGCTGACATGGTTTAGAATAAGGTTATCAGTATTGGAGGCCAACATCTCTTGGATCCGACATCGACAATTGTTTTTGATATTCATGTATTTATGTTATCTGGCCAACATGTATATTGATATAGTAACTATCTTTTTAAGCCGACATAAGGCATAATAAATTGTATAGGGTATATAGGTCAGTTGGATTAGATCATTTTTATGTTGTAATTGTATAGAAGTGGATGTGATATCATGTGAATATGTACTAGGAAGGAGATGTGAAATATATCTATGTAAGGGTTATTTCGATAAAGGGTTTAGGGTTTCAAACCAGAATAGATAGAGCTTAACTGAAATTGTATTCAGGCATAGGAGATATGATCTTTTGTAGTTCAATACTTCTCCGGATTGTAGTATGGACTTATATGTAGTTAGTGAGGCTCCTTTTGTGATTGAGTAGTGTGCTCTAGGCTGTAAGCCTTCTTGCAAGTGCACGACCCTATATTTTGTAATATCTCTTCATATGGCTAGTGGATTGATATTGTGAGTCACAAATCCCACCATGGTTTTTCCTCTTTGAGTTTTTCCATGTATAGTTTTGTGTGTTAAGGTTCTCATTTATGTGATTGGATTATTGGTTTCTTTACTTCTTTCAGTTCTCTATGTACCGGTATACCCGCTGGTGTATGCCTATTTTAATAAGGTTAATATTGATCATACCTATAGAACACTGATTTATGCCCCCCCTCTCAGTGTTCTTGGATTCCAATAATTGGTATTAGAGCCTTGTGCCTCAGAGGAAGTTTAATAGCTTGAGGAAGATCCTGAATCTGGAATCCATGGATATGGGTTTGGAAAAGAAACTTGAGATGGCACTTGAATATTATGATGCTAAAAGGTTGAAGAACTTAAAGCTACAAAATAAATTGAATTTTGCTTAGGAATTCATTCTTGTCCTATAGGAGAGGCTATTATCTATTCAAAGTTGGGAGGAAGGAACCTTTACAAAATTAGGATGATGAAGAGAATGATACACTTAAGGAACAGTGTCAGAAACTGAGTAAGGAGAATATGGTCATGAAAAATGAAATGCAAGATATAACCATGAGAATGTCTAAGGAGATTGCAGGCTAGAAGAAAAAGGAATAAAATCTTGTTGTATCTTTGAAGAACACATTTGAAGAATGTGATAGGTTTGTTCATGAGAATGATATGTTGAGAACTAATTTAGTACAATCCCAGAGTAATGAACAAGAGCTTGAGAGACAAATGATAATTCTAAGAGATGATCTAGCTACTACAAGTGAGCATAAAGAGAAATTCAAGATTAGTTCAGCACAACTAGATGATTTATTGAAGAGACAAAGGTGGAATGGAGATTCCAGTGGACTTGGATTTGAGCAAGGACAAAGTTCCGGTATTGCTAATGAAGATCAAAACCATAAGGCATTGGTAAGGCAGTATAATGTTTATAAATTTAATGGTAGATGTTTTGTTTGCAATAGATTTGGTCACATGGCTAGGTAATGTAGAAACAAAGCAAATCAGAACCCTTATTCTACTCTCAGTCAATGTTCTAAATGTAATAAGTATGGTCATAAGACAAAATATTGCAAAATGAATGTAAAATGCTACGCATGTGGAAAATTTGGACATATGGCTAATCAGTGCAGGTCAAGCAATTATACCGGTTTTAGAAAAGCAATTCAAAAGAATAATGTTACATGTTATGCATGTAATGACGTTGGACATATTGCTAAATTTTGTAGAAGCATAAATCCAATGGTTGGTAATGGAGGATTAAATGAGAAAGGGAAAGAAAAGGTTAATGAAATCTGGCAAGATCATACCCAGAGATGGGTCAGAAAGACTAAAGAACAATCTGTAGATGGGAATGCGCCAGTTACTTATTTGGTAGAAGAGGTTGCTCTTGCACTGGTAGGGAGCTCATCTGATAATTGAGGCAGATGCCTTATGGGTAGGCAAAATTCATGAAGATGTTGCATATGCCCCGAGAAGAGATTCTACAAGATGTTCTAGACATTGGAGATGCTTATCCAACATGGATATGTTTTGTTCAAGATCAAGTATCTTTCACCAGAATTCATTGATGTCAATGAAAGATTAGGGTTTTGCTTGGAGGATATAAGGTTGAATCTACTCCATTTTTATCACCTTGCATTAAGAGGGATTTAGAGAGATTAAAGGTGATTCAGTGCGATAAGATAATTTCTTGAGCGATTTCACCAGCGACTGGAAGAGTTTGTTAGGGTTTTTCACCGAAAGTGATTAACATGTATTTATCTTTAATCATGGAAGTGGGATAATCATCTATTCCTATCTTTGTTGCAAACCCGACCATTGTTGAGGTCAAGGACCATCCCAGGCCAATTTTCAAGCGGTATCCGCATGTGGCTACCCTAGAAGATTTGGTTGGAGCATTTTCCCATGTTTCGGAAGGAGTTGTGTATGTCAAAGATGTTAGGGCATACATACACTATCACATTGATGATCTGGGGACATCTGATATAAAGGGAATGTACATGAGTGAGCTAATGGGGGATTCTGGAAAGATCAAACCTAAATACAAGTACATTGAAGACTTAGGGTTTACCGGCATTCTCGACATTCTAGAATTCAAAGATGAAATAGTTAGGTATGTTTTGAGAAGAGTACATGAAGAGTTTATCTGGTTGGATAGACCATACAAGGTCACCAAGGAAGCCATCAGGGCACTCACCGATTTATCATAGATTTGGCAACATCCAAATAAGAAGGTTTCTAATTATAATGTCAATAAAATCACCAATGCAACATCAAATAGGTGATCTATGAGAATAAGCACTATTACTGACACGGACATTAGATTTGGTAGCATGATCATCGGTTATAAGGTAGCTCAGTCAAACTGACTGAATTCTATTTCTACTTCCTGCATTCTCACAGCTTACAAGATGATGAGAGAAAATGAGAAATTGGATCTATGTGGTTGGATGTTAAATGAATTACTGATAAACGTAGGAAAGATTAAAGGTGAAAAGAAAGGCAACTTAATTGTTTGTTTAATGCTATTTTTCATGAAAGAGACTCCCAGTTTTGGGAAGAGGCAATGGGCATTTGACATCCTGGTAGGGAGGCAATTAAAATAGTCAATTGCTACATTAGGAAGTCAGAGGGATGACAAAGTATGGGGACATCTTAAAGCATTCCAGAAATCTATGAAATATAGAGAAAGGGTTCCTAAGCATATTGTTGAGAAATACTCAATTGACATATGCTTCATGGTGAAGAAATATGAAACACTCATGGAAGCGGTCAAGCCTTGAAAGATCTGGAATGAGGAAATGGATAGGACACTTGAGGTGGCAGATAGAAAAATCTTTAACAGCAAACATAGAATAACCAATATTATGTTAGGAAGGGTAAATGAGATAATCAAGGAGACCCACAAGGCATGGGTTAAGTTCTTTGAAGAGAACCAAGGTTTCTTTACTTCGGCAGAATCAAAGATAGACACTGCAGACATCCTGATTGAAGGAAAAGGAAAGGGAATTATGGGTACTTCACCCTCAATTTTGAAAAACATTAAGATAGTGGAAATTAAGCCCATGGTAGATAGAAATGTACTAGAAAATGTTGAGATACCGAAAAATACAGAGAGTGAAAAGGTTGATATTATACAGGATACTAATGTTGAGCACAACAATCCTTCGAATACAAATATATAGGATGAGGTTACAGTTCCTATAGAGGAACTGACAGTTACAGAGACTGTACCAAGTGGCAAAGCCACCAGTGCAAGTGAGGAAGCTATGAAGGATAAAACATCAGAGGAGAAGAAAGGGGAATCCGGTAGGGAACTGGTAGTAGGTCCATCATTGTTTTCAATTGACACCTCACAAGTTGTAGAGAAAAATATAACTGAGATGAGTCCCACCCAACTCATGATGATGGATGCACAGAAATTGATGAAGGAGGGATCTATGGATAAAGGGATTATTGATCACTCTATCACTTTTTTGCTCATACTAGTCCTAGATTGAAAGATTCATAGGGAAGCGAGCCCATTCGGCAATCTAAAGACAATTACTGAGCACATTTCTAAGGATTTTCAGTCCTTGCAACAAATTCCAAACTGACAAGCACTAGAGAGGTTCACTCAGGCTAAAAGAGCTGCATTTGATTAGATGATTGAGTCTGAGAGGAAGAAAATTAATGAAAAGTTGAAATTGATAGACAATTCTTTAAAACAATGCGCAAATATTTACAAGGTATATTGTAACACAAATGTACTTAGAGTTAATGTGGATAAGAAGATTAAGGAATTTAAAGAGAAAATTGCAAGTATAGCTAATTCTTTTGATGGATTGACTTCATTGACTACATCCATTGATGGTCAAATTTTGCTTTTGGAAGCTCAAATTTCTTCTCTTGAGAAAAAAAAGACAAAATCATAAGAAGAGACAGAATTCTAAGAGGTTTGGTGAGTCCTCGGTTGGATTCACTCGGTATACATAAGAAGGAGTGTATAGATCTGGTTAGAAAGCTCACACCAACAGAGCTAAAAGAGAAAGAGTCCTTTGCCCATATGCTAAATGGACTTGTATCTATTTCTAGCACTTTCAAATCTGGTTGGGATACTTATCTTGAGCTATTGGAGAAGGCATATCCAAAAAATTTCAAATTTGTTAAGCTCCAGTAAGATATTTTTGGGATACTCATTGTACAGTTTCAGATTTTTGGTATTTTTTTTAGAAATTTTGATGGCATTGATGTCAAAGGGGGAGTGATATAAATGTGAAAAATAAAAGAGGAAGTTGTATACATTAGGGGGAGACATGGAGATATGGAGTATTTTGTATAGATGGATATTCAGCTCAGGGGGAGCAGGTAGGATGAAACCGACAGATGAAACCATGACCATTTTTCACATGAGTGTTGCCATCAATGCCAAAGGGGGAGATTGTTGGAAATTGACACTCAATTGGTTGATTTCACTATGTTTTCATTTATGGAAACATGGTATCTTGTTTTGGTTTCATGTTTTGGTTCACTTGTGTACTGGCAGGCACTTCACAGACACTACACCGGCACCGGCAGCAGCAGGATAGAAGGAATTCTCAGGTTACCGCAATGTAGGCCGACATGGTTTAGATTAAGGTTATCGGTATTGGAGGCCAACATCTTTTGGATCCAACATCGGTGATTGTTTTTTATATTCATCTATTTATGTTATCTGGCTGACATGTATATTGATATTGTAACTATCTTTGTAAGCTGGCATATGGCATGATAAATTGTATAGGGTATATAGGTCAGTTGGATTAGATCATTTTGATGTTGTAATTGTATAGAAGTGGATGCGATATCATGTGAATATGTATTATGAAGGAGATGTGAAGTATATGTATGTAAGGGTTATTCTGGTAAAGGGTTTAGGGTTTCAGACCGGAATGGACAGAGCTTAACCGAAACTGTATTCAGGCATAGGAGATGCTATATTTTGCAATTCAACACTTCTCTGGATTGTAGTCTAGACTTATATGTAGTCAGTGAGGCTCCTTTTGTGATTGAGCAGTGTGCTCTAGGCTATAAGCTTCCTACAAGTGCAAGCCCCTATATTTTGTAATATCTCTTCATATGGCTAGTGGATTGATATTGTGGGTCATAAATCCCGTCGTGTGTTATGGTTCTCATTTATGTGATTGGCTTATTGGTTGCTTTACTTCTTTCAATTCTTTATGTACCGGTATACCAGTTGGTGTATGCATGTTTTAATAAGGTTAAAATTGATCATATTGGTAGAACACTGATTCACCCCCCCCCCCCCCCTCTCAGTGTTCTTGGATTCCAACACAATTTACATGTGTGTAATTGGTGTAATCAGGATCAAAAGCTCCTAAGTAGATACAAAATTCTAGAGAATCATTTGGCATACAAATTTCAAGAATCTTCTCCAATGTCTTCATGAATCTCAAGTTAAACTCATAAACTAATTCACCATTCCTGATATGAATGTCAACAAACTCATTAATGACTCAAAACACATATTCTTTCACCAAATAATTCATTGAAAGTTGATTGAAACTCATCCCACGTGCGAATTTATCCTAGTAACAAATATTAAGACCACTCTCTAGCCTCGTCCTTCAGAGACTGCACAAATAATCTCATAATCACATCCTCACAATCTTTCATAATCATCCATTAAGTCACTAAACCACTTAAGATGCACCTCTACAGATTCAGACTTCTTCCCACTAAATTTGGGTAGCTTATTTCTGATTTTAGTTGGTATGGGATTTGGAAAACCATGGATGCCCTTAAAGTCTAAGGCCTTGTATCTTTCAATTTCTCTTCAAATTACACAATGGAGGCTGATTACAAACCATGGTTGCATTTTAAACCATATGTGGATACATCAATTGGAACTTCCTAATACTTATGCTCTTACAAACTCTCTTTCACATTGAGAGATCTTATGTGACACATAATACACATGTTATAAGAATAAATGCTAAGATCCCTTTCACTGAGCATGAACTAAAGAAAATACATACTTCATCATACAAGAAAATTCAAATGACAACTAGAGAAGTATACCAAAACTACTTCTATGTTTTCCCTAACTTAGTTCTTAAATCACTTGAAGGGAACAGTTAATATCTTACATTCTCAAAAATAGCATCCATCTCTTAAAATTTTGAGAAAACCTAGATATTTGCAGCAGCTTACTGGTTCTTTTGTGACTGAAAATCTTGAAGATCTTCTTCAAATATCAAGTTCTATCTTCAGAGTCACTACCTCCTTGCATGGGAAATTTTTTTAAATAGTTGGAAGCCATCTGAAACACATATTCATTATGGGTTTCTTCCAACAGCAAAGTCACACATATAACTTTCAAGTGAGCTACAATAAATCACTTTCTCTGGGCTGAAAACTCTAGATCTAAAATAAATTCTAGATTCTTCATTTTTTCTTGACTCTTTCTTTTCAATGGATATAGAAAGGAATCCCTAGCAGAGTCGCCATTTTGTTGGCTATTTTTCTATCTAGTAGTCAAAGCAGAAAATATCTAGGGCTTCACTACATTTACCGTTTTGAACTAGATGGCCTACTCACAAGAATTCCAAGGATAAGGAATTCTTTTGCACTTCAGCCTCTCCAAAACCCAGGCGGGTAAAGCTAAAAGACATTCACAAATATAACACAATTGACACAAAACATCCCTCACGAGAAAATAAGTTTGAGAAATTTGTACCAATGCATGTACACATCTGAGTAAAATACCTTTTCACACCCAGTACATGAAAATTAGATTTGTTTATGAGAAAATAAGAATAAACAACACAAAGTTGAAAATAAAAAAGAAATATTGAAATGATTATCAACTAAGGACTGTCTGAAATATCATAGCAACATATAGATCAATGCCTATCCTAAGGTAACATGGTCAACATTTCTTGAATTTAGCAACTCCATAATTCACTCACAGATATTGATGCCTCGCACCAATATTTAATATTTTCTACCATGAATTATACTTATGAGATCTCTACCATTTCATCATCCCCTGCAATTCATAGCAAGCATTTAATTTTTTCATTGAAAAGAACCTTGACTATGCAATTACACATTCGCTCAATTGAAAATACAATACGCATTTATCCTTGATAAACAAGAATCGTGAAAGATAACAAAATAGGAAAGAGAGACAAAACATGGTGGATTCATTAATTCAAAACTATGGATGCACAATTCAAAATAACACAATACTCTAAGCTCAGAGCATTCTCTTTCAAGTATATTCTAGCTACAAAATCCCAGATGCAGAATTCCCTACTACAGCCTTGGTATTCCTTTTATAACAACAAGGAATGTAACAAGCTATAGGTTGTTTTACAATTGGCCTGATTGCAAATTGATACATCAACCCTATAAACAAGAGAAAATCCTCATTGTCGGGTTTAAAAAGAGATAAGAGAGAAAACACAAACATATGTGCATCATAACCGCCTTGATAGAGAATATTTTTTTGTTGTCACCTAACTATTTTGAGTCATGCCACTATTGCATTGCAGTTGCCTTCTCAAAATCATGCTTGGCATCATTCGAAACAAAAGGAATGGAGCATCCCAAAACTAGAGGAGTAGCTCACAGTCGTAGACTAGAAGCAATGAAAGTGGAAAGAAGAGCTCATAAGTGAATCTTGTGAACAGAGGGGGGTCACAGCTTCCATGACCTTGAAACATCATACCAAAGTTGTATCTATACCATCCACCTTCCTCAATTGCCCTTTTCCACTCCTCTTTCGCTCCCTCTGTGCCATTTGGTGGTGCAGGGGAAAATGTGGATAACCCTTGAAAGGTTCCTTGTGACTGAAAAGGCCTCTCAAGACCCCTTTATCTATCCAACATATTCTCAAGACCCCTTGGGTAATAAAATAGCTCATCAAAAAAATTATTCATCACGTGTCACAAAACTTATAGCGCAAAAATGCACAATCTTGCCCTGCAAGTGAAACTCCCATTATCAGAACCATCCTCAGACAATCACAAAGAATTATTTTGACAACTGCTTAGCCAGTATTCAGATTGTTGATCTTTATAAGAAACTGGGATTTCTAAAAATAGATTATTCTTATGTAATTCTCACATGCATGTTATTTTTTGCTTTATGCTTTCAAAACTTATCCTATTCTTTGTCTATTGCCAACTCAGTAATCCTTTTCAAAGTTTCCACTACATGCATTCTTAATCATCATCAATTTGAATTCCTTGTCCTATCCACATGCAGGCAAATATTAATTATCCTTCTGGAACTCATCATGGACAAGTGATTCTTCTATGAGCTTCATGTCACACATTTCAATTTTTTGGGTGTTATGTATTCCATTGTGTTCATGTCAATCTCCCTTATTGATCCAATCATTGTTTTGACTGATGCCTACAATTGTTTGTTGAGCCTGAAAAGCTAAACAAAAGAATTTTGTGCGCCTACAAACCTTCTATTTCCTCCAGTTTCATCCTTCCAGGGGTGCGGAATTCACACTGCATACTTCCTTACTCTGCACGCCCACAAGGATCTTTGTCTTCTTTAGCTTCACCTTCACGGGGTTGCGGGCCTTTACTTAATGGTGATTTTCCATTCCACTCACCTACAAATTTCTCTCTTACTCTATGAAATAATCATGTGGGAGCATGGGCTCTACTACTCGTCCTTTTGCATCCCCACTGAGGATTTAAGGCTTTATGAAATTTCCTTTTAGATACGTGGGCTACGTCTTTTGCATGTTCATCACAAAATCCTTCCCCCGCACGCTCGCCAGTCTTTGCCCTCTCATCCATCCCTACCACGCAGGGAAGCAGAACCCTACTTCTTGGTCGCTTACCATATTTTCGCAAACCCACATCAAGAGACCTTATGAACACATACTATCTAGGAGGGATGTGGGCATGCAGACAATACTTCCACAAACCCGCACACATAACTTTATCCAAAATGTAATACACTATAGGAAGGTGGAACTAACTACCTAGGTAATCAAAACACCGCCCACGGGTCTGCAAAACAAAAGGTAAGACAATAAAGGTAACCTGTGATGGAACGGGGTCAAAGCTTAAGGCGAGAAATGACCATGTGCAACTTAAAACATGGATCATGGGGTCGTTTCTATTAGGAAATAAATAAAAGGGGATCCTAATGAAAACAAACAAGATTATAGAAAAATAAATTCCCTTTTGTTAAGCTCGGGCGCAAATAAAATTTAACAGCCAAAAATGCAAACCACTTAAGCTATAGAACTAGAAGCAATATTTTTCCTAATAGTGTCTCTAATTGGGGATGCATGCCCCCTATGGGCATAGCAAGAATATAGGTCTCTAATAGAAGTAGACCATGTGAATACTAAATTTCTCTCAAGAATCAAATCCAAACTTTCTTTAGTGGCCCCGGGCCACCAAAAATTTAGAACCAAAGTTTACCTATGTCAAAAATTTGATTCTCATTTAAATATGTGATCACTAATCTAGAAATACCTTTGAGGACAAATTAACCACATTCATAATCATTGGCGCTTCAATCATATCTTTGAACATTCCACCATCACTATCAAATGTACCATATTGATGTTCAATATTAGGTACTAAAAAGTTTGTCTTGATTTCTACTCCATCATCCACAAATGGATATATGCTACATTTATCAGGTAATGCATCCATGTACAATATGTAGTGGTTGTCATATATAATCAAATAATCACTAAACTAGCATGTGTCATCGACTCCACCATTTGATTGCATTTCACATGAAAGTAAAGTCTCTGATTCTAATCTATAAATGTCATTATCAGTAGGGACACACAACTTCTCATGTTCAATTTCATGAACTCTTTCTTCATCAAGCACAACGTGCTCACAAACATTAGAACTATGCTCAACAACCTCACCACAATCAACACTACAAGAATATTCAGTACCATAGAATGACATTACATTAGATATAATATCCTGATCATCATACTCATCCATCTTACAAACTGGTTTAGCATTCAAACCACCTAAAAACTTAATTATCTCTTCATACAATGGATTAGAAAACTCAATGAATCCACCTTTAAATACATTAAGACTGAGCACCATTTGATCCAAGTCTACCTCTTCATTAAATAGAGGATTAGAGACTTCACTAAAACCATTCTCAACGTTGTCCTCAATGTCATCTTCAAGAAAATAACAATCAAAATTAGCATCACCATCTATAAAATCAGAGCAACTACCATCCATATTAGCTCCATGAGATAAACAAATCTGATTATACTCCATACAGGCACAGACACTATTAATTTTACTAGAATTAATGTGACTATTCAAGGCATGTTGAACTTCGACATTCTCAACTATGCATGTCATATAAGGATCACTTTTCTAAAAAGAATACTAAGAAGCAACCTGATCCACTATGTGAAATGGTGTTATTTTAGGAGTACATACTATAAGAGGCTCTCCATACACATCATCTCAGACCGGTATAGGAGGTATTGAAATAGGCTGAAACATACTTGCTTCATTAGAATACACTATGCAACTTCTTGGCTCACCTTTTACCTCATGAAAAACATAACCATCATTAGAAAGAAACACACTATCAAGGTTCTTAGCTGGAACAAAAAACTGATAACCATTTGAAAAAACCTTCATAGTCTCTAAACTGTGTTGCTTATTTGTATGGGATTCCTTATGATATCTCATAGGCTTAGGCTTAAATATTCTTATCATCCTGAACTTCGAAACTTTCTCTATATTCATAGTAATCTCCAATGCTTGATGTAAGTTCTCTAATTCTTCCATCCTTAACATGTAGCTCATATCAGGATCAAAATCTCCTAAGTAGATACACAATGCTAGAGCATCATTTGGCCTATAAATTTTAGGAATATTCTTCAATGTCTTTGTGAATCTCAAGTTAAACTCAAAAACTAATTCACCGTTATTGATATGAATGTCCACAAACTCATTAATGACTGAAAACTCACATATTCTTTCACCAAATTGTTCATTGAAAGCTGATTGAAACTCATCCCATGTGCGAATTGATCCTAGTAACAAATATGAAAACCACTCTCTAGCCTCGTCCTTCAGAGACTACACAAATAATCTCATAATCACATCCTCACAATATATTTCATAATCATCCATTAAGTCACTAAACTACTTAAGATGCACCTCTGCGGACTTAGACTTCTACCCACTAAATTTAGTTAACTCATTTCTGATTTTAGTTGGTATGGGATTTGGAAAACCGCGGATTCCCTTAAAGTCTAAGGCCTTGTATCTTTCGATTTTGAAATCTCTCTTTAGATTACACAATGGAGGTTGATTCCAAACCATGGTTGCATTTGGAACCATATGTGGATACATCAACTAGAACTTCCTAAGACTTATGCTCTTACAAACTCTCTTTTACATCAAGAGATTGTATGTGACACAATACAAAACTTATAACAACAAATGCTAAGATCCCTTTCACTGAGCGTGAACTAAAGAAAATGCATACTTCATCATAAAAGAAAATTCAAATGATAACTAAGAAGTATGATAGAACTACTTCTATTTTTTCCATAACTTAGTGCTTAAATCACTTGAAGGGAACAGTTACTATCTTACATTCTCAAACATAACATCCATCTCTTAAAATTTTGATAATACCTAGAGATTTGCAGCAACTTACTGGTTCTTTTGTGACTGAAGATCTTCTTCAAATATCAGGTTCTATCTTCAAAGTCTCCACCTCCTTGCAGAGGAATGTTTTTTAAAATAGTTGGAAGCCATTTCAAACACATATACATTCTGGGTTTCTTCCAACAAAAGAGTCACACATATAATATTCAAATGAGCTACAATAAATCACTTTCTCAAGGCTGAAAAACTCTACATTTGAAATAAATTCCAAATTCTTCAATTTTTCTTGACTCTTTCTTTTCAATGGATTTAGCAAGGACTACCCGATAGAGTTGCCATTTTGTTGGCTATTTTTCTATCTAGTAGTCAAAACAGAAAATATTTAGGGCTTCACTGCATTTACCATTTTGAACTAGATGGCCAACTCACATGAATTCTAAGGATAAGGAATTCTTTTTCACTTTGGGCTCTACAAAACCCAAGCGGGTAAAGCTACAGGACATTCACAAATATAACACAATTGACATAGAACATTCCTCATGAGCAGATAATTCTGATAAATTCATACCAATGCATGTACACATCTGAGAAAAATCTCATTTCACACCTAGTACATGAAAATTTGATTGGTTTCTAAGAAAATAAGAACAAACAACACAAATTTGAAAATAAAAAGAAAGGTTGAAATGATTATCAACTAAAGACTGTCTGAAATATTATAGCAACATATAGATCAGTGCCTATTCTAAGGTAATATAGTCAGCATTTCCTGAATTTAGCAACTCCACAATTTATTCATAGATATTGATGCCTCACACCAGCATTTTATATTTCCTACCATGAATTATACTTTTGATATCTCTACCATTTCATCATCCCCTACAATTCATAGCAAGCATTTAGTCTTTTCATTGAAAAGAACCCTGACTATGCAATTACACATTTACACAATTGCAAAGACAATACCCATTTATCCTTGATAAATAGGATTCATGAAAGATAACAAAATAGGAAAGAGAGGCAAAATATGGTTGATTCATTAATTCATAATTGTGGATGCACAATTCAAAATAGCACAAGACTCTGGGCTCAGAGCGTTTTCTTTCAAGTATATACTAGCTATAAAATCCCAGAACTAGAATCCCCTACTACAACCTTGGTATTCCTTTTCTAACAAAAAGGAATGCAACAAGCTATAGGTTGTTTTACAAGTGGCATCCTTTCAAATTGACACGTCAACCCTATAAACAAGAGAAAAACCTCATTGTCAGTTTAGAAAGAGATGAGAGAAAACACAAACATATGCGCATCATAACCTCCTTGATGGAGAATGATTTTCCGTTGTCGCCTAACTATTTTGAGTCATGCCACCATCGCATTGTAGTTGCCTTCTCAAAAGTATGCTTGGCATCATTTGACAAAAAAGGAATGGAGCATACCAAAACTATAAGAGAATCTCACATTCTTATACTGGTAGAAATGAAAGTGGAAAGAAGAGATCATAAGCAAATCTTGTGAACAAAGGGTGGGGTCACAATTTTCATGACCTTGCAGCATCATACCAAAGCTACATCTTAACCATCTACCTTCCTCATTTTCCCTTTACCAATCCTCTTATGTTGCCTCTATGTCATTTGGTGGTGCAGGGGAAAATGTAGATAAAGCCTTGAAAGGTTCCTTGCAATTGAAAAGGCCTCTCAAGATCCCTTTGGTTATCCAACGTATTCTCAAGGCCCCTTTGGCTATAAAACAACTCATCTGAAAATTCTCCATCCTGTGTCACAGAAATTAAAGCATTAAAAATACAAAAATTTTCCCTTCAAGTGAAACTCCCATTATCAAAACCATCCTCACACAATCACGAAGAATCATTTTGATAACTGCTTAGCCAAGATTCAGATTTTTTCTCTTTATAAGAAACTGGGATATCTAAAAATAGATTATTCTTATGTAATTCTCACATGTGTTCTATTTTATTCTTTATGCTTTCAAAACTTCTCCTATTTTTTTTCCATCGCCAACTCAGTTGTCCTTTTCAAATTTTCCACTACATGCAGCCTTAATCGTCTTCATTTTGAATTCCTGGTCCTATCCACATGCAGGCAAGTATTACTTATTCTTCTGGAATTCATCATGGACAGGCAATTTTTTTGTGATCTTCATGTCACATATTCCACATTTTGGGGTGTTGTGTATTCTATTTCGCTCATGCCAATATCCCTTATTGATCCATTCATTGATTTGACCAATGCTTGATATTTCTTGTTGAGCCTGAAAAGCTAACCGAAAGAATTTCACACGCCCATGAACCTTCTATTTCCTTCAATTTCATTCTTGCGGGGTTGTGGGATTCATACTGCCTACTTTATTTTACTCTACATGCTCGCAAGGATCTTTGTCTTCTTTAGTTTCACCTTCACGGCATTGTGGGCCTTTACTTAATGGTTATTTTCCATTCCATTCACCCACAAATTTCTCTCTTACTCCATGAAATAACCATGCGGGATCACAAGCTCTACTACTCCTCCTTTTGCATCCCCGCAAAGGATTTAAGGCTTTCTGAAATTTCCTTGTGGAGCCGCGAGCTACGTCTTTTACACGTTCAACACAAAATCCTTCCCCCGTGCGCCCACTAGTCTTTGCACTCTCAGTCATCCCTACCATGTGGAGAAGCGGGGCCCTACTTCTTGGTCGCTTAGCATTTTTTTGCAAACCCGCAACAAGAGACCTTATGAACACATACCATCCCACAGGGACGCGCGCATTCAGAAAATACTTCCATAGGCCCACACACATAACTTTAGCCAAAATATAATACATTGCGGGAAGGTGTAACTAACTACCTAGGTAAGCAAAACACTGCCCACAAGTCCACATGACAAAAGGTAAGACATTAAAGGTAACTTGTGGGGGAACAATGTCAAAGCTTAAGGTGAGAAATGATCACGTGCAACTTAAAACATGGGTCATGGGTTCATTTCTATTAGGAAATAAATAAAGGGGATCCTAATGAAAAAAAACAAAAGTATAGAAAAATAAAGTCCCTTTGTTGAGCTCAAGCGTAGATAAAATTTAATGTCCAAAAACGCAAACCACTTAAGGTACAGAACTAGAAGCAATATTTTGTAGTCCTAACTATTAGAATTCATGATTGTTGAATTCCCACCAGCCTAGATAATTGTCTACAAGAATACATGTTACATACAAAGGAGAAATTGCACAACAAACGAGAATATTGAAGATGATAACAAGAACTGAATGCCTGATTGGATATTGCTTATTGCTTGATTTACAATGAAGGATATGTCATCCTTATAAAGAAATCTAATTCTAAAAATAGAAACCCTAAAAAGAAATTAATAATTAATAATAAATTAATTATTAATATACCTAAAGGATGCATGCATATTAAATGCCTAAAAATAAAAGCTCCTAAATTTAGCTTAAGTGAAAAAAAGAAAAAGGTGACTTAATTAATTGATCAATATGATTAAATTAATTAATTAAATAAAACGTTTTACTCTGACACCCCCCCCTTAAGATGAATTTAGGGAGTAGCTAAAAATCTAAGTGCATGAATGCAGCTACATGCAACAAAGGCAACTACATGCAAATTTGGGTCCTAGAAACAAGGACTGATGAGGTACCCAATCACAACATGCAAATCTCTGTAAAGTGGAGAAAAGGAGAAAACCCAGTGGGAACAAAAATCCTCTCCAAAAAGAGATGAAGGAAGACCATGAAGCCCTCCAAAAAATATAGAATCTCTTGTAAATGTTCCTCCATAGGAAGAATGAGAACTAATGTTACACCAAAAAATGTCAAAGTGTGACAAAACCAGGTACCAATGTCGATGACGATGAATCACTCACTGTAGATGATAAAGATCAAGCACGTAGACCATGTATGGGAACCATCGGTTATACAAACATACTGGCATGCTCAATAGAGGAGACGGGTCAAAGGTCTGATATCAAATTCCTAATCTACAATATAGTAGGATTGAATCATATGTGTCATCAAAACACGAAGGACAAAGAAGTGTGGCACTTTATGATAGTGCGTGTACAACATATCTCAAAGAAGAAGATCCTAAGGAGAAATTGCACAACAAATGAGAATATTGAAGACAATAACAAGAACTGAATGCTTGATTGAATATTGCTTATTGCTTGATTTACAATGAAGGATATGTCATCCTTATAAATAAATATAATTCTAAAGATAGAAACCCTAAAAAGCAATTAATAATTAATAATAAATCAATTATTAATATACCTAAGGGATGCATGCGTATTAAATGCCTAAAAATAAAAGATCATAAATTTAGCTTAAGTGAAAAAAGAAAAAAGTGAATTAATTAATCAATATGATTAAATTAATTGATTAAATAAAATCTTTTACCCCATTTCCTACCAAGGTCTTATTTTGTTAATTTATGAGTATCTTAAGGATAAAGTTAAGGCTAATAAGGATGATCCCTTTGTGGAGAATGCCCATATCTCTGAGGATTATGATAGCTCTAAGTCTGATGAGGATTCTACCAATCCTCCCCCTAAAAAGAAATTGAGGGTTATTAAGAAAGTTGAAGAAGATGTTGAAGAGACGGTTGATCCTGAATTGGAGAAGGAGAGGGAGGTGGAAAAGGAGGTGAAGCATGAGCAGGAGAAGGAGGTGGAGGGTGCGGAAGGAGAAAAGGATAATGAGAAGGGTAAAGAGGATTTTGATGAGTCAGAGGAGAAGGAGAGTCCCGATGATATGGACAATAGGGATGAGGTTCAGAATAACATGGAGGAGGGAAACCCTAGGTCTGAGGATTCTATCCAGGACATGGAGGATGCGGATACTATTCTGAATGCTACTAGAAATAGCTCTCTGGAAATGTTTAATTTCCAGAATTGGGTGATTGATAATATTACCAACATTCAAGAAAAACAGAGAGAGTTGGAGCTCAAAATTGATAATGTGGTTAAGGATATTAATAATAAAGGAAAAGAGGAAAATTTTGAGGATAATAGTGAAGCAGAGGATGAAAAAGAAATTTTGGACTGGTCGAAAGGTGAGATCATAAAGGGAGATTGAAGCACCTGGAGGATGTGGTGAGGACTCTCAAAGAAAAGGGTGAGTCTGATAATGAACTTATAAACAACAGGATTCAAAAAACCAAGAGTGCTCTGAGGAAATTCATGGAGCATAGCTTGGTTGTGTTGAAGGTGTGTTCCCAAAATATGAATGTGTTGGTTGCTTATCTAGAGAAGGATAAGCAGAATAAAGACACTATGATTGTTGATGATGAGCCGAGTTCTAGCTCTATCCAACATTCTTCCAGATGTGGAACTAGGAAAAATGCTAAAAAGTTGGAGTTGAAGACCAAAGGTAATCAATAGGTGTAGGAAAGTAAAGACCTTAAAGAGGCAGCAAATGTGATGATGATGCTTGTCAAGGATGCTGAAGAGACCATAAAGATTTTCACCTAAATGCTCTACTTTTGTTTTAGGTGGGCTAGTTTCTCCTTGGTTTTTTGTCGTTCTTTTCTCTAACTGTTGTCTTTTGTGTTGTTCTTTTGCAGCCTTTTTCTCTTTGTTTTGTCCTCTCTTGTTTCTCTAATTCTTTTCTTTTCGATATGTAAGTGGGTTTCGGGTCCCTTAAAACCTGGTTTTCCTTAATAAAAAACAATGTGTAAATAATTGAAGCGTCTTTTCATGGGTCTCTTAAGTCCATCTTATTCTGAAGCTTTGTTGATTAGACAACCTAACAGATTAAAAAGGTTAAGTCATCCTCATAAGAGATCCAAGAACAAGCCACACACCAATAAAGATGTAATGTCCACAAACTAGTTTTTTGAAAACTTGATATTTTTTTAATAACAAAGCACAAATCCCAACATTTTTTAATCACTAAGATCTCAAAATGGAAAATGTGAGAGAATACAATGATTGGGACACCAAATTATTGGTGTAAATCCACATTGTCCATGCAATAGCCTGAAATAAAATAGATATCTTAAATTTATAGCAACAAATCCTTCCAAACTTTCAACACTAAAAGAAACTATTAAATAAATATCCCTTATGATAGTGAACTTCATATAAAATTACAATGAAGCAATACATCTATAACTTGAAAACATATATATTTATTTTATAAGCACATAAATGAAATACAAAAACCCTCATTTATTTACCTACTAGAAATAATGACCAAATCATGATATAACTATTAAGGAAATACTAAAGTAATTAGAATGTCAAAATAAAGATTATTCAATAATGTTAGATTTGCATGAATGTTGTGATTAATGTCAAACCCAGTGATCCGGTTAGGACCAAATATGGTATTGGGTATGCTATCGGTTAGGACCGGATGTGGAATGTTGAGCAACAATGGAAGATAGATATGCATGTGATGTTGAGAAATAGTGGAAAATAAGTATGGATATGATTTAAGGCATATATGGTTTACAAGAATATTTTCTAGAAGATCCCTTGTTTCAGAATCTTGTGTTGGTTTGTGTCGAGTGCCCAATATCATTTGTGTCTGTTGTATTGATCGATTTTTTATATTGCATTATGATTTATGCTTTGGAATCTGTGACATTTGTATCTTGAAGATAGGAGTAGGTGTGCTTTGAATTTGTGCTTATGGGTCCGGTAGACCCTTTTTCATTATGGTAATTGTGGCATGTGTTTTGGTAAATGAAGAATGTAGAAGATATATGAAGGCCAACTTGGTTACATATTTTGATCATAACATATTTTGGTAATGTGTGGATTCGAGAAATGTATTATTGTATAAATCATTTATGCTTGGCCAACATATTATCTTGGTGTATGTGCTTACCGGTATGTGTATATATATATATATAGAAGATATGTAGAAATGTAGTGTAGTGCATGATGGATAGAAGAGCAAGAAGTGTGCGAGTGAAAAATTTGTGGACAGAAGAGAAATAGTAGTGTGAAAGTAGTATATAGTGTGAGCATTGGATTATGATGCATGAGTGATGGTGTATGTAGGAAAGTCAGAATGCTGACAGTGTTGCAATAATCCATTATCGGATCAAATTCAAGTAGTTGGATTAGCAAAGCACAGTCACAGTGTTGCAGTAATCCCTTACCAGATCTGTTGCAAGAAGTTGTGGACAGTTTGGAGAGATCCCTTTGTTGGATATTAGAGTTGTTGGAATGTGTTGTTGTCATTAATGTCAACATATTCATGTGTTCTTGTGTGTTGGTGTTGCAGAGAGTTGGTTTGGTTGGTATATTGCAGATATGTTGATGTGGATTTAAGGATTCAGAGATTAGTATCTTCAGTTGATTAAACATGAGTTTCAATGTTCCAGAAGGTGATTTGATCAAGTTATGAGGTCCGATGAGATGATTGGTTTTTCTGTTGGTTTTGTATTGCAGATTTATGGTTTTTGGTTTGTATTACTTTGGAATTGATTCATTTTATTGAGTGGATTTTGGAAAGTGTTTGGGACATTCATGTGTATCCTTAATCCAAGTGATTCATGATTTGAAACTTCACAAGTATATCTTTCAGTTTGTCAGTAAGTTATGTTTTTAATTCTTGAGCTCTGGGAGGGAGATGATGATGATTCTAGTAATCCTAGTTGTCGTGAATGTTGAGGTGTAATTCACATTGTTTGTTGATGTTTTTCAATCATTTTATATCCATGTTGCTGGTCCACATTGATTGTTGTGTGTGTTACTGAAGATTTTATTGGTCTGGTGGTATTCTTCATGTTATATGACCTTCTGGCCGACCTGATGATTCTTGCATGTTGCAGATGATATTGGCAAGATATTTGGTGGTGTTACATGTTCAAGGTTTTTATTTAGGTCCATTCTATGTCCTTTCCAACATTGTATTGGTCCACATATTTATTTATGTATCGTGTGATGTAATTTTGTAATTAGGTCTTATGAGTTGAGTCGATCTTGAAATTAAGGTTGATGATTTGTATAAATAAGTGTAATAATCATGTAATATGTGTGTCTACATTCTTTGAGAGTGTTGTATGTGTGAAAAAGAGAATTGATCTTTCGGAAGTGTGAAGGAGAGTAGACAAGTGTTACAGAGTAGACATGTGCTTAACTGGAACTGTGATCAGGCATTTGGAGATGTTATTCTTTTAGTTCATGTAATCCAGATTGGTGTTTGATCTCTGTAAGGAAGTGAGCCTTCCTAGGGTTGTATCCCTTTATTGTTTTTGAGTAGTGATCTCTAGGCAGTGTGTCTGAATGCATGTGCATTCCCCATTGCAATATTTCACATACTACTGCAGAGTATCATCATATAGTGGGTAGGTTCCCATTGTGCTTTTCCCCTTAACTAGGTTTTCCACATCAAAAACTATGTATTATGTGTGTTTTTTATTTGGTTTTTATCTTTGTTATTGTTGTTCTTTATCAGATCTGAATTTGAGGTTAATTTATTTAAGTTTGGTTAAAATTGATTCACCCTCCCTCATAGTTTGGTGATGAAGCTTGACCGCTTGAGGAGATCCAAGATGGAAATTGTTGTTTTCAAGAATGAGAGTCTAAGATTTGATGGAACAAATTACATCATATGGAAGAACCAGATGAAGTGTCACTTGAAATGCCTTGGAGAAGATTATTGAAAGATCACTAAGAATGTCTACAATGTTCCTCAGAATGATCTTGTTATTGCAAATGAGATCAAGGATGTTGAACATAACATAAGAGCCAAAGAAGCATTGTTGAGTGCCCTAACTAATTTAGAGATGACTAATGTGATGGGATTGTGGACTGCTCATGATATTTGGGAGAAGTTAGAAACCTTGTATGAAGGAGACAAACAAGTGAAAGTTGCTAAATTGCAGAGCTTGAAAGGAAAGTATGAGTTGTTGAGAATGAGAGAAGAGAATATTTTATCCTTTATGGTTAAAGTGAATGATCTTTCAACATCAACATACTGAACATCAGATGCGTCGGTGGAATCATTGAAGAAAATGAGATTGTGGATAAAGTGTTGACATCCTTGCCTCTTGCTTATAAACACAAATTTGTTGCTATTGATGAGATCCGGACTGTGATAATTGTGACAAGAGACATGCTGGTTGGTAAGCTTGTAGCTTTTGAATTAAGCAAACTTGGAGAATCACATGGCAAAACTGAGATTGCATTTAAAGATGTTGTATCTGAGAATCAGAAGTATGATCTGGGAGAGAGTTCAACTAGGGTTTCCAAACATGAAAGGTAAATGAGAGAGATGGAAGAACATGAAAGAGAATTGGAAGAGATCGAAGCACTTATTGTCAGAAGATTGCCTAAGGGAGCTGGTAAGTATGAAGGGAAGTTACCTTTGAAAAAAAATTCATGCAATAAGATAGGACATTTTTCTTCTAGGTGTCCAGAAAGAGTGTCAAACTGTGATAAGCCTTACAAGCCTAATCACAAGTATAGATATCAGAAGATTATTCTACTGATGAAGGTGTGACAGATGATGAGTCTAAAAAAGGGAATTCAGAAGATGAATTTGTGTTCATTACTATCAAGGAAGATGATTTGGTACCTGTTGATTCTACAAGATGCACTATTGAAGAGAAATCCTTGGCTTCTAAGATTGAAGATAAAGATGAATGGGTGATTGACAGTGGTTGCTCACATCACATGACAGGTGATAAAAGTAAATTTGTGAATATAGAGAATTATGATGGCGGTGTAGTAAGATTTGGAGACAACAAATCTTGTGTAAGCCATGGTAGAGGTTCTATCTCTCTTGATGGTAAGGATAAACTGAGGGTTTGAAGTATAATATTTTGAGTGTTGGAAAGATGGTTGATAAGGGATATGATCTACAATTCAATAATGGGAAATGTAAAATATTGAATAGCTCTGATATAGAAATTGTATCAAGAACTAAAACTAAAGGTAATATCTTTCATCTAAATGGTGATAAAATTTGTTTGATTGCTCAAATTGATGAAATTTTGTTGTAGCATAGGAGGATGTTTCATGTTAATTTTGACTTCATGATTAAGATAAGTTATATCCAAGTTGTCAGAGATCTGCCTGAGATAGTGAAGCCTACTAGTCTGATATGTAAATAATGTCAATTGGGAAAGAAAACAAGAATTTCATTCAATAGAAAATAGTATACATCTAATGGGATATTAGATCTTATGCATACTGATTTATGTGGTCCTTCTAGGGTAAGAGGTTAGCAGGGTGACAGATACTTTATGTTGTTGATTGATGACTATTATAGAATTATGTGGATTACTTTTCTACTAGAGAAATCTGAAGCAATGGAGAAGTTCAAAATATTCAAACTAAGGTGGATACAAAGACACAATTTAATTTGAAGTCTCTAAGATCTGACAGAGGAGGAGAATTCACTTTCGGTGAGTGTGAAGAGCATAGAATTAGGAGATGGTTATCAGCTCCATGAACCCTTCAGTAGAGTGGAGTTGTTGAAAGAAAAAACAGAACTATTTTGGATGTTGCTAGGACTATAATGATTAAAGGAAATGTTCCTCATATCTATTGGAGAGAAGTTGTTAGCATTGTTGTTTACACATTCAATCGGGTGCATATAAAAGGTGATTCTGATAACACCCCTTATGAGTTATGGTTTGGTCATGTTCCTATAGTTAGATATTTTAGAATCTTTGGAAGTAAATGTTATATCGAAAGAGATGGGGATATAGGAAAATTTGATGCAAGATGTGATGAAGGAATCTTTTTAGGATATTCTACTAAGAGCAAGGCCTATTAGTGTTACAATAAAAGACTGAGAAAAATAGTGGAAAGTGCAAATGTGAAGGTTGATGAGTGTCATGGGAAACAAATCAGAGCATGTGGATATGAATCTGATGATCAAGATGTTATTTAAAAGCAAGTGCAGACTCAGAGCATAAAACAAAGCGATTTGGAAGAGTCAATAAATCTATATGTTGTTGGTGGTGAAGAAGTTCACGAGATTGAAAATCAAAACAATCAAAAGACACTCAAGTATGTAAGATTAAGTCATTCAGAGAATCATATTATTCGTGATAAAAATAAAGGAGTAATGACTAGGAGAAGAATTGTTGCTGAAGAGACATGTCTGATTTCCCAGATTGAGCTTAAAGATGTTGTTGAATCTTGTAAAGATGAAAATTGGGTAAAAGATATGGAAGAATAGTTAAATTAGATTCAGAAGAAGAATACATGGGAACTTGTTCCAAGACCTAAAGACAAGAATGTAATTGGTCCTAAATGGGTATTTAGGAATAAACTAAATGAAGATGGAGAAATTGTTATGATGCAGGAGCATCTCCGGTCTACGAGAAATCTTGCATCAACCAAAAATATTTCCTTTCAGTTTAGTTCTTGTTTAGTTTGGTATGCAAGAGCATCTCCGGTCTAAGAGAAATCTTGCATCAACCAAAAATATTTCCTTTCAGTTTAGTTCTTATTTAGTTCGGTATCTAGTTTTTTGTGTTCTTACTAATTGGTACCGGTAGTTTCTTTCTTTTCATTGCAAATACTATTTTTGGTTTCTAGGCTGGTTCTTGTGCATAATTCCATATTTTCAGTCCATTTGGATTCTTTTTCGATCAGTTATCGCTTCTGGTTGACTATTTATAGGTTCTGGGATAGGTCTTGTGCTTAGCGGTTGGTTTTTCTTTATTATCAAAGTGGTTCTTGGTGTGTGGATCTATTTTGGGTCTTGTCCAATGTTCTTTGGCATGTGGCCAACCTTCCTGCTGAACCGCACTTCTTGGTTGTTATTTTCTGGAAGGATTTCTTTTATTCTTAGGGCCGACCTAGTTATACATTTCATTTTCTTGCATTGATAAATGTAATCTTATGAGGTCGCCCCCAATATCTATTAGGCCCAATATGGAAAGCTAATGTACTGAGAGGGGAGGGGTGAATCAGTACTTCAAAACCTTTTATCAACAATATCTTTACTATTATGCATAAACCAAAAACTGTTGTAATATAACATAAAGCTAAAACAAATAAGTAACAATCATACATGATTCACTCCATAACACATATATTTTGGTTACGCAGAAACTCTTGGTTAGAGAGAAAAACTGTGGTGGGGATGGCACCCACAACTTCACTACTGCAATAATAAAGAGTGCTCGGTTAGAGCTACATATTTAGCTATTTCTAACAGCTTACCTTGTTAGGAGTAACAAGATCTGTTAGATCTACCTTGCTAAAGGATTTTACAACACTTTATATAAATGTTGCACCTGTTTAGAGGCTTTACAATTTATAGACTTGATTAGAGTCTTTTACCCTGTTAAAGGTTTCTCTTACAACTTCAAAATATTACAATAAGACTTTACAAATATCTATAACTTTACATCTGAAATGTTGTAGCAGATTCTATGTGCTCAAAATAAGATTACCTTGCCTATAGCATACCTCGGTAACTCATAAAGTAACTCGGTAAACCCTTCTGTTTACTCTGTTCTTTGACTGTTCTCTAAAAACCTTCTCGGTGACCTCTGTGTCTCTGTAACAGTCATAATACTTTGTGATTTCTCATGTATCACATAAGTCTTGCTTCATACACATATGCACACACATTTCTCTCATTCACATATATCTCTAACCCTAAATTCATGTTGTATAAATAGATTTCTTATGTCGGTGATTTGATTAATTGCTTCGATCTTACAAACATGATTTCTCGAATAAATAACCATGCAAAATATTTCATTGGTTAGATGACCTCAAAATTATACAAAATCTATATGTGCAATTTCCACTGCGATAACGGTTCTATGTGCCTCAATCTTGTAACACGTTTTCATGTGTGTGTGTCCATGTTCAATGAATCTAGTAACACGTTTCACTCGGTGTATATCAAAACCGGTGTATTATCTTTATTGCTCGGTAGACATGAAATAACACTCGGTAGATAGCTCAGTGTATACTGGGCTTTGTGACTATTTTCCTTCTGTAACCAACTAGACTGTTCATACCAACTTCTTTGTGTGTACCAACTGCATGATTCGGTAATGCTAACCGACTAGAATATATAATTTGACCTTGAAGATAAAAATAATGGCAATTTGATAAGTAGTAACAATCTCCCCTTTTGACATTAGTTGAGATGTTTGACAAAAACTACTTTCAAAGTCATTACTCAAAAAT
The DNA here is from genome assembly GCF_030272615.1 of Cryptomeria japonica. Taxonomy (NCBI): domain Eukaryota; kingdom Viridiplantae; phylum Streptophyta; class Pinopsida; order Cupressales; family Cupressaceae; genus Cryptomeria; species Cryptomeria japonica. The sequence continues at coordinate 526,446,539 of NC_081407.1, forward strand.
CTGTATACTTTACAAAATTTGACTAAACATACAATATATACATTAGTCAATGAAATAGTATAATCAAATATACTCCCCTTATCAATATACTGTACAAAACTCTGATTATGTGTGCTCGGTGATCAATACTCTATAATCACTATTCTTTCCTTTGTTCACTGCTCAATTCACTGCTCTTGGATACTCTGCGTATTCTGCTCATTCTGCTCAGTATACTCCCCCTGTATACTACACTCTGGTTGTTTGATACTTTGAATACTATACACTCCCCCTATGTACTTTGATGCAATATATACTTTGATGATATACTCCCCCTTTTTGACAAACATCAAAATTTAGTTACCATTTGGAGGTGGCAACTAATCAAAAATGGATTTGTAATTTGTCTTGTCTTCGGTGAGAGCGACAGAGAGTGCATCCTTTACACTATCCATTAAAGAATTATGTGCATTAATATCAGCCAATAATGAAATTAAACCATCTAAAGTTCTTCCCTCTTGTGTAGTAGAGAGGTAAGTGGCTTGGTTGAGTTGTTCTTGAATGGATGAAAGATGAGGAAAGAATAATGTTTGAAGTGTCATTATGTCCATCCTGATCTTGTGTTCTTCATTCCTCAGTTCCAATTGTTGAGCCATGAGCTATTGTAGCTTAGTATAAAAATTCTAAATTGAATTGGGCTCAGGGGTCAACTTATTTGAGAGATCGGTGATCTCTTTCTCAATTACTTCTATTTTATTCTTAATGTACTTAATGAATAAAGAAAATGTGTAGAGTTTCTGAAATAATGAAAGAATGTGCTTGAGTTGAGGGGACAACTCAGCAATAAATTTGACAAGTTTTACCTTGCCAACAACAATGGATTTCTGTACTTCCTCTATCATTTTAGTAGTTAGCTCCTTGTCTTTTAGTTTGCTCAAGTATTCGGATGCATCTACTCCAGATGTCTCAATCTGATTTAGGAGTTCATCCAATTGAATATGGATGGCTACATCAGTTGATACTATAGCTGAAGGTAGCATATCTGATAGTAATGTCTTTACCTTCTAAAGTACTTTATTCTTCTTTTGTATGGCTAGTTGCTTCTCCTGTTCGGCCTTTGCTTTGCATAGTTCACCGAATTCAGTGAGTGCTTTCCCTTTCAATTTGGAGATGTCTACATTGGGCAACACTATCAGTTTCGATAAATCTATTTTGAAACTATGCTTTTTCAATTTCTTTCCTTTCACCGAGTGAACCACTACAATAGCTTGAGAGGCTTGAGGACTCTCGGTAGGTTGCTTAGTAGAGACAACACTTTTGTCATTTTCTTTAGCCTCGGTAGTGTCCTTCGGTGTCTCAGTGCTTGGTGTCTCAGTTGTAACATTTTCCATGCTAGAAGGTGCTTGAGAGGTTTGTTCTTGTGAAGTACCTTTTGTTGTAGACTTTTTACCTTCGGGTCCTTCATCTGTATCTTGAGGAGCTTCGGTTGTAGCAGGTTGATTGATCGGTGGGTAAGGCTGAACTTGTTCCAAAACAGATTCACTGGAGACAAGTTTTGCATAAGCATTGCCTTCTATCATTTCTTATTCAGGTGCCTCTGCATCCATGATATCTTCATCTATTTGAATGGTGTCAGTAGGGTCTTGCTTGGTGACATCAGGCTCTTGGTCAGTGACATCGACTATTTCCACTGTAGATTGTTCACCAGCATTCCTTCTTCGAAAGATGTCCTGCCATTGCTCTTTTGTTTCCTTCTCCACTTCTATATACAAGCCATTCATCAATTTCAAGGCCTTTTGTTTTACTGTAAATTGTGTTTGGCTGTTTGTCAGATGTTCTTTTATTTCATCAACTGACATATCAGGAAAGAAATGCACCAGACTTCTTTCTCTGATTTGTTTCTCTGAGTCTAGGGCATATTGCCATCTAGTTTCAATATGTGCATATAATTCCTTAGGAATAGAATTACATACTTCTAATGGGACCACTCGGAATTTTAGAAGTGTGCAAATGACAGCTTCTTAAATTTGCCTCTTTTCATCAGCAGATTTGGATTCATATTTGACAAATCTGAATCCACCAAATCCACCATATTCCTTCAGATTATTACAAAAAAATTCTACACTATGTACATCTACCTTCTTGCTTTTCACAATCTGAAATTTACTTGCATCTTCAGATTCGGTATCACTTGACTCTTTTGGCAAAATGAGTCTCCGAGTAGATTTCTTGTAAGTTCTAGTTACCTTAGAAACGACAACAATCTTTTGTTTCTTACTCACTGATGCAGCAGATGCCCTTGTGTTAGGTCTCTTTGTTGGAGGAGTTGGTAGGGCCATTGAAGTGTCCTGTTTCTTTCTCTTCAACACTTTTCCCTTAGGAAATTTGGTGCTAAGTGTTATGGTTGCTTCTTGGGCTTCTATCTCCTCTTCGATGATGGCTAGAATGCCTTTGACAAGTGTGGAGGAAGACTCTTCTCTGAATTTCTAAGTTAATGCCTTAATCATCTTTGATGCCTTCCTTGTAGCTTTGGGTACTACAATGCTCATCTTTACTTTTTCTTTCACCTCTTCATAGGTTCCATACCTCAGTTCGATAGTATGCCTTGGTAGTGTTAGAAATGCATCGATTTGTTGTTGTGTGATATCAAAATCAATCTCGTAACCCATAGGTGACAAAGATTGAGTCCTCGGTTCCACAACATTCGAATAATAGTAATCGGTGTCGACTTCAAAACATATTTAATCTTTGTATTTTTCTACTAGATGGGGTGGAATCCAGTACCTGTTATGCATTTTCTCTTGGAACTTGCTGAAGTAATCATCCATTATATCATTAAAGTTATCACCTAACTTCTTGATGAAGTCATTGATCTGATGGGTGATTGGTCGGTGTAGTTCCCAAACAACTTTACCGACTGTTGGAAAAAAATTCTCAAAGTAGAAAAACATACATACAAGTAGTGATCCAAATTTTAGAGTATTTGCTGAGTTGTTCTTCTTCGGCTTCCTGATTGTGTTCAGATTTTCAAACAAGTTCTTCAACAATACTTCACACAAGTCAATTTTCATGCCTTTCTTAACAATTTTGTATGCTAAGTCCACTACTGCACAGGGTACACTGTTTTCCCTTGCCGATTGGAAGAAACAGTAACCAATTACTCTAATGGCAAATTTGAGTTCAGGATCAGTGACATTGTTCAACTTCAGACCTCTACAATCAGATTCTACTCCAGTCAAACTGATCAATTCCTTCTATGATATCATTTTATGTGCTCGGGCATGATCATAGATAGGATAACCGATGATCAGATGAATGATTTCTTTAGTGACCTTAAACGGTTGCTCTTGTAGCCACATGAAATCATCATGCACTCGGCTTAGTACAAACTTGACCCACTAGGGTTTTAACACACGGGGATAGGTTAGGGCTTCAGTCAATCCCTTGATTTTGATGTGCTCATACTTGATATCCATTTTACCATCTGTGCAAAATTCATCATATGCATCTTTGATCTCAACATGACCGAGTTCTTCAACACGGCATTTGGTGAAGAATCTCACATCCTCGACTAACAAGACTCGATCCGGGATGAGTAAAAAGGTAGTTTTGTCATCCGGTTCAGATGCAATTTTGGGAGTCAAAGAGTATTTTAGTGAGGGCTTCTCTACATTCTTGACAACAATGGGGTCTTGGATCCTAGGCGCCATTTTGATTTTAGATAAAAATTGACACAGGAACCTTAGGGTTTGAGAACTTAACAAATGGCAGATGCTTCACACTCAGCAGATAATAACAACTTAATGAGTTCGATAAACCAGCTTAGCAATGCGATGAGATTTGATGTAAATACCTTAGATTTCGCTTTGAAGATGGTTTGATCACCTTGATTTGCTCTGCCCTGCTTCTCAAAAACTTGGTGAATGAAAATGACCACGAAGAATGCTTTAAGTACATAATAAACCTTATCAGGCTCCGTGCAAGTTAGGTCAAAGACATTAAATGCACTATGTTCTACTTAACTTTCTTTCCCTTTTGGCACTTTAGCCGAGTGACCAAATTTCCTTCATATACCGACTTGACAGGCTTCCTGAATTCACCGACTAGACATATTTCCTGTAAAGTGCTCCAAAAGACTTTGATAGAATTTCAAACTTACTACTACATCTTACTATGCAGATTTTGAATTCAGTACATACTAAAATAGGAACTGTTTAAGATTTAACCTTGTGAGAATGCAATCCCTTCATACCTTTACTGATTAATTTGGAGTGGGAGCACCTAACTCGGTAGCTAAGGTGATTTCTTTATTTGACACAATTTCCTTCTTTCTCCAAATCATCTTTAATTTCTCTTTTATTTCCTCAGTGTCTTCTCTAGGTTGATCTCTACAATCTCCAGCCAAGTGTCCAACTTTGTGATAATGAAAACATGCCATACCAGGATTTCTCCATGATCTTTGGTTGTTCATTCCAAACCTTATAAAGCAATTGGCACTTATATGTCCATATCTTCCACAACATTCACACCATATCCTTGTATTGTAATCCCATGGTACTGTAGAATACTATTGATAAGGATCTGTGTGAGTTCGGTAACCTCTAGTATTTGCTCGGTGTGCAGACCACATGTGGTTCTTTTACTTAAACCAACACTTCTCGATACTATGTCCATATCTATTGCAGTTTTTACAAAACCCTTTGAATTTTTCCTTCTGATAATTGTTAACAGACTTTGTCCTACATTGATTAGATGTGTGACCATATTTATTGCAATTGTAACAACAACCATTGGTCTTAGTGGCATTCGGTTGCTTACCTTTTCTGATTTGACACATGTTGGCAGTATGACCTTGATTTCCACAATAGTTCAAATAGGCTTCTTTCTTTTGATGTTCTTCTTGATTACAGCTTGCTTTGATGATTCTCCTCTCTCGATAGTGCAGATTCCCTTCTCGGTAGAGTCTTTTCTTTTGTAACTGAGTCCTCCTTCTTTGTAGGGTCGTCTTGTATTCAATTGTTCATCCAACATCTTTGATGCATCATAACTTTTCTTCAGTGTTTCCTTGGATTTCTTCTCTGTTTCAAGTTCATTGCTCAACCTTGATACTTCAAGTTTCAATGCTTGATTCTCATCATCTTTCAGATTTGCTTCATGATGTGCATAACCTAGTTGATTTGACAGATTTTGTTGAATCCCAGTCAACCTTATGATTTCATCATCCTTATCAGATACTAAAGCTTCAAGTTGTTGTTTCTCTCTTTCTAGATCTCTTACTTTGTCCTCGATTGTCCTCAATGCATCAAGATTTTCAATCATCTGTGTGCTGAAATGTTCATGTTCTCTTTTCATTGCTTTTAGTTGATCAGCCAGTGCTTTGTTCTTTTCTTTCAATTGTCCAATCATTTCTTCAGTCTCTTCAAACATACTGTTCTCAGATGATGTCTCAATTTGTTCCACTAACTCTTGAGAGTCCTGCAAATCATCAAATAATCTTCTTCTCACTTTCAAAGATTTTTGCATTTTCCTTTGCATGTTTGCAATCACTTGATTAGCATGATCCAATTCTTCTTGCAGATACACAATCCTCCGAGATTGTTTGTAGTCTTCCATTGATAAGATCTTTCTCTTTAGGTAGTTAAACCCTTTTCCAAGATTCAAGCTCTGATACCAATTGTTAGGCCCAATATGGAAAGCTAATGTATTGAGAGGGGAGGGGTGAATCAGTACTTCAAATCCTTTTATCAAAAATATCTTTACTATTATGCATAAGCCAAAAACTGTTGTAATATAACATAAAGCTAAAACAAATAAGTAACAATCATACATGATTCACTCCATAACACATATATTTTGGTTATGCAAAAACTCTTGGTTAGAGAGAAAAACTACAGTGGGGATGGCACCCACAACTTCACTATTGCAATAATAAAGAGTGCTCGGTTAGAGCTACATATTTAGCTATTTCTGATAGCTTACCTTGTTAGGAGTAACAAGATCTGTTAGATCTACCTTGCTAAAGGATTTTACAACACTTTATATAAATGTTGCACCTGGTTAGAGGCTTTACAATTTATAGACTTGATTAGAGTCTTTTACCCTATTAAAGGTTTCTCTTACAACTTCAAAATATTACAATAAGACTTTACAAATATCTGCAACTTTACTCTAAAATGATGTAGCATAATCTATGTGCTCAAAATAAGAAAACCTTGCCTATAGCATACCTCGGTAACTCATAAAGTAACTCGGTAAACCCTTTTGTTTATTCTGTTCTTTGACAGTTCTCTAAAAACCTTCTCGGTGACCTCTATGTCTCTATAATAGTCATAATACTCTATGATTTATCATGTATCACATAAGTCTTGCTTCATACACATGCACATACATTTCTCTCATTCACATATATCTCTAACCCTAAATTCATGTTGTATAAATAGATTTCTTATGCCGGTGATCTGATTCATTGCTTTGATCTTACAAACATGATTTCTTGAATGAATAACCATGCAAAATATTTCATTGGTTAGATGACCTCAAAATTATACAAAATCTATATGTGCAATTTCCAATGCGATAACGATTCTATGTGTCTCGATCTTGTAACACATTTTCATGTGTGTGTCCAGGTTCAATGAATCTAGTAACACGTTTCACTCGGTGTATTATCTTTACTGCTTGGTAGACATGAAATAAAACTCGGTAGATAGCTCAGTGTATATTGGGCTTTGTGACTGTTTTCCTTATGTAACCGACTAGACTGTTCATACCGACTTCTCTGTGTGTATCGACTGCATGATTTGGTAATGCTAACCAACTAGAATATATAGTATGACTTTGAATATAAAACTAATGGCAATTTGATAAGTAGTAACAATATCTTCTGGAGGGTATTTATATGACACTTGTAATCATTTGTGAGGGCAGAGGAAGTAGAAATAAGAATAAGGATTGAGATTTTCATTTAGTGATCTGGTTGATTCTCAGAGTCCTGGTTGGATTGTATCTGGCTTGAAGCCTACATGTAACTGGTTAACTATCGGATTTTCTATGATGATTATATGCTAATAACTGAATGGTTGCCAGAAGTTATAAAGCAATAATATGATATGTTTTTGTAATCTTGCTATATTTTCTTGTTTCTTTCACTGCATAAGCCGGTTAATTCTCTTTTGAGGGTTTCACCGGTTATGGCTACATCAAGTGGTATCAGAGCTGGTTATGAACTAGTTGGTGGAAGAGTTGTTTGCTAACCTTGAGGCATTCCTTTGGGTGGACAAATCATTGATTGGAGGTAGGTTGTGTGTGTGTTCAATAGATCACTGAGGAGAGGCAATTGAAACTAGTAGTTTGATCACAGAGTTGAGGTAGTTCACTAGAGCAGAAAAGGAGATGTCACCTAGAAGGACAAACCCTTGAAGGGTAGAGTAGATGATGGAGGACTTCAAGAATGAAGTGAGGAATGAAATCCAGAATGCTTTGGCTAGTTTGTGAAGGAACCCCGAATCTGAGGATGAGTATGAAGAAGTCGGTGAAGCACTTGAAGTAGAAGAGACTAAAGGACCGGAAGATGAAAGAGAGGAAATATTCCTAAGAGCAGTGGTGCAAGGGAGTAAAGTTCATAAAGTGGAAGTTTCAAACTTTTCTGGAATGCTGAACCCGGAGAACCTGATTGATTAGATCAAAGAGTTGGAGGATTACTTTGAGTTTGATGATGTTAAGGACCCGTAGAGGGTCTAGTTGGCACATACTAAGTTGAAAGGGCATGTTGCCTTATGGTGGAAATAATCGCATAAACATAGAGTGGAGAATGGTGAAATAAAGATCACCCAGTGGAGACAGATGGTTGCAAGATTGAAGGCCAAGTTCATATCGCGAGACTATGAGTTGGAATTGTTTAAGAAGTTGTTAAACCTGAAACAGAGAAACATGACTGTGAAAGAATATACTAAGGAATTATACAAGGTGATGATTGGATCTGGACATAGAGAGATGGATAGAGAAAAGGTGCTGAGGTACATAAATGGACTTGCACTTAACATTCAGGATGATATGAGTATGTTGAGGGTTTCCACAATTGAAGAAGCTTACCAATATGCTTTGAAGGCTGAGGAGAATGTGAGAAGAAGACAACTAAATAACCCTAGAGGGAAGGAGAGATTCAAGGGGTAGATGAGTACAGAGAAGTACAATGTTGAGGAAGAATCAAAACCTAAGTGGAGTAAAGAATCAGAACAAAAAACATAGAGGAAAGGCAATGGTAGTATCGGTAGAGAATTTCTCTGTAAATGTTTCAAGTGTGGGGAAACTGGGCATAGATTTTATGAATGTAAGCAGGGGATGGCAAGAAGTTGTGTAGAAAATGAGGAACCGGAAGGTGTAGTTACCAGAGCAAGGAGAATCCATTATGTTCAGAAGAATCATGATGGAGCATAGCAGTGAAGATATTGAATCTACTCAGAGAAAGAGTCCTTTATGGACTGTGTGTAAATCAGGTGGCAACATTTGCAAGGTTATTGTGGATAATGGAAGTAGTGACAATTTGGTATCTGGGGAGATGGTTGTGAAGCTTGGGTTAAAGAGTCTTAAGCATCCTTGTCCTTATGAGGTAATTTGGTTACACGATGATCAAAAGATAGAAGTAAAGGAGCAATGTTTGGTGAATTTTAATATTGGGCCTTTTCAGGGATGAGGTCTTGTGTGATGTTGTATGTATGAGTGCTTGTCATGTCTTGCTAGGAAGACCTTGGAAGTTTTATAGAGGGGATATTTATGACTATAGAAGAAACCTAATCACTATTGAGAAAGATGGGAAGAAGTTCACATTGACTTCTTTGAAGGAGAAAGAGAAGGAGGTGAAGAATCTGAACCTTGAGAAGAGTTGTACTACTGAGAAACCAGTTGCAGAGGTTATAGAGGAAGGTGACTTGAGTTTGCAGAAAGATCTGATAGAATCGGTTGCTAAGGTTATACTAGAAGGTGACTTGATTTTGCAGAAAGATCTGATAGAACCAGTTGTAGAGGTTATACCGAAGGATGACATGATTTTGCAAAAGGATCAGGTAAATAAGCCTGATGGACAGATGGAACTAGATGACAGAAATCTTATGGTGACAAATCGGATGAAGTCTTGTGGCAGAATCAAATCAGAGTTGCAGAAGAAAGAGAATAGTAAACAAAAATAATGTGTAGATATGAAGCAAAGGAAGAGAAACAAAGAGAGTCAAGGATTAGAGAAGCCGATTGAGATTCTAGAGGAGCTAAAGAAGAGGTTGGCAGATAAGGAAGATGTTTGGATCGGAAATTAGCATGGGGTCTTTATCCTGAATATTTTTAGATGTTCATGAGTTGCCTCTCATTGAACATATCTTTCTACCTGGGGTGTCTAATGCAAGAGCATCTCTAATCGAAGAGTAATCTTGCATCAACCAAAAATATTTCCTTTCAGTTCAGTTCTTGTTTAGTTCAGTATGTAGTTTTATGTGTTCTTACTGGTTGGTATCGGTAGTTGCTTGCTTTTCATTGTAGATCCTATTTTCGGTGTCTAGGTTGTTTCTTGTGTGTAATTCAAATTTTCAGTCCATTTGTATTCTTTTTTAGTCATTTATCGCTTCTGGTTGACTGTTTCTAGGTTCTTGGATAGTTCTTGTGCTTATCGATTGGTTTTCCTTCATTATCGGAGTGGTTCTTGGCGTGTAGATCTATTTTGGGTCTTGTCCGATGTTCTTTAGCATGTGGTGGACCTTTCTGCTGAACCGCACTTCTTGGTTGTTATTTTCCAAAAGGATTTATTTTATTCTTAGGGCCGACCTAGTTACACATTTCATTTTCCTACATTGATAAATGTAATCTTATGAGGCCGACCCAGATATGTTCCGGAGGGTATTTATATGACACTTGTAATCATTTGTGAGGGTAGAGGAAGTAGAAATAAGAATAAGGATTAAGATTCACATTTAGTGATCGGGGTGATTCTCAGAGTCTTGGTTGGATTGTATCTGGCTTGTAGCCTACATGTAATCAGTTAATTGTTGGATGTTCTAATGATTATATGATGATAATCGGATGGTTGTCAGAAGTTATAAAGCAATAATATGATATGTTTTTGTAATCTTGCTATGTTTTCTTGTTGCTTTTGTTGTATAAGCCGCTCAATTCTCTTTTGAGGGTTTCACCGGTTATGGCTGCATCATGTTAGAAACAAAGCAAGACTAGTATGTAAATGATATTCACAAATGGAAGGTATTGATTTTGAGGAGACTTTTTCTCTAGTAGCTAGAATTGAAGCTATTAGATTATTTCTTTCATATGTTTCTTACAAGAATTTCAAGGTATATCAGATGGATGTGAAGTCAGCCTTTTTGAATGGTGAGTTGGAAGAAGAAGTCTGCATTGAACAACCGGATAGATTTTTATTGACAGATGAAGGAGACATGGTATGTAGATTAAAGAAATCATTGTATGGACTTAAACAATCCTCTAGAGCTTGGTATGCCAGATTGGACAGGTATTTGATAAAGTTGGGATTATGTAAAGGTATTGTTGATAGTAATTTATACTTCAAGATTAATAATGATAATATTTTAATTGTTGAAGTTTTTGCTGATGACGTCATTTTTGGAGGAGATGATGATTTGAGTAAGATTTTTGTTGATGATATGAAAAAAGATTTTGGGATGTCTATGATAGGTGAGATTAAATTCTTTCTGGGATTGCAAATTACACAGACTGATAAAGGCATTTTCATATCTCAATCAAAGTATGTTTAGGTTAGGTGATTCCAAACCTGTTAGAACTCTTATGGTAACCAGATGTAAGATGAAAATAGTGATGAATCTCTTAAGGTTAATCAGGATTTGTATAGATCTATGATTGGTGGACTTCTATATTGACTTAGAATAGACCAGACATTATGAACATTGTATGTCTTTGCAAGATTTTACGTTGGTCCTAAGGAAAGTCATGTTAATGTTGTGAAAAGGATATTCAGATATTTTAAGGGAAGAGTTGATTATGGTGTGTGGTATCCGAAGAATGATGATTTCATTTTAAGTTCTTATAAAGATGCTGATTGGGAAGGTGATGTTGATGACTAGAAGAGTACTACAGGTGGTGCATTATTTTTAGGAAAGAAGTTGATTTCTTGGGCAAGTAAGAAGCAAGATGTTATTTCTTTATCTACTACAGAAGTTGAATACATTGTTGTTGCTATCAACTGTACTTAGGTAATTTGGATGAAGTAGATGCTGAAGGATATTAGAGTTGTTTATAATGAGCCTACTAATATATATTGTGACAATTCAAGTGCTATCAATATTTCTAAGAATATGGTGTTGCATTCCAAGACAAAACATATATCAATCAAGTTTCATTTCTTGAGAGAGAAGGTGAATGAGAAAGAAGTCGGATTGGAGTATGTATCTACAAAGGAATGGATTGTAGATATCTTTATGAAGCCTTTGTCTGCATATACATTTGTATATCTGAGAGAGAAGTTAGGGGTGATTGCCCTTCCTGATAGGAGCTAGATGCATTGAGATGCATCAATCTGGTGGACTTCATAGTCTTATCCTGATATCCAAATTGATGAGTGGGTGTTGCTACTCAGAGGGAGTAGTTATTATGTGGTTCAATTTGTGACTATGTGAGGAAGAGTCATTTTGTTTTCAGAGCCTTTTACATTGATGTAAAAGGGGGAGAGAAGCATATGAAAAATATTCTTATCTATTTAAGGTAGAGAGCTATGTGTGCATGATCTCGGGAGGAGATTGTTGGAGTTGATTTATTTCTTTACATTGATTTTTTTTCACATTCATATGTTTCCATCAATGCCAAATGGGGATATTGTTGGACATTAGAGTTGTTGGAATGTGTTCTTGTCATTAATGTTGACATATTCTTGTGTTCTTATGCTTCAGTATTGTAGAGAGTTAGTTTGGTTAGTATAATGCAGATATGCTGATGCGGATTTAAGGATTCAAGGATTAGTATCTTCAGTTGATTCACATGAGTTTCAGTGTTCCGGAAGGTGATTTGATCAGGTTATGAGGTTCGGTGAGATGATTGATTTTTCTATTGGTTTTGTATTGTAGAGTTGTGATTTCTGGTTTGTATTGCTCTAGAATTGATTCATTTTGTTGAGCGTATTTTGGAGTGTTTGGGATGTTCATGTGTGTCCTTAGTTTGAGTGGTTCATGATTTAAAACTTCAGAAGCGTATCTTTCAGTTTGTCAGTAAGTTATGTTGGTATTCTTGAGCTCCGGGAGGGAGATGATGATGATTCTAGTAATCCAAGTTGTGGTTTTTGTGGTGCAATTCACGTTGCTTGTTGATGTTTTTTTATCATGTTCTATCTATGTTGCTAGTCCACATTGATCATTGTGCATGTTATTGAAGATTTTATTGGTCTAGTGGTATTCTTCATGTTATACAACCTTCTGCCCAACCTAATGATTCTTGTGTGTCGTGGATGATCTTGGCGATATATTTGATGGTGTTGTGTGTTTGAGGTTTTGATTTAGGTCCATGATATGTCCTTATTGACATTGTATTGGTCTACATATTGATTTATGTATCGTGTGATGTAATTTTGTAATTAGGTCTTATGAGTTGAGCCGACCTTGAAATTAAGGTTGATGATTTGTATAAATAAGTGTAATATAATCATGTAATATGTGTGGTTGAATTCTTTGAGAGTGTTGTATGTGATAATAAGTGAATTGATCTTTTGAAAGTGTGAAGGAGAGTAGAGAAGTGTTGCAAAGCAGACAATATGCTTAATCAAAACTGTGATCGGGAATTTGGAGATGTCATTCTTTCAATTCATGTAATCTAGATTGGTGTATGATCTTTGTAATGCAATGAGCCTTCCCAGGGTTGTATCCCTTTGTTTTTTTTAGCAGTGAGCTATAGGTAGTGTTCTTGAATGCATGTGCATTTCCCATTGTAATATTTCACATACTACTACAAAGTATCATCATATTGTGGGTAGGTTCCCACCGTAGTTTTCCCTTAACCAGGTTTTCCACATCAAAAATCTATGTTATTTGTGTTGTTGATGTGGTGTTTATATTTCTTATTATTTTTATTGATCAAATCTAAAGTTGAGGTCAATTGTTTTAAGTTTGGTGAAAATTGATTCACCCCCCCCCCCCACTCTCTTAGTTTTTCTACATTTTTGTTGCCAACACCCTTATTGTATTTATTGTGAGTTGTTGTGAGTTCTTATCTAAGCTTATCTTGGAACTAACTTCATGCATTTGGAGATGCAACTTTACTCAATTCATTTATTTGTATTGTAATGACCATTCCAACAATGAGCCATTTTTGTATTATGATAGTGAGCCATCCGACAGTGAGCCACCCCTTTTGTAAACACCATATAAGTAGTTATATTATCTTAAGAGATAACCCTCTCAATGGTTTTTCCCATTTGGTTTTTCCACATGTAAAATTTGGTGTTCATTTTTGTGGTTGTGTTTCTCTTTTATTTTGTCTTTGGTGATTCATGTTGATAACATTAATTGATAAGGTTAATATATCAGTAAACTTTTAATAAGTCTGGGAATACTAATTCACCCCCCCTCTCAATATTTTGATCTATTCAACCATTCAACAATTGGTATCAAAGCCTAGTCCCTTGTCAGCTAGCTTAACCACTTGAGGGAGCTCCTTGTGGGTTGAATCATGGTACCGATGAGTATGACTAAATATTATCATCTAGATGAAGAATTGAAGATAGCTCTTCAAGATCTGGAACGTGTGGAGTCTAAAAATGAAGAATTAAAATAAAATGTGAAGGTAGTGAATGAATGTGTACAGAAGCTGAGAGAACAAATTTATAAATTCAAATTGAGACATAAGGAAGTTAGCAATCAGTTAAAGCTGGCAAATGAAATCGTTAAAGATCTAATGCTAAAAGTTGAGGAGAACAAAGCGGAAGAAACCCTAAAAGATTCAATTAAGCTAAAAACTGAAGAATGTGAGAAGTTGGAACAAGAAGTGAAGAAGTTGAAGGTAGAAAATAAAGTTCTTGAAACTAGCAAAAATTTGGAAGATTTTATTAACATGCAGAAAGCTTATTTAGAAAAGAATAGACTAGGATTTCAAACTGTTGAATGTTCAAATCAAAATGACAAAGAAAAAGGAAAGGAAGTTAAGGTAGAAGTGGAAAAGAAACCTAAAGATGCAAGAAAAATCTGGAATCAGAGATCTACTACAAGAAGACTTTTGGTTCATCAATCAAATGCACAAAGGTACCCATCATGTAATGGTTATTAGTTTCAATGCAATAAACTTGGTCATAAGGCTATAGATTGTAGAAGCATTCAATGTTACAATTACAAGAAATTTGGTCATAAAGCAAATTACTGTAGAAATCATATTGTGAGTCAGAATCATAATCCATTTAGAATAAGTAGGATGAATATTAACTTTCATGGATATTGACATCTATGCAATGGTTATGGTCACAAAGATAAGCAGTCGAGATCTAGAATACATTAAGCAAATTTAGTGTAGAGGAACATCAATTGTTACAAGAGCTAATAATTCGGACATTATGCTAATTAGTGTAGAAATGAAGTTGGTATGGAGAAGTCTATGGAGAAGAATGTAGTGAAGACTAGTGAATCAAAGAAAAAGGAAGTTGTGGTATGGAGAAAGAAAGAGACAAAAAATGAGAGCAAGCCTGGTGTATAGAAATTTGGCGTAGGCAACTCTTCCTTTGGTAACTAAGCTTATTGTTTTGGCTCAAAGGAATCTATCAAGTAAAATCTTTCATTCCCCCCCTCCGAAGTATTTCATGTTGGGAATCCAGCATGACTGTTGGATATGTAATTCGGTTATTTAGTGAGTATGCTGATGTCATCGACAAGACACTTTTTGGTGGCCAACCCCTAAAAGAAATTGACAAGAAAAATATGGGAATTTGAAATCATTTTTCTACATTATGCGAAGAAAAGATTTTAAGGAGCATAGCAGCAGTTGAAGAGCAGAGAAGCAGAGCAAGTAATCATGGAATCAAATATGATAGTCGAAGAATCAAACAGCAGAGGATTTCAATATTTGGAAAAAGTATAGTTAGATGAATTTCACACTGAAAAGATCAGAAAGATGGAATGCAGTTTAAATGAAGAAAAATTACAAAAGGTTAAGGATTTAAGGCATAAAGGATTGGATTTGTAGAGTGAATTTCCTTGGTTTGACAATGGGGATGTGATAATATTAATCCTAAGTTGAGTGCAGGATGACTGTATCATGTTGGATAAACCCTATCAGATTACGAAGGACATCATTTCAATTTTTACTAGTTTATGTGACAAAGGAAATGCACTGATTAAGAAGATAGTAAAGAACAAGGAAGTTGAAACCCTAACTGATGTGATGGGAGATTAGAGAGCGTTATTGATCGACAAAATTGTTAATCCCCATGGCGAGGTATGTTGTGTATAGTATATCTTACAAAATTTATTTTAGGAATAGGGAAGGTTCTACCTCAGCTATTGTTGTATATGTTGCACACCTGATTGCTATGGATAATGCAATATTCAATTTGTGTGAATTATTGAAAAATCAGATGTTAGAGAATGTCAGAATGACAAAAGATCAAGGTTATCCCTTCCAATTTGGATTTTGCTTGTATGTTTGGCATTATATTTTCTGGGATCTTTATCCACAAAGGAAAATATGTTGTGGGAGTCTCATCCTAATTGCTAGAGAGATCTATCAATATCTAAATGGTTTGGAAAAGAGAGAAGAAGCGTGTGAATTTTACTTTATCATTTAAGGACATGTGGTGCATAGGTCGTGTATCCCCTGCTACCAGTTCTGCTATGGAGGGTTCAGCCTTCGAAAAGAGGAAGCTAAAGGAGACTATGTTTTTTGGTACTTCAAAATCTAAGAAGAAGAAGAAGAAGAAGAAGAAGAAGAAAGAACCAAAACAAGAAGATATAATTGAGTTAGATGATCTAAAATCCCATGTGGCTAAAGAAGAATTGGAGATTGTAGAATAAGAGAAAGATGATTAAGAGGAAGAACCAAATAATATGAAAAATATATTGGAGAAATGCAATGATTCATAGAGGACTTTAACAAAATGCATAAATGAAATAAGAGATTGTATCAACAGTGCCAGCAGATTTTATAGGTATTGTTTTCAATGGTCGACTGTTATGGTGAATTTTAAAGAAAAAGTTGAATCTGTTGAAGAGGAATTGAATTCTATTGGTAAGTCATTTTATTTTCTAAGCGACAAAGATGGTGAGAAAAGGAAGAAGGTAAATTCCCTGCATTCTAAGCTATTATCTTTGCAAAGGCAAAAGGAAGATTATGTGAGCATTTTCTGGAGAATTAAGGAGATTGTTGAGGCTAAGTTGGAACATTTTTTAAAACATGTAGTTGAGTATGAGAAAAATCCACCAATTCTAGACAGTTCATCTCATGTTATTGATGTGTTGGTTGAATGTTGAAGTTTATCTGTTATCATCAAACTGATTGTACATTCCTAGAAGGTTCTCCTTCCGTAGCTCAAGGAGAAATACAAGTAGATTTTTAAGAAGAAGAGCAGTTTAGAATCCTTTTTTGTTTGACATACAATTTTGCCACTTTTTTTGTTGATTGAATGCATTATTTTTCCTTTTTCATCAAAAGCACCCTTTTTCCTTGATGTCAAAGGGGAAAAATGTTAATGGATAAATGGGGAGATAGGTAAATGGAGAGTGTAGCATCCTAAAATTGTACCCCTTGCAATTTTGACTTCTTTTTGGGCCCTCACCTTACCGGTCTCGTCCCCATGCTTGATCAGGAACCGTTTATGCCTCTACTATGCAAATAAACTTCATAATTATATATAACAACTTGCACATCCCCTTCTCCATGTCCCAATTTGGGGTAGGACCAGGGCACCATGCCTTGGTCCTCCCTAATTGGGACCTATTTTGGCCCCTAGGCCCTATCTCAAATTTGAGCGAGAAATTACTTCCCCATGTCGGCCTATGTTAGAAAATTAAACAATTGACGATAATAAAGTATATAAGGAGATCTTCCCCTCTCACTTGGCATAACACGATAACACGAGAACACGATAGCGATCATAAGGCAAGGGGACTATATCAGGGATAACTTTAAGAAACCACCCCCTGGGCAAAAGTGTAAAATCCTGGCGAATCAAACATTATTTTTTTGGGGAAATTTTCATATTGATGGCGAAATTTTTTTTCAAAATAGGGAAAAAAATTATTTTGTATTGCCGATTTTTTTCTAGGGTATGAAAAATTCCATAAATGTCTGGCAAATAATACCTTGTTCTATGGGGAAAATATATATTGCAGGAGGCGAATATTTTTTGTTAAATGAAACAAATATATAATTGCATGGGCCAAAAAATTTTACTCCAAAGGAAAAATTATATAAATGTATTGGCGATTTTTATCCAACGCTTGAAAATTATTTAATTTTTTTTTGTGAATATTTTGTTATTTATGGAAAAATATATAATTCATTGGCAATTTCATGAATTCATTGTCATTAATAAACAAGGCACATCACATCACATCAGTATATCACATTGAGTCCAAACTTTGCATGATGTATCAATAAGTGTGGCCTCTTTGACATGTGAAGGGTGACACATACCTAAAATCCATCAATAATTTTAAACCATTCGATGATCATAGATCAATGGCTGAAGTTTTATTTCGGCCCAATTTTCTAAAGAGAACATAGCTCACCAGAAATTGCCCAAAATGGAATTGGATTCAATAGACACATATCAAATGTCAGGATCAATAATTTCGGTCATTTAATATATATCTAGTCACTAACTGCAATCCACTTTGTCCCCGCAACTTCCAATGTGGTACTTACCAACTTGGTACCAGTTTATAGTTATTTCCAATTTCTCACACTAGTGAATTTATGGCAAAGATTTGCAAAGATACGAAAGATTTAAAAAAATTTAAAGCAATTAATAGGGTTAGAGAAGTAATTATTACAATCAAGAGCTTCAACTATTTATATACGATCTCTTCTTCTTTCATCTTCAATTAGCCTTTGCAATTTGGTAGATAAATTGTCAGAGCTCACGGTATTTAAATTTTGCCTCTGGTTTAGGTCTATAGGCTCAGGTTGTTTAATTTGGTAATCTGATTTCTCAAGATGGACACTCCCATCCGCTTGAGAAGCATTTCTGTAGAGGACCAGAGGGCCTTTTTGAGCTCCATTAGAGACCCAACCCTCCAATCAGTCTGCAAGGAGGTTGGGTCGTTCACCAATGAGGTTGTGTGGATGGTGTTAGGTAGAGACTTTCTGCAAAATGAAAATAGATACCATGTTAACATGAACATTACATCCCGGTTCTTCACGTCTCTTCTGAACCTTAGAGGAGACTGCTGGTATTTTGGTATGGTTTTGTCATTGATGTCAACACCTACTCTAGCACTTTGGAGAATCAGCAACATTCACTAGCAAACAAATGACATGTACAGTCACCGGTATCTGGTACACCGGCAGGATATAATGATCATCGGTACTCGGAATGGCATGGAAAACACCTGGTTATGTCGAAGACATCATTTGGACACTTTGTCTTTAAGATTTGTTTATTGGCATATTCGTATTTGCATATTTGTTGTTACCGACAAATAGGTCCAGGTTATACACTGGTAGGATTATCTTTTCCAGATCAGCATGGCACGCTATGGAGATGATTTATTATTGTTGTAAATGCATCAAGCCAACATGTTGTATCAGTTATTACATTGAATATTATTTTAATTGTAAATTGATTTTATTGTAATATCATTTAGAGCCGACCTACTAAAATTGGTCCTAGGTTATGATCTAAATGTAAGATCTTATTTGTAAGATCAGATGTGGAATGTGAAGAAGAATTGTGTGAAGGTATATGTGAGAATAAGCAGAGCTATACATGCAAACATCATTTGAAGGTGAAGCAAGGTTTTTGTGAAAGCATATCAGAACTACACTAGTACTGAATCTAGCATATGAAGATGCTATTTTGAGCAGTACATCCTTATTGGATTTAACCATCCAATTGTAGTTAGTGTGACTCCTATTTTGTGTTTGAGCAATGAGCTCTAGGTGCTTGGCCTTTCTGCATGTGCAGATCCCATTTGTATACACTTAGTATCTGCAGTAGTATCATCTGATTGTGGGTAAGCTTACCCACCATGGTTTTTCCCCTTATAGGGTTTCCACATACAAATATAGGTGTTATGTGTTGTGGATGACTTTGTCTTTTTGTTTCATGCATTAATCTTTACTAGTATTGCAATTAACTGATAAAACTATCAACCAGTATAAAAGACTAGTTTACCGGTATTCAAAATTAAGTTAGTTAAGTTGTTTTTGGTTTGAATTTATATGACAACTGATTCACCCCCCCACCCCCCCCCCCTCTTAGTTGTCTCTGAGACCTAACAATTGGTATCAGAGCCTAGTCCTCTTTTATAGAAGTTTAACAGCTTGAGGAGATCCAATGTCTACTAACTATTTCAGGAAGGACAGTCCTAAACTTGATGGAACCAACTATGGCATATGGAAGATCATAATGGAGACACATTTGAATTGTATTGGAAAGGACGTCTGGGAAGTTACAAAGAATGGCTATATTGCTCCTACTCCTGGTTAGCCTAATCCACCTACCTTGGGAAAAGATGAAGAAAATGAGTGCAAAGCAAGAGAAGCATTTTTTAGCGCATTAACAGATCAAAAAATCATGGGATTGTCATATAGATCCACTGCTAAAGCTATTTGGGATCATTTGGAAACACTGAATGAAGGATATTCCACAGTCAAAATTGCAAAACTTGAAAGCTTCCGGGTCAGGTATGAAAATCTGAAAATGGAAGAAGATGAAAGGATTTCTGCTTTTATGGAAAGAGTTAATGAAATTGTTTTGGGTATTAAATGTTGTGGAGGAACCTTAAGTGAAGATGAAATTGTTTCAAAAGTTTTAAGAGGATTTCCACCGGCATATAAAATGAAGGTTACTGCTATAAATGAGTTAAGAACAATGCCTAATACATCAGTAACTAGGGATACATTGATTGGAAAACTCTCAGTTTTTGAAATTGAGGAATTTGGTCCTGTTGCTACTATAAAGACAGATTTAGCCTTCAAAGCATCAACATAATCTACACCATCATTTGACAAATCTGATTGGAAATCCTTTTATGCAAGAGAACTTGAAGAAAGTGTCATGCCCAAAATTTAGGGCCAGAACAGAATAATTTTTTTTTTTAACTACTAACTAAATAACAATAAGTTCGCTAACATGAAACGTACTAAGTAGTTTTGGTTTTAACTATGTTTAAAATGAACTTTTATCTACTAACTTAAATAACAGAAAATAATTTAAGATTAACTACGGATTAAAAAGGGACTAGTTTAATGTCGCTCAATCTATTTAATTTATAATTAAATATCATCTTCATAATATTTAGTTCATAAACATTTAAGCTCTTCAAATTTAAAATCAATATTAACTTTATTAATATTCATTTCATGAATACCTAAACCTATTTAAATTAAAATAAATATTAATTTCATTAATATTCAGTTCATGGACTTCTCAATCAATTTAAATTTAAAATAAATATTGACTTCACTAATATTTAAACATCCCATCTTAATTAAAATTTAAAATCAAATATTATTTCATTATTATTTGTTTTACATCTCAACCTTTCAAAATATGAAATTAAATAATTCAGCCCTATATATATATATATATATATAAGATTTTATATATATATAATAATAGTAATTAATACACCCTAAAAGGGTTTACCCATGCAAACCTAGGGTTTCATCTTATTCTTTTTTTGTGTTGCAGGGGTTTTTGTGCAGGGTCGGTGGCGATTTTAACAGTAGGCGGCCGAAAGTGAGAGAGGCAGCCAAAATGGTAGAGGCGGAGGGCAGCGCCACCAGTGGGACGACCCACTGTGGGGGTCGCGGCCCACATAGTGGCCTTGGCCGCTGTGTGTGTCGCGGCTCGCACAGTGGCTACGACCACTGGCACAGAGCGCGGCCCACACAGGGAGCCGCAGGCCCCTGTGGGTACCGCGGCCCGCACAGAGGTTGTGACCTCTGTGCTGGTCGTGGCCCGCACAAGGCCTGCGAGCCTTTTGCGGCCTTCACCATTCCCCTTTGATTTAAATGTATATTTTTTTTTGTTTTATTAAAACAAAATAAAATTTGTTAAATGTTTTTTTTTTAAATATAATTATATATATATATGTATATATATATAAATATGTATATATATTTATATATATATATATATATATATTTATATATATACATACACATACATATATTTCGTTATATATTTATGTATTTATGTATATATATATGTGTGTGTAAATATATATATATATGTATTTATATATATATATATATATATGTATGTATATATATGTATATATATAAATATATTCATAGCATTTTTTATTTACATGTAGACATAAATACCTTATTTGAAATTTGGTGACCATTATTCTGATTTTAGATAGAAAAATATAAATGGTTTAATACCTTCCTAGATCCTTCACAGCAAGGGTACTTTTTTTTTTTGCTTTTAAAACCAAAATACTTTATTACTAAAACATAGATGAACTATATTAACCTTAAATTTATCTTCTACATACAGTAACTGACTGAATTAAATTAACTTTATACAGCAAATTTAACAAGTTAAAATTTTACATTTACTAGATGAAATATCTATTTAGATACTAACTTTCTGAAATAGATGAAAGATTAATTTCCAGAACTTTATTGTACTATATTGCTTTTACAGAAAATAGAAATATACAATTTATTTTCAATCTACAATATGCATGCAAATCTAATTTATGTCTTTCCTGTTTTATTCTATTTTAAGTGCTTAAGAATGGAATAAATTTCCTGCAAATCAATTTATCATAAACACATCAGATATACGATTTTTTTTTGACTTTGGAAATACTAATTTAGGAATACTCATTTCTTTTCTGCAATAAATGAATTTACTGAATCTGCAATTACTACAGCAACTAAATAGATAATAACTTTTTATTAAAATCTATCAACAACTAAAACTCATATTTTCTGCAATTAAAAAAAATGAAAACAAAATCGCAGTTAAAAAGGAAATCAGAGATTTAGATAAAATGATTTTTATATTTCAGTGACTATTGCATGCAATTCAAAAGCATTTCTTTTCAAATAGAAAGATGAATATATCTAGCTTTTTACAATCCAAAAAGTATTGTGCAAAATTTACAAGATAATTTCCTTATCTAAATAACAAATAACGAAATCCCATGTCTTTATTTCTATTTTACAATTAGACTCTCATTTCAATGAAGGAGGATATATTTCTCCTTTTAAAACTAATATTTACATCTGCAAATAATTTCTGCAACAATGACTCCTGCAACCTTCCACTTGTCCTATTTTTTTCTCCCGAAAATCTTGCATATTAAATCTCAACTATGAGCATGGAGTGCTCACCTCCCAGCCTAGGCTAACTGGTAGCCACCCCCGAGCTCGAAGAACCAAGCCCTAGACGGGAAACAAACATGCAAACACATAGAAGAAAGAATGCACACATAGAAGAATTTTCAACCCCTTATTCCTTATGCCCCCAAGGCATTCTAGCCTTATATCCCTCCTTATGACCCCCATTGCACAAACAGGCCATGCAACAAGAGTCACACAAAAATCCCTTGTGACCGCTCTCATAATGAGAGTCTCTCACTCGAGGGTTGTCACTGCTACCACCCACAAGATCCTCCTCTCTCCCAAGACTAAGAGGTCTTGAAGACTCCCAAAAACACATACAAAACATAATACAAAATACCAAATGAAATTCCCAAAAAGGAACATACAAGGAAACAGATTTCTTACACCAACATACTTTCAAACACATGCAAAAAGAAGTCATTTTAAGAAGAATGTAACCAACCTTAATCTGCCCAAAGGTAGGATAGTATTGTTGAGGAAGAGTTGCCCAATTCCACAGATCTTCTCCTTCTACCCTTAGCCAAATTTCCCTATTCCAAATCTATTCTATTCTTTTCAGAATTTCTCTTGTCTCCAAAAATGGAGAGTGGGTGATTACCCTCAAATTTTCAAATTCTTGCTTAAGAAGCTCATTGTGAGAGTTCTCACAAGTTTCTAAAAACTAAAGAGGAAGGTAAGATAGAATGGAAAAGGGAACTCTCATTCGAAAAGGAAAGTTTACAACTAGGTTCAATCTTCTAATTTCAATTTTCGCACAACTCAAAAAAGTCAAATTTTAGGGTGTCTAAAAGGTCACTTAGGAGTAGAAACTTGCCTAAAATTACCCCTAACCCTTAGGTATACCTTATGGGCTTTAGGAAACCCTATTAAACTACCCCTAGGTGTTCGTTTAACCCATTTTAAACCCCTCTGAAGTTTATTTTCGGGTCAAACCTAAGTTGACCACCCCAAAGATTCTTTACCCAAGGTATTTATGACATCACATTACATTAATTGAAAAAGCTATAGTTGAACACTTTCCCACCAAGAGACAAAAATAAAAATTTAAACTTAAATCCACACATGTGTCAAGTGACACAAAGAAAACACTTTTACAATTTAATACATGAAATCGTCTCTTGTGGATTTTACACAAATCAATTAAATAACACTTAACACACATGCATCATATACTGTTACGAATAAAATACAACATAAATAGGGTGTTGTCTCTCCAAATAGACAACCCCTGGCTTACGAACATACATAGGTCTAGGTTTGGTTCTCCGTAATATTTCCATGGTCACATGGATAACTTCCTGCGCATCTCAATTTACACATTAGTACTTTCAAATATCCACATATAATATAATTCAAAGGAATAATAATACACATCATCACTTGCATACAATTTTACATCTAAACAAATTAAATACATCTTTTATCCAAGCAATTTCACATAAGCAATTCATCATAATTCTCATAACTCAAACATACATCATAATTCTATTATCATAGTAAAGTCCTACAAATTCAATAACGACATTTATCACCGCAATTTTATCTTATCTAACAATCATGTAGTGTTCTATCTCATAAAGCATATAAATAAATCATCAATATATAGCAATGTTATCCAAATCCTGAAATCATATAAATTCTAAATTCCAAAATGCATCAAAATAAAGTATCCATAATAGTCTCAATATAAAAATCACTGAAATGTCAGACTGAGTCGAGGTGAGGCCTCACAGAAAGCAAGAAAGAAAATGAAAAACTTGAAGCACTATTTGCAAGAAAAATGCCTAAAGGTCTAGTTGGAAGTAAGTATGAAGGTAAAGCATCCTTTAAATGCTTTAATTGTAATAAGATCGTTCATATAGCTTCTAGATGCTCTGATAGACATGCTAGACTAAGAGAAGAAGCTAAAAGAACATACAAACCTAACCCTGAATATCAGAGATACAGATTTAAGAAGAATAAAGACAAATCTTGTTATCTTGCTGATGAAGGAGTGACTAATGATTCTGATGTGGATCCGGCAGACAATGGATGGGTTTTTGTTGCTATAATAGAAGACCAACCGACACCTACCATTCAACCGGTAGAGTAGGCCCTGGCAGCTAAAGTTGAAGTAAAGGATGAATGGATCATTGATTCAGGATGCTCACATCATATGTCTAGAGATAAAAGTAAATTCTTGTACTTTCAAGAATATAATGGAGGCTTAGTGAGATTTGGAGATGATAAAGCTTGTCTGATCAAAGATAAAGGTACAATATCTCTTGATGGTAAGCATAATACTGACAATGTTTACTATGTTGAAGGTTTAAAGAATAATCTTTTAAGTGTTGGTCAATTAGTTGAAAAAGGATTTCGGTTACAATTCAAAAATGGAAAACGCAAAATCATGAATAGAACTGGTTTGGAAATTGCAACCGATAATCAAACTAGAGGTAATATCTTTCATTTGAATAACAATGAAAAGACATGCTTGATTGCACATATTGATGAAAGTTGGCTATGTCATAAGAGACTCTGTCATGTAAACTTTGATTGCATGGTAAAAATCAGTACTATTAAGACAGATAGAGATTTACCTGAAATTGTCAAACCTCACAATACAGTATGTAAGGAATGTCAATTTGGAAAACAAGTTAGAGATACTTTTCAAAGTATTCTAGAAAAATCAAATAATGCTCTTGACTTAATCCATACTAATTTATGTGGTCCAACTAGAACTAAAAGTTTGCAAGGTGGTAGATATTTCATACTAATCATTGATGACTACTCTAGAATGTGTTGGGTTACTTTTCTCAGAGAAAAATCAGAAGAGCTTGGAAAGTTCAAACTGTTCAAAGCAATGGTAGAAAATGAAACTGGTAAGAAAATCAAATGTCTGAGATCAGATCAAGGAGGAGAATTTACATCTAAGGAATTTAATGCATCTTGTGAAGTGAATGGAATCAGAAGACAGCTATCAGCACCTCAGACACCACAACAAAATGTAGTTGTTGAAAGGAAAAATAGAACTATCTTGGATGCAGCAAGAAGTATGTTATCAGAAGAAAATCTACCACATGTGTATTGGAGAGGGGTAGTAAGTACATCGGTCTATACATTCAACAAAGTTTACATCAAAGGTGAAACTGATAAGACCCCTCATGAACTATGGTTTGGTATTACACCTACTCTTAAATATTTCAGAATATTTGGAAGTAAATGCTATATTAGAAGAGATGAGTATATTGGGAAATTTGATCCTAGAAGTGATGAAGGAATATTTCTTGGTTATTCATCTAAGAGTAAGGCATATAGATGTTTTAACAAAAGATTGCAGAAAATTGTTGAGAGTACAAATGTGAAGATTGATGAACAATTCAGAGGAACTTCAAGGTATATAGATTCTGAACCGGCAACAGAAATTCTAACAAATGAACCTACATTGAACACACCGGTATAGAATGAAGATCCAGTTACACTGGTATCATCTGAAAATTCCACTGTAACTAAGGAACAACAACAAACAAAGATACCTCAGTATGTAAGACTAAATCATTCTAAAGATTAGATAATTGGAAACAAATATAAAGGACTTATGATAAGAGGAAGATTCGCAAATGAAGAGGTATGTCTTATTTCTCAAATTGAACCATCATCAATTAATGAGGCATGTGAAGATAAATACTGGATTAAAGCTATGGAAGAAGAATTAGAGCAAATTGAGAAGAATAACACTTGGACATTAGTTCCCCAGCCTAAAGATAAAAATGTAATTGGAACCAAATGGGTATTCATAAACAAACTTAATGAAGATGGTAAGATTATCATAAATAAAGAAAGACTAGTGTGTAAGAGATATTCTCAGAAAGAGGGAATTGATTATAATGAGACCTTTGCACCAGTAGCTAGAATTGAGGCAGTCAGATTATTTTTGGCTTTTACAGCACATAAGAACTACAAAGTACATCAAATGGGTATTAAATGTGCATTTCTAAATGGAGATCTTGAAGAAGAAGTTTACATTGAACAACTTGGTGGATTTTCTTTGACAGATAACAAAGATATGGTTTGCAGGTTAAGGAAAGCTTTGTATGGGTTGAAGCAAGCTCCAAGAGCTTGGTATGAAAGATTGGATAAGTATCTTTTGAAGATTGATTTTTCTAAAGGTAATGCTAACAGCAAACTATATTATAAACTGACTAACGATGACATCTTGGTTATAGAAGTTTTTTTTGATGATATAATCTTTGGAGGAGAAGATGGATTATGTAAAGAATTTTCTATTGAAATGCAGCAAGAATTTGAAATGTCTATGATTGGACAAATAAAATTCTTTTTAGGATTGCAGATTTCACAGATTGGTAAAGGTATATTCTTGAGTCAATCCAAGTACTTGAAGGAGTTATTAAAGAAATTTGGGATGGAGAACTCTAAACCGGTAAGCACACCTATGACTACAAATGATAAATTATCACAAAGAGATGAATCTACACCTGTTAATCCGACTAGATACATATATATGATAGGAGGTTTACTGTATTTGACACAAACAAGACCTGATATCATGAATGCAGTATGTATTGTTTCAAGATTTCAGAGTAATCCTAGAGAAAATCATGAATCAGCAGTAAAAAGGATTTTTTGGTACTTGCAAGGCACAACAAATCTTTGATTATGGTATCCTAGAGATGAAAACTTTGAATTATGTGCATACACAGATGCAAATTGGGCAGGAGATGTGGATGATAGAAAAAGCACCACCGGCAGAGCATTTTTTCTTGGAAACAGACTAGTTTCTTGGTTGGGTAAGAAACAAAGTTGTACATCCTTATCAACAGTAGAATCAGAATATGTTGCAGCAACAACTAATTGTACACAGGTACTATGGCTTAAACAAATGTTGAAAGACATAAAGGTAAAATGCAAGGAACCTATAACTATCTATTGTGATAACACTACAGCAATTGATATATCTAAGAATCTGGTACTACATTCTAAAACCAAACATGTTTCTATCAAATTGAATTTTCTAAGGGAGAATGTTGAAGCAAAAGAAATAAAACTAGTTTATGTGAATACTAAAGAGCAGATTGCAGATATTTTCATTAAACCTCTGCCTAAGGAGACTTTTGAATATCTTAGAGATCATCTTGGGGTCATACCCCCATCGGTAGATACTTAGGAAGTTGATTTTTGTCATCAACCAGAAGAATTAACAGAGATCTTTTACTCCAACTTTGATGAGGAAGCTACTTCTTAGGAGGAGTAGTTGGTATACTGAATTGGTTGGTATTTTGTATCTGAAAAATATTTTTACTTTGGAAATTGATGTCAAAGGGGGAGAGATTGGTATGGAAAAACACAAGGAAACACATGTCACTCTCAGGGGAAGAGATTTTTACTTTGGGAGAGATTATTTATATCTGAATTTTTTATTTCTAGTTATGATCTCTTTTGGGAGATTGTTGGCTTTTGTGGCTTTTGGTATTTGGCATTTTTGTTTTGGCACTTTGATGGTTTTTCCATCTTATGTTGCCATCAATGCCAAAGGGGGAGATTGTTGGTATTTTGGTATGGTTTTGTCATTGATGTCAACACCTACTAACACTTATCAACTCTGGCACTTTGGAGAATCAACAACATTCACTGGCAAACAAATGACTTATGTACAATCACCAATATCTGGTACATCAGTAGGATATAATGATCACTGGTACTTGGAATGGCATGGAAAACACCTGGTTATGTCGAAGACATCATTTGGACACTTTGTCTTTAATATTTGTTTATTGGCATATTCATATTTTCATATTTGTTGTTACCGGAAAATAGGTCCAGGTTATACACGGGCAGGATTATCTTTTCCAGATCAGCATGGCATGCTATGGAGATGATTTATTGTTGTTGTAAATGCATCAAGCTGACATGTTGTATCAGTTATTACATCAGATATTGTTTTAATTGTAAATTAATTTTATTGTAATATCCTTTAGAGCCGACCTACTAAAATTTGTCCTCGGTTATGATATAAATGTAAGATCTTATTTATAAGATCGGATGTGGAATGCAAAGAAGAATTGTGTGAAGGTATATGCGAGAATAAGCAAAGCTATACATGTAGACATCATTTGAAGGTGAAGCAAGGTTTTTGTGAAAGCATATCAGAACTACACCGGTACTGAATCCAGCATATGAAGATGTTATTTTGAGTAGTACATCCTTATTGGATTTAACCATCCAATTGTAGTCAGTGTGACTCCTATTTTGTGTTTGAGCAGTGAGCTCTAGGTGCTTGGCCTTTCTGCATGTGCAGACCCCATTTGTATACACTTACTATCTGTAGTAGTATCATTTGATTGTGGGTAAGGTTTCTCACCGTGGTTTTTCCCCTTACAGGGTTTCCACATACAAATATTGGTGTTATGTGTTGTGGATGACTTTGTCTTTTTGTTTCATGCTTTAATCTTTACCGGTATTGCAATTAACTGATAAAACTATCAACCAGTATAAAAGACTGGTTTATCGGTATTCAAAATTAAGTTGGTTAAGTTGTTTTTGGTTTGAATTTATTTGACAACTGATTAACCCCCCCCCCCTCTCGGTTGTCTTTGGAACCTAACAGAGACAAGGTGGATATGTTGATGATGTTGAGGAATGTGTTTAAGGAAGACTTCCTTGGAGACGATGTTACTATTGTCATCCTTGTAGAAGTAGGGGTGGGGATCCCTTGGGCGATTGAATTAACCAAGCTTCTCCTCCCTGACCAAATAGTGTCAGTGGCTAGGCAACCATTTCTTCTAAACCTGAATGCGGAGCAATTGATGTGTCACAGGAAATGGGCATGAATTGGTAGGGACTTTCTCTGGAAATGGTTGCTCCTAGATGACTTTCCAAACTACAGGTGGCTTGAAGAATTATCTCATCTTATATTGTCCGAAGAATTCTACATGGAAGGAGGGCCAGATTCTTAGGGTAAACCATCCACTACCTATGCCCTAGCCCCGACCCCCTAGTAGTTTTTTTTTTGCCTATGTCCTCAAAACCTCACAGGCTTAGTGGCTCACTCATTTTGGCTTTAAAGTTTTTGAGGGACTCAAGTCTCAGACATGTAAAAATTGTAAATTTCCAAAGCATAAATATTAATGATAATTTTTCAAACTCCAATTTGTTTCAGTTTGCCTCTTATGGATATAAAAATGCTTTCTATTTCATTTTTATTAATGAAAGTTTTTCAAATGTTTTTTGTCTATGAACTACATTATTTCAATATTTTGTTAAACAATGGAAATAAATTTAATACAATGATCTTTTTTATGTAATGCTTCTTCCTCTATATTTGATATATATAAAAAAAATCAGTTTGTTCCATTAATTCTTTGTACATTGATTATGGTTGATTATAATTTTATAAATATATAAAATAAAAAAAAATAAAAAAAAGATGTTTATCTCATGAAAAAAAGGTGAATTAAAACTAAAAGTCCAACTTACTTATTGTTGAAGTTTTGAACTAGTGCATGTGTGGGTTGGTATTGGTTACATGCTATGATTTATAGTTAAGATTTTGTCATAATGAAGAAATTTGAGACATTTATGAAGGGTAGATGGGATTGCTTTCATGGAAGAGAACCAAGGGCATGGATGTCCCAAATTCACACAAAATTGATCTAATGTAGGATTTAGGAATGATAGCAAAAATGGCATCTAAGCACTTAGTACCAACCTTAACGGGAAGAGTAATAGAACCTATAGTAGGACAAGAGAAACCATCAAAGATCTTAACCACTAAATCAAATTTATCATATCAATATGTTACTTCATGCAATTGTAAAGTATACAGATATTCTTAAGTTATTACATTCACCATACATGTATAACCTAATAATCATGAGAACCCCTCGTGAGAGTATGTCTTTGATCTTTGCAGTGATATATAGACTTATAGTGGGCCATCAGATGTTTCAATAGTCTCGCTAGGATCAAAGGTAATGCATATTGCATAGGTCCTTAGGAGGTGCAGGTTTATCAATAAGATTCACCACATTATTAGACTCAAGGCCAAGGTCATTAGAAGAAAATTCAAGATTCTAGACTCAATTAGAGAATAAGATTAGACTCAATTAGATCAACGACTTACGGTGGATTTTTCATAGGCTATAAACTTTGTTGTAAATACAATCATATAATTTTTTTATAGTCTTTATTTGTTTATTAAATTAATTTGAAATAAATTAAATTAAAATTATATTAATTTAAAATTTATATTGAACTAAATTTATGTTGAACTTTTATATATATTTTTAGTCTTTATTTATTTATTAAATTAAATTAAATTAAAATTTATATTACACTAAATTATAAATTAATATTTTTAAAGAATTTTGTTACACTTTTATATTTTTTTTAAACTCTTTTTTCAAATTATATATCGTAAACATATTTTTAAAGAATTTTGTTAAACTTTAAATTAATATTTTAGATTTAATATTGAATGTTTTCTTTTTATATTAAACTTTTACCTTTCAAATTGTATATCAAAATTTAGATTTTTGTTTAGTTATTTTTTTAATTCTAGAATCTAAGTTTCATGTTCTATACTATTTTTTAATTTCATATTTTTACAAATAATATTAACATTATATTTAATAGTTATCTCAAACTATTGCACATCTTTAATTGTCTCTTATTATGAGACCCACGACATCTGACAACAAGTACCATCGTTCGTTGGATGAGCAAAGATCAATGGCTTAGGGTGGATTTCGGCCTGAATGTGGGAAGTGAACACACTTGTGAGAACTTCACCTAGAATTGAACGTTTTACATTTAATTAAATATAATTAAGTCTATAAATCTCTTTTTCGGGTGGAAGTTTAAAATGATTAAACAGACTTAAAAAACAGTCCCGAAAAGTGACTCGAGTGTGGTGACGTGCCCGAAAAATGGTAAAATTCATGGGACCCATGACAACTGACAACAGATACCATCATCTATTGGATGAGTACAGATCAACGACTTAGGGCGGATTTTGGCCCGAATGTGGGAAGTGAACACATTTGTGAGAACTTCGCCTGGAATTGAATGTTTTACATTAAATCAAATATAATTAAGTCTATAAAGCTCTATTTTGGGCTGAAGTTGACGGATTAAAGAGACTTAAAAAATAGTTCGGAAAAGTAACTCTAGTGTGGTGACATGCCCAAAATATGGAAAAAGTCATGGGACCCATGACAACTTACAACAGATACCATCGTCTGTTGGATGAGCACAGATCAACGGCTTAGGGTGGATTTCACCCCGAATGTGGGAAGTGAACACATTTCTGAGAACTTCACCCAGAATTGAACATTTTACATTTAATTAAATATAATTAAGTCAATAAAGCTCTATTTGGGGCGGAAGTTGAAGGATTAAAAAGACTTAAAAAATAGCCCAAAAAAGTGACTCAAGTGTGGTGACGTGCCCGAAAAATGGCAAAAGTCATGGGACCCATGACAACTAACAATAGATACCATCGTTCATTGGATGAGCATAGATGTATTTCTACCCGAATGTGGGAAGTGAACACACTTGTGAGAACTTCGCCCAGAATTGAACGTTTTACATTTGATGTCCTCAGAATTTAGATTGAAGAAATGAATGTTTTGTCCTTCGGCAGCGAATAGATATTAATAATAATTAATAAAATTACAACATGATTCTAGCTATTTTGCCCTTTAGGTATTACTTTTGTACTTTTCAAAGTTTTCAAAATAAGTGACTCATAAATCATAATCGTATTTCATTTCATGGAAAAACCAGTAAGTCGAGGGAGATTCAGAAACAACTACTAGATTGAGGAATGCAAGTTGCAACAGAGACTGTCTGAGCCAATCTAATGAAATAGAAATTTTGGGTAAAATATAGAACACCTACATCCCGCCTTTTTAACTTTTTTTAATCTCATAGTCCAATTTGAGGGCTATAATTTTTAGGTTTGTATCTAGCATTATTTTGAATTATTAACAATAACAGCGATGAGGAAAACGGGAAGCAGTAGTTCAACAAGAAGCCAAGTGAAAAAAAAATGTACCTAACTGAACTAGTTAAAACACCAGGTTTCACTGATGAATACCATGATATTTATGACCCTTCTATCCATGGTGAAAAGTGTATCATAGATATTCGATATGCATTGTCTAGTAAGGCGGCAAATCCAACCAGGGCAAAATTTGTTGTTTTCAACACAATGTTAAAACAAAGAAAAAATAAAATCACATCGTGGGATGTTGGATTGGGAAGCATGGTGTTACCTGAAGTATTCCCTTGCCCTGATTTTCTCATGGTCTGCACTGAAAATTATGATGAAGATAAAAAAGTAATTGTCAATAAAAATACAAAATAGGAAATTCTATCCATAAATGTAGGAGAATTTGCTCATTTGTTGAACCTAAGGTTTGAAGCACAAAACTCAAACGTCCAAATTGACCTAGGAAAGTTGGCAGAGAATTATGAGAGTCTCAGTCCAAGTCGCAGAGATTCATTTATCAAAGCTCTAATAAAGCATGGTATTCTATTGGATCAGGATCATAAGCCTCCTTATGACTCTTAACATTTTTGTTTCATGGGTTGGGGATACTATTTCCTTGCTGTCATTTTGCTTGGGATTGAAAAATGATAGGGAAGTGGGTACAAGCCTTCTTGAAATGATTTATAATATCCATTGTGTAGCTCAACTAGTAAGATATAATTTTGTTGAGCACGTTGTTCAATCCATGCAAAAACAATTACTAATGATCAAAAAAGGTTCCTGTGAGACATTTAGGTTCTCGTCCTACTTGTGCTATCTCTTTCTACCTAAGTATCGTGCAATATTCGAGACCAACAATCTTCAAATGGTCAACTATAAGATTGATGAGAAGACTCAGAATAGAACAGAGTGTCCAATATATGAATGGACACCAAAGATAAGGATGCATGATAATAGAAAGAGCTACAACCATTTTGTAGAGTTCTTTTTGGCACCAATGTATAATGAAATTATAAGCACTCCAATGCCTAGATTGTCTGTGTCTTGTAGAGATTGCATTCAACTTGGAAGTCAAATAGAATTGGCTGACTGGTTCTTCATGGAAGAATACACTGTGTTAAGGTTTTACGGATCAGCAGTAAAACCATACAGACTTCTAATAGATGTGACAGAGAGGGTATTTGCATTGGAATATGTACGACAGTTGAAGAGCACAGATAGGCACTTCCATGGTCAGCAAAAGAAGAGAATATTTCCTTCCTTTCCTTTCTCATGTGGAGGGTTCACATTTGAGAGAAAAGCATTCAATGTGGCACATGATTTTTTGACAGTTTTTAGCTTTGGTGATGAGGGTCTCTGGCAGTATGATCCAATTCGTGTAGTTCAAGCAAGGCTTAAGAAAAATGGGAACTCTTTAGCTTTATGTCAACATGAAAGTAAACCATTGCTAGAAAATATTAGAAACATGGACTCCTGGGATGAGGCAAAAAAAGAGAGAGAGAAAATTGTCGTTGACAATAATATTTCAATAGAATAAATGTCATCATAAATTATGGCATTGCACACACAGAGGACAATAGAGGAGGGTCAGGGCATCCAAAATAGGAGGTCCTACAATTTCTACCAAAAATTTGCTAATCCATCTAACAAATCTATTCCCAAATCAATTCTGCAAGAATGTAAAGAGAGTTATTGGACTCAAACCAAAATAAATGATTTTTGGACTATGAGGAATAATCTCAGTGAACCAAAGACCAGTGCAGAATTTGAGACCATCAACGAGGATGAAGAGTTTAGAAAATTGTGGAATATGGAGCATCTCACAACAGCATATGACAAGAGTGAAGATGATGATGAGTATGAGGTTGATGACACTTCAACAACTACTACAGTCCCTAAAATATGAGGTGGAGTCAATGAGTCCATGAAAGAAAAATATAGCAAAGGGGCAAACATTATGGAAAAAATGGGTTTTGTAGGTGGTGGTCTAGGTCCTAGAGGAGAAGGTATTTGGTATCCACTTGAGGTACAACTTCCATCAGATTCAAAATCAAAATCTCTTGTTAAACCATTCATTGGACTTGATTCTTCATATTCATCACAAAAAGGTACTACTCATTACCCTCAGGATCCACCTACATTTGTTTCAAGTACAAATCCACAACCACCACCATATCATGGTATTCCCATTGGTGGTGAATCAAGTGCCATTTCCACTGGTGTTGAATCTGGGGATAGTATTCCTATTAGTGTTCAGTCAAGTGTCACTATGATTGGTGGGGCTGGCATGGGTACTACTACTGATACTTGTTTTCTTGGTGTTGGACAAGGGCAACAACAAAATATCTCTCGCAAGAGGCCACTAGTGGTAGACACTCATACTATTCATAATCCTATATCAAGTGCCACTAACACTACAAATCAATCATTTGCAGCTTAAGATCACACACCTCAAAAGATTATAAAAACTACACATGAAAGTGTTAGTAGGATAGGATCAGGAATGGTTGTTGGTAATCCTAGTAATGCATTAGTTAAAACCATAGGCATAAGTGGAACTGGAGCCTTTGTTATTCCTATGTCACCTTTCAAACATTCATTTGCTTCAGCAAGCCCAGATTTTCAATTTTGTGATTACTATGAAAAATTTGAACACACAACAAATGTAAATAAAGAAAAAAAGAGAGCATTTCATAGGGTTGCCCTGACTGAAGTTTTAGACGAACAACCTGCAAGGAATAGGGTATTTCCAACATATGGCCCACACAAAGATATGATGGAGTTCATGGTTGTTATGCCCCCAACTAAAGATAAAAATCCACCACACAATCAGATAGATCCCTCTGAATTTCAAGCTAGCACCTTCCAAATGGATTTTTCCA
The DNA here is from genome assembly GCF_030272615.1 of Cryptomeria japonica. Taxonomy (NCBI): domain Eukaryota; kingdom Viridiplantae; phylum Streptophyta; class Pinopsida; order Cupressales; family Cupressaceae; genus Cryptomeria; species Cryptomeria japonica. The sequence goes on from NC_081407.1 coordinate 526,481,921, forward strand.
AAGTACATAATGTGGACAAAATTAGTGTGTCAAAAAGGACTAATGAAGTAGTCTACACTTCACTATGGCTAAAGGTGGAGAGAGAGAAAACAAACTAGAGAAACAAATAGAAAAGTTACAGGCAGACCTGGAAAACAAAAAATCAAAGAGGAAAGAAGCAGATAACAAGTGCAATGATTTACAGAAAAGGATAAAAAATTTGGGCTCTGTAGTAGAAATTGCAGAGTAGGAAAAGATGGATGCAGAATTGAAGGACCTAAGAGAAAAACTGGCTAAAAGTAGTAAAAAAATTGATGAGGAAAGAGCCATTTTTCAAAAATTATATAAAATTATGAGTTTGATGTTGCCGAAATAAGAAAAATATAGGACCTACTGGATCATGAGAAGGAAAAAGAAAAACATTTGCAAGAGGAAGTGGAGGAAGAAAGAAAAAAATGTGCACAAATGAAAGAAGACCTGCACAATGTAAATGATAAAATTTAAACTTTGGAGGATAGATTGAAAGATAATATGAAAAATACAACGAAGTATATACAAGAAAACACTTGGTGGAAAATAATGTAGAGGAGTGACAAGTTGTGTGAATGGTTTGAATTGAATGAAAGTCTAAGATTAATTTATATGAAAATCAAAGGGCACTTTGAGAAGAGCATACATGTTTATTCAAAAGAGGATATGGCAAAATAGATTCTGCAAGTAGTCTACAGTACCAATGATAGCTACTTTGCATCCAAGGGAATTAAGAGCCACATTGATGCCACAATTAAGACATCATCTATCCTTCAAAAATTTTAGAAACTAAGGGAAACATCAGAAGTTATGGCTAAATGTGGAAAAAAGATATTGAAGCTACAAGAAAAGAAAACTACTTTGATTAAACTTGGTTTGCCTAAGACCATTGACCCATCAAATAAATTCATTGGAAAAGAAGCCTACAAAAAAAGCATGGAGATAAAAATGAAGTCTGATTTAGACTTGCTTCCTAAGAACACAACTCCCCAAATCTTTCTGGAATTCATCCAACCATTTACAACTCTGAATGCGGTATTGGGTGAAACAGTGATGTCAAATCGCTCTTTTAAATATGGATTGTTGACGAAGTTGCAGTTGACTTTCCATAGTTTACAAAATATTGACCTTCCATCAGAGGAACAGTGGAGCACCCTACAAAAACTAGCATAGAAATCTTAAGAATTATAGTATGTATTGCACAGTTTTCTTCTTTTACTCTTAATTTCAAGGTTTTATGTTTTTTCTATTTGGAATTTGGCATTGCTTGAAATAACTTTGTTTTATGAATAGGAAAAAACTAGCACTCGCTATTGCTAAATTGCTAATCCAGCCTATGAATCTATGATGTAGAGTGCAAAAGTTCAGCCTGTAAATTTGTATTCTCAAATTCTCCCAAGCTTTAAAATTTATGCATTTCTCTATTTCTGATTACTAGGTTTTGGGCACTGCTATTATCTATATTTAATTTGTCATGGCTTGAATTAATATTTAATTTTGAACTTTGTTATTTGAACAAGAGACATCAGACATGTAGCAGTTGTTAAATTGCTAATTCGGCTTGTGATGGCCATGTAAATTTGTGCTTAGTTTGTGATTTTTATGTTGAGTCTTCACATGTTGCAATTCGACCTAAAGTTGTTGTTTCTCCCTTGTTTCTATAAAAGGGAATTCAGGGTCATTTGCAAAGGGTTCTAAAACTTTCTATTGACTTTTGCATGGATAATCACATAGATTGGTGTATTACTATTGAATGAATTGTATCATATGGCTATATTTTGAAAGAATTAATGAAAATATAAATTCTCAAACATGTATAAATAAACATCTCTGTATCAATAAACACATTATGGTCTTTTATTATGTTATTTTCAATCTGGAAATAGAAAGTTGAAAAATATAATTACAAATCAATATTAAATTCTAATTGCAAAAAGTTAACAGACTCATAAAATATCATCAAGATATCAACCATAATAATATGCTTTTGTAATATGAATGATGAGATATAGTAATAAGATTAATAAATACCAATGTCTTACAGTTGTCATTCATCCTCATCAAATTTAGAGCTTTCTTGATTATTGTCTGTGGTTTCTTCACTCTGAGTCTGCATACCTTCATTAAATTGCATCTCAATGCTACTAGTAGGTCCAGTACATGAGTCAATAGTCTCACTGGCACTTTGGTTTGAAGTGTTTCCCAAACCTCTTCTTTCACATTTGGACCTCCGGATTTGTAGTTCCCTATCGTAAGGAAAAGTGTGGACATCATAAGTAGATGTATAGAGCCTCAAGCAATTTTCCAAATTTTTGTATAGTTTGTTTCTTAGATTTGATTTTAGGAACCCCAAAGCACTAAAAACTCTCTCATCTTCCACCAAACCCAATATCATGGTAAGACATAAATCAGCAAGCTTCAAATATTTTGGCATTGAATCATGCAACGCTACGTTCTCAGCTATATATTTCTAAAGCCTTGTTATTGATCCCTCTTCACGGGGATTCTCTATTGTGCCATATTTTTCTCTGATAGTGTATGCAAAACAAGATGATTTCTCTCAAAGATGAGTTTCATCTAATATTCCATTTATAGTTACTCCATTCAATTCTCTGGATATGCAAAATTGTTTTGTCAAAGTCAGTAGCTTGCTTTGAAAATCAGTTGCACTGTTGAGGCTCCAATATTGAGGAAACACAATATACATGGCTTCGAGTAGGTTGTTAGCAGGTAATCTGCTTCTAATTTGTGAGAAAAGATCATAAGCAATTTTCTTCATAAAAGTAGTTACAATCTCAACAATCTTGTTGAAATCTTCCATTGTAACTCTTGCTAGTTATTTCCTGGGGTGCTTTTCTGGTTCCTCGGGTTCGATTGTGGTATAGAAGTGCATTGGTATCTCAACTCCCTATACATTGGCACATACCTCCCTGTTTGCGCCGATTTATAAAAATTTATCAAGATTTTTCAAATCTGTGAGTGTCCGCCACTTAACAAATTTTTCATCAGATAGTGTTGGTTGATTTTGATAGAGATTGTTGAGGGTCATGCATGTCATCTTACGCAGCGTAGCATATTCTGCAATATACAAAGTTCATTTTTGGGCAGCCTTTATAATATTCCTCATTTCCTCTAGCATGGGAAGAAGAGCTACTAAAGTTAAGAGTGTCTCTAGATTACTTAACCTCCGAAGAAGGTCAAGAAATTTTGGTTGCTCTGATTCATCATGATGCGTGTGAAATAGTCCAATCAAGGATGGATATTCTGAAAAAACTTGATGCACTAGACCATCCAAAGAGATCCATCTAGTATCATTATCCTTGAGAAGATCTTTCCTGTCAGTTATTCCATCAACAAAGTGTTGAAATTCCATAAATCGCTTGGGACTTCGACAGAAGTGTGAGTAGAGCTCTCTGATTAAAATTTCAATTTTTTTTACCAAAGCATACTTTCTCACAATTCCAAAGCTAGATTCATTATGTGAGCCATACAATGAATTGCAGTAATGTATGGTGCAAATGAAGTTTTAATATTTGTACAAACATCGTTCTTGTGACCTTTAATTACTGAAGCTCCATCTGCTCCAACACACACCATTTTTTTGGCAACCGTCATGTCATCCATACCTCCATATTCAATTAAACTTCTCTTTACTAGTTGAAATAAATTTTCCACTATCGCACTCTCCTTCATTCTAGCTATAGATAGTAGATGAGGTTGGTGGGCATGATTCTGTACAGTATAAACATGCATGCATACCCATGAAGTATTGTCTACTGTCGTAACTTCATCTAAATAAAAAACAATAAATTTTGACTCTCTTATTTTTCCTTTTACATCTTCTTTTTCAACCTCAGCAAGACAACTTGCCCATTCCCATCCATTGTTTACTAACCAGTGTCTATTAGGATAGTTAGGAACTTTCAAAAAGTGTAATAAACCACTAATTGATGGGAAATCTATCATAGCACGCCCTCTGCTCAAAATATAAAAAACAACGCTTAACTGAACAGCTTTTCCCAATTGTTCTATTTGCATTGCTTTTCCAAAACTAGCTTCAACAAAACCTTTAACTTCATCTGTATTTTCTCATGAAAATAATACTCTTTGGTATTCCTCACATGCTTACATTCCTCCTTTGTTTTCCATCTTATCACCAATTTTTCAACTCTGTCTATCATTTGTTTTTTCATAAACTTTACCCATATGCTTTTCTATGGTGTCAAATTTTAGCTGCAACCTAATTTCCTTGTTATGTTTCCAAGTGCAAATCTTACACCTGCATTCTATTTGAGGCTCTGCTTCAATTGGATTCTCCATTGGTTCAATGAATGGATACTTTGATGCCCAATTAATTTGAAAATTCCTCACTGACATATCCCACTCCCGATCCTTTTTATTGTGGTTCATCCTTTTTTGATCTGGCTTTTCTTTTCCCCTTCCATGCATTATCATCAATGGCATTATCATCCAAGTCGATTATATCATTCCAACTAACTTGGGTATCTACCAGATAATATTCTTCAAGATCATCCTGATCTGAGATATCAAGTTCGTCGTCGTCTTCAACATGCAATGTAGGTTGCAAATTTTATACTTGTACTTGTGATGATGTACCTTCCTAATTTTCAAAATAATCTTTTCCAAAGCCAAAGTACGAAGACAACGTTATGCTTATTGTTGGCCTCTCATGGCCTTCCCCACATTCAGGTTTCATACCCTTCTTCCTATTTGACATCTCCAATTAAATAAAGGTTGTCAAAAAATATTAATTTGTTGAAGAAACAATAATAGACTATAAAGTATAATATATGTTTCATTGGCTCTACGACCTACAATCTAGATGTCTGAGGTTTGAATGTCTCGGCTGACCACTTGGCACTGACAGGTCACCACTAAATAAAAATTAACTCAACAGTGCAAACAAATATAGATAAATTTAGAATAATATTATAACACTTCAAAAATATGATCGATCACCTTTAGGTCACTAGCAGTCGCCAATTCAGTCAACAACAATGATTTTCCTTGGTCTGAAACTTCACTATTGATCAGAATTCAGAGCCTAGAACCCACCAGATTGTGTTGAGATAGATCTGATCTTTGCATGTATTTATACCAATCCTTATATGTCAAATTCCATGGGAATGGTATATGGTATACAAATATTTGGTGAATCTCACGTAACTATAACATGACTTATGTAATTTTTGAGGCAATTATGGATCGTCCAAATAATTGGCAAATACAATATAGTTGGCGAAAGTTGGGGTGAATGGAGACATGCGTCGGTAAAATGTCAGGCAAATTGGGTCCTCCTGGCTAACAAATCTTCACATTCCTATAGGCGAATTATGGTCATCTATTAAGGCAACCTAGGAGAGTGTAGACGAAAAAATTAAATTTACCGTGTGTCCACTATATATTGTATTGGTGAAATCCTTGCATAGAAACATTTAATTACATAGAACATATGGCGATTGGGCCATGAATTTGATGGAAATTGATAATGTTTTGGCGACATGGCTACCCCCAGTTGGTACAAAATATTCACCATTTCCCAGGTCGCTAACATGAAAAATTTGCCATTGGTGAATATTCACCACTAAAGTAATCTCAGGACTACATCAAGAATTCAAGCATTTCTTCATATATCCATTATGGAGAAACTTTACATCATTCATTTGCAAGCATGTGTGTGTTAGGTTTTTTTCATGTTCATGCCATTTCATACAACATATGTGATTACATTCAAGAAGTAAAGGCATCATCATCATCTATTGCAGATCTGAAGGTATACCTTTCCATCATTTATTTCAAGCATTTACAGTATTTCATTCAAGGTTGATTCCAAACCGGGTTTGACTTAGGCAAACCCCTATTCCCAATCCCTTTCTTCTTCTTTCTGTGCGCACGAAGTAGGTGCACAACTGTACTTCTAGAATTAAGCTTTATTAGTAGAGACAGAAAAACCCTTTTCAACGCACAGAAAATTTGAAGGACTGATAAGAGGGCGAGTTGGTCCAGACACACAGCCCCTACTAATTTTGGCACATTTTGTAGAGCAGCTCTAAATCATCTCAAACTTCTTAAGTCTAAGTGTACAATGGAATCTCGAATCTATAGCTCATTGTTTCTACTTACTTTGTATTCAATCTCAACACTTTACTTATTCAACTTACAAAAGAGGGTCAAACACATTTAAAACACAATCAATCTACTTAGTATTCAGTCCTTATATTATTTAGGATTTGATCTAATAGATTCATCCCCCTCTTTTGAATGTAAATTCCCCCAAGTGAAAAGTGGCTTAGTAAATTCGCCTTTCGAAGTGGTGAATTTGCTAAGCTCCAAATTTTTCACTTTACGGAGAGAAATGAGTAAGGGGGAGTTGTATGCATGCCAAAATGTTTTTGAGATTTTTCTTTTTGAGATGTTTTTCCATCAATGACAAAGGGGTACATTGTTATATTTGTGTGAATTTTGTCATTGATGTCAAACACAGTGATCTGGTTAGGACCGGATATGGTATCGGTTAGGATAGGATGTGGCATGTTGAGAAACAGTGGAAGATAGTTATATATGTGATCTTGAGCAACAATGTAAGATAGGTGTGTATGTGATATTAAGGCATAAATGGTTTATAGGAATATTTTCCAGAAGATTCTTTGTTTCTGAATATTGTGTTGGTTTATGTCAAGTTCCTTATATCAGTTGTGTCTATTGTATTGACTAAATGTTTGTATTACATTATGATTTATGCTCTGAAATCTGTGACATCTGTATCTTGAAGATAGGATTTGTGCTTGGAATTTGTGCTTAAGGATTTGTATCTATGGATCCGGTAGACCCTTGTTTCATTCTGTTAATTGAGGCATGTGTTTTGGTAAATGAAGCATGTAGAAGATCTATGAAGGACAACTTGGTTACCTGTTTTGATTAAAACATATTTTGGTAACATGTTGATCTAACAAATGTATTATTGTATAAATCAGTTGTGCTTGGCCAACATATTATCTCAGTGTATGTGCTTACCAGTATGTATATATAGAAGATATGTGGAAATGCAATGTTGTGTATGACAAATATCAAAGTAAGAAGTGTGTGAGTAACAAAGTTGTGGACAAAATAGCAATAGTAGTGTGCAAGCAGTATATAGTGTGAGCAGTGGAATATGATGTATGATCGAAGGTGTATGTAGGAAATTCAGAGTGAATACAATGTTGCAGTAATCCCTTACCTGATCAGTTGCAAGTACTTAGATTAGCAGAATTTAGTCACAGTGTTGCAACAATCCCTTACCGAATCTACTGCAAGTACTTGTGGATAGTTTGGAGAGACCCCTTATTGGATCTATTGTGAGTTGTTGTGAGTTTTTCTTGAGCTTATATTGGAACTAACTTCATGCATTTGGAGATGAAACTTTCCTTAGTTCATTTATTTGTATTACAGTGAGCATTCTGGCAGTGAGCTATTTTTATATTTTGGTAGTGAGCCATTTGGCAGTAAGCCACCCCTTTTGTAAACACCATATAACTAGTTATATTATCTTGAGAGATAACCCTCTCCGTGGTTTTTCCCATTTGGGTTTTCCACGTATAAAATTCGGTGTTCATTTTTGTGGTTGTGTTTCTCTTTTATTTTGTATTTGTTGATTCATGTTGATGAGATTAATTGATAAGGTTAATATATCGGTAAAAGTTTTATAAGTAGGGGAATACTGATTCACCCCCCCCCCCCCCCCTCAGTATTTTGGTCTATTCAACCATTCAATAAATAATAAACCATAAAGAACAACCTGAAATTGTATACAATTTATATGAAAGATTGTTTTGCAAATGTCTAAAATCAACAAATATTCATGCAACATATAGCAAAAGCTATTTACTAAAATCCTAATAATATTATGTTGTAAATGTAATGCCTGCCAAAATACCCTAGATAAATTAACTAGCTAACTAACAACTAGAGAAAAAAAAAATTAAAATACTCAATTACATCACATATGCATCTCAAATAAACATAAACATTTGTTCCAACTTTATTGAATATTAACCAATACAACATGCATAACTCAATAATCATATACATTTACTTAACATCCACCAACCATGCACATAACATACTTAAAGCATGAACATAAGAATATATCACGCAAGTAGAAATAAATAGAATCTCATCATCTAACAATCCCTAGGGTATCTCAATGTCATTAGTTAACAACTCTAAGCACATGCACATAAATATCATCATAGAATACCATCACATCCTAATATCTTAATTAACTCTAACATTCATTCCTGGCATTTACCCTTTCCTATAACATAAGGATTCATTTACTTAAATAAGTTGACATGAACATATTACATTATAATTCAACTACCATTTATCCTTTAAGATTCATTTTAAAAGAACCAATTCCAAATTTTCCTAATCTCATTATGCCCGTGGGTTTGTCTCTACCATGTTGAAAATGGAGCATGTTTGTCCATGGGGAGAACCTTGGAGAAATGGTGGGGCTTCTTGCTTGTAGAGCCTACATCCTTGGTTCAAACCATACAATTTTTAAAACCATACAATTTTAGTTCTGAATCCACTGCAGCTCAAGGACAAGCAATGGATGATGAGGATGGGAGACAGGATGGGGACCCACGGCTACGGGTGCCTCCTCCTAACCACAAAAAGATTAAAGATTCTCAAGAATCGAGCCCCGAGGTGGTGAAAGTTAACTCAGAAAATATCAAGGAGGGGCAAGTTTCCAAACCCTGGAGTAGTCTTTTTGCAAGGAAAGCATCTGGAAAACCGACTGGTAAATCATCTTTCCCCTTTGTGAAAGATATATCAGATAATAAAATGGGTAAACTTGCTATTGAGATTCCTGATTTCATTATCGACCACAGTATCTCTTTAATGGCTTTTTCTCTGGTGGGGAAGTTTGTTGGACCTCAACCTAATATTGAGGATGTTAGGTCTTTTGTTAAGAGAAAATGGAGAATGAAAGGTTAGGTTGATGTCTCTACCCTGTCCAGAGGCTTTTTTGTATTCTCATTCTCTTGTGAGGAAGATATGGAAGCTGCATTAAGTGGTGGCCCCTAGATGTTTGGTAAATCTTCTTTATCTATTAGAAAATGGTCTCCTAACATGGAACTCAATGACACTTTCTTTGAATCTACTCCGGTTTGGGTAAGGTTGCCAAGGTTGTTGTTGGAATACTGGGTGGAGGATGTTTTCTCAAGAATTGCAAACTCCTTTGGGAGCTTATTGCGATAGATCCAATGACAGCAGCTCACAAGAGATTCATTTATGCGCGTATCTGTGTCAACATTTCGCAGAATATGGACCTTCCTAGCACTATTGATATAAGCTCCAAACTTGAATTATGGGAACAATCAATAGAGTTTGAATCACTTCCTTTTGTGTGCTTCTCTTGCAAAAAAGTTGGTCACTGGGCTAAGGCTTGCCCTAGCAACCCTAAAAAACCTATGATGATAAACATCCACAAACAGGTTTGGAAAGAAAAGAATAATAACAAAGAAGGTAACAAGTTGGAAGGAAAAAGTGGAAGCTCTACCAATATATCAAAACCATCAGAAGAAGATAGAAATGACCTTCCTAGGAATCCCCCTTTGAAGGAGAACAAAAAGAATGAAATCAGGGAGTTTGAGATCAAAACAGTCAATACCTTTGAGGCTCTACAGACATAGGAGAAGGGGAATGAAATCAGTGCAAAGACACTTGAAGATGGTGAGATTGAGAATATCACTGATTCTCATCATGAGATCTTTCAAGATTCTATATCAAAAATAGATGAATAGTGCCTAGATGAATTTGAAGAACATGAAATTAAACTTGGAAGGAACAACAAGTTTGGATCGCCTCAGGTAAATTTAAATGCGTTATTCCAAAATATTGGAGTTGATATGCCCACATCATCCCAAAAAAGAGGAGAACTATGGAGTAATATGCAAGTTGAGCCTAAAGAGGAACACGAAGAAAACATAATAGGAAATGGAAAGAAAATAAAAACTAAGAAGGTAGGAGGCGTTAATGGGGTGAAAACCAGAACCAAGTCCAAGGCTGATTTTGGTGCTTCAAAATCCCCACTGGGACGTAAAACTATGAAATGGCACAGGGACCAGGAGAGAAAGCAAAACATAGCTGATGGAAGGCAGTGAACTATAAAGGAATCCTACCCTCAGGATTCCAAATGAAGGTAATATCTTGGAATATCAGAGGCCTAAATGGTCTCAATAGATAGGATATATTACAGAACCTCACTCGAGATCAAAATTCAGACATTATCCTGGTTCAGGAAACCAAAATGAGTAAAGAGAAAGTGGAGAAATTAAACTTCTTTAAAAATGGAGGAGTTTGTGGCAGCAGCTCAAATGGAGCATCTGGAGGGGTAGCAATTTTCTGGAACAAGAAAACCATCTCAGGAGAAATGATTGATGAAGATGGAAATATTTTATCCCTGAAAGTTAAAAACATCTATGATGGAAAGGAATGTGTTATTACTAATACCTATGCCCCTAACTCCAAATCTACTAGAAGCAAATTATGGGATAAAATTTAGCAAAAAATAAATTCTTTCCTTTCGAACAGCTGGGTTGTGATGGGAGATTTCAATACTCCTCTACAAGACATTGATAAATACGGGGGTACTCAAGCCCAACTGGACAGCAGATCTGACTTGATGGACCTTATCAATCTCAATGCTCTCATTGGTATGGATCTCAATGGGGCATCCTACACATGGTCTAACTGAAGGGATGGTGAAGATCGCATTCAGGTGAGACTTGATAGGTCCCTTGTCACTAATGATTGGATTCTTTCTCATAGATGCTCCCTTTCTGTTATTAATAGAATTGGGTTGGACCATTATCCCATTTCTTTTGTTGCTGATAATTTTAAGAATAATCAGAGCTTCCCTTTTTGGTTTGAAAAGATGTGGATTTCCCACCCTAATATTGAAAAATCTATTGCCAACTGGTGGAATATTGATGTGAATGGAACTGCCATGTATAAAGTTGCCAAAAAACTTAAAAATATCAAATTCAACATTAAGACATGGAACAAGAACGTCTTCAGTGATACTTTTGAAGCAAAGAAAAAGATAAAGGAGGATCTTGATTAGATCCAAAATTCAATACAGAAAGATGGCTATAAAAAGTATTCCAAAGCCATGGAAGATGATGTTCTAGTCAAACTCCACAACATCATTTGTAGGGAAGAAATCTATTGGAGGCAGAGATCCAGGGCGATATGGCTGGAGGCTGGGGACAGAAACACTAAATTTTTCCACATGACCTATTTAAAACACAAAGCTATGAATAGAATTTCAAGACTTATTGTAGAGGACAAAACTCTTCTTAATAAGGATGAAATCAGGGATGAAGCTGTCAGTTTCTTCAATCAGCTCCTTACTAGTAACAAGGACATTGATCATACCCATCAACACAACTTGGTTAATATTATTCCTAAGATCATTAATCCAACTCAGAATAAGGCCCTATCTGCTATCTCATCTGCTGGAGAAATTAAAAAAGATGTATTTTTGTTTCAAGGGGATAAAGCTTCGGGTCCTGATGGCTTCCCTATGTTTTTCTTCCAGGACTTCTCGCATATTGTGGGAGAAGACACGGTTAATGCGGTCAAAGAATTTTTTGGATCTAGAAGAATCCTTAAGGAACTCAACTCCATGTTTATTGCCCTTATCCCTAAATTTGTTGGGGTGGATTCTATGGGAAAATTTAGGCCAATAAGTCTATGTAACTCAATCTATAAGATCATATCCAAAGTTTTCCCCACTAGAATTTTGGTTGTTCTCCCCTTCATCATCTCTGAGGAGCAAAAAGGTTTTGTGCCTGGCAGGTAGATATTGGACTCTATCATTCTTGTGCATGAGAACATTCATTCCCTCAATTCTACTAAAAAAGAAGGCTTCTTGATAAAGTTGGATCTGGCGAAGGCTTATGATAGAGTGGATTGGCATGTTCTTTTCAGAATCATGGAGGCTTTTGGATTTGATGAAAAGATAACCAAAATTATAAGAGAGCTAATCACCACTCCTATGTTTTCTATTCTGATTAATGGATCTCCTACAAAATTCTTTAAATCATCAAGGGGCTCAGACAAGGAGATCCAATATCTCCTATTCTTTTCACCATTTTGGCTGAGAGCATGAGCAGATTGATTCACAATCTGAAATTGAGTAAAACCATCAAAGGTCTTCAACCTTCCTCTACTAATGTTTTTTGTTCTCATCAACAATTTGTTGATGATACTATCCTCATGGGATATTCTTCTGTTAGGGAGGCTGAGGCCTTCAAAACTACTCTTAATTCCTATGCTTTGGCTACCGGTTAGCAAGTCAATTGGGACAAATCGGCTATATATTTCATGAATACTCCGGTCATAAGACAACAAAAAATTGCTAAAATTATTGGGTGCAAGGTGGACATTCTCCCTTCCACCTATCTAGGTCTTCCCTTTGGTTTAACTCCCCCAAATTCCTTTTGGAACATGCTTATTGATAAACTCAACAAAAAACTAGCTAGGTGGAAAGGTTTCATTTTATCTCAGGCTGGGAAATTGCAACTCCTTCAAGCTACACTCCAGAACCTCCCTATTTATGCCCTCAGCTTATTTGTTATCCCGGCTAATTTTGTTGAAGCATTGGAAAGAATCCAGAAGAGATTTCTATGGCCAGGAGTGGAAGAAAAAAAGAGGATATCCTTGGTTGCTTGGGACAAAGTTTGTAGACCAAAGAACAAAGGAGGGTTGGGGATTAAAACTCTAAAAACCTTTAACAAAGCTCTTCTAGCAAAACAATTATGGAGAGCTTATGGTACCAAGAAAGATTGGAATCAAATATGGTTTGATAAATATATTCAGAATCAGCCAATCCAGGGGGTCCTTAATTCTGAAGACATTCCTGTTGGATCCTTCATTTGGAATAGTATTATCAAATCTATAAAAGTGGCCAAAGTTGGAGTTGGATGGGTCCTAGGAAATGGGGACAAAATAAGGTTTTGGGAGGACCCTTGGATGAAGAATGAAGCTCTTTATGATCAAGGAAATAATCAAGTTATTGAGGAATGTAAAAGGAGGTTTGGGCTTATGGTGTGTGACTACTGGAAGAAGGACAAATGGGTGAGGCTTGATGTTATACATTCTGGATTTTCCTTACTCCAGAAGGAGCTACTGTCCTTTTCCCCTAACAAAGACTATGATGATGTTTTTCTCTGGAAAAGTAATCCTAGAGGTGAATTTACAGTTGCTTCAGCCTATAAAAACACTTTTTCTCAGACCAGTAATCCCATTTGGAGTAAAGTTTGGAACAAGATTATGATCCCTAAAGTCAATATTTTTTTTTGGCTTGCTTCTCATAATAGTACCCTTACTCTTGATAATTTGATCCGAAGAGGTTTCAAATTCCCTAATAGATGCGAGCTATGCAAGAAAGAGGAAGAATCAGTTGATCATCTCTTTTTTCACTGCTCCTTTACTTGGGAAATTTGGTGTAAGATGTGGGAGAAATGGAAAATTAATTGGGTTATGAACAAGAGAATCAAGGATATTATCAGACAATGGAATTTCCCCACCAAATGTCAGCTTATCAAGAACCTTTGGTCTTTGACCCTCCCCATGATTTGCTAGGGCATTTGGAAAGAAAGAAATAATAGAATATTTAGGGAAGCTAAGTGTAACTCTCAGGTGGTGTTTGAAAAATTATGCAGGGCTATAAAAGAGAACATCAATATTCCTCACAAGAATAATAAGCAATGGTTTGTTACTGATATGAATGATATGGAAAAAGATATCCTCATTGAATGGAACAAGATATCCTCATTGAATGGAACCTAATACATAAATTCTGTAGATCTGACAATAAGAATAGGAGAGATAATATTGTTTGGTGCTTTCCTGATCATGATTGGATAAAGGTGAATTTCTATGGGGTGGCTAAGGGCAACCCTGGGAAGTCAGGTGGTGGAGGAGTTATTAGAAATGCTCAAGGAGTCTGCATTGCAGCTTTTGCTTCTCCTTTTGGGGTCCAAAATAATCACATGGCCAAAGCTATGGCCATGTTAAAAAGCCTCCAGCTAGTTCAGGGATTCAAATTTAAAAAAATCTGGCTCGAAGGGGACTCCTTAAATATCATCCAAGCCCTCAAAGGTACAAGCTTTGTGTCTTGGAATATTACTAACTTAGTTAAAAGTGCTAAAAATTTGTTAAATAACTATGTTTGTATTAGCATAACTCATACTCAAAGAGAAGGCAATAAGGTAGCAGATCTCTTAGGAAATGAAGGAGTCAATTTAGAGAATGATGTTAAATATATTGGAGAAACTCATTGTAAAAGGGAGGTTAAAGAGCAATTATATTTTGATCGTATCAATGGGGCAAGTTAAAGTCATGATTATATTTTGGGGAATGAATTCCAAAGATAGATTTTGGGGGCGGATTAACTATCAGTTAATGAGTGACTTTTGGCATCATTTCCATCATCATATGCATGAGGAAGATTATAAAAATAAATGTTGGGTTTGTGCGGCCATAAACATAAGTTTCAAAACAATGAAAGAGTCTCTGTTGTGTAACTCTAGAAATTACAAGCATTTGGGGTTTCATCTACGGACTGAGAATTATAGGTGTGGGTATTTCTACTTGGAATTAAAAATGGGTGGTAACTTAAACAAGAACGAGCCCCCAGGATGCGAAAACTGGAAGAGTGAACGAAAATTCTGGAGAAGGCTTCACAGATATGGCTTTACTGACTATATGGAAAAGCTTCATGGAAGCAGAAATTTTGTGTCACATGGTTTTGCCAGAGGCTGGAGTAATAACAGAGTCACCTTGTTCAGGGAGATATGGCAAATTGATGAGAACCTGGTTGCAGAGGTCATGGGCCTTCAGAAGGAGGGTACTAAATTCTATAGAGACCAGAAGTATGCAGCTAAAGCATTCAAAAACTTCTCAAAACTAGAGGATGAGAAGGGCAAGCTTGTGAAGAAAGACAACATCTCCTACTACATTCCCCAGCAGGTAAAGACCTTTTGGAAAAAAAAAATTTAAGGGTTTTAATGGATTATCTCATTGTTGACGGTAGATTCACTAAAATCTATAACTATCACTTTGCAATTTTGAACCACTTCCATCATGGGGCTAAAATATTCCTGCCTTTTTATTTAGCATCCTCTCTAAATGAGAGTCTTGTTGATCACACTAAAAAGCCTAACTCTTACCCTATAGCCCATCAAGGGCTCATATTGCTTATTTATGAACATCTGAAGGACAAGGCTAGGGCAACCAAAGATGATCCCCTGATCACTAATGCTCATATCTCTGAGAGTTGCAAAGATTCTGATTCGGAAGAGGATCAGCCTAATGCCCCTACCCACAAAAAAAGGAGAGCTGATACAGATAATGTGGAAGCGGAGGTGCACTGTGATGTGGAGGAGGAAAAGGAAAAGGATATTGAAACAGAAATGGAGTATGAAAAGGATGAGAATGTTGATGAAGAGGATGAAGGGGGTAACTTTGAAAACCCTTACTCTAACCCTATGGCTCGGACAGTAGGAATATTGCTCTAAATTCTAAGGAGGATGACAATCCTAACTCTGTAGGCACTGAACAGGGTAGGGATTCTGCGAACACTATCTTGAATACCCCCCGTAACTGTACTCTGGAGTCCTTCAACTTCTAGAAATGGGTTGTCGACAACATCACTAGTATGCAAAGAAAACAGAGGGATCTGGAAAACAAGATAAATAAGCTGGTTAGGGATACAAACTCTGGGAAAAAGAATGATGAGATGAAAACCAATGAAGCTAAGGAGGAAATCGAGATGGAGGATTGGCAGGAAAAAGACCTGATTAAAGGGGATTTGAAACACCTAGAGGATGTTATCAGAATTCTGAAAGAACAGACTAAGGAGGATAAAGACAACATCAACACCCAGGTCGCTCGCACCAAGAAGGCTCTGAAAAGCTTCATGAACCATAGTCTCCAGGTCCTAAAAGTTTCATCCCAGAACATAAATGCTTTGGTGGATCATTTGGAAAAGAAAAATCAGGAGAAGAATCTGGTAATCATTGAATATGTACCAACTTCTAGCTCCACCCACCAGATTCCCAGGCGTAGAACAAGGCAGAACACTATTGGGATGGAGACCAAAATGAAAGATAGCCAGCTGAGATAGGATAGCAATGATCTGAGGGAAGTGGCCAAGGTGATGATGCTCTTGGTTCAGAATGCTGAGGAGTCTATTAAAGTTTTCAATTGATTTGTAATGTTAGGTTTGGGGCCAACTTCTTGTTGGCTTCTTGTTGTCTTTTTCTTAGCTACTAGTTTTTGTGTTGGTCTTTTGCAGCTATTTTTTTTTGTCTCTTTCTTGCTCATCTTTCATAATGTAATCGGGTTTCGGGTCCCTTAAAACCTATTTTTACTTAATCAAAAACATTCACACCATTATCATCTCATTGTTAATCCATTACAAACTACACTTACAATATGTCTACACCATTTCCAATAAAATTAACCTTACAATCCCACATAAACACTTACATGATTACATCCATTAAGACAAGATCATAAATAACTTCATTTACCATCACAGACTATAATCATTAAACATACAAATTACCTTTTTAATTATTCACCAATTCTTACAAGGTTGCAATGTAATCAATTATTCATACATATCTAAACATGAAATCTAACGTATAGTCATTTTCCATTTCCTAATATAAGATCCCACTCAAGTCTAAGGAATAATTTCCAATTCAATCACATAAGGTACACATATTTCTAATCCAAATAGCATCGTTATTCATCCATGAACCTTAATCCTCATATACATAGATAATAAATACACCACTTAGGTTTAGCAAGGATTACAACAATATATTCTATTACAAGAATCATGATCACAACCTACTACATCATTTTCATTACATAAAAGTACAAGATCCTCTTACATCAAGATACATAGTTACCAATCTTCAAACACAACTTTCTAATGATATCTAATTTCCTATCCTACTATTATAAATATCACATGAATCATATTACAACATTGGATTACATTCTATTAACGTATACAGCAATATGCTCCATGAATCCATCCATATAATGAAGAGATAAATAATCCACATCCACGCACGAGAGAATCCATGAAGAACATCCCAATGGAAGAAGGCATCAAACCACCTGACCATGTGGAACCATTAAGGAACCACCCCTCATGCTATGAGATAATACAAGGTCCCACACACACTCTAGATCTAGGATAACACCTAACAACCAAAGGACATACACATAATAACAACCACATATACAACAATCCAAGTCACCACACAAGGCTAAATCGAAAACATAAAACTCTTAGAGGCTAATGAACAATCAAGGCATAAGGAGAAAGGACACATGTAAGGAAAGAGTGTCATCACATGCTATCCTCACAAAGAAGGGGCCAAGCCACACCATGATAGACATGTGGATCCTTCTCAACCTATGAGAAATCAAGAGATTTTGGTGCATTGTTGCAACGGTCTTCCCAAGCTCATCTCGTGTCTCTCCTCAAGGGCTATGAGGTGGTGCCACAACAATTATTCATTATCTTGATTAAGTGAATCCTAATTACCCAACCCACTAATCAAATTATTATGGTTACCACTTGAAATTTAAATATAAACCCTCCATGTGGTCCCATGGAAGGTCTAGACCCTAAGCATCCTCTCTAGGAACCTCTTAGAGTCTATTGCTCATGACCTCGGTCCTACACATGAAAGAGATCACTCTCCCTATCCAAGGACCAAGACCTTAGGGTAACACAAATGATAATATCAACAAGGAACCTCAACAAATAATAACCATAAAATATCCACATTCACATAAGCAATAAATGATAGCCAAGATGCCATAAAGCCAACATATAAAAACAAGAGCCTCAACAATAAGCTAGATCAAATCAATAAACAAGAGAAAGGTATTAAAATCTTGCTGCAATAATAATATCCTTGACAACGAGGCACATTCCTCTTGCTGGAGCTAACCATAAAATAATCCTCTACAACAAGGAATGAACCTTCTTGCTGGACTCAAACCAAACATCCTCAACAGCGAGGCAAAAAAACCTCTCGTTGGAGAAAGAAACATAATAAAATAACCATGACTAATCAATATGCAATGTTGGAAATCACAATAATAACAGAAATAGCCTCTTGTACAAAACACAAACACAAAAATATGACTCAAAAGGTCAAAACAACAGTATAGAATCAACAGTACATTTACAACACTCTGCAATGCATTCACAAGGTTTTGTCATGCATATAACAGTTACTAAAAAATAATCTAGCCAGTTAAAGAGCGCAATCACGACACTACGACACTCACACAAGGTACTCTCATGCACACTACAATTACTGTAGAATAAACAACAAACTAAACAGTGCATCCATGTCATTATGACACTTACACAGAATTCTATTGTGCATACAACAATTACTGCAAAACAAATAATAGACTAAATAACGTGTTCGCAATAATGTGACACTTACATGGAATTCTGTCATGCATACAAGAGTTACTGCAGAACAAATAATAGACAAAACATCGCATTCGCAACACTGCAACACTTACACTTAGTTCTACCATGCATACAACAAAAATTGC
This sequence comes from Cryptomeria japonica, assembly GCF_030272615.1. Lineage (NCBI taxonomy): Eukaryota > Viridiplantae > Streptophyta > Pinopsida > Cupressales > Cupressaceae > Cryptomeria > Cryptomeria japonica. The sequence goes on from NC_081407.1 coordinate 526,500,614, forward strand.
AAAACCAAAGCGACACTGGCAACTCCAAACGCCCAAAAATTCATAGCCAACATTTCTAAAAATTTAAACCAAAGAATACAATAATCCCAATCAACACATTTATAATTGATTTATTTAAATTTCTCACCAACCCAAAATTTCCCGCAAACAATCTTTTCCAAACAAACTTTTTCGAAAATAAATACAAAGAAGGATAAAACCTCCAACCTGGTAACATTAGAAAATAGACAATGAAATTTGATGAAGCGCAATCCTAAATCCAAGCTCCAATTCCAAATTCAAATCCAAGCCAAAATCAAGAATTTCACAATAATGAAAATAATCTCCAGCAAGCCAACCCCCAACAATACTCAAAAAGCCCTATAAATATAATTCCATTTAAAACTATAAAATACTCCAGCCAATCAAAATTAATCTAAAATATAATATTTCCTACCTACCATACCCTAAAATGAGGTAAGAAAAATATAAAATAATATTATTTAGCTTACCCAAATCTCACAACCAATAATAAAAGAGGGTAAGTAAGGTAAATAATAAAAAAACAAATGGGTAAAAAATATAAACAATAATAAATAAGCCCATTAATCAATAAATAAAATAGAAAGGGCTAATAAATAAAATAAATAGATCAGATGTCCAATAAATGTTAAACTACAAAATAGTATAAATAAAGAAAGAAACAATTAAATAATAATATCCTCACAATCACAACTCCTAGGAGAGCCATTCATAACAAGGGGTAAATAATAACAAATAAATAAACCATCAATAAATAAATAAACAATAAAGCAAATAAATAAATAATAAATAAATAAATATTAAATCCAATAAATCAAAGGCTCAAATACTAAATATTCAAATAAACATTAAACCCTTGAATAATAATAATAAAAGGCACCAATAAAATATGAATCCATAAAATAACATTAATAAATAATAATAATCACACATTAATATAAAATATTAATGTCATCCATCAATTTATTTCAATGCTTAATAAACTATGTGAATCAATTAATTACTAATTTTAATAAATAATCACAACTCACAAGGCAACCCGACATAGGGTTGAACAACATACCACATGACACTAAACCAATGACTCGAGCCTAGACACTAACTGACAAGGGTATCAACTTAAGCCTAGAGTGTGTAGAAGGAACTCATGTCGATCAACTTTCCATTGGGATTAAGACACACTCAGAATTGTGAGACCAGGTGGAGTCAATGTCCAGTACCTACAACACTGCAACCACCAATAACCACAAGACAACATATACAATACATATATCATAAATACTCAGAGAAGTGAAAGTAAATTGCAACGTCATATCATGCTCATGAATGAGTGGTATGGCATCGTCCCTACACAACCACAAGAAGACAGTCATGACAACTATTATCAATGTTTAAGAAATGGGTTTTCTTTTCCCATGATTGGCTAGGTTTTTGAAATTTTGAGTCAGGTATGCTATTAACTGCTTCAAATCTGTGTTAGGTCTTTAAGGGTTAACCGTTTTTAGTTTTAATCACTCAAATGTCTGATCAAAACCCTCTGGTTTCTATTCCTGTGTTACTTTATTCACTTAAGTAATGGGTCTTGGGGTCGTGTGAAGTGTCCCCCCTTGTTATTTGCCTAGGCAATCATTAAATAATTGTAAAAATCTATGCCTTATGTCTTTTTCCTTCTAATGTTGTCGGGTCCAGTAAGTGTCGCGCAACTTTCAGATGAATCTACAACTTTCTCTATTTCGTTAGGTGAAGTTGCGGGTGTATTAAGCTACATGAAATAGCAAAAGGAAAAATCATGTTCGACTATGTGCATTGGATCTGGTTTAACGAGACTCCATCTCACTCAAGATCTAACGGTTGGCGTTGATTCGCAGCCGAAACGAGCAAGTAAATTACCTTTCGTCAAATGGCGAAAAGGTTTGGCGAGACCCAGCGGTGAAGACTTTTCCACAGCTAAAAGGTGATCAATTTCAAAAGAAATCGATGACTCACATTGTTTCGTGGCTGATAGATGCTCACATGTTATGCTCTGTGAAACAGTGAAAGGTTTTTGGCCCGGGCAAAAGAGGTTCATAATAAGCATAACAAATGCATAGGTCCTTAAAGATTTAACAGCTAGCGTAGTTTCACAAGAGAAAAATGCTCAAAAGATAGCTTTTGTGAAACAACGAAATGACATGGTGTTCCAAGCAAGCAGTCCAGCTGGTTGAGATGGCAAGTAAGATAATGACACATAGTCGAAAATCAAAGTGGTCAGTGAATTGGATCTAAGGACTAAAGGGTGGGTCCAAGAAGATGAGTCATGCTATGGGATAAGAAGTGACCTGGCAGATACAGGTGGTAAGGATGAGGTGGATCCCGATGTTTTCTCTCAACGAATAAAAAGTTGACATGTCAGTTCAGGAATGACTAGACACTAGGTGGATAAAGCTAAGTCAGACAACCCACATCTGTCAGATTCAAGTAGGTTTTTAAGCATCAAGCAAGTTTGATATAATCTAACGGTTCGCGTGTGTTCATAAAGGTAAGATGCTAGTGTTTTAAGGTCTGTGAAATGGCGAAAGAGCTAGTGGGCCCGAAGAACAGATAAAGCATAGAGGTAAAAGAGGATCAACTCTGTTTTGATCCAAGGGTTCTCGTCACTTCATGGCTGCAAATCAACCGAGGATTAAGGCATGCAAAATGGCAAAAGAGAAAGAGAGGTTCTTCCCAGCATGACGTGGAATGACAATTGTTACTTCTTGTAAAGCTTGATAGTGATGTGTCGATTGACACGTAGTTTTAAAAGGTGATTAAGGGCCCACCAAGGTGTAACCGGTGGTTATGCAGGAAGCTAGACACGTGGTTGACTCTGAACTAAACCCAAAGAGTTTTCCAGGGCTAATGGCCAAGTGCCATGTGGCATTTGTTAACCGGTGAATAAGTGGGGTAAGCAATGTCTGGATAAAGGTCTCACTTAAAAGATGGTCATCTCAAGATTGATCCAACACTTCTCGTTGTTTCATGGCCCAAAGATGTAAGCAAATTAACCTCTGCGAAATAGCAAAAAACCATTAGCCATCAAGATGAGGCGTAGATAGTGAAAGAGTTGACGGTCCATGTAGGAGTTAAAGGCCGGGCAGTTAGAGTTCCATCTAACGCTAGGCGTAGCTTCGCGAAAGGAAAGTGCTCGCGGGATAAAGCTTGCGAAATAGTGAAAAAGAGGTAGGGCCCGATGCAAAGGCAAAGAGGTTAAAATAGTGTAAAGACCGATCAAGTCTCATCTGATCAGACTGCTAGCATGATTTCATTTGGCGAAATTGCTAGGATGTTATGCTCTCTGAAATGGCGAAAGAGTGAAAAGAAAATATACAGGCATGTTATGACCCGTTGGAGCAAAAAATTTGAATTATTCTATGAATTCAAATCTAAAAGGAGGGCCGAAGCATGCGGTATCAATGTAACAGTTAAGAGCCCGACTACCGTATATGATCTCAGATCAATTGAATGAAGGCATCATTTTGAAAAGTTGTTGCAGAGAAGCAGTTGCAGAGCAAATTTCTTCAGTTGCAGAGCGGATTTCTTCAAGCCAAAAATAGGTTCTCTTGTACTCCTGCTTGGCAATTGCTTGACAATGTGTTTTAATTGAGGTTTTGATTTATTACAGAATAGTTGGGGGTAGTAATTAAATTGCTTGCATAGTTGTTTAAGATGGCACCTAAAAGAGAATTCTTAGGAAAGGTTAATTACCAAGAGAGGGCTATCTGTGACGATTTCCTAGAACAATTGACAATGTTAACTAATGTGGCTGCAAAGGTAAAGGAATTAGTGCCAAGAACTCCTCGCCTAAAATAGGAGAAGGATTGTATGATAAGGGAAACTGGCTAAGAGACCCTCAAATTGGGTTGTCTGGGTTGGGATTATTTAAAGTTGGATTTGGTATGAGAAACTCCCCAGCCCCAATGAACAGTATCTGGGAGTTAGACGTAGGAAAATTGGTGGTCCCTGGAGTATTCATGGATGTGGATCTCCTAACTCAGATTGCACACAACTATGACCCAATCACAAGAAGTGTTAAGGATATAAGTGGGAAAACCCTCATTGAAATAAATAATGAGGAGTTCAAAAATGCTTTTGAGCTTAGTGAGTTTACCAATTTTTTAGAGCCTACTAACTTTAAATCACTACCTCAAGTTTACAGTGTGCAGAGGAATCACCTTAGAAATGGGCCTCTTAAAGAATTCTTTGTGAAGATAGGAAGGTTAACAGTTGTAGGACCTAACACTGAGGAGCCTTTTTCTTTAAATCTGTTTACCCTTAGGGCCAAAGGATTATACTGGTCACTCTGCCAAATTTTAGGAGATGCAGAGGCAAATATGCCAACTCATTACATGTTAATGATTGCTCAAATTTTGAATCCTTCTTTGGCAGTGACCTTTGATTATGCTTCCTTTATCACTGATGCTATCCATGAAGGATTGATAGGAATAAAGATGGGAAAGTGGATAGGCCTTTTGGATGGTACTCCCTCCTCATGCATTTATTTTTGTTCAAGGGTGGAGACTATTTTGCAAGTGGAATGGATATTGTGAAAGAGAAAGATGGAGAGAAGATGCCAGTGCAATTATGGAGTACAGTGTTGTCATGGGACAGAGAAGATGCAAGCTTCTTAAAGTTTGATAAATGTTTTGCATCTAAGATTAGGACTCTTATCTGTTTAGAGAATCCAAGAGTCCCTAAGGTTCTTTTGGAATTCATTAGGCCAAAAAAGTTTGCTGAGAATATTAAAATTGTCCATAATTGGGGTGATATCTACTTATACCCTGTCTCCATAGTTTTCAGAGTATATGGTTTCAAAGGCACTCCATTTTTGTTACCCTATCAGGTCCCTCTTAAAGTGGGAATTGCAAAGATCCTCAGGCAGATTGGTAGTGTGCAAGAGGCAGAGCTAATAGGCAGAGGTAAAGGGACCATTTTCCCCACAGTCACCATAACACATCAATTTGTGATAATTAAAGGAGGGTGGAAGTATTTTGAAGATTTCCTTCAACCGTACCACTTATCAACTGCAGTATCCCGGTGTGCTGACCCTGAAGATTTCTTCAACAGCATGTTCATAAAGAGGGCAATATGCAGAGGTAGACCCCACCAATTCCAGTTTCCTGAAGACCTCATTAGGAATGAGTTTGATTTAGATGAGCAAGAGCTAAGGAAGGAAAAGTGGGTGGCTTACAAGAAGGCTTTAGACTTCGTGCACTAATTTGACACTAGCTATGACCCTTTGTCTAGATTTCACCCCTTTGAAGAGAAGATAAAAATTTTAATTCTTTGTTTTGAGGATGTGATGCAAACATTGAAAGAAAAGAGGGAGATTGTAATTAAGAACAACCCTGAGAAAGCAAGACTAGTTCTAAATAGGTTTGCATCTACTAGAGAAATCCCTCCTGGTGATTACATGTTGCATAAGAAGTCCAACTATAGTGTGTTGATGCCAACAACAGGGGAGCCTTATACCTCAAAAGGGAAGAGGAATATATAGGATGTCATTGACATTCAAGATAGCCCAAAGAAACAAAGAGTGGGAAAGGAAGTACAATCTAATGAACCCTTGTATTCCCCATCTCAATCCCCTATTCATATAGGAGATGAATAGGAAGCAGCTGAGCAACTGTTATAGTTAGGCAGTCTTGGAGAGATAGCATACACATATGATGAAGTGGAAGAGGGAATGCCAGAAGAGCCCCTTACTGTTGAGATGAACATCACTACTAATGAGTTCAAAGGCTAGGAGTGGGATCCTAAGATCAAACAAGCCAGTGAAGATTTCTTGGCTGATAATAACTTTGTCACATCAGGAGCTTTCATGCAATTTGTGTGGAAGCAGAACATTGATAAATTTAATGCTAGGTGCGAAAAGAGGAAAGGTGAGCAGCCCCACAAGGATCCAATTGTGGTGGAGGAAGACATAAAGCAAGAAATGGTTGATGAGTTTAAGACTATCACCCCTAAGTAGGGAAGAGACATGGTAGCACAGGCCGGGGTACTCATTCTCCCTGAATGGGACATGGCAGATTCCTTGGTTTTAGAGGCAGTAAGAAAAGAGACCAAACCTATGGAGGGAGTCACTTTCAACAAAGATAATGTTGCACTGGTCATGTGGTCTCTTAAAAGAGATGAAAATAAGAGGAATAAGGACACCCCAGGGTCAAGTTACCTTGGAGGAATGATAGTGAAAAGAGTGCAGAGAACTGGGGTAGTGGAAGCTACTAGCATTGTGCTAGAGACTGCAAAGTTTAGTGTTGCAGTAGCAGAAAGAGAGGCTAAGGAAAAGGCAGATCTCCAAGTTAAGTTGGAGACAATTCTGAAAGCTTACAACAGTGCCAAGGAAGAGGTAAGGGGTAAAGATAGCATCATCACCAAGCTACAAAGCCAGTTGGCAGGACAATACCATCAAGGTGAGTCCTCAACATTGATGATCTCCTCTTCTCTTGCAAGACCTCCACCTACCAGCCCCATTATTGAGTTCACACCATCTCTAGCACCTTCTAGTTCTCAGTTGATTGAGATCACTCCCCATGAGTTGGAGAATTTAAAACAGGCTCAGGCCCTATATGCAAAGAAATATGAAGAGAGAGTAAAGGCTACAATTTTAAGTTTTGTTGACACTATAGGGTCTTCACTAATGTATAAAAACATGAGAAAGATTTTGGAAATGTGGAATGAGTCAAATGGGGACAAGACTGTATTAATGCCTATTTTTGATAAATGGAGACCTAGAGAGCAGGATATAGAACTGATTTGTGTATCCTATGATGAGGCAGTGGATGACCCCATTATTAAATCCACCAATGATATGACAAAGGATTTAGTAAAGTTGGCAGAAGGAGTAGATAATGTAGATAGAAAGATCAACTTGTACAAGAAAGAGTACACTGATCAAGTTTTTGAATTACTCCCAGGAGGTTTTGTCAACTGAACCCAATTAAAGGACAAACAAATATGGCTTAAGGAATTGGAAGCCAAATTGTCACTGAGAATAAAAGGAATTGTTAAATCAGAGGATGCCTCCTTATTTGTCAAAACAATTGAGGAGATTGAGAAAATCAGATCTCATTATGGTTTCCTGAATTCAGAGGTCAATAAAATGAGGAATTCTTGGAAAAGATTAGCCAAGACAAAAGCAAAAGTAATTAACTTCTCATGCCCTGTTGATGAGGTGTATCAGGAAAGGACAAGAAAATATGCAGTGCTTGATGTGGAGCAGTTAGAAAATGTTGCAACAGAACAACAAGAGGAAGAAGCCGCGGATATTGAAAGAGACTTGTAACCGCATTTGTAAAAGGTTTTGTAACTTCTTATTAAGAAGTAATGATTGTAACAAACTCTCCCAGGAAATTCTGAAGCTATGTGTGCATCCATATTGTTATAAATGGATACCAGGACTAGTAAAAAACAGATTGCAAGGAATTGTAAGAAAACGCTGCAGAAATTTATCTGAGGTTTTTTTCAAGTTTTGATGGAGAATATTCGAATGTTTTTGTAATACTTTCAAAAGAAATATTAATACATAGACCATTGGTTTTGAGTTTAAACTTTGTGTTGTCTTCAAATATGTTTGCAAATGTTTACTATTTCATTCTGAGTAATCTAGGGTTATTCCGTTTGAATATGGGTTGTAAGGCAACTTTCAGTAGATATGCTTCTTAGCTTTTCTCTTCAGGAGGGGAATTAAATACGCAGGAATCATTTCTACTAGTAAATTCTTTGTGGGATATTTTGAATTTTGATGAACACAGTTTAGTTCAGTATGAATAAATTCTTATGTGTGTTAGGCATATATAGGGATCTGCAGAAGCCAAACTGATGGAATATGTAGAGATGTTTGATTGTGGAAGTATTGTTTGAACTTAGATGACTTTGTGACCTTGGATAAGGCAATGATATCTATTAAGGTTATCTTCTATACATCTTGTAGATCAATACTAAACATGAGTATAAGTTTCATTCCTTTGTTTCAGTTAGTTTTAAAGTGATAAGATCCACTAGTTTTTGGACTAGTTTGTTGTGGATTTATCTTTTAAAAGTGTGAATTTAGTTCACAAAGGTATACTCGCCTGAACTTTGGATAAGTTTGAAGTGTAGAAGGTTAATCAAACCTTGTCATATGTTGTCCTGAAAGTTTCCTTCTCTTTAATCTCTCTTCTACATACAGAGTTATCATATCACTATAAGGATTTTAAAGTGAATCAGATTTTGAGAAAAACAACAACCAAACGCTATAATAATCATTATATCAATTACAACCATGAAGTGAGGTTAGCACATAGTAAGATACCATCAAATCATCACAAGAAAATATGAACCTCACATATAAAATGAGTACATATATATCATCAAATATGAATCTGATCATCGTATTAGTCCAGGATATAATGACATCTACATAAATTGTAATATATCAAATGTGATTATGAAATTTCTAAGATAATTCATCATAAGAGATAAACATGAATCGCAAGGCTCTTCATAGTCCTAATTTCAGTAATCAAACCAGAGTATAGAATCAACATCTTTATAGTAAGCATACTAATGTCAAAGGAGATATTGATATAGAGAATATAATAATAGACATCAAGAACACAAACAAATACAAAAGTACTTATCACATCCTTTCACGAAGGATGAATTAGGGAGGGGCATTATAGTAAAATCACTTTAAATTTGTGATTATTATTATTAAAGAATGAATTTATGATCATACCTAAAGTATGGCATAAGTTTATAATGTTTATAAGATTGATTTGTTGGAATCCAGCACTACAATAACTTTTCTCCTCTTAAAAAATCTTGTTAATTTTCTTTCGACACCATAAAGATAATTTTTCTTTAATTCTCTTTAAAGAATTTTCCCCTACTATTGTTGTACAAAAAAGATATTTGGCTTGAAATTAGTAGTATAATTATTATATATGGCTATAAATAATAATAATCAAATTTCATAACTTGCACAACAGTTTGGCAACAACAAGAAACCCTTCTTGAGGACTTCAATATAATATTGAACTAATAAAATGTTACCTTATAAAATTCGTAACCCACAAAAATCTAGAATAATAATACAAACTCCTAAATTGAAACTTTGTTCAACAATCAAAATCCACAATAAAATATAGAATCATCACACTAAATTTTAAACACTAAAGGAACTTGAAACATTCAAAAACAATGTGTTCTCCAAATGGAATCACCTCTATAGAATAGGATATTTATCCTCTACTCATCTAGAAACTAAATGGATTTCATCTTCTAATCACCTGGTTCAACAATAGTTTACATCCTTAGGACCAAGTAGATGGACATAAGGTCCAAGCTATTGGATATGATGTAGGAGTACTGGAGTAGTTCAAATCGGCATTTGGATTTGATCCCAGTGAGACATCGATCCTAGCATTGGCTTGGTATTGGTATGTTCTTACCGGTTGGTTTTGCAGTGTTTGGAGTGAAGATGAATCGGATTGCAAGTGGTTTCAGTAACTTGTAGATCATTGAGCGATGTTGTTTTGGGCCTTGTCTGATGTTTTTGGAGGGCCGTGTGAACTTTTATGCATTTGAAGATGTTCTTGATGATTTGGGCCAACATGTTATCGTTTACACGTTTCATCATGAACCAGTTGGTCTTTGGCCGACTTGATTGAGTTGTTATTTCTTGTGGATGGTATAAAGGGAAATTTTAGAGATTAATTTTGTAGGATAGAGATCAGAGGAAGAAGAAATCAAGCAAAGATGTAGTTTCTAGAAAAAACTTGTCCAGGGGAGCTGAAGTTTGGATCAGTGCATAATAGTGCAGACTATTACCGAAGGCTTATTTGCCGAGCAGAAGATTTGCAGATCTTATTTTGTGTTGTATGGATTATTTTGTAATCCTAGGCTGCGGTCCAGCAGGTGTAACCACTGAAGGCATATGTAATTCACTAAATTCTTATAATGATTGATCTATCAGGTTACTATTTATATTGTGTGTTCCTTCTACTGGTTAGGTTGCCCTTTATCTATTTACCAGTTATATCTTGTGTTGTGTTATCGGTTGTTGGTATTATGCATGGTGTTTTGTGTTATAGACTACAAGGTGGGGATGTTCTTCATTAGATCTCCCTACCTTGGTTGCGTCAATTGGTATCAAAGATGGTTTATGAACCTGTTGATCAAAGAAGAGACGGTTATGTACTAGTTGGTTGGAAAGGAAGTTGAGGTAGCTTGTAGACTTGTTCAAATCGTCGAACGTGAGGCAGTGCAAGGCTTGCAAGAAGACCGCCAAACCTAGAGCTTGAGCTTGACGTAGTTAGTGGGTGGAGACTTGAAAAGATTGCCGAACTGAGGCAGACTATAGGGTGGACTGATAGATTGCCGAGGAGAGGCAACCAAAACCTGTAGTTAGACCGTCGAACCCGTGAGGCAATTGAAAGTACCTACTGACAGATTGTTGATCTAGATCAAGTGATGGGACTCACTTTTCACTTAACCTCAAGAGTCTGATGTAGGAGCACCAGAGTAGTTCAAACCGACATTTGCATTTGATCCCGGTGAGACAATGATCTTGGTATTGGCCCAATATTGGTATGTTCTTACTGGTTTGTTTTGTAGTGTATGGATCAAAGATGAATCGGGTTGCAAGTGGTTTATGTAACTTGCAGATCATTGAGCGATGTTGTTTCAGGCCTTGTTTGATGTTTCCAGAGGACCGCGTGAAGTTTTATGCATTTTAAGATGTTGTCAAATATTTGGGCCGACATGTTATCATTTACACATTTCATCATGAACCAATTGGTCTTTGGCTGACTTGATCGAGTTGTTATTGCTTGTGGATGGTATAAAGGGAAAGTTTAGAGATTCATTTTGCAGGACAGAGATCAGAGGAGAAGAGATCGAGCAAAGATGTAATTTTCAAAGAGATTTTGGTCTCAGGGGACTAAAATCCGGATCAGTACAAAATAGTGTAGACTGTTACTGGAGGCTTATTGGTCGAGTAGAAGATCTGTGGATCTTATTTTTGTGTTTTATGTATTTTTTTATAATCCTAGGTTGCAGTCCAGCTTGTGTAGCCACTGAAGACATATGTAATTCACTAAATGCTTATAATGATTGATCTATCAGGTTAATGGTTATATCGTGTGTTCCTTCTACTGGTTAGGTTGCTCTTTATCTGTTTACTGATTATATCTTGTGTTGTGTTATCTGTTGCTGGTATAGTGCATGGTGTTTTTTATTATAGGTTGCAAGGCAAGGATGTCCTTCATTGGATCATCTTACATCAAGATACATAGTTCACAATGTTCAAACACAACTTTCTAATGATATCTAATTTCCTATCCTACTATTATAAATATCAAATGAATCATATTACAATATTGGATCACATTCTAATTTTATTCACTGATAAAATGCCTTCATTTAAAATCCACAAGTATCTAAAACTAATTCTGCCAATCTTTACAAAATTTATCAGACCTTTTTTAAGTCTTTTTCCAGAAATATATAGCTAAACTTTCTACCGTAACCACTCGGTAACCACAGAGTTACACTGCTCTATCTGAGGGTAAGTTAAACAGTTTGTTTTTAAAACTAATTTATAAAACCATTTTTTGACTAAAAATAGCAAAAAGTAAAGAAAACACAGGAACAATTATCCAATTCATGACAATGAGTGACCAATTTGATCCTTCTTCCACTATGTGAATGCCTCCATGAACTGTTGGATAATAGGTTTATTTGGAATGCCTACATGTAAAATTTGTTGTTGCCAAACCTCTTTATCACTACGCACCTCTTTTACTTTATCCACATGGTTGTTCAAATGATCTATGCATAAAAATAGTAAGAATTTGATTTTAGCAATGGTGAAGAAATCTTTCTTGGTGACCATCATTGCACTCCTGACCATATCAATTTGCACTTCAAAAGATTTGCCTATGGCATCAGTGGTGTCAATGGTTTTTCCATCCTCCTTCAAATATTTCACTCCAATACACTTCAGATCATTAAGAATGTTTTGTACCAATTCAGACAATTCTCACCCAAGTTTAACAAATTCCTCATAGCCATGTTTTATTACTGAATTTCTCCATTCAATGTTCTTTTTGCAAATATACAAAACATTGTCATCGAATCCCTGTAAACACTTTTTTGCAAGGAACTTCATTATGCCATGCTTTTGAACTCTTCCATGTGAGCTATTGCTCAAGCCCATTTGGCTTCTTTGTTCTTCCAAACTATGTTTTCCTTTCCTAACTCTTGGATAACTTTAGCAGCATCAACATACACCTTGCTCAAATGGTCAATGTATTATTTTCCCTCTTTCCCGATCATATCTAACCATTCAAGGAACACCCCATGCACCATTTTATTCCTTTGTACTTCTATGAGCAACTTTTGATTGCTAGGGGATTTAGGATCACAGAGTGTTGGTTGTGTAGACAATGGTTGAGGATTTGTCCCATGGATTACATCAATGTATTCTGCCATTTGTCTTAAGTTTTCCTTCTAGTTCCTTTTTATGTTTTGCATCCTTCCAAGTCCAGGTTATGATCTTTTAGGTGGAAGCTTCAAGATGAAGAACATTTGTGGCCCGAGAAGCAATACCAATATTCACCTTTTCAACAGTAAAATCCTAGACTGTAGGGTCCTCTATTTTCACATATGTCAATGGATGTGCTATCTCTGCAATCCAATTTCCACTGTCGGCATCAAAATCAAGTCTTGAAATGGTTTTTTAGTTTCTTCACTTTAGGAGTCTTCCCCAAGCACTTGTTCGCCATATCTTCCAAAGGGACCAAAACTGAAACCGCATTCCTTTTCTTGCTATTCAAGGTATTTTCTAACCATAGGGGCTTGGTGCGCACAAAAGTTTCATCAAAGCCATCTGAAGTCTCTTTTTCATTCCTTACCATCAGTGTGGTAGTAGTGTTTGCCAAAATATCCACTTGTTGAGTGTAATTTGTATCATCAATATTTAACACCTCCAAGTTTGGATGAGTTGAAGGATCTTCCATATCAGGAGAGGCTTCTAAATCAACTACCACGGAATACACATGAGATTTCTTAGCTCTGCTTCTGGCTCTGGCCCTGGTGATCCTAGTAGGAGCGGATTCCCTTTTTATTTCCACCGGTCTAGCACTCTAACTAACTTTAGTCTATGTCATGGATGATCCTGCAACACAAGATGTAACATGGGAGTTAGCCAATGGGACTTCAAAGGATGAGGTTGAACCTTTCTTAGAGCCCTTTCCCATTCTTCTCTCTCTTAGCAATATTTTAGTTCTTTTGATAACTAGGAATGTCTTTGTTTGGATCTAGTCCTCCTCATCTTTTTCCCAGTCCACTTCTGGAATGACTCCCTTCTTCCTATCATCCACAAACTGAGGATCCATTAATTCACTCTCATCATCCTTGACATTAGCAATATTCATTTTGAACTCAAAGGTCATGACCTACTATAGGGTGAACCTCTAATGTGTCCTCTTCCTAACTTCAAACTCATCGCAACAATCAGCCCAAAAATCCTCTATATTTGGCACATGGATAAAATCCTTTCTCAATGTCAGATGGGTGGTGGCAAACCCTTTGGCATCAAAATTTGCACGCGGACCATATCATTGAAAATTCAATTTCTTAAATTCTAGTTCTGAATTCAAGTCATCAGAGACACTACTACAAATAAAATAATTTAATTCAATTAGAAATGAGACACCTGACTGATGTCTAGCTCTGTACTTTGTATCAATAAAGGCCAGTTGCATGCATATCTCCATTAAAATATGTCTGTCAATTACATATCTGGGCAACTTGTACGGTTCTCCTTCAAAACCCCCTACCCTTAGGTAAGTAAACTTGGGAAACTGTATGAAGAAGCTGCCATAAGTACCAATCAATTGCATAGCTTCATCTGACAATCTTTAATGAATGTTTCCCTTCAGTTCATACAACATCTTGCCTAGGAATATGTCATGTAGTTTACGATAATTTTCACAAGATCTTTGTTGTTGAAGATGTGGGTGATATTTAAATATTCTCAGATTATCCACCCACACTCCATGGTACAAACCAGGCCATGGTCTAACACATGCCAGGCAATACAGAAGATATGATGACATATAAAAAAAATTGCTACAGAAGCAACTCATACCTTCATGCAACCTGTCTGCAATTAATTCTGCCCAGTCAATATATCTTTTCTCACCAAAAATAACTTGTATGAAGAAGCACATCCAATCTTCCCAATAAAAAGAAATTTGGTTCCCTCTTACTCTGTAATAGAATGACTATATCCCTGACTTCTTTGATTAGATGTTCCCAGGTCAATGGACTTGGCATTCGGGAACCTCCCCTTTGAAACTTTAACAGCCAGTTCTTTGCAATGACATTCCTATAGAATGATTTATTTTTTGATAAAATACCTTGTGACTTACACACCTGTTACTATTTACTAAGTTGTCATTAGTTTTATGTTCAAAGTCATCCTATATACCCTAGTCAATTAATACTACAGAAATATTCAGTCGATAAGCTCTAAGGGTGTCGGTTACAGAAGAAAGGCTAGTCACCAAGATGATATATACTGAGCTATCCACCGAGTAAATTTCCTATGTCCATCGAGTAGCAAACAAGGTACACTGAGTTAATCTAAACTAAGTGGAAATGTGTTACCAGATTCAATAAACCTGGACACATATGTGGAAACATGTTACAAGATTCGAGAACAGGGAACCGTTATTTCATAGGGAATTGCACTTAAAGATTTTGTATGATTTTGAGGAAGTTTATCCAATGAAATAATTTCTATGTTTATTCATTCGATAAAAAATGTTTGTATAATCGATGCATGAACAAGATCACCACCTTAGATATCTATATAAAGAGTGATTTGAGTATCTAACTAGAGAGGAAAAAAAAGGATGGTGATTTAAAGATAAAAATCTTGTGAAAAGATAAGATGTGTTGATTGAACAGAGGTATTCAGAGGTCACCGAGAAGATTTTCATAAAACAGTTTAAGGGACAGAGAATACAGAAGAGGTCACCGAGTTGATCTATCAATTATCGAGGTATGCTATGAGCATGGTAATTTCATATTGAGCACATAGAGTCTGCTATAAGATTTCAGATGTAAAGTTGCAAATATTTTGTAAAATATTTTGATTGAATTATTTTGACTTGTATTAGAAACCTTTAACAGGGTAAAAGACTCTAACAAGGTCTATAAAGTGTAAATCCTTTAACCAGGTACAGCATTTTGTAAAAGTGTTTGTAAAATTCTTTAGCAAGGTAGATCTAAAGATCTTGATACTCCTAATAGGGTAAGCTATCAGAAATAGCTAAACATGTAGCTCTAACTGAGCAACCTTTATTATTGCATTAGTGAAGTTGTGGGTGCGATCCCCACCGCAGTTTTTCTCTCTAACCAAGAGTTTCTGCGTAACCAATATCTTTGTGTTATGGAGTAAAATGTGTATGGATGTAATTTCTATAATTGTGTTTTGGCTTTATATTTTATGAGATCAACTATATACAGTTTATGTTTATTAGTAAGATTATTTTTAAAGAAAAGTTTTGAAGTACTAATTCACCCCTCCCCTCTCAGTACATTAGCTTTCATTGTTGGACCTAACAACACCATCCAATCCTCATATTGCTCCTTCTTGGGTATTTTCATAATGGTAGCAATAACCTCCTCACTAACCCTAAGCAGAACCTCACCATCTACACTTCTTACACATCTCTCAATAGGGTCATATATATTCATGCATTCTAGAACCAGCTCAGGACATGACACCGCTGGAGGGAAATTTGTCGCTTCCACTAACCCACTATCTAGAATCCTCTGCATTAAGGGAGAGCCAGTAGGATTTTGTACCCTTTCATGGAATTCATCTAGGTCTACTGATGGCAAAAAAGTGTCCCCTAACTCTGGCAAGGTACAAACTAACCAAGACTTTTGGTCTATCTTGGGAGATTTAGGTCTCATTTTAAATTTATCAACAAAAATAAAACATAGCAAGGGAGACAAAATGAACCAACTGAACAACCAAGCAAAGCTTCCAATTTAAGAAATCATAGGGATGAGAAGAAGATTTTGAACTCAACTTTCATGCAGAGCTTGGAATCCAAAGAGACAAGAACAGAAACTATCGCCTGTGCAAATCCCTTACCAAATTAGGAAAATGAAGGCAATTATTTTGTTTTTTGTTTTTTAAATAAAGCAAATCTTGAGAACAGGCTTAAAAATTAGTCACATGATTTGATATAATCATAACTGCATGCTTATCCATGTCAAATCATTCTGAAAAGACTTAATTCTGACAATTCATTAATTACAAGTCTTTTCCCACCAATCCTTTCCTGAAATAATTATTCTCAAGGATGGCTCTTCATCATGAATCATTCCCTCAAAGTTCAGCTTTAAATCTGGAATATTCCCTCCATGTTGATGCTTTGTCATTTTCATGTCTACCACTTTTATGTCCAAGGCAAATCAATCCTTTAACTTTAAACTTTGAACCCTCCGTGAAGTAGTTCAAAAGTTCAAGTTCAAAATAATAGAACAAGGATAAACCAAGAAAAAGACACCACAAGGCCACGGCTTACGTGTTACAAACACAGGACTTAGACAAGACTCGACTTTCTCAACTTTGAACTTGAACCTTGAACTTTTGAAAAGGTTCAGTAGTTCAAGTTCAATGACAATTGACACTAAGACCATTAACTTTTTTAATTAGAACAAAGTCATGATACACATGCTTTGCTTGAACTTGAACCTTGAACTTTTGAAAAGCTTCAACTGAGAGGTTCATTTCAAGGCAAAATTTAATAAGACCAAAACCAAGAATTACACAAACCAAGACTAAATAAACACTCCTTATCTTAAATAACATGAGAACAAAAATGCCTTAGGAAAATGAAGAGGGTAACAATGAACCACAAAGGATCCCATCTCAATCATTGTTATTATAGGCATATCCCTTCTTGCATGTCATTTAAGCATTGTTTTTATAGGAAATTGCATCTTAGATCTAGCTTAATTTGATCATCTTCTAGTATAATTGCTTAATCGTATAGCATAATCAATGCATATCATTAGCATAATTAGCTTTTTGGATCAATCTAGCTTAATCATGCATTCATCTACTTTGCACATCATATCATTTTAAATCCTCCATCTTGGTGTAGTCAAGTCACTCGGATTGCTCATCCAGATCTGAGAGAAAATCCACACTTGCGTCTCTTAGGAGGTGATAGGTCTCTTTGTCATGGTTTATCTTTCATTTGATTTCTATTTGCTAATAATGCTTGTAATGATCTATTGAGTGTTTTTGTTGTAGTTGCAGGTACCCTACTTCACACTCACAACATTTTGGCGCCCACCGTGGGGCAGGAAATCTCATTTCTTGGCCTCTTACATCTTCAAATCTTCAATCTCACGGATCTTTGTCTGTACTATCTTCATAATCATGTATGAGTACCTTTGTAGTATTGTATGAGTTTCTTTGTGCACTCATATGGGTATGTGGGAATACTCGTACTGCTAGGTGATAAAACTAGTATGAGTTTTTGTTTCTGTATTTTCATAAATAGAGTTCATTTTAGGGTTTTTATGCTTAAAGTTGGTTATTACTAATGCTAACCCTGGTTTGTTTGAGTTTTCTAGTAGCCTAACTGGTTTTCTTCATAATGTTTGTCCAAGATTACGCAGGCCAAAGAATCAATTACTCAAAACAAAGGTGATTACTAATGTATTGGTTTTGCAGGTTGCCTAAGGAAAATCAACCAAACTTTATGTCTTCTTAAAGTTTTCTAGGCACACTTAGTTTTCTATTGGTAAATGAACAATCTTGTTTTCTATGCTTGAGAAGTTGTCTAAAAGGTAGGAGAGTGTGCTCTTTTCCATATGGACAATCAGAAATCCTGACCCTTGAAGTGCTTCTATGTTTCAGATTTGAATACCTTTAGCGGGCCTGTCACAGTGGGAAAAATTAATCACCCTGTGAGAACGACCCAAGTGAGTATAGCTAAACCTAAGCTTTCTGACTCACTCTAAAAAATAGGCCTCTCTAGATTAAAGTCTCAAAGGATAGGATTATTTGAGTTTTCTCTTTTGAGATCTCTCATATTGAACATTTTGTAGGGCCTCGCGGTCTCAATCCCTCTTGCGTGACTACTTCTTGTTTTGGTACCTTGTTTCATGAGTGCAAGGGGCAATTCCAAATGGAAAACCTTACTACAAACCCTAAGATAGAAGCTACCTGGTTCACCTTTGAAAGGGGGATAATCTTTGTGCAAGAGAGATAGTAACTCTCCCAAGACACTTGTCATATCGTGCCACCATTAGCATTCAAAGTCGGATAATACAGTGTTGAGAATCCATTGTGTGAGACTCCACGGTCGTATTCTGATTAGCTATTGGGTGAGTACCTAGTTTTTCAAGCAAAGTTTTTCTCTCTCAGCCAACTTCCTTAGGATTTAGCATGTTGTGCTTGAGGTCACTTATCATATTGTGTGTTTGTTGTGTTTTCATCCTTGGCACTAAAACTGAAACATCTAAAACTGGAAAACATAATCAAAACATTAAACATCATTGGTCAAAAATTTGTCTCTGCTCTATCATAAATCGTACGAGTTTCCTAGTTTTTCGTACGAGAAAGCTAGTTCATCATTTTGTTCTATCTAAATTGTCCTACAAGTCAGATCAGTAGAGGTTCTTTGTTATTGGTTTGTCGTATGGTTTCTTCTAAATTGTCGTACGAGGTTCTATCTTTATCATATAGGACTGTCTAAATTGTCGTGTGGAGCTTATTAAACTATCGTATGAGGTTATGTCTCTATCAATCTAGATCTATCTTCTTGCATGTCTTTTCCAGATCTGTCATGTTTACTTGGTCAATTTATAGTGAGTGTATGCATCTGATATCTGTCATCATGTGCATAGGTTGTCTTCTTGGTCTGGTTGATTAAGTAATCTTCTATCAAAATGAATTCTAGAACTAGACACCCCAATATTTTCAAGTATTCATCTTCAACAAGCTCAATATCTAAAATCTCAAAGTGCATCATCACCTTCTTTGATAAATGATCACTCAAAACATAGTTTCTCATCAAGATATATCATCCTTTATCACGAAACTACATCGTTTGATCAGAATAATCTTGTACCATATCATAGGCGTGTGTGTGAAAAGTGAACCTGTATCTGTATCTGAAATACACAACACTTCAATTAAGTCATTAGATGCATGGTTAGTAAATCAATAATCAATGAATAATGAACCATTACAAAGTGACCCATCGCTTTCTAGTAGATGTGAGTTTAGATTGCTCTCAGATTGATAAGTTATCCAGTGACTAGACAACACCTAAACGAAGGATTTTTAAATCTATATGAGCATGAATATGAGCTAAATGGATGCAAGATTTATGCTAGATATGTAAGATTAATCTAACATGATTTAAGCAATATATGAATATTTAAGCTAAATGATTTAAACAATATGAAATAACTAATATTCAATATCTCAATGCAAATTCTCAATGAACCTAGAGCAAAAACAGCATAATAACAATATATTTTCTAGCATCTTTGAATGAGAGATGAAGGCCTGAATTTCTAGAAAATTTAGAAAGAAACCAAAGGCCGAGATCGAATGATGATAAGCGGTCAATATTTTCCAAGAGGAATCACAATCTAGGTGAATTGATGTGATTGGATGCTTTTCTCAGCTTTAAAGGAAATTGAACTAAAAAAATTAAGATAAAATCAGAAAAAAAAACTGATTTATTCTCTATTTCATTCAATTTTAATATTTAATTGATTTAATTGCTTTCTTTGAGATTATTTATGAATTTTTAATTTGTTTTTCAAGATTATCTCTGATTGATTTCTTTTCTCAATTTTAAATTCTTTTTTTCAAATTAATTCCTCTTTTTTATGATTTAATGGAAAATTGATTTATTTAATTAAATATGCTAGGATATTCAATAAAATAAATAGGATAATTGTTTAAAAATGATTTACTTGCAATGATCAATTAATTAAATAAATATTTAATTAATATTGGTTGATTAATTTTCCATGTGACATTGATGATTTTAGAAATTAATTGTGTGCTCAAGATTTATTTAATTGTCTTTGGTTAGGACCTTGGTGACGTTGCCAAGATTAGAGGCTCATGGTTTAGATGACCATTTTTAGGGTATTACATTTGCCCCTCTTTGAATTAATGTGCGAGAAGTGTGTTGGTTCAAAGAATAGTTGATGTCTAGGAGATACTAGTTATGAACTTGATTGATCACGAACCAGATGAAGAGCGAGGTACTCAGCTTGTTTTGAAGCGATGAAGCTGAACAGAGTTGATTAAAGCAAAACCAATCCCAAACTTGATTGAACTAGGACCGATGAAGAGCAAAGATACCGAACTTGAACTTGATTGATCAAGAAGCGGATATTATTGATCTAGAACTTGATTGAACTAGACACAATGAGCGAAGATAAAATCAATCTTGAACTTGATGGATCAAGACACGATGAGTGAAGATAAACTGTCCAGCTTAATTTGATGTGATGAAACTGAACACCTACTTAGATTGGGTGTATGATAAAAGATACTCTTTAAACCCTTGATTGAGTTTAAACAAATAATTAGCTTGATGAAAAAGCAATAAAATTGATTAACGTTAAGAGACCGATTCAGACAAAGACAATATCAGCTTGATTTGAAGCGATGAAACTGATATGCCCCTAGAGATTGATTTGATGAAGCTTAGTTGCTCGACTTGTAATGAATATTTTTAAAAGAAATTCTCGACTTTGAGGTGAGTATGCCCCCTCGGGAGCAAAATCAAAAGATACCGAGGGTTGTGCAGTGATTGTAGGCAATTTTTGGTGATGATAATGATTTGAGCACAAAAAATGATTTAGAGGAATTTTTAAAAATTTGGTGTTGATTGATGAGAAATTGAGCGCGAAATTGATTCAAAAAATTGAATTGAGGATGAAAGTGCTAAGTGGTCAATGTCGTAAAATTTTGATGAGAGAATTGACGTCAGATTTTGATTTCGATCCCAAAAATGGACTTAAGACAGCCGATTTACAAGCTCTTGATTTTATTTCATCGTACTTGTGTTGAATGATTATGAGATGTTGTTCTATATGTTTTATTCTATATGTATGAATATCTATTCAGTATGGATGTATGTAATGCAAATGAATATGGATGTTTGTTTGTTTTTCTTTTCATAAATAAATAAAATGGATGAAAATGAGTAATGAGTAGTGCGAATTTTGTTTATTTTTCAATGCAATAAGATAAATGTAAATGAGTGATAATGAATGTACAAATCGATAAAAAATCCTTATGTATGGAGCTAAACATCTAAATACACAAGTACTCGATCGAAGAAACGATGAAGAAGAGACCACTTAGCTAAGAAATGATGAAGCTTCAAATTCTCATTCAGAAGATAAAGAGATCATTGTTACCATACCGAAATCACTCTTAATTCACAAAGTGCAGCATGAAATGCAAAATGAGATGTAAAATGAAATGCAACCTAAACCTAGACACTGGATTTAAAATGCTTAATTTTTATCACTAAGCGTTTTACTACCATAGCAAGAAGATTAGAGTTCCTTGTTTTTCATGTGCAATATTAATTATCTCATCCGCAATGACCCTTTTTTTTGTTCATATCCTTGGATAGATTTCATAGGGACCTGGATTGCATGATAAAGAAATTCCCTCAAAATAGACAAAGAAATGACAAGAACCTCCTTGTAGCATTCAAATAAGCGGAGTCAAGGTATGTGTGGTGATTTCACCATGATGTGAAGGCTCTTATCATAGACACCCAGCTAATTTAGATGTTTCCAGATCATCGGAATCATTCCTACAAGCAAAAAACAAAGAAAATATCATGCGCCCAATCATTGCTCCTCTTAGTCAAGATAGACTTCCTCGAGTTACTCAGAGGGATAATAATTGAAAACCAATATAAAAGACAACACACAAAGAAAATTTCATGCATATCTCAAACTATTTAGTGATTGTTTTCAATAATGTTGTTTGCTTGTGTACTTAGTGATAAAACTCTTCAATAGACAGGAGACAGGTGACTGACTCGGAGTGGACAATAAGGTTTCACTGACATAAAGATGGCTTGGTTGATACTTCTTAGGACATGTAAGTTGCTCTGTCGATTATCCTAAGACTAGAACATTGATCAGTTTTAGGCCATGAGGGTTCCAACGAACCAGGATGTCACAAAAGTGACTGAAATATGTACAAGTGAAAGCAAAGATGCATGAAAGCAGGAATGCCAATGTTGTGTTGATAGATGGAGCGCTTAAGTACAAGAGGCGCCTATTTGCCAGGTTTTCACCTGCTTGGCAGAGATTCATTTTTTTTACCAGGGTGCCTATTTACCAGGTTTTCACCAAGGCCTTTTCTCTCTTTTTCCTTTTTTTTTTCTTTTTTTTTATTTCAGGCCTTTTTTTATTTTTTAGGATTTCTTCAAGACTTTTTAGCTATATCGGCTATTGGAGCAAAGAATATTTAGGTGAAGAATTTCTTCAAGTGGATGGTGTTGATCGGTTCTTGGAGCTATTCTCCTTCTGATGTTGAGAGTTGATAGGCACCAGAGCCAAAGGTTGCAGTAACGATGTAGGGACCCAGCCAATTGGCTTCAAACTTTCCTTTGTTGTCTCGAAACTGTTGATTCTTAGGATTTTCTCTCAGAACAAGGTCACCAACCTAAAATTCTCATTGTCGAATATTTTTGTTATAACCTCTAGACATTCTCTTTTGATATGCTCTTAGATGATCAAACACCATTTGTTGACGTTCATCTAGCAATTTGGGTTCTTGCAATCTAGCTATTCTATAGTCTTCATCAGTAATGTTAACATTATTTTGGGATTGGTCCGCAGGCAGCCTTTTGCTATTTTTGGTGACCCCTCCTCTTTTTTGTTCCTCCTGCTCGCATGCATCAGGCATGACAGTTGTCAGCTCGGCGGGGGTTTTGTGCACTTTTTTTCCCTTTTTGTATTTACAGTAGCACCGAGCTTCCACGTGGCGTGGGTTGTTCACATGGCGGCATCTTTTTGGGTCCCTTCGCCCGCCAATTTTTTATCGCAACCTTTTGTCATGCACCTGCCGAGCAAAGCATCGTGGGGCTAACAACTTCAGGGGCTAATAACTTCAAGGGCGATTTGTATGGTAAATCAGACAGGTGGACCATGACATGTGAAAAGAAAGGGAGGTGGAGTCCGAGTTTGTCAGGAGCCGGACGCTCTATTTAGTTTAGTTTTTTCCCTGTTAAGGGAGGACTTTTTGGAAAAGGACAATTGAGTTTTCGAAGTAGTATTTTCAGCCTTAAAAACTATTTTTATTATTTTTTGGAGAAGTTCAATCAAACTGTGCCTATGGCCTTTGTGAGACTTTTCTCTCAGTATGCATTAATGGTCTTTTATGTGCTCTTCTGTTAGAATTTTAAAAGACTTCAGGAATATATATATCTAACATTTTTTCGATTAAACTATGTGTTGCACTTGTTATCTGGTAAATACATGATAGGTATTTCTTTATGTTTCAAAAAGATTTGATTGAATCTTGGTTGTGTTTCTGATCTGAACTTGTAGATTGTTGAATGGGCTCAAAAAAATCATATGTAATTGGGTTTTATGTACTCATGTCTTCTTAAAATATGCTCTGGTGCATCGCCTCAGTGACTTAGTTTTTACTGTTTTAAAATGTTTCTTTCTTCCCCTTTCCTCGAAACACCAAGGAAGAGTCGGCTTCTCAATCCCAGAGGTCATTCAGTGAACCTTGCGCAATCGGTCCCCCATCACTAAATTTTCCATAAGGTTGTTCATTTTCAAAGTAAAATTCAGAGTCAGTAGTTCTTTTTCTGGCACGCCTAGTGGGACCTTACTTCTCAAGTTTTAGGCCAATATATAAGCCGCAAACCTGTTACTAGTAGCCAGACAGCTTTGAATCCTAGTTTGCTCCTTCCACCCCTTGTTAGTGTTTATCAATTTGCTACCTCTTCATCCCAAAGCCTCCCTAGTGCTTCTGCAGTTACTCCTATCATAGTAATGGCTCAAATACCGCCTAGAAATTTTGTAACATGAGATAATGGAAGTCTTCTCATTCCTCCGGTTTTACCCACCATATGGGCCCAAATACCCTCTATTGCACTGAAAGCGGTTCCTAAGTTTACCGAAGAATGTTCTAAGACTCCTAGAGAAAACTTGCAAGACATAGCCAACATCTACACGGTCCATAGTATAACCGAGCAGAACGTAGCTTTGAGACTGCTAGTGGCGTCATTCAAAGGAAGAGATTTGGACTGGTACAAATCTCTTGCTCCAAATTCTTTTAGCAGCTGGGACCAGCTAGGTGGCCGTTTTTTACAAAGATTCTCTAACAAAGTAGATAGGTCATCTTTGATGCATCAGTTGATTACAATAAAGAGAGCCCCACAAGAAGCTTTAACAAAGTTCAATCTGCGCTTTCAGAGGACTTGGGAGAGAATACCTTTATCTGCTCGTCCTCCCACCGATATGGCATTTGTTTTCTATCTAAAAGCTTTCAACTCTGACATATCAGTAATGATTTAATCTTTAGGTGGTAACACTCTCCCTCAAGCTTTAGACTTAGTCATCTCTGCAGAAAATAACCTAATTGATGCAGGGAAACTATCATCGCGGTTGCTTACGCTTGTCTTTCTAGATCTACCCAATCAGCCAAATGGCCTAAATATCCTAGAAATGGTTGTTGCCAGTTCATTTGCTCCCCAATCTATGTATGCTTATCCCAGACCCCAACAAGTGAATCTGCCTCCTCCCTCGTCTTTAGCTGCAAAGGTTAGTGATATGAAAAATTTACTAAGGTATTTTTCTAACGAAATAGTCAATCTAAAGAGATCTCAAATACCACAAACCAAACCCCCTTTCCAGCAAAACTAACAATCTAATAGGTCTGCTTATCAACAAAACCGGTACTTGAATAGTCGAGTTGCTCCGAATCAATCAACTAGTCAG
The DNA here is from genome assembly GCF_030272615.1 of Cryptomeria japonica. Taxonomy (NCBI): domain Eukaryota; kingdom Viridiplantae; phylum Streptophyta; class Pinopsida; order Cupressales; family Cupressaceae; genus Cryptomeria; species Cryptomeria japonica. Next base: position 526,525,691 of record NC_081407.1, read on the forward strand.
AGAGTTCCCATGCCCAATCCATTGCAAACGGTCTACCCTAGCACTGGTAAAGAGTTAACAACAAGACAAAATAATCTGGCAAATGATACCAACTCTTGGTGTTTTCCATGTAACAATGCACACACTCCGAGAAATTTTCTGAGAGACAATCTACAACAAAAGCTTGCAGAACAACGTTGCCAAGGCACGACGACTGACGACTCGGCCTACGCGGCCCCCGGTATGGATAATGCTTCCTTCATTGCACAAATGCAGATCATGTCGATGGAGCAGGAAGTAGAAATAGCTCTAGATCATGCACTTTTCTCTTGGATGGAAGGAGAAGATATTGTGATGACAAATGATGCAGCATCGTCGAGCATAAGGGCTCCTCAAGTGCAATCAGATTATAATCTCAGGTCGAAGAGGCGTTTAACGGGAGAAAATGTAAACGTTCTAGGGAAGTCCTCTATCAACATCACTCCTGAACAACCCATGGCCACTGTTACTTATCCAAGGAAAGATTTCATTCCTTACAAGCCCAGAGAAACAAAGGCATTGCTGCCATCAGAATTGGACGTAGTGGAGTAGTTAAGGAAAGCCCTAGCTAACATATCTTTATGGGATCTTCTCGTCATCCCAGAGAAAAGGAGTCATTTCAAGGAAGCCTTATCAGAGGGGGTTCCCCCCCAGTAGGAAGGCTGATACTCCTCTGCCAACTAGCGGGCAAGCTTTTCAGCGTCCCGCAGACAAATCATATTTAGCAGCGGCATTGACAAATCAAGACGTCCCGCCAAACTCTCAATCAGAATGTAAGCCTAAGCCCAAACCTTTTTATTTGACCCTCATAGTAGGGGATAAGCTGCTACATAACTCTATGATAGACTCCGGCACCAGCACTACCGTCATGCCTAAGCAAATTGCTAAGGTTTTGAATATTAAGTATGAGCCATTAAATCATGGCGTCATGCAGTTAGACGGGAAGAAGGTACAAACCATGGGCCTCATTAAAAGCCTCTCACTAACATTGTTTGCATGTCCTAGTGTCACAGTGTCTCAAGAAGTAGTGGTTATTGATACTCCCCCTATTTTTGGTCTTTGCCTCTCTAGAGATTTTACTGCCAAAATAGGAGGTTACCTATCCTTGGACTGGTCCCACCTTATCCTCCATACCAAGTGAGGTGCCAAGCTCAAAATCCTCTCAGAACCTCTTCATGCTGAGCATGTTGCAGATAAAGCTATGCTCAATTTCGAGCCAACCCACACCTCAATCTGTGGCAAAGAAATAAGGATGGTAGAATTCATTGAGGATGAAGAAATAATAGGAAATACGTCTCCAAATCGCTCTGTTCAATCAAAATTTGGGAGAGTTTACAAATCAGTTACAACCCAAGGTTAAGGACGTGTACGGGGATCAAATCATACAGTTGGTCAAATAAGATTTGTAATGGGCTAATCACATTAGAGAACCTTTTCGACAAGGACGACGCCAAAAGTGATAAGCGGAAGCTCACGACTAATAAAGGAGACTATACCGGAGTGTTGGAAGGTTATGGTAAAATCCTCAAAGTCGGGAAGGAGATTTTACTCCAAGACCGAGAGAAATTGGCCTGATATTGCATTCAATACGTGGGTGTGCTAGCATGGTCCTATGAAGATTTGAAAGGATACAACCCCAATATCATTCAGCATACTATCAAACTTACCGATGGAGCCAAATCAATCTGGCAGAAGAAGAGACCTGTTAATCTAAGGTTGAGTTACTCATGGCCTAGGAGCTAAGAAAGATGATAGAGTCAAAAATCATCTATCCCATCAAACATAGCACATGGGTGTCCAATTTGGTGCCTGTGAGGAAAAAGAATGGAGATATCTGACTATGTGTAGATTTTTGGGACTTAAACCAAGCATCCCTAAAAGACCACTACCCTCTGCCATCAATGGAATAGTTGTTAAGCACATTGGTAGGGTTAGAAATGTTCTCAATGTTGGATGGCTTCTCAGGTTACAACCAAGTTCTAGTGAAAGGACAAGACCACAATAAGATGACCTTCACAACTAAATGGGGAACATTCGCCTATCAAAAAATGCCATTCGGGTTGTCAAATGTCGACGCAAATTTCCAGAGGGCCATGGATCTAGCTTTCAAAGAGATTATTAACAAAATCATCCTAATTTATCTGGATTATCTCACTGTGTTTTCAAAAAACAAGTAGGATCATTTCGAGCTGGTTTTCCAAAAATGTCTAGAATTTGAAATCTCTTCGAACTGAAAGAAGTGCATTTTTAGCATCCCATAAGGCAAATTGCTTGGGCACATTGTATTAAGGAAGGAGTCTCCATCAACCCTGATCGGGTCAAAGCGATAAAATAGCTCCCCCTTCCTATAAATAACAAAGGAGTGCAATCCTTCCTAGGCAAGGTTAACTTTGTTAGCTGCTTTATTGCAGATTTTGCAGGGATGGTGAGGCCCATCACCCTAATGCTTAAAAAAGAAATGCATTTTAAATGGATTTCTAATGAGAAGGATGCCTTCGAGAAAATCAAAGAAGCTATTTGTTTAGCTCATGTGCTGTCCAATCCCGATATGGACAAGGATTTCATTATGTATGTTTTCTTTGGCCCTTATAGAATTGTCATGTTCTTAACCCAGAAGGAGGCAGAAACAAATTGAGTGCACCCCATAGCTTTCCACTCCAAGACTCTTAAGTAATATGAGGCAAAGTACAACTTCATCGAAAAACAAGCTCTGGAAATTGTCAAGGGCCTCAATAAGTTTAGGCATTTCATCGCCTGCAACAAGATCATAGTGCATGTCGCTCACCCTTCAGTCGGAGAATATATCATGGAGCGCGACATCACTGAGAAGAGAGATAATTGGATCACCAAAATATTGGAATATGACATTGATGTCAGACCCACCAAGACAGTCCATGGCAGAGGTTTGTGTGAATACTTAGCACAATATCTCGCACCCCGAAACATCGAGGTAGCCGCAAACGAATCTGTTTGGGCCATTTCAGAGCCAGCGAAAGCATGCTGGGTGGAAGAGCGCAAACATTTTATGAAGACAAGAATTTTTCTTGAGGGTCTTCCCCTGAGAATGAGGAGGTTCTATAGGTTACAAAATAGTGGTTTCCGACTAATAGCTGATGTCCTTTTCAAAAGAAATTTTGATGGAGTCCTGCTCCACTGTGTGAATCGAACCCAAGCTGACAAGATTCTTCATGAATTTCATCACGATTCATCCGGAGGTCACTTCTCGGTGCCAACCACCATTATCAAAATCACACATGCCGGATATTTTTGGCCATCCATGTTTAAGGAGGCGCACACCATGGTGAGAACATGCAAGGAATGTCAGTATTATACTGGCAGGTGCAGGAAAGCAGCAATGCCACTTCAGCCCATAGTGGTGGAGGAACCTTTTGCACAATGGGGGCTCGACTTCATAGGGATGATCAATCCCCCAAGCTTAGCTAGGCACAAATGGATCTTGACCACTACGGATTATTTCACCCGATGGTTTGAAGTCGTCCCTTTGAAAAATTCGTTCAAGTCTGAAATCTTGGCTTTCCTGGAAGATCTAGTATGTCGTTATGGTCCCCCGAAGACCATAATTTCAAATAATGTGTGTGCGTTCATGGGCTCACGACTCACTCAGTTCTCCCTTAGCAAAGGTATTTACCTAAAGACCTCCTCAAACTACTATCCACAAGGAAACGGTCTTGTAGAGTCTACCAATAAGAATCTCATCAGGCTTATCAAGCGGACTGGCTCAGAACACAAAATGGATTGGCATCACCATCTAAGGAGCGCATTGTGGGCAGACCGGATAACACCAAAGCAAGTTTTAAAGACCTCCCTATATAAACTAGTTTATGGGAAGGATGCATTGTTCCCCATATCCCTAGAGATTCCATCTTTGTAACTGCTTAAGTCTTTTGAAATAGCAGAGAACGGCCCTATGGACGTGAGGTTGGCTGAAATTATGGGACTAGAGGAAGCTAGATAAGTGGCGTTTGCCTCCCTCTAGACATGTCAACAAACCATTAAAAGGTGGTTTGGCAACAAGAAAATTTCTCCCTCGCAATTCTTGCAAGGTGACCTGGTCCTAAAATTCAACGAAAGGGCTGCCAAACCCGGCTAGCATGCAAAATTCAACAGACTATGGGAGGGCCCTTTCTGTATAACGAGTTGCAAAGGTCACAACACTTTCGATCTATAAGATATGCAAGGAGATCTTCTTATGATCCCGATTAACGGTTTCCACTTAAAACCTTTTCATTAACTTAGCGAATCTAATTGTACATAATGTAATTAGTGCTTTTTGTGTGCTTTTATTTATTGCTTTCTCTCTGGGTAATGTTGCCAACTCAAAATGTCATTATTATTGAAAAGAAAGAGACACTCAAATATGTCATTACTAAAGAAATATAAGATTATCATATTTCGAGTATGTATATGAAGATTTACAAATTTTGAGAAAGGCCTACACCCGCATTTTTCAAAAATCAAAACAAAGAGAAGACAAGGCTATCTCTAAGCAAGAAGAAGAAAAAGAAGAAGTGGGGGCTATGTCGAAGCATAATCATCTTCATCTTCCTACTCCTCCATGAGGGAATCAGATTCTTCGGTGTCATCCTTTGCCTCCTCCTCTCCTGACCACTCCTGATCAGAAGCATTTCCAGAAGCTTTAGCCATCATGATGAGGAGCAAGTCAGGGAGAATATCTGGAGTCAGGACCCATGAAAATATATAGTCTCTGAAGCCAGTATACCAGTCGGTACCAGCTGAGATGGGGATGATCAGATAAATACGAAGAAGGAATTCAGGGGCAAGCTCTATCTATAAGCGATGAGTAGATAGCGTCATGGTTCACAATCCGCTGATGAGCGGATGCCAAGGCACTTCTTCCCCAGATGTAATGAACCGCTACAGGTCTGTTGCCAGAGGTAAACCTCGAAAATGAATGTAGTAGGCTACAACCTCTTCCAAACCTCTGAGATAGTCTCCTGAGAAGAGAGCTCTCATAAGATCAGAGGACTCATACCCACCAGTCCCAGCATCGAGCAGAGAAGCCATGAAGCGCGAACAAATGTCCAAGTTAACTCGATAGTGGTCAGCATTATCTATGAAATCCTCTCCGAGCACCCATTTGATAGTGGCGATGATCAGAGGATTCTTCCTTTTCGTCATCCTCTGCAGCCTTTGATCAGAAATGTTGCCAATAAAAGCAACTTGTGCCTTACTGCTGACTAGCCAGACAGGAGTATCCATCTTTTAGAAAACCTCATCATTAAAGTTGATGATATAAGCAGGAATGTCTGAAAAGGCATATTTATAAGATAACTCCGCCCCAAGTGATGAATGATGACAATGCCAGTACTCCCAATCTCCAATGCACCAGCCTTTCTACATAAATTGGCACAAGGGAAAATGATACCTATTGACAAGTTCTCATAAATGGCAAGCTACCAAGCTGGTACCTCGATTGGAGTGGACATGTACCTGGATGCCATGCATTTTGTTAAAAGTACATCGCTTTTAAAAGCAAAGTCCCTGTTGGATTGCTTCACCTCGTGCCACCCTGGTGGGCGCAAGATTTTCTTAATTAAGGGGAAAATCCTTCGTACAAGCAAATTATTGCAAGTGGCTCAGCTAACGGCGGGCAGCGCCAGCGCTCTCTTGGTAATCGTAAATGGTGGCGCCAGTCCTCCTCATAATTTTTCTCAACCCTAAAAAATGAGCTGGCATACGTGTAAAATGGGTGCCCATTCCTAAGTACTTTTATTTCGCGGCTATCTAGGCATGCCATGCAATTAAGAGAGAGATCCGTCGGATTTTCTTTCACTCTATCAACTCATCCTATAGTCATGGCTGGGAAAAGAATTGAGAAACAAAGAATTGAGAAACATATTTTTCACGAGTAAGAGATGGAAGCTGAAGCTTCCTCATCAGCCCCTATTCAGGTAGCATTGTGGGTCGATGTCCTTGGCCAACTATCATATGCCTCTCATGCTTTTCCACCCAAGTCTAAATATCCAAGGACCAAAGCCAAATCAAAGACAGTTACTCAAAATACTGCAGCAGTGATAGACCCGTTCAAAGATTTCATGGAACCAGAGCTCCACAAGTAGCCAAAGAACCTGAGGGAGGCCACATACAACAAGATGATTCATTATAGAGCGGACCCATTTTCCACAACACCCCATTTCTGGCAAAGTGGAACTCCTCAATTTATAATCCCAATGCTCTTGCACTATCCATAGCTTGTGGCGGCGATTGCCAATGTTTTTTACCCCAATTCCTGCTCTGTCAATCATTTTTCCTTAAGGGTGGTCATATCACCAGACAACATAAAGGCCATGATGTGTTTCCCTTTTTTCAAAGCGACGGAGGTCTTCTCAGATGCTACCATGGAGGAATACTATAACTCAAGAAGAGATGTGGTCCCTTTTTGTAACAACATCCTGAACCGGAGCCAGTTAGCAGGCCCCCCAAAGCTACCCTTGTCATATAGCGACCTAAAGCATGAGGATATTAAAGATATTTCATCCATTCTCTCCTGGTTGTACAGTCATAAAAATGATCAGGAGATTACGGCTGCAATGATGGGTTTCCTTTTCAAATGTCGAAAACAGAAAGAAGCTTTCCATTTTGATTTCTCTGACCTAATAGCTAGAGAAATGGTAAAGCAATTATCTAAGTTCCACTAGCTTCGGTGTTTTAGGTTCTCCTCAATCTTGGTTCACCTGCTATTACATCAGAATGAAGCCTTTTTCAGCCGGTTCATCAAACTGGCCAGCAGCGATGAAGCAGGAAATAGAATGCTAGTTTCAGTCTGGACGCCCATTATTTTGTCTGGTCCTATGATGCTTATCATTTTTTTGATTGTTTCCTAACTCTCGCCTTGAAGGATTTTGTCATCATTCCCATTGAGCCACTATCCTTCTTTTCACAAATCCAAATGAACTGGATATGCAATGAACAGCCCCCCTGTGACTGGTTCATAGGCAGTGATTTCTCTTTTGTCCGAGTCCATGGTTTCTCTGAGGAACCTTTCTGTCTACCTACATACATCACAAAGAGGACTCTTGCTCTCAAGATCACTCACCAACTAGTACAGGTGGAGAAATCTATAGGGTCTAGGAAACATGACACCTCAATCACCGAGGACAATAAGTCTATCAGTCCCATCACCCTAGTTCGACGGGCTATCGCAAAGAATGCCCTGACATCAAAGTTGGTGTAGCTTGGGTTGTTGGTGATTGATGACTTTTGGAGCTATGACCCAAATGGATTCTTGTCTCACAGGAAGAATACAGTTAAACATGAGCTGCAAAGTGTAATGGATCAGCACGCCAATCCATAGGTGGACGAACCAAGCTTGTATGTGAGTCTCGACGATTTTCCCATGCTGAGCACCCCCCTTGGTTGAGTTTTTACTCTATTTCACAAAGGTACAACCTCACAAAGCCCATTCCTCGGGCCATGCACAAATCCATGGCAGAAAATGCTTGGCCGTGGAGAAAGCGGGAGGATTTATGGGTCTACCGGCTGGAAATAAATCATCCCAGAGAAAACATTGGGAACATTCCTTCGGATGAGAATTTTAATCTTGAATGGCGCCAGGAAAATGGATTTGACGAAGGAACAAGCGATAGCTCACCACGTGGGTATTCATCTCCCAAGGTCGCCCAATAGCGAGAGGTTGAAATTATTTATATTGAAGAGAGGGACAATGAGCCAGGTACTCTTCCCCCTCTCCATGTTGCTGCTCATAGGCCCCACTCTCAAACTAGTAAAAGGCAAGCTAAGAAGAAGTTTCAGGAGGACCCTCCCAGCAAAAGGCAGTATTTGGGCTTTGAAATTAAGGGTTCATCCTCTCAAGTCCCAGAAAAGCCCTCAGATCCTTCGAAGTCGATGACCCATATAGGCCAGATACGCTCTTCCCCACCATTTTCCTCTTCTCAAGCTAATATTTCTTCTGCTACCCATGTCGCAGATATACATGCTCAGATTCCCACTACCCTTACCCTAGCGTCAGTCGGAACACCAGTTGGCCCTTTTGCTTCTTTTCTGCAAGTTTCAATCTTGTTTCAAGCCCCAACCTTTGTATCCGCAGCTCTTTCCACCCAAATGTCAGAAGCAGCCACCGTCTCACGCAGGCTTGGTTTTGGAGAGTCCACTCCTCCCCCAATTGTTGGAACAGCATCTGCTGGTCCATTTCTCCCAAGAGCATCTCCCTTCATCCCATTATTTTCTCCCATGATGTTGTCGCATCCTATCTAGACTGCTTTTCACGACCCTATTTCCCAATTTCCCTTTGCGATCCCCCTGGTGCTGCATTTGCAGGTCAAGCTATTGCCAACCCGGATGCCTACCAACAACAAGTTACTTATTCCAAGACCGCCAGTGTTGGCAAAGCATTCAAAAGAAAAGAAAAGGAAGGCACTAGGCCAGCCTGCCCACACCTGCAAACTCATTTCAGTGAAGAGAAGCAGAGTCTATTCTTTGCAACTAGTTTCCCCAAAGTCAACAAACCTGAGTCAGAAATGAGGCCCAATGATTATGACTTGCATGCTATCGGTGTTAACCTTTTGAATGCTATGATGTCCGATAAGGTTGAAATGATGGAGGAAACATCGAAGGCTATCTCTTCGGACTTCATCAAAAAGAGTCATCGCTTGGAGAAAATACAAATAGAGAATGCTAAACTCTGAGAATCTCTGACCCATCAAAGAAAAGAAGATAAAGCTCTCCGTGTTGAGATCAATCGTCTACAAGGATTGTTGACTCAGGCTAATGTTGAAAAGGGAAATTTATAATCTACCCTCAATAATCTGGGTACACAGTTGAAAGGTCAGGAGGCAACTAGAAATGTGGCCTTAAAATAATTGCAAGAAAGAGATCAAGAAATTCAGCAACTGAAAGCCCACGCAAATTCAAGCGCAGTAATGTGAGGAAGTCTACCTAAAGGAGGAGTATGCCTAACAACTGAGTGATTCTTAGGTGATGCTCTCGAAAGGCAAATCTAGTTTTAAAGCAGAGTTGTGCAAAAAGGAAACTAGCCTAGAGCTAGCTGAGAAGAAATTGCAAGATGTGGAAGTTCTTTTGCACCAAGAAAAGGATGGCTTTGCGCAACTCCGGCAAGAAATGCAGGATGGAAATGTAAAGATTCACGCACTAGAAAGCCAAGTGTTCACTGAACAAAATAGGTGCAAAGAGCTATAGGGTGAAGTAATGGCAAAAGGCAAGGAGATCTCGCGGTTGCTAAACATTCCTCCCCCCGTGGAAATTTCTTAAGACTTTTCCCTTATTTTAACAGATTTATATGTTTCTCAATGGGAAAAGGTGAAGCAGTACTACCCTTTACTGTGACTTGTGCTAAGATTCCTTAATGACACACAATCCCTCTGTGCTGAGGCCAGTGCCCTCATAAGCAGTTTTATGCTTGTCATCAGTCCTAAGGTCTCGGTGGCCCAGGATCTTGTTCATTTGCTGCACTCTGCTCAAGATGAAGAATTAAAGGAAAAGGGGATTGTGGACCATTGGCAATTGATCAGAAGGATGAATGTTTTCATCAACCAGCACAGGGAAATCATGCAGGCTTTGGAAGCTCTTGTACCTCTACAGTTTTTGGTTCTGGACATCAAGCAGTGCATAGAGAGGTTTGTTCTATTGCGCCTACCTTCTCCTTTTCCCGCAAATGATACTATGCTAGGGATTGAGCAAATATTAAGCTAGATTGAGCATTTGCAACAAGATAGAACATTCCTACAAGGTCTAGGCAATCCTATTTCAGCGGATGAGGTTGAGCGTCTTTTACTCCCTCTGGCCCAACTCTTTGCTCTCCTAAAGCTAGTCCAGGACGAGTCGGCATCTTTGCCTTTTTGACGAAGTAATTTGTCTGGAGCAACATTTCCATATTTTAGAAGCGCAGGTGTTGCCCCCTGAAGATGAGTGGTTGCAAATACAACAGGCTTTCGACTCGCTCCACCCTGTTCTACCATAAGGCTTGGTCTACGAACCAGAGTTTTTGGGTTCTAAGCTTTCTACAGGCAGAATTCCCCTTTTAGTCGCCAAGAAATGTTAACATTATTTTGGGATTGGTCTGCATGCGGCCTTTTGTTATTTTTGGTGGCCCCACCTCTTTTTTGTTCCTCCTGCTCACATGCATCAGGCGAGACAGTTGTCAGCTCAGCGGGGGTTTTGTGCGCTTGTTTTTTCCTTTTTGTCTTTGCAATAGTGTTGAGCTGCCACATGGCGTGGGTTGTTCACATGATGGCATCTTTTTGGGTCCCTCTGCCCGCCAATTTTTTATCATGACCTTTTGTCATGTGCTTTCCGAGCAGAGCGTCGTGGGGCTAACAACTACAGGGGCTAACAACTTCAAGGGCGGTTTTTCTAGTAAATCAGACAAGTGGACCACGATGTACAAAAAGAAAGGGTGGTGGAGTTCAAGTTTGTTAGGAGCAGGAGGCTCTATTTAGTTTAGTTTTTTCTTTTTTAAGGGAGGACTTTTTGGAAAAGGACAATTAAGTTTTCAAAGTAGTATTTTCAGCCCTATTTTTATTGTTTTCTGGAGAAGTTCAATCAAACGGTGCCTATAGCCTTTGTGAGACTTTTCTCTCAGTGTCCATTAATGATCTTTTATGTGCTCTTCTGTTAGAATTTTAAAAGACTTTAGGAATATATATATATATATATATCTAAGATTTTGTCGATTAAACTATATGTTGCACTTGTTATCTGGTAAATGCATGATAGGTATTTCTTTATGTTTCAGAGAGATTTGATTGAATCTTGGTTGTGTTTCTGATCCAGACTTGTAGATTGTTGAATGGGCTCAGAAAAATCATATATAATTGGTTTTTATGTACTCATGTCTTCTTAAAATATACTCTGGCGCATTGCCTCAGTAGCTTAGTTTTTACTATTTCAAAATGTTTCTTTCTTCCCCTTTCCTTGAAACACCAAGGAAGAGTCGGCTTCTCAATCCCGGAAGCCATTTAGTGAACCCTGCGCAATCAGTCCCCCATCACTGAATTTCCCATAAGGTTGTTCGTTTCCAAAGTAAAATTCAGATTCAACAAGTAACAAGACCTTGCATATAAACTCTTGGAGACGGTATTTCCACTTCAATAGGTAATACTGCTTCGGACCCATACACCAAAGAAAAAGATGTGGCCCCAGTAGGTGTTCTGATACTTATTCTATAAGCCCATAGGGTGGGATTGAGCTATAGATGCCAATCATTTCCAAATTTATTTACTGTTCTATGTAAAATAGTCAGCAGATTCTTGTTAGATGCCTCGGCTTGTCCATTACCTTGAGACTAGTACACAGATGACCAGTGTTGTTTTATTGTGAACTTTGTACAGAGTTCATTTAGATCTTTGTTCTTGAACTATCCTCCATTGTCAATTATAATGGATGAAGGTATACCATACCTGCAGATGGTATAATTAAGGATGAATAGAGCTACTTATTTAACAGTTGCTTTGATGAACAGAACCACTTCTACCCACTTAGTAAAGTACTTAGTGGTCATTATAATAAACTTGTGTCTGTTAGATGATGCAGGATATATTTGTTCAATTAGATCAAACACCCACTGTTGAAAGGGCCAGTGTGTAACAAAGGGTATGAGATCCCTTGCTGGAGCGCGTATAAGGTTCCCATGTAACTGACACTTTTCACAGGTTTTAGCAAATTTTAGAGCTTCTTTCTCCATGTCTGGCCAGTAGCAGCCAGCCCTTAGTAGTTTTTGTGCTAAAGTTAGATCATTCGAATGGGATCCACAAACACCTTCATGAACCTCGGATAATGCACATTGAGACTCCTCAGTTTCTAGGCATCTAAGAAAGGTACTATCTAAACCTTTCCTAAATAGGTCATTAGCAATGATGATGTATCGTGACACATTTTGGATTAGGTTCCTTTTTTCATTTTGAGAAAGATTAGCAGGGACAACTTGGTCACGCAGATAAGAGTAAATGTGGGTATAGCGAGATGAGTCATGTCCAATAATAGAACAAACCATCTGGGACTTGAGAGAAACATAGGCAGGATAATGTAACTCTTCCACCAAGAATTCAAAGCGAAAATTGGATTCTTGTAGCTATGGTATAGACACAAAGGTGGCCATTGCATCCGCTGCTCTATTTGTTGATCTCGAGATCTACTAAAATGATACAAAGGTAAATTATTTCTTGAGATCATCCACCATTCTCTTATAAGGCATCTGTTTCTCATCTCTTTTCTGATATAGATCATTGATTTGGTTGATAATAAGTTGAGAATCTCCATAGATGTGTAATTCAACAATCTTCCACTTGATGGCCAGCTTGATCCCATTTACCAAAGCTTCATATTCTGCAATGTTGTTTGTGCAAGGGAAGAGAATCTTCTAATCTTTTGGGATTGAATATTTTTTAGGAGTAATAAAAAGTATTCTGGCACCAGAACCATGTTGAGTGAAAGACCCATCAAAGAACATATTCCATTATTGTTGAGTAAGGTGCATGATTGATTCATCTGGAAATTCTATATGCAGAGGTTGACTATCTTCAAGTGGAGCATTAGCAAGTTGGTCTGCAATAACATGTCCTTTGATGGCTTTACGTTCCACATATTCAATATCAAATTTCATAAGAACCATGACCCATTTAGCCAGCCTTCCTGTGAGCGTTGCTTTGCTGAGAAGATATTTGAGTGGATCAATCTTAGCCACTAGCATAATAGAGTGTGCTAACATATAGTGTCTTAATTTTTCCGATGCAAACATCAATGCCAAACATGGTTTCCTATTATAGTGTAGTTCATTTCATAAGACACCAATGTTTTGCTGATATAATATATGGCTTTTTTATTTTTATTCTCATTATTGTTGGAAAATACACACTCCAATGAGATATTGTAGGTGATTGAAGGTTTTGGCATTGATGGCAACCTTACAATCCTATGACACCGGTAAGACAATTTACCGACACCGGCAAAGACAGACTCTACACCGGCACAGAGATCACCGGCAGGGAAAGGAAGCATACCGGCACAGAAGCCGACAAGAATTTTGTTTGTAATATATTTTGTTAATTATTGTAAAATCATTGTAAGCCGACTTGGCAAGTTGTAAAAATCACTCATATATATAAGAGATCATTGTAGAATATTTTGTAAGAGATGGAAGAAAATATTTATAGGTGAAATAAGGCAGACCTATTATGTGAATTATAGGTTAAGGGTTTATGTATGAAGCAGAGCTATAAACCGATACTGGATCTGGCATAGTAGATGCTATTTTGAAGTAGTACAAGACAGTAGATTTATATAATCCATTTTGTAAGTCAGTGAAACTTCCCATTTTGTAATTGAGCAGTGAGCTCTAGGCACTTGGCCTTCCTGCATGTGCAGGCCCCTCTTGTAGCAGTAATATTCTCTTATTGGCCAGTAAGTGAAAATCGTGGGTCACAAATCCCACTGAGGTTTTTCCCACACCGGGTTTCCTCGTTAAACTACTGTGTTATGGTGTGTTTTTCATGTGGTTGTTGTTATCTCTATTTATTGCATTACTTTCTATTTACTGGTATACAGTATTGATATGCTTTACATGTTTTAAGTTAAGAAAATCTTATAACCGATTAGATATTGATTCACCCCCCTCTCAGTATCTGTGGGAATCCTAACAATTGGTATCAGAGCTTGGTCCTCTATTTTCAGAAGCCTAACAGCTTGAGGAAGATCTTGACACCGGTAGAGATGGAAAACTTGATGAAGCAATTAGAAGCAGCTCTCTCAGACTATGATGCAGAAAAATTAAAAAATATCAAACTTGAAGATGATCTAAAGGCTGCACAGGATATTATTCAAGCACTTCAAGAAAATATTACCATTACAAGAAATAAGAGAGGAGAACTTTGTGAAAAGATGCAAAATGAGAATGATGAAAAGGAAACTCTTAGTGATCTGATGAATAAGCTGAAACAAGAAAACATGACAACAAAGAATGAGATGCAGGATATGACTATGAGATTTTGTAAAGAAATTGAAGATAGAAAGAAGAATGAAGAAGACTTGACTAGAAGATTGAATGATGCTACAAATGAAAACACAAGACTTAGTTATGAAAATGATATGTTGAAGATAGATCTGATGCATGCACAAAATGACTTGAATGAACTCATGAGACAAAAAGGTATCTTGGAAGGAGAACTGGCTGCTGCAAATCAACATAAAGAAAAATTCAAGAAAAGCTCAGAAGAACTTGGTGACTTGTTGAAGAATCAGAAACCTAATGGTGACACTAATGGCCTTGGCTTTGAAGCTGGTGAAAGCTCTGGTACTGCAAACACACAAGATCAAAGCAAATCGGTAAGACAGCCTACTCCTTATAAATTTAATTGAAAATGCTTTAACTGTAACAAGTATGGTCATAGAGAAAATTAATGTAGATCTAGAAATTATCAGAATATCAATACACCCACCAATCAATGTTCAAAATGCAACAAAGTTGGTCATAATTTAGAGAATTGCAGAATGAATGTAAGATGTTATGTTTGTGGAATATTTGGACACTTATCTAATGAATACAGAACACAAACCGACATAGGATATGGAAAAGCTATTCAGAAAAATAATGTGACTTGTTATTCCTGTAACAAGATTGGACATATTGCAAAATTTTGTAGAAGCAAGTCCTCACGGGTAAATAACAAAGGTCCTAGTTTGAAAGGTAAAGAAAAGGTTGAAGAAGTAAAGCAGGAATTCTCAAAACAATGGATCAGAAATAAAATCTAAATGGTGATAGGAACGCTCCTCCACCGGCAGAACAGAGTAACACTCCACCGACAAAAGAGAGTAACACTCCACCAGCAAGAGACTCTTCATCTAACTGAAGAAAATTCCCTTGAGGGTTTAGCAATCAAATGAGAAACATGCTATTATTCCCTCGATTGATGGTGAGAAGTTGAAATTACTTCTATACCGGCAGATAAGTTAAGTCATTACTTAACCGGCGAGCATTAAATGTGGTGGTTGGAAAAATTAACATTATAAATCAGTGTTTTGGCTCCAATTTCAATTCACCGAGCATTCAAACATTTGAAGAGCACAAAAATTCCAGAGCAAAGGCATTTCGAGCAAAGAAGTGAAGCAATTCAGCAAGCAATCATTCCTAAGGCAGTTAAAGGTATTTATATCCATGGCTTCTTCATCTGTTCCTGAATTCATAGCAAACCCTATTGTAGTCGAAGTGATTAAATGCCCTAGACCCATATTCAAGTTAGTTCCTGAGACTGCCAAAAAAGATGATAATGTTGGTGCATTTTCTCAAATCCCAAGGAGTAGTTTTTGCTGAAGACCCTAGAATGTGCATTCATTGTCACATAGAAGAATTAGGTGATGAGGAAATCAAGAGCATGTATAAGACTGTAATTTGTGATGAAACCGATAATGTTAAACCTGACCACAAGATAGTGGAAACCCTAGGTTTCATTGAAATTCTCAGTATTCTGGATTTCCCTAAGGATGTTATAAGGATAGTTCTAAGCAGGGTTCATGGTGAATTCTTCTGGTTGGACTCAGTTCACAAAATTACAAAAGAGGCAGTAAAAGTTGTGACAGGGTTACCTTCCACCGGTAATAGGCCTGATAAAACAAAGAAGGTCTCAAATGACCTAGTGATTAACCTAACAGGTGCAACATCTGATAAGAGATCTTTAAGAGTAAATGATGTAACCAACATCAATGTCAGATTCGTTAGCATGATTTTAGGCTACAAAACCACACATGCAAACAAGTTAAATTCAGTCTCTAGCCTATGCATAAAAAGTGCCTATGATATGATTAATGATAATGCAAAAATAGATGTGTGTGAATGGTTGAAAGATGAACTTATTGACAATCTTGGAAATATAAAGAAAGACAAAAAGGGGACATTTAGATTTGGAAACCTACTTGTCTTTTTAATGCTACACATAAAAAAACAAGTGCCCGGTATTGGTAACAAAAATCTTGGTTTTGATATACTGGTAGGCAAACAATTATCTAATTTACTAAATAACATGGGTGAAAACAGAGAAAAGAATATAAATGAGTACTTTCAGGCATTAAAGGCCCGGATGAATACCAGAGTCAAATTATCACAAGCAATTGTAAATAAGTATAAGGATGAAATATGCTTTGTTATTAAGAAGGATGAAATTTGAATGGAGGAAATTATCCCAAGAACCATTTGGGTTACTGAAATGGGTTATGAAACTGATGACCACATAATTGAAACATATGCAAAAGCCCTCCTAGAAGCACCTAAGGAACCTAAAGAAGAGGTATTTGGCAATGCTGAGACTATTGAAAATCAAATCTAGTCAAAGAAAAGAGTAAAGAAGGTGGAAGCAATAGTTAGAAGAGGATCTAGACAAGCTAAAGCTATCAAAGAAGATGTACTTAAACAAATTGGTATCACTGAAGATGAGTTAGAAACACTTCAACCGGAAACTCACCTTTCACCAGTTGCAACTTCTTCGGAAAGTGATATGCCAGCTGCATTTAAAAGAGTTGTGAGAAAAAGGGAACCTTCACCGGTATCTACACCTTCTCCTAGAAGAACCAGACAAAAACAACAGGCAATAAGGCCCCCGGCTAGAAAAGTAACTCCAAAGAAGAAGTTAACACCCAAGAAGAAGACTCAACAAACCATTGCTCAAATTGACAAACTTCTAAATGAAATTACAGAGGATGGAAAGCTGAAAAACATCAATAAATAATATGATTCATTATTAGTTGATGACAAGGAGAAAGTTGAAAAAAGCGTAATTCTACACTTGGACATTTACAAGAGATTTTTAATGCAAGTTGTAGATGAATTACCAGCAGAACTGTTTAAAAGACTTGAAGCTAGAAGGCAAGCTATTGTAGAGCTTGATAAGAAAATAAAAATTGAAAAACTACTTGTTGTTTATCCTGTCAACTCACCAAAAGAGATAGATGATCTGATCTCTGAGGCTAACTAGTCATTATTTTCAACTCCACACCGGCATGTAGCACTTATGGTTGGTAGAGTGAATGAGGTAGCAGAGAAAACTGCGAATGCATGGGATATATTTCTTGTAGAAAAGGAAAAGCGGGAAGAATATAGAAACCCTAAACCCATCAAAGTATATCAAAAGGATAAGGATAATGGAAAAGGAAATGTTGATGGACCACCTAGCATAAAAATAAAAGATAACTTATCCCCACCGCCTCTGGATACTCCACCGGTAGTTACCACTGACAATCAACCGGCTAGTGAGAGTATGGACATACCACAAGAGGACACCAATCCCAATTCTGAGGTGTTATATATAGTAGACATTGACACACAACAAGTCAATATTGTGGTAGATAAGGATACAACTAGGAAAATAGATATGGCTAGTGAGCCACTGGCAACAGATGGTACAGAAAGTAAATCGGCAGATGATAACACTGAGCAACACGCAGAGCAACAGGCTCCATCACAGCAATAGGTTCACACAAAGACAATGTCACTGACAACAACTGAGCAATCCAAACCTTTTCTTAAAGAAATGGAAACAAAAACTGACCTACTAGAGGTCACCACAAGCAAGGAAAAGGCTCCCACCGGCGGGATATAGATTGTTGGTTCATCAAATGTAGAATTCAAATCAACTAATGTAACAGAAGTTCTTTTGGATTCCATAAAGAAAATAATAGATTGTAGCTCACAAGCATACAAGGCAATAGATGATACCATTCCAATTTTGAAAATGATAGCACCTAAATGTAATGCAGATAATAAAGATTCTTTGAGTCAACTTGACACTTTGTCTAAGTATATTACTGACAACACTGTGACAGTTGAACAAATAAAAGAGGAAGCATTCAAGGAGAGATTAGAGAATGAAAAACACAAATTCTTTGAGAAAGAAATAAAGAAGTGTACAAGGCAATTTGACACACTTTTATCGGAACTGTGTAGTACATTGAAGGAATTTAAAACTTTATACAGGGATACATGTAAAACTAACTTTTTGACAGTTGATATAGACAAGAAAATCAGCAAGATACAGGAGGGAATAAATCAACTAGCTGATAATTTCATTAATTCATCTAATTCATTATCAGTTTTTAAGCAGAAAATAATAGGTTTTGAGGAAGAACTACTAAAGTTGGAAAGAGAGAAGGAAAGAATAAAAGGAAAGGCTAAAGATCTAAAATGGAGACTTAGTCCAAAATTGGACTACCTCGCCTCCTTAAGAAAAGAAATATATGATGCTTTGATTCAAGGACAGAAAACACCGACAGAGCAAATGCAACACCTCACCGGTACGGTTTAGAGGACACAGGCCGCAATAAAAGATAGCAAAAAGTTCATTGAGAGCCTGAATCTGGTTTTGGCAGATCTTTTTCAGATTATAACCAACTAGTTACAAGGATGAAATAGGAAACCACACTCAATTGACACTTTGACAACCTTTGTCATTGATGCCAAAGGGGGAGTAGTGGAATGAGAAAAATAACGAGCAAATGACTTATCAGCTCAGAGGGAGCACATATTCTTTTGGTACAAAATTTTTGGTAAAACAATTCCGGCAAACTCTTTTTGGATAACAATTTTTAGATTTTTCTCATGAGTGTTGCCATCAATGCCAAAGGGGGAGATTGTTGGCAAATGCACACTCCAATGAGATATTGTAGGTGATTGAAGGTTTTGTCATTGATGGCAACCTTACAATCCTATGACACCGGCAAGACAATTTACCGACACCGACAAAGACATCACCAGCAGGGAAAGGAAGCATACCGGCACAGAAGCCGATAGGAATTTTGTTTGTAATATATTTTGTTAATTATTGTAAAATTATTGTAAGCCAACTTGGCAAGTTGTAAAAATGACTCATATGTATAAGAGATCATTGTAGAACATTTTGTAAGAGATGGAAGAAAATATATATAGGTGAAATAAGGCAGACCTATTATGCGAATTATAGGTTAAGGGTTTATGTATGAAGCAGAGCTATAAACCGGTACTGGATCTAGCATAGTAGATGCTATTTGAAGTAGTACAAGACATTGGATTTATATAATCCATTTTGTAAGTCAGTGAGACTTCCCATTTTGTAATTGAGCAGTGAGCTCTAGGCACTTGGCCTTCCTACATGTGCAGGCCCCTCTTGTAGTAGTAATATTCTCTTATTGGCTAGTAAGTGAATATTGTGGGTCACAAATCCCACTGAGGTTTTTTCCACACTGGGTTTCCTCATTAAACTACTATGTTATGGTGTGTTTTTCATATGGTTGTTGTTATCTCTGTTTATTGCATTACTTTCTGTTTACCGGTATACAGTATTGATATGCTTTAAATGTTTTAAGTTAAGAAAATCTTATAACTAGTTAGATACTGATTCACCCCCCCTCTCAGTATATGTGGGAATCCTAACAATTATGGTATGCCAGAAGTGCCCCTAGTGAAGTATCTATAGCTGATATGTATAGAATCAATGGCTTACCTTGAATCGGTGGCATCAATATGGGAGGAATAGAAAGATAATATTTGGTTTGTTTTAGATGGTGTTCACAATCTTTATCCCAATTGTATTGAACTCCTTTCCTTAATACCTTTGTGAAGGGTTGGGCTTTGTCTGCTAGCTAAGATATAAAGCACCTTATTAATTGAAGATGGCCTTGTAAGCTTCTCATTTGACTGATATTCTTGGGTGGAGGCATTTCCATAATATCTTGGACCTTTTTAGGGTCAACCTCAATTCCTTTCTTTGAAATTATGTAATCAAGCAATTTTCCTGATGTTACTCCAAATGCACACTTTTTAGGATTTAACCAGAGCTTGAACCTTTCCATTTGTGAGATTTTGCCAAGATCAAGAGGCAATGGAAAGCACAAATAAGAGAGAAAAAATAATGATAGGAATAAACTATATTCTATCAAGATGAAAAATATGATCAACTGGATCATTAAGCATTACATACAATGAATATAAGCCTGCTTATATACGCAAGGCTATAAGGATATGTGAGCACACAAACATGACATGTGGCTCAATAAGAAACAAGGGTAGGTAGGAAATAGGTGTGGGTAAGTAGGAGAAATAATATAATAGTCCACATGAGGCGGATCACCCACTGAATGTGGAGTGTAACAACAAGATCACACCATAAAAGGTGGAAATTCTCCAACACACACTATCCCAATGTGGTACAAACACCCAAGTGTCTCATACCCAAACTATTATGAAATGAATTTCCTAAGTAAACTTAAGTAGGTGTAATAATATCCAAGATGAAGAATTATTTACACCAACACCCCCCCTTAAGTGCAACTTAGGGGAATGCACTAAAGTCTACAATGCAACTAAGCAATGCAAGATGGGTCCCGGCTACTAGGCCATGTTAGGTACCCATGTACAAATGCAAAAGCATGAAAACCAATGCAATGAAATCTCTCACAAAGCAGGGAAAGAGAGAAAAACCCAATGGGAAAAAACCCTCCCCCAAAAGAGAGATGAAAAACTAGATACAAAGAACTCTCATAGAAGTATGTGAAGGACAAAACCCCATGTGAGGAAAAAGTGCCCCCCATATGAGAGAAGAAGAGAAGCTAGGAAGCCCCCCCTCAATGTGGAATATGCACCAATGATAGAAGCTCGATGTATGAAGAAACTGCTCCACAAACGTCGAACAACATTCCTCCCCTTAGGAAGAAACAAAACCAAAGGTGTATCCATGAAGTCTCCCCAATCATGAAGGGAAGATGTATGAAAAGAACTCATGATGAAAGGAATCTCTGAAGACTGCTCAAGTGTCCCCATGTCGATGTTGAAAGATACCCCCTCCAAAGGTGGTAAACTGTGCCACACTGTTGAAAAAGGCACTCCAAGATCTAGTGGAGATGAATGTAGAACAATATCCAAAGACTCACATGTCTCCTCAAAACATAAAGAGACCACCTCCAACTGTTGTACATAAGTATCCACAATCATGTCAACCTTGAAAGAATGATCATGTAGAGAATGAACAAGAGGGTCAGAGTGTTCCCTCACAACAATCGAAGAAGGATCATCTTCATCAAAGAGAAGATGAATGTCATCAATGATGTCTCCCAAATCTGCAATGTAGGATTCCACAACCAAACCTGTAATGTCTATCAAGTAATCATCCCATGAATCTGAAGCTAGAAGACAATGAATATCCTACTGCATTGAATCACATGAAGGCAAAACTGTCGCACTATCCACATCATCAGGTGCAATAGATGATGTGATATCAATATGAGGAGATGCAATACAAGACTCAAGAATAGGATCACATGTGAGAATCCCCATGTTCAAGTGCCCAAAGTTCTCCTTAAAAACTAAACCATCACAAGAAGTGTGATCATCATGTGTAGATTCATCAAATGTGAAATCATCATCGTCAACAAAATCTGAAAAGCAGTATAACCGAGATGCATGATCAACCACCCCAGTCGCAATGATAGTTCTAGTCTCCAAGTCTCTAATGAAAACTGACTCAGGTGTGAACTCCACAACTCTCTTAGTTGCTCCATATGTGATTTGATAGATAGAAAGGAGATTCTTTGTCAAGTGGGGTACACACAACACATCATTGAAGGAGTTATCCCCAATGTCAATAGATCCTTTCCCAATCACATCCATGTATGTATGATTGCCCATCAAAATATGTGGCATGGTGCAAGGCTCAAATGTAGAACATAGACTGCAAAGATGCCATATGATGAGAAGCCCCTAAATCTAGAAGCCATCTCTCTGAATCATGACTGATAGTAGCACATAGAGCTTTTCCTTTTCTTGTCCCAAAAGAGTGAGTCTACCAGCTTGTAGAAGCCATGAATGCTTGCCCTTTTCCTTTTGAATGTGAGGAAGTGGAATTTGATGAATCATCCTTCTTATAGACATTAGGCAAATCAATGTTATGCTTTTTGATGATATGTGTGAGCTCATCAATCTTTTTAAAATGGCAACGATGCTCCTCATGACCAAAATTTTTACAATAGGCACAAGTAGGTCTCTCCCTCTTTGGTGAGTTATCCCTCTTGGAAGAGGATGTATCTCCTTGTTGTGGAGAGGATGATGCTTTGTCCTTAGGCTTTGATTGCCATTTCTTCTTGTTTGAGTTATCCTTTCCTTGATTTCCTTTGTTCCCTTGATTTGCCACTAATGCTTGAGACTTAGAAGCCTTAAGAATTCCCATGCTTATCAACTTAGTTTGTTCCATCATCAACATTTCATTGAAAGCATCAAATGTAGGCATTGTGTAGCTTGAACCCATTGTCATCCTATGGGTTTGGAAACTAGAAACAAATGCTGCATATTCTTGTGGAAGCTTTCCCATCAAGTTGAATATCAATTGAGTATCCTTCTTATCAACACCACAATCTTTGAGTTGTGCCCTCAACTCATTTGCCTTAGTGACATAATCTTGTATAGTATCAAAGTTCTTGGGATCTAACATGGTGATATCACTATCAATTTGATATCCCCTAATCTCATCAACTTGACCATACAAGTCTTGAAACTTTTGCCAAGCATCCTTGATTAGAGTACACTTCTCAATATGAAAAATGAGATCCTTTGATACATACTTTCTTAAGGTACCAATTGCCATGATATTTTTAGTGAGCCAATCCAAGTGACCAACTAGATCAACCTTAGGATCAGCGAGAGCAACAATAGTTCCATCAATGTAATGAGTTAGTCCTTTTTCCATAAGTTTACTCCATGCATCAATTTTCCAAGTAGCATAATTATGAGGAGTTAAGAGAGGAAACTTAGAAGAACCCATAGTAGCAGAAAAGGAAAGAACACAAGAGCACAAAAGCATAAGAGACACCCCCCCAAATTAACTCAATCAAAGTACCCCCCAAAAATGATGATTTTGGCACTTTATATGTAGTGCATGTACAATAGGTCACTTGCAAAACAAGGCTAAGTGGACTTCTGATTTCAATTTACAACTTCTCAAAATGAGATCTAAGAGACTTCAACAAATACTGCTAGTGATCTAAACTGAGATCCAACCAAAATGCAAGTACCAAATATGCCAAAAATGGCCAAATAATGAAAGTACAATTTCTACTTAAAATTACTGCAAACAAATGGCACATTATGAAATTAGATGAAAAAATATGCACTTTAAAAAAAAATGGCACCTGAAAAGGAGTCCATATGAGCCCAAATGAAGCCTCCAAAATTGTAAAAATCAGGATTTCATAATTTCCAAAAATCTTATATCCAAGAAATAGAAAAATCCTACACCATAATACAGATCACAAAATTCTACCCCAAAACAAAAAAAATTGCTCAAAAAAAGGAGTTCGGATGAGTGAGATATTGCTATTTGAAAATCGCCTGCAAAACTATAATTTCTGGAAAATTTCCGTCGTGGCTTCAAATTTCAAATGCCTCTAGATTTGGCCTCCGAAGTCTGATTTGGATGAAACAAAAGGCAAAATTGACTTTCTTAGACCTCCTCAATCCAATGGTAACTTCAGATTTGATCCATCAAGCTTCAATAATAACCTGCAATAGAAAATTCCAAAATGCCAACCCCAAATAGCATCAAATTTCTCTCAATTGGCAAACCAATGACACTCTAATGGCTCTGATACCATGTGAGATTTTTCCAAGATCAAGAGGCAATTGAAAGCACAAATAAGAGAGAAAAAATAATGATAGGAATAAACTATATTCTATCAAGATGAAAAATATTATCAACTGGATCATTAAGCATTACATACAATGAATATAAACCTGCTTATATAGGCAAGGCTATAAGGATATGTGAGCACACAAACATGACATGTGGCTCAATAAGAAACAAGGGTAGGTAGGAAATAGGTGTGGGTAGGTAGGAGAAATAATATAATAGTCCACATGAGGTGGATCACCCACTGAATGTGGAGTGTAACAACAAGATCACACCATAAAAAGTGGAAATTCTCCTACACACACTATCCCAATGTGGCACAAACACCCAAGTGTCTCATAGCCAAACTATTATGAAATGCATTTCCTAAGTAAACTTAAGTAGGTGTAATAATATCCAAGATGAATAATTATTTACACCAACACCATTCTATCTAGTATGAGGCCTAGTTCTTGAATATGTGTATATCTCTTTATGGCTTTTTCTAGGGTGTCAACAACATAATCTTCCATGTTTTTGTGCATCATATCGTGGAAGATAGTAGTTACTACTCTTTGATAAGTTTCTCTTGTGTTCTTTGGTCCAAATGGCATGACATTATAGCAAAAGGTTCCCCATGCACATGTAAAGGTTGTCTTTTCTTGATCCTTAGGAGCTATCTTGATTTGATTGTAACTAGAGAATCCATCCATTAATGAGTACATCTCATATCCAGCAGTCATATCTACCATCATATCAATGTTGTGAAATAGAAATTCATCTTTCAAACATACTTTGTTGAGATCCCTGAAGTCTGTGCAAACTCCAATAGATTTGTTTGCCTTTGATATAGGTACTATGTTTGATATCCATTCTGCATAGTCTATAGCTCTGATAAATCCAGCTTTTAACAATTTTTCTAGCTCAGCCTTGACCAGCAGTGCCACATGAGGATGCATCTTACGAAGTTTTTGCTTGACTGGTTTAACTCCTAGTGTAATAGAGAGATGATGCATGATGATATCAGGATCTAGTCCTGACATATCTGAGTATGTCCATGCAAAGTTGATCTTCTTTTCTGAAAAGAGGTTGCTGAAATCTTTTAACTCTTCTGTTGATAGTGATTGAGCTAGATAAATGATATGTAGTGTTTCTTGACTTCCAATATTGACTGGTTGAGTTGGTTCAATCAATATTGAAGACCTTTCTTGGAAGTGACTTGGTAGCATATCAAATATCTCACCTTCAGGTGCCTTAGAGAGGTTTTCACCTTTAGGTACGTCCTTTATTTTTACTTTGTTTTATTCTGACACCGCCACAATGTGGTTTTCGCCATCACATCTCTTATTTTTCTTTTTTTGATTTTTGTGACTGAGATACTTGATGTTTGTTTCAGTTATGTTCTCGCTTTGCTCACTGGTGGAAGAGTTCATTGGTTCCACTGCATTAAGATAGCAGGATAGTGTGTAGTCATTGGCAAAGGTGGGTATATTCAAAGGTTGGTTATAAAGAGTACAGTCAATTAGCTTAGGATGTATCAAAGATAAAGTTTGAACCGGTTCAAGGGAGTTCACGGTACTATCATCATGACTTCGGACCGACTAGTCGAGTTCCAGAAGACTACCTTGCGTGGGTGTCTTGAGACCAAGAAGAGTTACAATACAATTATCAAAATTTATGTAGTATTTATTGGACCTAATCTAACCGACCTACTCCTAGCATAATCCCCTACTTCAGTCTGGACTACATACCATGGTGTGATAGTAACAGGGTCAGCAGACAACATCTCAACATTCATGATAGAGTAGTCATAATGTGTTGTTGAATAGTTGTTATAAATAGAGCTTTTCTCTGAGTTATCAGAGTCATGAGATGAAGTTTCTGACTCATCTTCAAGTGGTTTGGTAAAAGTATATATAGTATCAATACCTACATCTTTGATGTTGCAAGTTCCTTCATGATTTGATTCATTGATCACTTGTATTTGACACACTTATGGACATAACCTTGATGGTTCTGTTAATCCCTGTTGTTTGTTCCATTCAGCTTCCTCTGGACTAATGACTGGTCCTTCTTCTATAGCTTCTAATTCTTCTTTTGTAGTTCCATACCTAATTTGTCCTATCTCATTAGAGGGAGAGTTAGTAGGTGAAGAAATTGCTTGTGTCCTTTCTTCCTCCAGCTGCTGTTCATAGTCTTCTTGTATTTTTAGTCTGATTTCTTCTATTTCCTTTTGCAGTTTTAAGCGTATCAGCTCTTTTGTGTCATCTGCAACATCACTGGATTCTTCGGGGGTTCCTATAGTAGATGTATCTAAGAGATGGTATGGACCCCATTCATACTCATTTTAATCAGTTTCTGAATCCTCTACTTTTTGTCTGCCAATATATGTGACCGGAATGTTCAGTGGTGCAAACAATTATCTGTTCTGTATACTTCTTCTCTTATATCCTCTGGGATTTCTACTTCCTATAGTGTTATAGCTGATACGATCAGAACTTGATTACCATCTACGTCCTCTCTCTGGGTTGGAAATTCTTCTTGTTCATCATCACACTCGTCCTAATTTTGTTGAGTATTAATTTCCTGTGATGTTAAAGGTAGTACCTTTTTCCTCCACTTAGGTTGAAGGTGAGGAGTATGTTTCTGATATGATGACTTTGTTGGGTCGTATCCCAGTCCATCTTTGTCATTCACAGACTTAGTTCGTAACTGAATAGGCTCAACAATACCTTCTTGACACTTGCCTAGAGGACCGGTACCTAAATATCCCATGTGTTGAAGCATCTTATATCTTGGACCATATTGTGTCAGGGAAATCTCACAATGTTGTATTTATTTGTTTGCACTATCTTCTTTGAAAAGCCATTTGAGAGTAGCATCCTCTTGTATTTCATCTGCAAGGGAAATAGAGGACTATATAAAGAGACCATCATAAATGACTTTTGGAGTGGAAATTTGTGGCTTCGTAACCTCTAATGGTTTTCCTGACTATCTTGGTGATGGAGGAAGAGACATTAGTGAGAGTGCAAGCTCTATCTTGTAGCCACCCATGCCGGTGTTTGTGATTTTCAATTTCTTCTCTAAATCTTTCAGCAAAGATTTCGAACTTTCAGCTGTAGAGGCTACTTGATTATGAGGAACAAAAGCACCAAGACTCTATGTTAATGCATTGCAGGTATAGCTTGTATCAGCCAGAATATTGACTTCAACTCCATTATAAGGAAATTTCAAGCACTGATGATACGTAGATGGTACTGCTTTCATTTCATAAATCCATGGCCTGACTAGTAAGATGTTATATGAAAGAGGAAGGTCAAGGACCTAAAAAATGACATCTCTTTCTACAGGTCCTACCCTGATTGGTAATAGTACCAGACCTTTAGAGGTTCTTTCTTCTTCATCGTAAGCTTTGATTGTTATTTTCTTTGTTGGATCAATGATAATTTCAGAAAATCTTAGTTGTATCAGTAGATTGTAGGTACAGATATTCAACCTAGCGCCTCTGTCTATCAAAACATGTTTAACTCAATGTTTATGGATCATAGCTTCGATGTGTAATGTCCAGTTATGTAGGTGACTCAGTGAGTTATCATCTTCTTCAGAGAAAGTGAGGTAATAAGGTGAAGTCAGGTGACCCACCATAGATTGAAACCGATCTACGTCTAAATCTTTAGGGACACTAGTGGTGAGCAAAGCCTTGTCTAGGATCTCTCTATGAGCAGAAGAGATCTTAAGCAGTTCCAAAATGGAGATTTGAGCGTTAGTTCTTTTCAATTGTTCGACAATACTATAACCAGGAGAGGATGATGAAGCCAGTTATTTTGATTTGGTCGTGATTGTGTCTATTTATCTATTTGAAGGAGTAGGTAGGTTTGATGTTGTTTGAGCGAAAGTTGAGGAACTAGCTCCTTGGAGAGTAACCTTCTTTTGAGCATGGGTCACAGCATTAGCAGTTTGTGCTTGATTTTGTTTATCTTTGATTATAATAATATTGCAATATTCAGGTTGGGAATATTCAATCATGTTGATCATGTTATTGTTGTTAGTGAAGGTATAATTGACTCTATCACCTCCCTTGGATTTTGAGGAATCTTCTTGTTCATGAGTCGGTAAGGGATCTTTAAAGGCCTTACGATCAGCATTACTCGCGTGATTTCCAACAATGATCTTTCCAGCATCGATGAGATCTTGAATTTCATGTCGGAGTTTCATGCAGTTGTTTGTGTTATGTCCCTTGTTCCGATGGTAGTCACAGTATTTGTTTTCTCTCCACCATTTGGGTTTAATTTCTGGATCATATGGTCTAGAATTGTCTGGCAATGTTATCAGATCATTTGCCACTAAAGTTTTAAAAGCTAATTCATATGATTCATCTAGAGCAGTAAACTCATGCTTAGGTTTTGAAAGCCAAGGTTTCTCTTTAAACCGTTCTCTTGCTTTCTTCAGAGGATTTTTTGTTGTAGTTTCAGCTGCCTTGAGTGCTTGTGTGCCACTAGCCAAGTTAAATATGGTGGATTTTGTTTTTGCCTTAACATTGTCTACCACTCCATCATTAACAAAATTTATGTTGTTATCTTTGTCGTACTTCCGGTATTTGCTCTTTTCTTTAGAGCTAGAACCTTGCGATGTTTCTTTCCAAAGTGATATATCTCCCTTTTAATAAGCACATCTTCCATTCTGAGGGCATTATCTACCATTTTCTTGAATAAAGGATGTACTTGAATCTAGATGTTTTATTTCAATTTAGGGATCAAGTTGTTAACAAAGATATCCATTTTCTCGAAATCTGGAATTGTTTGTGAATATCTAGAGAACATCTTTCTCCATCATTGGAGAAAAGTGAGGAAGGGTTTTCTTGTTTTTTGTTTGGTATTGCAAAGCTCTATCATAGTGACTGGGTGATGAATTTTATAGGAGTATTGTTGTAGAAATAGTTGGATTAATTCTTCAAAGTTTTTATTCCCATAAGTAGACTTGAGAACCATTCCATAGCTTTCCCCCCTAAACTTCTCGGGAAAAGGTGTATGAGATATGTTTGGTCGTGCATGAAATCCATACATAAAGCACAAAATTCTCTAATATGATCTTGAGGATCTGTATTCCCTTCATATTTGTCAAACTTAGGTATTTCTATGTTTGAGGGGAATGGAGGCATGTAGAGGTTTTTGTCAAATGGGGATGGGCATATTGTGTCCAGAGAATATTGTTTTGGTGATTTGTTTTTGTTTTTCAATTTTGTGATCTCAGTTTGCAACGCTTGTAATTGTTTGTTTATCATTCCCAATGGTGTATCTTCCTCTTTAGTGACGAGGGTCTCCAAATCGTAACTAGTAGGAAGCTTAGCGCCTTGTTTTGCTAGTTCTAGGAAATAGTCTTCTTTTTCTCTAGCCATGATAACCTTCATCATTTTTTGGAAATCTTTATCCTTTTGACATTTATGAATATCTTTTTCTGGATGTTCAGAGGCTTCAGATTCACTTGATGAGGAATCACTGTTGGTATCATGGATACTGATGTCATCATAAGTTTTTTGTTTAGTAGCTTGTCTTTCCTGCCTTTCTCCAGACATGGTGGGAAATAGGGGCTGACCAAAGATTGGTAGATCGTAAACTAGTATTTGTGACAATGACGGTTTATTTGAGATGAGGTTTTCTACAAAGAATGGATTGTTGTTTGATGAAAAGGGTGTTTCTTTTCCTTTGTCTATTTTGCTATGAGCAAAAGTCAAGATCAAATTGTAGCTAGTTGTTCATTTAACGTAGTGATTGAGTGAAGTAACTAATATCTGGTCTGGTTTCAGGAATGATCTATCATGGGTAAGAGGTTATCTAAGTTAACTTAGGTTTGATAAGATGTTGTTTGAACTAGCTTAGAGATGATTGACAAAATCATGTAATGCAATGGCAAGGGTACACTATCAAGGTTGTTTATGCTCAGGAGGATGATAACCAGTTTTAGGCTTGTTGTAGACTGTTTTAGGCAAGTTTGACTATTCTGGACTAACAAAATTAGAGATTCGTACGACAGGTTTTCCAGGACCGGGCAACAGTGTAATAGCTTCAGAAAAATAATAGTACTATTTCATACAAGTTGACGCCTAACACCGTATGACAGATGGGCATGTCTGAAATGACAAACTGTTCAGTGTAATGAGTTATTGTACGACACAGAATGTAGGACAAAATGACAGTTCCCTAAACAGAAAGAGAGATAATCAGGTATCGTACGACACAAAAAGCAGGCTCAAACGACAGACTATTAGGACTGATGAAATATCGTACAACGCAGAATATGAAGTAGGATGATAAAACAGAAGGCTCCTACGACTATTTCTGAACAGAGATTAAATTCTGAGTTTTCGATGACTGAGTATGACCAGTTTTGAGGCAGACTGAGTTTTCACTGACTAACGAAGACTAGTTTTTTACACTGACAGAGTTTATCACTGAGTTATTTGGTATTGTTTTCTCCTTTTTTGGTATTCCAGTTTCAATTTCAGGGATGAAAATATGCAATACGAATAATAACTTCAATCATAGCATGCAACCCCTATGGAAGTTGGCCTAGATAAGAAAACCTTTGTTTGCTGACTTAGGTACACACCCAATAGCTAAACAGAACACGGCCGATGAGTCTCACGCAATGGATTCTCAACGTCGTATTAGCCAACTCCAAACACTAATGGGGGCACGATATGGCAAGTGTCTTGGGAGAGTTATTATATCTCTTGCACAAATATTATCAACCTTTCAGAGGTGAACTGGGTAGCTTCTAATTTGAATTGGAACTAGTAAGGGGTTTGTTTGGCACATCGAGGTATAAACTCAATTAAGAGGTCTCCCAGCCTTGAAAACCAAGGTTTAATATACCCGAAGGTACAGAGGAGAGCTATTCCCGAGCACTGATGTTGACTTGATTTTCATCAAATCATGTTTTTTTTATAGTGGGTTGGAGTACTTGGCGTTTAGCCATTCCCACTTGGGTCGTTCCCCTCTCACTGACTGTAATGGCTATAGAGTTATTAGCTCCTCGGGAGGGCAGGCCCGCTAAAGATATGCAAATCTCAAACTTAAAGAAAATGCCTCGAGGGTCAGGATTTCTAATTGTCTATACAGACAAGAGAATACTCTCCTACCTCTCAGAATTCTCTTAAAACATAAAATATTGATTTGTCCTTTAACCAGATAACAAGTTAGGTGCCTAAAAATGAATTTTCAGGAATACACAATGTTTGGTTGATTCTCTTTAGGCAACCTGCAAAAACAACGCATCAGTAGTCATGTTGTTTTAATCTTTGACAAGCGTATGTTTGATTGGTAAATTCTTTGACAAGCGATCTGTAAGAAACTGATTAGGCTGTGAAAATATTAGGCAGCCAGAAGACAATTTAGGGTTAACATCAGTGTAATCAAAATTGGACAGAAAACCTAAAGAATGAAACTTGTTTTAACCCAACAGAATACAGCATCGTATGACAATTTTCACATAATAAAATGACAAAAGCCTTTTATCGTACGAGTTAGAACTGAGCATGAAACGACAGAAGACAAAATTAGATATTCAAAATAAAATTTTGTACGAGTCTATTTACTAGTTTGTACGATAAAACAGAAACTTCAACAGAAAGTCGTACGATACAGTAATACCACTCGTATGATATTTCATAGAGATTGTATGGATGAAACCTGCAGGATAAAGAAAATGATTTTGAGGTCAAAGTATTGAATTCTGAGCCCCACGGTGGGTGCCAAAAATGTGTGTGAAAAGTGAACCTGTATCTGTATCTGAAATACACAACACTTCAATTAAGTTATTAGATGCATGGTTAGTAAATCAATAATCAATGAATAATAAACCATTACAAAGCGACCCATTGCCTTCTAGTAGATGCGAGCTTAGATTGCTCTTAGATTGCTAAGTTATCCAGTGACTAGACAACACTTAAACGAAGGATTTTTAAATCTATATGAGCATGAATATGAGTTAAATGGATGCAAGATTTAAGCTAGATATCCAAGATTAATCTAACATGATTTAAGCAATATATGAATATTTAAGCTAAATGATTTAAGCAATATGAAATAACTAATATGTAATATCTCAATGCAAATTCTCAATGAACCTAGAGAAAATACAGCATAATAACAATATATTTTCTAGGACCTTTGAATGAGAGATGAAGGCCTGAATTTATAAAAAATTCAAAAAGAAACCAAAGGCTGAGATTGAATGATGATGAGCGGTCAAGCTTTTCCAAGAGGAAGCACAATCCAGGTGAATTGATGTGATTGGATGCTTTTCGCAGTTTTAAAGGAAATTGAACTAAAATTAAAATAAAATTAGAAAAAACTGATTTATTTTCTATTTCATTCAATTTTAATATTTAATTGTTTTAATTGCTTTCTTTGAGATTATTTATCAATTTTTAATTTGTTTTTCAAGATTATCTCCAATTGATTTCTTTTCTCAATTTTAATTTGTTTTTTTCAAATTAATTCCTCTTTTTGATGATTTAATGGCAAATTGATTTATTTAATTAAATATGCTAGGATATTCAATAAAATAAATAGGATAATTGTTTTAAAATGATTTACTTGGAATGATTAATTAATTAAATAAATATTTAATTAATATTGGCTGAATAATTTGCCATGTGACATTGATGATTTTAGAAATTAATTGTGTGCTCAAGATTTATTTAATTGCCTTTGGTTAGGACCTTGGTGACATTGCCAAGATTAGGGGCTCATGGTTTAGATGACCATTTTTAGGGTATTACAATAGGATATATCATTCCTATTAGACTTGGTCTTATCAAAATCATCATCATTGCACTCCAACCTAAGATTGAAAAACTTACAAACTTACAAATACTTGAAATATCTTTTTGTATCATATCATTATCATATCTACATTGACATTCGGTCACTTATCGAAACACCTTTTAGACAATTGAATCCTTGCACAACATCCAACACACATGTATGTCCATTTTAACTACAACACGAAGGCATAAGATTGCAGAAATGGAAATAGAAACATTTGAAATAGCTGAAGATTGTAGGAACATGGCATACCAAAACAAAATACAAGAAGAGGACATAACAGATCAACATATCAGAGAAATCAAACAAGATCCTAAATTTGATAAATTTATGGAGAAAATAATGGAGGGAGAAAAAGAAAAATATTTCCTAATGTTAGCAAAATCTGGAGCTACACTCCCCCAAGATTTTGAAGTGAGCAATTTAGGACAAAGGAGAAGTGACCCTTTCCATGATAACAAACAACATGAGGAGATTTCTAGTCACAAAAAGGATGACACATTAATTCCTGATAACACAAGAACTAATGAGGAAACTTTCGTTCCCAAAAAGCATGACATAGAAATTCTCAACAATGTCAAATCTAATGAGGACACAAGAAAGAGTCGGGATGATATAAGAAGAGATCAAGATCATACTAGAACGTAAACTCATGGTTATGCAAGAATAAGTCATGTGGATAATCCTCTCACAGCTCTTACACAACAAATACAAATGTTGCAAACATAGATTCAAGATATGCAGAGAGGAACTATTAGAAGATATTCGCTTCAAGAAATTTGTCCTTACCCATTCGACAAAAATTTAAACATGATACCATTTCCTACAAGTTGTGAAACTCCTAGATATGATATATATAATGGAAGAACTGATCCCTAAGATCATATACGAGAATTTTGCACGATGAGTATGGACTTTTCACATGTGGATACATACCTGATGAGGTTATTTCCAAAGAGCTTAAGTGGACTAGCTATGGAATGGTTCTCCAAACTTCCACTCATAATTAGATCATTCGCACAATTGGTGGATAAGTTTGTTTCACAATACTCTTACAACATACAAAATGAGGTCATAATGCTAGACCTATGTAATACTAAACAAAAGAGTGGAGAACCTTCCATGATGTTTATACAAAGATGGAGATGGTTAGCTTCACGATATCCTCGTACAGTGCGAGAATACAAGAAAATGGACATAGTCATCGACAACCTAAACGAACAAATGAGTTATCGTCTAAAAATGAAATCATCAAAGTTTTGAAAAGATGATTGATAATGGAATCAAAATGGAGGAAGCTATGGTAAAGAAGGGCAAGTTGAAGATATACAAAGAAGGAGTTCATACTCCTAACAACAATGCTAACAACAACAACGATAAGCCCAAATTTTGGAATAAAAATCAAAATATCGTCAATCATGGGATAGTGGATAACAACAATGTAAAACCAAAGTAACCAGTTTTTAATTTATCCAATCACTCAGCTGCAGTGCAATAGAACAACAATCAACATTCAACAATTTCTTTCAAAGGAAATTTACAAACATTGGTGAACCACTTGGGTCATCATTAAAGGTGCTTCTGGCAAAAAAGTTGATTACCTTGCCAGAAGGAATAAATTTCCAACCTCAAGTGAACCACTTGGGTCAGCATTAAAGATGCTTCTGGCAAACAAGCTGATTACCTTGCCAGAAGGATTAAATTTTGAACCTCAGGTGAAACCTTCTTGGTGGAATGACAACCATTATTGTGATTTTTATCGAAACAAGGGACACCAAACGGATAATTGTCAGTGGTTGAAATATGTCATCCAAGATTTCATTGATAATGGAGTGATAACTATGGATGGACATACGACAAACAAATCGCATGCAACTTTCAAAACTCCGCTTCCTAACTATGAGAAGGGTGAATCATCAGCAGCACAAAATGGTAAAGGTAAAGCAAAGGTGAACTATGCTCATGCATATGACAAAACAACATCAAGAACCTACTCATGCCATCACAAGAAGTAAAGACAAAGTTGTTTTGCCGGGTCCTACAACTAGCACGTTAGCCACTTCAAAACAATGCAATATAGTGGATCAACTACAGAAAACTCCCACGCAAATATCCATCTTAGAACTTTTAAGGCTTTCACCTACACACAAAGAAATTCTAGAAAGAGCATTAGTAGATACAACAGTGTCCAAAGATCTTGATTCATAACCCCTCACTGCTTATCATTCACCGAAGAAGATGACATGTCCTTGCAACATCCCCATAACGCTCCCTTGCATATTTAAGTCCTCATTCATAAGACGCGTGTTAAACGTGTCCTAATAGATGGGGGAGTTGGCCTAAATATTTTCTCATTAAGTTTTGTTTGTGCTCTAGGTTATTCTAAAGATACAATTGATCCTCGAAAAAAGATCACAATCAAAGCATATGATGAAGAAGAGCGTTCCTCCAAAGGAATTATGGTATTACCCTTCAGAGTGGGACCTTTGCAGAAAGACACAGCATGCCAAGTTCTAGACTTGTATTTATCATACAACATACTCTTGGGAAGACCATGGATACATGACATACAAGCTATTCCATCAACATATCATCAGTGCCTAAAGTTTCCATATAATGGGCAAGAAATCACAATCTCAGTAGACTCTAATCCATTCCAGTATTGTAGTAATCTAAAACCGGCTCAAGAGGTCATTGTTTCTCATAATAGGGAGGCATCGTCTTCAAACACCCAATCCAAGGAAAAATCATTTGCCTCAATTTTGTCAAGTATGGAAAAACAAATGTAGCTAAGAGATCAAGGGAACAAAGAATATTCATTGTCACAGTTACCACTTTCTCCTGAATCCTATAGAAAACCATCAAACTCTAAACAGAAACCAATTGTGAAACATCTTCCAATATTTGATGGATCATTTGTTAGTGTTGGGACCTTATCAGAGGAAACAGAGGATAAAGATGTGCTACAGTGGCTATATAAGGATGAAGAAGTTCAATAAAAGATCAATAATGTCAAAATACCCATAGAAAAATATGGGAAAGGATTTAACATCCTTCAGAAAATGGGGTACACTGGAATGGGTCTTGTAGGAAAAAGAAAAGAAGGTATCTCAGAACCCATATAACCTCATACTCATCAAGCTATAGAAAAATCAGGCTTAGGGTATGGACAAGCTACTCTACCAAAGGACATATCTTCTAGGCAACAAAAATATGAACATGATAACGGATAAGAGCAACTTGCAATTGAAAGAGAAGAAACATCTGCCAAACACCGTGAAGTCTCCCTGAATCACAGCCCTCTGGTCTTCACTTTCTATCAATTCCTAAACCAGTACCCCAACTGCACTTGTACCGGTAGAAGTGAGCATCTATAAATGTTGATGGTCTTTCACTTCCATGACATCCATCCCATCTTTGTGAGATGATCTTACCTGACCACAATGCCAAGTCACATTGACTTCATGTCAACTCTCACACCGGTTGACATTATGATGTCTCATACACATGGGATCAACTACTGGACAACACATTGTCATTAAGGACAACTTCTAATATCATCAGAGACATAAATTCATTTGTTCAGGTCACTGAAGCCACTGCAACTCAATCAGAACATACTGACCCACATTAACTTCAATACCAGTAACTGTCCCTACCGGCAACATACTGCACATGTCGATGTACCAATCCAATATCTCTACCAGTGTACTTTTTCCACTAGCTCTCCTTCCGGTGTCACATCCTATTTTGACACTTGCAATAGTGATCCATCTTGCCCATGTGAATGTGTAGCCAATAGACTAATTGCACACACTTTTCATCTCAACTTCTCCCTTATGTCGGTAACTACCCGTTCTTAATCTTTGTCCTTCTTAATATTGGGGGTGAATGATCTGATCAACATGTAGCTCTCCCTCAGGATCTTCATCTCCTTTAAACTTTAGGAGATATCACTTGTGCATTTAATGCACAGTGTCGGTCCATGGTCATGTTCTCTTCCTTCTTCCTCCATACCTATTTGGAATCCCTCTTCTTCTCATTTGTTTTCTTTGGAGCAGGTCTCATCTTCTTTTGCATATAGTTCTTTGCTTTACTAGGTTCTGCAGTATGACTAGATACATTGCCATAGAAGCATATTGCATTCATCACAACTGGATGATTTGAAGACCTTCTCTCAGACCAGTTTGATCTTCTTCTCAAGATCACGCCATTGTAGCCTACTACCAGTTTCAACTGACTTGTTGATCTTGTAGGAGTGGTTCTCCTTTGGGCATAGTTGTTATGTTGGTAGCCCATGTGCATGAAACATCTTTTTCCTACACAAATTAATTCTATGGCCAGATCCATTACAGTTATAACATATCAGAGCCCATCTTGCAAACATTGGGATCTCTGGTTTCATTGTGCCCTTAGTTGTTGTGAGGTGTATCGACCTTACATGCATGCTTGTCCTCCCTTGTGTATGTGAGTGATTGAGTAGACCTTAACTTGTGTGTAACGTGTGTGTTCACACCTTGTTCTCACCTTCTTGATGTTGGTGTTTTGAGTGATTGATCGTGTTTTATGTGCTTATTGATGTCTTGGTCTATGATTACTCATATTCTGAAAGAGAGTTGTATGTACCTTCCTTATTGAGTGTTGTACTCTTTGGACTAATCCATTTGGGTTGGTCAGTGCTTGTCTAGAATCTGAAAGTGTGAAATGTGCTTGTTTAAAATTATGATCTAGTTTAGTGTTGTTTGCTTGAAGGACTAGTATGGTAGATATTGAATGCTTATTTTGTATCAAATTGAATGATCATCACCCTTCCTCCTCTCTCTCTCTAGAAATTAAAATGTTTGGGATATGTGTAATTATCTCTGATTTGAGTTTTCTTTTTTGCGAGAGAAAGGGTGTGACTTCTTGAACCCTTGTGTGAACCCTATGATGCTTCTATGTTTTAGATAATAAAACAGCTTCGGGTTGAAAGTTCATATTGGTCATTGGGAGAAAACCGCATGTTTACATTTAAGAATTCTCCATGTGTATTGTAGGAGTAACATAATCAAATTCCATCTTATGTAATGTGCATTAATATGCGAATAGTTGTTATGTGAAACTACTTTGCTTATAAAAGAAGGATAAAAAGGGGAACATGTTATAGTAGCTTTGAGAGGGTATTAATGTGTTCCACGAAAGATTGTTTTATGTGTTTCATTAAACCAGTTTGATCGAGAATTTATTTTAGCAATGCTCCATTGAACTTGCTTTTGGGTATATGTAATTACCTTATCATGTTTAGAAAGTGCAAATGAAAAGCTTGTTTGATGTGCATGCATTAAGATGTAGTATTTTGTTGATAGCTCCTCGCTTACCTTCTGATCGTAATTTGATTTTCGATGATAGGTTGCAAATTATGATATGTGTCTGTATTGTATTAGAGTAGTGAGTGTTCTCAAGAGACCTTGCATCATCGATAAGATTGCCTGTTTTGATCTCTGTTGTTTGGAAAAACTAGAACATTATGTTGCAACCATAATTATTGGAAATATCTTGTTAGACTGATTGACATCCTTCTAAATAGTAGCAAAATGAAAACTGTGCAATTAAAATGATAGGCTTATAGTGAGAAAATTTAGCATAGAGTGTGACCTTGTTGATCTTGTGTCTATGTAAGAAATAGTTGGATTATCAAACCCTCTTTCCCTTCTCTTTGCCTAGATTATAAGATTTTTAGAAATGGTATTAAAGAATGCATTGATTTAATAGAATGTTTATTAAGCATGTGAATACGGATGCTTAGTGAAATTCGAGAAAGATATAGGAATGATGTTATTCCTTATATAATTGTGAATTGTTAATAATTTCAGTACCTAAATCTAGAGTAAACTTGATTCAGTTATTCCTATGGGAAGCATAATTAAAATCTTCCTTGTGTAGATGATAGCGTACTGGAAAGTACTCCCCGTAAATGTGACTAAACCAGTACTAGTGTATTCATGTGTATTGTAAGAAACTAGTACTTGTTATATGTGCCCATGGGTTGGTGAAGTAATCAACCATGGAGAATATGTTGCTTATGAGTATGGGAAACCATACTGTTTATGGGATGTTGCTTATTTGTTTCCCTACTGAGTACCAAACCTCGGGTTGTGGGTAATTCAGTATGTTAAGGGGTAGTATTCGAAGTCACCATTCCTTGAATAGTATGGATTGGCATATGAGTAACATCGGCGTGAAGTGACTTTAGCTTCTCTATTTCGAGGAATGATATAGTTATACTATAAAACTATATCAAAGGTGTACTCAATACTTTCCCTTTTGATGAATCTATTTATAGGTTTATGTGTGGCAGCCTATTCCTTCCTTTATTTGAGCATTTTGATGGCATTTCTTGATCATAGTGATGGTGTATTTTGGAGGATCCTTTGCCTTGTCTTCATGAAAGGTAGGTTTATCCACATGAGCTTCCAGTTAGTATGTGTTGGTGGGCATGTGGGTGGACCTTAGTAATGTTTACCTCTGGCTTACGACGAGTATCCTTATAGATACGTCGCTATGCGGGACGTGACCTATGCGTGCTTGTTTCCGCGAGGTACACTACCATGCAGGATACGTCCATTGTGTGCCTTCTCCGCTTGGGGTATTGCCATGCCACGTGATGACGTGATGCGGGGTGATGTTGAGGTGCACACCGCCATGCCATGTGGGTAGTGTGACTATGTCGCACCACATGAAGAGCTACTACAATAGCTAGACGATTGTTCCTTCCTTCCTCGTTGGTGGCTAGATGCTAGTCACATAGTGATATTATGTGCAGTTGTGATATTCTTATTATTCCTTTGGGGACCAACAATTTATTTTATTTTTACTTTGAAGGTTTAGCTGCGATCTTGTAAAATTTTGCATTCTTGATTTGGTGTTGCGAATTCTGGATTATTTTCTTGCCTTACTATTGGAATTGATGATTTATTATCTTTATTCATCTGTACTTTGGTGGCTAAACTGGTTTACCCTTATTGTTTTCGTATGTTGGCCTTGTGTTGAAATGTGAAATTCCTCTCCAAGGACGTATGAGACGGTCTTGGTAGAGTGTGTATGAGAAAGTAGACGTAAGGAACCTTAAGGATGGGGGTATGTGAGGTTGTGATGCAGCTAGGATCCACTACCTACCTATGTGTGGTGACTATCTCTTGGAGGCTAACCACCTTACTCAACAATGGATGTTCGCGAAGGTCTTGTATGGAAGGTAGCACCGCTATGGTGTGCCTAGCACCATCGAGCCTTGAGTGAGATATTGGATATTTATGATCATATTATTGTTCTGAGATCAGGCATAGAGATGTTGATCGTGCATGTTATCTTTGACTGAGCATTAGACATGCTCACTTGTGGCCTTTTGAGTTATGCATTCTAGTTATGTGGATGGTTATTATTGGTATCATGGAGTAAATTGTGTTAACTTGTCACTATGTTATGGGACATAGTCTTTGGAAAGGTTTTCTTATGCCTGGCAAGTGTAAACAATTGAGTTATTTATGTTGCTCTTATTTCTTGAAAGTTAACTTGGTTGTAGAAATTAAAATTTTGAAGCTAGTTCTATGCAATAAAATTTTGTGAAAGAGAAGTATTGGTAAGGGAAATTGATCTCGATGGCATGTTTTCTTGTCATGTTTGATAGATAAGTATGGTAATTGTTGCGTACCTCTTTTCATGCTTTAATTTGGTGTAATGAAAGGGAGAAAATTGTTGTTTCTCTGCTATGATTGTGGATAATTCCTAGAATGTTATAAGAAATGTATGGATTTAGATGTATCTTGCCAATGGCTAATGGCATGCGTAAAGGATTTTGCAATAATGTTTCATTTAATTATGGAAAGATTCCTATGTGCAATTTGATCTTTGTTGAATTAGTTTTAGGTCTGATGCATGCGACATGTTCTACATCTAGCCTTACGACTTCCAGGAGTAAGTCAGAACCTAGGGGGGAGAATGTAGTACCCCTGCACTAATCAATTTCTAATCTTGGTTTAATCTTGGTTAGTTTATCATATTATAATGATTATAGTCAGATGTGTTGATTTAGTGCATATCTGTTAATGTGGTTTTCGCACCAGTTGTATGCAAGTTGATTAGTGTTCCTATTTCGTGTTATTAATAGCAGGCTAACACTTTCATTAAAAGTACATGTATGTATGCATGTATGACTCTTGGTTGCAGGAGATTTCAGGTACAGTGCCTCATGGATGCGAGGTTTGTCATTGCCTGAATTGTAGGTTTGAGTGTACCTCTTTAATCCTTAGAGTTGGATTAGGTGGTTGTGAGACCCTCATTTGACCATAGTCGTGCTCAAGTGAGCGTCGTTAGTAGTCGTCGGTATTCCCTTTGGTTGGGTATGCGAGTCGTCTATCTATTTGGCTTCTTGGATTGCGTGTTTTGTGTGTATGGTTAAATTGAGTAATTAGTCCTTAGTATTTAATTGGATTAAATATGTGTTTGTGAATTAAAGATTAAGGGACTAAATTAAATAGGGTTTCTTTATACGATTATCGTTAATTTGAATTGCTCGATTTAAACAGGGAGCAAGTTCAATTAAATAGTTAATTTTAATGTTAAATTTGTTATGTTTATGTTGTTGAAAAAGAAAGATTTAAATTTAATTGCAATAGAATTAATTTAATCTTTTGGCATTTTTGAAATAGAAAGGTTAATTTCCGTTAATTAAGAAAATCAATTTTTAAATTGAAGAGCAAATTTAAATTATTGATATAGTTTAAAAGAATGATTTTGTGAATTATTTTAAATAAATATTTTAATTCCAAAAATAAAATTTTGGTCAAACTTCTCCCATTTAACCTAGACTTTTGGAAAATATTGGGGATTGAATTTTTTGGGGAAAAATATATTTTTAGAAAAATATTTTGGATGGAAAATTTGGGGATTTTGGAAGGAGAACGATTTCTTGAGCTGCAGGTTGGGGGCTCTCCATCAAATCCTTTCCAGGAATGCTTATTGAGGTAGGAATTTTGTTTATCAATTTAGTTATTGTTTAAATTCAAGAAAAAAATGGGCTTGGATGTTCTTCATGCTATTTGGTTTTAATTTCTCCATTGATTGCCCTCAAGGTTATGAATCATTGTGGAAATTAGTTGATATTGGCTTATTGCTTGAATCCTTGCATGAAAAATGAGCTTTCTTATGCCCAAAACGATTATTTATTTGGATGGTTTTTCCACATATTCTTTCAATTTTGAAAACCTCTATTATGCTGGAAATTTTTATTTAAGTCTCATTATGAGATTGTTTTAAACAAAATGGGTGTTTGTGTTTTTAAAAAAAAAAAGGAAAATAAATAAATCGAGGTTTGTTTCTTTTTAAAAAATAGAAAATCATCAAACAAAAATATGTATTTTTTTTACAAAATCGAAATTGTTTTAAGAATATATATCGAAATTTTTATTGAAAAAAAAAATGATATTTTGAGTTTTGAGGGCGGGGAGCGAAGCTCTACCCGCGCCTCCTCCCCCTGCGCGGGCGGTAGCTAGAGGTGGTCTACGACCACCACGGCGGCCACAGGGAGCAGCGAATCCCGCGGTGGGGCCGCCCCGCGGCTAGGGCTTCGTCGCCCAACCCCCGCATAAGGGAGGTGGGCCCGGCCCTCGCCACCCCCCTTGTTTTTGTATTTTTTTTATTATTTTTTTAGTTAAAAATAAATAAATTTATTATTTAAAAAGTATTTTTTTTATTAAGTTTTTTAATTATGTATTAATATATATTTATTAATGAGAATAAATATATGTATATTAATTAATATTTAATTAAAAAACTTAAATAAAAAAATACTTTTTAAATAATAAATTTATTTATTTATTTATTTTTAACTAAAAATAAATAAAAAATAAAAATACAAAAACAAGGGGGCGGCGAGGGTCGGGCCCACCTCCCTTACGTGGGGGTTGGGCGGCCAAGCCTAGCCGCGGGGCGGCGACACCACGGCGGTCGCAGGCCCCGCGGCGCCCACACAGTGGACGCGGGGACCCTGTGGCCACCACGGGAGTCGCCGCTCCCTGCGGCCGCCGTGGTGGTCGCAGACCACCGCCGGCTGCAGCCCGGGCAGGGGGAGGAGGCGCGGGTAGAGCTCCGCTCCCTGCCCTCCAACCCCAAAATATCATTTTTATTTTTTTTCAATAAAAATTTTGATATATATTCTTAAAAGAATTTTGATTTTGTAAAAAAAATACATATTTTTGTTTGATGATTTTCTTTTCTAAAAAGAAACAAA
This sequence comes from Cryptomeria japonica, assembly GCF_030272615.1. Lineage (NCBI taxonomy): Eukaryota > Viridiplantae > Streptophyta > Pinopsida > Cupressales > Cupressaceae > Cryptomeria > Cryptomeria japonica. Next base: position 526,568,428 of record NC_081407.1, read on the forward strand.
CCCCCATTTATTTATTTTCCTTTTTTTTTTTTAACACAAACACCCATTTTGTTTAAAACAGTCTCATAATGAGACTTAAATAAAAATTTCCAGCATAATAGAGGTTTTCAAAATTGAAACAATATGTGGAAAAACCATCCAAATAAATAATCCTTTTGGGCATAAGAAAGCTCATTTTTCATGCAAGGATTTAAGCAATAAGCCAATATCAACTAATTTCCACAATGATTCATAACCTTGAGGGCAATCAATGGAGAAATTAAAACCAAGCAACATGAAGAACATCCAAGCCCTTTTTTTTTTTGAATTTAAACAATAACTAAATTGATAAACAAAATTCCTACCTCAATAAGCATTCCTGGAAAGGATCTAATGGAGAGCCCCCAACCTGCAGCTCAAGAAATCCTTCTCCTTCCAAAATCCCCAAATTTTCCATCCAAAATATTTTTCCAAAAATATATTTTTCCCCAAAAAATTCAATCCCCAATATTTTCCAAAAGTCTAGGTTAAATGGGAGAAGTTTGACCAAAATTTTATTTTTGGAATTAAAATATTTATTTAAAATAATTCACAAAATTATTCTTTTAAACTATATCAATAATTTAAATTTGCTCGTCAATTTTTATATATATTAATTAATATTTAATTTGAGAGTTGTGCTTCATTAAATTATTAATAATATATATTTTATTAATGAAAATTAATATATATATATATATATATATATATATATATATTAATTAATATTTAATTGGATTATTATGCATTATTAATTATTAATTATGTATATTTTATTAACTGTGGGTTAATAAATATATATGAATTAATATTTGATCCTTTTTGGACCTGTAGTAATAGGAAAGTTTCTTTTTGGGAAAAGATAGAATATTATTTATATTGAAAAAATTTCGAGATAAAATATACATTATTCAAGAATATATATTATTTGAAGATTTTAATGTTATAGGCCATCTAGAAATGTTAGAAATGAATATTTTATCATTGGCATTATGAATTTTAACGACATGCTATTGGTATAATTGGGAATTTAATTAAGTATCATTTGGAAAAATGGTTAAGTTACTGATAATCTCATTTAGTAAAATGGATGGTTTAATTATATTTTTCTTCTATTTTGAGAAATAGACAATGGTACTATTGCAAATTGTGGTATTGTATTCACCTTGCAATGATGATTTCATGTTAGTGTAATTTGGATACTTAGATCATTTAGAAAACTTGATCGACATTTAATGTTTAAACCAATTTGGTAAAAGATTGTATCTGGTGGTTATTGCTTATGTGAGTTTAATTTTTGTATTCGCTTTTGCTTAAGTAATGGCAAGCCTTGCTTTGTTTGATTGGACCCTGTCATATGGTTGATTTGGGTACCTATTTATGTCCTCAGTATCGAGTTTGACTGTTGTTTGTGGTGGTGTTGTAATTGGTCATATCCTTTATGTGGGTGTCGAATGATGATTCGTGGTTGACCATAGTTGGTCAGGTCTCTGGTTAGAGCACCGTCAGTAAGTGTACCTCTTTTGAGTCATGTTTGACCAAATGGTTGTTCCCTCCTTTTTGAACTCTATTTGCTTGACCATGTGTGTTCCTTGGCTTCTAAGATCGCTTGAGTATAGTCTAGTGTTGTATGGGAAAGTGGCTTTCGATTGGGGGTCGTGCCCAAAGTGGTTGTTGGGTAACCCATCGAAAGTGAGCCTAATAAGTGATAACCTAATAGTAGATTAGAATGTTAATCTCTAAGTTAGATGATTGTGCCTCACGCATGGGACGAGTGCTAACACAGACTCGACATGCTGTGAGAAGGCCTGAAATGGCAAACCATCATCCTTGTCTTCACGAAAGGATGTGTGGGTCCACATGAGGCTTGGATGGGTCGGAGGTTTGGACTAGGTGGCCAGTGTAACTCAGTGTATGGGGTCGGAACCTATGAAGACCTGCCTTGGTAACCATACCAGTTTGTGTGATGACACTTGTCCCTACGTATGCTAGTGTGTTGTTGTATTGTCCTGATAGGAGCACGTTTGTGGGTCATCCTATTGTCTATGCCCTTGTGAGTATCGGTTTTATGTTAGACCTTGGGTTGAGATGACTCAGTTTTGTGGATGTCCAAATGGACCTTTGTTTTAGCTTCGATTATGTTCAGCTGGATTCTTTCCTTTTCAGGTATCGTTTATGTATTTATTGACCGATGCGGTCGTTTGTATATTGTTTATGTTTCGCCTTGATGGCAGGATTGTAAATTATGAGAACCTCATGTATTCGTAACTTTATTATTTATCAGAGGGGTCTTGCAGTTGAGCAGACCCAGAGATGTAGCCCTTTAGGGGTGAACTCTGAGATCATCTTGGTGTTATGTGATGCTTTTATTCTTATGTTTCATGTTTAGTGTTAGCATGTATGAATGACATTTTGATAGAGTGTATAAGTGGATAAGATGAAATTAATTTTAAATTCATGTATGCAGTCCTCTCTTAGATGCAGTAAATTGGAACATGAAAGAATGTAGCTTAGAGTAATGGAATATATTCAGTTGTTAAGCTAATTAAGTATGCATGGAAAGATCTCATAAGTTTATGATAAAATTCTTGTGTGTTAGAATATTAGATGCATGGCTTATATTTTAATGAAAAGCTTGAATGTAAGGTATGAATGAATCATAATGGATAAACATTAGCATGTGGTTTATATTTTCATCTTCTGAAAGAAATTATCCTTGTTTAAGAATTATCTCGTTTTTAAGATAATGAGCTGATTGGATTAATTGTGTGAGTTAAGTTAAATGTGTAATTAAGTAATCACGTTGGGAAACTCTTTAGGTGTTAGTTGATGTCTTCCACTATGTAATCTAAATTTTGATATCGCGTTGTATCTTAATGTTGTGTTTATCTTTAAAAGAAAAATTATTGCACTCTATTCTTGTGTTATGGCTTAATCCCTTCGGGGTTTCCTCGTGGGGCATTACATAACATATATAATTTACATTTCTTGAGGCAGTATATAGACTTTGGTTAGCATAACGGGGAGTGGGCTTATGCAAGTTTCTACATTCTAATGTTCTATGCCCAAATGCATTACATCTTTTACACATTAAATTGCTATTCCTAGGAAAAGCACTTTTTCTATTCCTAGATATCATTTTGCATTCCTCTTCCCTATGGCCATATCCTTTATAAGCAAAACAATAATCGAAGAATGGAGACTTATTACTTACAAATTTATTCTGCCAAACATTAGATGATCTGATTGGTTTGGCTTCTCCACTCCTACTTCTCTGGGATGTTGCATCTCTTTGTCTTCCACCGGTGGGGAGTCTCTTAGGATGCCTTCTTGCATTCTTGTTTCTGGTGAATCTATCTTCTCTCAGCTCTCATTTTCCTTTAGGATCTGCATTATTTCTTCTTGCTACACCGGTCTTCATTTTTAGCCCCAAGTCCTCGCCAGTTGTAGCTAGGTCAACCTTCTTTCTTGGTGCACTTCAGACTGTGAAGTTCTAACCCTTGTTATCTCCATTAGAGGAGACAAACTGAATTTCCTTGTGACAGACATCCTCACTTTTGGAGCATTCACCAATAGCATATCCTAATCTTCTAGTATCCTTGGTGTGTTTTTGTTTACTCAACATTTTGTCCAAGGCCTCAGTGCTGCCATCATACTGGATCCTTACTTTGAGCTCATCTTGACACTTCTCAAGGTCTTTCCTAATGTTCTCCATTTCTCCTTTTAGGTCTTAACATTCTTTGTCTTTTGTCTCCACTTCTAGTTGGAGTTCCTCACATCTTCTCTCCTTAGCATCAAAGACTGATTTCAATTCACAAGTCAATCTTTTTTCCTCTTCTATTTGAAATGTCAATATGCAGATATTATTATTTGATTCTTCAAGGCATATTCTCAACCGGCTTCATTCTTTATGAACTGAATCTTTGTACCTCTTAAATTCCTTTCTAACATTTTGCAGCTCTTCTAGTGCACTTACCAGTTCACATTCAAGATCAACTTCGGCTTCATCTTCATCATCACTCCCAAACACATCTAATCGATGGGATTTATCTGCATTGTCACCTTCTGATGTGTGCACCTCACATTCTATCTCTTGATCCATGAAGAGGTGGGTTCCTTCTTCATCATTTCTGTTGCAACAGCTGGTTGATCTATCTTCATCATTTGCACATGTGTTTGTTTCATTGATCTTCTTGCTTCCATAAACCATTTCTATGGTGTTAGGTTCATTCCCATAAATATTCTTCAACTAGTCCCACAAACTCTTTATCGATTTTCATCTATCCACCTATGAGGAGACATCATCTGAAAGCCCATAGAGTATAGCCTTCATTGCTTCATCATTATACCAGTATCTTCTTTCTACTTCTGAACAAGTGGGAGGACTGACATGACTAGGGAGACCATTAACAACTGACATCCAAACGTCATAACCTAAAGAGGATAGATAGACTTCCATTCTGCAACACCAAATGGAATAAATAGACCCATTAAACACTGGAGTTGGGATTGAATCAACCTTAACCATTGTGTCCTAATACCAAAATCTACCCAAGCTAGAGAAAACTTATCTAACAGGGAACCTATGCTCTGATACCAATTGTTAGACATAATGTACCACTGAGAAGGGGGGTGAATCAGTGGTTCTCAAAACTATTTCACGTTTTGATCCTAAGAGTGAGTACCAGTAAGCTAAGCAAACACAAGTAAACCTATCAGTGAGATAATGCAAGCACACAAAGGCACATCACATGACACCAGTATATACGAGGAAAACCCAAGATGGGAAAAACCTTGGTGAGAAAAGTTGTTGGAGTCTACTACTCCAATCCAGCCTCACAATAAGAATTTGATTACATTGTTTATGGAACCAACCCAAGGAGCACCAACCCAAGGAGCACTAACCCCCGATTTAGGGTACCAACCCAAGCAGCACCAATGCCTGCACCAAGCTCCAACTCAGTGAGATATAAAAGATAAAATCAATACAATAATTATAATCTGATTACAAATGAATTATTATGTAACCTCACAGATATGTCTCTTCATCGGTCCACCTCTGCTCTACTCTTTGTCGATTCTCTTCTTACCTTCTCTAACATTTCCTCTATTCAGCCTCTGCCTTGTTGTTCTCTTCTCACTCTCTTCCTATGCTCACCTCTGCTCACTACAGCTCCCTTACCGGTTCAAGCTCTATCGGTTTTCTGCCTTTCCACCTAGTTACTAGTTACTTCAACATTACCAGTTAAACCCTGCTCAATCCTTGCCTACTGCTACTTCTTTCTTGTTGCTACTTCTTTCCTGCCAGTTCTAACACTGCCAGTTGTCTTGATTGATGCACTTCTTGCAGCTTATCGGAATCTCAAACCTTTGTTGGTTAGTCCCTTGTTATGCCTTCTTACCGGTTGCACCTCCAAATGCTCAGTTACTTAATTCTCATAGTTAGATTAACTCTTTTCTTTCAACTGGCATCACACCTTCTGGTCATATCCTCCAACTTCCCCTCTTCATTGATTTTGACTTGCATATTTATAAGCAAGTCTTCCCGCCAAAAACCAATTCAAACCTCAAGCAGTTACGGTTTCTTCATTGACCTCGAGGTAAACTAAGTCCAATCAGATCTCCTTCCAGAGATCGACCACCTGCAACAAATCAATCCAGCTCTGCAAATCTCACGACTTCCAATACATGTTTTGTAAGTTTAGCAAACATAGACAGTTTGTCAGAAAGGCACTTGGTCAATCACCATAAAATGGTTCAACACATTGCATCACCATCCTTGTTCTGCACTTGGATATTTCTCATCGATCGATTCCTCTCTTTGATCACCTTTGTTCAACTTTCCTTGAGTCGTACACCTCTGCAACACGTCCCATAATTTACGGGGTCTGCATTTAATGTCGACCAACTCTACAACAACCTCGTTGGTGCACACACCATCTACTACTACATGCATGTCCCCTACCTTGACTCCATGTGGCTCCTTTGTCGACATCCACCTTAACTCACTATGTCAATCTAACATGGTCACTAACCAATTTCCCACAACCATTGTATGCTTCATACTACTGGTCCCTCTTAGCCTACCAGTTCTCTAACCCTGTCGATATATCTTGCCTTGTTGGTTAACCTTCATACCTTCACCTTCCTTGTGTCGGTGGATCATGTCAACTCGGTCATCAGTCATGTCGGTCCTCAGCAGCAATCTTGGATGACACATCATGTGCATCTTCACATATTTCCTAATTTAACTTACGAAATATATGAATTTAAGCAACACATTTAAACACACATTCATTGGTTGCTCACATAGGGTATGGCTTCTGGAATAATACCAATAGTTTCTCAAGTAAAACACGAAATAAAAGAATAGAAAATTGCAATCGAAATGAGTATGATGGGTAAGGAAAAATGGGTAACAATCAATGTGACATCTCTAAATAATCAACATCGAGGAGTGACTCAGACCTGTGAAACTAGGTGATAATATTCCTTGTACTTATAACCACTCAATACACATCAAGTGTACTTTTACATATCCATAATATTCGAAGCACGTATAATTCCCGAAAGGAGTACAACATCATAATCAATAAAAATAGTCAACCAAGCATACCTTTGCATAATCGATAGAAAGGCAACAACATAGTCCATCATAACATAATAATAAAGTAAGCTTCTCATAAAACACACCCAATATTGGTTCCAATACAAAAATAATGGTGATATGAATAATCCTAAATCAAATATACAAGTATCGACATACAAATTAGTCCAAAATATGACTAACGAAATGCAAACATGAGAGAAATTATAGACTCTCTTTAAGATATCTTTATCTTGGAGAAAATTATTAATTTCCTTTTCTCTTTTACCTTCCAAAATACTTAATGTAACATATTCCTCTTTCTTTAGATATTGCAAACTAATTTAAGTTTGTAAATTCCCCTTGAGATTCCTCCTAATTTTGATTTATAAATCCCAACCCTAAAGATTGAAAAATAATAAAATATTCTTGGGAGTTATAAATGGCCATGTTTGTTCTATTTGGGTAGCCATACTAATTCAAAATAATAATAAATATGTTATCCTTTACAAATAAAATAAAATAATATTAGAATCAACTTAATATTATTAATTTATTATAATTTTTCCTTATGAGAAAAAAATTAATATTGTGGAGGGATTTAATTATTTAATTCTAAAAAGGATACATCACACAAGGTAGTCCTTGTCTACTTCTAAATAAGACTCCAAATCCTCTTAATCTAAGGGAAGTTTATAGAAGGGCATGCTAACTTATGTCTATTGTAAAAAGAATGATCAAGATCGATGATGAAGAAAAACATCTTATTAAAATAAATAACATAATCTACACTTCTCTATTGCACAAAATATTCCATTTATTCAAAACCAAGTAAAGGAAAAGCCACAACACTTGTTTCTTTTACATATTCTTCCATATAATGAATTTTTTACTCAAATTCTTTGCACCATATGGTTCCAACCAAGAACAATTTTCTTCATTGAAACCTTATCTTGTGCCTCATATTCTCATTAGTGATTACTATACAATGGTTTTCATTGGGAAAGGTTCAATTGACACTAACAATGTTACATTTAAGAATGCTTTGTGTTCTTGGTTTTTTAACACACCTTTTTCGATCTATCTAAACACACGTCCTGAGAAGGCAAGAAATTCAAATTCACTCCAATCTATTGTCATCGAGAATATTGAAAATATTATCTTATTGTAGTTATAAAATATTAACATCATTACCAACTCTATGTTTTGGTGCAGGTACACTTAGAAGACCAAAGAACTCAATGAAGCCATTAAAGACTTTTGAAGGTCTTAGGAGTGAAGGAACAATAAACTATGATGTTTTGAGGACCATTTGGCCTTTAATGATGAAAATTGTAATAATTTTGTAATTTGTCCTAAAGGACCTGGTAAGGACCTTAGGACCAACAAAAAGATGTAATAGGAATTTAAGGATTAGAGAGTGTCGAAGGTTTAGACAAGTTTAATAAAACATTTCATGACCTTGAGTGTCAATAGCTAGGAGTTTTTCATCAAATTATGTCATTTTGCATACTTGACAAATTTGAATATTTGAAAGGCAACGGCTACGTAGTTTTGGGGGGGAATTAGTTTTTAGGAGTTAAATGCTTTAACCATGAAATGTAACCAATCAAAGGTGTTTGATATAGTTAGGGATAATTTATAAAAGGATCATGTAATGGTTTGTACGGCAGAGAGAATGCTGGTGTATGGACTGAGACAGTGACCTTGCAATAAAGATCAAATTCTTCCATTTTATTGTTATTTTTGCATGATCTACATAACATATTGATAGGTTATTGTTTAATAATGGTTTTAAATGGTTTTTAACCTTCCAATTATCATTTGGATGCATTAAGAATTCATTTTTGGTTTCAGTTTTGCACATTTGGGTTGATTGTCTTCACAATTTTGCTTGCATTTTCATAACAGATGATGGTTATCAATGAATGAAGTCATTCCATGAATTCTCCAAGCCTGAAATTCATGGGATGACATGTTTCTAACATGTATTATATCAATGTAACAAGGTATGTGCAGATAAGTTGAGAGAAGGGTGATCACCATGAGCCAATGAGCAAAAAATGCATTAAAATTGCTTGCTAAGGAGCAGCAGTAGCAAATCTACCTTAAGGAGGGATATATTTTATCATTGACAGTGTTAAGACATGTCCTATAGAAGGTTTATCCTTCATCAGTTGGGTGGTATAGATTTTTGAAGAGGGGTATGTGAGAAACCCTACTTTTAAGGGTTTATGGAAGGCTAAATTAGAGATCTTGCACTTAGGAAGGTTAAACCTTGAAACAAATTGCATTTTCCTTGGTTTTGAACTATATTGGATGAATTTTTAGAGTTTGGGAGTCAGGGAGTTAAAACATTATATACTTCCTTTGCAAATTTACCATTTTTGGAGTCCAAAAACAGTGGATAGTTGCAGGATGGCATATACTTTCCAAAACAACCATATGCAATATTTTTATATGTTAAATGGAATCCAAATGGGTGTCTTAATATATAACTTTTTTGTTTAGTTGTTTGGAAAATTTGAGTGAAAACAATTCATTTTCCTCGCTGGAGGGCTAATTGGACAAATAGGCCTGGAAAGGCTAAAAAGAGGGCTTTGCACTTAAAAAAGTTCTTAGAACCACAAAACCAATTGAAAACCCTTATCTGGAGGTATTACAAACATTCCATACCTTTGGAATCATTTGGAGAAGTGTTGGTTTTCATTTGACCTATTTGAGCCATTTGGGTGCTAGTAGGCCTAGGGGTTTGAACCTTGTATTTCCCTTATAAATATTAAAGGTTAATTTATCACACCCTTCGTCTACATCAGGTGGTATCATAGCTTCATTTATTATATCTTTAAGGAGTAAAACCAACAAACTAGAACATGGTACCTAAAAACCAAATGGCAAGAGAGATTGAAGAGTTGAAAGCAGCCCTAGAATAGAAGGAAAGAGAGAATAGAGAGTTAGAGGCAACCAAGGAAAGGGAAGAAAGACAAATGAGAAGGGATAGACTTCAATTTTTAGGAACGATAGAAGCCTTAGAGAAAGAAAGAAGAGACCCTGGAAGAGAATAGAATCGTGAAGAAAATAATGAAGGAGAAGAGCAAGCACATGAGAGACATAGGGATGAAGAAGACCCTGAGGAGAGGAGATTCATAAAGTTGATTAAGGCAGTACAAGGTACTGGTATGAAGACACAAGTTGATTTTCTAATCTACCAAGGTAAGATGGAGAGTGAAGGAGTGCTTGATTGGATAGAGGCACTTGAGAACTATTTTGATCTAGAGGATATAGATGGAGACAAGAAGGTGAAAATAGAAAAAGCAAGGCTAAGGGGAACAGCCCTTACATGGTGGACAAGTATTCAAAATGAGAGAGAGGATAGGGGATTGAATAAAATCTCAGATTGGGAGAGGATGAAGACTATGGTGAGGAGTCAATTTTTGCCATCGGACTTGGCAATCCAGATAAAGATGAGGAGGAACAACTTGAAACAAAAGGACATAGATGTAATGTCCTATACTGAACAATTTCACACCCTGAGCATTAGGGGAGGAGCAGAAGATGAAGATGAGAAGGTGGCTAGATACATCAATGGCCTCAAGTAAAATATTCAGGATGAGATAGCGTTGAATATGCCAAGAACCCTTGGAGAATGCTTTCAATTAGCAGTCAGAGCAGAAGAGAAGTTGAAGAGGAAGAATGAAAGACAAGGAAACAATAGAGGAGGTGGATTCATGAGAGGAAGAGAAGGAAGAACAAATCAGACTTGGGAAGAAAAGGATAAAGACAAGGGGACTACTTCAGAACCAAGAGGAGGATACAACCATAGAGGTGGAAGATTTGAAGTAGGAAGAGGCAGTGGAACCTTTCAAGGCAAGTGTTTTAATTGTAATGAGGTAGGTCATAAATCCTTTAGGTGTCCTAAGTGGATTGAATCAGATAAAGGAAAAGAGAGAAGAGTGGGTTTGACACAAGAAGAAGAGAAGAAGGAAGACGGTGGACCAGTACTAGCATATCCAGAGACAGAGGGAGAATTCCTTATGGTGAGACAAGGTGAGAAAATACAAGAACCAAAGGTGAACATTTTCAGATAATACTATTTGAGCAAGGGTAAATTATGTCAATTGATTATAGATTATGGTTCACATAACAATTTGGTTTCATTTGATATGGTGACTAAGCTAGGATTGACAATAGTAGATCATCCTAACCCTTATAAGGCTACTTGGTTTGATCAAGTGTTGAATGTGGAGGTTAGACAGAGAGCTCTTGTTAATTTTTCAATTGGTCCCTATCATGATCAGGTAATGTGTGATATCATACCTATGATTTGTGGACATATAATTTTGGGTAGACCATGGCAATGGGCAAGAAGAACTCTTCATGATGGTTACTCAAATGCCTACATTGTTCATAAGGGTGGACAAAGATATAAGTTACAACCTCTGGATTACAGGAGTAATGACAAGATGGTGATGTGTTTTGGAAGCAACATTCCATTGAATGAGCAGGGTAGAGATGAGTATGACACTAGTTGGGGGCAGCGAACCCAAGGCAACAAAAATTTGGTTATGACAGAGCAGCAGATCAGTCCTAAAAGAGCAGTCGATTGAGACTTAAACTATGTTCAAATAAGCACGATTAAGTGTCCATTAGAAGGTCAAATGAAGGGAGAACAGGTTCAGGTGGTGCAGCAAACAACAAACCACTATGAAGCAGCAAAATCAGATGGGGCAGCAAGGCAGCAGTCTGATCCTAAAGCAGGGCCTGATAATTTTTGTTTTAATTCTAATATTTTTGGAAAAGTGAGCGCAGGTGATGGCAAGAAAAAGATCACATTGGGAGACTAACCAATGAGGAGGCATTGGCCAGTTGATGGAGGCAAACTCAAACCAAACTCTTGGGACAAGAGTTTTTTCATTTTTGGGGAGCATGGTGCAGGTACACTTAGAAGACCAAAGAACTCAATGAAGACATTAAAGACTTTTGAAGGTCTTAGGAGTGAAGGAACAATAAACTATGACTTTTTGAGGACCATTATGGCCTTTAATGATGAAAATTGTAATAAGTTTGTAATTTGTCCTAAAGGACCTGGTAAGGACCTTAGGACCAACAAAAAGATGTAATAGGAATTTAGGGATTAGAGAGTCTAGAAGGTTTAGACAAGTTTAATAAAACATTTCATGACCTTGAGTGTCAATAGCTAGGATTTTTTGATCAAATTATGTCATTTTGCATACTTGACAAATTTGAATATTTGAAAGGCAACGGCTAGGTAGTTTTGGGGGGGAATTAGTTTTTAGGAGTTAAATGCTTTAACCATGAAATGTAACCAATCAAAGGCGGTTTATATAGTTAGGGAGAAGTTATAAAAGGATCTTGTAATGCTTTGTACATCAGAGAGAATGCTGGTGTACGGACTGAGACAGCAACCTTGCAATAAAAATCAAATTCTTCCATTTTATTGTTATTTTTGCATGATCTACATAACATATTGATAGGTTATTGTTTACTAATGATTTTAAATGGTTTTTAACCTTCCAATTATCATTTGGATGCATTAAGAATTCATTTTGGTCTCAGTTTTGCACGTTTGGGCTGACTGTCTTCACAATTTTGCTTGCATTTTCATAACAGTTGATAGTTTTCAATGAATGAAGTCATTCCATGAATTCTCCAAGCCTTAAATTCATGGGATGACATGTTTCTAACATTTATTATAGAAATATAATAGGGTATGTGCAAATAAGTTGAGAGAAGGGTGATCACCATGAGCTAATGAGCAAAAAATGCATTGAAATTGCTTGCTAAAGAGCAGCAGTAGCAAATCTGCCTTAAGGAGGGCTATATTTTATCATTGACAGTGTCAAGACATGTCCTATGGAAGTTTTATCCATCATCAGTTGGTCGGTATAGAGTTTGGAAGAGGGGTATGTGAGAAACCCTACTTTTAAGGGTTTGTGGAAGGCTAAATTAGAGATCTTTCACTTAGGAAGTTTAAACCTTGAAAATAATTGAATTTTCCTTGGTTTTGAACCATATTGGATGACGTTTTATAGTTTGGGATTCAGGGAGTTAAAACATTATATACTTCCTTTGCAAATTTACAATTTTTGGAGTCCAAAAACAGTGCATAGTTGCAGGACAGCATATACTTTCCGAAACAACCATATGAAATCTTTTGATATGTTAAAGGGAAGCCAAATTGGTGTCAGAATATATAATTTTTTTGTTTATTTGTTTGGAAAAGTTGAGTGAAAACAATTCATTTTCCTCGTTGGAGGGCTAATTGGACAAATAGGCCTAGAAGGCTAAAAAGAGGACTTTGCACTTAAAAAAGTTCTTGAAACCACAAAACCAATTGAAACGTCTTATTTGGAGTTATTAAAAACATTCCATACCTTTGGAATCATTTGGAGAAGTGTTGGTTTGCATTTGACCTATTTGAGCCATTTGGGTGCTAGTAGGCCTAAGGGTTTGAACCTTGTATTTCCCTTATAAATATTAAAGGTTCATTTATCACACCCTTCCTATGCATCATGTTTTCTCTGATTTTGTACTTAAAACTCATTAATTTTCTCAACCATATAGATTTCGTGAACAAACTATCGAATGAGCAATTTGGCCATCTCAACTACTGCTACCTGCAATAGCATAGCATACAAGAAATGGATATAGGTATTCCTCAGATAATATTTTTAGATGTAGTATATCAAGGTCATGCCTTGGTAAAACATCTTGAGGATAACTTTGAAAAAAGGAAATCTTGGAGGGCTTCACAAGTCCTTGAGTTCAGTCACAATGACTTAATAGATTTATTTTAATTATTTCATTCGGCAATATAGATATTATGTTCTCACCTTCATCAATGATTTTATAGATACACAATAGTATTATTCTTTCAATGAAAAGATGAAGTGTTTGACATATTTCAAGAATTCAAAGCTCATTTAGAAAAATAGTATAATTTTTTTGTCAAGGTTATCTATAATAACACTAGCAAATAGTATGTGAAACATTTCATCAAAACTCTTCAAGGGATTGAACTTCATCATTTAGTTTCCTACACACCTCATTAGAATGGTGTTGCAAAGAGAAAATAATCCCTGAAAGACATGTTTGGCTACATCGTTCATATCTATATTGGCTCAAAGCTATCAACTATGTTACTCGCATTTAGAATAGAGTTCCTCATAAAGCATTGAAATATCATCAATCCCTTTGGACCTCGATGTAGGAGAATTGTCCCTTGTCTTGTAATTTAAATTTTTTTTGTTGCCATGCATGGTGTTGCATTTCTTTGGAGAAATATATGGCTTTGGATCCTCAAAGTTTGTAATGCATCTTCATTGGGTACCCTAGAGGTGTAAAAGGATATCAACTCTTGGATCCTAATACACATGAACTCTTTATTAATTAGTGTGTTCATTTCAAGTAAATCTCTCCTATTTTTCTCTCTAACACTCTTCCTTCTTACATAATGGACTTAGAGGATAGTAATAATGAGCACTTTCTTCTAACTTATTCCACAAATAGGGTTTATTATTAGGTTGCATCTTAACCTTTTTTGAGTTCATATTTATACGTTGAGGAGTCTCATACTCCATCTCCTTCTTCTTTTATACCTCAATGTGCCTAAGAAACTCTTTAGTTTGTGGATACTTTTGTTGATATCCTTTTGAAACTCGAAGGTTATGGTCACCATCCCAATATATTCCACATTTCTACATTGGCACAGCTTGATATATACAATTATTTATGAATCATCAAGTATATATTAGTGGGATTCATCCATGGAGGAAGAGTACAACTCTTTGATCCAAAACAACACATCCAGGATCTTGTTCCACTTCTTGAAGAAAAATGGTTTGATGTAAGTGGATCTATCCTACCAAATTTATCATATATTAATTAATTGACATGTACAAATCATGCTTTGTGTTCAAAGATTTCTTTGTAGGTTCCTAGTGTTCTCTACACTAAGACCTTTTCTCCTATCACTGAAATGAACTCCATACACCTAACTCTTGCATTGTTGGAGCTCATGGTTGGGATATAAATCAAATGGATGTGAATATTGCATTTATTTATGGTAATCTACTTAAGGATATTTACATTGAACACCACAGTAATTTATTCAATATTTTTCATTAGTTTGTTAGTTGAGGAAGTCTCTATGGCTTAAAGTGCAAGCCCCATGATCCTAGTACGTCAAGATGGACTCCTTTCTTCTCTTGGTTAGATTATCTCAATATCAATCCAATTTGAATGTCTACATCTTTAGATAGGAGAATTGTCTTCTCTTTTTTATTCTTTATATTGATGAAATAATTATTACAAGATGATTGCCATCAATCATTGGTATAGACAAAGACTACTTCACACAACAAATTTTCCATGACTAACTTGGGTGTGCTACTCTACTTTCTTAGGATCATGATCACTTAGTCCTCTTCCAAGACCACTTTTTCACAACCTGATTGTGCCCTTGATCTCCTTTCTTTGTTTTATATGGATGATAGTAATCCTACATCAACTCCCTTTCTATCAAGAATCAAACTTGAGGCCAAGTGTTCTACTCCATTGGTTGATGCTACCTTATATCACCAACTTGTTGGTAGCCTCATCTACTTATCTCATACTCACCTTGATATTTCATTTGTAGTTGGTATGGTTTCACGATTCATGCAAGAGCCTGATGAGTTTCATTGGAAAGCATCCGAACCCATTCTTCACTACATACAAGGCACTCACAAATATGGGATTCACTAGTAGTATGCACAAGTTTAGATTTGATGTTAGGATTCCCACAGATGCTGAGAGGGGGGGGTGAATCAGTATCTAACCTGTAATAAGATTTTCTTAACTTAAAACATGTAGAGCATATTAATACTGTGTACCGGTAAACAAAAAGTAATGCAATAAATAGAGATAAAAACAACCAGATAAAAAACACACCATAACACAAGATTTTAACGAGGAAACCCAGTGTGGGAAAAACCTCGATGGGATTTGTGACCCACAATATTCACTTACTGGCCAATAAGAGAATATTACTGCTACAAGAGGGGTCTGCACATGCAGGAAGGCCAAGTGCCTAGAGCTCACTGCTCAATTACAAAATGGGAAGTCTCACTGACTTACAAAATGGATTATATAAATCCAATGTCTTGTACTGCTTCAAAATAGCATCTACTATGCCAGATCCAGTACCGGTTTATAGCTCTGCTTCTTACATAAACCCTTAACCTATAATTCACATAATAGGTCTGCCTTATTTCGGCTATATATTTCCTTCCATCTATTACAAAATGTTCTACAATGATCTCTCTTATATAAGAGTCATTTTACAACTTGCCAATTCGGCTTACAATGATTTTACAATAATAACAAAATTCTTGTCGGCTTTTGTGTCGGTATGCTTCCTTTCACTGCCGATGCCAGTGGTCTATGTGCCAGTGTAGAATCTAACTTTGCTAGTGCCGGTGGATTGCCTTTCCGATGTCATAGGATTGTAAGGTTGCCATCAATGACAAAACCTTCAATCACCTACAATGTCTCATTGGAGTGTGCATTTGCCAACAATCTCCCCCTTTGGCATTGATGGCAACACTCATGAGAAAAATTCAGAAGTGTATCCAAAAATTGAAGTCCAAGAATTGTTACCAAAAATTTGTGCTCCCCCTAAGTAGATGATCCCTAAGTTATTGGATTTTTCTCATACCACTACTCCTCCTTTGGCATCAATGACAAAGGTTGTCAAAGTGTCAATAGAGTGTAGTTTCCTGTCTCAGCCTTGTAACCGGTTGGTTATAATCTGAAAAAGCTCTGCCAAAACCAGATTCAAGTTCTCAATGAACTTTTTACTGTCTTTAATTGCGGCCTCTGTCCTCTGAATTGTACCAGTGAGGTGTTGCATTTGCTCTGTCGGTGTTTTCTGTCCTTGTATCAATGCATCAGATATTTCTTTCCTTAAGGATGCTAGGTAGTCCAGTTTTGGACTTAGTCTTAATTTCAGATCCTTAGCCTTACTTTTTATTCTCTCCTTTTCTCTTTCTAGCTTTAGTAATTCTTCCTCAAAACCTATTATCTTTTGCTCAAAAACTGATAATGAATCAGATGAATTAATGAAATTGTCAGCTAGTTGATTTATTTCCTTTTGTATCTTGCTGATCTTCTTGTCTATATCAACTATCAAAAGTTAGTCTTACAAGTATCTCTATACAAAGTTTTGAATTCCTTTAATGTGCTACATAATTTGGGTAGAAGTGTGTCAAACTGCCTTGTACACTTCTTTTTTTGTTCCTCAAAGAATTTATGTTTTTCCTTTTCTAACCTCTCTTTGAATGTGTCCTCCTTTATTTGTTTAACTATCACTGTGTTGTCAGAAATATACTTAGACAAAGTGTCAAGTTGACTCAAAGAATCCTTATTATCCACATTACATTTTGGAGCTATCATCTTCAAAATTGGAATTGTGTCATCTATAGCCTTATATGCCTATGAACTACAATATGTTATTTTCTTTATAGAGTCTAAAAGAACTTCAGTTACATTTGTTGTCTTGAATCTTGCAGTTGAAGAGCCAACACTCTGAATTCCGCCAGTGGGAGCAATATCCTTGTTTGCAGTGACCTCTGGAAGGTTAGTTTGTGTTTCCATTTCCTTAAGCAATGGTTTGTTTTGCTCAGCAGTTGTCGGTGGCACCGATTCTGTATTAACCTATTCTTGTGCTGGAGCCTATTGCTCTGCTTGTTGCTCTGTTTGTTGTTCTCCCTGTTGTTCTAAGTTACCATCTGTCGGTTTACTTTCTGTGTTATCTGTGTTATTAGTTACCAGTGGCTCACTAGCCATATCTGTCTTACCGGTTGTGTCCTTATCTACCACAATGTTGACCTTCTGAGTATCAACATCTACTATATATAATACCTCAGAATTAGGATTTGTATCCTCTTGTGATATATCCATACTCTCATCAGCCGGTTGATCTTCAGTTGTTGTTACCGGTGGAGTATTCAGAGGCGGTGGGGATAAGTTGTCTTTTATTTTTATGCTCGGAGGTCCACCAACCTTTCCTTTACCCTTATCCTTATCTTTCTGATATACCTTGATTGGTTTGGGGTTTCTATATTCTTCTTGTTTTTCCTTCTCAACAAGGAATATATCCCATGCGTTAGTAGTTTCCTCTGCAACCTCATTTACTCTACCAACCATAAGTGCTGCATGTCGGTGTGCAGTTGAGAATACTGCTCGGTTAGCCTCTGAGATCATGTCATCTATCTCCTTTGGTGAGTTAACAGGATAAACAACAAGTAGTTTCTCAATCTTTATTTTCTTGTCAAGCTCTATAACAACTTGCCTCCTAGCTTCAAGTCTCTTAAATAGTTCTACCGGTACTTCATCTACAATTTGCATCAAAAATTTCTTGTAGATATCCAAGTGTAGAATTACACTATTTTCAACTTTCTCCTTGTCATCAACTGGTAGTGAATCATATAATTTGTTGATGTTTTTCAGTTGTCCATCCTCTATTATTTCATCTAGTAGTTTGTCAATTAGAGCAATATTTTATTGAGTCCTTTTCTTTGGTGTTAACTTTTTCTTCTTTGGAGTTATCTTCTTAGCCGGGGGCCTTGCTACCTGTTGTTTTTGTTTGGTTCTTCTATGCGAAGGTGTGGATACCGGTGAGGGTTCCCTTTTCCTTACAACTCTTTTAAATGTTGTTGGCATGTCACTTTCCGAAGAAGTTGCTATCGGTGAAAGGTGAGTTTCTGGTTGTTGTGCTTGTAACTCATCTTCAGTGATACCGGTTTGTTTCAGTACATCTTCTTTGATAGCCTTAGCCTACCTTGAACCTCTCCTCACTGTTGCTTCTACTTTCTTCACTCTCTTCTTGGATTCAATTTGATTTTCAATGGTTTCAGCACTGCCAAATACCTCTTCCTTAGGTTCATTGGGTGCTTCCAGAAGGGCTTTTGCATATGTTTCAATGATGTGATCATCTGTCTCATAACCCATTTCAATTTCCCAAATTGTTCTTGGGATGACTGCCTCCATCCAGATCTCATCCTTCTTAATCACAAAACATATGTCATCTTTATATTTATCTACAATTGTTTGTTAATTTCTTACTCTAGTGTTCATCCGGGCTTTCAATGCTTGAAAGTATTCATTAATATTCTTTTCTTTGTTTTCACCCATGTTACTCAATAAATCAAATAACTGTTTGCCTATCGGTATGTCAAATCGAAGGTTCTTATTACCTATATCGGGCACCTGTTTGGTTATATGTAGCATTAAGCAAACAAGTAAGTTGCCAAATCTAAATGTCCCTTTCTTATCCTTCTTGATCTTTCCCAGATTGTCAATCAATTCATCCTTCAACCATTCACACACAACAATTTTCACATTATCCTTAATCATGTCATGAGCACTCTTTATGCATAAGCTGGAAACTAAATTTATTTTGTTTGCATGTGTTGTTTTGTAGCCTAGAATCATGCTAATGAATCTCACATTTATGTCAGTTACATCATTCGCCCTTAAAGATCTTTTGTCGGATGTTGCACCTGTTAGGTTCATTACTAGGTCATTTGAGACCTTCTTTGTCTTGTCAGGTCTGTTACCGGTGGAGGGTAATCCTGTTACAGCTTTTACAGCTTCCTTAGTAAATTTGTGAATTGAATCCAGCCAGAAAAATTCACCATGAACCCTACTCAACACTATCCTTATCACTTCCTTAGGGAATTCCGGAATGCAAAGAATTTCTGTGAATCCTAGGGTTTCAATTATTTTGTGTTCAGGTTTCACATTACCAGAATCATCACAAATAACAGTCTTGTACATGTTCTTAATTTCCTCATCTCCTAATTCTTCTATATGGCAATGAATATACATCCTAGGGTCTTCTGCAAAAACTACTCCTTTGGGGATTTGAGAAAAAGCACCAACATTATCATCCTTCTTTGCAATTTCGGGAACTAACTGAAAAACGGGCCTAGGGTGCTTGATTACCTCCACTACAGTAGGGTTTGCTATGAATTCAGGTATAGAAGAGGATGTCATGATTATAAATACCTTTTTCTGCCTTTGGAAAGATTGATTGTGGAATTGCTTTGCTTCTTTGCTCGAAATGCCTTAGCTCTGGAAATTCTGCGCTCTTCGAATGTTTGAATGCTCAGTGAAGTAAAATGGAGCCAAAAACACTAATTTATAATGTCAATCTGCCAACTACCACATTTAATGCTTGTCGGTTAAGTACTCACTTAACATATCTACCGGTATAGAAGTAATTTTAACTTCTTACCATCAACCGAGGGAATAATAGCATATTTCTCATTTGTTTGCCAAACCCTCGAGGAAATTTTCTTCAATTGGATGAAGAGTCTCTTTCCGGTGGAGTGTTACTTTCTTCTACCGGTGGAGTGTTACTATGTTCTGCTAGTGGAGGAGTATTCCTATCAACATTTATATCTGATTTCTCGATCCATTGTTTTGAGAATTCCTGCTTTACTTCTTCAACCTTTTCTTTTCCTTTCAAACTAGGACCTTTGTTGTTTACCGGTGAGGACTTGCTTCTACAAAATTTAGCAATATGCTCAATTTTGTTACATGCATAACAAGTCACATTACTTTTCTGAATAGCCTTCCCATAACCTATGCCAGTTTGTGTTCTGCATTGATTGGATAAATGTCTAAATCTTCCACAAATATAACATCTCACATTCATTCTGCAATTTTCAGAATTATGACCAACTTTGTTGCATTTTGAACATTGACCGGTGGGTGTATTGGTATTCTGATAATTTCTAGATCTACATTGATTTGCTCTATGACCATACTTGTTACAGTTAAAGCATTTGCCATTAAATTTATAAGCAGTAGGTTGTCTTACCGGTTTGCTATGATCTTGTGTATTTGCAGTACCGGAGCTTTCACCAATTTCAAAGCCAAGACCATTAGTATCACCATTAGGTTTCTGATTCTTCAACAAGTCACCAAGTTCTTCTGAGCTTTTCTTGAATTTTTCTTTATGTTGATTTGCAGCAACCAGTTCTCCTTCCAAGATACCTTTTTGTCTCATGAGTTCATTTGAGTCATTTTGTGCATGCATTAGATCTGTCTTCAACATATCATTTTCATAACTAAGTCTTGTGTTTTCATTTGCAGCATCATTCAGTCTTCTAGTCAAGTCTTCTTCATTTTTCTTTCTATCTTCAATTTCTTTACAAAATCTCATAGTCATATCTTGCATCTCATTCTTTGTTGACATGTTTTCTTGTTTCAGCTTATTCAGCGGATCACTAAGAGGTTCCTTTTCATCATTCTCATTTTGCATCTTTTCACAAAATTCTCTTCTCTTGTTTCTTGAAATAGTAAGATTTTCTTGAAGTGCTTGAATGATATCCTGAGCAGCCTTTAGATCATCTTCAAGTTTGATATTTTTCAATTTTTCTGCATCATTGTCTGAGAGAGCTCCTTCTAGTTGTTTCATCAAGTTTTCCATCTCTACCGGTGTCAAGATCTTCCTCAAGTTGTTAGGCTTCTGAAAAATAGAGTACCAAGCTCTGATACCAATTGTTAGGATTCCCACAGATACTGAGAGGGGGGGGTGAATCAGTATCTAACCGGTAATAAGATTTTCTTAACTTAAAACATGTAGAGCATATTAATATTGTGTACCGGTAAACATAAAGTAATGCAATATACAGAGATAAAAACAACCACATAAAAACCACACCATAACACAAGATTTTAACGAGGAAACCCGGTGTGGGAAAAACCTCGGTGGGATTTGTGACCCACAATATTCACTTACTGGCCAATAAGAGAATATCACTGCTACAAGAGGGGCCTGCACATGCAGGAAGGCCAAGTGCCTAGAGCTCACTGCTCAATTACAAAATGGGAAGTCTCACTGACTTACAAAATGGATTATATAAATCCAATGTCTTGTACGGCTTCAAAATAGCATCTACTATGCCAGATCCAGTACCGGTTTATAGCTTTGCTTCTTACATAAACCCTTAACCTATAATTCGCATAATAGGTCTGCCTTATTTCGCCTGTATATTTCCTTCCATCTATTACAAAATGTTCTACAATGATCTCTCTTATATAAGAGTCATTTTACAACTTGCCAAGTCAACTTACAATGATTTTACAATAATAACAAAATTCCTATCGGCTTTTGTGTCGATATGCTTCCTTTCACTGTCGGTGTCGGTGGTCTGTGTGTCGGTGTAGAATCTAACTTTGCTGGTGCCGGTGGATTGCCTTGCCGGTGTCATAGGATTGTAAGGTTGCCATCAATGACAAAACCTTCAATCACCTACAATGTCTCATTGGAGTGTGCATTTGCCAACATTTGATTGGATATACAAACTCTAATTGGGTTGGCAATTTTGATGTATATAAGTCCACATCTATTTATATCTTTGGCCTTAATTTTATTCCCATTTTATTAGCAAAGAAAGAAGCAACGTGTCATTGCTCTCTCATTGATTGAGGTTGAGTATTGAGGGGTTGTTAATAACACCACCGACACCATTTAACTTCAAAATATATCACTAAGAATAGCATCACTTTTTAGAAGCCATTAGTTATCTACTATAATAACCAAAGTACCATTTAGATCTCAAAGAATTCAATCCATCATCAATAAACCAAACACATCGACATCCACATGTACTTTCTATAAGAGTTGATTTGGGAGTAGATAATTAATTTGTACTATCATCTCATAGTAGTACAATGTAGATATTTTTACCAAACCCTTCGCTAAGAACAAGTATCTCTACCTATGTGATCGCTTGGGGTGTGGGATATCATTCCTTCAAGGGGGCTAACTTAGCTCTTCTTGTTTCATCCTCTCATGGGGGTAACTTTTTACCACTTGATCCTTTCTTTTTTTTTTAGGGGATTTTATTGTACATGGATACCTCATCAAGCCTTGTACTCAAGATCCATCTTTTGCACCTTTTCCCTTCCCCCTAAGTTGTACTTAAGTGGAGGTGTTAGTATGAGCAAGGAGCATTTCCTAGCTAGTTCTCTACTTAGGATCTTTCCAGAATAAGAAGTTTAATTAGGGAATTTTTATATAATATACCACATTGATTATGTCTTTAGTCTCTTGGGTGATATATTCTATATATACTCACTTATAGCTCACATTGTAATCACTCAATTTTGTACGCTTTGTATTCCTATTAACTACAATATAGTTTATTTTATCAATCATAATTTCCTACTTATGCTTTCCTTCATTCATTTGCATTCTAGGTGGCTTCAAAGTCAAAAACTTTCAAAGATTGGTCATGTTCTTTATTGTGTTACTTTACCATCAACACTTTATAGAATTCAATATGTGTTATATATTTCTTTGTTGACAAAGTATATTTATGATCCTCTACATATGATTTATTAGAAGCTACCTAAGGTGGATTATGTAGGGGAGTCACACATGGATCTTAATAGGATCTTGGATTGCACGAAGCTCAAAATCCACAATAGGACAATTACACAATTGAAGGTTCTATGGGAGGTTTGGTGAGATATGATGCTACTTGCAAAGATGAGACATCTTTCACAAGGAGTGTCCTCATCTTATTGTGATAGTGTTCATTGTTTATTCATTTCATTGTTATGTAGGGGAGTCACATGGATCTTAATAGGATCTTGGATTGCACGAAGCTCAAAATCCACAATAGGACAATTACATAATTGAAGGTTCTATGGGAGGTTTGGTGAGATATGGTACTACTTGCAAAGATGAGACATCTTTCACAAGGAGTATCCTCGTCTTATTGTGATAGTGTGCACTATGTTATGATAGGGAGGATGTAGCCCTCGAATATTTTGGAATGTTTTCCATAATGTGTTAGTGTTGTGTTTTCATATTTTTTTATTGATTTTATTAATTAATATTGTGGAATAATGGTGTGATCACTTTCTAATATTGTGCTATGAGTATGCAATATAGGAATTGCATGGATACTCTATAAGTTTATTATAACTTTTGTTCATGAGAGAATACATTGAGGTGTGTGAGTACTTCTAGAGGTTGGGTTTTTCTCTATGATTTCTCAAGGTACATCTTGTGTCACCTTGAATGTATGTTTGTCTATTATTTTGTATTGTGCATTTGAATACATGTTTGCTTATTTTTCTCTCATAGAGTTACATGGAAATTATTTATTATGGCTAAAAATTTCTTGCTATAAGGTTTACAACCCATGGATAAAGACTCGAGGATTAGAACTTTGATATTTTGACTCAAAGCTCAATGTTCAAAGTTTCGAGTCCAAAGCTCATAGCTCAATATTTATCATTCTACTTTTAAGGTTTAGGATTTAGCATTTAGTATCCATCTTTGGGGTTTAACATTAATTATATAGTGTTTAGGTCTCATTGTTTTAAAATTCCATTTCAATGTTCATGTCTCACAATCAAGGCATTCAAGGTTTAATGTCAATGTTCATGGTCCATATTCAAGGTTCAAATTTCAGCATAAGGTATTCAACATTCAATGTTTACCATTAGTATTTAGTGGCATGTGTTCAGAGCTCTTCATTCAATATTTAGATTTAGTTTTATGTGTACAAGTTCAAATGCAAAGGTTCATTGTTTAAGTTTCAATAACATAGGCCTAGGGCTCAACATCTACAGTTTATGGTTTAGAATTCAAGGTTCAAGGTTTATTTTTACAAGTGTTTATTGTTCAAGGTTCAAGAATGGGTTCAAGGATTGAGGGTTAGAGGTTTAGGTTTATGGGTTTAAGCTCAATTGTCATCATTATGAATTCAAAGGCTTATGTTAAAGTTATGGATTTCAAGGTCAAAGTTCTAGGTTTAGGATTGAAGCTTAAGGTTTATAGTTCAAGGAATTGGGTCCTAGGTTCTTAGTCCAATGTTTAAGAGTTCATGGTTCAATATTTAAGGTTCAAGGTTTATAGTTGTAGATGTTTGCTACCAATTTTAGCATTCAACATTTATGATATTGGTTTCAGTTTTAAGGCTTAGAATTCATCTTTGGTATTTTCAGTTCAAGGTTCACAAACCAATATTAGGGCTTAAGGTTTAGGGCTTTAGCCTTCAGCTCAAGACTTGAGGATTGAGACCAATCCTAAGGTTCAAGGCTTATGTTCAAGATCTAGGGTTCAAGACTTTGGTTAATACTTATCATTCAACATTTAAGGCTAAACATTCAACATTTAGTATCCAACGTCAACACTCAAGGTTCAACATTGACAATTCAATGTTTAGTGTTGAATAGCCAACTTTCAAGGTTTAATGTTAACAAGGGTCCAAAGTTCAAGATTAATAAGGGTTCAACATTCAATGTTTAGCATTTAGATCTATTTGTTTGTATTCAAGGTTTATCATTTAACATTTAGATATATCGATTTGTGTTTAATGTTGCTTGTTTAACATTCAAATTCAATTGTTTGTTTGCGTAAAGGGTTCAATGCTAAGGTTTGGATTTTAAGATCAATGTTTCTAGGTTTAGTATTTAAGGATATAGCTTTAGATTTCAAGGTTGAGAGTTCTAAGTTCTTGGTCCAATGTGTTCATCTCTCACTATTTAGTGCAACTATCATAAGTGAAATCCCAACTAATAAATACACATTCTCAAAATGTTTAAACCACTAACTTTGGAAAGTGATCAATAGTTGCAAATAAAATATTTAAACATTTGAGAATTGTGTATTTATTAGTTGGGATTTTACTTATGATAGTAGCACTAAATAGTAAAAGATGAACACCAGACACTAGAGCAAGAACTTAGAACTCTCAACCTTGAAATCTAAAGCTATATCCTTAAATACTAAACCTAGAAACATTGGAAAGTCGTTAATCTCCACACAAAAATGTCGTTGGTACGAAAACTAGAATCTGAAAAACACCACGGATTTTTATGCGACTTTCACCATTGCAATCCTCATAATCCGCCTTCACAATACTATTAAAACCCAAAAAAATCGACGAAAAACCAACGTGTTATAAGGATTCAAATTTTTCAGGTGCACCATTTTGAGTGGAGATTAGCCACTAGCCTTTCCAAAAAGTACACACTATTTAATATTTTTATAACATATTCCAACACTATTTAGACCCGAGATGTGTGGTATGCACACTCAAAAAGCATTTATATAACTATATTGTAAATAAAATTTCATCCAACTAAACCATTAGGAAGTCCATATGAGTAAAATGCTCAGCCATCTTGCATTCCAAGAGGGTTTGGGTTTTCTTTTCTTTTCTTTTTTCTTTGGCAGGTTAAAATATTAAGGCCACAAACTAAACAATTAAAGAGGGCTTACTAGTATAAACTTTACAAATGCAGTTAATAATTTCACATACAAAAGGGCTTCCGTACACAATTTTCAGCCAACATTTACACATACAAAGAGAGTTTTTGCACACCTTTTATAACGAACTTTCAACTATAAATACACCTACCAAAAGAGTCTGAAACGCAACAAAATTTCAACCATTGATATAAGCTTTAAAATTCTTTCGCCCACTATCTAGGGCATGTTTTAGCTACATTCACAAGGAAAATAACTACATATATTATCCCAACCCCAAATCACTACTTCATTGCACACATATAGCAATCAGAATAAAACGAAGAAATGAAGGAATCTAGAATCGGCCATGGAGCTTTCCTGGCCACGGCACTTTCCAAATAAGTGCACATATAAATAAATACCAGCAACAACGCAAGCTCTATGTGCAGAAGTACCTTCCCACTGTCAAACTTCTTCCCACTGTCAATTTCTGCTTTCGCCCAAATGCCCATATGAATGAACCTACAATTTTCTTCCAAGATGCCACAAACCGTGGGTAATTAACAACCCACACAAAACCCTGTCAAATCCTTTTCATCTCTTCCAAATCTGTTTTTTTTACTTTCTTCCAACAAATCTCGTCTTCATAAATGTCTCATACCTCCTGAATTATTTTTGACGTGTCTTATTTATTCACCTACCGTGTTCTTCCCTTCTTCCATGCAGCAATAGCCCAAAAATAAAATCTCATTTCTCGACCTTAAGATAAGTGGGGGAAAGGACCCAATAGTTGTGCACCCTAACTTTGCGCTTCTCAAAATCCTACTTGGAAATTTCAAATCACTCCGATTTTTTTACAGCAGCTTACTTGGCAAGTCCCCTGCTTATAACTAAGGTTTCAGGGCCACGTCATCAAACATGATGCCACATCAGCATGCTTTTTGCCAAGGTGTCCAAAACAGCCCCAAAAAAAAGTGAGACCAATAGGTGTGCAAAAGAGACCCCAACAGTTGTGCAGCTGATATGGCATCACCTGATTGATTACTTTTTACAATATTAGTACATTTCCTAACAAATATTGGTACATTTCCTAACAACTGTTGGTACATTTCCTAACAAAAATTGATATTTTTTGTTTCAAACAATAGGTTTTATTTGTTCAATTTTTGGAACAAAAGGTATCAACAACCCTCACAACAATTGGTACATGCTCAACTACTGGTGCTCTTCCCCTATATATTAATCAAAGCAATACTATATACCTGAGTAAAGCCTCGTACGTTCAGCTGACACATCTGTAGCTAAAGAAAAATATAATGATAAGTACCTCTAATCATTATTTGTAAATAATATATTCGCAGGCAGGGTCATGATTTAGGAAGGCATGAAATCTCCTAAGTAGTAAATATACAGTTTGCATAGAAACATGACGCAATCCAACAGATGAAGCACTCGTAAATACCGTAGAAAGGATCATTTCTAAAACTACTAATTGAAAACATGTGTAACACCAGATAGTATCATCCCGCTGAAAGAACATCAATGAATCCATCTATCAATAGAATCCACACAAATGTAAATCACAAATTTCTCAATATAACTCAATATATTCTAATTCATTATTGCGCCTCACCTTCACTTACTTTTCTGAGTGGTTATATCAATATCAAACACATGTTCCCAAGTATAGCTTAGCATATAGAACACCAATCAGAGTCTAGTTCAACACAACATGGTAACAACAAGATCCGAAATTACATGCTCGTGAAGATCCTCCATATGCTTTTATTACTTATTATTTTGTTCCCCAAGCCCCTGAAGAAACCACTACAATTAAAGCAAAAGATGAAAGGATAATATAAAATGTTCCGGCTAATCACCAGAAATTAATAACACCATTTACAATCAAATTTTCATGATGCCCAAATCTCATACATAGAACATAAATCAGGCACAACGTCAGACTTCAAGGATATTCTATACAACTCTCTAAGCTTCCCTATATCTGTAACTCTCACCATACTTTGCACCTCCCCACGTGAATTTTTTTTAGTACACTTTTTTGATCTAGATTGAACAGAAGAAACCCTACTGGAATGTTTGCTTGCACTATTTGCGGCTGCCAGCATTGTCTTCAGCAGACTCTGCAATTGCTGGGAAAAGTTTTCAATAATTCTGCCATATCCAACAGATTTTGCTCCAAGGAAATTTTTAGTTCCAGCATCAAATGCATTTTTTCCTTCCAATAGGGAAGATAATGCTGATTCCAGCATCTGCCACAGCACAAATCTTTTAGTCAAGGCACTGCAACAAGTATCATCTTCCTTTCAAATACTAAAATTTAAGTCCATCTTTAAGAAGACACTGTAGCTAACAACCATCTTTGTGATTGTAATTGCTAAAAGATATCCCCATCTTAGTTAGAAAACTAAATTTAAGTTAAGGGTTTAAATGAAATTGACTTTTATAAGAATCCAAGAGCTGAGAAAACAACCATAAAAAATGACAGCTACCATCCAAGAAATGCAGAACAATCTGAAGAATACACATGCTACCTCAGGATTACTAAGTGAAAACCATCAGACCAAAAATTAATGACCATAAATGCCCTCAAGGTTCAAACAGAAATATTATAACTCTAATAGTAAACCAGAAATCAGGAGAAACGGGGAAAATCCATAAAATAAAAGTAACCTTGGCATTGATGTAGCCAATACTGGAACACTGGAGGTAATCACTTGTATAACTTGTGAGCAACAGAAAGATGTGTCTAACTTGTAGCAAGTAATAAATGGAAATTTTAAGAAAAAATGTTCAGACAAATCTTACCATATTTGAGTGGTAGTATGTTGACTGTGCAAGAAACAACTCTGACCTCTCCATCAGAATTTGTAAAAACATGTCAGGATGTGTCTCTGCACAGTAATAGTCTTTAGCCTTCTGCCAATGTCGCTCTGCAAGAGAAGCATAGCGCTTTGCTTGTTGAAAATTAGCACTTTCACACTTTTCGGAAGCAGGTTCTTTGCAATCAAGGTTCAATGCTTTAAGACAGCAGTCCCTCTGGTATGAAGCAAGTTGAAAGTGTGCAAAAGCAGCTTCTTGTACTCGCAATGTGCCCATTGATTCATACAACACCAAAGCTTCTCTAATTGCATCATTGGCTGCAATCTCATGTTTTTTCTGAGGAGATCTCCATGTTTTCTCATTAGTCAGAACAGTGGACTCTGCTGGTGGTTTATTCCAGTTCATATTTCCAGGTAAATTTGCAGAGATATCTTCTCTTGCAAGAAGCATTCCAAGTCTCAAATATGTATGAGCATATTGTGTATTGACTTCATGCCATAATCTGTTTGTCATTGTATCTCCTTCTCGTTCGACAGCATTGAGTTCAAATTGTGCTGCACCATAAAACTTCAAAGCTTCTCCATACTGGAATTTCACATCATCTAGTGTCTGCCTATAAGCTTTCTGGAGGATGCCACACTGTTTATAGGAATCTATCTTAGCTGCCAAAGATTCTGCAAGTGCCCTTCTACCATGTCCCAGATTACAATTAATTAATACAATATTGGTAAAATCTTTAACTTCTCTAAACGCTTCTATAGCTGTTGCAAAAGCAGTTTCAGCACTTTTGAGATCTCTGTTTGCAAGCCTCCACCGTCCCAATTCATTGCACACCCAGCCTTTCTTCCTAGTAGCCAACTGAGAATCCTGTGTGTATGCACAATGGCCACAGAGAGCATCCCTGGCCGCATCATAACACTCAGCAGCAGCTGAAAGATTAGTCTCCAAATCTCCTTTAGGTCCTTTTAAAAAACTGAAAATGTCTCTAGGTTTGCCTATATATGTGTCAGTGTTTTTTGACTTCAAACTCTTAGAAACTGCTGTGAGTTGATGCAATGTTTTCTGAGTCCTTTCTACATCTTTAGTTTCTATCGATCCTCTGGTTCTTTCTTTCTCATTAGTCGACCCATAACAACCATCATCAGGCCCTTGAACAGCAATTCTGCTTTTCTTAGAATCACTCCTTTCAGAACTGCCGCCATTAGCACTGCCAGAAATACATTGATCAGAATCACTCTCTGAACTCTCTAAATTAGATGACAATGCATGCTTTGAGTTTGCTTTCTTGCTTTCCTTTCTGTTATGAGTCACTGACCATCCATCACTGCTACTGCTGCTTGCACTGTTTCCACTACTTACCCGATCACTCTGGCAGCTACAGTCTGTCAAACTACAAAAATTACAGTTGCGCTTTGACTGTGCTAACTTCTTCTTTAATCGTTTTACTTCTTTCATAACTTCTGAAGCCATTTTCAACTCGTCCCTTGAATCTTTCTCTTGACAATCATCTGGTAATTTTTCCCCCAGCAATCTCTGGTATTCCACATAGATGTCCCCAATAAGGATCCATGCCTGGCCCCAAAATAAACCTTTACAAGGAAATGGACCATAAGCAGTATTGTTTTCATTGTTTTTGTATACCTCTTGACCCCCATCACAGAGTGGATCAATTGTTTTACTTGTTTTGACCTGGTCTTGATTGGACAGTTCTGAACTGCTTTTCTTCCCAATTGATGCATGTTCAACTTCTTCTAAACTTGAAGGCATGGACCCATACAATGAGCAACCCATCTCTCCAACCTTAAGTGCCCGATGCAATTGCCCATCATCTTTGTATGCTTGTCCAAGAGAGAGATAAGACTCTCCTAGCAACAGAACAAGCTGCCAAAGCTTTCGGTCTATTCGAGATCCTGCTAGCCATTCTCGTAAGTCACAAACTTCAATGCAGTCAATATCACCACAAACACATATAGGAAGTTGTTGCACATGTGGAGATCTACCCGATCCATTATAATCTTCAGTTACCTTCAATTCAGTGCCTTGAAGTTGCCGCTGCCACCTGAGAGACTTTATGGCTTGTGAAACATGATGCACAGCAGCTAGTTTTGCAGATATAGGATCAGTAACAGTCTCATACAGCTGTGGAGAAGCTTCTCCAATTTGGCATACAGTTAAATTGTCTTCATTATTAGAAAATGGTGTAATTGTGACACTTCTTCCTAGAGGCTCTAAATCTCTGATTTCCGTTGCATTAAAATCACTTCCAGCTTCCAAGCTGATATTAGGCTCTGAAGCCTGTGAAAATGTCTCATGAACATTTTCAGAAGCATTATAAGATGAATTAAAAGCTAGCATTCCAGCTTCCCTCATGTTTGCAGATGAATGTTCCTGGATAATTGGCTCAGATGATGCTGATGATAGTTCCAGGGATGACATCTTTTCAACATCAACTACAGATGATTTGGACTCCAAAAGGAAAATATCCATTGTTGAGCCCAACTCTTCATAGCACTTCAATATGAGTCTGGCTACCTGTTCATGAGCACATGCACGTACCATCTGCACTCACAAAATAACTGTGTGCTTTAAAAAACTCAATTCTCCTGAAATGTGGTCACTACTTTTATTTAGAGGACAATTCCATTTCATACTCAACACTTAAAATGAACAAATGTTTAGAATTCTCAAGCACAAGGAGACCTTCAAATGTACATACCAAATGCTCCTGCTCATTCAAAAACTCCAGACACTTTTTGAAAAGCTTAGCACATCTAGATCTGTCATTTGGGACCTGTGACAAAAAGAAAATCATTAGCAGAACAGCAAGAATGTGCCAATCTCTAAGCATGATACATATTTCACAAAAATAACTAGAAAAGCCCCTTGAAAATTGTGGAAAATGACACAGCTAGCAGTGAAACATAAAAAGATGCTTCTAATACCTCTGAAAGAGACAACCTATGAGCCACCCGATACAAAAGAATCCCCAGTGGTAGTGAGTAGTCCCTAATTCCTCTATTCTTGGAAGAAGGAAGTGAACTACAGCTTTTTCCATCTTTATCAGATGAACAACTCTTAGATAGCACAGAAAGATCGAAGAGTTGTATCAAATCCTCTCCAGCATTCTTATAGAGCTGTAAGATCAGAGGCAACATTAAAATTATTGTTACTACTAAAATATGGATTTAAAAATATAATATGTTCTCCAGACACAAGTACCATTAGGTTCCAGAATCTCAGTCAAACATATTCAAACATGAAAAAAATGCATGTTACATTCTTCTAATACCTAATCAAATTTTAAAAAATAAACCTACCCAGTACGATCCAGGATCCTGTTTGCAGTTATCTTGCAAAAATTTCAAAACAGAAAGACCATTTTGCTGGACAACTTGAGGATGAAATATGGCAGTTCCATCTTCTGCAATACCTTTCAATAAAAAAATATCATCTGTCTTCAGAAGCTCATAGCCTTGAACTACACCATTGTGATGATAACAAATAGCCAGCTCAGGTACACTTGCCATTACATTATCAAGCCAGGCATCAAGCCACATCAAAGGAGTCACCTGTGAACCTCCCAAGTTAGTCAATTCAATCCTTGCAATTCTAAAAAGGCTAGTCAATCCAATGCTTACATTTTTTTTCAAAAGCACGGGAAAATCAATCAGATATGGCATGTGTTCATAAAAGCAGGATTCACAATCATGCATATTGCTGAAAGTACCCTCCTACCTGTCGCTCCACCTCCCATAGATGCAAGCTCACGGCAACATGCTTTTCATTGCTGAATACCAGAAGGTCACTTCCTAGAAGCATCCGCAAGTTGTGAAATTGCCAAAATAAGACTCTCAGAAAACCTTCCTTGCTAAGTCGCCGATGTTTTTCTGAGTCCTGAACATAGTTAGGACAGCATTGCTTCTCACCAAAATGCCTTGCTTTCTTGAGAGAATCAAGTCTACTCTTCTGTCTGCATCCATGCGTACCACCCCAAGGAATACTGTCTCTATTTGACTGTGAAGATCCTTGGGCATGCAGATGAAAATCTTCTGTAGCAGTATCTGGCTCATCATCATTTACAAAATGCCATGATGAATGTGACTGTGGATTGACACAAGAAGATAAGCAATCCCCTTCCATAAACCCTGTATCAAACTGCCCTGGAAAAATAGTAGAATTAGCTGCATCATTTGGAACTGTAGATTTTGCCGATGGAGGGCAATCACAAGCTTCTGCCCGCACTGAGTGCATAGCAAAGTTTAAAAAAAGAGATTGGTCTACACCCTTTGATTGATTCTTCTTTCTTCTCACAAGCTTTTCTCCCTCTTCTACATCTGGTCTGCATGCTCAATAGAAACGGATACAAGAACTTAAGAATTATAAAAAACCATCTAAACATTACTAACTGCAAGTGTCTCAGTGAATAAAACAATACCCGGTATTAAGTATAAGAGTTTGCCCAACACGATGAACTGCAACAGATAATCGAGCTTTGGAATACGGTATTTTAAAAATCTGCTTCAATATGTCAACAGGGGCCACAACATCTATCTCATCCCCATAAGCTGCTAGACCGCTAACTGCAAGGGCCTCACACTTCCTTGCAAGGGGCTGGTTAAAAGGGTCGCCACTGCAAGCATTGTATAAACCATGTAGATCTGCTAAATAACAATAACCTTTGATCACACAACAAATCCTACAAAAATCATACAAGGCTAAAAACTTCCAATAGAGTAGTATACAGTGCAATTCAGTTCATGTTTATAGAGCAATAAATATTGAAAGTTCTCCAAAACAAGAGTAACAATCGAATGCAAAGTAGGATAATAGTAGCGCTAGAGTGAATATGCTGTATGATCTTGTGCATGAATCTTAATGGTCTAGAGGTCCAAAGATAACGCTATTGTCATATGCATATGCATAGATATTAGAAACATTAATGCCCACATACCCAGAGGGCCAGAAGATAACTTGAACACTACCTTGTATCAATGCTATAATGGACTCTATGGTCAGAAATGAGATCTCTTGTGGATGGTTTCTCAGATTATACAGATCCAACTTGCATAAGATCAACTAAAGACTACCTTCACCACCATGTAAGGCACCTATTGCTACTTACACACAATTTGTCATAACACATTCATAAGTTAAATCCTATGTAAACAACCTTGGGAATCCAAGTTCTAAAAGGACCATCTTCACAACCTAAGCATAATTCTTCAGATGTCTACACAAATACACATTCAGAGTTGACCCTAAAAAGAACTTTGGAGTTGCATCCAAAAAAATCAGAGTTCAGTCTCTAGGCAAGGGATTAATCTAGATCCCTCGATAATCAAAACACTATTGACATGCCACAACGAACAATAATTCCCCGGATATGATCATTTCTAGGAAAGCTTGGGGCAATTAATGGATTTGTCCCTGAATTTGCCCATTGTATTCATACGCTCGCCTCCCTCCTTAAGAAGGGAGCAAACCTTGCATGGAATAACAATGCAAAAGACTGTTTGATTCAATGAAGAAGTCCTTACTCAAATCTCCTATCCTGTGACCATCCTCCTCTAAACATCCTCTAAATTTATACATATCTACACCACCTCTATCAGCACCACACAACAAGATGATACTGGAAAAGAAGATGGCATGTCTTACATTACTGGTAAATTAATTCCCACTGAGAACGCTATAGCGAAGCAGTAAGTGATTGCCTAACCAAATACTTGGCCACCGAAAAGCTTAGAGATTACACTTGATCATCAATTATTTTGAAAGGCCTTTCTCTTAAAGGTAGAATTAGTAAATAGATGTCTCTTCTCATGGAATTTGAAGTAGAAGCCATTAAGCAAAAGGCCATCAACAGGCAAACTATAGTTGAAAATAATGAAGCCACAACCATTTCTGATTCTCTATAGCAACAAATTAAAGATTCCTTACCAGACAAGCAACCATTCTTATAGAAAGACAAATACAAGATACATTACCAGATGAAGATGTGTTTAATTCATATAAAACACTAATCAAGGTGTTTCACTTGAAGGATATTTTCATAGCCATACATCCGAACATGAAAGCCAAATTATCAAATACAACACATCCACAATAGAAAACATACAAGAAATCATTGTGTAACTACAGCAAGACACATGGACTTAAAATTTGAAGAAATCAAAGGCCAAACAGAGGTTGGAGCAAGATATATTACTATTTTGCCTTCATTTTAATGGAACCAATAATATGGTCAAATATCTGTAGACAATAAGATAAGGTCTCTAATGATATCAACCCCCAATTATGAAAAGGTAGAACATTTCTTAGTGGAAACAATACAAAAATAATATATATAGGATATCAAGCTGGATAAGATATCGGATATAAAGTTAGGGACAGTAATGCCAGGGAGATATAAGGCAGAAGAGGAGAGTTAAGACATGTTCTACAAGTAAAGCAATATGGATGAGAATAAACTGAATAAAAAAAATGGCAATAAGTGAAAAAGTAAAAAGCATGCAATGAGCGTATCAGAACTACAAAAATGAAAAGAGGTAAGGTGAAGAGATGTTTACCCAGGTTGACTTGTAGGTGCATTATCCTCTCCCTTGCTTTAAGCACTTGTGAAGAGGTGGTTGTAGGTGAAGTCAAGAAAAATAGAAGAAGCCCTAGTAGAACACAGCAAGGGAATCTCAGGACTTGGCATGCATTAGAGGTGAATCTTCTATTCTTGAATCTTCAAAGGTCCTTGAGTTGTAACCTCTCCTTGGTGAAGTACCCTTAGACCTCTAGCAAAACCCTAAGGGTGTATGTGTAAATATGTGTGTAAGTAAAGGAAATCATTTACTTCCTGCTTCTGGAAATGGCAATGGGAGGCCTCTCTATACTGGTCTAGCCAACTCTACTAGGTCCGACTCTAGACCTACACACCAAATTTCCAAAATAGCTAACATCACAGATCATGGTCAAGGATGTTAAAGAT
The DNA here is from genome assembly GCF_030272615.1 of Cryptomeria japonica. Classification (NCBI taxonomy): domain Eukaryota; kingdom Viridiplantae; phylum Streptophyta; class Pinopsida; order Cupressales; family Cupressaceae; genus Cryptomeria; species Cryptomeria japonica. The sequence continues at coordinate 526,604,137 of NC_081407.1, forward strand.
ATATTGTGAATTTCACTATCCCTGGCCTATGGTGTCATCTAGAAAGGAAAAAATCCTCATCACTGTCCATAAACAGTGGTGTTGGCCACAAAGAATTTTCCTTAAAAAGGCTTGTAAGTGGGGTCTAACGAGTCCAATGAGGATATCTATGTGATAGAAGGACAAAAGCAATGACATGGGAGGCTATCAAAGGACAAAATATCAAGTTTTAATGGCAAAAGGGAGGGTTCTAAATTAAAGGCAACTAAATAAAGATGATGACCTGCAACACCTCTCAACAAGCACTTAAGTCAGACAACCCTAATTCCAAATTTGGGATGATCATGTACCCACAAGCATTGAGGAAACATAAGGTTAGTAAGCTCACTTTCAAGAGAGCATGTGACCTCACAAGGCTCATCACTCACCATGCAATAAGAAGTTATGGTGCTTAAATCAAAAGTAAATGGAAATAACCAAATTGAATGAAATGAAATGATGGAATCAGCATACCTTGACTCAACCTTTTTGCTACAGAGTATGCATGCATATGTTCAAGTTGCTCATGGCAAAGGAAAATAGGGGCGATGATACCCTAATGATGCAAATACACATGGACAAATGCAATGATAACATACATAGATGGTTTTGAGTGTGTAACGTTCTCATTTTTATGCCTTCCTGTTTTGCGAGCATTGGCTCACTTTTGGCAGTTTTCTTGGCATTTGGTGATGGTTGGAATTCAGTTGGTGCTCTATAGTTGGTGACCACGCTTTTTGTAGTGTTCTGTGTTTTTTGGGTTTGTTCTCCTCAATCCTTGGAGAAAACTGCTAATTGTAGTAAGTGCTCATTTTGGTACTGGCCTTTCTAGGTTTTTCTGGGTCTAGTCTCCTCAGTCCTTGGAGAACCCTACTATTTATAATCAATGCTCCACTTCCATTACGTTTCAACATTCAACATCAGTTATGTTTCAACATGATCCACTTCCGTTCCGATGTCTTGGTGAGTTTTCTATAAGGTGGTTGATAATATTATCTGCACTTGAGTAATAAAGTGACATTTTACTATTCACTTTAGTGTTTAAATATTAAAAGGTGTTTCTTCGTTCCCCAAGTTGGATGCCTAGAAGATTTTGGGCATTTAAGTTATTTTAAAACGTTGCAGGGGCTTTTTTGAGGGAAAATAGAATATTTAAATTTTTAAATGCCCTAATTCCCTTCAAACTCTATAAATTGGAGTTTTGGCTCTCATTTCTCTCATTCAAAATTTGCACGCTCAAGGAGATGCTCTCGGACTGAACAGAGGAATTCTTCCAAGAGATTTTGACGACAAAATCCCTCTTCAATCTTACTAGTTTCAGTGGTGAGAAACCCACCCTAGCTGGTCTGGTATTTTCACTTAGGAAATACATTGATTTTCAAAGAGCTTTGGTGATTCGGGGTTTCAAAAAAGATGAGGATTAATATGGTGTTTTCACTCTAGATTTTGTGGATTTGTTTCTACTACAACTGTAGAGATTCTTGGGTGATTGTGGCGTGAGTTTTTGTTGGAGTTAACTGGGCTGACTTTGGGTGCATGAGAAGAGGTCAACCCCCATTGTTCATTTTTCCACGACACCTTCCTGGGTTTGATCAGTCTTGCCTAGGCAGCCACTTTGGAGCAGGTTTGAAGTTTTTTTCTTGCGGGTTTAATTTTATTTGAATCGTCCCCCATTGGCTGGCCGATCTGTACCTTGGTCATGGCATGACACCTAGCGGGCAAGTGATTGGGATACGTGAAAGAGTTTAACACTTGTGATTGACATCTGGCCTCTGACAAGTAATTGCAGTTGTTTGGGTCTGAGATTTCAGGGTTTATAAAGCTGCTGCAGTACTTTAGTGCGTCACCCTGTTCCAGCACTAAGAGACAGCTGACTGTGCAAGTGCATTTTCTGAGTGTTGGAAACTAGTTTTTAATTTCTATTATACCTGAGGGTGCTTAAAAGAGCTTAGAGGAGGTTCAAAGGCATGTGCAGGGTGTTCATTATCTGCTGTCACCGAACAATAGTTCACTGTCAGTTTTTCCCCACTTGCATCAGTATGGTATGCCCATTCATGGCATGTTATATCAATATTTATTTCATATGAACAATTGTATTGTGATAACTCAGAAATATGAAGCTCTAAATGTGCATATTTATTGGCAATCAATGGGAATTAAATGATTTCTTGGAAAGTCAATATAGTATGCATTCCATTAGTAATAATCTCTTTACAGCAGCGGTATAACAGCAATACTTTCTTTTGCATACTCGCATGGTGAAATGGAACTTTATTGGAATGCATTGATGCCACAAAAAACTGAACTGGCAGATGAGACTCCATGCAAGCTATAACAGTCCTTATGATAGCAAATTAACTTTTGCATGTGATGGATTAATGAACAATTTCAAAATAAAAAAATCAGGGGGTATTCTTACATAGTGCACCAATATGTGAGTAAAAGCAATAGCTCTCGAGAGGTTGGTACCCCATGGTAGGACAATTCCATCTAGCTAAGTTAGGTCCAGAGGCCCAAAAAGAAAGCAAGAGGAGATCTAGAGAGCCAAAATGAAAATGTTAGTTAGAAAATGATGGTCAACTATATGCATAATCAAAATGTATTTTTGTTTTGAGGTTATCAGGAACAAGATTTAATCAGAGATTCAGAATTGAAGATATACAAGATAAACAAACTGCAGTAGTATACAAATGTACACTTTGACCCAAAATTTTGTCGCTAGATCAAAGACTGACCTATTGCTATAACCTTTATCATCCTAATACAAATATGCAGGACATGATCCTCTAAGGGCAAAACTGCCACGGCTTGCTTCAAATTTTTTCCCTACGTATAATACTGGATCATGCAATGCATATAACAAACTTCCTACACTACTAGTGAATGATTTTATTCATTTTAATGGTGCATGGAGAGAAAATACTTCCAGGAATTATACCTCATACTCAGGTACAGAGTCACATCCAAACAAAATACTCAACACGTAGAAATGGCAAAAGAGATGACATTAGGAACCAAACATGCTTAATAATCCCCCTCTCAAACTTCCTGAAAATCACATGCAATAAGAAAAAGACCATTACAAATGACAATCTGCAATGCATTAAAATGCTGACACTTATTGAATCCTTATTTCATTCACACCAACAGATGTGAGAAAAATCCTATGCTAAGAAAAACCTGCCACACTTCATCGCTTGGAAGTCTTCCTAGAGATTCACAACTAGCCAAAGAGTCATTTAATTACAAATCTCTACTACAGGATAGCTACCTGTTTGTGATTTGCAAGATAAGTTGCTTTAATAGCACACCCAAACATGCAGGGGATTGAAATATTAGATCTTGCTCAACGTTGAAATCATATGGAAATGAAAAAATGGCTCCTTTATTCTGGAAAACGAATTGGCATATATAGCACTTTGTTTGGTCATTGAATCCCTTAAAAATTCACTGAGAATAGGGTGCCATCAATGCTACGTGTTAAACAACCTTAAATCTTGTGAAATCCATTGAAATGGCTGCCTAAACTTGTGCAAAAACCATACACATCAAAAGCACAACCACCTTATTAATGATAGTATAGTTTACCTCATCCTCCATCGCTGAAAGTACATTTGAATTCACACCCTTCAGATTAAAGCAAGAAAAACCCTATGGACTAGTCATGGCATCAAATCTAGTCATTAACGGCGAGCTAGGTGGTGCAGTAGGGAGGTATGTGGGAATGAATATTGCAAAACACGAGAGTTTTGGGAATCGTGGATCAAACACACAAAGGAATTTATCCCACAAGGAAAGAAAGTAAAAGATAGGCCTAAACTCACAAACCCAGAAGGAAATGTTGAGGTTAGGAAATCACCTGGGGATACTTTATAACTCATGCCACTTTAAAGGTATTCTGACATCTTCAACTTCAATAAAGTGTATAGAAGGAAATGCCAAAAGTTTAGCATTGGGGATACGAAAGAAAAATAGTCGGGTAAGGGGTGGCAAAATTTCAGCTCTGAAAGGTCACTTAGTATAAGGATCAAGGATTCAGATATCGGATGAAAGGTATTCTAATATAAAAAAGTGTGAAACTCCAACAAAGGCAAGGGAAAAGGCGAGGGATGGGAAAATGTATGCCAAGAAAGAAAACTTTGAAATCTTGACAGAAAAAGAGGACAATATCAGGGAGCAATGAAAAGGTATGCCCAAATGAGAAACTCAAACTTCAACAAATTGCACACATTGGGAAAAATGACCAGAAGCATGATGTATTCCTGAGCATAGATATTATCCTTTTATATTTCTTCAGCATTCTTTTTCGCTTCAATATTATTCTTTAGAAGACATGAGTGTTCAACCAATGAGATATCAGCATTTTTATCAAAAAAAGAAAAGCTAGAATTTGGTTCTAATTTGGGTATAGATTCTGCCTTTTCCTTCAAAAAAATTATTCGTCAACACCGTTCTTCAACAATGCATCTATATTTTGTTCTTTGTCACTTCAGTCGTAACTTCCTGCAATAAGGTCATCAATTCCATAGTAGAATTTGAAAGATTATATTCATCTTCAAAATCCAGCCACCAACTGTTCTTCAACAATACATCAGGAATATTTTGTTCTTTGTCACTTCAGTCGTAACTTCCTGCAATAAGGTCATCAATTCCATACTAGAATTTGGAAGATTGTATTCATCTTCAAAATCCAGCCACCATTATGCATCCTTAATACTTCTTGCATAACTAACAGTTTATTTATTCATCAGTTTGAAAAATTTATCATTTACGATACTCAAAGCATTGTAACCTACAAACAAGAAAATGAGAGAATAACTTCAAGACACAAGTCAGTAAGCAAACTCCAAACAAACTCCAAATTCTCTGAAACAACTCATCGTTCCTAGCTCTCCAAAATTCCAAATACACCACAATTTCAATTGATGGAGGAAGCCAAAGTTTATGATTATCTTTACTCAAGTCATTAATATGATATCAAACCTTCTTAGCCCAACTAACACAATCAACCAGGAACATAAAGAAAATGCTTTTGGCAAATGGACAGTCAAATAATAAATGAAGACAATTTTCTTCAACATTACAAATTAAACACAGATGCACAGAGAAATCAGAGTCTTTTATAACAGAACCCACAACTAGCTTATCAAGAAGCAGCTGTTGGTGTTGGAAATAAGCCACACCTGGACCAACGATGGATTGGTCCAAGAGGGGCCAGTAGCTCAGTGGTAGAGCACTCCAGCAGCGTATGGAAGGTCCTAGGTTTGAGTCCTAGCTGGTCCATGTCTCAACATGGTATCAGAGCCAGGTCCAGGCTAGGAGCCCCAAGCACACGAGAGGTGTGGCTTAAGGGGGGGTGTTGGTGTTGGAAATAAGCCACACCCGGACCGACGATGGACTGGTCCAAGGGGGGCCAGTAGCTCAGTGGTAGAGCACTCCAGCAGCGTATAGAAGGTCCTAGGTTTGAGTCCTAGCTGGTCCATGTCTCAACAGCAGCAGCCATCTAAAACAGGCTTTATTACGTTCTAATCATGGGGACCATAACTCAAACAATCTAGACTCACCAAATTTAGAGGATATCTTGACAAACAATTTCAAGTTAGAGGTATTCAAAAACTCTCTGGTTACAACACAGTATATCATATAAATTCCTGATGGAAAATTTTGTTAAGGGAGATCCATTTTTCCACTACATTTTGTCCCACATCTCAGCTAATCTCTTTTGCAAAATGATTCCATGTCTTGCACACCATAGAGTATGTTTTTGTTTGAGATCTTGGAATAAAAAAAAATAGATCTAACAGCATCCCAAAATATCGAGAATCCAATTCTGAACAGGTCTTCAAAGACCCTTATCCCTTTTGAAAACTAGATCTTAGCTGAGCAGCCTCTAGAAAGAGATGGGTTCAATCCACTGCAAAGACCTGGAACTCTGAATGTCGGCATCCTTTCTGGAGATACTTCATGCCCTATGAGAACATATTTCACAGATTCCCAAGCTCTCCAAATGTTGTAGAAGACTCTAGATCCTGCAAATTTAACAGGAAATTTTCCAAACAACAAATCATGAGGGTAGAGGTCTTTTCAGTCCCTTTTGTTTTTGGATATAGAGCTGATAATATTGTATTTTACCAATACCCTCCAAGGTTCACCACCATCCAATACTTTCAAATTTGTTTAACAGCTTAACTTAAACCTTGGAGTTTCATATCTCTAAGACCCATAGCTCCATATTTTCTGTGTAAACAACACCAATTCCAGGCAACAACATGTCTCTTTTTACTGCCTTTTCCATGAGACTGGAGAAAATCTCTTAATTACTTACAAAGCTTTTCAACCTAAGAATTTTCATTGAGCGATGCAGATGAATAATATAAAATGTTAGAAGAAAAGGATTTTTGGTAGATTTGAAATCTGCCAATTGTCAACATTTTAGAACACATAAACATATCACCCAAAAAGGAATAAGGGCAATGGATTACCTAGGTATTTAACCATTTTTGGAGGCCTACAACAATGAGGTGGAGAATCAATTCCACTCATAATCACAGATTTATACAAGGAAAGCCTAGATCCAAAAGCAACACAATACAACTGAAGTCTGATCATCCTATTAGACAAGTTAGTTTCATCCAGATAAGTAAAGAGGGAGGTGTCATCAGCAAACTAAATATCAACCAACTCTGGGCCATGCGGGAAAGAAACAGTTTTAAGTTTTTAACGAGGGGCCTATAAGACAAATCTTCAAGGACATAATGCATTGCTTCAACAGCTACAACAACCAAGGAAGGAGGTAGAGGACAAGGTTCTCTGATGGATCTCTGAAGAAACAAGGGGGAACCAAGGGGTCAAAGATAATCCATTAAGTGCCACATGTACAAAGGCATCATTAGAGTTTCAACCATTCTACAGCTGTAAATTTCAAAGCTCTCATCACCAATTTGATAAAAGGCCATTCAATTCTGCCATAAGCTTTTTCAAAGCCAAGTGTTGCCATACAAACATTATGTCCAATGCTTATGGCCATTCCATCCCAGCACATCTCGTAATCAAAATTTCCAATATGCAGACCAAGAAATAATTTGGGAGAGAACGCTCTCCAATCTAAAAACAATCACTGTAGCTAGTATTTTGTAATTTCAAGTCTCCATTTTCTAATTAGAGATTTGTCCCCATGTTCAACAAAGAGCTTTTGTTAATATATTTCCCAAGAAAGCCAGCTTGAAAAGCCTCTTTATATATTTCTGAGAGGTCACAAACAATCCACTCTTTATTTGCTTTACAAAATTCAATTGACAAACCATCCAAATGAGGGGATTTATAATTTTCTAATGATCCAATGAGTACCCTACTCTTATCTGTGGTAAAACAAATTCTAGATTCAAGGCATTAATCATATTCAACTTCTTTGGGATTATATCCTTACATAAGTCTCTGGCCCCCTCAATCTCTTCACTACATCCATCAAAAGAAAACAGGACTTCTAAGATGATAAAAAGGCCTTTTAATTTCCTCTAGATCATCATACAACCTTCCCCGAATATGAATAGAGCCATTTTTTTCTATAGCGAACTTGGTTAAAAGTATATTGAAGAAAAAGTTGGTGCTTTTGTCCCCCTATTAAGACAAGACATCTTAAATCTAGTTTTAGTCCTTGTTCTAGAAAGCATTAGTGGCATCTCTATTCATGTTTAAGTCCAACCATTAGTTCTCGTAATTCATTGTTGCAGGGAGATAACAAAGCTTGTTTTCCAGTCAGACAATATTTTCTTCTAAATCTCTGATTGAAACTTTTCTTTATCCACACTCAACAGTTCTACACATTTTATGCTTGCCTAACACACATTCATTCATTCCATTAATTATAAACACAAATTATAGTTGAAGGAAATAGCACACTTAGATATTTAAATATTGTCACATGTATACAAAACTCATGGAATATGAAATCCATGACAACAAATGTTCCAAACAAATATTAAAACAATAACTAGAAATCTATGGCTCAAAGGAGCCTACTTCCCTTCTACGAAGGCATCTAAGGTAAGTCCCACTAACTAGTGGGGGTTTGGGAGTGGAGACACTAATGGGTTTGAGGGGTAGCAATGATAAGCTGCACAAAGTGTTAGATGTGAGAAAAACCCAACAATAGAAGGGAAAAAAAACTTCTAGAAAAAGAGAAATGCGAGAGTGGAGAGCAAAATGATCTTTGTATTGGGCGAAAGGATGCTTTTAAGTTTTAGGGACATTTTAGGGTTTTTGGATTTTTTTTGAAAAAAATGTCAAAAAATGTCAGTTTTTGTTATTTTTTTGAGATTTAAAAAAAAAAATTGATTCTGGCCAAGTCCAGGCATTGAGACTCGCCAGGTTCGAGCCAAGTCTGCGAGTCCCAATTCTTGGCAAGTCTTGCTCTGGACTCGAATGAGCCCGAGTCCAAGCCCCTAGGACTCGCCCGGGTCACCCGGCTCGAGTCTCCCTGAGTCCAAGCGAGTCTCGAAACTATATGACATATTCACTGCAAATAGACAAACATGCAATAGTAGCCAATGTATTCTTGGTCCGAAAAGCTCTCGCTAAGCCCAAGACTAACCTACAGCTCATAAGACCTCTATTAAGCTGGTAAGCACATCATTGCACAAATGCAAGATGTGGGTATGCAGAACATGATTCTCCAAGATGATAACAATAATAGATCACTGAAGATGTTTTCCTTGTTGAAATACTAAACCATGAGGTGCATGCAAACTACTTACTTCTAATCTACTAGTGAAAGACATTGTCATTTAGATGTTTCTAGGCCCAATGCCTGCTCATTGAATTATAGTCATAGCGTACCATGAGAGACAACATATCGAAGTCACAAAGGAATATGAGTTGTGCATAAACATACACCACAAACAATGATATCAAATAATTGGACATTCTTAGTTATCCATACCAAACTACAAAAATTCATATGCAATAAAGAAAAGACCATTACAAAGCTTGTAACGAATTGGAATGTTGTCTCTTTCATCTAATCATTATTACATTCATACCAACACATGTGGCAAGTGGAAACCCTAAGCTAAAATTTCCCAAAAGATCTACAAATGGAACCTTACAGACATTCAACTATAAGAACCATTCACAATACAATGACCATGTGACTTACAAAAATGTTGCTCTAACAACAACAAGATTTAAAGGAAATGAAATCCTTGAAGCTCCCGGCACTTGTAGTCATGTGGAAAAGAGAAATGGCAAACCTCCATTATAGAAAATGAATTGGCATATATAGTGCTTTGTTGCTTGCCCTATCACTTTGGAAATTGATAAAGAATTGCAAACCATCAATGTTGCATGTCAAACAAGTCAAATTCCAACTAAATCTGCCAGAATTGCAACCTAGAGCTTGCATGGAAACCATCCATGTCAAAAACTCAATCATCACATTAATGAAGGCATGGTGTTGACATCTTCCATTATTGAAATTGCATGCAATTCATTCCCTTGAGATGAACAAATATTTCTAGATAAGAAAACCCCTTGGAGTAATAGTGGCATCAAATTTGATCATTAATGGCAACCTCAGTTGTGTAAAGAGGTAAGTAGAGATGAATAGTGCTTAATTTAGGAGTTTTGAGGCTTTGAGAATGTCGAGGATGGACGACTGGGGATACTCCATAACTCATGCCAGAAACAAGAAAATTAGAATACCCTTGCATCACTAACTCCAAAAAGACATATGAAAATGCTTGCCAAGGCAATTAAATAAGGATAGGTCCAAACTCATGAGCCTAAAAGGATAATATCATGCAAAATGTTAAGGATCAAGAGTCGAGACTCAAGAGCACTTTATAACGCATGCCTAAAAGTATCATGTTTAAGGTATTTTGTATCTCTAAAACTGAAAAAAAGTGAATGAAAGGAAATGTCAGAAGTCAAGGATTGAGGATACCCAAGAACTCATGCCACAGAGAATGTGGGTAAAGGAATGACTGAAACCACAACTCCAAAAGATAACTTAGTGTAAACTATAACGCATAGGAGTGCAAGGGTCGATGGAGAAACATACTCGGATAGAAAATTCCAAAACTCTAAAAAGATACCCACATTTTAAAAAATAATGAGAAACACCACACAATTATATTTTTTGGGGGGGAGATCTTTGCAACATCTAGGATGTGCTAAGCACATGGGGGATGAAGAAGAGCAACACTTGGGAAAAGTTGGTAAAAGGAGACCCATTTGGAGTTTCCTAAGATCGGTTATCTATGATGGTTGAATGGAGGCCTAGGCACATGGGGAAGCGAGTTAGGATTTAAGCAAGTATAAACACTATCAAATTGGATGTCAACACATCAATGGATATACAAACTTAAAGAATGAAAAATACTAAAATGCTTAAACTTTAAAACAATTAACATTTTAAAGTATTTATATAGATGTCAATGAAAAGCAAAGATTAATTATTTTACATATGATAGTCAGCATCCTAATAGAAACAATTAAATTTAGATGGTATAAATGGTGAAGATGCTAGGAGGGGAATGCAAATATATTAAAAACACAGTATAGGAGTCCTTAGAGATGACTAAATTTTCAATCAATTGATAAAATTCCAACTGCTTCCTTAAGGTTTCAATATTAAACAATTCTAATTGAAGAAAATTCTTTTCTTTATACAAATAAAACTAGGTTGCTAGTTCGGGTTCAGGCACTGGTTCAAGTTCGAAGAACCGGTACGCCGGTACGGCAAAATTTTGAAAAGGGGTTTGGATTCGTTTGGGTTCGTTAGTACAAAAACATGTAAATTATATATATATATATGCAGCCTACAAGCATGAATTAAGATTAGCAGGTCACATAGCATCATATAAACAACAAAACCAACATAAACTTGTAATCATAGCATCATGATCATACCATAACAGCACCATATACATCAAGTTTAATATCAAAATGATAAAATATTCAAGTATCATTGTTTCAACTTTCAACAATTTAAAGTTTGATCATCAAATGGATTCTCTAATTCGTCATCCTCATTCTCCTCCTCCTCATCATTGACATTGACATTAGATGAATCAATGCCAATGCCAATGACACTTGCACTTGCACTTTAAGTTTGCTCGCTAACTGAGTCATCAAATGCAACAAGCTGAGAAGTGAATTTATCCAAATCAGTATGTTTTGGCTCCATATCCCACATCTTCGGTTCCCCTTGCTTGTAGTCATGTTGCTTGTGTGAAATGAGCCAAGTTAATGTTTTAAAACTCACTTTTAGGGTCATTTTAATTTTTTATGTGGTGGAATTCAAAAAAAATTAAATTTTGCAAAAAAAAAATCCATTTTTGGGCTGTCAAACCCCTAGGTTCGACTTGGGTCCTCTTGGGTTCAACCTGGGTCCTCTTGGGTTCGACCCTGGGTCCTCTTGGGTTCGCCCCGGTTCGAACCAGGCCTGTGAACCACGAACCCTGTCCGAACCACAGGCAAACCGGACCCGAACCCCGAACCAGGACCGTACCGGACCAGTACCGGGGGTCTAGGAGGTCGAACTCGGTAACTCAGAAATAAAATAATTACAAGACTATTAGTGTATTTAATATATTGTTTAGTACTTTTAGCTTTTGCCAACCTCACATCAACATTTAAGTAAAACATAAGATATATATGAGAAAGCTCTCTAAGATTTTTTTCAATTTTCATGAAATGCTTTTTGGAGATTTATATAGACAAAAAAAGCTTCCTCAAATGTTGAGAGATGCCCTCATATGGGTTTTCTAAAGGGGACACACATCTTAAACAAGGAACGCAAAGCGTCAAGTTCCTGCCATTAGGTTAGTTAGTCTAGAGTAGATAATAAAAGTAGAGGTGAAGATATAGGGGGAGAGGGAGAGAGAGAGGAATAGATAGAAAGATAGAAAGAGGTAGAGGGAAAGATAAATTTAGAGAGATATATATAAGAAGATAGATACACAAAGAGGAAGAGGTAGAGGGAGAGATTAAGGTAGAGAAAGATAAAGAGATAGATAAATATTTAGGGGGAGGGAGGGATAGAGAGGAAGAGATAGATAGATGTAGGAGAGGTAGAGAGAGGAACACATATGTGGCATTATGATAGAAAGATACAGATAGGGATATAAGAAGATAGAGAGAGGAGGAGAGCTAGGGTGGATACTCCCTTGTTGTACTTTTAGTACTTAAATGTTGAAAATGAGTGTTACTAGATTATAAATAAATGTTGTTGTTAATGAATATTAGTTTAAGATTAGTAATTACTATAAATTTATTACAATTAATTTCTAAGTTGCCGGTCCCGGTTCGGATTCGGATTCTGATTTGAGATTCGGGTTCGCAAATTTGTTTAAATTTTTATGGGGGTGGGTTTAGGTTCACTTTGGGTTCATCCGTACAAAAACATATAAAATTAAAAAAATATATACATATATGCAGCAGCCAATAAATTCATAATATGCCACTTTCAGGTTTCAACTATGCTAATAGACTAATAGTAAAGTAACATAGCAAAATACAACACCATACATACTAATGTTTTAGTCCAAATGGCAAATAACATACCAAAATGCCAAAATACACCACCATATCAATGTTTTAGTTCAAAAATAGGCAATAAAAAAACTTTTAAAAAATTAAAAAACGTGTTTAGTGCCCAAATTCGGCCCAGGTTCTGCCGCTGAATTTGAAATTCGCTACAAATTCTCCAAAGTTCTCCCCAAGTCCTCCTCAACAAACCCATAGGGCAAATTCGAGACCCTAGAAGAATTTGCAAAGAATTTGTAAAGGACCAGAATTTCTACAAAACCGAATCAAGACCCTGAGAAATTCTGGAAGAATCTGGCAACTTAGATTAATTTTGAATGACTAAATTTTTAATTTTTAATTTAACTTGCATTAAAAATTTATTACTAAATTTATATAACATGTTAATTGAGTTATGATGTCACTATATGACTTAGAAGCTTTGCCGTTAGACAGTGGAAAACCTAAAACCATGAGATTCTTCCTAGTAACAATTTCCCTAAGGTTCATATGTCTTTAACTTTTAAAAGAACCAATCACTTTATAAACAAAATAATCACCAATTTTAAATTCTACTATATAATAATTTTAAATTAAATAAATTTAAAAACTTTATTTTCCATTTTAGAAGAACCTAATAGTAATAAATAACTAAATTTTATTAATTACCATATTAAAAAATATCATATTAATATAACAAAAATTCTGTGTATTAAAAATATAACAATCTCTAATCCTTATCTTCTAATCTCTAACAATTGTAATTAAGATATATACAGATTAAACTAATTTACAAATTTGATCTTTCAATTGTTAAAAAAAAACTTGTAAAATGAAAAAATGTTAAAAAAATAAATTACAAATAACTACTTTGTAATTATCAATTTTTAAATGATTGTTTTTAAAAGATTATTTTCAATATATTTTAATAAAAAATTAAATTAATCATTATGAAATCAATAATAATTAAATATCTTTTAAAAAAATTGATTTATTTATAATGGATATAATAATTAATACATTAAAATAAAATTTTATTATATTGATAAATTAACTTTTAAAAGAAAATTATTTTCAAATATTTGGATTTGTTAAAGTTTAAGTACAAATCTTTGACGTATACATGTAATCCATTCCAACGAATAATAAAAACAAAACCTCCCAATTATTAGGAAAACTTATTATTTGCATATTTTTTTAACTGTGAAATCAATGTAATTTGAAAAATTTACAGAGCAAATTAATTCATTTTATATTTTCCGGTAGATACAAGAAAAGCAATATTAAAAGTAAACATAACGTACAACAAGGGAGTAATAATGTAGAAGAGAATTATATTAAAAAAAATTGTTAAGTACTGTTGCTGACATGAATACCGATGACATTTGACGTTTGCCAACGTCGAGTGTTGTAAAATGTGTTTATGTTATTTTATTAGTAATAATGTTAGTAATAATAATGTCAATGTACAAGGGGATCACCCCGCAGTGCAACAGAAGTTGCAACTCCATGTTTATACAGAGGTCATGGGTTCAAATGTTCGGACCTACTTGTTGAACGGTGGCAGTTTCAATGTTATCTCTGCTAGCCCTTGCAGGTGGTGTGTGATCAGGTGATGCGGATCATTGACCAACAATGGGGGTGTTAATATCCCCATGATTGCTGATGTGGATATGGAGCAGGCAGGAGATAGGAGGCGGTTGTGCGTGGACTCGAAGGCGGCTATGCGTGGACCCGGTAGGTGATGGTCGAGCGGGAAAATTGGCGCATAGGAGGAAAATGATGCAAAGGCTAGGAGGAGTTGGGAGATTTGGCGAAGACAGAGAAGGAACGAAGGCTAGGAGGAACTAGTGGTGCAAAGGGGAGGAGCTAGTGTGGAGAGATAAGGAGTCAAAAAGGCAGAAGAATATAGAAGGGTGCGGAGAGATAAGGAAACACATGAAGCGGAGGATCAACGAGGCTTGGAGGAAGGATGTAGAGTGATAAGGAGTCAGAGGAGCAGCCGGGGGAATGGAGGAAGGGTGCGGAGCGATAAGGAGTCGAAGGAGCAGCAGGAGGAAGGATGTGGAGTGATAAGGAAGCGGAGTAGCAAGAATGCAAAGTAATAAGAAGGCAAAGGAGAGAAATAAAGGAGGCAAAGGAGTAGCGAGAATACGGAGCGATAAGGAGGCAAAGGAGTTGCGGGATGATGTGGCATGGATCAGCCATTGAGAAGAAAAGATGATGGAAGTGACATCAGCAAGAGACAAATCTAGGAGGCGTTAAGGCCTCAGCTACACCACCATGAGGATGGAGTCCCCCATTGCGACCCCACCGGTTCATAGCTCTAGTCAAAAGCGACCTTCAAATGGGTGCTCGCCCTTCCAGCGGTTTAACTATCCAAAAAATAATAATAGTCAATGTACAAAATTTTATATTTTGGGAGTGTAAATTGAATTTTTTTCCTACTAGAACCAATAGGAAAAAAGAAAAGTGATATTTTTAACTTATTTAAAATAAAAATTAGAAATAAGCTATAGAATTTTTGTCTAAAAAATTTAATTCTTTGACATGATTGGTTGAACTTATTAGAAAATAAAATCGAATGGATGCAATAGTATCCTGCCTTGGCAGGAGCTAACAAGAGACGAATACCAAGGGCCAAGATGTACACATGGTAAAAAGCTCCCACGAAGCAAAAATCATTGCTAAACACCATCTAAAGCAAGATATAGAAGAGATCTACAAAACCTGCCAAGTAGTAGTGATAATGTAGCCAATATTGCACTATTATGTCATGTTAAATAAGTTATGAAGACTTATTTTAGTTATCAGTTAAAGTAGTGGAAGTTACCAAATGGTTATAAAAAATTAAGGCCAACAATTGAGACCTAACCAACAATTGTCGATCCTTCAAAAGGTACTTCATATTCAAGAAAGTCAAGTTGGTCAAAGCCTTAGAGGAGTATGCAACTAACTAGTGAGGAAAAAATAATAAGTTTAAGGGAGACTTTGACAAAGGTTGAGGGCAGCCAAGCGCTCGCTCTTTCCTTTGCCCCCCATTCCCCCAAACCCTTGTCCTTCCACTATCAAATGAGATCTATCACATAGAGTTGTGGTTGGATCAAATGGGTGCTCCCATGGACACATTGGATATTCATCCTATAAGACCTACCCACTCACTACCTCACTTCAAACCACAACAATTTCAAAAATGCTACACCAATAGGTGGAGTGCCAACTAGTCCTAGTGACAGTCTTGCCCCACTCTTACAAGAGTTTACCTCTTCCACTAAACCTGCATATACTCTACACTAAGTAATTCTTCGCCCCTTGATATATTCCATTTCAATGCAATTTACTCAATTAGACCCTACAAAGCTTCTTGGTGCTTTACAACAACTCCTTCATAGGATGGTAGCAAAGGCTCAACCCATTCCTAATATGTCCAACATAATATGGAATGTGGCATTTTGCATTCTACAATAACCTTAGAGTAGAAATACCATATTAAGAAGTTTGTAGAAGAGGACTACCACTTGAAATTCGTAAGCACTTTCATGAATCAAAGTTGACCAAACAAAAATATACCAAAGATACCAATTCAATGGTTGTCAACCATAGCTTATGATGTTCTCAAAAATGAGCAAACCAAGTTCACCTACAATCTATCTATGAAATAGCCAACTTCATACAATGAAGAACTTCAGGACTTGGACAACATAACAAGGATTTAAATCCTTCTACTCTTCAGGCTCTGCAAAACCTAGGTGGGTGTACCTTTGATGCATTGACTCAGACTCATTACACACATATGATAGCATCAATAAAAGCAGATAGATCTCATAAGGCTTAAACAACTAGGAGGTTACTGCAGATGGGCTAGATCTACATTGACATCTCAACTAAGTTGAAGCATGAGATAGGTGGAACAAACTAAAACTACAAACATAAAAGTAAATGGATATTTGATTTTAAAAATCTCTGAGAATCCCCAGAATCTGCAAGACCAATGCCTTATCCAAGGGCATAGAGTCATTCATCAAACTGTAAATGAGAACCTCTATTGCAAGTCAATCTTCATATTGAAATATTCCTGCATAAATGCATTACTCAGCTCATCCACGAAATCATCAGATCTAAAATATATATTCCATTATTTATGATTGATTACATAGTTTAAATTCTTCCTTGAAGAATACCCACAAACAATCACAACAATCTCCTTGAGATGACAAATTCCAGCCTCCTTGAGGATTTAATTTGTAACAAAGAAATACATATGTAAAGACAATCTTGTGTGAATTTATGCATGCCTTACATACATATAAACCTGCAACTAGAAACACTTACAGCAAGAAGATATACCCCATTACTTGAAAGAAGACATTATTTTACAAACTCTGGAAAAAAACTCAAAGCTGGAAACACAGAATATGGAGCTCTGCTCGCAAAAATTCTGGAACCCCTACAAAATGAGAAGACCCTAGAATAAGAAGGAAGAGACCGAGATTAGGTTTCATCAAACAAGGACAACTATCCTAAATTTTTGCATTAACGGCCCACGCACTTGGCCTGCTAAAAATCTTCTCTTTCTGACTAAAAAATATATTCTGAGATCTCGAGGTAACTACCCCAAAAATATTTGTCGTGGGTTACACTTGACTGCAGAAATGGATTCCTCGTTTTTAGAGCTTTCCAACGATATATAATACTTATATATTCGGGCAAAAAATAATCCCTCAGCCATCAATCTCTCGGATGAGCTCAGTCATTTAAATTTCTGCCTTTTCACTATAGTCTGAAACTATATTTTAAACTTTGAATTTCCCATGCAGATCTCTACCACATGTCACCTCTAGATTGGCTCATGAGTCCCTCTAGACTCCACCTGTCCTGCCACCTAAGCACGGCCAGACCCACCACTGGACTTGGGCCCGCCTTGGTTCTTCTTCTACGCTCTACCACGTGGCACATCCTGATTCATTCTGAACCCACCTGGACGGCCACCTCAACTGCCACCTCGCCAGTCGCTATGTCACGGGGGATAACTGGCGAGCTTTCTATCGCAATATAGCGACCACCGTTGGATCTTTCGCATCACCGACTGATCCTCCTTGATCTACTCGACCTTTACCTTGGCTGATCTGCTCCCTTCTGCCGCATGTCACCACGTGTCAACCACTTCATCCGCCACTGGATGCCACCTCGCCAGTCGCTATGTCGCGGGGGATAACTAGCGAGCATCTTCATCTTGCGGTATAGCGACGGTCGTTGATCTTCATCAAACTTGCACGCTCTTTATCCTTCGTCCATCTCGTGCCACGTGTCAGCTTACGACCCGCTCGCGGATCCACCTGGACCGCCACGTCGCCTTTGGTTCTGTCGGTTTGTTCGATATTATTCTTTCAGCCAAACTTCCTCCCTCGTCGAGTTGTTCACAAGTCTCATTAATTCTGTAGTTTCATCAATACTTTTTATTTTATCGGCGGGACCAGTTCTGATTTCTTCAATGTACTTTATGTCGATGGAACTGATGCTTTCGGTGAATCCTTTTAGAGATCCATCGCGGCCAAGGTCTGTTCAATAAGTCACTCTTTGGTTTGGCTGCGCATCCAACTGGCCACCATCTAGGCGCCACCTATCTGCCACCTCGCCAGTCGCTATGTCGCGAGGGTATTCATTTCAGGCACTTCACAACCGCAGTACAGCGACAGCCACTAATAGTCCTGGAATTTTACTCCACCGTTGATCTTCCTCGGATCAACCGTTTGATCTCAGCGATCTGCTCAATCTTTAACTGTGCTTTGTCGCCAAGCCGCAATGAGTATTTGGCGGGCATCTTTCTATCGCAGTATAGCGACCACCGTCGGATCATCTGCGATCACTATTGATCTACCCGACTTGTTCGCTAGTTAATTTGCCCTTCTGCTGCAAAATTTGGGCGCTTTGAGATGCGCGCGCACGCGGGGGCCCACCAACGCTGAGCTAGCCTTGTCAAAAGCCTTTAAGCTTTGACACTTGATATGCGTGGGGCTTTGTATTTAAATATTAAAACTCTCCTCCCCATCACCAATGTGGGATAAATGGTTCTTCATGCCTGGCGACTGAAACTGCTTGGAAAGTTCTAAAACCTTTACGCCCGCCAAGATGCATTTGCCTGGAAGTTTTAATTGTCTGCTCAAACACCAAATTGGGGGGAAAACAGACTTTCTACCTGGCATTGCATTTGGTTGAAAATTTGAAATGCCTTTACTTTTCACAAGCACGCGAGGAGAAGATGTTGGCTTCATTTTTCATGCCTTCAAACTAGGCGATTCAGGTTGATTCATTAAGTGGCATACTAAAAGTGCAAAGCAGAATTTTGAAATGGGCCTCTCAAACTAACAAAATTTTATAGGTCCCAACAGCTTATTCTACTATTCAAATTTCAATTGGCTATACCTTCAAAGTATAATACTCAATTGAAAATCATTTCAAGTATCAATACCTCATGTTGCAAAATGCCACATAAGCACTTTCATGAACCAAGTTTAACAAAACAAGAATATACCGAAGTACCAAAACCACAAATGCCAATAAGAGCTTATTTTCCTATTCCAAATTTTAGTTGAACAAATCTTAGAAGCATCATACTTGATTGAGCATCATTTTATGTATTAATACCTCATGTTGCAAAATGCTATGTGTGAGAAACGTTTTGAATCCAAAGAAATAGCCAAAGTTACAATTGCTTATGAAACCTTGAGAAATGATGTAAACCACAAAGCACTAAATTTCAGGTGCAACATAACAAACATTGTCACTATTGCTTTTGAGATGTACTTGTCGTCCACAGACACAACACTTCATGGAAAAGACGTTTTTATTCTTCTAAAGAGACAATTATCATGATACTTGAGTTAAGACACAATGCCTCCTTATGAGTATCCTCAAGCTACAAAGGATTTGATGTGGTTTTCACAATGAGAGATTGTTGTGCACTACATTCATTGACACTTTGCGAACTCATACCATGAGGATGACACCACTTATCACTTTGCTTCTTCTTGCTTTTGTCCTTGCTTGGCATAAACAATGTTATGGCTTTGGAGTTATTTGCAAATTATTTGGAGTTCTATTGTTGCTTCTACACAAACGCATTCTACTTCTACATGGAAGGATTCGAAGTGATTTATTGCGCAAGCTTGTTCATGCATGAAGAAACTTCTACTTGAGCATCGCTTTCGCTTCGATCTTGGATGCATCACAAAATGCTTGACCCAATGCTCCTCAAGTTATTAACTCCATCTATAAACTGATGAAAGGTAAATAACCTGCTTATATACTTCAGCAATTTGTGTTGCTCGAGAGTGTTTTGATGTAGGAGCACATAGTAGCTAAGGAACTAGTTGGTATAGTCCTCAATTAATTGCTCCTTATGCTGATGCCACTACCAAAATTTCATACTCATCTACATTGTATCTAAGGGGTTGTACTCCTCCCACAAAGTGCTAACAAAGGATGCCCATGTTTAAATCAGACCATGATCCCTCTTGCACTACATGTTTAGCATATGCCAAAAAAGTACACTTCCATTTGTGAATTGATTGACAAAAAGTACACTTCCAATTGTCACAGCCAGCTGTGGAACATTGTGATGTTGACCTTACCTTTTAACTTGGTTTGTCCAAGTTGACTTGTACCCCGAAAGGGCCTTGGGTTGCACACAAACATTGAATTTCGATACCAATCCAAGTTGCCAGGTAAATTTGCAAAATCATTTTAAGAGTTCTTGGCATCATGCTTCTAGCACTTCATTGAACATTCTGAAAATGTCCAGAGGCACTTATAATGTTTTCTTTGCATCGGCCATTTTATGCTACAAAGTTTGTCCAATAACTTGGAAGATGAACAGAGCAAACAACCTTCCTAATACCATTGTGCACACTTTTGTATCTGCATGTGAGAAACACTACTTTGATATCAATGATTTAGATCCTATGTGGTCTAATGGGCAATCCCATCTTGAGAAAGATGAATTTATGGACTACACCAAGGAAAACAAGGATTAGTAATTGTTGATGTGTTTTTTATGCACATGCGAACACAGAATAAAATACCAAGGTATCTTATCCTCTCTTGAACAAAGTTATTCGAATGCTGAAGATTTTCCTAAGGATCAATCGAAATAACTCCAAGGTTCATATATGTAGGGTATCTACGTGTGGATAAGCTCTGTTGGTGTGATGTGATTTTGTTGGGATTCACAAAGGGACTTATGTTTGATTGCCTGAACGCTTTGATATGCTGGAGCTTAAGTACTAACTACTCACTGGGAGATAAAGAAATATCAAAAACATAGGGTTTAGAGAATCTATTCTAGGACCTAGAATGTAAGAATATAGATGAACAACTAGGTGGAGTCCTACTGGGCTAGGGTCTCACCATCAGACAGAACAATTCGACACCAACTCAGTGCAATCTTCTAAGAGACGTTTTAGATATTTTCAAATCATTTCCATCAAATACTATCACCATCCAAGTTGAAGCATGTGAAAAATAAATTGAATGAATGATTCAATAATCGGATGATTACATTGAACGATATACACACGTATATAGAGAGGTTACAAGACGATGTTCTATAATTAGAACATAGCGTTTAAAGTGAACTACTAAAAAGCTAAACGCTAAATAGAGCTTAAAAGCTAATTAACTAAAAAGAAAAAGCTAAATACTAAATAAAGCTTAAAAGCTAATTAACTAAAAAGCTAAATGACCATTAAACAAGGAACTAAATATAGGTGACTAAAATATAATTAAATATTCTAATACCCTCCCTTAATGGTCATTCTATCTACTAACTACCCTACAGAAGACATTGCAGGTCTTTTGATCACAAATGAAAAGAACACTCTGTTGTGGTGAAGACCCTCCCTGGATCTGAAAAGTGTTAATGACCAAGAATACCAAAAGCCATCCAAGCTAATGTAGCCTTCACACGCGAATTAGAGATCTGGCACACACAAATTACTGAAGCCTGAAACAATGATTTTGAGGAAAAAATCAGCAAACCCTTTTGCAAAAGAGTACCAACTCCAAAACTGACTGCAAGATACCACGGTTGCAGATGTTCGCCCTAGCAGGTGCGACCCAAACTAACTGCAACAAAGCAGGATTTTTGAGAAAAAAACCGTCAAACCCTAAAATGGGAACCCTTGAAAAGAGAATTTACGATTTTGAGGAGAAAATCGAAAAACCAAGAAATCTGAGGTTACAAATCATCGTTTTTGTGGGAAAAAACGGTAAAACCGAGATAACTAAAATCTTACGCGAATATCGCGGATTACAGATGAGATAATTTTTAAGGGAAAGTTATAAACCCTGCGAACAATTTTTGAGAAAAAAATTGTGAAAACCCTCCCATGATTTTTTGTGGAAAAAATCAGAGAACCGACAGACAATTTTTCAGGAAAAAATCGTGAAAACCTTGGGGCCTGTAAGACGAGGTTTGGCCTAAATCAATCTGATCAAGGCAACGATATTCAGATATCGTGAACATGCACTATTTCTAGGTGTTGTGGCAATTGTTGAACTTTTGTCTGTGTTCCAACATGATGTTGGTCAAAGATGCCATCACAAAAATGGAGGTTGAACGAGGTCAACCTAATGAAAGCATGAGACAGAAGGATCTAATTCAAAAATCAGAATAAAAGCAGCTGCACAAAAAATCTGAAATCCTGGAGGAGAATTCTCTGATTTTTTTGTAAAAAAAAAAGAAAAATATTGACGATTTTTTTTCCAAAAAAAACGCAAAAAAAAATAGGGGCAGAAACCCTAGGTCGGATGTACAACATAAACGGCACCCAAAAGACACCAAAATTCCCGACGTCTACAAAATTAGCAGAAATCGCTGATTGTTTTTAAATTCCAAGGCAAATTCGCTGGCACAAAAATCGAGGCACCCAGAAAAAATTGAGACCAACCCGAAAAATCTCTCGAAAAACCCACCAAGAATCTGAAAACAAAATGCAGATCCGACGGCTCAAAAATCGAGCCACGGAAAACGATGCACCCAGAAAAATCTAACGATGAGCCAATTGAGGTCGCAAAAAACCCACCAAGAATCTGCAACCAGAATAAAATTTCGACTTGAACTGAAGGGTCAAAACCCTAGTCGAAAATTGCAGAAACCCTAGGAAAATTTTCAACCTACAAAAAAAAATCTGCTCTTTTTAAAAAAAAAAAAAAACAGTTTTAAAAAAAATCTCTTCAATAAAAAACTTCGAAAAATTTTAATAACAAAAAGTTTCGAAATTTTTAATTTCCATGCTCTAATACCATGAAAAATAAATTGAATGAATGATTCAATAATCGGATGATTACATTGAACGATATACACACGTATATATAGAGGTTACAAGACAATGTTCTATAATTAGAACATAGCGTTTAAAGTGAACTACTAAAAAGCTAAACGCTAAATAAAGCTTAAAAGCTAATTAACTAAAAAGAAAAAGCTAAATGCTAAATAAAGCTTAAAAGCTAAATGACTATTAAACAAGGAACTAAATATAGGTGACTAAAATATAATTAAATATTCTAATAGCATGAACAATGGATGTATAACAATTTGAAATTAAGCTCTTTAATGTCAGTTGACCACACAAGGCGCACTTACAATCAGTAAGAGGCTAGTGGTATGGATTAGGCGGATTCCACACGAGTGCGTTCAACAATTTTCTCCATTCAATCTAATTATCTACCATCAAACTTGAAGATCCAACAAGAAACCATGCATATTGCAAGAAACAACACATTTCACCTTAACTTCAATGAAAAATGAGGTTTATTTACAATTTTGGGCAACATTCTCTTGCCTTCTCCTCCTACTCTATTCTAATTGCTTATTCTACTGACTACTCACTATTGACTATTAGCTATTCTAACCTCTATTGACCTTTACAAATGAAGAGCCAGAGCTTTATATAGAGAGCTCTTTACATTTCAATGGCTCAGATTGATTTAGAATCAATGGCTAGGATTACAAGATGAAAACCCTAATTAGGGTTTGTTACAACAAACTCCTTTAGCCAATGAGAAAATTACATTCAATGCATGAGAACCAATAAGAAACAGGGGTAGGTACATCGGAGTTTGTGCCTTCATGCATAAGCGTGATTCATCAAATCTGGACATGCTGATGTGGCCTTTTTTGACTGGAGGAATAGCGACTGGGATGCCACCTTGTCTGGTACTTGTTTAATCAAGGAATGTTGTATCTCTTGATATTCAATATGATGATGATGAGAAGCTAACTTTGATTATTAACTCTTTTGAAACTATCTGCTTCTTCAATGTACCCTTGCACTGACCTTGGTTGATCCTCCTTCTTCCTTGATGTACTTGATGTATGACGTACCTTTCCTTGACTCTCTTGTGTTTGATGAAGCCTCCTCTTGATTTTGCATAATGGTGATAGGAAGTCATGGTCAAGTCACCTTCTCTAGTAGCCCATCTTACCTTGAAATGTTTGTATGATCCCTCCTTTGACATTTTGTGATCTCTTAATGTGGTAGAATGAAGATCTTGAGGATAACTTGTTCTATTGCTTGCAATTCCTTGAACAATTAAAGTCTTTAGCACTTTGAGTCTTCTTTTATGCGCTTAAGGGGCCCCTTGAGGATGATGAAGCTTCCTAATGACGTCCTCCTTGTCTTTGTCTGTTCTTCCTTCTAGCCCGGCCTTCTTGATCTACAAAGAAAACAAAAGATGGTTAAGAATACATAATATATATTCTAGCATGGCATTTCTTACCTTAAATCATCAACAAGAAGATATTTGAATCAATTTCCCTTGAAGCTAGGAGGAAAAGACACACTTTTAGAAGAAATTTGCTCCTGTACCTTAGAGAGGGTCAGGAGCGAATTTGACATTTGTGTTCAAATTCATCAAGTTTACTCATTTCTACTAGCTCAAACCATGATTATAGGTCCTTAAGGCTTGGATGAGGTCATTCTTCCTTATGCAAAGTTCTTGAACAAAGGATTCTACCCAAACTGGAGGTGAGATGTAAATTTTGAAAGAATTCGCTCCTGTACCTTTGGAAGGGTCAGGAGCGAATTTGATCCTCTAGGCTCAATTCATACTCCTTTTCACTTAGCCTTGTCTTAGACTTGACCTTTCAATCCCTCTCTCCTGAAGACAACATTTATTTGACCCCCAAAAAGGCCTAAAAGAAGGATTTCGCTTTGGACCTTGGGCAAGGTACAGGCCTCAAGAAAAATTCGCTCTAGACCCTTTGGAAGGGTCAGCAGCAAAATTGGCATTTTGCTCAATTTCCTTCATAGAAATTCATTTCTCATCCTTTTCTCATCAAAAACAAGTCATTTGCCTTCAAAAATGCTTAGGAATAGGTTTCACTCAAGGGCTTAGGCAAGGTACAAGACCTCCTAGGAATTTCGCTTTGGACCCTTTGGAAGGGTCAGGACCCTCCAAGAAAATTCGCTCTGGACCCTTGGAAGGGTCGGGAGCAAATTTTGCATTTTTGCACAAATTCTTCACACTTTGTGACCACAACTCACTCAAATGCATGTCTAAGGATGCCTCTAAGTTCAATCAACCTCAATGAAGGCTAGGCTTGATGTAAATTGGGAGCAAAAGGAGGTTTCAAGAGAATTCGCTATGGACCCTTTGGAAGGGTCAGGAGCGAAATAGCTATTTGCACTCAAACTCTCATCATTTCCTTCAACTTTGCTCTTAGACTTAGCTTTTGGGTCCTTCCTCCATCTCAATCAAGTCTATTTGCCCTCAAAGTGATGTCCACTCAGTGCTTTTGGTGAGAAATTAGACCTTTCTAAGGCTAAGGATTTTGCTCATGTACCCTTGGAAGGGTCAGGAGCGAATTTGGGGGATATAGCTTGGATCTCACTCAAACACTCTATCTTCATCTTTATCCAAGTTGCCTTGGCCTAAGATCATGCTAAGAAGTCACCTTAAGGAGGCGCCTTTGCTCAAAAGTTGAGGTTAAACATCAAGTTTTAGAAATTCGCTTGTGTACCCTAGAGAGGTACATGACCTTCTAATGAAATTCGCTCCTGACCCTTTGGAAGGGTTAGGAGCAAAATTGGCAATTTTCACTCAAATTCCTCATCCAATATTGTTGCAACTCATTCCAAGGGCATAGATCAATCAATCTTCATTCAATCAAGGTGTAGGAGTAAGGTTTATGGTCCAAAGTTTGGACCAAGGGAGGGTATTAGGAGAATTCACTCATGTCCCTTTGGAAGGGTCAAGAGCGAAATTCTTCTTTAAGCTCAAATTTCAAACTTCTCCATGATCCAAGTGCATGCAATTCGCTTTCAAGGCACTTTTCAAGGCATCAATTCATTGATCCTCTCTCACTCACGCCATGGGAACAAAGACTTTGACCCAAACAAGGAGCAAATAGGTGCTTTAGGGAAATTCAGTCCTGTACCTTTGGAAGGGTCAGGAGCAAATTTGATGTTCATGCTCAAATTCTTTGTCCTTCCTTACTTAAAACTTCAAGTTCAAATGTGTCTCAGTTCGCTTTCAAAAGTGAATTCAAGTTGATCTTCCTCAAACCCAATCGAGACTCAAACCCAGAAACGAGTCCTAGGCCTAACCAAGGGGGGGGCTTTCAAAAAGGAAATCTAAATTCACCTGTCCTGTGCTACCCATTTTACTCACTTTAGCCCAAAGAGACCATCTTATCCCAAAGAGCTCTCCAAAAATTCTCCAATGCAAAGATCAATAACTAAGGAAACTATCCTAGAGAGCAAAAAGAAGGGGTCCCCATTTGCAATGGGCCAACATGTGAATTCGTCACAACAGTAACCCAACAAAATCAAAAACAACCAAGCAAAAGACTTTAGCAAATGTGTATACTACTTAATTCTATTCACGATCATAAATGAATAGGGTACAATAGATGTTATAGATTGTGTTGGAATAAATGAAGATCTATATGAATAAACAGAGTTTAACACCTCAAACTGGTTTGCTTACAACTATTCAATGATTTGTCTCCTCACCAATGCAAAGAGATGAAAAAATATGTAAATGAATTACAACTACAAACAAGAAGAAGTTGTAATAGGCTGTCTCGAACCACTAACCTTCCAACTACCTAACGATCCTAACAATTAGCATTTTGTTCCATGGTTGAAGTCCATGTGTACAAATCTGCTGAAGTTGTTGAATGTGCATGTGAAGCTATGCATAGTCATGTGTAGTGGCATGCGATGAACAATGTGTGGTGGCACGTGATGATAGCAAGAGTTGCGCACAAGGTGCATGTGCTATGGAGGAGGGAGCTTAAGTTCCAAAGAATATCAATCCCCATGTAATTTTCCAAAAGCTTGCACAACTATGCTCTAATCATTTTAAGTGTGAGTGTGAGTGTGAGTGTCCGTGTGAGTGTCCGTGTGTATGTGCATGTGTGTGCGTGGTGTGTGTGCACACACATGCACGTGCATCTGTGTGTGACAGAGTGTGCACATGACAACAATGGTCTAATCAACATGTGTGTGTGTGTGTGTGTGCACACATGCCTGTGTGCATGTGTGTGTAACAACTATGATGAGTGTGCGTGCGTCTCTGTGTGTGTATGTGCATGCATGTATGCGTGCGTGAGAGTGCATGTGTGTGTCTATGTATGTATATGTATAATTTTGTATATTTATTCCACAAACTGGACTTTCCAAATCTGGAACGCTGGAATCCCAAATCTTTTAACAATCCAGAACAAATCTGATTTCTAAACTTGTAACCATGTTGAAAGCCCAATGTTTTTACAATCCAGAACAAATCCTGATTTCCAAACTTGTAACCATGCTGAAAGCCCAAAATGAGAATTATAGAACACGACAGAGAAGAATGTACCTCTAAATAATATCGGTCATGTTTTTGAGTCAGTTAAAGTACTCTTTAAGAGGCTAAATCTAAAGGTATTTTACGTTATAGGAAATAACAAGAATGCTTGCCAACTGGGATTGCATGCATCCTTTAAAAATATTACTATGATTGAAGTCACTTAGATAAGGGATCAATCTAGCTTTAAAATGGTACTGGAGATATCGAACTTTAAGGAGATGTCATGAAGAGTTGTGATGAGTGCTACAATTAGTCAATAAATGCGAGGTACAGATAGATCTGTGCAAATGCTAACTTCCAGTAAATAATCTATTCATTCAACACCACAACAACCTCACATCCTTATGAATTCAATCTAGTAAGGGTCCCCGGGAAGTTTCCAGATCCAAGTGATACGGCCATTTTCAACCTGTTTGAGTGGCCATTAGTCTGTGCAGAACTGAAGAATGGTTGTGCGTGCACTTCTGTCTCACATAAGAGCCCAAAATGCAGTCCCTGGAATGCTGGAAAGACACCAGACATTCCTTGAATGGCTCCATGTGATGGTGCCACTGCATGATATGGAGAAATCAGAGAGATTCAAATCCCGTTGGTACTTGATTGCTTGACCTAACGTAAAACTTATGATCAATTACGCAAAGTTGAAAAAGTGAGCTATATGAGAATAGGTTGAAAGATGGTCCCACGATCGTTAACAGAGTAACACCACTTCGATTGACAATACCGACAACACCAAGACATCAAAACAAAATCAGGCGTGGGCTCACGACTTAATGAACAACACGGCAAGGTAAAATATTCTTGATAGGTACGCCAAGATGAAACAATTGGGCTTCCTCTGTTTACAAAGTTGCGATGATTCCTCCTGCAATTGGTCGTAATCCGGTGTGTAACATCTGCTGGAGAATTTGTGCGCAGCCGAGCTTTTAACTTGGGTATAGCAATAAGTGTGACTTAAATCATAAGCAACTCAAAATCAATTCAATTAAGTGATAAATATCTACTCAGTATGAAGCGAAGTCCCTATATATTACAAAGTCCCCTGAATTCAGAATTAACATCATACATACCTCCTCCTCCTCCAGTAGGGAAAATTCCAAGTGAAGGAAGGGTGTTGAGGTCCGTCTCCGTAGGTAGCATTCTGTAACGAGGTGCCCTGACGCTGCAATAACAACAGGAAGGAGCATGATCAAGCATAAGTAAAAGCACAGGCGCTGAAAAAGAATCTGGAGTCAAAATTGAGATGAAAAGAAAGGGAAAGGGCAAGGGTACCGTTGAGTGTGAGGTGGAGAGAGGAGAGTGTGTTGTGGGAGCGCAACAGTGACAGGGAGAGTGCCACATATGAAGCCCACCTGCCGATGCTGCTGCACCTCCAAACTGCCCACGCATTCAGCCTCCACCATGTCCAACTCCCTGCCTTTGCTCTTGCCCTTCCCCTTCCCCTTCTTTCCCCTATCCAACGCGTACATGCTACAACCCTCCATCTTCTACCCTTTACCGATCCTCCCTCTGGGCTGTGCCTTCTACTACTCGTCGGAGGACACCTCGCAGCTGCTGCTCTTTTTCTCCACCCTCGACAGAGCTGTACATTCCTTAATTTCCTTTTCCTTCAAGTAATCCCGTTCACCTGGTCATTCCATTCTTGCCAATGTCCCAAACCGTAATCTCAACAAGTCGAGTTCTTCCCACACCGACATTTTACTCTCCGATCTATTTCCATTCTTTTAGAGATCGTAATGGAAAATAGTCCTTACTTTGCTGGAGAAAATCAAATCAATTTGGATTTAAGTAATAATTATACTTGAGAATGATAAATTGAATACTTAAATGTGTGAGGATTAAGTTATATTGTCTTTGAATGTATTAATTTAGATTAAATTATTAATCGTAAGTTGGAATGATAAATTGAATAATTAAATGTGAAAAGGAAAAAGATATTTAGTTTTATAAGTAATTTGAATGAAGGAACTTCAAATTATATATGGAAAATCTATTTATCTATATATTGAAAATGGATTCTTGTTGTTTGAATATCATTTCATAATCTTGTTTTTTTCTTTCTTTATTTTATTATTAGTAAGTTTTAGACACCTCAAATCTTTGTGTACATGTTGTAGGATCTATGTATATTTTCTAGTATGCTTTCTTGTTTTCTAATTTGTCAATTTTTTGCATTGTTTTAACTATTGAGAATTAGCAACATTTAAAAATATTGTGTGGAGATCATTAAATTGTAAGAGTCGTGTTCTCTTAAGTAAGTCGATTGATTAAACTAGTTTTTGTAGTTGTAGAAATGACCAAAGCTAGTACCTTTCTGTAGACACCCAAAAATGGTCAACGCTTGCGAAGTCATACTTTAACATTTGCGCATTGCCTCATTTTAGGTTTTTGCGTCGCATTAACATTTCTCCTATGTCACGCACTTGGTCTTTATCATTTGCGAACATCGAGTCATTCTTCTACATTCTTCAATCATCTTGTCCTTAAATTTGGTCTTGTCGACAACATTATCCAATCATGATTTTGATTAATTTTACCCTGTCGCATCAATGGGCGTATTCATTTGTCATCATTTTGGACATCGTCAATCCTAATTAGGGTTTTGTCCTCTTTTCGATCTTGTCATCTGGCGATCAGTTTATCAATCTTGTCATTTTAACGATCGATTTGTCATCGATTGTTGTCATGTTCAATCTTGTCATCTTGCAATCTATTTTGTCATCGATTCTTGTCCTTTTGTCAATTTTGTCATTTCGCAATCATTTCGCTATCGATCATTGTCTGTCTTAATTATGTCAATTTGGATCAATTTGTCATTGTTCCTCGTCAATTGGTGCATCTATCGATCAAATCATTTTGTTGCATTGGTCATTTATCAATCCAAAATCAAATCAAATCGAGTCAATCATCTTTCAAGACCTAATTCGCCTTCTAGGGTTTCATGATTTAGTCATTTAACCTTGCTTATCATTTTCTTCCTCTAGGATTAAATTATTTATTTATTTATCCTAGATCTTCTTATTACAATTAAATCTTTATTTAATTGGCTAATTATTCCTCTTTGTGAATTGATTAATAAATGAAAAATTATTAATTAATTCACTAATTCCTAAATTCTAATTTTCCTTCAATTTCTAAATTCCTAATTTGTCATCAATTTCAATTTCCTATTTTCTTAATTTCTAATTTCTTTTCCCTCCTATTTCATCTCCTAATTCTATGGGAATGACATTTCAATTTGTCATGAAATTGTCATAATTGACAATCAATCAATTTGACATAGAATGTGTCATAATTTGTCATTAATTATCAATCAATCAAATTGTGCATGGAAAGTGCATAATTTGTCATAATTTGTCATATTGATTTGCAATTTCCATTTGAATTGCATCATGCCAATCTTGTCATTTATCCAATTTCTCTATAAATTGGATGATTTTCAATCAAACCTGATCCGAATTTCTATCAAACTACCGAACTTTCGTTTCTAGTACTCTTGAGCTTTTTGCTTTCAATTGTGTGAGCACTTGTAGGTGAGATCCACAAACCCATTGAAGAGGAAAGAACAACAATGGAGCCGCATGGAAGAAGCATATGGTTTGCATGATATTTTCTTTTAAATGTTTTGTTTTTGTGCCTCTATTGAATGTGCTTTGGAATTAGGTTCATTTCAATGAGTGTTCTTTTGATTATGTTATCATGTCTAATGTTTTGATTGATCTACTTATGTTTTGATGATTCCTAATTTCTATTAATTTAGATTAAATTATTAATCGTAAGTTGGAATGATAAATTGAATAATTAAATGTGAAAAGGAAAAAGATATTTAGTTTTATAAGTAATTTGAATGAAGGAACTTCAAATTATATATGGAAAATCTATTTATCTATATATTGAAAATGGATTCTTGTTGTTTGAATATCATTTCATAATCTTGTTTTTTTCTTTCTTTATTTTATTATTAGTAAGTTTTAGACACCTCAAATCTTTGTGTACATGTTGTAGGATCTATGTATATTTTCTAGTATGCTTTCTTGTTTTCTAATTTGTCAATTTTTTGCATTGTTTTAACTATTGAGAATTAGCAACATTTAAAAATATTGTGTGGAGATCATTAAATTGTAAGAGTCGTGTTCTCTTAAGTAAGTCGATTGATTAAACTAGTTTTTGTAGTTGTAGAAATGACCAAAGCTAGTACCTTTCAATTATGAAAATGTTCTAAAATGTTGATGCAAAATTTATATCCATTTTAATACTCCAAATTGAAATATTCTTAGAATGATGCTTCTTGAAATGTGAGATTTTTAATGAATGATCTTTGATAAATGAATGTGCATTAAATGAGAAAAAATGATAATTAATTGTGTAAAATGTGTACTATGTCAATGTATAACATGAACAAAATTGATAGGTTCAACAAAATTTAAATTTTTAACATTGAAATTTGAGGATCAATTTTGTATATGGTGTGAGATCAATCAGATATAGTGTGACATTGAACTAGGACATGGAAATATTAATATTAAGGTTCTAAGTGATTATCTAAATATAGATGGCAGTATTTTGAATTATTATTATTATTATTACCCCATTTTTATGGAAGGCCAAGAGTCACAACTTTGAATTCATTTTAGATGTCCTTATTGGGAATTGAACTTGGGTCTCCATAGTGAGAACCTAGTGTTTTAACCAATTAAGCTCAACCCCTTGGACAATATTTGTTTTAATTTTTAATTATTATAGTTTTGAAACATTGTTATTTTAAAAATATATTAGAATATTATATTTATGTAAAATTAACTACAACTCTTATTTTAGTAAAATAATATAAACTAGCAATTGCACTTTGGTGTGCAACGAGTATGCTGAAGAGGTGTGGAAGGTCAATTGGAGAAAATTTGGTCTATTTTTTGGATATATTTGTGTAGTGCATTAGGTCAAATTGTGGCCATGATGTTGTTTGTGCAAAAAAGGACTTAATTGAGAGGTGATAGATTAAAATCATCTATGCATCCAGTTACAAGAATTCAATCATAACAGAAATGAAACGAAGATGATCAAGTTTTATTAGCAACATGCTCATGTTATGTTTGCAATAGGGTGAGCTCAAGAGAGAGGTTGAGATAGGGCTAGAAAGAGGGATATATAGAAGGGTAAGAGTGAGAGAGATATGGGTAAAGAGATAGATATAGAGATAGAGAAGAAGATGGAGATATAGATGGAGTTGAAGATATAGATGAAGAATGGGGAGAGGAAAATGGAGAGGAGAGAGATATGAGAGAGAGAGAGAGAGAGAGAGAGAGAGAGATGGAAGAGGAATATATAGATATGGAACAGAAAAATAAATAGTTGGAGAGAGATGGAGATATTGAAAGATAAAGATAGAGATAGGAAGTGATATAGAGAGAGAGGGAGAGATATAGTGGTAGAGAGAGATGGAGATAAAAGAATATGAGAGAAGTGATAGGGAGAGATAGATATAGAGAGGAAAAGAGATATGGATATAGAGGTCCAAAAAGAGAGAGAATGAGAGAGAGATGGATGTATTGAAGGAAGCAAAACTAGAGATTAGGGGGAGAGATGAAGATAGAGGTAGAGATGAAGATAGAGAAAAAGAGGAGGAGGGAAAAAAATAGAAAAAGGGAGAGGGGGAGATAAAGATAGAAAGAGAGGAGATAGAGAGGAAGAGACAAAGAGGAAGGTGTGTGTGTGTGTGTGTGTGTGTGTGTGTGTGTGTGTGTGTGTGTGTGTGTGTGTGTGTGTGTGTGTGTGCACATAAAAATGGCTATGAGCAATTAAATAAATATTTTATATTTATTTAATAATTATTCTTCTATTAAATAGTTAATTTGAAAAGATTAATTTATTTAATTCATTTCGTGTCTTTAATTAATATTTTATTAATTAATTCATTTATCCTATTCTTCTAATTAATTAAATATCTAATATTTAATTATTCTTCTAACCAAGTTAATTGAATATCTAAATATTTAATTATCTCCTCCAATCTATTAAATATCCAATATTTAATAGTTATTCTCCTATCCTATAGTCTCAAATATTAAATAATTTTTTAAATTATTTAATCCCCCTCTTCCAACTCACCTTCCATCTCCACTTCATCTTCCCTTTGCCATCTCATCCGTCATGTGGCTAAGGAAATTAATATTTCTTAAATATTAATTCATCATTTATCTTCAACCTCCAAATTCAATGAATATTGTGTACGTACACATATTTCATAACATCTCCTATATTCTTTCCAACACCCCTACATATTAGGAACGACTTGAGTCCACTTGTCCTATCATGCCTAAATCTTCTCCAACCATCCCTAGATTCCCTCAGTCAGCAACCCAGTCAAGGTGAGATGAGTGACACTTGTCTTCTCCTTCCCCTTTTCTCTTAACCTTCACGTTTGCTCACAGCCATCCAAATCTACAGATTTGATCATGACCGTTGATCTAAGCCACATCATCTCATCCTCTCAAAGTCTATAAAATCAAGAGCTTCAATTGAGAGAGAGTTAGACTTCAATAGACTTCAAGTACATTTTCAAGCAAATCATTTGTGAAACTTATGCATCACATTTGTTAACTATCAGTTATCAGTCCATTCTTCATATGCCATCTTGGAAGCTATCAGTGCATTGTTTGAGAGCACACCATCTGCAACCAGGAACAGTGGAGTTAGGACACAATGAGACATAAATCATGAAGGTAGTAATAGTGTTTTTATTTCATATGTATTTCATGTAGTTTCATTAGTTGAGTTTGGATTTCTTATAGCATTTCCATTGATATTTTGTGAAACTAACTTGTTGCAGTTAACATTCTGAGGATGAAATTCAAGTTCACACATTTTGGCGCCCACTGTGGGGCTCATAGACCTCGCACATACCTTTAAAAATCTCGCAAAAAGTAAAATTAACACGCATGTGTGAATTCTAATAGTGTTTTTGCTCATAGGTTATCGCATTTGCATCACAAGTTAGCGCATTTGCATCACAGGCTAGCACATATGCCATGCAAGTGAGCGCTTTTGTATGAAAAATTGCGCATTAGCATCATCAGTTAGCGCTTTTGTCCTCTAGATTAGCGTATTTATTAAAGAAATCACACTTTTGTATCCATAGAGCAGCGCCTTTGTAGTCTAGGTTGGCGCTTTTGCTCTACAGGTTAGCGCTTTTGAGGAGAAAGATAGCGCATATGTTAGAATAGCGTTTTTGTTTCCAACTAACAAAATTTTCTTGCAGGCCCGAATGTCCAAGAAATTAGATTTTTCAAATTACTAACATGCATGTGCAGGATGGTGTTTAAGACAAATTTATGCATTTCCTCATCTAGTTAATTAAAGGCCTTATTTTGGGAAGTAATATATCATGTCTTGTTCATTTAATCTAACTAAGAGGATAAATTGACAGCATGCAACTTGCATTTTTAATAACTTCTCTAAAATAGTTGCACATAGACTTCTAAAAAGGCTAAAATAAACACCATGCTTGTTGGAGCAACATCTCCAAATAGGACTTAGCCAACAATTGCTTTGAAAAGGTTAAAAAGAACACTTATATTCTGTGTCTCGAAAGTGGTAGGTATATTCTCTCCCCTTAATTGGGTGACCAAAAAGCCAAACCCACTCTTTTATGCTTTCTTTAATTTCAAGCAATTAAATCCTTTAGAGGGTCTGCCTTCCCGAGCTACCTTGAGAGGGGCAGTGAGAGGGGAACAACCTAAAGTGGAAATGGGTTAATACCGAGTCCTTCCAATCCACTATAAATAAATCCTGTTTGTGACGAAAGTCCCAAACAACATGTGTTGATAAGTTCATACCAACACTATGTTTCCCCATAAACCCTATGGAGCGTAACCTCTATAGGCTGGGAACTTTCTATATTTACAGAGCTGAAAGTGTCACATGTATGGCCACATGACCGGAAGCCTTTACTAATAACCACTTGTACTAGTTGCCAAAATCGTTCTAGTTGTTGGCGCAGGAGGTCAGACCTCTGAAGCGGCTCACACACATACGGTTCCTAGTAGAGATATAAAGTTTGCCATGGGGAGTTTTCATGGAAACTGGTGCTTGGTTGCCCCAAAGAAGTAAGTGTTGAGGGTGGAGCCAGTGGGGTCAAGCATCTAAATATCCGCTTTGAATAGCGTAGCCTCAAGGGAAACCCCATGTGAGATTCAACAACTATTGTCTCAGCCTACCATAAGATTTGTACTTGCTTGTACATTTTTTTTATTAGACATTGTGTCTTCTATGTTTTTTACATGTTCCAAATGGTCAAAAAAATTGAAGAAAATTATCATCTACGCGTGAATAAAAATCCAACAAATTGCTGAAAAAGTTTGATCAAAAGGGTAATACAAGAGCTTTCTAACACTTCAAACACCAGATCAAAACCAAAGTGTCAAAACGTCAGTATCAAAATAATTCTTGAAGTAGGTTTGTCTCTAAACCATCATGTATTTTCAAACTAGCTCAACAACTAGGTTTCTAATCCAACAAGTTATTCCCAAAAAGTTCTATAAACTTCAACATTCAACAAGCTATTGATTCAAACATCTTAAGTGCAAAAAAATCAACATCATTATCAAGTCTCTCATCAGGATAATCAAATCCTCTATCATGAAGCTTGATCAATCTATACTAGGTTCATAATTTTGGATATATCTTTCCTATTTTGAACCTAGGTTATATCAAAATCAGAATTGTACCAACATTGGAATCAAACAAACTTGTAAATTGTCAAATGCTTATATGACTTTTAAGTATCACCTTAAGAAAAGAAAACCCAATTATAAAGCTACTTAGAAAAGAATAAGATTCTTGTATATCAATCGCAAGATCTTATTAAAACATAGGACATTCCAACACCGTTTTTGTCACTACTTACGTGGCTGTGGTACAGAGTTTGACGGTGAAATTTTGCAAAGACATTCTTTTCAACAAAGAGACGCTTTATCACAAAGAACAAACAATAGCGGTAAAATTAACAAAACATATCTTCCTAAACCAATAATCACCTATTGACTTTGTTCTTTGGAAATTTCAACAACTTTGAAATATTCACATGCCAATTTGGAGTAGAGCCCAATATGAACAACTTAGAAAACAACAACAAATGGAGGAAGAAGATAATCCTGTATTTCAAACTTTTGGATTTACCGTTGTTGACAAAGAAGCAGTCAATAGCACCATTAGAGACCTCGAGCAAGATTTAAAATTTGATAGGCCAATGGAAAAATTGTTGGCAAAACAAAAAGAGAAATATCTCTTGATGTTGGCAAAATCTGGAGCTAAACTACCACAAGACTTTAACATAGAAAGCTTGAAACAAGATGTAGAGGCAAGTAACACCCAAAACATAGATGATCCAAATAATGAAGATATGAGCAAAGAAAGTCATGAAGAAACAAGGAAAAAAAGGGATGACACAAGAAAAGAGTGAAGTGAAAAAAGAACTCACGAAGAAACAAGAAGAAACTATGTGGATAATCCATTATCAAACCTTACTCAACAAATGAAAACCTTACAACAACAGATACAAGGCATGCAAAATGGAACAAGCTCCAAGAAGTATTCATTAGAAGATATATGCCCATATCCTTTCGATAAGACTTTGAATATGATACCATTTCCGCAACATTGCGAGATTCCTAAATATGACAAATACGATGGAAATCCGATCCTTAGGATCACATTAGGGAGTTTTGTACTATGAGAATGGAATTTTCTCATGATGAAACTTACCTTATGTGTCTTTTTCCTAGGAGTTTAAATGGACAATCAATGGAGTGGTTTTCAAGATTACCATCCGGAATCAAATCTTTTGAAAAACTTGTGAATAGGTTTATTTCACAATACTCTTACAATATAAGGAATGAGATAACGATGCTAGATCTCTACAATGTTAAATAAAAGAATGGTGAATCTTTTATGATCTTCTTACAACGATGGAAACACATGTTTAATAGGTATCCCCGAGATGTACCTAATCAAGAAAAAATGGACATATTCATTGATAACCTTATCAGTGAAATGAGTTATCGACTAAGAATGCAATGTCCTCCCTCTTTTGCCAAAATGATCGAGAATGGTCTGAAAATAGAGAACGCAATGGTAAAGAAAGGAGAACTAAAACTTTAAAATAATTCATACAACAACAATTCCAACAACAACAACAATAACAATGACAAACCCAAGTTCTGGTCAAAGAATAGGAATGTCAGCAATGAAGGAAATGATGATAATAGTACTACAAAACAACAGCAACCAATTTTTAATCTATCAAGTCAAATCCCAAGCAATAATAATCTAGAAAATAATAAAGCCAAGTCCTTTTTCTCCAATCCTTGGAGGAAATTCACAAACATTGGAGAACCTTTGGAATTAGCTCTAAAAACTCTGCTTGCCAACAAATTGATTGTTTTACCAGAAGCAAGTGTTAGGTCCCGGAGACAACTAAGAGGGGAGTCAAATAAATTCAAACCAAAAACAACTTAACCGACTTAATGCTTAATATCGGTAAACCAGTTTAATATGCCAGTAGACAGTTTTAACAGTTAATTGCTATACCGGTAGGGATTAGTGCATGAAACATAAAGACAAAGTCATCCACAACATATAACACCAATATTTGTACATGGAAACCCTATAAGGGGAAAAACCACGGTGGGAAACCTTACCCACAATCAAATGATACTACTGCAGATAGTAAGTGTACATAAATGGGGTCTGCACATGCAAAAAGGCCAAGCGCCTAGAGCTCACTACTCAATCACAAAATGGGAGTCACACTGACTATAGTTGGATGGTTAAATCCAATAAGAATGTACTGCACAAAATAGCATCTTCATATGCTGGATTCAGTACCGGTGTAGTTCTGACTGTCTTCAAAAAAACCCTCCTTCGATCTTCAAATGATGTCTGCATGTATAGCTCTGCTTATTCTCGCATATACCTTCACACAATCCTTTTTCACATTCCACACTTTTGATCTTACAAATAAGATCTTACATTTATACCATAACCTAAGACCAATTTTAGTAGGTCGGCTCTACAAGATATTACAATAAAAACATTTTACAAACAATACAATATCCGATGCAAGAAATGATTCAACATGTCGGCTTAATGCATTTACAACAATAATTAATCATCTCCATAGCGTGTCGTGCTGATCTGGAAAAGATAAACCTGTCGGTGTAACCCTGGACCTATTTGTCAGTAACAGCAAATATGCAAATACGAATATACCAATAAACAAAACTCCAGGACAAAGTGTCCACGTGATGTCTTCGACATTACCAAGTGTTTTCCATATCATTCCAAGTGTCGGTGATCATTATATCTTGCCTGTGTACCAGATACTGGTGACTGTGCATGAGTCACTTGCTTGTCGGTGAATGTTGTTGATTCTCCAAAGTGCCAGAATTGATAAGTGTTTAGTAGGTGTTGACATCAATGACAAAACCATACCAAAATACCAACAATCTCCCCCTTTGGCATTGATGGCAACACAAGATGGAAAAACCATCAAAGTGCCAAAACAGAAATGCCAAATACCAAAAACCAACAATCTCCAAAAAGAGATCATAACCAGAAATCAAAATACAAATACAGAGAGTAATAATCTCTCCCAAACAACAATCTCTCCCCCTGGGAGCAACATGTGTTTTCCTTGTGTTTTTCAAAGTTTTTCCATACCAATCTCTCCCCCTTTGACATCAAATACCAAAGTTACAACAAAACCAAGTTCATATACAAAATACCAATCAATTTAGTATACCAACTACTCCCCCTAAGAAGTAGCTTCCCATCAAAGCCGAAAAAAAGATTTCTCTGTTAATTTTGTCGGTTGATGACAATCATCATCTTCCTAAGTCTCTATCGGTGGGGGTATGACTCCAAGCTGATCTTTGAGATATTCAAAAGTCTCCTTAGGTAGAGGTTTAGTAAAGATATCTGCAATCTGCTCTTTAGTATTCACATAAACCAGTTGTATTTCCTATGCTTCAACTTTTTCCCTTAGAAAATTCAGTTTGATAGAAACATGTTTGGTTTTAGAATGTAATATCGGATTTTTAGATATATCAATTGCCGCAGTGTTGTCACAATAGATAGTAATAGGTTCCTTGCATTTTACCTTTATGTCTTTCAACATTTGCTTAAGCCATAGTATTTGTGTACAGTTAGTTGCTGTTGCAACATATTCTGATTCTGCTGTTGATAAAGATGTACAACTTTGTTTCTTACTCAACCAAGAAAGTAATATGCTTCCAAGAAAGAATGCTCCGCCGGTGGTGCTTTTTCTATCATCCACATCTCCTGCCCAATTTGCATCTGTGTATGCACATAATTCAAAGTTTTCATCTTTAGGATACCATAATCCAAGATTTATAGTGCCTTGTAAGTACCGGAAAATCTTTTTTACTGCTGATTCATGATTTTCTCTAGGATTACTTTGAAATATTGAAACAATACATACTGCATTCATAATATCAGGTTTGGTTTGTGTCAAATACAGTAAACCTCCTATCATAGATTTGTATCTAGTTGGATTAACAGGTGTAGATTCATCCCTTTGTGATAATTTGTCATTTGTTGTCATAGGTGTGCTTACCGGTTTAGAGTTCTCCATCCCAAATTTATTTAGTAACTCTTTTAAGTACTTAGATTGACTCAAGAATATACCTTTATCAGTCTGTGAAATCTGCAATCCTAAAAAGAATTTTATTTCTCCAATCATAGACATTTCAAATTCTTGTTGCATTTTAATAGAAAATTCTTTACATAATCCATCTTCTCCTCCAAATATTAAATCATCAACAAATACTTCTATAATCAAGATGTCATCATTAGTTACTTTATCATATAAATTGTTGTCTGCATTTCCTTTAGTAAAACCAATCTTCAAAAGATACTTATCCAATCTTGCATACCAAGCTCTTGGAGCTTGTTTTAATCCATACATTTCTTAATCTGCAAACCATATCATTGTCATTTGTCAAAGAAAATCCATCAGGTTGTTCAATGTAGACTTCCTCTTCAAGATCTTCATTCAAAAATGCACATTTAATATCCATTTGATAAACTTTGTAGTTCTTGTGTGCTGCAAAAGCCAAAAATAATCTGACTGCCTCAATTCTAGCTACCAGTGCAAAGGTTTCATTGTAATCAACTCCTTCCTTCTGAGAATATCCCTTACACACTAGTCTTGCTTTATTTCTGACAACCTTACCATCTTCATTAAGTTTGTTTCTGAATACCCATTTGGTTCCAATTACATTTTTATCTTTAGGTCGAGGAACTAATGTCCAAGTGTTATTTTTCTCAATTTGTTCTAATTCTTCTTCCATAGCTTTAATCCAAAATTTATCTTTACATGCTTCATTAACAGATGATGGTTCAATTTGAGAAATAAGACATACCTCTTCATTTGCCAATCTTCCTCTTGTCATAACTCCTTTAAACTTGTTTCCAATTATTTGATCTTCAGAATGATTCAGTCTTACATACCGGGGTGTCTTTGTTTGTTGCGGTTCCTCAACTACTGTGGAATCCTCAGATGATACCGGGGTAACTGGATCTTCATTCTGTACTGGTGGATTTAGAGTAGGTTCATTTGTCAAAATTTCTGTTGCCGGTTCAGAGTCTATATACCTTGAAGTTCCTCTGAATTGTTCATCAATCTTTACATTTGTACTTTCAACAATTTTCTATAATCTTTTGTTAAAACATCTATATGCCTTGCTCTTAGATGAATAACCAAGAAATATTCCTTCATCACTTCTAGGATCAAATTTGCCAATATACTCATCTCTTCTGATATAACATTTACTTCCAAAAATTCTGAAATACTTAAGAGTAGGAGTATTACCAAACCATAGTTCATGAGGGGTCTTACCGGTTTCACCTTTGATGTGAACTTTGTTGAATGTATAGACCATTGTATTGACTGCTTCTCTCCAATATATATGTGGTAGGTTTGCTTCTAATAACATACTTCTTGCTGAATCCAAGATAGTTCTATTTTTCCTTTCAACAACTCCATTCTGTTGTGGTGTTTGAGGTGCTGATAGCTATCTTCTGATTCCATTTACTTCACAGAATGTATTAAACTCCTTAGACATAAATTCTCCTCCTTGATCTGATCTTAGACATTTGATTTTCTTACTGGTTTCATTTTCAACCATTGCTTTGAATAGTTTGAACTTTCCCAGTACTTCTGATTTTTCTCTAAGAAAAGTAACCCAACACATTCTAGAATAGTCATCAATGATTAGCATAAAATATCTATCACCTTGTAAGATTTTAGTTCTAGCTGGACCACATAAATCAGTGTGAATCAAATCAAGAGCATTATTAGATTTTTCTGGAATACTTTTGAAACTAGCTCTAACTTGTTTTCCAAATTGACATTCCTTACATACTATATTATGAGGTTTGACAATTTTAGGTAAATCTCTAACTGCCTTAGTGGTACTGATTTTGACCATGCAATCAAAGTTTACATGACAGAGTCTCTTATGCCATAACCAACTTTCATCTATATGTGCAATCAAGCATGTCTTTTCACTATTATTCAAATGAAAGATATTACCTCTAGTCTGATTACCGGTTGCAATTTCCAAACCAGTTCTATTCATGATTTTGCATTTTCCATTTTTAAATTGTAACTGAAATCCTTTCTCAACTAATTGACCAACACTCAAAAGATTATGTTTTAATCCTTCAACATAGTAACATTGTCAGTGTTATGCTTAC
Organism: Cryptomeria japonica; assembly: GCF_030272615.1. Lineage (NCBI taxonomy): Eukaryota > Viridiplantae > Streptophyta > Pinopsida > Cupressales > Cupressaceae > Cryptomeria > Cryptomeria japonica. The sequence continues at coordinate 526,646,311 of NC_081407.1, forward strand.
CATCAAGAGATATTGTACCCTTACCTTTGATTGAACAAGCTTTGTCATCTCCAAATCTCACTAAGCCTCCATTGTATTCTTGAAAGTTCAAGAATTTACCTTTGTCTCCAGTCATATGATGTGAGCATCCTGAATCAATGATCCATTCATCCTTTACTTCAACTTTAGCTGCCAGGGCCTGTACTACCAGTTGAGCAGTAGGTGTCGGTTGATCTTCTGTTATAGCAACAAAAACCCATCCATTGTCTACTGGATCCTCATCAGAATCATCAGTCACACCTTCATCAACAATGTAACAAGATTTATCTTTATTCTTCTTAAATTTGTATCTCTGATATTCAGGGTTAGGCTTGAATGTTCTTCTAGCTTCTTCTCTTAGTCTAGCATGTCTATCAGGGCATCTCGAAGCCATATGACCAATCTTATTGCAGTTAAAACATTTAAAGGGTGCTTTACCTTCATACTTACTTCCAACTGGACCTTTAGGCATTTTCTTTGCAAATAGTGCTTCAAGTTCTTCATTCTCTTTCTTGCTTTCTTGAAGTTCTATTGCATAAAAGGCTTTCCAATCAGATTTGTCAAATGATGGAGCAGATGATGTTGATGCTTTAAAGGCCAAATCTGTCTTTATAGTAGCAACAGGACCAAATTATTCAATTTCAAATTTGAAAGTTTCCCAATCAATGTATCCCTAGTAACTGATGTATTAGGCATTGTTCTTAACTCATTTATAGCAGTGACTTTCATTTTATATGTCGGTGGCAATCCTCTTAAAACTTTTGAAACAATTTCATCTTCACTTAAGGTTCCTCCACAACATTTAATACCCAAAACAATCTCATTTACTCTTTCCATAAAAGCAGAAATCCTTTCATCTCCTTCCATTTTCAGATGTTCATACCTGACCCGGAAGCTTTCAAGTTTTGCAATTTTGACTATGGAATCTCTTTCATTCAGTGTTTCCAAATGATCCCAAATAGCTTTAGCAGTAGACCTATCTGATAGTCCCATGATTTGTTGATCTGATAATGTGCTCAAAAGTGCGTCTCTTGCTTTGCAATCATTTTCCTCATCTTTAGTCAAGTTAGTTGGACTAGGCTGACCTTGTACAGCAGTAGTATAACCATTCTTTGTAACATCCCAGATGTCCTTCCCAATGCAATTTAGATGTGTCTCCATTCTGATCTTTCATATGCCATAGTTGGTTCCATCAAGTTTAGGATTGTCCTTCCTGAAATAGTTAGTAGACATTGGATCTCCTCAAGCTGTTAAACTTCTGCAAAAGAGGACTAAGCTTTGATACCAATTGTTAGGTCCTGGAGACAACTGAGAGGGGGGGGGGGGGTGAATCAGTTGTCAAATAAATTCAAACCAAAAACAACTTAACCAACTTAATGCTTAATACCGGTAAACCAGTTTAATATGCCGGTAGACAATTTTAACAGTTAATTGCTATACCAGTAGGGATTAGTGCATGAAACATAAAGACAAAGTCATCCACAACATATAACACCAATATTTGTATGTGGAAACCCTGTAAGGGGAAAAACCACAGTGGGAAACCTTACCCACAATCAGATGATATTACTGCAGATAGAAAGTGTACATAAATGGGGTCTGCACATGCAGAAAGGCCAAGCGCCTAGAGCTCACTACTCAATCACAAAATGGGAGTCACACTGACTACAGTTGGATGGTTAAATCCAATAAGAAAGTACAGCACAAAATAGCATCTTCATATGTTGGATTCAGTACCGGTGTAGCTCTGATTGTCTTCAAAAAAACCCTCCAATCTTCAAATGATGTTTGTGTGTATAGCTCTGCTTATTCTCGCATATACCTTCACACAATCTTTTTCGCATTCCACACTTTTGATCTTACAAATAAGATCTTACATTTATACCATAACCTAAGACCAATTTTAGTAGGTCGGCTCTACAAGATATTACAATAAAAACATTTTACAAACAATACAATATCCAATGCAAGAACCGATTCAACATGTCGGCTTAATGCATTTACAACAATAATTAATCATCTCCATAGCGTGTCGTGCTGATCTGGAAAAGATAAACCTGCCGGTGTAACCCTGGACCTATTTGCCGGTAACAACAAATATGCAAATATGAATATACCAATAAACAAAACTCCAAGACAAAGTGTCCACACAATGTCTTTGACATTACCAAGTGTTTTCCATATCATTCCAAGTGTCGGTGATCATTATATCTTGTTGGTGTACCAGATACTGGTGACTGTGCATGAGTCACTTGCTTGTCGGTGAATGTTGTTGATTCTCCAAAGTGCCAGAGTTGATTAGTGTTTAGTAGGTGCTGACATCAATGACAAAACCATACCAAAATACGAACAACAAGAAGTTATGAACCACCAATCAAGCCAAATTGGTGGAATGACAATCATTTTTGCAATTACCATCGGAATAAAGGACACGTAACAAATGATTGTCAAAGATTGAAACACCTTATCCAAGATCTAATCGATAATGGAACCATCACAATGGATAGCCATAAGACAAACAAATCACACCTAGCTTTCAAAACTCCACTTCCAAATTATAACAAAGGTGAACCATCACAATTAAAAGATGACAAAGGGAAAGCCAAAGTGAATTACAATTATACATATGATGATGTGGTAAATTTGATCATTGTTAAAGATAATTCATCTTCATAGCCAATCAATGTTATTACTAGAAGCAAAGCAAAGGTTACCTTTCCAGGTATAGGAAAAGACCCAACATCCACTTCACGACAATACAATTTAGTAGAACAATTACAAAGAATGCCCGCTCAAATATCAGTTCTGGAACTTCTCAAGGTTTCACCTATGCATAAGGAAATTTTGGAGAAAGCTTTAGTAGAAACAACAGTTTCAAAAGATTTGGATATATATTAGTTCCAAAACATGGTAGGACACCTTATAGCTCCTCATTACTTATCATTTTCTGAAAATGATGACGCATCCTTACAACATCCTCACAATGCTCCCTTACATGTTGAAGTATTCATTAATAAAACTCGTGTCAAACGTGTACTCATAGATGGAGGAGTCGGCTTAAATATTTGTGCATTAAGTTTGATAAAAGCTTTGGGATATTCAGAAAATGTAGTAGACCCAAAAAAGAAAATAACCATCAAGGCTTATGATGAAGGAGAACGTTCTTCTAAAGGAACTGTTGTGCTACCAATAAAAATAGGACTTGTGGAAAGGGATACATTATGTCAGGTTTTAGATTTGAACCTCTCTTACAACATTCTTCTAAGACGACCATGGATTCACAAGATGCAAGCAGTTCCTTCTACATATCATCAATGTGTGAAATTTCCTCATGAAGGACAAGAGATCACTATAATTGCAGATTCTAGCCAATATTGCAATAATTTGAAGCCAACACAAGATACAAGAGTTCCACATAATAGAGAATCAGTATATCCTACCAAAGAAATTCAAGCAAAGCTATGGGAAAATTTTGAGGAAAAGCTCAAATTAAATGATGAAGGAATGGGAAAATATTCTTTGCATAATTTTCCACTTTCCCCTAAGTCATATGGAAAGCCTACATATATTCAATCAAAGACATCAGAAAGATCAAAAAATATGTTTAAAGGGACATTTGTTAGTACTGGAACTCTTGAAGAAGAAAATGAAGACAAAGACATTCTTGGTTGGTTGTACAAGGATGAAGATAAAACTATAGCAATAGCAGCAGAAGTCAATATTCCCATAAAACAATATGGCAAAGGTTATGAAATCATGCAAAAAATGGGATATGAAGGAAAAGGGCCAATTGGGAAGCGACATCAAGGTATTTCAAAACCTATTTGTCCACACTCGCAATCCAAAGAAGATAAATCTGTGCTTGGATATCTAAAATCCAATCAAAAGCAACATAATCATCCACAACAAAAGTGAAAAAAGAAATTAGTTTCTAAAGAAGAAAATTGGCAAGAAAAGCTACATCAAGTGACAGAAATAGTAACAAATAAACAAAAGGAGCAAGAAGAACATGAAAAGAAAGACAAGGAGATTACCTTCAAGGGTAAAGAAAAATATTGTCAACAAGTTTTGGAAATACAAAAAAAATGCAAAATCTGAACAAGATATTCCAGAAGCAGTAAAAATAGAGATGGCAAAAATCAGGGAACTTTTTGCGCCAGACAACATTCCTGTATGATATAGTGGAGTAGTCGTAGATCATGATTCAGAGACATATTCAAATAAGTATGAATGGGGTCCAGATGTCTTATCTACTACATCAAGTAAGGAACACAATGAAGACCAAGAAGCTATCACAAAAGATGACTTGTCTATTGCAAAACAAAAGATGGAGTTAGAAAGAAGACAAGAAAAACTCAGAATTCAGAGAAAAGAGGCATATGCAAAAAGGAAAGGGAATGACAAAGACAAAGAAGTAATGCCACAAGAAGTACAAACAAGGATAGATCAAGCATCTGAAAATACAAGATTTTCATCAAAAGAGGAACAAGATGTATCCAGATATGGCAGAACCATAGAAGAATTAAGAGATAGTCAAGTTGGATTGACTATTAGTCCAGAGGAAGTTGAGTTTGAAAGGAGACAAAATCTAGTAAAAGAATCCTCTTTATCATGTACACAAGTATGTCAACTCCAAAATGCAAATGAGGTCAATCAAGAAGGAATTTGTAGTATTAAAGACATGTGTGTTGATATAATCCATTCATTTAAGGGACAAACGCCAGTTGAAGAACCACTTGAGTGTGAACTACAAAATGCTAATATTGATTTTGTTAGAACTAATTTAGAGATGCTTGAGAAAGACAATTATCAAAAACATTTAATCTATGATAGTACCTATTCTATGCCAAGTTATGATCATTATGTCATGAATGTTGAAACACCTAATGATGAGAGTGATTATGATTTACCCCTTCTTCCTCCTGAACTAATTGATTGGGATAATTTAGACAACCCTGAACTGAATGTCTTTTCCAATTATCATGACTTAGTCATGTACCTTAACGCCGTTGAACCCATCCCACCTAAGATATCTTCCATTGTAGAATCAAGTGATGTTTCTCATAATCAGGAGAATGCCAAACTTTCTAGTCGCAAAAGCGAAATAAAACAAGGAAAGAGACCTATTGTTGAAAACTATTTCATGGCAACACTAGATCAATCAAAAGAGAAAACAAAGGATGTATCTGATGGTGAAAACCTCTTTGAGGTGCCATACGATGGAAAGTTTAACATTCTTCCTGTATATTTTCAGGAGAGATCTGCTATCTTGATAGAACTAACAGAAGCAGTAAACATTGGTGCATCAAAGGATCCTAAAATACTTCATTATGCTACCTCATTATCAGAAAAAGAGAGGAATGAATACATGGAATTCTTTAAGAAAAGACAAATAAATTTTGCTTGGTCTTATGTAGATATGTCAGGACTTAATCGAGATCTTATCATGCATCATCTTAATATGGATTTAAAAGCAAAACCAATTAACCAGAAGCTAAGAAAGATGCATTTGCACATTGTTCTTCTTGTAAAAACTGAGCTGAAGAAACTATTAGAAGTGGGTTTTATAAGACCTGTTGCTTATCCAGAATGGGTTTCAAGTATTGTACCAATATCAAAACTAGATAAAAGCATAAGGGTCTGTATAGATTTCAGAGATCTGAATAAAGCATGTCCAAAAGATGATTTCCCGCTACCAAACATTGATATCATAGTGGACTTATCAGCAGGGCATGAGATGTTTTCATTAATGGATGGCTTCTTGGGATATAATCAAATAAGAATTGCACCTGAAGATCAAGAAAAGATAGCTTTCACCTATGCATGGGGAACATATTGTTGGAATGTTATGCCATTTGGGCTTAAGAATGTAGGAGCGACTCATCAAAGGGCTATGACAACAGTTTTCCATGATATGATGCATACATTTATGGATGATTATGTCGATGACATACTTGCAAAATCTCATACAAGACAAGAACACTTGAACATTTTAAGCAAGATTTTTGACAGGTTGGAAAGATATCAATTGAGATTAAATCCAAAGAAATGTGCATTTAGGGTAACCTCTGGAAAAATCCTTGGCTACATTATATTAGCTCATGGAATTGAAGTAGATCCTGAAAAGGTCAAAGCTATCATGGAGATGGAGTCACCTAGGAACATAAGTCAATTGCGATCTTTACAAGGAAGATTGCAATCAATCAAGAGATTTGTTTCTTAGTTAGCAGATAGATGTCTTCCATTTACCCATCTTCTATATAAAAATGTTCCATTCAAATGGGATCCAAAATGTGAAGTCTTTTTTACAAATAAAAGAATATCTTATGAGTCCTCCAGTATTGATATCACCAACCAAAGGGAAACCATTGTTGCTCTATATCTCAACAACAAATGTATCATTAGGAGCCCTCCTAGCTCAACATGATGACGAAGGAAAAGAAAGAGCAGTTTATTATATTAGTAGAATGCTTATTGGCTATGAATTAAATTATTCCTCAATAAAAAAGACATGTCTAGCAGTTGTATTTGCAACTCATAAGTTGTGACATTATATGTTGATTCATTCTATGAAACTAATAGCAAAGATAGATCCTCTCAAATATTTGTTGAGCAAGTCAACATTGATAGGGAGACTAGCCAAATGGGTTATGATACTGAGTTAATTTGATATAGAGTACGTTGACTGGAAAGCTGTCAAGGGACAAGTTATCATTGATCAATTAGCTGATGCACCTTTACAAAATAGCATGCCTTTGCACATTGAATTTCCTGATGCAGATATCTTGACAGTAAGTACAAACTTTTGGGAATTGTACTTTGATGGTTCTTATACACAATATGGATCAGGTGCAGGCATCTTTTTCATCACACCTCAAGGACACACAATTCCCAAATCATATAGACTGCGCTTTCCATGCACTAATAATACTGCAGAGTATGAAGCATTGGCTATTGGGCTTAAAATGGCTATTGAATGGAATGTCAAAGAACTAAATGTCTATGGTGATTCACAACTTATCATCAATCAAATAAATGATGAATATCAAACAAAGGATGATAATCTTATGCCATACAAACAGCTGATAGAGGAATTTAAAGGACACTTTAAAGAAATATCATTCACCCAGATTCCAAGAAATGAGGATAAAGCAGCAAATGCAATGGCTACAATAACATCTCTCTTGCAAAATAAGGAGAATCAACAACGTTACGAATTTCTCATGGAAGATATCTTAACCACTACCATTCAATCTCAGCATACCTATCAAATTTGCCATATATCAAGAACCACTCAATCCTCATACAGTCAAACTTATCAGTATTTAAAATAACATATCCTTCCTCTGGACTTATCTCGTAATCAAAGAAGGAATTTTATCTGCCAGTCCTCTCGCTATACTATAATTTTTGATATCCTATATAGGCATGGTCTAGACTGTACTTTGTTAAGATGTCTTGAACAAGAAGAATCTAAGAAAGTTCTTAACGAAGTTCATGCAGGTATTTGTGGCACACACTCAAGTGGTTTAACATTGGCTAAGAAAATTCTTCGTATGGGTTACTTTTGGCCTACTATGGAGAGATATTCATTCACATATTCTAGAAAATGCAAACAATGTCAGATCCATGGGAATCTCATTCATGCGCCAGCACAAGAGTTATATCCTATGACAAGATCATGGCAATTTTCACAATGGGGCCTTGACTTGGTAGGAAAGATAAATCCCTCATCTTCTAATGGACATAAGTTTATTTTGATAGCTATTGAATATTTTACTAAATGGATTGAAGTAGTGACTTTAACAACAATGACAGGAAAACAAATATCATCATTTATTTTGAAATATAATCTGTCGCTATGGAGTTCCTATGACCATTATCACTGATAATGGAAGACCATTCAAAAATCAAGATGTGAAGGAGCTATGTGAACAATTTCATATCCAACATAGGTTTTCTACTCCATATTATCCACAGGGAAATGGTCAAGCTGAGGCATCAAACAAAACTATCTTGAAAATCTTGAAGAAAACAGTCAATGAAGCTGGAAAAGATTGGCACATTCAGCTAAATCTTGCTCTTTGGGCATACCGAACTAGCATCCGCACTCCAACAGGGGCAACTCCATATTGTTTGGTCTATGGATCAGAAGCCATATTACCTATAGAAGTAGAGATACCTTCTCTACGAGTATCCTTGCAAGGTCTTATACCAGAAGAAGAACAATGAGTCTCTCGACTCCATGAACTAGAACTGATTCAGGAACGTCGCCAAAATGCAACAGATCATTTGAAAGTATATCAACAAAGAATGGCAAGAAGCTATAACCACAGAGTCAAGCCGCACATTTTTCAGATTGGAGATATAGTTCTAAGGGAGAATCCAAGAAATCAACAAGATCGAGAAAAGAAGGGAAAATTTGAACCAAATTTGCTAGGAGCTTTTGTCATAGTAGCAGCATATGGATCAGGAGCATACAAGTTATCTACCCCTGAAGGTGATTGGTTTGATGAACCTATCAATTCTATCCATCTCAAGAAATTCTATGCTTGAGATATAAAGTCCTGAAAAAATCAACAAAAAGCATATAAAGTCCTGAAAAAATCAACAAAAAGCATATAAAGTCCTGAAAAATCAACAAAAAGCATATAAAGTCTTAAAAAAAAATCAAAATATGGAAAAAACCAATAAATTTAGATAGTGAGTTCCTCCATCTATGAGATCGCTTTGTGCACCTATCTACTCCATCATATCGCATCTATCGCTTCCATATATCTTATCTTAACCATTCCTTCTTTTGCATCCATTGCTCTGAACCATTTAGCAAGAAATGTGTATCTTACCAACAGTTAACAATCTTTGACATACTTGTCGTAGTCACTGTCTTAGATTTTATCAAAATCAATCATATCTGCATTTGTATCCCGCCATGGTTTGGATCTTGATCAATTCATACATCTATAATAAATTTTTGTTTCCATTGGGGGCAAAATCCTAATTCCTTTTGCTAAGGTGATCTTCTGAAATCTTTGAAAAATCCAAAACATTCGAAAAACTTAGAAAAACAAAAAACACCTAGGGTTTTGAAACAGATAACGAGCAACAAAGCAACAAAAATCAAGGCATTTCATCAACAACTAAATCGTGAAACTTAGAAACCAAAGAATCGATCAACAAGTAATAAAGGATTATCAAAGATCATTCATCAAGATGATTATATCAGTTAATGACCATAAGAACATGTGAATGCCATACAAGATTCAATGTTTATATCTTGATTTTATTGCTAATCATGTACTCTATGTAACTCAAGGATGTCCATGACTAGAGAAGCTATGATGGGGCATGATTATTTTCTTTGATTGTTGTCTATGGTTTATCTCTTACTAAAGTATGTACTTGTCTTAGGATGTGATCGACAAAAGATCAAGGAGGACGTTCCAAGTCATGCATGAAAGGAGATAATCCTTGTCATTCTACAAGCAATACTCAGGTCAACTTGATCCATTATATCAAGTTGCTTGTATTAACTTGCTATATCAAAATCCATGTAAGGAATACTCAGGTCATCTTGAATCTTTATGTCAAGTTACTTGTATTTTCTTAAAACATTTTAAAGCTCAATGATGAAATCAAGCACTATTACAAGATAGCATATGAAGAATGGCAATATCATTTTTAGTTAGATCATTTCATTAGCTCATTATTTGTCTGCATTATAAGCATTCATGGTCAGTTGCATTATAAGCATATCATTTCATTAACAGAACAATGGTCATAAATAAAGATTGAGTATACTTGGACAAACAAAAACAATTTTCATCTAATCATTGTAAGTGCATTCATTTCCAGACTCATTTTAATCATCATCCATTTCATTTAGTTGCATTTAAATCATTGCATTAGTTTGCATTCAATTAAGTGCATTTCATTCATCATATAGTGTATCACCATTATTATTTGCATTATCATTTCATTAACGATAATTTAGTTGCATCTTTACACTTAGATTCATAATCATTATAAGCATTACATATATAAACATTAAAGCATTAAAGGAACCATTGCATTTGCATCATTTACATATCATTTAAGTTAGTAATCATTTTCATTTGCATCCAAGATCATCAAAATCGAAAATCAACAAAAGCATTTATCATTGCATCATCATAAAAAAAAAAGAATAACATGTATAAATATCATTATCCATCTAAATCACTGCATCCATATAATCAAAGCATATAGATCATCATCATATAGAATCCATGTCTGCATATAGATCATCATAAAAACAATAAAAGTCCAAGTATACAATGATATTAGATAAACAATACAAGTGCCTCCAAATCAAGTCACGGTTGTCTTGTACCACTACCACCTGACTTTGTCTGTCTCAGTGGTTGTGGGCGAGAAGATCCTCCAGATGCCTGTCTCCCATGATCACCACTCCTCTGAGGAGGTCCCATGACCCCACCACTGCTAGTATCCATCAACATGGTGGTATGATAACTACCTTCTCTCTGGCTCTCTGCAACTGCCTCCTCATATCGTCGTCACCAGTGGGAAGTCTCCTTCCTAGCCCAAACTAATGCTCTAATAGTGTTAGCCAAGAGAGTACCTGATCCAACCTGCTGAATATGATCAAGAAGGCCCTGAGTATCATGTTGTCTCCTAACAACTCTATCCCTCTCAGCCATGACACTCTGCACTTGTGCTCGAAGTTGATCAATCTGTTCTCTAAGACTATCAATGGTCTCCTACTTGGGTGCATCCTGCTCTACCATATCATGCACTGGTACATCATGCTCTGGCAAATCCTGTTGTGGTACATGAACCCCAATCCCCTCCTCACTACCACTATGTCTAATTGTTGGAATCTCTGTCTGAGTAGCTCTCGCAATCCGTCATCTAATAAGGGGAACATGATCCTCTGGATCCTCATCATCTCTACCATGAGCTGCAATAACCCTAGGGTCTGGTTGAATCTGACCAAAATCAATGCCTCTCCTGCAACCCCCATCCAATCAAGTCACCCTGCCTCCTCCTGTCAATGACAACCCTCTCGGTGATCTCATACCTGCCCTGCCATGCTCCCTCCCAATCCATCCAACATCCCTCCCACCCATAGGACATGGTCTCCCAATCCTACCAACCGGTCCAAATGGTCCTCCACGGATTCTCAATCGACCTCCCCTCCATCCAGGTCTCCTACCACCACCACCTCCATCCCCACCCTCATCTCCACCTCCCCCAGCCTCCTGAGTAGCTCTGAGCTCTCATCTCCATCTCCATCTCCTAACACCTGGATCATCTAAATCATCATCCTCATCTCCTGAGCTAGGAGGAGGATCTGCTGGATCGGTAATAAGAGGAAATGGACGAGCTAATATGTAATGAGCATAATCTACAGTAACCTCAGGATCAAGAATGTGCAATCTCATATCATAAGCCACTCTCGAAGTAGCAAGAAAATCTACGTGAGCAATCTCAAATGACAAGGAAGGTCCCCAATCTCATCTATTTCTGTACCACCGAGAATATATCGTCACACCAGTAGGCATAGGCTGGATGATCCCAAACTGACTAAGAATGTGACTAATCAACTGTCGCTCAACAATGTAAGGAGTCCAACCAATGAGATATCTACTCTGTATGATAAATGGTAATGTCTGTGCATCATCCATCCATGGCTCACAATCAACATATGGTCTCCAAGTAATGTTATCCAATGAATCAAGCACCCACGCTAATACTCCATCTTACCTAGCTTATGCTGAGTAAGGATACCTGCATAAAAATACACATATGGATGCCTCTCTCCACGAACTCTATGATGGATAGGCCGAGCAATAGCAATGTGCTCCCAGCACCAGATCTGCAATAAAGTGCATCCTGTAGACAAACTAGCACTCTCATCATACACCACCTGATGAAGATCATGATATAAATGTGCAAGCATGCAAACACCCCAAGCATATTGAGTACGATGCTACATCATACTTAGGAGAATCTCACCCCATCCAACAACAAAACCTCATGATCGCCTATGAGGACAAATAAATCCTCCAATCAAACTAGCAAGAATCATAGGGAGAGTCTCATAATACATCACCATATCCTCCCATCGGATCTCTCCTCTAGCGATGCTATCATCAGCAAACACGACTTTGCAAGCCTCTATCCCAACACGATCCTGAAAATCATACTGCACTAACTCGCCAGTCACTGGGATGTGCAAGATCCTATAGACATCCTCGAGCGTCACACTAATCTCACCTGTGGGCAAGTGAAAAGTACTATGCTCACTATGCCATCTCTCGGCTAATGTCGTCAACAGTCCTCTATTATGTGTAATCTCAGACATATACAACAGATGGCATAAACCACATGCATCTATATGTCTAACCTCAACCTGTGTCAGTTCTGGAACTAAATGACGTACTACCGGTAATTTCTCCCGACACTGGAGAACATCAAGTTTCTCCTATTTATCAAGAGAATTCAATCAATCATCAACTATCTATCTATCCCATCAAAGCAATCGCTAATCTATCAAATCTATCAAATAAAACTGAAGCAACCTACACTATCAATCTATCAAATCAAACTCAAGCTAACTTACGCTATCTATCTATCAAATCAAATTGAAACAAATTAAGCTATCAAATCATTTTAAAACCTATCAATCATGGTTTTATATCAATCACTGAGTTCAATCAAAACTCTGCTAAGCTCTTGCATCAGAAACTAAATCGGTTTCTTAGAGCTACTCAATCAAATCAATCAAAACAAATTAACTCAAATCAATCAATCAATCAATCAATCAATCAAGTCCCTATTCATCATACATGCGCATCAAACACATTAAATCTAATCATCAAAGTAATTTTTTAACTTTTGCACTTATCAAAAACATCAATTTTGAGCAAAAGCGCTAAACTACAACATTTGTGCTATCCTATTGAGCAAAAGTGCTAAACAAAAGTATATGCGCTATCTTTTTGAGCAAATGCGCTAACCGTACAAACATATGCGCAAAACAAAGCAAAAGCACTAACTTTAGCTGCAAAAGCACAAACAAACAAAGCAGAAGCGCTATCATACTTAACATATGCGTTAACAAAATGATCATAAGCGCTAATCTATGCATATGCGCTAACCCAAATTACATATGAGCTAAATAAAAATGCAAAAGCGCTAACCTAGTATCGAAAATCGCGCCTAAAAACATGAAAAGTTGCATGACAAGTTGAAAAAAAAGCTCAGGATAAGATACATACCGGATACCCATACTCGGGAGGTTGTTGATATCGTCAAACATGCTCAAAATGATGGTTCTCCACAAGAATCACCATTTCGCCACCTCACCAAGAATATTTTCTTCACAAGCTAACACGGATAACAATGAAATTAAAATTAGCCTTGGTTAATTTTATATTTCCTATTTGAAGAGTAATTAATGCTACTCAATGGGGCAATTTAATTTGTTTTTTACAAATTAATTTAATTGACAGAATTTTTATCAATTATCATGAGATCAATCGTTCAAACCAAAGTTTTCAACAATTTCATGATTAATCTCCTGAGGGGGCACACAATCAGGATTTTCATCTTCATCAGGCGCATTATCGAGACTTGATTTAATCTTTGAAACAATGTTGTCTTGACATTATTTCAAAGAGGGGAAAAATGTATACACATAAAAATGGCCATGAGCATATTTATTTAATAATTATTCTTCTATTAAATAGTTAATTTGAAAAGATTAATTTATTTAATTCATTTCGTGTCTTTCTATTAATTAATATTTTATTAATTAATTCATCTATCTTATTCTTCTAATTAATTTATTTAATTCATTTCGTGTCTTTCTATTGATTAATATTTTATTAATTAATTCATCTATCTTATTCTTCTAATTAATTAAATATCTAATATTTAATTATTCCTCTAACCAAGTTAATTGAATATCTAAATATTTAATTATCTCCTCTAATCAATTAAATATCCAATATTTAATAGTTATTGTCCTATCCTATAGTCTCAAATATAAAATAATTTTTAAAAATATTTAATTCCCCTCTTCCAACTCACCTTCCATCTCCACTTCACCTTCCCTTTGCCAACTCATCTATCATGTGGCTAAGGAAATTAATATTTTTTAAATATTAATTCATCATTTATCTTCAACCTCCAAATTCAATGAATATTGTGTACGTACACATATTTTATAACTATCTCCTATATTCTCTCCAACACCCCTACATCTTAGGAATGACTTGAGTCCACTTGTCCTATCATGCCTAAATATTCTCCAACCATCCCTAGATTCCCTTAGTCAGCAACCCAGTCAAGGTGAGATGAGTGACACTTGTCTTCTCCTTCCCCCTTTCTCTTAACCTTCACCTTTGCTCACAACCATCCAAATCTACAAATCTGATCATGATCGTTGATCTAAGCCACATCATCTCATCCTCTCAAAGTCTATAAAATCAAGAGCTTCAGTTGAGAGAGAGTTAGACTTCAATAGACTTCAAGTACATTTTCAAGCAAATCATTTGTGAAACTTATGCATCCCATTTATTAACTATTAGTTATCAGTCCATTCTTCATATGCCATCTTGGAAGCTATCAGTGCATTGTCTGAGAGCACACCATCTGTAACCAGGAACAGTTGAGTTAGGACACAATGACACATAAATCATGAAGGTAATAATAGTGTTTTTATTTCATATGTATTTCATGTAGTTTCATTGGTTGAGTTTGAATTTCTTGTAGCATTTCCATTAGTATTTTGTGAAACTAACTTGTTGCAGGTAACATTCTGAGGATGAAATTCAAGTCGAGACAATGTGTGTGTGTGTGTGTGTGTGTGTGTGTGGATAGAGCTAGAGAGTTAGAGATATAGGGAGAGGGGAAGAGGGAGAGAGATAATTGAATGGACAAATAGAGATGGAGAGAGGATGGGAGAAATAGGGGAGATAAATATATATTGGAAGAGAAAGAGTAAGATATAGAGATATACAAGAAGAAAAAGGGAGATAGAGGTAGAGATAAAGAGATAGATAGGAGGATGGGGAGGGAATGAGGGAGGGAGAGATGGGGAGAAATAGAGAGGGTAAGATAAAGAGAAGGATGGTCGAGAGAGAGAGAGGGAGATTACACCATTTAAATTAAATTAAATAAAAATTAATAATTAAAATTATTTCATTTCAAACATTACACAACACATATTTCTATTAAAAAACCAAATATATATCCTTTAAAATTATAATTTTCCATTTTTTTAAAATCATTCATTAATATTTTTTTTAAATAATAATTTTATTTTTAATCATTTTAATATATACAATAGAATTTTATAAAAAATAATCATAAATTTAAATATTTTTCGTTTAGTCATTAAAAAATACCTATTTTCATTTTATTATTTATATTATATAATTTTAAATTTATTAATAGTTATTTTATTGAGATGAATTATAATTAATATTACATAAATATAATTAAAATAATATATAATCTTAAACCAATAATCAATAATTAAGTTTAAGATTAATTTTATTATTATAATTATAATTATATAGATTTTTTAATTAAATTAGGATTATATTCTTAAGAAAAATCTATATTTGCACTATAATTTTTATATTGTATTATAATTATTAATATTATTTTATTGAAGTAAGAGTTATATTTTTTTATTAGATTAGCAAAGAAAGGGCCCCAATCCCATTACAAAATAACAAAGCAGAGAACATCAAAACAACCCAAAGAAAACAAAAAAAACTTTAATAAGACAAAACACAACTAATAAAAGACTCTACCAAGAAGAACATCTAACTTATATCATCAATTTCAAAATAGTAATTCATGACCCTACACACAAGCCTACTAACACTAATCAAATAATTACAAAATATATTTTTATTACAATGGACATTTTTTTGAATAATTTAATGAAAGATATTTAAATTTATCACTAAAAATTATTAAATTATTTTATATATATTAAAATGATTAAATTTTTTATACAATATTAAATAATTAGGTTTTTTTTTAATATAAATATTTGTATTTAATTTAATTTAAACTAAATAAAATTCTTATAATTGCTTTTATTATCTATATTTTGAAATAAAAAGGAATTATTAAAATATTATAAAAAATAAAAAATAATTTAAAATAGACATTTCAGTTTTTAAAATACAAAGAAATCCAAAAAAATTCCAAAAAATCTATCATTCCTTAAAATTTGCTCCTATAACACCAAATTTTTTAAAAACCAATCTTAATGTAGATAAATAATTTTTACAATATTTTAAATTTAAAAAAATAAATCTCAACTTTACAAAAACCAAGTTTTTTTTAAAGCAAAAATAATAATCACTTTTGATTGGTGCAAACTAATTGATTGTTTGGGCTTTAGTGAATACAATAGTATTGCCTACGACAAGTACTAATAAATTGTGTGTAAAAAATTGTAAGAGAATAATTAGAATAAAAGAATATTATTTGAAGAATAATAAAAGTAAATCTAATTAAATATTAGATGTAAATTTTAAAAGAATAATTGAATAATCTGTAAATAATTATTAATTAACTTATATAAAATTAGATACAGAGTGATGGAGGGAACCTAGGTGGATGTCATAGATTAGGAATTACAGAAGTCTACGACAATAGTAATCTCTCTTATGGAATGGCGGCAAATGAGCCTCTAATGGGTATTCAAAAGTGGCATGTGAGTTAACAAATGTAGGCCTTTTTCATGAACATGGATAAATCGAGATTTTTTTTTATTTCAAGACCTGAGGATTGGAAGAGGATGAATAAACGAGTTTGGTTGGAAGAGGTCGGACAAATCAGGATTTGGTTATCCGTACAATAGATTGAGGAAGCAGTGCTTTTGGTCTTTGGTACACAACTTCATTCCTCATCGAACAGATACAAAGACTCAACATACTTTTGGTGTAAAGGGGTCATCATTCAGGAAAGTAGAGGGCAAACATCTTGCAAAGAGTGTGAATCTCTTGGGTGGTCCCAAGAAACCAAACACGCATAATCAAATAAATGGGAAAATGTTTCTTGCCCATTTATTGAAGCAAAATGTTGATAGCTTGTTCTATTTATTAATCTCGTGAAATCTCATTTTGATTTCCTGGTAAGAGATCTCTAATAGAATGCAATGTGTTCATCTAAATCTTGGGGGAGGTGCCTATTTCATCTCTACACAAGTGGGTTTCACTAAATTGGTATGCATATTTATGCTATCATATTTTGTCTTCAAATACCTTTGTGGCTATTTTTGAATTTGAGGGAAAAATTAAGATTTTAGACAAAATATTTTACTAGTGCAACCGATATTTCTTAGCTATTCAAACATGGAAACTCCACTCTTCTTTTTCAATGGAAAGTTTGATCTTTCTTTCTTCCTAGTTTTATCTTCCTAATCTCTCTTTGGAGTTTATAGATCTAGCTATCGTCAAGTAAATAAGGGAGTCATTAGATTTCTTTTGGAATCATAATATGATCTTGAGAATGGGTCGTTGATTACAAAAAGTTGTGTGCTAGTGAATGCCCTCATTTTGAATTAGTAAAACTATAATCAATCAATGGGATTTGACATCAGACAATTGAGACAAGGGAGCCCCTGCTTAAAGGAAATTTCCATAAATTAATAGAAATTTTATTCAAGTGAGGTCTTTAAGATTAGATGGCAGGTTCAAAAACAAGGACAACAAACTCTCAAGAAAGAAAATGGGCCTTTAAATCTACTTACCCTACATTTCTCCAAAGCCCTCTTGTCGATAATATTAATTTGCCCATAACTCCTTCTTTCCAACCAACAATAGAGAATGATAGGTTGAGGGATACAACAATTAGTATTAAAGATAAATACATAGATTTGGAGCTGAGGATAAATGATACTCCTATGAATTTGAAAGAAATTTTTTTGTCCCTTGTTCTGGTTTCCTTACATCAATCTATGGCTACTAATCAAGGTTCACTCGAGATTCAAAATATTTATCCTTGGACTAACACAACTACCTTATTTGAGTAACTCGAGGATATAACAATATATCTTGCAAAAGTGGAGCCACCTATTGTTACTTCACACTTTATGGAGTTAGAAGAGAAGGAAATTAAATTCTATGAGGATCTGGTACCTAACTCCCTAATTCCAATGTTGCATGGGATTCATGATCCACTCCAAGAAGACAAAGAGATGATTTCCATTCCTCAAAGGGATAAAATTGAATCATAAAACAAAGAAGAAGTAGCATAGAAGATTAAAGGTACTCCCTTATCTAGCTTGCACACATCATACCCCTTTGAATATCTTTTATTGGATGGATTATTTGTTGAGGAATCATGCCCAATTCTTGAGGATAAACTAATTAAGTTGGTTAGGATAATCCTTGAAAAAATGAAAATTTAGTTATCCAAGGAGATTGTGGAGTAGGCACAAAGAGAAGATCTCTCAAATTGAAATTGTAGCACCATTCCAATTATACAATTAGATAGAGTTGACTCTCCAATTTGGACACCATCAAAATCAAATCGTTAGAGGAAGCCTAATTCACAGAAAACGAAGGAAGAAATTGCAACGCATATTCAATCTACTATTGTGCAAAACTAAAAGAAACAAACAAGAAAAAATATAATGATAAGAAAGAAAGTCATAATAAAAAAGCTAATGATAGTAAGATTAATTCTCCAAAAGAGAAGGAAAAACAAAATGTTGATAAGTCTCAATCTCCAAAAGATAAGGAAAAGAAGATGGAGGTTTTTGCTAGGGATCAATCAACCCTGGAAAAAAATCTTAGAATGAGGAAAGTTGGATACTCTCCTCGAGCATAATGAGGATCACTTCTTAGAACTTTAGGGGCTTAAATGCCCCTAATAAGAGGTAATTAATAAAATGTCAATTAGAACTAATTAATGCAAATATTGCTCTCTTACAAGAATAAAAAAAATTGCACCATCAATCATCTTTAGTCTTTGATAATTGGTCTAAATGGAAATACTTTGCTTCTCTTATTGAGGAGGCTTCAAGTTGTTGTTTAAATTATGAATGTGTTACATTGGTTTTGTCATTGATGTCAACACTTGTCAACATTTGAGAACACTTGGAGATCTTTGGTTATGTTCACTGACATGTTCAGTGACTTATGCACAGTCACCGGTATCTGGTTCACCGGCAGGTTATATTGTTCACCGACACTGAGGATGATTTGTTATCATCTGGAGATTACTTGGTTATGTTGAAGACATTGTTTGGACACTTGGTTTTGGTGATTTGGTCATTGATCCAATCGGGTTTGCATATTTGTTGTTATCGGCAAATAGGTCTAGGTTATGGACCGACAAGCATTATCTATTCCAGATCAGCATGGTACATTATGGAGATAATTTGTTATTGTTGTAAATGCATTGAGCCGACATCATGCATCGCATATTGATTCATTTGTAATTGATTTAATTGTAATATCTTAGTGAGCTGACCTACACATTTGGTCTTCGGTTTGGTATATACATAATCTCATAAATGAGATCTTACATATATACCATTTAAATGTTGTAACTACAATAAAATTGGTCATATGGCATCTAAGTGTCCTGATATACATGCACGATTGAAAGAAGAAGCTAAAAGAACATACAAACCTAACCCTGAATATCAAAGGTACAGATTTAAGAAGAATAGAGACAAATCATGTTACTATACTGATGAAGGAGTTATTGATGATTCTGATGAGGAACCAATAGACAATGGATGGGCTTTTATTGCTATAACAGAAGATCAACCGACACCTACTATTCAACTGGTAGAGCAGGCCTTGACAGCTAAAATTGAAGAAAAAGATGAATGGATTATTGATTCTGGATGTTCACATCATATGACTGGTTATAAGAGTAAATTCTTAACCTTTCAGGAATACAATGGAGTTCTAGTAAGATTTGAAGATGACAAAGCTTGTTTGATCAAAGGAAAAGGCACTATATCTTTTGATGGTAAGCACAATACTGATAATGTTTACTATGTTGAAAGTTTGAAGCATAATCTTTTGAGTGTTGGTCAATTAGTTGAAAAAGGATTTCAATTACAATTCAAGAATGGTAAATGCAAAATCATGAATAGAACTGGTTTGGAAATTGCAACCGGTAATCAGACTAGAGGTAATATCTTTCATTTGAATAACAATGAGAAGACATGCTTGATTGCACATATTGATGAAAGTTGGCTATGGCATAAGAGACCGTGTCATGTAAATTTTGGTTGCATTGTGAATATCAGTACAACTAAGGCAGTAAGAGATTTACCTAAGATTGTTAAACCTCACAATCTGGTATGTAAGGAATGTCAATTTGGAAAGCAAGTTAGAACAACTTTCAAGAGTATTCTAGAAAAATCCAATAATGTTATTGACTTAATTCATATTGATTTATGTGGTCCAGCAAGAACTAGAAGTTTACAAGGAGATAGATATTTTATGCTAATCATTAATGATTATTATAGAATGTGTTGGATTACTTTTCTCAAGGAGAAATCAGAAGCTTTTGGGAAATTAAAACTATTCAAGGTGATGGTAGAAAATGAAACCAGTAAGAAAATCAAATGCTTGAGATCAGATCAAGGAGGTGAATTCACATCTAAGGAATTTAATACATTCTGTGAAGTGAATGGAATCATAAGATAATTATCAGCACCTCAAACACCCCAGCAAAATGGAGTTGTGGAAAGGAAGAATAGAACTATTTTGGATGCAACTAGAAGCATGATATCAGAAGCAAACCTACCTCATGTGTATTGAAGAGAAGCATTCAATACAGTTGTTGACACATTCAACAGAGTTCACATCAAAGGTGAAACCGATAAGACCCCTCATGAACTATGGTTTGGTAATACTCCTACTCTTAAATATTTTAGAATATTTGGAAGAAAATGTTATATTAGGAGAGATGATTATATTGGAAAATTTGATCCTAGAAGTGATGAAGGAATATTTCTTGGTTATTCATCTAAGAGCAAGGCATATAGATGTTTTAATAAGAGATTGCAGAAAATCATTGAAAATGCAAATGTGAAGATTGATGAACAATTTAGAAGGTCTATAGACTCTAAACCGGCAGTTGAGATAATCACAAATGAACCTACTATGAGTACACCGGTACAGAATGTTGATCCAGTCACACCTGCATCATCTGAGAATTCCATAGCGACTGAAGAACAACAACAAGTGAACACACCCAGGTATGTAAGATTGAATCACTCTGAAAGTCAGATAATTGGGAACAAGTATCAAGGAGTTATGACTGGAGGAAGACTGGCAAATGAAGAGGTATGCGTAATTTCTCAATTTGAACCAACAACTATTAATGAGGCATGTGAAGACAAACATTGGATTAAGGCTATGGAAGATGAATTGGAACAAATTGAAAAGAATAACACATTGACATTGGTTCCCCAACCTAAAAACAAAAATGCAATTGGAACTAAATGGGTATTCAAAAATAAACTTAATGAAGATGGTAAGGTAATCAGAAACAAAGCAAGATTAGTGTGTAAGGGATATTCACAGAAAGAAGGAATTGATTATAATGAAACCTTTGCACCGGTAGCTAGAATTGAGGCAGTCGGATTATTCTTAGCTTTTGCAGCACACAAGAACTATAAAGTATATCAAATGGATGTTAAATGTGTATTTTTGAATGGTGATCTTGAAGAGGAAGTTTACATTGAACAACTTGGTGGATTTTCTTTGACATATGACAAAGATATGGTTTGCAGGTTAAGGAAAGATTTATATGGATTGAAGCAAGCTCCTAGAGCTTGGTATGCTAGATTGGACAAATATGTTTTGAAGCTTGGTTACACTAAAGGTAATGCCGATAGCAACTTATATTTCAAAGTGACTAATGATGAAATCTTGGTTATTGAAGTTTTTGTTGATGATATAATTTTTGGAGGAGAAGATAGATTGTGTAAAGACTTTTCTAATAAGATGCAGAAAGAATTTGAAATGTCTATGATTGGAGAGATAAAATTATTTTTAGGATTGCAGATTTCATAGACTGATAAAGGTATATTCATAAATCAATCAAAGAATTGAAGGAATTGCTTAAGAAATTTGGCATGGAAAACTTTAAACCGGTAAGCACACCTATGACTACAACTGATAAACTATCTTTGAAGGATGAATCAACACCTGTTAATCCGACAAGATACAAGTCTATGATAGGAGGTTTATTGTATTTGACACAAACAAGACTTGATATTATGAATGCAGTATGTATTGTTTCAAGATTTTAGAGTAATCCTAAAGAAAATCACGAATCAGCAGTGAAAAGGATTTTTTGGTATCTACAAGGCACAACAAATCTTGGTTTATGGTATCCTGAAGATGAAAATTTTGATTTATGTGCATACACAGATGCAAATTGGGCAGGAGATGTAGATGACAGAAAAAAGCACCACCGACGGAGCATTTTTTCTTGGCTGCAGACTAATTTCATGGTTGAGCAAGAAACAAAGTTGTACATCCTTATCAACAGCAGAATCAAAATATGTTGCAGTAACAACTACTTATACATGGGTATTATGGATCAAGCAAATGTTGAAGGACATAAAGGTAAAATGCAAGGAACCTATAATCATTTACTATGATAATATAACAGCAATTGATATATCAAAGAATCCGGCATTTCACTCAAAAACTAAACATGTTTCTATCAAATTCAATTTTTTGAAAGAGAATGTTAAAGCAAAAGAAGTGAAATTGGTTTATGTGAATACTAAAGAGCAGATTGCAGATATCTTTACTAAACCTTTTCCTAAGGAAACTTTTGAATATCTAAGGGAGCAACTTGGAGTTATACCCTCACTGGTAGAAGCTTAGACAATTGGAGCATGGCATCAAACTGACATAATTAACAGAGAAATCTTTTTTCCGGCTTTGATGAAGGAGAGCTACTTCTCAGGGGGAGTAGATTGAATAAATGTGGTTATAACAATTGGTATTTGTAACAAGTTCTATGAACTGATTGTATTTGGTTTTGTATTGCTTTGGCATTTGATGTCAAAGGGGGAGAGATATCTATAGAAAAACACATTATCTTTTGGGGAGAGATTATTCATTGGGGGAGAGATTGTTACTCTCTGTATCTGTATTTTAATAATATCTTTGGGAGATTGTTGGTTTTTGGTTTTTGGCATTTATGCTTTGGCACTTAGATGGTTTTTCCATCTTGTGTTGCCATCAATACCAAAGGGGGATATTGTTGGTATTATGAATGTCTTGCATTGGTTTTGTCATTGATGTCAACACTTGTCAATATTTGAGAACACTTGGAGATCTTTGGTTATGTTCATCGGCATGTTCAGTGACTTATGCACAGTCACCGATATCTAATATTGTTCACCGGCATTGAGGATGATCTGTTATCATTTGGAGATTACTTGGTTATGTCAAAGACATTGTTTGGACACTTGGTTTTGGTGATTTGGTCATTGATCCAATCGGGTTTGCATATTTGTTGTTATCGGCAAATAGGTCTAGGTTATGGACCGGCAAGCATTATCTATTTCAGATCAGCATGACACATTATGAAGATGATTTGTTATTGTTGTAAATGCATTGATCTGACATCATGATTCACATATTGATTCATTTATAATTGATTTAATTGTAATATCTTAGTCAGCCGACCTACACATTTGGTCTTAGGTTTTGGTATATATGTAAGATCTCATTTATGAGATTATGTAGAAGTAGAGGAGTGTGAAAAAGGATTGTAATAAGGTATATGCGAATATAAGTAGAGCTATACACACAGACATCATTTGAAGATCCAAGGAGGCTTTTGGAGAAGGGAAATCAAAGCTTAACCGGTACTGAATCCAACATATGAAGATTCTATTTTGAGCAGTACATTATCATTGGATTTAACCATCCAATTGTAGTCAGTGTGACTCCCATTTTGTGATTGAGCAGCGAGCTCTAGGCAGTTGGCCTTTCCGCATGTGCAGACCCCATTTGTACACACATACTATCTACAGTAGTATCATCTGATTGTGGGTAAGGTTTCCCACTGTGGTTTTTCCCCTTACAGGGTTTCCACATACAAATAATTGTGTCATGTGTTGTGTATGTTATTTGTCTTTCTATTTCATGCATTAAACTTTACCAGTATTGCAATTAACTGTTAAACTGTCTACCGACATTAAAGTTTGGTTTACCGGTATTATGCACTTAGTTTGGTTAAGTTAGTTTTGGTTTGAAATTAATAGACAACTAATTCACCCCCCCCCCCCCTCTCAGTTGCCTCCGGGACCTAACAGTTGCATGGTTGTTCTTAGGAATAATTTACATGTTAGTTGATTTGGTTGTGTCAAGAACTCATTGGATGCTTGTTACTGCTCAATCCTCTACATCTTCTTCTTCAAATATATTTTCTCTATTTAATATTTATGGTCCCAACAAAATGAATTTAAATAAGGGAGTTTGGAATCAGGTAGTTTTTACTTATCAACCTATTTTCTATGAGTTTTAAATTTATGGAGGAGATAACAATGTGTTTCTTGATGATTCAAATAAAATGGGTGGAATTATACCAAGAAAATGGATGATGGAATATTTTAAAGAATTTGTTTCATTTGTTAAAGTGCTTTATTATGTACCTAAAAATGGCTCTTTTACCTGGACGAACAAAATAAGATATTTCTCTTAAATTGTTGAAAGGTTCGATAGTTTCTTCATTTTGCATATTTGGTTGTTTTCCTCTCTTGACTAATCTTCCTTCATTCTATCCCACACTAAACTAGACCACTTCCCCATTTTTCTCTTCATTCCCAAGGATAGATCACTCATCAAATCTCCCTTAAAGTTTGTGGTTCTAAGATCAAATGTTTCTCTCATCCATAAAAGCCTAGTGGGACAATTGATCACTAATTGAGGGGTCAAGAATGTTCAAGCTATAAAATAAACTAAAATACATGAAGCTAAGAATAAGGGATTCAATAAGTCACATTTTAAAAATATTTTTTTAGAAAAAATTAGGTTCGAGCAGGAGCTTTGTTGACTTATATGAGGTGGTTGTTCAAAGAGGTACGAATAGCCAATACTTTGAGTTAGAGAAGAGTTTGAAATCATATTTGGATGGATTTTTTCTTTGAGAGGATGAATATTGGAGGTAGAAGTCTAGAGAGCATTAGCTTAGGGATAGGGATAAAAATACCAAGTATTTTCATGCTTCCACAAAAATAAGAAGACAAATTAAATAAGATCATTTCAATTCATACAAGTCATGGTGTTCTCTTAACTCATAAATCAGAAATTAGAAATAAAGTTGTCTCCTTTTTCATGTCTCTCATATCTCCTCATCATTCAAATCCTTTAGGAAATGTTTTGATTGATCATATTCCTAAGCTAGTCAGAGGTAGAGAGTTTTTCTTTGCATGGATAGGTTGCTTTTGGAAGAGGTAAATAAGGTGGTTTTCTCAATGGCCCAAACAAGGCACCTAGGCCAAGTGGCTTATTGTCCTTTTCTTTCAGAAGTGTTAGGATATTGTTGGTACAAATGTTTGTTTAGCTCTAGAGGAGGCCCTAAAAACAAATATATTGTTGGAAACTTGAGTTGTGTTATCATTGATGCCAAAGTTGTCTAGTGTTTTCCATTGATGTTACAGTCTATAATGAAGAAGTGCAGATGTAATGGCAGTTGTTAAGTTGTGTGGACGATGTATATGGTCCAGAAATGAGTGTTTAGTTGTTAGTATGTTGTATGGTGTTGATGTTGAGTAAGTATGAGGTGTTTACAAAAGCTATAGTAATGAACATTTTAATATGCAAGAAAGAGTATTTAATATCTCAGTGGAAGAACACTCTACATTCCTTTGGTTTGTGAAGATTATGGCTTGCGGTTCTAGATATAATACTTATGTTCTATGGACATTGCACTATCATATTTTTAGGTCCCCAACTACTCAGATGATGAATTTGGTTGTTGTTCTATGGTTATCTACATTGTTGATTGAAGTGTTGTAGCTTGGAGGAAATGTTCATTTGGTTTGTACAGTGTTGCAATTCATTTTTGTAGTGCTGGTTTGATTGGAAAGTGAAATTATGTTGTTTTATGTTTAACACGTTCAATTGTGTTGGCTTTTGGCTAACCCAATTGGTTTATCTTATTTGGATCATGCTATTTTAGTCTGGGTATGCATTGGAGGTTGATTTTGGATGCTGATATGGTTATCACTGTGGCATGTTTAGATATGCATTATGCATTCTAGATTGGATGATGTTTTTGGGCTAGCTGGCTAACGTACGTTATTATTTATCTACACGTTTTGTTTGATGTAAACTTTGGAGGATGTGTTAGTGTATACGGATCATTGGAATCAACTTAAAGAGATGTATTATGATACATTTCAGTCCCCTTTTTATCTCATGGAGTGGACCACAATGTGTGTTATTGGTTGAGGTGGCTGAATTTAAGTAATTCATGTTTATTATGTTTGTTGTTGACCTAGTTGTGGGTTTTAATGTATAACCTAATATATATGTGTGTGTGTGTGTGTGTGTGTGTTTGAGTTGAGGTATGGATTGTGATGAGATTGTATGTGGAGAATCAGATGTGCAAATTTCAGTTTGTGATGAGCTTTGAAGATCATATTTTTCAGTGTGAAAATATTGTGAGACAATGAATGAAGTGAAGTGTATTCCATGATATTATTTGCTTGACACAGTTATTCAAGGGTAGTTTCAAGATCAAGAGATGTTGTTCATATCAATTCATCATTTCCCTACACCTACTGGAAGGTAGTGTGTTCCTTTTGGCAACTTATGTAGTTCTATGTATCTTTACCTAAGATTGTGCGTCTCAGTAATGCAAGTCCCTTATATCTTGCCCTAAGGTTTTGTGCCTTAGTCTTGCAAGTCCAATCAAGTGCAATGAGATCCTTGGCCTTGAGCTTAAAACATTATAAATTGCTATTCATATTATGAGTGTAATTCTCACTAATTTTTTCCTTGTTTAAGTTTTTCCATGTAAATATGGTGTTCTTATGTGTGTTATGCTCTATGCTTTCATATTTCATAATTGCAGTAATAAGTTGATTGTGGTTTGAAGTTTAAAAGATCAAAAGTAGATAAATTTGAGGTTCAAACTAATTCACCCCTCCCTCTTAGTCCTATGGTTTGGCAATTGGGGTTGCAAGCTAAGTGGGTTTAACCTTGGAGGGAACTTTGTGGTTAAGCGTGCTTGAGTTGGAGTAGTACTAGGATGGGTGATCTCTTGGGAAGTCCTAATGCTTCACCCCTGTGAGTATCACCTAGATGTAATGAGTGATAAGTGGACCATTCATTCTCATGAGAGATGAGTTCTTGTGAATTAGTACTCATGAAACATGGGTCAATGAGTAAGGTAGTTCTTGTGAACTACCTTACTTAGGGTGAGGGTAGCGAAGATGGTAGCGGGTTGTAGAAAGATGGTGGTATTGAAGGTGATGGAGATGGAAGGAATGATCCAATACAAATAGTTAGTTTCCTGCCCTTTGTTGGAGATGTTACAGGAGCAAGCACAGAGAGCGAGGTTCCTTTTTCTCATGACTCATGGCCTCAGGTGGACCTAGGTAAGAAGTTGACTTCTAACAATGGTTTGAACTTTCCCTAGGGGGATTCATGTGCTGCCAAGGGCCCTGTTAATAATGCACAAGATGGTTCTACCTTGGGGCCTAGTGTCGGTGACTATTTTTTCGGCAAAATCCCTCAGAATTCAAGTTTGAATTTGGGCGGGAAAGAGGTTAGGGAAAGAAAATCTTGGGTTTCTCTTTTTGGAGTTAAACCAAATGGTAAATCCTCATTTCCACCCATTAAGGTTTCCTCAGACCCCAACAGTGGTTGTGTTTCAATATCGGTCCCAGACCCGGTGATCGACCTCAACATTTCCTCGATGGTTTTATCTCTAGGGGAATTTTATGGGTCCTAGGCCAAATATCGATTTTTTAAGAGAGTTTGTGAGAAAGAAATGGTGCTTGAAAGGGCAAGTGGAGGTTGTTGCCTTGCCTAAAGGTTTTTCTCCTTCTCATTTTCATGTGAAGAGGATGTTTTAGTTATCTATTGTGGAGGGCCTTAGATTATTGGCAATTCATTTTTGGCTTTAAAAAAATGGGCTCCTAATGGTCTTGAATCTAGAAATTTCTATGAAGTTATCCATTCTGGGTCAGGCTTCTTGGGCTCCCCATGGAATTTTAGAATGAAGACGTGTTTAGAGGAATTGCAAGCTCTTTTGGGGAGATATTATTGATAGAACAAGTGATTGCTGCTAGGAAGAGGTTGGTCTTTGCCAGGATTTGTGTAAGTAATGTTCAATCCACTAATCTCTCTTCTTCGATTGAGATTCTCTCTAAGCTAGGGAAATGGGTTCCACCTATTGAATTCAAGACCCTTCCTTTTGTTTGTTTCAATTGTAATAAATTGGGTCATTGGGTAAAAAATTGTCCAAATAATACTATGAAACTAAAAAGCAAGACAAAAAAAAGCCTTGAAAGCTAAGAGTGATCCTCCTGAAAGAAATAACCCTAAGGATACTCATGGTACCAATGAAGTGTTGGCTGGAAATTTCTCTACCCTTGATGGCAGGGGGCATCCAATGGAGGCAGATAAAAATGCCCAAATTGAAGGAAAACATTCTGATGTGATCTCTTGTGAAAAGGGGGAAAAGAACGATAGTGATTCTTTTCATAATGAAGATAAGGTCCCTATTCATGTTGAGAAATAGGAACATAGAAAAGAGACTTTCCATGAAGCGATCCCTGAATCTCCCTCCCATCTTCGAAGGAAGATTTGAATATTCAGAGTGAGAATGTGTGTCATGACTCAAATGAAATTGTCAGCTATGTCAAATCTACATTCCCTCATGATGGTCAGGATGTATTGGGGAATGCTACTCATCATATCTCTGAGGAGCACATCCAGAGTTCGATGTTGGAAAAGGAAATGGATGGAAAGTCTAAAGAGAGAAATTATGAATTGAGAAAAGAAAACTTGAGTGTGAAAGAAATAGATTACGAAGAGGACAGTGGGTTCACTACAATCATCAAGAAGAAAAGGAATAAGAAAGCGCCAACTCCTGGTATGACCACTAGGAACAAAAATAGAACTGATGTGGGGTTGAGAGGAAGTGTTGGGAGAAAATCTTCAAGATGGCATAGAGAGAAAGATAGTAGCCAAGACATTGCAGATGGGATACAACACAATATCCCTAAGATTTGTAAGAACTTAACTCCAGGTAAGCAATGAAGATAATGTCATGGAATATGCGAGGGATAAATAGCTCTCATAAACAAGAAATTTTGTGCAATCTAATCAGAGATCACAAACTAGATATTGTTCTAGTCCAAGAGTCAAAAATGCCAAAGGATAAAGTGAAAAGATAAAAAAAATTCACCTCCAATGGTGTTCATGGTAACAAATCTAAGGGGGCTTCTGGAGGAGTTGCATCATTCTAAAATCTATATATTATTAGTGTTATCCTTATTTGGGAAGATTCTAATCATGTTGCAATGAAATTTCATCATGTTTGAGATAATTTTAGACGGATTATGTCAAATATCTATGCCCCAAACTGTAAATCAACAAGAAGAAAATTTTGGAAGTCTTTAGTTGAATTCAGAGTCAAATACCCTAATGAAAACTGGATTGATATGGGTAATTTCAACACCCCAATCAATGATTCAAAAAAAATTGGTGGATCCCAAGTGTAGTTGGATAGTAAATTGGACCTCTTGAAGTTTATAAAGAACCATGGATTGATTGACATGGATCTCAAAGGTGCCTCCTTCACCTAGACTAATCAAAGAGTTGGTAAGGATCTTATACAGGTCGGATTTGATCGACCATTGGTTTCTAATGATTAGTTGTGTAATTATTTGTGTTCTCTTTAAATACTTTCAAGAATTGGTTTTGACCACTGTCCAATCAATTTTGTTGCTGACTCCTTTTCAAAAAGAAACTTCTTGTTGAGATTTGAGAAAATGTGGCTTTGTCATCGTTCTCTTCATGATAAAGTTAAATAGTGGTGGAATATTGGAATCAATGGTTCTGCTATGTTTAAAGTTGCGAAGAAACTTGGAGAGGTAAAGAAGAATATCAAAAAATGGAACAAGGATTATTTTGGGCACATATTCATCAACAAGACTGCTATCCAGATGGAGTTGAAAGAGATCCAAGACAAAATCTAGGAATAAGGTTATAAGGATGTTATCTAGCCAGAGAAAATGTTCTTTCCAAATACCATGACATTATTACCAAGGAAGAGGAGTTTTGGAAGCAAGGGTCAAAAGTTACTTGGTTGGCTTCTGGTGATAGGAATACCAAGTTTTTCCACCTCTCTGTTATGAAACATCGGGCATCCAATAGAATTAACTACATTATGAGAAACGACATCAAGTTTGAGTCTGAGGAAGAGATTAGATATGAAGCGATTCAGTACTTTAGTGAGCTATTATCTGTTGATATGAGATTGAATCTTGATACTCAAAAGTGCCTCATTGATGCCATTTCATGCATTCTTAATGATGAGCATAATAAAATGCTTTCGGATATTCCTTCCAACCAAGAAATTTAAAAAGTTGTTTTTTCTTTTGAAGGCAATAAGGCTCTCGATCCCGATGGTTTCCCAATGTTCTTTCAAAATTTTTGGGATATTATAGCTAATGATATTTGTAATGTTGTGAAGGAGTTTTTTGGAGCAAGGATATTTTTAAAAGAGATTAATTCTACCTTCATCATTCTGCGATACTTTTGATGCATTCCATCCTATCAACCTTTGTAACTCCTTTTACAAGATTATTTCTAAAGTTCTCACTTCCAGGTTGTTGATTGTTCTTCCTCTTCTCATTTCATCCCAACAAACTATCTTTGTCCATAGGAGACAAATCCTTAATTCGATTGTAATGGTGCATGAAAATATTCACTCCCTAGTGGAATCTAAAAAACAAGGCTTTTTGTTGAAGCTTGATTTATCCAAAGCATATGATAGAGCGGACTGAAATTTTCTTCTCAAGGTTTTGGTGGCTTTTGGTTTTGATAACAAGGTCTTGGAACTTATCTGGCAATTGATTTCTACAACTAATACTACAATTTTAGTTAATGGTTTGCCTTCTCATTTCTTCCAATCCTCTAGGGAGATAAGACAGGGGGACCCCATATCCTAGGTCCTCTTCACCATAAGGGTTGAAAGTCTTGGTAGGTACTTGTAAAAGATGGTTAGAGATGGTTGTTTAAAGGGGCTCCACCCTTCATCTGGTACTACTATTTGCTCTCATCAACAATTTGTTGACGATACAATACTCCTAGGAACTTCGACGATTGGAGAGGCCAGAACTATCAAAAAGGTTCTTGTTACTTATGAGAAGTGTTAGGGTATATTATTAATTGAGGTAAATGTTCTCTCTTTTTCCTCAATACTCCAATTTAAAGACAATAAAGAATAGCTAATATCTTGGGGTACTGTAATGGTTATTTCCCTTCAATTTACCTTGGTCTTCCTTTGGGAACTTCGCCACCATACTCTTTTTGGTTGTCTCTTATGGACATATTTAATATGAATCTCACTGGTTGGAATGGTTCTCTTCTCAGCCAAACTGGGAAAATTCATTCATTTAATTTTACTTTATAGAACCTCCCTATCTATGCTCCGAGTCTCTTCAGAATACCAGCTAAACTTGTTGATTTAATTGATATCATTCAAAAGAGGTTCTTGTGGTATGGTGTTAAGAATAGAAAGATAATTACTTTGATAGCCTGGAATGAGGTGTGTAAGCCTAAGAAGTTAGGAGGTCTTAGATCACGGGACATAAGATCTATTAATGAGTCGTTGCTTGAGAAGCAGGTGTGGATAATTTTTTTCTAGTAGAATGGAATGGAATTTGATATTGTATAGTAAATACTTGCATCAAGTTACCTCTTTCAAGGATTTTATCACCTTAGATTGCTTGCCCCAAGGATCCTATCTTTGGAACAACATTATTAAGGTCATAAGTCTTACTGCTAAAGGTGCTGGATGGAACTTGGGTAATGGCTCTAGTATTAACTTTTGGGAGGACTCTTGGATTGGAAATGAGCCTCTTAGTCTTAACACTTCTTTAAATCCCTTCAGAGATGATTGCATTAGAATATTTGGCCACATGGTTGCGGATTACTGGAGGAATGGTTGTTGGGTTAATATGGTCCATATTAGTTCAGAGTTACGCCCTCTTCAAATTCTTTTGAATTTAGTCTGTGTGAACCAGCCGGAGGATAGGATGGTGTGGAAAGATGATCAAATTGGTTTGTATTCGGTCTCCTCTAATTTTGCTCTTCTCTATCGAAATCATTATTCCTCTAGCCTTGTATGGGCCAAGGGTTGGATTAAAAATCTTACCCCAAAAGTTAATATCTTCATCTCGATTCTTTTGCAAAACAAGTGTTAGAATCAAAGATCACTGAGAGGGGGGGGGGGGGGGGGGGTGAATCGGTGATCTACTAAAAGTTAAAACCATAAACTTATTCTTTATCCACCGGTTAACAATGTATAGAAAAAAAGAACATAAACATGCAACAAAGATTACACAAATCCACAACACCGGTATTTTTATGTGGAAACCCAGAAAGAGAAAAACCATGGTGGGGTTGGAACCCACAATATTCATATACTATAGCCAAGAGTACATAAATATTACATAGATGGGGAATGAATTTAGGCTCAGTGCCTAGAGCTCACTACTCAATTACAATTGCCAAGAAGGCTACAACCTTCAGGGAAGTCTCACTGACTTACAATCTGTTTAAATGAGAAAATACAATGAAATGAACTCTCAATTAGCATTTGGCTATGCAAGAATGAGTTTCGGTTAAGCATTGAATTTCGGACTGTCTTCTCTCTACTAAATACTCTATTTCTGTCTCAGTCAACTACAAGTTGGTCTGAAAGCAAAGTGCATGTGAAACTGCGCTCACTCGCACCAAACTAGATCACCATAACTCTAACACACCAAAAATTAATTACCAAATCAATCTTATATATCCGGTCTTACCACAAAAGGAATCTCCTTCAAGTCGGCTTCAAGAAGTGCAACGTGTAGCTCCAAGTTAGCTTCAAAACATAGCACCAGACCAAAATATCATAATCACACACTTTCTAAGGGTCTTCCCAATCACCGAGATCACAAAAAATAATCACCAAAAATACCGCAAACATCGGAAATCATTCCGGATCAAAACATTACTGAAATACCCTGTTTTACCAGTTAACTGCCTACCGGTTACCTTTATCTCCTGGATGAGATGAATCACGACTGCTGGATTGAATCTCCAAGAAGAGTTTCCATCAATGACAAACGTAAACAAATATGCAACTACCGGAAACCACCTGAACTCACTAGATGAGTATCAATTGCCAACAACAAGATCCTTACCACTGATAATTTATGCAAAAGGGTTTTTTTTCTTCCCAATGTTTGTCTTCTCTATATGGCTAACGCAGAGTCTATTTCCCATCTTTTTATTGGGTGCCCCTTTGCTCAAGAAATTTGGGGGAGAATGTTTCAACTCTGGAATCTTTGTTGGGTTTTTCCTTCCTCAATGCTAGATTTTTTCCTTCAATGGAGAGCTCCTAGTCAAAATCAAGTAATCAAAAGACTTTGGCCTTATACCCTTCCTCATCTTGTCTGGGGTATATGGAAAGGAAGGAACGACATGATCTTTAGAGACCTTTGCCTTATCTATTGAGATTGTTTTCCACAAACTCTACAGAGCTGTGAAGGAAAACTTCAATTGTCTCAATAGTTTCCAGTTGAGAAGTGAGGTTCAAAGTTGTACTGACTATTATTACAGGATTGCTAAGGCTTGGAAAATTCAGTTGGACATTGCTAGAGTCTTCAAGCCCATTAGAAAAACCCATGATGAAACTTGTTGGCATGTACCTCCTTTGGGTTGGGTTAAAATTAATTTTGATGGGGTGGCGAAGGGAAATCCAGGTCCTACTGGGTGTGGGGGAGTGATTAGGGATTATAATGGTACTTGTATTTCTGCAGTGGTGCTCCCTTTGGGTAGCCAGTCAAATCACGTTGTCGAAGCCATTGGTGCCTACTAGGCACTCTTGCTTGCTAAACAAACAAATTGTGTACTGAGGTGTGGATTGAAGAGGATTCTAAAAACATTATTTAGTGTCTCATAAAATAATTTAATCCCTCGTGGAATATTGCTAGCTAGATTGGCTTATCCCATAAAATTATTGACTCTCTTGAAAGTTATCATATCTCCCACATATATAGGGAAGGCAATAAAGTTGCAAACTATTTTGCCAAATTTGGAGTTTAAGCTTATGATAAAATTATATGGAAAAAAGGGGACTGATTATATGATGAAGTGAGGGGGTTATTAAGGATGGATAGCCTAACCAGTAGAGAAGTTATTGAAAAGGAGATGGCATAGTCAATGAATCTACTGGACTAGAGCTGGTGCGCTGCTGGGTCTATTACTGTTGGTAATTTTATTGTGTGATTTTATCTGTTGTTTTTTGGTTTCTGTTATCTTGGTCTATCTTTTTGTTTGCCTCCTCTTTGTTTTGAGGCTTATTGTATATCTTATGGGGTAGTATGGTCATTTGTGGTCTCTTTTTGGCTTAATGTCTTGTTAAGTTTGGACTACTCTATGCTTTATTGTTAAAGGGTTTTAGGTCCCTTCAAAACCTGTTTTTACCTTAATAAAAAACATGGGTCAATGAGTTTGACTCAAAAACTACACAGTTGAACCCTGATAGCAATATCATAGCTTGAGGAAGATCTGAAATGGTGCAGTATGTTAATTACAAAGCACCAATGTTTGATGGCATGAATTACTCCTATTAGAAGGAAATGGTGGCAAATCATTTGGAATCTTTGTCACTTGGAATATGGGAAATTATCAAAATTGGTTATACTACTTCGAAAAATGGTCCTACCACTCTGGATGAGTTCAAGGAACATGAGAATAATGTGAAAACTAGAGTTGCAATTGTTAATTGTTAAAGTGATTCAATATTTGTGAAAATTATGGGGTTGAAGCATGTTAAAGAAATATGGGATAAGTTGTGTAGTGTATTTGAAGATTTGAAGAAAGCAAGTCAATTTGTAGAATCTAAAGCACAAATTTGAGAACCTAAGGATGTCTAATGATGAGAACATTGAAGGCTATCTACACCAAGTAAATGAGATTATAAGTGCAATTAGGGATATTGGTGGAACAATAGAAGAAAGTGAAATTGTGATAATGTATTGGTGAAATAAAATTAGGGTTTTAACAATTAAGATAATAAAACCACTAATCTTACCTCATGGACCAATACATTGATGGAGGGGTGAAACTAATAGATGTAGTAACAATACAAATAGGAAAAGGGATGAAATTTTGATTAGACACACTAGTTTTGTTTGCCACCCTTTGTTAGTTAAAATTTGAATGTGAATTATGAAATCAAGGTAAAACAATGGATAATTGAGAAAAATAGTAAAAATAGATTGCCACAGGTATCCAACAAATCCACAAACATGGACTTGGGTAGAAGAAGAGAATAATAACCCATTCTTGAAAGTGTGGGCTACTATTCTAGGCCTGGGTAGTAGAGATTTTCCTTGGTCCTCCAATTTTCACTACATTAAATCTGAACCCGATTGTCATTGTCAACTTTTTCAAAATCTTAAAGTATAGCTCTCAAGTCAATTCACTCCACACAAAAAGAGAGGAAGAAGGTTGTGGATATGGGTTTGTCTAGGGTCAAACCTTGATTTAAGAATCAACCTTGAAATTGAAATGATAATTGGAATAGGAAATTGTAACACGATGCTTTCCTTTTAAGGGAAAGGCTGGATCTAAAATGAAAATCTTGTAATTGAAATGTATACCTCGATGAAGATTTACTGAATCCTCATGCAAGGGTTTTAGGATGTCATGTAGAATGTCTTCATAGAAGGTTATGTTACCTATTTTTACCCTTCACGTCAAAATAGTTCCCTGTATAGGTCCTTAGTATTATTAGTCAACATTTTAAAGGGGTTTTAGAATGAAAGAGGGCCAAAATTTAAATCAAATGCCTTTTCTTTAAATGTATGTAAAGTCTTAAGCATTGGATTTCCTCCTCATTTTGAATAAAGGATTTAGGTCTCCAAAATCATGTAATCACAATTGTTGGCATGCCTGGTGGGACCATTTGGATTGTTTAGTTCAAAGCTTTTCCACTCAAATCTAATTTTTGGTGTGAAAATAGTATTTTCAGCCTTTGGAGGCAAGATCCACACACACCTGGCAACTCAAGGTTCAAATCTTTTGGTTTTGAAGACACGAGTATTGGTATGTTTCAAAAGAATTTTGTATTTTGAGTTCCATCTCTTTATATGAATAGAAATGTCAAATTTTCAAGGGTAGTATATTTATCCACCACCCTATTATGAAAATGTTGTCCATGATTCTTCTTATCAACCATATATACACAACCACAATGCTGGTTTTTATCCAAATTCTTATACAACATTCAATAACCAACATGTTCAAAATGCTTATCATCCACCCACATGTGCTCAAGCTTCCAATCAGCCTCCACATGCTAAAAATCAACCTCAAAACATTGATAACATGGATCTTAGTGAATTAAAGAATATGATATTGGGTTGCATTGAACAGTTGAGAGACATTGAATTCAACTTGCAAGAACAACTGGCTTGTCTAGACTATGAATGCCAATAGGAACATGATTATAAATGTTCACAAGATTATAACTATGAATGTCAACAAGATTATGACTGACAACAGGAACACATAGATTATCAAGCTTATCTTTAGGAACAACAGTATGAAATACAAAAAAGACAACTTGAGGAGAATCTCGAACAATAGATCGCTACAAAAGAGGCTGAGATGAAGTTATTGCTTACCAAGAAAGAGGCTTCCAAGGACAAAATTCCAAGTTTTAGACAAGGTGAGTCTCTTAGATCTTTCAAAGTTGAAATTTCAAGTTTTAGGAGTAATCCTTCTTTTCAGAAGCATATAAAAGATGAGCCTCGAATGTTTGCTTTCCCAAGTTTTAGAAATCTTGTTTCAGTTCAAGTACATCCTTATGAAGAACCCATACAAGAGGCCCAAATAGCTCCTTATATTCAAGATCAACCTATAAAAGAGGAGATTCTATTGGCATATGCACACTCCAATGAGACATTGTGGTGATTGAAGGTTTTGTCATTGATGGAAACCTTACAATCCTATGACACCGGCAAGATATTACACCGGCACTAGCAAGATCAGACTCTACACTGGCACTCAGACCACCGACACCGGCAGTGAAAGGAAGCACACCGGCACAAAGGCCGACATGATTTTTGTTATATTATATTTTGTTTATTATTGTAAAATCTTTGTAAGCCAACTTGGCATCATTGTATAATGACTCATATATATAAGAGATCATTGTAGAACATTTGTAATGAAGGAAGAAGATTGTATTTAGGCGAAATAAGGCAGACCTATTATGCAAATTATAGGTTAAGGGTTTATGTAAGAAGCAGAGCAGAAACCGGTACTGGATCTAACATTATAGATGCTATTTTGAAGCAATACAAGACACTGGATTTATTTAATCCATTTTGTAAGTCAGTGAGACTTCCCATTTTGTATTTGAGTAGTGAGCTCTAGGCAGTTGGCCTTCCTGCATGTGCAGGCCCCTCTTGTAGAAGTAATATTCTCTTATTGGCCAGTAAGTGAATATTGTAGGTCACAAATCCCACCGAGGTTTTTTCCACACCGGGTTTCCTCTTTAAAACATTGTGTTATGGTGTTTTTTTCATGTGGATTCTTTTAATTCTGTTTATTACATTATTTCTTGCATACCGGTACATTGTTATAATATGTTCTACATGTTTTAAGTTAAGAAATTCAATTCACCAGTTAGATACTGATTCACCCCCCCCTCTCAGTATCCGTGGGAATCCTAACAATTGGTATCAGAGCTTGGTCCTCTATTTTCAGAAGCCTAACAGCTTGAGGAAGATCTTGACACCGGTAGAGATGGAAAATCTGATGAAGCAACTAGAAGCAACTCTCTTAGACTATGATGGAGAAAAATTGAAAAATATCAAACTTGAAGATGATCTAAAGGCTGCTCAGGATATTATTCAAGCACTTCAAGAAAATATTACTATTTCAAGAAATAAGAGAAGAGAACTTTGTGAAAAAATGCAAAATGAGAATGATGAAAAAAAAACTCTTAATGATATGATAAACAAGCTGAAACAAGAGAACATGACAACAAAGAATGAGATGCAGGATATGACTATGATATTTTGTAAAGAAATTGTAGATAGAAAGAAGAATGAAGAAGATTTGACCAGAAGACTAAGTGATGCTACAAATGAGAACACAAGACTTACTTATGAAAATGATTTATTGAAGATAGAACTGATGCACACTCAGAATGACTCCAATGAACTGATGAGGCAGAAAGAAGTTTTAGAAAGAGAACTAGATACTGCAAATCAACATAAAGAGAAATTCAAGAAAAGCTTAGAAGAACTTGGTAACTTGCTGAAGAATAAAAAACCTAAAGGTGACACTTCTGGAATTGGCTTTGAAGTTGGTGAAAGCTCCGGTACTGCAAACACACAAGATCATAGCAAACTGGTAAGACAACCTACTGCTTATAAATTTAATGGCAAATGCTTTAACTGTAATAAGTATGGTCATAGAGAAAATGAATGTAGATCTAGAAATTATCAGAACACCAATGCACCCATCGATCAATGTTCTAAATGCAACAAAGTTGGTCACAACTCTGAAAATTGCAGAATGAATGTGAGATGTTATGTTTGTGGAAGATTTGGACATTTATCTAATCAATGCAGAACACAAATCGGCATAGGTTATGGGAAAGCTATTCAGAAGAATAATGTGACTTGCTATGCATGTAACAATATTGGGCATATTGCAAAATTCTGTAGAAGTAAAGGATCACCGAAAGACAACAAAAGTTCTAGTTTGAAAGGAAAAGAAAAAGTTGAAGAAGTTAAGCAAGAATTTTCAAAACAATGGATCAGAAAATCAGAACTGAATGTGGATAGGAATACTCCTCCACCGGTAGAACCAATCAACACTCCGCTAGAAGGACACAGTAATACTCCACCGATAGAAGTCTCTTCATCAATTTAAAGAAATTTCTTTGAGGGTTTGGCAATCAATGAGACATATGCTATTATTCCCTCGGTTGATGGTAAGAAGTTGAATTTACTTCTATACTGGCAGATATGTTAAGTGACTACTTAACCAACAAGCATTAAATGTGGTAGTTGGTAGTTCGACATTATAAATTAGTGATTTTGGCTCCATTTCACTTCACCGAGATTTCAAACATTCGAAGAACGCGAAATTTCCCAAGGAAGTGATTAGGATAGTTTTAAGCAGGGTACATGGTTCATTGTTTTGGCTTGATTCAGTTCACAAAATTACAAAAGAAGCTGTGAAAGCTGTAACAGGGTTACCTTCCACTGGTAACAGACTAGACAAAACAAAGAAGGTCTCAAATGACCTGGTAATGAACTTAACTGGTGCAACATTCGACAGAAGGTCTCTAAGGGTTAATGATGTAACCGATATAAATGTTAGATTTGTTAGCATGATTTTAGGGTACAAAGCAACTCATGCAAACAGACTTAACTCAGTTTCCAGTTTATGCATTAAGAGTGCTTATGACATGGTTAAAGACAATGTAAAAATTGATGTATGTGAATGGTTAAAAGATGAGTTGATTGATAACTTAGGCAAAATCAAGAAGGATAAGAAAGGAACATTAAAATTTGGTAATTTACTTGTATGCTTAATGCTACACATAACCAAACAGGTTCCCAGTATAGGCAATAAGAACCTTGGATTTGATATACCGGTAGGAAAACAGTTAACAGACCTATTCAACAACATGGGTGAAAACAAAGAAAAGAATATTCATGACTATTTTCAAGCACTAAAGGTTAGGATGAAGAAAAGGATTAGACTATCACAGAAGATTGTCAACAAATACGAGGATGAAATATGTTTCATGATAAAAAAGGATGAGATCTGGATGGAAGCAATCATCCCAAGAACAATTTGGGTAACAGAGATGGGTTATGAGATCGATGATCATATCATTGAAACTTATGCTAAAGCACTTCTAGAAGCACCAAATAAACCAAAGGAAGAAGTATTTGGTAGTGCTGAGACCATAGAAAGTCAAATTCAATCTAAGAAGAGAGTGAAAAAGGTTGAAGCAATTGTGAGAAGAGGTTCTAGACAGGCTAAGGCTATTAAAGAAGATGTACTAAAACAAACCGGTATCATTGAGGATGAGTTAGGAACTCTACAGCCTGAGACTCACCTATCACCGGTAGCTAATTCTTCGGAGAATGACATGCCCACAACTTTCAAAAGAGTTTTAAGGAAAAGGGATCCTTCACCGGCATCCACACCCTTGCCTAGAAGGACTAGACAAAAACAACAGGTAGTGAGGTCTCTAGTTAGAAAGACAACACCAAAGAAAAAGTTGACACCAAAGAAGAAGAAGACTAAACAAAACATGGCCCCTCTTGACAAATTGCTAAATGAAATCACAAAGGAAGGGAAACTAAAGAACATAGGAAAGGTCTATGATACACTGTCAGCAGATGAAAAAGAACAAGTTGAAAACAGTGTCATTTTACACATGGACATCTATAAGACTGGAAGCAAGAAGACTGGAAGCAAGAAGACAAGCTATTGTAGAGCTTGATAAGAAAATCAAAATTGAAAAGTTACTTGCTGTTTACCCAGTAAACTCACCTAAGGAGATAGATGACCTAATTGCAGAAGCCAACCGGTCAGTATTCTCTATTGCACACCGACATATTGCATTAATGTTTGGAAGAGTGAATGAAGTAACAGAGGAAACATAACATGCATGGGACATATTCCTTGTTGAGAAAGAAAAATAGGAAGAGTACATGAACCCCAAACCAATAAAGGTATACCAGAAGGAGAAGGACAAAGGAAAAGGAAAGGTTGGTGGACCTCCGAGCATAAAAGTAAAAGACAACTTACTCCCATAGCCTCCAATTACATCACCGGTAACAACTACTGAAGATCACCGGCAGATGAGAGTATGGACATAGAGGATACAAATCCTAACCCTGATGTACTATACACAGTTGATGTTGATACGCAAAAGGTCAACATTATGATAGACAAAGATACAACCAGCAAGACATATATGGCTAGTGAGCCACCGACAACTGACAACATTGACAATACTGAAAGAAAACTTGAAGTTGATAACACAGAGCAACAAACAGAGAGACAAGCAGAGCAACAGGCTCCAGAATAGGAACAGATTCACATGGAAACAGTGCCACCGGCAATAGGAGAAAAACATAAACCATTGCTTAAGGAAATGGAAACACAAACTGACCTACCAGAGGTCACTACAAGCATGGTTACTTCCTCCACCAACGAAATTTAGAATGTTGGTTCCTCCTCAGCAGGTTACAAATCAACAAATGTAACTGAAGTACTTTTGGACTCCATCAAAAGGATAACAGATTGTAGTTCATAGGCTTATAAAGCTATAGATGACACAATCCCAATTTTGAAGATGATAGCTCCTAACTATAACATAGACAATAAGGATTCTTTAAGCCAACTTGACACTTTGTGTAAATACATCACTGAGAACACAGTTATTGTTGAACAAATAAAGGAAGAGGCATTGAAGGATAAGTTAGAAATTGAAAAGCAAAAATTCTTTGAAGATCAGATAAAGAAGTGTACTAGGGAATTTGACACACTTCTACCAGAACTATGTAACTTATTGAAGGAATTTAAAACTCTGTACAAAGATACTTGCAAGACAAACTTTTTGACAGTAGACATAGATAAGAAAATGAGCAAAATACAGGAAGAAATAAATAAACTTGCAGACAATTTTGTTAATTCACCTGATACATTATTAGTTTTTGAGCAAATGGTAACTAGTTTTAAGGTAGAACTACTGAAGCTAGAAAGAGAAAAGGAGAGGATAATAAACAAGGCTAAAAATCCGAGACTAAGACTCAGTCCAAGACTGGACTATCTAGCATCCTTGAGAAAGGAAATATCTGAGGCACTAGTACAGGGACAGAGAACACTGGCAGAGCACATGCAGCACCTCACCGGTACAATTCAAAGAACAAAGACAAAAATAAAGGACAACAAGAAGTTTATGGAAAGTATAAACTTGATTTTGGCAGATCTTTTTCAAATTGTAACCACCTAGTTACAAGGTTGAGACTACAACTCTACTGACATCTTGACAACCTTTGTCATTGATGCCAAAGGGGGAGTAGTAGTATGAGAAAATAATTGGCAAAAGACTTATCTACTCAGGGGGAGCTCTTATATTTTTGGTAACAAATTTTTGGAAACATTTTTGGATTACAAGTTTTGGATACACTTTTGAATTTTCTCATGAGCGTGGCCATCAATGCCAAAGGGGGAGATTATTGGCATATGCACACTCCAATGAGACATTGTAGGTGATTGAAGGTTTTGTCATTGATGGCAACCTTACAATCCTATGACACCAACAAGACATTACACCGACACTAGCAAGATCAGACTCTACACCGACACTCAGACCACCGGCATCGGTAGTGAAAGGAAGCATACCGGCACAGAGGCCGACAGGATTTTTGTTATATTATATTTTGTTTATTATTATAAAATCTTTGTAAGCTGACTTGGCATCATTGTATAATGACTCATATATATAAGAGATCATTGTAGAACATTTGTAATGAAGGAAGAAGATTGTATTTAGGTGAAATAAGGCAGACCTATTATGCAAATTATAGGTTAAGGGTTTATGTAAGAAGCAGAGCAGAAACTGGTACTGGATCTGGCATTATAGATGCTATTTTGAAGCAGTACAAGACACTGGATTTATTTAATCCATTTTGTAAGTTAGTGAGACTTCCCATTTTGTATTTGAGCAGTGAGCTCTAGGCAGTTGGCCTTCCTGCATGTGCAGGCCCCTCTTGTAGCAGTAATATTCTCTTATTGGCCAGTAAGTGAATATTGTGGGTCACAAATCCCACCGAGGTTTTTCCCACATCGGGTTTCCTCGTTAAAACATTGTGTTATGGTGTGTTTTTCATGTGGATGCTTTTAATTCTATTTATTACATTATTTCTTGCATACCAGTATACTATTATAATATGTTCTAAATGTTTTAAGTTAAGAAATTCATTTCACCGGTTAGATACTGATTCACCCCCCCCTCTCAGTATATGTGGGAATCCTAACAGATTCATCAATATGATTTTCCAACTTTTAGAAGATATTTTCCTTTACATGATTATCAAATTGCACAAAATCAGTCTATCCTTCTTGAACAACCTTCATGTCTTAGTATGATTACCCCATCCATAGAATAACCCAAAGTTTTTTTAGTTTCTCAAGACTGCCAAGTTATAGAATAACAAGAGGAGATGTTTGAAGAGACAAAGATAGATCTTTCACTTGTTGTTATGTTTGAACAAGATATTGAAAATGATAAATCGGACTTGCTACAAGAAAAACTAGAAGTGGCAAATTCACAACAATAGGTTGTAGAGGTAAAAAAGGGTGTTGAAGTTCAGATTTCAAGTGATTTATTTGAAGAACTTCCCTTAATTGTTAATGATGAGGTTGAATACATAATTGTAATAACATCAATATCCATTTATGAGTAGCTTGGAGATGATAATCATATGGATAAAGTTCAGATCCAAAAAGAAACAAATGAGGACAATCAGGTTTTGGAAAGTCATAAGGAAAACTGATCAAATCTCATCCCGAGAGCAAAAAAACTGGTAGGCGTGTAGACATTTGACCAAAGAATGCACAAAAATAAAAGGTTTCGATAAATTCATCATGGGGTGCAAAATATTATCCATCAAAGTCGACC
Organism: Cryptomeria japonica; assembly: GCF_030272615.1. NCBI lineage: Eukaryota > Viridiplantae > Streptophyta > Pinopsida > Cupressales > Cupressaceae > Cryptomeria > Cryptomeria japonica. Next base: position 526,690,330 of record NC_081407.1, read on the forward strand.
ATTGAAGCTATTTTGACAAAACACTATTTTGAAAACAATTTAAACCAAGAAAAGTTGAAGCCCTAAAAAAATATCAAATGATGTCCAATGTCCATGAAAATTGCTAGGCATGTATATGAAGGTGACATAAGTATGTTTGGAAATTGGTTTCTCATGTGATCAACAAGTGTCAAGAAATTAATTCTCAAATTTGGCATTCTAAAAATTTATGTGCAGTGTAGTTTGCAAATCTAAATAAATTGCGTTTGGTTTTTATTTTGGAAAATTATCAAATGGAATGTTGGGGCTCTAAAATTTGCATAAAGTTCCTCATAGTATATAAAATCATAGGGACCAATTGGTTCAGTATGAAGGTTAACTGGATGTGAAATATCATTTTTCATAGAAGGCTAATTTGACAAACTTTGCAATGTGTAAGCAACAAACTAAATAAATTGTGAATGGAGTGGACTTGGGAAAAATACTAAATGAAGTCCTAGGGTTCTACAAATGGACACAAGAGTTCACCATTGCTATTAAAATTGTGAGGAACTGTGGGTTTGAGTGGAAACACATTAGGTATTGAGATATTGACCTTCAAAGGGAGACACTTATGCATATTAGCCAATGTGCAAAGGAACAATTCTTCTTAGGGCGCAAAAAGTAAGTGTATCAAAATTTGATCACAGGGACCTACAACTTGGCACATGTGCTCTTTTATGACATATAAATGTTTCTACCAAGCCACTTGTCATGATGATCACCTGATTTTGAAATATAATCCTCCAAAGTTAGTCACCTAACATAGATACTGTGCATGTTATAATCACTCTTTTTCATCAATGGAACTTAAAATTTTGCTAAAATATGAACCTCCAACAGTGCCTTGTGGCTTTTTATAGGGATGTATGCCCCTTGCGGACATAGCAAGAAATTAGTTCTCTAGTGGAAGCAGACGTAGTGCCAGGTTCCTCAAACCACTACTTTTTTTAATTTTGAAAACTAAATCACAATTATATTTGGTGGCTCAGGGCCACCAAAAATTAAAAACTAATTCTTTCCCTGATCAAATAATCGATTCTAATTTTTTAACAACATGAATATTTTGGAAACATTATCACCACTTTCCTGGTTTCCCACATTGTAATGTCCATCATTCATCTTCGCATTATCCCTGCTCCTTTTATCAATATTGTTATACTTAGAAGAGAACTCCTCCCTCTAGGTTTCGAAATAAAAGTGTTCACATTCCACACAACTAGAATCATTATACCTAATTTTGTCATAAGTTCGTACACTACATCTAGCAGCTTTAATAAAATTTTGTAGTTAGCATTTGTGGTATTACAATAAGCTGGGAGATTGTTAGCATTACAATAAGTTTGATGGTTGATGATATTGAGAAGGTTGTTGGAGATGAATGATATAATTAATAAAGGATGATTACTGTCTTAATATTATTATTTTGTCATTGATGTCAAGCAATTGATTTTCTGATTCAGTATGATGTTGCCATATCTTAAAAAGTATGTTTTGATGAGTATAAAGATGTCGGTAAGTGACACAGAAAGAATGTGAAAATGAAGGGGAATAATAAGTTATTCAATGGGCAACTATTACCGAGTTAGATAGTGATGAGATTATGATGTTTTGATTGTTTTGATATCCTATATATGTGTATTCGAAGACTGAACAAGAAGGGGAAAATATTTCATGTAATAGAATGAGTAAAGGTTTGATACTATTCTATTTTACCGAGCAAGGAGCTAGTCGATAAACTCCAAGGTTACCGATGTTGGTTAATGAAAGAAAAAGTCACCAAGAAGAGAATGTCTACCGAGTAAAGTTTAGTATTAACCGAGTATCAACCGAGCAGTAACATATTGCATTAAATAAGTGTATACATTATTAAATGAAGGATGCCAATAAGCTGGAGGTTTATTGAAGATAGGAATGTCGTGCAAGAAGTTTGTTAAGGATCAACGACAATTAAATTTAAGAATAAGATCTATAGCACAGATTAAACGGTCCTAACCGAACACAAGTACCAAGAAAGGTATACAAGTTTCAAGGCAAGATAAAACATTTTTCATATTGAAGGATACAATGAACCTAGTCAAGTTTGAAGATCTGATGGCTAAGATTAATCATGGGAAATGTGATTAAGGAGATTAAGCGGTTGGGAATTGCTTATAAATAAAGTAATGTTGTTGGACAAAGAAGGCGAGAAAACTAAAGCACAGTGATGCTATAGAGGTGATTACCGAGTATAGAAGATTGAAGATCTGATTGAAGAATAGTTTGAGAAGCTCAACAAGGAGAAAGATAAGTCTTATGACAAGATTATCTTGAGCATATTGAGTACATAGAATATGCTTTAACATTTTAGATGTGAAGTTGCAGATATATTTTATTACTGTTATTTATGTTTGTAAGTGACAGGAAATCTCTTAACCGAGTGGACTTAACAGTCTTATTTGTAAATCCTCTTGGAAGGTAACATTCTGAATGAGTGTTTGAAATCCTTTGACAAGGTCACTTCTGACAAAGTGAATATTCTAACAGATCTGAGGGAAATCCCTTGACCGGGTCACATCTAGCAATGTGTATGTAATCTTTAACAAGATTTGCTTTTAACCGAGCATACTCTAGAAGAGTATATTTTCTTGTGGGTCTGAAATCCCACAATGGTTTTTCCCTATTAGGGTTTCTACGTTAAATTTGGTGTCAAATGTGATTTAATGTTTCATGTTTATCTTTATATGAGTTTGAATGATTTACAATCATAAGTTGCATATCAAGTTAATGCTACCGAGGTTGAATCTGATTAGAGTAATTATAATTGAGCTTATCTGATTCACCCCCCCCCTCATCTAACTAACACGCATTATCCCTGCTCCTTTTATCAATATTGTTATACTTAGAAGAGAACTCCTCCCTCTAGGTTCCGAAATAAAAGTGTTCACATTCCACACAACTAGAATCATTATACCTAATTTTGTCATAAGTTCGTACACCACATCTAGCATCTTCAATAAAATTTTGTAGTTAGCATTTGTGACTTATGCAAATAATTCTTTGATTTATGAAAAGAAGAATGTTCATATATTGGTTCATTTTTTAACTCTGGTGGGAAAAATCATCAAGAAACCCTAAATTGTCCATATGTCTTATTTCACTTATTTATGAAAAAGCTCCATCAACGGATTCAGAATCCCAAGTTTGTTTTGAAAAATATAAATTTTTAGATTCAACATTTTCCTCACAACAAAACTAAAGATTGATTAAGAGTGACAAATTAGGTATATCAATTCTACCATTACTATTATTTGTATCATTAATTGATACAATTTACTAATTATCTGAAAATACCTCTTCCTCCTTGTATAATTTATTTGAGAATAGATAAAAATCACCTTTAAACAAACCTTGGCAGGATACAGTCTGATTTTCCTCCACTGTTTTGTCATACAATATGTTTGAAAAAAATTGGAAGCCATTTTTAGATGTATTGACTCCTATATGTTGATCATAACATACGCCTTTACAAATTTCATATGCAAAATAGCTATGAAACATGTTCATTTCTCATATTTGCATTACTTCTTTATTTTTTTCATCTTCATTGTCAAAATCAATGTGAGTTGGGTATAACATTTTTGAATTTCTTTCATAAGCATACTTTTTTAATTCTACGGCTAGCAAATTTGAAATCTGTTCACTATACAATGAACACATTTCTCCTTCTACTTCTTCCACTACTTCTTCATTTTGATCTTCATAGGTGTTGCAGGCACCACCGCCTTCAACATTGTCACCGTCATTAATGAAACTTGAAGATTTAATAGATTCATCATAACATTCACTGCTCATATTATGTGGACTTAAATCTCCAACAACCTCCATTATCTGATCTTGTAAAGAACTTTGAATTATATGTTTAGGTGTTATTTATCCTTCATTTGTAGGCATATTACCATTTGGAGCATTATGAAACTTCACATTGAATTTTTTTTCATACTTATTCACTTCAATAAAATCAATCAACTCAACTAATTCACTTAGGCAAGTTGGCTTCCAATTTTCAGACCAAGAATTTAGATCTAATCCACAAGCATTTATGAACACATCATTTAAAATGGACTCATGTGGTATGAAGACATCTTGTATGTCTCTATAAGAAGCTATAATTATTGTCAACAATGTATAGCCCGATTCACCTTCATATCTCCTTATGTCAAACAAAGCTTGAATAAACATCACGGGATCAACATTGATTGCAATTGGTTGACAATGAACTAATAGTTGATCGCAGTGTGCAAGGTATTGAGATGGATAAACTGGGACAATAGAGATATCTACACTTTTGAAACCATTGCCAATCTCTGATGTGTATTACTCGTTTGTATATATTTTGTTATTTTCTCGAGTATATAGAGGCTTAGCATCTTGCCCATAATTTTAATTCATGACATCAAACTGACTAGAGCATAATCCATTTGTAATCTCATCAGTATATATATACTGATACATTTTGGTTGTCTTTTCAACAAATCTAGAAATACATTGCAGACATAAACAATTTTTAGAGTCGCCACCTCTTGATGAGGAAAAATTTAAATTATTTTTTGGGTTTATCCCAATAGAGCCACCGTCTATAATATTCCAACACGTTACAATAATCTCTTTTTGGATAATTTTTTGACTCTTCCCGATAATAATCTTTTGTGTTTGTCCCCAACGGAGTCGCCAATCTGTTGGTTCCCAAAACTGTAGGTTGTCAAACCCTAAAAGTATGCCAAACTTTACGATCAAGTTCAACACTGATTGTGGCCAATGAATGAGATTGATCAAAATGATCAAAATTCCCTGCACTTTAGGCTCTGGTTTGCGTAGGTGGGTGTACCTTTTAATATGTTCAAGCAGATTATATCTTCATATAAGATTTTCAATTATATCATCTTCTACTTCAAACTGGCATGAATGTTTGAAATAGATTAATTTAACCCCTACTACTCTAAAACTAAAAAATAAAAATAAAAAATGTATTTCTTTATGTGTTTCAAAATGGAGTTCAATCAATGCCTTATCTTGGGCCACATAGTCAATTTCAAAATCATTTATGTTCTTCCAACGATTAGAATTCAAGTTATTTGGCACTGTAAAGTGTCTATGCCTCACATAAATGTGCATCAAATATTCACCACAAAATTATTCTTACTAATCTTGATTTGTTCTCCAAGTTTCACAATAATAGATTAAATAGAATTTAATTCCTCCTTGAGGATACCCACACAATAGATTTCGTAGAAGCAAAGATGCCACGACAAATAGGAGATATCCTTAAAAATCTAATTCATATGAACATGAAGATTACAACCTGGAGATAATTTGATGATGACTTGCCCATTATACCAACAAACAACTGAGCCATTTTCCAAACATAAAGTTTTAGCACATTCTCTGTTGAAAACCCTAGGAAAATATAAGATAATGACTAAATAATACTATGTTATAACATTCTTGTCATTTCCCTCCATCTCTCAGTCTTGATTTCATTTTTATAAGTTTTAGGGAGCACTTTGGACAGCTACAACTTTTAAAAAATTATTCACTTACTGCCCAAAATCAGATGTCATAAAATAACATTATTTCATTAACAAACCTTTTGTCTTCCTCTCATAATTATTATGTATAAATGAGACATTTTATTGGTCTCATCAATAACATAAAATGGGGACAATTTTTTTTTATCAATGAGACATCACAAATTTGATTCAAAAAATTTATTTTCTACATACGTTGCAATAATTACATCGTATCAGATGATATCTCTTGGGGGCATATTGTTAAAATTGTTCACATTCCTTGTTCAACACTTCCATAGTTTGCATGTATATCATGTAACCATTAAATTTTGTTCCCTGAGAAAATATCTCTTTGAGGCATTCAAGCAAATTCTTTATGTACCTTATATTTGCTTCCACATTTCGCAGGCATGTGTGCTAGGGTATCTCCAACTACAACATCTAGTAAATACCATCCTTTATGTTTGAATCAATGAACACTAAGAGGGTGGGGGGTGAATCAATTTTTTTCAATTCACAAACTTATTAAACTAATTCTTTAACTACCAGATGCATAAGAATGAAAATAAAGTGCAAAAACATAAACCAATTAACCACAACACCATAACACCAAAATTTTTAGGTGGAATCCCAGAAAAGGGAAAAACCGTAGTGGGATTTGAACCCACAATATTATTATACTATGGCTAGAAGTATGATAATATTACATAAGGGGAATGCACTTGCATTTAGGCACACTACCTAGAGCTTACTGCTCAAATACAAAAGAGGGCTACAAACCAGAGGAAGGCTCACTTCTTTACAAGTGATAAAAAATGATTACAATAATGAATGAAATAAAGTATAGCATCTACATATGCCAAAAAGAAGTTTCGGTTAGGCTCAATTTGACTTTTGCAACTGTTCTGACTCTCTGCTCAATTTTCCCGCTTTGTCATATACTAGAGCACCAAAATCTTCAATTACATTCACCAACCTTTGCACATTCACTCATACAGACTTCTCAAACTCATGACATACACCAAAATTCTCAACCAAATTGATCTTATATATCCGCACTACCAAAATAGATCAATTACCATGTCAGCTTCCAAAAATTGCATAACATGCAACATGAAATGTGTAACCGATGATTTGGCTCAATCCATCCACAAATCCAAATGTGGACCTAAACAAAGTGATAAAAAGATTCATACATGTTATCCCAATCTCCTAGAACATGAAACCAATCACCGAAATCAACCCAACAATTCTGCATCATACGTTACACAAAAATATCTCTATTCTAATTGAATTTTTGGATACCGGACCTTCAATCTCACTCATGAATCAACACTAGATACCGAGATCACAAAATAAGCTGCCTCAAACCTTGAATCATATTTCTTTATAACCGCAACCAAAATCAATATATGCACATTGTACACATATTCTGTCATTTATTGTATTCCACCTTCCAGACTTATGTCTCATGACTTCCGTTAAATAAAATCTATATACACCGGATATGATTTCTGAACTGAGTTGCCATCAATGACAACTCCTAAGAATTTCCCATACATCAATCTTCATCGAAACATTGTCTCTTGTCAACAATCTCCCCATTTGGTATTAATGGCAACACTGTGAAAAATGAACTGTACACTCAAAGCTATAAAACTCCAAAACTTCAAAAATCTCCAAAACTCAACAAGATCCCCTTGAGAATTTGCACTATTTTTCACTTCACTCTCTCCCCCTTTGACAACAATGCCAAAGATAGGAATTTGCCAAAATCTATATACAGGGATATATGCAGTTTCTTACAAGAACTTGAAAATATCTGCAAAAATTGTCCTTAGGGATAACAAGTGATTATCCCAAGCCTTCTTCAAACTCTCCAAAATGTTAATCATCCAATTGAAAAGATAGGCATGCATCTCAACTTCTCTTCTATCTTTCGGAACACTCTTGTTCAGAGAATCCTTTACATCTTGCATACTGCTCATTAGTGAGTCTATCCGGGGAGTGATAAGACTCCTTACTTCTCCTACTCTACCCAAAACTTTGTCCTTTTCCTGGTTTAAACTCTTAATCTTATCCAATATGCTCTTAACATGTGGTCGAAAATTGCTAGTCAGGTCTGATTGAGGTGCATATGACTGAGATATGCTAGCAAGTGGCCTTCACATTCCCTTATTTTCTTGTCAACGTTAATAGTAAACCTGGGAAAAATTAGACATGACTTGTATATTTGACTACCTTCATCTAATGCATCTTGAATATTCTTCATAGTATTTATTAAGCTTACCCTATCATCCTCAATCTTCAAAAATGTTTTTAGTCTCATAGCATTAAACTAATTCAACACTCTAGTATATGTTGCCTTCTCCAAAGACACAAAATGAGATTCTACAACATTCAACATACTTCTAAGATTATCAAAGGGTGTATCAGATGTGTTTGGTTTAAATGATGGCAAAATTTTATCAAATACCTCTGCTACCAATGTTATTAACTCTTTGTCTACGGTGTGGGACTTGAGTAAGTCCTCACTAGCTTTTTCTTGAGTAAGAGTTTATAGCTTCAATTCTCAAATAGGTGATAGTGAACTAAGATCAATCTTGAGTGAAATCACATGAATCAGTTACAACTTGTTTTCCTTTGTTAGTGTCTTTTGCCACTGTCATTGGAGCCTGATCATCCTTCTCTCCTCCTTTTTCCTTCTCTGCCACCTCTACAATTGCATTCGTTTCACCCTTTTCAACATCAACTGTCTCCTTAATTGCCTTTTCTGAAACAACTTCTATAACCAGAGGATCTTGTTCAACTTCACTGGAGTCATCAGCCTTAGCAGTATCAAGATTATTTGCAACTGGGGTTTGTTCATTTGACTGCAATGTTGAAGTGGCTTCCTCAGTTGATTGATCATTCTGCACATTAGGAGCCTTTGTATGTACTTCCAAAATGAAAGTGTCTTGTGATTTCTCTTCTGGTTGGGTGTCATCATGTGTCAGGTTAACATCATATCTGTGATCTGTCAAAAATTATCTCAAAATTGTTTCAGTCTCTTTGGTCACTTCATCTATCTTACCGAGCATGATTTTATTAACTCTCTTGTTTCTTCAAAATCTTTCTTTTGCAAGCTTCAACAATATAACAACTTCATCTTTAGAAATTATAGAAGATAAATTCACCATTACATATTTCTTTATTCTTTCATCTTCCAAACTGGTTGTATGTCTCCTGGCATCCAAAATATCATACAATTCCTTCAGAATCATAGATGACAGCTCAATCAAGGTTTTTCTATAATCATTCATATATTGTATAATTGCTTCCTCAATAGCTCTCTGGTCACTATCATCACAATTTTCATAATATACATGTTGACAACAACAACAAGGAAAACTGAGAGGGGGGGGGGGGTGAATCAGTTTTCACCGGATTAAATCAGTTAAGCACAATATTAGATTTGATCAACTGCAACAAAAATAAAGATAACAACAATAACAACAACACACATAACAACAATATTTTGGACATGGAAAACCCGGTTAAGGGAAAAATCATGGTGGGAACCTACCCACAATGAGATGATACTCTGCAGTAGTATGTGTAAATATTACAATGGGGAATGCACATGCATTTAGGCACACTTCCTAGAGCTCACTGCTCAAATTACAATGACCCAAAAGGCTCCAACCCTCGGGGAAGGTTCACTACCTTACAAAAAGATTTAGACTACAATCTGGAAAGAATGAATTGCAAAAATAGATCTACTAATGCTTGATGACTAGTTAAGCTCAAATATCTGCCCTTCCCCAATCTCCCCTTAAAACACCACATCAAAAAATGAATTCACTTGTTCGCACATACATTTATACAGATCATCAACCTTGACTACAAGGTTGGCCAAACCCATAGCACCTAATTACAAAATTACATCACATGATACATAAATCAACCACTGAACCAATATAATGCAATAGGTGACATAGTATGGACCTAAATCAACTTCTTAAACATGCACCACCACTAGAAATCTCGCCAAGATCAACTGTAACATGTTACACCATCAAAATACCGCATAACACAAAGAATATCACCGGACCATGAAGATCATCAAGAACTCACACAATAAACAATGCAAACCTCTAAGACAAATAGGACATGATTAAGAAACACCAACAAGCACATTAGAACCATCCGTAATAGTTGCACCAACACCACTTATGCAAATATCCATCGATCAACACATTTACGTTTAAGAACACTCAACAACAACTTGGATAAGAAAGATAGCTTCTGGAGCACCAAATCACGAACCATTTGAAATGAAGATACACATGAACATACCAAACACTCTCCCAAATCTACAACACAAGATATGATCATACCGGAGCTCACCGGATCAAAAACCAGACTTTGCCAACCACTAAACAAAAAGACCAAACCTCAAACTGGATCAAATGATATGATCAAGTAAACTTTCGGATCACTGAAACTAGTAAGAAATGAAGTATTCCAATATCCAAAACTAATAAACCAACCAGATCAACCCACTACAATCACCAGATCACCAAAATAATTCTTTACAATACCAAAACACAGGAATATGTTGACATCAATGGCAGCAACATATCCTAGAAACAACAATGTCCAACATTACATGTATATTTTTTAAATTTCCTTATTTTAGCACTTCATCAATTATTTCATTTACTGTCTTTGGAGGGACCACAACATAAGTACCTTCTAATTTGCTCGACTTTAGAGCTTCATCTAATTTAGACTTTTGCTTCTTGCTTTCTTTGGCTCTACCAGATGGCTCAACTTCTTCTCTTGGCTTCTTGGTTGGTTGGGCTCCACCAGATTGAGGCTTCTTCACTACCCTAGCATAAGTAGTTGTCTTCTTCACCTCTTTCACTACTTCATCAGATTTTGTTTCTACATCCTCAGCAGTGGATGCAACACATTCTCTTTGTGACTTCTCCTTCTTCCTCTTCTCTACTCCACCGGTTGACTTGGCTTGTGGATTGAGTTGAGGTATAAGCTTTTGAGCACCAGAGATAGGTGTAGAATAGGCTTGCGTTGGCTTGGATTGCTTGGGAGGAGTGGAGACCAATTTTGTCTTTTTAGGTTTCACCATGTCCTCCTCCTTTAGTATATTCTGCTCCCTAGCCCTTTGTACAACTTATTTTGCAATACTCATTTGTTTTGCAAGCTCTTCAACTTCTTTTCTGACTTTCCTCTTCCTTGTCGGCTCAGTGAATTTCTTGTGCAGTTCCAACTCTTTCTCCTTGTAAATAGTGAACCTTCCTCCTTCTCATCTACTAGTTTACTCAACAAGTGTTGAGCATATGCATCAAGTGTATTTCCATCCACCTCATTACCCCATGGGCATAATCCAAACGGTTCTTGGTTCAACTGCCTCCTTGTGACACTGAACTTTGTCTACCATGAAGCATATTATATTCTCATAGTTTTTAATAATATCCTTTGGGATCCTCTCTCTGGTTTGCATCATTGACTAGAATGAATTGAAGTAACTCCACAAAGCAGATTTATGTGCTACTGTATCTCCTAATCCCTGCAAACCTTCTTTGATTTTAACTATCACCGGTTTATCATAAGCCCACTAAACTTTACCTATACTGGGTATCTCATTCAAAAAGTAAAGTGCCAAACAAACAATCAGAGAACCGAACTTGAAAACATGTTTCTTATCTTGTTTGATCTTCTTCAGATTGCTCATTAACTCACTAAGAAGTACTCGACACAAATCATATCGCTTATCCTCCTTAAGCATTTGATAGGCTGCAAATATAGCGGTACCAGATATTGAAATCTTGTCTGCTGGACTTGTACACCTTATATCATATCACCATAGAAGCGAATCTTACACCATGTTCAATGATATCACTAATTGTCATCAATCAATTATCATGATGGGATCCGGTAACGACTGTCATTGTTGTGTTCTTGACATGTCTTAGTCTGGGGATCTCATCGGTTGCACACAAACAAGTTACCACTTGAATGAATTGCTTCATGATCTTGTGAGGTCTATCTAGCCATATAAATTCATCATGGATTTGACTTAGGACATGTCTGACCCATTTGGGTTCATCGAACACCACAAAGTGAACAAACTGGATAAAACCCTTGTCTTGCAATTACCTGTATTCAGGCTTCAGATTCTCCATTCCATCCATGTTATGCTTTGTGTATAGTGATAGGATGTCTATATTTCCAAGCTCCTCGATATTACAGTGAATATATGCCCTAATATCTTCATTATGCAACATGCCATATTGTACAGAGGAAAATGCTCCTTCTGAATCATCTTCAACCGATTTGAATGGATGTTTCTTGAACACTGACCTTTCTCTCTTAGTAATTCCAACCACCAATGGAGTTGCAATACCACATGTAGATGCCATATAAAAATTAGGATATGAAAAATAGCTCAAACATGGATAAATACCTTTTCAAATTCAATCGGATGCTAAGAATCACTTGTTGAATCGCTTCAATCTATGTTCTTGTTGCTCAATCTTCAAGAATTCATCATTAGACACTCAGATAGGCATGAAATATTCTAGATATCAACTGCATAATTAATCTCAATCAGATACAACCATCTTTTGTTAGTTACAGATATCCAAAAGGGGTTTTTAAAAAATCTACATGAAAAGATTTCCCCTAAGGACAAAATGCCTTAGTTACCAGATGAGGTTCCAACATCGAAATCAGGTGTGGAGCCATTATGAACATTTGAATCTTCCTTCTTAACCCACATGTTCTTATGTTTCTCTCTAACTTATTGATGCCAAGCATCATGAAAAAAACCAACCAAGAACCCAAAATCAACCATGGAGTTCAATCTTCAACATAATATCTTGAATATCAGAGGCATAAACATATTAAAATTCCTCATATTATCATATTACTTTCAACATTTCAAGTTCATCCAACACTCTTTATCAAGGTACTAAAACATCAAACTCATATACCATACATATTTCAAGGTAATATATCGCATCTCAATAGTCATACTTCCATGCATGCTACAGGGGTTCATTAATGTTGTCTCAAACATATCCAATCATTTATACCTTTGTAAACCATTAAACTTCATTGTTCATTGAAAGAAGCCAATTCACTATCATCAAGGTGATTGCCATTCACATGACAATTTTATATACCTTCACTTAGACATTAATAACTTCCAAACCAGAAAGGAATAGTCCAATATCTCTAGTGGAGTTTTAGACAACTTTAATATTAACAACATATCCAAAACTCATAAAGATCCAACAGTGCGATAAACAATTATCATCTCTGCACTAAGACCAATTTTGACTGTCATAAATCTGGAAAATGTATGCTTGCTACCTGCTAGGGTATCATTCACACTTAATCAAATGAAAACAAGACCATACTAAAATGAAAAACCTTTGAGTCTACTTTCAGAATATGCAAGCCATTAATTTTTCAATGGTGAAATCACAAGATAATTACAAACCCTTTCCAACAACTCCATTTAAGACAACTTAAAACCAGTTTTCACCAAAACCTTCACAACTATCTCAAAACTGAATGAAATTGACCAAAACCAAAGGAGAAATAAAGGTTAATTACACATATTTCCAATTAATCCATTTTGAGTTCATAAATCTTTAATATGGGTCCATACCATATGCTGCAACATGACTATTTTCAGGAAATTTGGAAGTTGCAATCCATAAAATATCCATAACTTCTTCATTTCTCAATGAAATCACTCCAAACCAAAACAATAAGGAAAATAATTCAATATAATATCTAACCATGATAATTATACATGGTTTCCAAGCTGTACAAGTCCATACAAGGCCTGGAAGCAACAAAGTAACAATGGAAATTATCAAAATGGCAAGCTTATGAATACACAAATTGTTCAAAATTGTTATCCTCCTTCTCATTCCTCTTTGGTTCAACCAAATACAACCTTTTATAGCCTCTTGGTAAGTTTTAGACCTTATAACTACCTCCAAGACCTTTCAACTTCCCATTTTCAACTTTTAGTGCAATTTTACATTATTGCATTTTTGCCACTTTTCATCTTTTTGATAACTTTTTGTGATATTTTCACATTATGACCCCAAAACTTGACAAAAACCTTATAAACATATAAAAAAACCCTTAAATGACCTTTTACAAGCATTTATGCCCTTTCATGGCATGTTTACATCATTTGGACTCTTTGACTTCCCTAGGTCCTAAATGGACAACTATGCAACTTTTACACAAATGGCTCAAGTAGCCTTACATTATGACTCCATTGGATATAAATGAACTCAAATACATGCATATGTTCTTTAAAATTCATAAATGACCCAAATATAATCAAATAGTGACCTTGGACATCCTGATTGTGCTTCTACAATGGGGTGCTTCTGCACCACTTATTCAACCTTTGCTTTGCCTTTTTCATCTGAGCTATTCTTGTCTATCAAAGCATTCTTGCTCATATTCTTGATTCTGCAATATTTTACAATGTGACCAGATTCGTTGCATATTTGACAAACAACATTTCCTTGCATAGGCCTGAAGTTCATCTGATTTGGTCTCATCTTGCATTGGTTAGAAATGTGTCCAAACATTTCACAAGCATAGCATCTCTTGTTTTGGAAATTATTCATCACTGTTTCGCACATGTTTGACTTATGACCAAAGTTGTAGCATATGAAACATTGACCAACAAAGGTAGGACCATTATTCATCACCCTATTCATCATCCTATTTCTGCATTGACTTTCCATATGACCTAATTTACCACAAACAAAATATTTACCATTAAATTTATCAACATTAGGTTGCCTTACTGAAGGTTTCTTGTTCTTCTGATGATTGATTTGTCCTAAACCGGAGGATTCTCCTTTCTCATATCCAAGTCCTCACATGTCTTTTCCATGTCTTTGACTTTCTAGCATCTCATCTAACTGAGCTGAGCTATCTTTGAATTTTTCTTTGTATTCATTAGCAGTGGAAAGTTCATCTCTCAGGATTATGATATGCCTTTCAAGTTCTTGTCCATCATTCTTGCATTGCACCAATTCAATTTTCAATTGATCATTATAATAGTTCAACCTGTAACATTCATCCAATCTATCCTTGAATGAGTGAGTTAGATTTTCCTCATTCTTCTTTTTGTCTTCAATATCCTTTGTCAGCTTCATCACAATGGATTGCATTCTCTCTAGCAAGCTTTTCACATTCATCTGTCTTGTCTTGTAGGGCTTGATTATCAAGGATTTGCTCTTCTTTCTCCTTAAGTTTATCCATCAGTTCCTTTCTCTTCTCTCTTGATGTGTTCACTTGTTCTTTCATAGATTCAATGAAATTTTTAGTTTCTTCCAGACTTCTCCTTAAGCTACTCTTCTCTTTCATAGCTGCATCAAGATCTTCAAGTGCCACAATGAGTTGCTTCTACAAACTGGAGTCCATTGATTAAATCTTTCAGATCTTCCTCAAGCTATTAGGCTTCTTCTGAGGAACTAAGATCTGATACCAATTGTTGGAATCAATGAACACTGAGAGGGGGGGGGGGGTGAATCAATGTTTTACAATTCACAAACTTATTAAACTGATTCTTTAACCACTAGATGTATAAGAATGAAAACAAAGTGCAGAAACATAAGTCAATCAACCACAACACCATAACACCAGAATTTTTATGTGGAAACTTGGAAAAGGAAAAACCACGGTGGAAGTTGAACCCACAATATTATTATACTATGGTCAGAAGTATGATAGTATTACATAAGGGGAATGCACTTGCATTCAGGTACACTGCCTAGAGCTCACTGCTCAAATACAAAAGAGGGCTACAACCCAGAGGAAGGCTCACTGCCTTACGAGTGATAAAAAATGATTACAATAATGAATGAACTAAAGTATAACATCTACATATGCCAAAAAGCAGTTCTGGATAGGCTCAATTTGACTTCTGCAACTATTCTGACTCTCTGCTCAGTTTTCTTGCTCTATCATATACCAGAGCACCAAAATATTCAATTACATTCACCAACCTTTGCACATTCTCTCATACAAACTTCTCACACTCATGACATACACCAAAATACTCAATTAAATTGATTTTATATATTTGCACCGCCAAAATAGATCAATTACCATGTCGGCTTCCAAAAACCACATAACACGCAATATTAAATGTGTAACCAATGAGTTGGCTCAATCCATCCACAAATCCACATGCGAACCTAAATAAAATGATAAAAAGCTTCATACATGTTGGCCCAATCTCCTATAACATGAAACCAATCACTAAAATCAACCCAACAATTTCGCATCACACGTTACACAAAAATATCTCTATTCTAACTGAATTACCAGATACCAGACCTTCAATCTCGCTCATGAATCAACACCAAATGTTGGGATCACAAAATAAGTTGCCTTGAACCTTGAATCATCTGCCTTTATCACCGCAATAAAAACTACACAACCAAAATAAAGATATGCACATTGTACACATGTTTTGTCGGTTGTTGTATTCCACCTTCTTGACTTATATCTCATGACTTCCGGTAAATCAAATCTATGTACACCGGATATGATTTCTGAACTGAGTTGCCATCAATGACAACTCCTAAGCATTTCCCATACATCAATCTTCACCATAATAGTGTCTCTTGCCAACACTTTATGCTTTGATGGATGCTCATACTCTCCTTCAAAGTTCCCATTCCGGTGTAGCCTGGAAGCTGCTTGCAATGGTTATGAAATTCAGCTCTACACTTGTCGATTGCAATTGCTTGAAAGTTTTAAAGATTTTTCAACGAATCTATTTTGTGCATATCCTACTATCATTGTATTTCATGATATGATAGCTCATTGAGGCCCTCCATCAAACAAATCATGTGCCTTCGTTATGATTTCACAGTTTATGTGCATATCTATGTTGTCGTCTTGAGCAAAAATATCATCTGCTAATAGTATTAGCTTTTGAAATTTCAAATCTTTCTCAAACAAATCAATATGTACATGTCATGCAATCATTGCATTGTATAAGAAATATGATTAGGCAATTTGCAATGGCAACATTGATAAAAACCTCTCTATTCTTCATGCATTGACAAATGTCTGTACACTGTTACAAAGCTTCATATTGTCACAAGTGGGAAGGATACTAGTTAAATGTGGAATTCATCTTTACACCTATCATATACATTTGCTAGAAGGTTTCTAAAGCATTTTCAACATTAATATATGACAAAAACTCTGTAAAATATATGCTTTGATAAATTTCCATACACTATTATAAAGTGTGTTCGAATGCTCCCATTTTATCATTGGCAGAGAGGATGCTGACAAGGTTCATGAAATTTACATCTATAAATTGTATTTACCTGAAAGTTTTGACTAGTTTAGGGCAATGTTCATCTTCATCAAGGAGACATTGTAGTGTCCCTCCCTGATTTGTCTTTCCCTTTTGTGCTTTGATAGACCTATTTAGACATGACATTGATATTTTGTTGATTATTTATGACTCTATTTATATCCTAGTTGACACTTGATGATGCTAGACATACTATGATACTTGATGATCCTTATGGATGATGATACTTCTGGACTATCTTGATGGATAGATTTATATGTTCATGGATCTATAAGTATTTGATAATCTTATGTGGATTATATTATCCATGATGATATGATTATACTAACCCCTATTTCATGATGATGATAACATGAGATGAGTTGATGCTATTGTTGTGTGACTGTCTTACTGTCTTTGTGGTAGGAGACGGTTCCATATCACTCATTGCGAGCATGATATGGCACTGTAATTCTCTTTCACTTATCTAATCATTTATGATGTATATGTACTGTATATATGTTGTATCATGTTTAGTGGTGTTTGCAAGACTGTAGGTACTAGACATCAACTCCACCTAGTCTCACAGGTTTGAGTGTGCCTTATCCCAATGGAAAGTTGATCAAAGATGGCATAAGTTTTGCTCACATACTCCAAGCTTAAGATGTTGCCCTTGTCAGTTAGAGTCTTAGTTAGAGTTGCCTTGTGGTGCATGTGGTTGGTAGAACCCTTGTCGTGTGGTCTTGTGAGTGGTTATTGATTATAATTATAATTGACCTTATTGTATAGTTTATTAAGTAATTAGATTAAGGTATTAATATTATTGATGATTTTTTATTTATTTTTTATTTGTTTATTGATTGGTATTTTTTTTTAATCTAGAATTAATGTTTATTTTATTTAATTGGTTTAATGATTTATTGTTTAAATGATCCTTAATTATTTATTTATTGTTTAACTATATTTTATTATTCATTTGATTTGATTTAATTGTTGTTATTTAAATTATAAATTATTGTGGAGTTTATTTATATAGTTTCATTTGATTAATTATTGATTTGCTAATTTTTATAATACTATTATTATTAAATATATATATTAACCTTGTTATTACATGGTTATTAGGTATATTATATAACTTACCTACCCATTTACCCTATTGGCTGAGTTGAGGGAGGTAAGTAAATAATATTATTAAATATTTCTTTCCTCAGTATTCTGCATGGTAGGTATAATATATAGTTTTATGGAATATTTTGATTGGTTGATGATTTTCTATATTTTTGCGTTAATTGCTTATTTATTGAGGTTTTTGGGAATGTTGCGCGGTTACCATTCAGAAGAATTTTGCCAGATTTTGGAGTTTGATTTTATTTTGAAGCTTGGATTGTTGAATGTTTGTGGATTAAATTTGAGGATTGGATGGTCGGATTTGTGGGGTTTTGTTTGCTCTTCTTCAAGTTGATTTATTGCCTTGGTTGCGGTTTCTAAGTTGGAACTTCGATTTCTCTCTATATTTTAATTCAAAAAGATTGTCTTGTTTGTGTTTGCCAAAATATTAATTGTGAGGGAGTTTTTAGTGTTTAAGTTTCATTTTGGTTTGGGGAAGATTGAATTATGAATATATGCATGTATGTGTAAAATCTGGGAAATGGAGTATTGTTGGGAATGTTATTTCTGCATATTTTCTTATAAACTTATGTTTTCCTCTTCTTGAGTTCTTGTTGGGATTTAAAGTGATCTTTTACTATTTTTTTGTCTTCCATTATGATATACTACATCTCCATGAGTTTTTATGTGAGTTTGATGCATTTCTGTGCAAGTCTGTAAAGGAGGTGTAGGGATTTGAGATTGACATTCTTTTGTGTGACTTTGGGAATCCAATTTGTTGTTTTTATATCCCTATTTTTTCCTCCCACACGTTTTTGGAGCCTCAACTATTTTTTTTGTGAGCCTATGTACGATTTGGGCAAGTTTCATCAATCCATTTGTTCGTTTTCATTGATTTTTGCTCTCTAGACTAAAAATGCTAAAGTTTGGCATCAAAACGCTAATGTTTGACACCAAAATGCCAAAAGAAGACCCCAAAATACCAAAATATGTCATGGAAGAGCTAAAATGTCTCCTAGATGTGCTAAACTAGGTTTTCGATGAATTGTTGTGCCAAGAGTTGTCAATTTTCTTAGTTTTGCTCCGTTTGATCATGTTTTCGGATGTCGAGCTTTTACCAGAGGATTTTGTGATTGATGTTGATGTTATCAGAGGATTTTTTTATTTGATTTTTATCCTTTCATGATTGTATATGGCTCTGGTAGGATGATGTGTACCTTATCGTTGAGGGTTGTACATAGGTGATGCTTATCTCCAATGAGAGGATGAAAGCCTTGTTGTCGAGGGATGGTTATTAGAGCTCCAGTGGATGATTATGACTCACTATTAAGGATTGGTATTTTTTTTGGATTATATTTTTATCTCATGTTATTGCCTTGGTTCATAGTTTTATTGTTTTGGTGGAGGCTCTTGCTTTGCATATTGGGTATATGATTCATATTAGGCTTCAGTTGTATCAGCGATGCTGTGACTATGGTTATATCTTTGGGGAGCCTTCATACTGATATTATGATATCATTTTGGTTTATGTTCACCCTAAGGTCTTGGTCCATGGTTAGGGGGAGTGGGCTTCCATTTGAGTGATTGGGGTCATGAGAATTAGACAACCAGGTTACCTAGAGACTAGACTGCCATGATATCTCATTGAGAGTTTATTTTGTAATCAAGTGATAACATAATTAATTAATCATAAGTGGGTTGAGTAGAATTAAATCACCTTAATAAGATAAGAATTGAATTTGTGGCCTCAACTCATGTCCCTCGGGGTTTGTGTTGATTCGAGAATGGTTGAGAAGACCTTGGTGATCCAGGTAAGCTAAACTCCCTTGATATCCTCGTAGGTTGAGACGGCTCCACATGAGTATCACGAGAGTTGGGATAGGTTCCCATGGTGACTACATGTGATGACACTCTTTTCCCTACAAATGTCTATTATCCTTATTCCTTGATTGTTGAATATGCCTCTGGGATTTTATTGATTTATGATTAGCCTTGTGATGTGATTTGATTCATTATTCTTGGATGTAGCCTTGTGGAATTCATGTTGAGTCCCTTGGTTGTTAGGTGTTATTCTAGGTCTTGAGTGTGATTTGCAACCCCATGTCATCTCCTAGCACTGGGGGTGCTTCCTATTTGGTTCCACATGGTCAGGTGGTTTGATGCCTTCTTCCATTGGGATGTTATTCATTGGATGCTAGCATGCATGGATATGGATTATTTGTTTCTTCATTATGCAAATAATTGTGGAGCTGATTTCTATGTACTAAGATAGTTAATTGTTTCACGATGACATTGTAAATTAAAAGAGAAGTTAATTGTTTCATGATGACATTGTAAATTAAAAGAGACTATGTACTTGTATCTAGTATGCTTATGTAATAGGACATGTTGTAGAAGTTGTGATTATGATCTTGTAATGGAATGAGACATTGTATGGTTCATGTTGCAAGGATGTTCATTATGATAAGATTGAGATCTTATGTTGGATTAAGAAATTAGATAATTAGATTATGTGCATTCTTGTTGTATCATATGGTTCTTGAGTTGGTTTAGTAGCATGAGATTCTAATCGAAAGAAGATTAGTACTTGTTATAATCTTTGCATATGTATGTGGATAATAATCTTGTTGAAATGTGAAATGGTTATTCTTAAGGAAATCATCTAGTTTTATTGGTAGGAGTAGGAAATGTATATATAGGTTCATGATGTGATAGATGAATAATGAAAGAAAAGGGAATTAGGAACACTTGGTTTGGTACTTTAAAATGAAATTAAAGGAAAAAGGGTTATGTTAGATTATGCAATGAAAGTAAATGATTCTCATGATAAAGAAGATAGTAACTAATTGGGAAGAATGTAATTTCTGTAATAGATGCTAATGGCTTCTTGATATGGATGCGTTATGTGTTGTTGACAATGAGTAATGATGTTGGAGTACCCTAGGGGAAAGTGTAAATGGATATATGTATGTTTGATATGTTTATGGTTATGATGTTATTTCCGCTTGTGTTATATGATATATGTTCATAAGGTTTTATGCATATATGTGAAGTTAATCTATGATCTTATGTACTTGTGGTTTACTATGTTGCATTAGTAGATGTTTACAAAATAATAATCTCTATTTGATAGTTAGTTTAGTTATTTTCTCAGAGGTATTTTGGCGGGCATTACATACACACACATATTGGTGAGATGTATTTTTTTGTCTTGCTGATAACTTCTCACTTCACTGAGCTGGCCAATCCTTCTCCTCCCCCATCGAGGAGAGTTTACCATATTGGTAGGACATTTTTCATTTTTATCGATGTCAATATTGCTCCTTCTCATCGATGAGACATTTATCTTATCCTCTCATTGATATATTACATTTGTTTTATTGAATATGGGGCCCACACCAATATCATAATTTTCATTCATACTATTCACCAATGCACTTGTAATATCTTTAAATCACCAATCAAAGATGATTTTGGTCTTTTACCTCTGTTGTTGACATAAAAGGGTCCCATATGATTTTTATAAACTATTTTCTATGTAGTCAAAATGTCATCTTTTAAATCAATTAAGAATAATTTAAAATGATTCCTTATTTTTTCTCCCATTTACAATAATTTAAAATGATTCTTTTATCCCAACTTACCACTACTGTGTCCTTTGTTGTTCTTGTCAATGGTTCTCCTTCAACCTTTTTCCAAACTTCGAGAGGTCTTAGGCAAGGAGATCCTATCTCCCCCATCCTATTCATTATTATGGCAGAATGCTTTGGATGAACCATGGAAAATTTGGTGCAAATAGGATCCTTTAAGGGTCTCCAACCTTCTTCTGCTGACCTTATTTGTTCACACCAGTAGTTTGTTGATGATACAATAATTATGGGGGATTCAAGCATCTCAGAGGCTAAAGTTCTGAAGAATACCTTGTGTAAATATGCTTCTGCAACGGGGCAGCTTATTAACTGGGCCAAAAGTGATGTCTTTTTCATTAATACTCCGGAGAGAAGACAACAAAGGATCAACAAAATTCTGGAGTGTAAGATAGCTGACTTTCCTGCTACCTACCTTGGTCTCTCCATGGGGATTGCCCCTCTTGATTCCTATTAGAGTTCGCTGGTTGATAAATTTCACAAAAAACTTGCCGGTTGGAAAGGGGCTCTATTAAGTCAGGCTGGTAAGCTCATTCTCCTTAAGGCTACTCTTCAAAGTATCCCCATTTATGCTCTTAGCCTATTCAAAATTCCAGTCAAGTATGCTGAAGCTATTGAGAAAATTCAAAGAAGATTCCTATGGTTTGGGGTGGAGGAAAAGCAAAGAATGTCCTTGGTGGCATGGGATCAGGTCTGCAAACCAAAAAGCAAAGGTGGTCTGGGGCTTAGGAGGATTCACACTTTAAATGAAGCTCTCTTGTCAAAACAAGTTTGGAGATGGTTTAACTCTGATTCTGAATGGTGCAAAATTTGGAGAAGTAAGTATTCTCTTCTGTCCTCTTCTCTATCTTCTTTTCTTAATTCATATCTTAGTATAAATGGATCTAATATCTGGAACCATCTTTCTAAATGTAAAGAGGTGATTGCTAAAGGTGTGACATGGAAACTTGGAAATGGTAGAAAAGTGAGATTCTGGGAGGATCCCTGGCTTTTTGACAAACCCCTAATTGATTTCCATGAGTGGGCTTCCCATGCCCCCTCTTGTATTGGCTCTTTTGGTACCTTAGTGGCAGATTACTGGGATGGGAACAACTGGCAGAACATTGATAGAATTCATCCCAGTCTCTCCAAGCTCAAAACCCAACTGTCTGCTATCTGGCTGAATAAGGAAGAGGACTCCCTGATCTGGAGATATAACCCCAAAGGTACTTTTACTATATCTTCAATGTATTGTATCCTCTCCCCCTCCCCTCCTATGAATCCTTTTTGGTCTAAAGCTTGGTTAAAAGGGCTAACTCCTAAAATCAATATGTTCTTCTGGACTATTCTCCAGAATAAGATCCTTATTGTTGACAACCTTAAATGCAGAGGTTTTGCCCTTCCAAATAGGTGTGTGCTGTGCTTTCAAGAGGAAGAGTCAGTGGACCATCTTGCCCTCCACTGTTCTTTCTCAACCTCTATTTGGGAAAGCTTCCTCAAAAGCTTTAGTCTTGCTTGGTTGTTTCCTAGTAACATCAGAGATTTGTTCTCTTCCTGACAAATTCATTGGACCAACTCTTTTTTAAGGTGCATGTGGCAGCTCTCTCTGCCTCACATTCTGTGGGGACTCTGGAAGGAAAGAAACAACTGAATTTTTAGGGATGTGTCCTTA
The DNA here is from genome assembly GCF_030272615.1 of Cryptomeria japonica. Taxonomy (NCBI): domain Eukaryota; kingdom Viridiplantae; phylum Streptophyta; class Pinopsida; order Cupressales; family Cupressaceae; genus Cryptomeria; species Cryptomeria japonica. The sequence continues at coordinate 526,713,673 of NC_081407.1, forward strand.
AATCAAGACATTGTTTTTCAAAAAATTCAAAGGGCTATTCAGGAAAATATGGGAACTATGGAGGTCTCTTGTTACTCAAACAACTCCTGGGAGTCAAATATCTTAAGAGCCTGGAATATGAAGATCACTGATGGTCAAAATATCAACCATAATAAAAGGCTCGAAGTTAAATGGCAAACCCCTCCCCATGGTTGGCTCAAAATCAATTTCGATGGAGCAGCCAAAGGAAATCCAGGTCCATCAGGTTGTGGAGATATTCTCAGAGATGATAAAGGCATTTGCAAAGGTATGGTTGCTGTCCCTATCGGCATTCAAACCAATCATAAGGTGGAAGCTATGGCAGCCCTTCAAGGCATTATTCTCGCCAAAAAATGGAACTGTACCCATCTCTGGATCGAAGGGGATTCCAACAATATTATTAAGTGTCTCAATGGGACCTCTTAACCCTCTTGGTTGATCCACAATATAATTTTTTCTGCTATTGACATCATCAGAACCTTCAAAAAATGCCATATATCCCATATATATAGGGAGGCCAACTGTTCTGCTGATTGGGCTGCTAATGTGGCGGTGAACAATGATACAATTACCACGTGGATAGGTGAGAGCGGTCTTCCCAAAGATATAAGACAAATCATAATAAATGAAAGATATCGAAGTACCCCAAAGAATCTTGATTGACAAGGCAATTATGACATGTACTAGTGCAAGCACTTTGAGTTACTTCGATAATGAGGGAATTACTCATTATAACATCAAATTTAGCAGAACGTGCATTATAACTTGTCAAATAATTAATGCTACACATGCTTTCTGGGCTTTTGTTTTAGTTTCAAAAAGCTTTCTGTTTCACCAACTCTGTAACCTGCACTTGACTATGAGAAACGATACCATGGGCGGAAATAGGAGAAGATATGAACCAGGAAGTTGCAAGGTGTGGAAACAGAAAGAAGAGGTGTGGGAAATTTTGTAGAAGGGTGGTCTTTCGAGCTTCCTTGAGAGACTCCATGACCGTGATGGAAAGATAACCAGCTTCTTCTGTAAAAATTGGAAGAAGGGTAAGCTTAAGATGGGCGACCAACTGGTGGAAATTGACGAAGAGTTAATAGCTAAAGCTACAGGAGTCAAAAGGGAGGGCTGCAATTTCTACAGAGATAGGAAGGTCAGCAGGGAAGCCATTGAAAGGTACCCGGTCACAGAGAAAGAGAAGAAAAAACTGGTAAAGTTGAGCAAAACCTATTACCCGCCTAGGGCTTTTGCAAAGCCCTGGCAGGAAATTCTCTTTGTTTTAATGAGGTATATAACTCTAGATGGCAGGTTTACGAAAGTATATGGATATCACTTTGTCCTCTTAAATCATTTTAGGCATAACGATAAGGTGAATTTCCCTTATTTCTTGCTCTGTTCTATGAATGCATCCCTAAAAGCATATAAAGAAAATCCTCGGGGTGACACCACAATGCACCAGGGACTTATGGTCCTCATTTATGACCATCTAAAGGCCAGTAAAATCAATCGAATGTAGCTCCCTATGGATTCGGAAGAAGATATGTCTGATTTTGATGTCTCAGAGGAGGAGGATTCATAAAATGATTCCTCGACTGAAGATGAGGAAAGCTCTGACGACTCAGAGTATGAGAGGAACAAGAAGAGGAAATCAAAACCCTCTTCTTCTAAGAGCAAAAAATCCCAAAGTGAACCCCTGATTAGTATCTCTTCGGAAGAAGAGGACTCTGATTTCCCTGAGGAGAAGAAGAACCCTAAGGGAATGCTAAAGGGAAAAAGTAAAATCCAAGCCCAACCCAGGAAGAAGCAAAAGAAAACAGAGGAGACTGGCAAAGATCCGAAGGACACAGGCAAGGAACCGGAAGAGGACAAGCAAACAAGAACCCTGGAAGCTGAACAAAGCCTGGAGATGGAGACTATGGAGGAGACCCTCAGAGCCGCTGACACTATCTCTGCCCTCCATATTGCTAAAGATGAACAGATAACCCCTGGTAAAGCTACTCCTTCTCTTGGTCCTTACCCTGAGGCCTTGAAGGGTTTTATGAAAACCATAGAATGGCTTATTGATGGGAATAAGAATACTGTGGATGATTACAAAAAACTCTACAATAGAGTCATGATCATGGAAACCATTAACATTGGAGAGGGGAATACTATGGCCAATTATATCGAAGATTTGAAGAACACAATTGCCAAAGCGGAAGACATTAGAGATACCTTTAATCCCCGGTTTGAGAAAATTGAAAAGGAGATACAAGATAGAAAAACCCTGGAGGAAACTAGCGAAAAAAAGCTCTTGGATACAGTTGCCAAAGTGGACAAGATAGAGGAGTGCCTCAAGAACATTGCGGAGCAGAGTCTCAACATTCTGAAAATCTCAGCCAACAACACCCATGCCCTCATCAGCAAGCTCGATGATGAAAAGGAAACACAGGAAATTGATTTGGATGCAGAAGGAACTGGGGAACTCCAAGGTCCCAGAACTCGCACCCGTGGAAAGAGGAAGGAAAAGAAAGTGAATAAGGACCTGGAGGAGCTAAAAGCAGTTGGGGTGACTTATGATGAGCTGGTGACTAAGGCAGAGGAGCTGTTGAAGAAAATCACTATGTAGTGTCTCCTTGGGTTCATTGCTATTTTTTCTGTTCGCTGGTTTTTTGGACCAGCCGCTTTGTATGCGGACTCTATTTTCTCTGCTATTTATTTTAACTATGTTGTAATGGTTTCGGGTCCTTAAGACCTGTTTTTCAATTAATCAAAACATATTTGAATTATTTATTTTAAAATGACTAAACAACATCCTTCATTATCTTGATTAGTCAAAGATTTATTCCCATTCTAGAAAGAAATTTAAGGGCTCTCACCCTCCAAATATTTGAGCGCTCTATTATTTTAAAAATATTTAAGTAATATTGTTCTCAACATCAAATTTTTAAATAACTCTAGATGTCATAATGAATGTCGGGTCCCCTTGTGGGCCGTCTTAAAAAATAATTGTTTGCAAACAATTGAGCCTGAAATGTTATTGAATTGAAACCACAATATGTTCTAAATGCATCTAGAGCTGAGACGATGAAGCGGGTCATCATAAAAACTAATTTTTGGCACTTTTAAAATCCCCCAAAACTGAATAATTTGCATCCAAAATCATCTTGGAAAACTGATCAAACCTCATCCTGAGACCACAAAAACTGGTAGGCATGTAGACATTTGACCAAAGAATGCACAACAATAAAAGGTTCCGATAAATTCATCTTGGGGTGCAAAATATTATTCGTCAAAGTCAGCCATCAAAGCTATTTTAACAAAAGACTATTTTGAAAATAATTCAAACAAAGAAAAGTTGAAGCCTTGAAAAATATCAAATGATGTTCAATGTCCATTAAAACTGCTAGGCATGTATATGAAGGTGACACAAGAGTGTTTGCAAAGTGGTTTCTCATGATGATCAACAGGTTTCAAGAAATTAATTCTCAAAGTTGACATTCTAAAAAATTATGTGCAGTGCAGTTTGCAAATCTGAATAAATTGCGTTTGGTTTTGATTTTGGAAAAATATCAATTGGAATGTTGGGGCTCTAAGAATTCCTTGTAGTATAGACAATTGCTGGGACCAATTGGTTAGGTGTGAAGTTTATCTGGATGTGAAATATCAATTTTCACAGAAGGCTACTTTGACAAACTTTGCAATGTGTAAGCAACAAACTGAATAAATTGTGAGTGGATTAGACTTTGGAAAATACTAAATGAAGTCCTAGGTTTGTGCAAACAGACACAAGAGTTAACCATTTCTAGGACAATTGTGAGGAACTATCATTTTAAGTGAAAACACATTAGGTATTGACATATTGACCTTCAAAGGGAGACATTTATGCATATTAGCCAATGTGCAAAGCAAAAATTCTTCTTAGGGTGCAAAAAGTAAGTGTATCAAAATTTGATCACAGGGAGCTCCAATTTGGCACATGTGCTCTTTTATGACATAGAAATGTATCTACCAAGTCACTTGTCATGATGATCATCTGATTTTGAAATATAATCCTCCAAAGTTAGTCACCTAAGATAGATAATGTGCATGTTATAATCACTCTTTTTCATCAATGAAACTTCAAATTTTGCAAAAAATTGAAGCTCCAATAGTGGCTTGTGGCTCTGTCTCGGGATGTATGCCCCTTGTAGGCATAACAAGAATCTAGGTCTCTTGTGGAAGCAGATGTAGTGCCAGGTTCCTCAATCTGCTACTTTTTTATTCTGTAAACTAAATCACAATTTTATTTGGTTGCCTAGGGCCACCAAAAATGAAAAACCAATTCTTTCCCTGATCAAATACTTGATTCTAATTTTGTAACAACATGAATATTATGGAAAGATTATCATGACTTGCTTGGTTTCCCACATCATAATGTCCATCATTCATCTTCACATTATCACTGCTCATTTTATCAATACTGCTATACTTAGTAGGGAACTCCTCCCTCTGGGTTCAGAAATAAAAGTGTCCACATTCCACACAATTGGAATCATAATACCTAATTTTTTCATAAGATCATACACCACATTTAGCATCTTAAATATAATTTTTTGGTAGCATATGTGACATGCAAATAATTCTCCGATTTATGAAAAGAAGAACATTCATATATTGGTTCATTTTTTAACAGTATTTCTCTTTGGTGGGAAAAATCATCAAGAAACCCTAAATTGTCCATGTCTTATTTCACTTATTTTTGAAGAAACTCCATTAATAGCTTCAACATCCCAAGTGTGTTTTGAAAAATATAAATTTTTAGATTCAACATTTTCCTCACAACAACGCTCAAGATTGTTAAAGAGTGACAAATTAGGTATATCAATTCTATCAGTATTGTTATTTGTATCATTAACCGATAAAATTTCCTAATCATCTTAAAATACCTCTTCCTCCTCATATAATGGATTTGAAAATAGATTAAAATTACCTTTAAACACACCTTGGCAGGATACGGTTCATTTTTCCTCCACTATTTTGTCATACAATATATTTGAAAAAAATTGGAAGCCGTATTCAGATGTACTGACTCATTCTATATGCTAATCATAACATATGACTTTAACAGTTTCATATGCAATGTTGCCATGAAACATGTTCATTTCTCCTATTTGCATTATTTCTTTATTTTTTCATCTTCATTGTCAAAATCAATATGAGTTTAGGTGTTATTTATCCTTCATTTTTATGTACTTCATTTGTAGGCATATTACCATTTGGAGCATTATGAAACTTCACATTGAATTTATTTTCATACTTATTTACTTTAATAAAATTGATCAACTCAACTAATTAACTTAGGCTAGTTGGCTTCCAATTTTTAGACCAAGAATTTAGATTTGATCCACAAGGATTTATGAGCACATCAATTAAAATGGACTCATGCGGTCTGAGGCCATTTGATATGTCTCTATAAGAAGCTTTAATTCTTGTCAACAAGGTATAACCTGATTCACCTTCATATATCCTTATGTCATACAAGGCTTAAATAAACATTGTATGATCAACATTGATTGTAATTGGTTGACAATGAACTAACGACTAATCATAGTGTGCAAGGTATTGAGATGGATAAACTAGGACAACGAAGATATTTATACTTTTGAAACCATTGCCAATCTCTAATGTGTATTGCTCATTTGTATATATTGCATTATGTGTTGGAGTATATAGAGGTTTAGCATCTTGTCCATAATTTTCATTCATGGCATCAAACTGACTAGAGCATAATCCATTTGGAATCTCATGAGGATATATATACGGGTAAATTTTGGTTGTCTTTTCAATAAATCTACAAATACATTGCATCCATAAACTATTTTCAAAGCCACCACCTCTTGATGAGAAAAAAATTAAACTATTTTTTGGGTTTATTCCAATAGAGCCACCATCCATAATATTCCAACAAGCTACAATAAACTCCTAATTAGACAATTTTTTGACTCTTCCCAATGATAATATTCTGTGTTTGTCCCCAATAGAGTTGCCATTTTGTTGGTTCCCAAAAATATACCCTAAAAGTATGCCAAGCTTTATGATCAGGTTCAACACTAATTGTGGCCAGTGAACGAGATTGATCAAAATGATCAAAATTCCCTTGCACTTTAGGCTTTTCTTTGCCTAGGAAGGTGTACCTGTTAATATGTTCAAGCAGATTATAACTTCATATCAAATTTTCAATTATATCATCCTCTACTTCAAACTGGTATGAATGTTTGAAATAGATTAATTTAACCCCTACTCCTACTCTAAAACTAAAAACTAAAAATAAAATATGTATTGCTTTATGTGTTTCGAAATGAAGTTCAATCAGTGTCTTATCTCAGGCCACATAGTCAATTTCAAAATTATTTAGGTTCTTTAAATGGTTTGAATTCAAGTTATTTAACACTTTACGATGTGTATGCCTAACATAAACGTGCATCAAATATTCACCACATAATTCTTCTTACTAATCCTAATTTGTTCTCCAAGTTCACTATAATATATTGAATATAATTTAATTCCTCCTTGAGGAAACCCACACAAAAGATTACATAGAAGCAAAGATTTCAGGACAAATAAGAGATATCCTTAATAACTTGATTCATATGAACACGAAGATTACAACTTGGAGACAATTCAATTATGACTTTCTCATTATACCAACAAACGACTGAGCCATTTTCCAAACATGAAGTTTTAGCCCATTCTCTATTGAAAATCCTAGGAAAATAATATTCTTCTCATCTCCCTCCATGTCTCGATTCCCTTATATAAGTTTAAGGGAGCGCTTCAGACCGTTACAACTTTTAAAGAATTATTCACTTATTGCCCAAAATCAAAAGTCATAAAATAACTAATTATTTCATTAGCAAACCTTTTGTCTTCCTCTCGTAATTATTCTTTTGTTTTGTTCCCCTTTTTGCATTCTCGTGGATAATAAATAAATCATCACAATTTATATTATTATATTTTACATTTACCAATAAAAGTGGAACACCCCATTATGATCAGGCAAAAGGATTCACCCAGAATGAGTATCCTACCCATTTCCATTTATTATGCCCTGCTCTAATTTGACATCTCCAATGTTTTACCCATGTACAGTCTCATTATCTTGCAATATTTTTTTTTGCTTTTCCACTTATGTAACATCCTTGGGAAATTATTCTCCACAAGTGAAAAATACATACTTATAATTTCATACTTTAAAATAATTAGTTGACCCCTTTTACATTTTGTTCAAAGCTTTTTCACCTTCTATGATTTACTCATCTTCATATTTCACTTTGGAAAAATAAATCCCCTTCTCACTTCTATGTGAATAACCTAGACATAATTAGAAAACCACAACTTGATTGTGTCTTTTGAAGATCTAATCAGTGTAATCCAAATTGATGACACTATTATGTTTCCACCATTTAGTGACATCCACAAAATTTCATGAGTAGTAAGAAAATTTTATATAATGATTTGAGACTACAATTACTAGCCTGCCAGTCATTACTCAAGACAAATTTTCTAACTCTATAGACATGTCGTGTGTTTCCTTGTATGACTAGTCTCCTATATCGAAGAGATGAACTATTTGATTGTTTTTTATCTAGCTACATGCAAGCATCAATCTCCTTATTATTTGAATTTCATACAGTTGCTCATAATTTATATTATGGATTAATCATGTTATTGATGCATGTACTACCTTCATCCATTAAATAGGTGAAACCATGCACATACAAAACACAAACAAATCTTGCAATGTTAGAATGTGTTTCAGAGTGATCCATTAATTAGAATATTTTGAAAGCTCTCTTGCAAATTCATTTATGCATATTTTTCATGGTAGGGATAATGTTGGCAATAGGAATTTGGTTTTGCATCTCTAGTTGCATTTGTTTGACTATTTCTAAAACCTTTTCAATGAATTCACTTTGCCTATATTCTGCACAGTATTTTTGGGTTCTAGCCTCATCTAAGAGACATTATGTATCGATGAGACATTTTATTTATCTCATTGATAACATAAAATGGGGATATTTTTTTTATCAACGAGACATTACAAAGTTGATTCAAAACAATAAATTTGTGCGTAAGTTAATTATATTGTATCTGATGATATCTCTTGGGGGAATATTGTTCAAATTGTTCACATTCCTTGTTCAATGCTTCCATAGTTTGCAAGTATATCTTGTAACCATTACATTTTGTTCCTTGAGAAAATATCTCTTCAAGGCATTCTAGCAAATTGTTTATGTACATTATGTATGCTTCCACATTAGGCATTCATGTGTGCTAGGGTATCTCCAACTACAACATCTGGTAAGTACCATCCTTTATGCTTTGATGAATAAACATACACTCGTTCAAAGTTCCCATTTTGGTGCAAGCTGGAAGCTACTAGCAATGGTTGTTAAATTCAGCTCTACCCTTGCCAATTGCAATTGCTTGAAAATTTTAAAGATTTTTCAACAAATCTATTTGTGCATATCCTGCTATCATTGTATTTTATGAGATGACAACTCGATGAGTCCATCCATAAAATAAATCATGTTTCTTCATTAAGCTTTCACAGTTTATGTGCATATCTGTGGTGTCATCCCCAACAACAATATCATCAGCTAATAATAGTATTAGCTTTTGAATTTTTAAAGCTTTCTCAAACAAATCACTGCGCCCAATAATTATTGGAAGAATATTGCCCTCGGCTACCATAATCAACCCCATCTATTGCTTGTTGCCTTGGAGGTGCAAAATATGCTTAAATAGATCAGATATCTCTTCTTTCCCCATGAGGACAAATTCATTCAGTAATGGAACTCGGGGGGGGGGGGGGGGGGGGGGACTTCATAGTTAAATTTGCTTATCAAAGTCTTCTTTGAGACACCAACTCTCTGAATTGGTGGAGGTAGGTCTAGAACTGTCAGGTCATCCCTAAAATCAATTTTTTTTGGTGGACAACCCTCCACAAAAAAATCCTCACTCAATACAATCTTATCAAAAGGGGATTTCAACTTCCTAATAGATGTGTCATGTGCGAAATGAAGGAAGAAAACATTTATCACTTGCTACTTCATTGTAATTTTGCTAGAATCCTTTAGGGAATGGTATGTAAGAAATTCAATCTATGTTGGACTATGAATGAGGATTTGGATCACCTAATCTAAGAGTGGAAGGGGTCAAAATGTAATTCCCTTACATGTCAATTGAGGAATCAAATTCCACCCCATCTGGGATGGAGCATTTGAAAAGAATGGAATAATAGGATCTTCCATGGTGTGGAGACCATTGCTGATGTGGTTTTCAGGTCCTTCCTTAAGCTCCTATTGGAGAATCTCCCAGTCACTCATGTTAAGCCCCTTCCTAATCCTCCTACCCATCATAACATTGAGGTGGATCTACATTATGACCTTCCCCACTCTTATACAACCTTTGATAATACTAAGCAATTGATGAGAATGAACACCAAATGGAAGCCACCTTGTCTTGGTTGGTACAAATTAAACTTTGATGGTGTTGCTAGACAGTCCTAGGGCTTGGCTGCTACTGGGGGGTCTTAAGATCACATCTTGGTGACATGATGGCTGCTTACGTTATTAATTTGAATGAATGTATCACCAACCAAGCCAAAGGTATGGCCTAATCGTGGGATCTTAAGATAGACCTATCTATTGTCATCCATGTCATTGTCATTGAGGGTGATTCCAAACTTATATTGTAGCATCGTCAATTGTACACTCTTAACTAAGTGGTACAAATCCATGCTTAGGTTAGCAACCACCTTAGTGTGTTTGCATTTTGCATATCAAAATCCCTTTAAGCATTTAATTAAATCTAAACTCTTCTTTTATCCCTCTACACATTATAAAATTGGGCCCCTTACCCTAAGTGTGCCCCTTTTATTTTATTCCTCCAATTAATCATTTCATAAAATAACCTAATCGTGTCTTATCTCAACCTTCAAGGCTTGATTTTGCATATCTAGACATCTGAAATTCCCATATACTCTTGGAATTTTCTCTAAAATCACAATATCTCGCTTCCTCAAAAATTTGGCAAAAAGTTGGTCAAACCGTGTGTTCGGACCAAGTAGGTAGCTACTTAGTCCCGACTTTTTCTCCCCAAATTTTGGGACATGTTTTGGTGGTATCTTAATATTCAAATCCAAGAGATTGGCATAAAATATTATTTCTAGGTCATCCTGTGACTCAAAACAAAGTTAGGGCCTCCTACATAAAGCTTTCCTTTCCTCATTTGAAGGATCTAAGATCTAGCGATTGAAGGAGCCTCTTGTGAAGTGAAAGTGAAAGTTTTATGAAGTCTACAATATAAAATCAAGCATTTAAGCATTCACCAAGTCTACATCAAGCATTTTCAACATCCCTTAGTAGCTTTGAAGACATTGAAGAATAATAGGACATCACCGACTGATGATTGGCTTGTACCTCTCTCTTAGGGTTTGGTATGGTTTCATGTTATTTTCATGTCTTTGTATAATAGTGATTTCCATATTTACATTCATGCTTTAGATCTGAAGCATTTGCATTTACATTTACTATCATTTAGGGTTTTCTCTCCAAAACGTAGGGTAGAACTCTAGATTCTTTATTTCTCTCATTTAGAATCTTGCATACACACAAGATTCTTACACACACATTTTTAGTACATTAACAACTATTTGTGGAGGTGGAAATCACCAAAACAAGGGGCTTGACTAAGGAAAAACCCTATATAGCCACCTAGACACCCTTTCGTTAGAATCAGAGATCACTGAGAGAGGGGTGAATCAGTGATTTGCCGGAAATAAAATTCACAAACTTATTCTTTATCCACCAGTTAACAATGTATAACAGTAAAGAACACAAACAAGCAATAAATAAACCATAGATCCACAACACCAAAATTTTTACGTTGAAACTCGGAAAGGGAAAAACCACGGTGGGGCTAGAACCCAGAATATTCACATACTATGGCCAGGAGTACATAAATACTACATAGATGGGGAATGAACTTGCATTCATGATTATTGCCTAGAGCTCACTGCTCAATTACAATGACCCGAAAGGCTACAAACTTCAGGGAAGTCTCACTAACTTACAATTCAATTACAATGAGGAAATATAGTGAAATGAACTCTGAAGTAGCATCTGACAATGCATGAATGAGTTTCGGTTAAGCACTAGATCTTTGACTATACTCGCTCTGCAAATACTTTGTTTCTATCTCAGTCAGCTTCCAGATTAACTATGAACCAAATGCGCACGTGAAACTGTAAGGACCCGCTTGTCCTAACCCTAGTTAAACAAAACTTAAACTCACTGTTTTAATTAAAAATTAAATTAACCATTATTGCACATGCAAAAGCAATAATTATTAACATGCAAGTAATAGATAAGTATCTGAACAACCATGCAACTCATAAAGAACATGTAGGAATCAAATGTGCATGCGAACAATAACAATCTAAAATTACGCATGAGGTCCAATAAAATGCAAACTGTAATTAGTTACGATGTCGAGTTACGTGTGTGCATGAGTAGCATAAATCATATGCATGAAATTATTACGAATTAAATTAACATGCAAAAACTCATAATTAAATAATCTACCAGATAATTAAATATGACCATGCATGCATGCATAAATGAAAACTAATCTAAGAAAGTAGATCATGCATGTTAGTGGGTTAGTATGTTAGTAGTCCCTTTTTTCTTCTTTTTTTCTTTGTCAGTTACATTGCATGGCGACTTCTTGTCGCTTTACATCATGTGACCTTTATAGGTCCTTTTTCATAACCTCTACATGCGACCATTCTGGTCTTTACAATGAAATAAAATATACATCTTTAATTATTACATAAAATTTTATCTGGAATCTCTGACTTTCTTTGTCTCCGGATGTGTCGCCTTCGTTTGACCTGGATAACCTCCTCTCGCAAATTAGATGATGGACATATGACCCAGGCGTTTTATCCACCCAACCAAATGAAGCATAAGCTTCCTGGTGCTCTTGATAAGCTCCTGTTCCTCACGACGGAGTATCCTAGCAAGCCGGTACCAACTGGTAGTAAAGGAATCCTGTGCAATCATGTAGAACTAACAACCCATCCTGGTTGAACTAACTACATGTGTTATAGGAGGGAGAAAAATAAATAAATATGATGGCCATCATTACCCTATTGGGGAGGTGAAGAAAATCACCCTTTCCTGGTTAGCCCATAAACAAGCACTCTCATTCCATAATCATCCCTCATAGACAGAAAAATAACTAACCCTCTGCGGATTAATGTCAAAATAATATTATTATATGTTTTCTTTATAGATTTTTATAAATTTTCCCTTTATAATATAATTTCCTCAAATCAAAATTAAATTTTAATAATTTCAATAATTCTAAATTAAGAATCTCTATTTAAGTTAGAATTTACCACTATCAAGACTTTCCAAATATAGTCGTAATGTTTCAGTCTTTTCTTAAAAACCCAGATCCCAATTTCTCTGAAATTTTCACAGTAACTACAAATATTGGAAACGCAAAAACCCAGTAAATTTCCTAAGAACCGAGTTTCTACTTTTTATGATAAATTGAGAAGAAGGTGTTGACAACACAATTGACACATCAAACAAACTAGCATTAAATCCACAATATCCAATTTTTAAAGAAAAAGATCAAATTAAGACTCAAATTAAATATGAAAAATAAATGAACCTGGCTGTAAGAAAGAAGAATCATAGGCGTTTCCCAAATTTTAAACAATCTCTTCAATCTACCTTGTCGACTTCACAGCAATCACACGAATCAAGAAGCTCACAAAGAATTGGAATGATCAAATAACAGGTTTATTCCTATATTTATAGACATTGAATTCTCTAAAAATGAAATTTAATTGTTTGCATGATTAAATTCTTAAAATAAAACTAATTATTAAAATTAGAACTCACAAAATAGTTAATTGATTTTATTAAATTACAATTTGTTAAAGATTTAGTTTTTAAGAAAATAATTAATTATTAGGCTCTCACATATCGTCTATATTTTTAGTACATAAGTTTACTCCAACATTGTATTTTTGCATGCCTGGATCATTTATTTAAATTTATTAATTAATATTTTAATTAATTTCTTGAATTAATCTCATTATTTATTTTAATTAGTCCTCTAATTTTAGTATTTATAAGATATTATATCTTAAATATCTTTTATATTTTATAATTTAATTATCAAATAATTTTATTTTTTAATTACTCAACTAATTAATTTATTTACTCTCTTTTAAATAATTATTTTATAATTATTTCTAGCTTGATTGTAATATTAAATACTTGTATATTTAATAATTTATCCTTATTATTATTTTTATTTTATTTTATCAATATATTTTAGACTCCCTAATTTAATTTACTAATTGCTTATCTAATTGGGTACTTTGCACAGGGTTCCAATACTTAGGTTGCTACTGGCGAGCTAGAAAAACAACTCCTCGATCATATGTCCGCCTTCGACGGTTACCCTGCAACTTATACTTGACAAAAATTCGTCAGATCCCATTACATAAAAATCTAGCAAAATATTAACATCATAACATTATTATTTATCATCATTAAATAACAACATCATATCAATAAAACATCATTATTAAGTATTATTAATCATAACATTAAAGTAGCATTAAAACATTATCATCATAAAATAACTAACCATCATCATTGTCACTAAACTACACAATATCATCTATCATTATTAAAAGTTAATCAAAAGGTATTTGACATAATAAATAAATCTAACTAAGGTCTAATTCGAGTCGTGACAAAAACTGTGCTCAATCGCACCAAAATAGATCACCACAACTATATCACACCAAAAACCAATTGCCAATTTAGTCTTATATATCCGATCTTATAAAAATTAATCTCCTCCAAGTTGGCTTCAAGAAGTGTAATGTGTAGCTTCAAGTCGGCTTCAATGTTTTAAAAAACATAGCATCAAACCAAAAGAGTATAATCACATGCTTCCTAAGGATCTTCCCATTCACCGAGATCACAAAATCAAACACCAAAATCACTGCAATCATCAGAAATATTTCCGGACCAAAACATCACTGAGATAGCCCTGAATTACCAGTTAACTGCCTACTGGTTAAATCTTGCTTTCAGATAAGAGAAATCAATGCCACTGGATTGAATCCACAAGAAGAGTTGCCATCAATGACAACCCTAAACTATGAATCGAGCATCAAAAATCACCAGATGAGTGTCAATTACCAAGAATCTCCCTCTTTGGCATTGATGACAACACCTATGAAAAATGGCTAAGTGTTTAAACCTGTGAAACCTGTACATTGGATCAAGAATAAAATAATTCTAAGTCCGAATTCTAAGGCTCCCCCTTAGATCAACAATCAAAAAATCTACATCACCGAACTGTACACTCCATACACAATCAACCTTTACATTTTTCACCTTATCTCTCCCCCTTTGACAATAATGCCAAATATAGGGCATGCAACAAAATATTCAGTATAGATGTACACACCAGATGATCAAATCTATGCATATATAAGTGCATCTGCATATGCAACCTTAAGGAACCTAAAATAGGTGTTCCACCCTACCCGTAATTTTTCCAAAATTGAAACAAAACCATTCAAAACATAAGCATCGAATTCTATTGCTGCCAACTCAGTTGGAGTGACCTGAGACATATTTTGAATACAATCCATCTTATGGTAAATTAAGGTGTCTAACTAGGGACCAATTAGGTTCAGGAGTTCACCTGCCTGCCTTACCATTTTCTCCTTCTCCTTCTCAAAATTCTTAATCTACTCCATAATTGTCAAAATTTGGCCTTTAATACTATCGATTAAGTTAGCTGTAGGGTCATAAGCTTGGGAAATTTGAGCTAACTAACATTTGCAATTATCTACCTACCTGATTATTTCAGTAGAAAAAATTGTCAAAACTAGACAAGACTTATAAATCTTACCACCTTCCATTAAGGCCTCATCAATTAGTTTCAGTTCTTTGTCAAGCTGGGATTTATCACTATCAATCATTTGCAAAATTGTTTGTACTTTGGCATCTTTGAATTTCTCCATTGCTTGTCAGGCTGATGCCTTAGTCAAAGAATCAAACTAAGAAGATATGTGACTTATTAAGTGCTAAAGCTTACTGGATGAGCTGGTATTAGTATCAAGTTGCAATTCCAGTACCACCTGTTCTAAAACCTTAACATATTTCTCAATAAGCTTCTTCTCTTCTGACTCAGATTGTGCTTACTCCTGACTAGCTTGAGCTTGAAGTGGAGAAACAGGAATCATTCTTTCTGTCGGAGACATTTGATTGAAAGGTTTGTCAAAATTGACATTGAATTGGGGAAAATTCCCTTGGCTTTGTATTTTGGAAGTGTCAATTGCCATAAGGATTGGGGTTTCTGTTACTTTAGCTTTTCCTTTGATCTATTCCTCCTATTTTTCCTCTTCCTTTTTCTTTGCCTCCCGCCCTACAATACTTTTATCCACTATGGGTGCCTCCTGTGCACCAATGTCACCACTTGGTACACCTACCTCTGCCTCAGCTGATTTTTCATTTTCCTTATCTTCCTCAACATCTACTGAATCCAAAATTTGTTTCTCTGCAACATCCTGTGTATCTTCCACCTTATTTACATCATGCATCAAAGGATTCTAAGACTGAGTGGCCTGTGAATCAGATTCTACTAGCCGGTTCTTAGTGAGAAATTTCTTCCATATCTCAATAGTTTCTCTCCTTATTTCCTCTACTCTGCCAACCATAAGGCTATTTACCCCGTGCTTGCTTCTAGATTCCTTTTTATTTGCTAACAAAATCAATCTATCAATTTATTCAATAGTGATACTGGTGCACTGATTGACCAATTCACTTTCCTTTATTTCCTTTTCCATCTGACTTGTAGATTTTCTTCTAACATCAATTAGGCTATACAGATCTTTTGAAAGACATCTTTCTAATTCAATTAAAGCTTTACTAAATACATCCATATGCAATACTACAACTTCCTCAATCTACCTTTTATCCTTATCATCTAAATTCTCATAACATACAGAGATATTCTTCAAATTTCCATCTTTAATGATTTCATCTATTAATTCTTGAACAGATAAGGGAGGAATAATATGATACTTGGTTTTAGCGGTCTCCATCTTACTAGATTCAATCGCCTCATCCAAGTCTGATTTGGTTCTCCCTCCTCTCTTAGGCCTACTGGCCAAAACAAGATCACATTTTGCTTTCTTCTCTTTCTGCCCTTTCTTCTCTTCACCAGATTGAGGCTTCCGAATCACCCTTGAAAACTCTCCTTTCTTAGGGGCCTTTTTAATTTCCGCATGTGACTCAGTTTTAGATGCCATTGGGGAAACTGCTACATACTCTCTCTGAGGTTTCTGCTTCTTCCTCAAAACACCCTTGCCCTTAGCAAATGAACCAGAGGGTTTTGACTGAGCCAGAGGTGTCTTCACTGGAGCGGGAGAAGACCCAGTCACCTTAGGTTTAACTAGAGCTGGTGCAGTCTTTTGTTTCTTTGCCTTTTCTACTACATCTCTCGCAGCTCTTGCAGATTTGACTCTCTCTCTTGGGTGACCTTCCTCAATGAGGATTTCCTCCACTATCTTAGCAACCTTCCTTTTCCTTGTTGGTTCAGTGAACTTGGTGTGAAGTTCCATGGATTTTTCTTTACAAGTTCCAAACTTCTCTTCTTTTGTGTCAACCAGAGCATTCAATAGGTGTTGTGCATAATCATCTAGAGTTCTTGCATTGACCTCATAGAGCATCAAAAAAATCCACACCGTCCGGGGTTGAACTGCCTCCATGAGACATTCATCCTTATTCACCATGAAATGGATTGTCCCTTCATATTTGTTGACAATATCCTTAGGGATTTTGACCCTTTGCTTTATTTTATCTTGAAAAGTCTTGAAAAATGCCTACAAAGCAACATTTTGGTTGTCTTAGTTTCCAAGCCTGTCAAGACCCTATTTAATCTGTTGGGCCACTGGTCTGTCAAAATCCCACTGCACTCTACCAGTTCTGGGGATCTGATTCAAAAATAAAAGTGCTAAACATATAACTAGCGAACCAAACTTGAAAATATGTTTTTTGTCCTGCTTAATCTTCTTCAAATTGATCATTAATTCCTCCAACATGACACTGCACAGATCATAGTGTGCATCTTCCTGAACCATCTTATAGGCTACATGGATGGCTGTGCCTGATATTAAATTCAGTCGGTTAGACTGATATACCTTATATCTAATAACCATTGTAGCAAAATTCACATCATCGTCTTTAATTGTGTTGATCCTCATCGTTCTAGCATCAAATTCTGCACCGGTTAACTTGTTGACCATAGGGTTTGTAACCTTTCATAGTCCTAGCTTCTCACCGGTTTTGTGCAAGCATGTAACTTCCCTAATTTCCTCTGGAGTGATCTTGTAGGGTTGATCTATCCATATAAACTTGTGATGAATTCTCCTCAACACATATCTCACCCATTCCTTTTAATCAAATGACAAAAAAATCACAAATTGGGTGAAACCCTTTCTTTGTAAATACCTTTAATGATCCCTTTTAATTTTAAATTTGAAATTCAGCTGCAGATCCTACCCAGCCTGGCATATCAAACAATAATTAATGGTCGATGTGGCAATTGACCTTCCATCAGTACTTGTAGACCCATAAAATTGTAACAAATCAGTGTCATATCATCTCTTAACACAACGCTGTCAGCGGCCCCACCGTCGGTCTTCCAGGTCAGCTCGAGACACGTGGAATCATCTCATGATGCCATAGTCCATAACCTTCTTGCAACTTCTATCCTAGGGATATGAGGGCCATCAGATATGTTCACACTTTACCACTTCAACACAATGCCTGTTAACCTTTTTAGAATTAAAAAACCGGCACCTTTTATCCTAGAACATAACATCACCGTCCATTTGCAACATGTGCCAATTGATAGGACTATCAGTAAACCAGTCTTACCGCCTGAGAACCGGTAACACAAGGTTTTGGACAGTTACACCACCAGCTTGCCTTTTTTTGCTAAAGACATGTGGCATCATCTCGTGATGCTAGGGTCTTTATCTTCACTACATTTTCAGCCACTGGGAAGCGTAGACTGTTAGATCTGTTCTTCTTTTATCAATCGGCCAAAACATTTAGGAACTTTGGACTTAGGAAAATTTATGGGTGCGGGTAGAAATACTAAAATGAGACCGACTATAGGGAAATAATTTCACGCAATTTAGGAAAATCATTAGATAGACCGGTCAAACATAATTTTGTGCTTAGGAAATGAAATGGCCCTGCCAATGGTAACCAACCCTTGGCCTAAGTTGGAAAAGTAAAAATGGAACATAACAAGGTTATGGTTTTCTCTTCACAAGGCTTAGGAAAATTTGATGAACCCTAAACCCTAGACTTTGAACTCAGACAAAGGACACAATAAAACCAGAAAGATCAATATTTAAGATCAAAAATGAAGATTCCTGTGTAATCATTTTTTCAGGGCTATCAGTGGCTCTACTTGGGGATGTTCATTTCACAGGAATGAGGTGAGAAACCAGAATCTTTGGTGAAGCAAACCAAAAAGAAGTTTCCTAAATAGGGCAACTCAACAGAAAGAAACTACACTACCAAAGAAAACCTAACTAATGCTCATGGATAACAACTACTTTAAGGAAAGTAGAGCCTCAAAAATTGTCCATGAATAGGCAATTCAAGAGGGAGTTATTAATCATCCCATTGGGCATAGAGTCATAAAAATTTCTCTACCCCAAGTTGCTTGTGGCCTGTAGGTCAAACTACATGTGATGGCTCAATGCCATCCACCAATATCGACCGATGTTTTTCTGGTAAAAAATGTAGTTATGATCGTATTGCATCTTGAACAATCTAGAGACATCACTGTTATATAATTGTTCATTCCTTAGCATGTCATAAAAAACCTTTATCTCAGTGCACCCTCCATTAATCTGAACCTTGTCACTAGGCATTTCTTGAAATAAACAAGACCCATGCTCAATGTTTGAAATAGAAATATGTTGATAACAACATTCAACAAGTTTCATGACTGCCCCATCAAGCTGAAAAGGGAAGTGAAACACTTCATACTCTGTTATGCAACTGTCATCATGAAAATTGGTTTCCTCATGTGAGGCCCTACCCTGATTCAGTTTGACATTTTCAGTTATTTGCATATTGAGACTATTTTGGATGCTTTATTTTATGCATTATGGACTTAGAACTTATATGATTCCATGATTTGGATCACACTGACATATGTTGATGTTTTATTTCATGCATGATGATTATGAAACTTTAGATATGTTACTAGAGTAGAATTGCAGTATTATGGTGAATGTCATTATTGAAATTTGCAGGATTTTATTTTGATGAAAGAAAATGATGCTTATTTATGAATGGTTCAATTTTGGGAAATTATGTTAATTGTTTATGTGAAATTGAAATTGAAAACAAATGAGATATTGGATTATTGTTGCCTAATGTATGAGTGTTTGATTTGCAATGGAACCCATGTATTTGATTATGAGTAATTGTGATTATTTGGAGTTACTAATGTGTTAATTGAGATGCGCAGGAAAATTATCCATGTGACCATGGAATTTAATGGAGAATCAAGCCTAGACCAATGTGCGTTTGTTAAGCCAGGAGTTGTCTATTTGGAGAGACAACACCCTTCCCTTGTAATGTATTTTATTTGTGATGTGTATAATGCTTGAGTGTAAAATTTAATTTAAATGTTAAAGTGTAATCCTTCAAGGGACAATTTCCATGTGTAATTTTTATATTGTATTTTTGTTGTGTCACTTGACACATGTGCTGATTAAGTGTCATTGATGTTGACTTGTCTCTTGGAGGGAGTTTTGTTTCTACCAAAGCCATTCAAAAACTTGAGTGTGGTCCCAAATTTGCCTTGGGTAGGGAGTCATGGGAGTGGTCAACTCATGCTTGACCCGTAGGTAAACTTCAGTGGAGTTTCCAAAGGGTTTAATGGACTCCTAGGGTAAGTTTTTAGGCTTTTCCAAAGGTCCTAAGGGTATACCTATGGGTTAGGGATGTTTTGCAACATGTGGCTTCTCCCATGTGACTATGAAGTCACTTCAAAAAGTGATAATTCCAAGATGCACGAAAATTGAACTTAGAAAGTTCTCCCTAGGATAGAGAACCTTCCCTTTAGGAGTTAAACTCTCTTCCCCATCCTCTTCCACCTTTTCCCTTTCCAATTTGAGTAATGTGCAAGAGTTTGGGAAGGGCAACCAATGGGAACTCACACCTCACCCAAGGGGTTGGGAAGTGTGTGAGAGGCCTTCTTAGGCAAGATTTTGCAAACTTAGTGAGTAATCACCCACTCTCCTTTCTTGGGAGATCTTGCTTGTTGGAAAAAGTTAGTAGGAGTTTTGGCATTTGAGTGGAATTTTGGAGAAAGTTAGTGGGAATTGGGCAGCTCATCCCCAACTAAAATTAGCAAACCTATTGGCAGAATAAGGTTAGTTACTTCTTACCTCCTCTTGTTTTGTGGTAAATGTTAATTTGTGTTGTTTTGTGAAAGCAAAGAGTTGAATGTAAGAATGTGCATTATGAAGTTTTTAGTTGAAGTTATTATGTGTAGTTTCTTTTCTATGTATTTGTTTGTGTTCTCGTGTTTTTTTTTTGGAGTGTCCAAGATCTCCTATCCTTGGGAGGGTAGGAAGATCTTGGGGTGGAAGGAGTTTGACAGCCATGGGTGAGAGGCTCTCCTTATGGAGAGTGTTCTCAAGGGAGTCCTTGGTGACCTTTGATGCATAGCCTTGTGTATGCATTTGGGGGTCATAAGGGGAGCATATATGGCCTTGAGCCTTTTTGGGGGGCATAAGGTTTGTGAAAGTATTCGGGTTGCATTGTGTTGCCATGAGGTGGCTAATGTGGTATTGTTATGGGCATGCATTCTCCCCATTGGTACTTGGTCCACTTCCACCCATGGAAGAGTCACCATGAAAGTGGTGAATGTGTAGCTTGGGAAGGGATATTTGTATGTAAATGTGTTTCTATGTTTGTTGTGGGGTTTGTATGTGTGTAACCCGTCTAGTGCTTGGTTCTCCAAGCTCGGGGGTGGCTTCTAGTAAGCCTAGGTTGGGAGGTGAGCTTCCCATGGTCAAATGTGTTTTATTGCAGGTTGTATGAGGAAGGGAAAAAGAAAAAGAAATCAAAGGGGTTATGTTGCTGTTTTTTTTGTGTTGCAGAAAAAGAAATGTTTTAAAAAAAAAAATATAGGGAAGAAATGGAAGGATTCTATGTAGTAGTATTCTCCTTCAAAAAAAGTTGTATTAATTCCAAGTTATTGTGTAGGAAGAAAAAAGAAGACATTGCTGGGATTTTATCCCATTTGTAATATTATTTATTTTGTAGCCTTTATAACCTTGTATATATATTTGACAATGAATACCCATGTATTCTCCTACTTGGTAGTTTTACAAAAAGGAAAAATAAATAAAATAAATAAATGTTAGTTGCATCTTGCTTTTAATGTTTGCCTAAAGAAAAGAGAGGAATGTATGCATTTGTGAGTAAACTGAATTTAAAGTTAGATGTTACGCCATTTTCCTCAAAATGAATATGCTGCTGTATATTTAGTTAAAAGACAGTAAATTATTTTTCATTACTTGCAGAAAAAAAAAAGAATCCTAATGGTTGTAGTTTATTTATTTTCTAAGAGATTTGTATTTAGCCTTATAGTTTTAAAAAATAAAATAAAAATACATATATATATAAATGCTCCTTTCCCATTAATAGGTCTGCAAGAATATATGACTGGTTCTTTATGATTAAAAGTAAGGGGTTTCCAAGTAGTTTAAATGGCATTTACAAAACATATATATATATATATATATATATATATATATATATATATATATATATAATTTATTACTGTTCTTCAGACTCAGATATAACAAAATGATACAGCAATGCCTCATTACAGATTTGATATTACAAAAAAAAAAAGAGAAAGCTGTTAATAAGATTTAAATATAAGTATAAATACATATATATATATATGTAAATATATATATATATATATATATATATATATATATATATATTTATAAACATGTTTATTTATTCCTCTATAAGAAATCTGCCTGTTTTGGGCAAGTTAGTTCACCAAATCATATATATATTTATGTGTGTATATATATATATATATATCTTTAATATATATATATATATATATACATATATATATATATATATATATAAATATATATAAAACTCTGTTTAAGAAACTGCCCGTTTATACAGAAGATATTATGCATGTTATTTTATCAGAACAGATATATATATACATACATATATATATATATATATATATATATATATATATATATGTTATTTCTTTTAAAAACAAAAAAAAAACATATTATAAAATCCGATGTGCTTAGACATCGCTTGATCAAAACAAAACGAATTAAGCAAGGGGAAACCGTGTTATACCCACGGGGGGTATTATACCCTATTTTGCATCGCAAGAAAAACAAACGAAAAAAAAAAACGTGCAGCAAACTCTCGGACTATGCATTTGGGCGCGGGGCCGCTGCACCTGGGCGGTGCGCTCGCAGCCTGCGGCACCGCAGACTGCGGGCGGCGACGCCGCAGCCTGCGGGGGTCGCAGACTACGGCGGCGCCGTCCGCAGCCAGCGGTGCCGCTGCTGCGGCGGCTGCCCCGCTCCGCCTCCCCTTATCCCTCTGCCCCACTGTGCTTGCAGTTAACGATGGCGCCGGCTTGGTGGGCATACCATTCGGTGTCTTTCCCTCCCCCACTGCGCGCTGTTCGCTCGGCCGCCGACACCCCTCTCCGCACCTTGCATGCGATACACACAGCAAAAAGACAAAGAAAATAAAAGGGATGTTATCATATTTCGCCCTAACCCTAGTTCGGGTTAGGGCAACACCCAAATTAAGTTAAAAAAAAAAGGAGTGGGTGTGTGTGTGGGGAAAGAAATGGGAAATGTAATAATTTAAAAAAAAAAGGGGGGTTTCATAGTCCTACATCCCTTTGAAGTAGCAATTTAATAAATGGTAAAATAAAGAAATATTATATATATATATATATTATTCTGTGGGTAAACATTTATAAGAGTTTCATAATTGCTGGGGATGGCTAAACAAATAATTTGATAGGGGTATCATAAGGAATAATTTAGAAGAATCACATGCGTAAATATATATATAAATGGTTTCAAAATTTATTATAGACATTAGATAACTCAAATTTGTAGTTGGTAACGTTACCTAGTGTGCATTTAAATTTTAAATTAAGAAGCATTATAAATATGGAGGTTTCAATTAGATAAAAAAAAAAGGGGGGGCTTCTAAATCGCGAGGATAATTGAACTCAGATTCCTAGTGGATTAAGGAGGATAAGATAAATTTTAAGAACGTTTAAATTAATCGTTGTATTAAGATTTAAATTTATTATTAATGGAGCTTAGTGATTACCCCTTTGGGGAATATTAGCTCGTTGGTAACTGGGTAAGCCTAGTTACCAAATTAAATTTAATTGCCCGATTGACACAAATGTCATTAAGCCCAATCCCAAGATGCACTATTTTATATAAGATAATTGCACATAGTTCAATATTTTGATTAGGTAAGTCGCTAATTAGTAAGTATATTTAAAAAAAAAAAATTTCCGTTCGTGCCCAAGAGTGGGCATGACACCTCATCTGTTTGCACCTTCATAACATGTTCATCATTAAATCATTCTTGCAAACATAGTAGAGATTCATTACAAATATCAAAAGAAAATATCTCATATGCTTGTCCATCCAACATAACAACTATTTTACAAATATCTATATCTAAACAATCGATATTTGAAAACCATTCTAATTTACTTCTGTTTTCCATTGTCGTAGCCAGCGGTTCTTGATCAATATTGTGTACATTCAGATCACTGTATGATGAAGAAATATCATCATTCACCTTTTCAACAAAATTATCCTCATGCACAATAAAACGTTCCAATTCTGGTTTCAAAATGTCATGTGGAGCAACAAAGCAACAATCTTCTTTATCTATTTTATAGCCTTAGTCAATATCAATGAAATCCACACTCTCATATTCAATGTGAACATTTGTAACATCAGAAAGAAAATCACCCTTACATTCACTAATCACAAATGTTTCTAGATCGATTTTAAAGAAATCCTCAAAATCATCAGGACAACAGGTTCCGGCATAAACTATTTCATCTTCTTTAATCCCCCATTCTTCATATGAACCAGACTCCTTCCACAAAACAGATTCACTATATGGTTGATCCCTAAACTGGTCTGATGCAATTTCCTTACTACTTGTTAATTTATGAGTCCTTTCATACACAACTATTTGTAATGGAATAATTGGTTTGTAACTATTCAAAATATTATTTTCAAGGACACACATCTCAACCAACTTTTCATGCACATTACTCTAGATGGATCCCTGTGGCATAGACACAAGTTGCAACCTACTCTCATCATTT
This sequence comes from Cryptomeria japonica, assembly GCF_030272615.1. Classification (NCBI taxonomy): domain Eukaryota; kingdom Viridiplantae; phylum Streptophyta; class Pinopsida; order Cupressales; family Cupressaceae; genus Cryptomeria; species Cryptomeria japonica. The sequence goes on from NC_081407.1 coordinate 526,738,237, forward strand.
GAACACACCACACAACTGTCTATCTCACAAACATTATCAACAAAAAATGATGGCATCTCATCATCTAAATTTTTGTTATCATATATAACTAATTCCTGAGAAATTGAATTCATATCATTAAAATCTTGCATACTTGCATCTGCTTCAGACATAAAAATTTTCAATTCTTAATACTCGCTTTTGGGTCTATCTGAAACACAAGACTACATATGAATCTCTTGTGGGATCTCCTTCTTGGAACAACTACTGTTGTTGTCATTTGGTGGAGTGACTGACATCATCTCCATCTCTATATCAATTATGTCATATAATTTCTCATTAACCTTTTCTTTATTAACTTGAGGAATAACCACTGTCTGGGACAAGTTCTCTTCACTCACATTTTTGTTCAAATCATAATCAATAATAGGGTTAATATGATCAACAGGGATATGAATGCCTTGAAATTGATCTTTATCTTTTGGATTATGCCTCTCTTCAACAACTAATGTGTTTGGATAGCATACCCTTGCAGATAGATAACCCTTAGGAATTCCATACTTCAAGTTGTTCTCAATATCTATTGCTATCCTATAAGCTTGATGAAAGGTTTTGGGATCCTTGTCTCTCAGCAGATAACTCTCTTCCTAATAAAGAATCCAAGAAAACAACTAAACATACTGCATCATTTGGTCTATAACTGCTAGGAATTTCATAAAATATTCTAGCAAACCTGAGATTAAAAACAGGAACTAGCTCATCCTCTTCCTTCTGAATACCCATGAATCTTTTCATAACTGAGCTTAGACTAATTCTTTCGCCAATCTGTTCCATGAATGCTACCTTTAGTTCATTCCATGAAGAAACAAAACATGCTGGTAGATAAGAAAACCAATCCCTTGCATTTTCCTTCAAAGATTGAACAAGCAGCTTCATGAAGACATCTTCCTGACTTATCTCAAAATCTCCCATTAATTCAGAAAACTCCTGCAAATGCTGATGTGCTGATTCTGATCGTTTCCCACTAAATTCTAGTAGGTTTTCCCTAACCTTAATAGGAATAAGGTTTGGGAAGCCTTGGATACCATTAAAACTCAATGGCTTATATCTTTCCATAAAGAAAGCTCTATGGTGATTTGGCAGAGGTTGCACATTTACACTTGACATTTCATAGAGAAGTACAGGCACATAAAACATATTTTCATTCATTTTCCTACTTCTTTCCTTTGCCACAATATTAAACTATTATAGAGGATAGCTCAAAACATTCTCCATCTAATTTAATATTGAATGTGAAAATTGTGTCACAAAAGTATGTAAGATAATCACTACCATTCCCTTCCTTAGTGCTTTACTCACTCTCTAGGGAACATTTTCACACATAATTTTTTATAAAAATATACTTGACTCATGAAAATCAAAATACCTAGAAATGTTGAAGGTATTTCTACCTTCTTTAACTAGGGTTTCAAAAAAATCACCTTCAATTCTTCAAATCTTTAACACTGATCTCTGATAGAGTCGCCACCTCCTTGCGGAGGACAAATATTAAAACAGCTGAAATTTCTTCACATGTTAGATTTGTTTCAAGCCAACACTACAACACTTCCTTATCATCATATGACATCGTACGGATTCCATCCTCAACTGATCAGGGTACTTCACCATAAGAGCTCAAACCTGCTTCATCTTTTTTGCAAATTCTTTGGTTCTTCACAGTTCTTCTTCAAACAATGCACACTGGTGAAAATATCTCAGAGTCTCAGAGTCACCACTCATAACTTGTGAGGTATTACAAACTAATCTTGAAACAGACATAACTTATATCAAAAGATGAATTACAACAGATTCTCCGACAACATTTATGAGAATTGACTCAAACCGACAAGGGACAAAAGTTAAAGAACTCTTCACTCTACGAGGCAAAGATTTGGGTCCTGTGACGTGGGAGAAAAGATCAACCATAAAATCATAGGAAGACATGGAAAAATTTATGCAATATCTTCCCCAATAGAGTCACCATTTTTTGTTGGTTCCCGAAAATGGGTTTACACTACCACAGGGCAGAGACCAAGCCAATTCCTTCGAATACCTATGGAAAGCCACTTCTAACTATCAATATCCTTCAGGCTTGGACCAACTATGAAAAGGATACAAAATCCTTCTACACTATGGGCTCTGCAAAACCCGAGAGGGTAATCCCTTTAGTGAACCTCCTGATCTCTACACCACACTCATGAATTCATTGAAAAACAAAGCAAATTATCTCGTAAAAGGGCTCGACAGAAAGAGAGAATTATCAAGGATGGAAAATCCCCCAGTGATCCTTGACCTTAGACTGGAGCATGAGAGGGGTGGGACAACTCAAAAAATACAAGAAAACTTTAGCAATGATGTTCTGATATTTAAAAGATTGTTGAGAAGTCAAATAAAAATATACAAGAAACTGAAAAACTAATGACATCTGCAAGCCAGTACCAGTGCCTTATCCATTGGGCTACAGAGTCTCTGAAATATTACTAAAATTTTATAGAAACTTTATCTAATAGTTGATTTAATCTTAAACGGTACTGCCTTACAATATCGTCTCATCTGTACCTGAACTACTTATCAAATCCTAGTATAAGCCTTAATCTCTCTGTAATTTCATTCAAGCATTTTAATTAACCCCTTAGATTAAAGCATAGAATTGAAACTACATACATCATAACAATACAATAAGTAAATTAAACCCTTGATCTCATTAACTTGAAAGAAAATAAAATTGTACATGGGAGAGTAAAGATTTGAGAATATATCTGTATTAATCTCATAAGCTATCTTCTATCAGATAACATACAACATTTCATTTATAGAATAACCCACTTGAAAATGAAATTGGTAACTATTTCATTATTTCTGCTCTGCAAAATGACATTACAGTTCCTTCTATTTTTCCATGACTTCCTAAAATTCTATGGAACCAAATCCTGCAGACTGGACCTACCTTACAGAGACCCTCCTCAAAATTTTCAGAACCCTAACTTATGGCCTTAATTTCCCTTTTATAGAAAACAAGGGAGCAACAAGCTTTAGGCCTAAAGACACATGTCACCAAAAACCAAGCCAAGGAGGCTGTAAAAAATTCTGTTATAAAATATTCCTTATCCATATGCTAGTGCCCGTGATGAGGTGGAACCAAAATCTTCAATTGATTATTGGTAGAAACAAAAATACTTGAGCCGTGCCGATATCACCTTGACACTTTTAGATGGACCCTGAGATGCTCAGTCAGTTCTACACAGTGTTTCCCTTCTTGAAAAAGAAAACAAATCCCGACAAGAAGTAAAATCTCCCCTGAATTAGAGAAAAATCTCCAACCTTTATGCCCCAGATCAGAGGAAGTGGAAAGAGAAGCTTGGGGGTAAACGTAATATGTTGAGAAGGTGTTGCAACTTCCATGTCGTTGCAAAGACGACTAGCTTCCACTCCTTACTTGAACAAATCCTTCTTTAATAAAAGATATGCATGTTGGAAATGGGAAAAAAAGTAGATAAATATTTAAGTTGTTTCATTTTGTTAAATCTTATCATTCTGCAAAAATAAGTGTTAGAAATGCAGTTATAAATAAAAAGGAAATGATATTGTTGTCTATAGTTTTAAAAAGAAATGTAGGAAAATACTTTTTAAGTGATAGTTTAAATCCCCTTTTAAAATTTTCATCTTACTGCTTTATTGATCAAAATAAATTTGAAGAATATAGTTATAGCTGTAGAATAGATTATTTCTGTTAAACTTTATATTCTGAAAATGAAAGTTCATCATTGCATTCCTATAAAACTCCATTTTAGATAATCTGAAAAAATGCATAGTTTAGAGGAATATTTTAATCTATGCATTCTTATTTAAATAAATAAAAAAAAGACAAAAGAGAGCCATTCTGTTTATTTGTGATACCTGCTCTAAGCTAGTGTAACAAAAAATTAAAGTGCAGATTTAGGTATATATATGTTATACATTTTAAATACCTATTATTTTGCATCTAACTAATTCTGTTGTTGTAAGAAAAATTAAATAGATATGTTGCTGCATCCAAATTAAAAAAAAAGATTTCATATATGTTTAAATCAGAATTTACATACATTTAATATTCTGATTAAAAAGATAAGATTATGTAAATGTGAATAAATATTTTTGTATATATATATATATATATATATATACATATCCCTTTTGGCTAAGTACACACACACACACACATATATATAATATATATGTATTAATGTTGTTAAAATAATAATAATAAAATTTCAAAAAAAAAAATTTGCATTGTAAAAATTTTGGATGGCAAGTTTAAGTTTGGGTGCGCCGCGGGCCGCAGCCACACAGTGGTTCGCAGCCACTGTGTGGGCTGCGACCCACACAGGTAGCCGCGCCCCCTGTTCAGGCCGTGACCCTCATAGTGGGCTGCGACCCACCAATGGCGTCGTGGCCACCACCGCCTTGACCCCTCTCCAATAATGCCCCTCCTCTTCTCGACACTAAAACCTCTGTGCCTTCGGCCATGGCCGCCTGCTTCGTGCCTCCTCCGCCATGGCGTGACCTCCTCCGCCACCCTGTTCAATCTGCACACACACACATACAAAAAAAAATGTGTTGCTAAATAAAACCCTAACCCAAATTCGGGTTAGGGTAAAATGAAAAAGAAAAGTAAAAGAAGAGAGAGTTAATAGATTTTTAAATAAACCCTAGTTAGGGTTGAAAGATAAAAAAAGAGATAATAATAAAAGGAATAAAAATAAAAGGGGGGGAAAGCTCTTTTTAAATTTGAAATGGGAATACCCATTTAATTTAAGTTAATATTTTAGGTTAGTTGACTATTTAGGGATTTTAATGGAAGATGTAAATAATTATTTATATAGCAATGTTATACTCATGTATGGGTATTTAACTTAAGAATTTATTAATGGGAATTTTAAATAGTATAATGATTAAATTTAAGTTAAGGAGGTAGTTTAATGTCGAATATTAAATATTAAATATTTAATGCTTAGGGGAAATTAATTTGACATTAAAATGAGGTTATTGACTAGGTTATTATTATATTTGATTTAGTTAATTTTAATAGACGGATTTAAAAACATTATTACAATTGCTCAATTAATTATTTTGGATTCAATGAAATATGTGATAGCATTATTTTAATTAGTTCAAATGCAATCAAATACTTTTTTAGAAATGAATATTATCTCTTGATTAAAAATTTAAGAAATATTTGGGGGAAATTAATTAATCAATAGATAAAGTTGTGATGACCCCTTAGGTAAAATTATTCCAGTATTAAAAATATAAATGCTATAATGTTGCGTTAATTAAATGAAATTTAGGAACCCATCCTTTTAATGCATAAGTTAACCCTTAGTATAGACAAAATTATTTATCGCATCTTTTACCGAATAACATTTAGTATTTTTGTGTTGTTTTTTTTATTTTAAATTGTTGCGTTTTTGCCCAAAAGTTTGGGCATGACATTATGATTCAAACCTTCACCATACAAGACATCATCAACATTATTGATGCAGACAAGGTAGGGATATCCAATGAAGGACAACCCCGCCTTGCAGCCTATAACACAAACACCATGAAAGATACCGGTAACCGGTTCACACAACACAAGATATAATCGATAAAATAGAAAAGAGCAATCTTTATAAGAGTTTAATGAATTACAAATGCCCTTAGGCTTTACACATGCTATATCACAACCCAAGAATACAAAATAATCCTTACAACTCAAAACTATGATCAACAAATCATTTGCTCAACAATTCGGCCTTTGATAATAGTCTTCACTATTCTGCATTGATTCGAACCTCAGTCCTTCCGGACTTCATTCCCCTAGACTAGAATCTCTCTGGAAACTACATCTACTCTCGATCTATGCTTCCTCAGACCTCTGTCTTCTGAAATGAATCTCCAAACTTCCTATTTATGCAAGCAACACAACTCAGTGAAGTCAGCCGAAGACCAACCGGTTCAAGATGAAACATGCAAACAATAAGATGTCAGCCCAAATCACTAAGAACACCTCTAATAATGCATAGAACTTTGCAAGAACATTGGTCAGATCCAAAATAAGTTCTCTTAATGATCCACAAGTTACAAAAACTAGCCACAACCCAATTTAGCTTCTCTTTACTCACTGCAAGACCAACCGGTAAGAACACACCAATACCAGAACAATACCAAAACAATACCGAAACAATACCAGAATTGATATCTCACCAAAAAAAAATCCAAATACCATGAATCTTGAATATGTTTAAGACAAAGACCTCCAGGTGATAAATCCAAATCCACAACTCTTAATTCAAAAATATGAAGAAATGCAACGATCTCCAAGCAACTCCATTGTTAACTACTCTAACCGGATGAACTACTCTAGTGCTCCTTCATCAACTAGATAAAATACTCCGATGCTCATGCATTAGTTATGCTTACCATCAAAGGAAATAGAACCTCTACCATGGATCACATAGGCTTTGTCATCTCCAAATCTTACTATTCCACCAACATACCTCTCCATATTCATAAATTTTATTTTATCACCAGTCATTTGATGTGAACAACTGCTGTCAATCACCCATTCATCTTTCTCTTCAACTTTAGCAATTAAATCTTTCTCTTCAATGGTACAACTTGTGGAATTATCAAGTATTGGTCCATCTTCTTTAATAGCAATAAACACAATTTTGTCTCCTTCTGATTCTTCATCTATAACACTTTCATCAACAACATACTAATAGTTCTTATGATGTTTATACTTGCAATTAGTCTTGTAAGGCTTATCATACTTCTCATGCTTCTCATATCTATCATTTCTATCATGCTTATCAAATTTATCATGCCTATTCTACTTAGACATTCTCTCTGAGAACCTAGAAGCAAAATGTCCTATCTTATTGCAAGAGAAACATTTCAGAGGCAATTTTCCATTATACTTACTAGCTCCTTTAGGTAATATCTAGGAAATAAATGCTACAAGCTCATCCAATTCTCTTTCTTGCTCTTCCATCTCTCTTCTCTCTCTTTCATATCTGGATAATTTGCATTCTTCAGGATCATACTTCTACTTTCCAGATACATATACTCTAAATGTTATCTCAAATTTTCCATGTGATTCACCAAATTCACTTAGTTTAAGTGTAGCAATCTTTCCAACCAACATATCTCTTGTCATAGTAGTCACACCCTAGATCTCATCAATAGCAGCTAATTTATGTTTGTAAGCAAGAGGCAATAATCTCAACACCTTAGAAACAATTTCATCTTCTTCAAGGGTTCCATCGACACATCTAATACCTAGGACAAGTTCATTTACCTTACCCATGAAGTATTTTATGTTCTCATCTTCTCCCATCTTCAACATCTCATACTTCCCTTTCAAGCTCTGCAACTTAGCAACTTTGACTTGTTTATCTTCTTCATACAAGGTCTCAAGATTCTCCTAGATCTCATGTGCAGTTTGAAGTCCCATTACATTGGTCATCTCTGAATCAGTTAGGGCACTCAACAATTCTTCCTTAGATTTAATGTTATTTTCATCATCCTTGATCTCAGCAGCGGTAACTGGTCCATTATGAGGAACATAATAGGCATCCTTTGTGATATTCCATTAATCCTCTCCAAGACATCTTAAGTGCACCTCCATCTAGTTCTTTCATATATCATAGTTACTTCCATCGAATCTCAAACTCTCCTTGAAAATAACACCTTCAATTGCCATCCCAAATCACCTCAAGTGGTCAAGCTTCTTTCAGAGGATCTGGCTCTGATACCAATTATTGGCAACACCAATGAAGGAAAATTAAGAGGGGGGGGGGGGTCAATCAGTTTTCACTGGATTAGCAAACTTAACCTCAAATACAAATCTGATTAACTATAGTAGCAACAAATAAAGGTAAATTGATACCACAACACACAACACCAAGATTTTGACCTGGAAAATTCGGTTAAGGAAAAAACCACAGTGAGAAGCTACCCACAATAAGATGATACTCTACAGTACTATGTGAAAATAATTACAATGGGGAATGCACATGCATTCAGGCTCACTGGCTAGAGTGCACTACTCAAAATACAATAACCCAGAAGGCTACAACCCTTAGGGAAGGTTCACTACCTTACAAGGAAGTCTCATTGACTTACAAGATATTTGAACAACAATCCCGAATCAAATGAACTGAAAGAATAGCATTTGCAAATACCTGATGATAGCTTTGGTTAAACACATTTGTTTGCCTTGCAACACTCCAATCATTTCTTAATCACAATGCTGAAGGATGTATTAATTTATTCACACCTTTACAATTCTTTGATAATGCAGACACAATACCCATCCACAAATTTACATAAATATATCACCTATTTATATAATTCATCAACCTTGACTACAAGGCTGGCCAAACCCTAAACTCACATTTACAAAATTACATCACACGATACAAAGATTGACCACCGAACTAGTATTATGATATACATGACATAACATGGACCTAAACCAAATGCCCAAACACGCAACACCACCAGAAATCATGGCAAGACCAACCACAACACGGTACACCACGAAAATACTGCATAACACGAAGAACATCACCGGATCATGAAAGTCACCAAAAACTCGCACAATAATCAATGTAGATCATCAAAACAAATATGACATAATTAGGAAACACCAACAAGCACATTAGAATCATCTGTAATAGTTACACCTACAACCCTTAGGGAATGTTCACTACCTTACAAGGAAGTTTCTCTGACTTACAAGATATTCAAACAACAATCTAGAATCAAATGAACTGAAAGAATAGCATCTGCAAATGCTTGATGATAGTTCTGATTAAGCACATTCGTCTGCTCTACAACACGCCAATCATTGCTTAATCACAATACTGAAGGATTTATTCATTTGTTCACACCTTTACAATTCTTTGATAATGCAAACATAATACCCATCCACAAATTTACATAAATATATCACCTATTTATATAATTCATCAACCTTGACTACAAGGTTGGCCAAACCCTCAACTCACATTTACAAATTTACATCACATGATACAAAGATTGACCACCAGACCAATATTATGATATACATGACATAACATGGACCTAAACCAAATGCCCAAACACTCAACACCACCAGATATCATGCCAAGACCATCCACAACACAATACACCACCAAAATACCGCATAACACTAAGAACATCACCGGATCATGAAAGTCACCAAAAACTTGCACAATAATAATGTAGATCATCAAAACAAATAGGACATAATTAGGAAACACCAACAAGCATGTTAAAATCATCTGTAATAGTTGCACCGACACTACTTATCAAATCTTCATCGATCAACATCTGAAGCTCAAGAATACTTCAACAACAACAACTTCCATGAGGAAAGATAACTTTCAGAGCACCAAATCACAAACCATCTGAAATAAAGATACACAAGAACATCCCAAAAATTCTCCCAAAATCACAACTCAAGATCTGATCACACTGGAATATACCGGAGGAAATACCAAACTCCACAAAGAACTGATTAGAAAAACCAGACTGTAAACCAGATCAAATGATATGATCAATTAAGCTCCTGGATCACTAAAACCAATACATAAAGATATAATGATACTATAAATACTCCATTTACCGAATCATGATACCAATAAACCAATCTGCAACCACCAGAGCAATAAATCACAGGAATATGTTGACATCAATGACAACAACATATCCTAGCAACATCAATGTCCAATAAGAGGTTTGTCATGGAGACCTCATGTTCATGATTATAAGCATAGTGTGAGATGAACTTGTCAACCAACTCTTAAAAAAACTTGATATTTGGGGGTAATCATGAAAACCATTTCATAGCACCTCCTCTAAGACTACGAGAAAATAATCTCATAAGGTATGTTTTATCCATTGCAAATTCCAAAGTAGTGGCACAAAATTCTCTCAAGTGATCTTTAGGGTCCCATTTTCCTCTATATTTATCAAGTTTTGGTATCTCCCAGTGACTAGGAAAAGGTGGCATCAAAATGCCTGGATTGAATAGATAGGAACATATGTCCTTAATTGAATACTTGTGTTATGATGCCTTACTATTCTTAAGAGTGTCTAACTCTTATCTCAATGCTCTTAGTTCATTCAAAATAGGATCATTGGTAGATACACGTTTCGATGTCTTTGTAGATCTCTTATATCTTGGTTGCAAGTAGAAGAGTCTATGATCCTTTATCTGGTCATCATTGTTCATTTTGGTATGTTTAGCTTCACTAGACCTGTGTTTATCATTAGTCGTAAGCAAGGATACGTCAAAATCAGGTGGCAATTTAATTTCCTCATCAACAAGGGCTTTTAAATGTAATTGTGGATCACACTTAACCACCTCTTTAAGAATTTTAGTAACTTTATGATCATGAAATGCTTTTTTTTATGTGGGATTGGGTTATCTCCAAATCATCAGTGTCACTCATTTCATTGGTTTCAATGCTAATACTCTCGTTCTTAGAAATAGTTTATCTAAGGGTTTCCTTCTCCTTGAAATATTTTTATTCTTGATTTAGGGGACATAGGCGATTGTTCTGATATTTAACCTAGGACAATGTATGAGACTCAAGATGGAATGAAATGTGCGTTCTATAATGTAAGGATAACCTAATGAGTGCAAAGACTATACTTAAAATGTATTATGAAGACTAATGATAGGTTTTGGATTGACTCAAATAATGATAGCTCTAAAGTAAGATCAGGGTAACTCTAGGTTTGAAAATGATTACATAGGCTAGATTTAACTTGTTCTATGATGGATAGACACAAGGACAATGCTCTAGAAAAAAGGGTATGCCAAGGTAGGAGATGATGGAATCCAAGAAAGTTACCCTATCCCAATATATTGATATATTTTCCAACTCAAGTATGATAGACCTCAAGTGGTAAAAGATGATAAGATAGCTGATGTTTGATTTAAGACCAAAGAGAATGACCTACGCGCAAGACACGAGTTTTTTTTACCAATGATAGTTAAGAACTGAGTATGTGACTGAATGAATGGATATGTAAGGACTAAAGGATATGACTGAATGAATGCAAGGACCAAAGGATATGACTGGATGAATAAATATGCAAGAACTAAAGGATATGACTAAATGATTGCAAAGAGCAAAGGATATGATTGAATGAATAGATATGCAAGGACTAAAGGATATGACTAAATGGATATATATGCAAGCACTAAAGTATATGATTGAATGAATGCAAGGACCAAAGGATATGATTGAATGAATAGATATGCAAGGACTAAAGAATATTGACTAAATGAATAGATATGAAAGGACTGATAAGTAAGGACTGAAGGTTAAAACCTAAAAGATTAGGTCTAGAAGATGATTCCCCAAGAATATGCAATCTCAAGTAGGAGTACTAGGAACATTTTGAATGTTCAGGTCTATTTCGTTTGTCAAAGTATATTGATAGAAGTTTCCCAATGATATGTCATGTTTGTAGTAGTTCTTTGAAATGAGTTTTATAATGAACCTTGGACTGCGATGTCTATGTTTGAAGAAGTGGAATATAGGTCTTTGTTTAGGGATTTTGGTCTTGTGAGAAATCATGTGGACATTTGAGTTGTTTTGACTATTGGACAAAATTTGAGGTTTGCAAGGTGCAGTTTCAATCTTATGAGCTTCAGGTGTGGTGTTTGATTGTGAGTGAAAATGTTTGTTTAAAAACACATGCAAAACACAGTAGATAGAATGTTTTGGAAGAAACTCTGAAACAAAATCAGAGTGAAAGTCTGAATGAGGCTTAGATGAGCCCACATTTTCCACTGGTCTTGACAAATTTGAAAACACTTGTAAGCATGCACAACCTATGCTAGAAAGAGGACACTAATTGTTGAGTCCTCACTTGAATTACTCTAAATACTGAAATAAAGTGCACAAAAAGAGATTTGGTAGCACTGGCTCCCCCTTACATGACACACACTTCTCGGGCACACCAAAATATCATACCTCAAAGATCCAAGGACCTTATGAACAAAGGGACATTTGTCTCAACAATGATTAGTAGAAATGTGGGGCAGCTTTGAAGGTTCGACCTCCTGCACCAGCAAGCAAAGAGATTTTAGGCTTCTACAACAAAGGTTCATAGTAATTATCCAAGGAACACCAATCCAATTGGATTATCAAAGCAAGCCACTTAAGATTTTTACCAATCTTATTGGTGCAAAGGGGGCCTTTGCATAGCCTAATTTACTTATCATTCCAGTCATGTAACCAGTTTAGATATGCTTTCACTTACTACCCATTTATATAGCGGTTCAGAAAACACCGCTCGAAACCCATGGAAAGAGACGATATCTCCAACATGTCTTAGTTTTGAAACACTCTTATGAGGTGATGAGGTCCCCAAAAGGTGCTTCTCTACTAGAATAAAATGTGGGCATTGCCAATCACCTTTCTCTTAGACTCAACATCCATGAAGGTGAGGGGAGAGGATACTCAATGTAATGGTAGGTCCACCCTACAAAATGCTAGTGCATAAGACACCAAAAAAAATTGGTCTTTTTAAGCACCAAATTGAAATATAATTTAATCTAAGATAAGAAAATCAGTTTCAAATAACCATTTCTCTTACGTGTATCTTGCATCAAATAACATTAGTATTTTTTCTTTTAAGCCTTTGACACACAAGGCAAAAAACTGCACAAATTGTTAGCCCTGCAAGATTAGTACCAAAATCAAAACAAAACTTGAAAACTACCACACCAAGAAAGCCAACACAAAGACCCCTTAAAAACTAATAAAGATGCAAAGACACACTAATAAAGACACTAATAAGGAAGTGGCATATTTTGACAATTTATTATTTTGGTTATTTCCTAAGATTCTCAGTGGACTTGCTTTAGAATGGTTTCCAAAACTACCATTTAGTTCAATTTCTACGTTTGCAAACTTGTCAAAAAAGTTTTTTGTACATTACCATTAAAATGTTGACAATGATATCTCCCTACTTGATCTTTGTCAAGCTAAACAAAAAGGATGAGAGAGTCTACTTGACAATATTCAGAGATGGAGAGGCCTCATTGGCTATGTTGGAGCTCAAAATTGTAGGTTGTTGAACCCTAAAGGTTGTTAGACAACTCAAATAACCAGATGACAACTGAGAGGGGGGGCAGGGTGAATCAGTTGTCACCGGATTACAAAACATTAAGCATTCAAAACCTCATTACCGGAACACATAAACTCAATACTGGAATAAAAGATATAGCAATAAAAAATAAGCATAAATCATAGAACATTTACCATCCATCCATAACACATGACACCAAAATTTGTACATGGAAAACCTGGTAAAGGGAAAAACCACAGTGGAAAGCCTACCCATAGTCAGGTAATACTTCTGCAGTAATTATGTGATTAGAATATGAGGGGCCTGCACATGCAAGAAGGCCAACAACCTAGAGCGCACTGCTCATCACAAAAAGGAGCCTCACTGACTACATAAACATCAGACTACAATCCAGAAAGAAGAGTGAACTGCAAGTATAACATCTCCTATGCCTGAGTACAATTTTGGTTAAGATCAATACTGAAGGCCTTAAACCTCTCTTACAAAACCAATTCAATCACCTATGATTGACCAAACCTTCTGCATATGATTACAATATTATTCGCACATAGATCATCCCATAACCTTGACCTATGATCTACAAAGAGATCTTACATCATATTTATACCAACCTAGGACCTAAACAATTAGGTCAGCCACCAAAAAGATAATACAAGAATTTCATAACATAAATCCACAATCCAATGATCAACCAAGTTGGCATAGGCCAAAAATAATGTAAACCAATCCTTAAATCTCATTGGCAACTCATCAGGAACATCCTCCAACACGTTATAGAAACCGGTCCATAACCTAGATAACACCAGACAAAAAATAGGTTGCCATAAACCAAATCCAACACCACCAATGAACTGGAACACGAACAAGATAACTAACAACATCTTGAAAGCCATCTAGAAGCCACACCAACACCACTTATCACATGCATCAAAATATATTCAACAAAGCTTTGCCGGTAAAACCCTTACCGGTGACCAAAAGGCTTACTAGAACAAATGATAACTCCTAAGTCATCAAATCCTAAACCAACTGATTGTGATACACATATGAATAGCATGAATGACAGATCCAAACCAATTCCACAAACCAAAGCATACCGGATCAATATCATAATCCAAGCACTCTATCAGAACCAAGTGGAAAATGGTAAACAACCAAAACAACCGATGTTACCATCAATGACAAAACATCAATGCAACACATAATAAATTCCTCCAAATTTCCAACAATCTCCCCCTTTGGCATTGATGGCAATACTAGATGTGAAAAACATCCAAGTGCCAAGAAATGCCAAACAAGTCTCCCCTAATGGAAGACATCCAACAATCTCCCACAAAATGATATAGCAATGAAGCTCTGAACCAAACTCCCCTTTGACTGATATTTTGTTAAGCTCTATTTTTCACATATATCTCTCCCCCTTTGACATCAATACTAGAAATCTGACATAAACATCAAAGAAAAGTCACAAATCCTCTGTTTCTTACAGCTGACTACTCCCCCTGAGTAGTAGCACCACCACATCAATCCATAATAAATAGTATCTTTGATAATGCATACCAGACTGATGCCAATCAACATCACTTAGGTCTCTACTAGAGGGGTAAAAACCCCCAATCTGTCTCTGAAGTACTCAAATGATTCTATAGGCAAAGGTTTAGTGAAAATGTCTGCAATTTGCTCTTTAGTGTTCACATAAACCAGTTTGACTTCATTTGCGTCCACCTTCTCCTTTAAAAAGTTATACTTGATAGATATGTGCTTTGTCTTAGAATGAAATACTGGATTCTTTGATATATCAATAGCAATAGAGTTATCATAGTGAATAACTACCGGTTCATTACAATCCACCTTTATATCCTTCAACATTTGCTTTATCCATAGAACTTGTGTACAGTTAGTAGCAGCAACAACATACTCAGCTTCAATAGTAGATAAAGAAGTGCATGACTGCTTCTTGCTGATCCATGAAACAAGTTTCTTTCCAAGAAAGAAAGCTCTACCGGATGTGCTCTTTCGGTCATCAACATCTCTAGGCCAATCTGCATTTGTATATCCACATAATGTAAAATCATCATTTTTAGGATACCATAAACCATACTCAATTATTCCCTACAAATACCTGAAAAATCCTTTTCACCACACTCTCATGATTTTCTCTAGGATCACTCTGATATCTTGATATAATACAAACTGCATTCATTATATCTAGTCTAGTATGAGTCAGATATAACAAGCCACCAATCATAGACTTGTACCTAGTAGGATCTACAGTGTAGATGCATATTTCTTTGTCAATTTCTCACTTATAATCATCGGAGTACTAACCAGTTTACAATTTTCCATACCAAATTTCTTCAACATCTCTCTAGCATACTTAGTTTGATAGATGAAAATACTTTTATCAGTTTGAGTAATCTATAAACCTAAGAAAAATCTCATCTCCCCAACCATAGACATCTCAAAATCATTCTTCATATTGTTAGAGAATTCCATATACATCTTATCTTCACCTCCAAAAATGATATCATCAACAAAGACCTCAATAATCAATATGTCATCATCAGTGATCTTATAATGTAAATTACTATCAACATTACCTTTAGTGAAATCAAGCTTCAAAAGATATCTATCTAGTCTTGCATACTAAGCTCTAGGGGCTTGTTTCAATCCATATAAAGGTTTCTTTAACCTGCAAACCATATTTTTTTCATCTGAAAGTGAAAATCCATCAGGTTGCTCAATATAAACTTCCTCTTCAAGATCTCCATTCATAAATGTACACTTAACATCCATCATATAAACCTTGTAATTCTTATGAGCAACATAAGTAAGAAATAATCTCACAGCTTCAATCCTAGCTACCGGTGCAAAGGTTTCACCATAATCAATTCCTTCCTTATGAGAATATCCTTTACAAACCAATCTAGCTTTATTCCTCACAACTTGTCCATCCTCATTCAATTTATTCCAAAAAACCCATTTAGTTCCAATAACATTCTTATTTTTAGGTCGAGGAACTAAAGTCCATGTGTTATTCTTTTCTATCTGATCTAATTCTTCTTCCATAGCTTTCATCCAATATTCATCTTTACAAGATTCAATTACTGATGCTGGTTCAACTTGAGAAATAAAACATATCCCATCAGCTGCAAACCTTCTTCTTGTCATCACTTCTTTTCTTTTGTCTCCAATGATCTGATCTTCATAATGATTCAACCTTACGTACTTAGGAGTTTTCTGATTTTCTGTTCCTCTGTCCCGATCTTCAATCACTGTTGAATTTTCTGATACTGCCGGAGTAACTAGTTCAACATTTTGTTCTGGTGTAGGTGCTACTAGTTTAGTTATGATCATTTCCACTATTGGTTCTCTCTCATAGGTTCTCATTTGACTTTTGTTTTTCTCATCCACTTTGGCATTTGCGCTCTCCACAATTCTCTGCAATCTTTTGTTCTAACATTTATATGCTTTGCTTTCATTAGAATAACCAAGAAATATTCCTTCATCACATCTAGGATCACACTTTCCAATGGAATCATCTCTTTTGATTTATCATTTACTACCAAAGATTTTGAAATAATTAACTGTCGGTGTATGACCAAACCATAACTCATAAGGTATCTTATCGGTAACTCCTTTGATATGAACTATGTTGAATGTGTATATCGCCATGCTTACAACTTCTCTCTAGTAGATATGGGGCAGATTAGCTTCCATCATCATAGTTCTAGCTGCATCCAAGATAATTCTATTCTTCCTTTCCACAACTCCATTCTGCTGAGGTGTCTGGGGTGCAGACATTTGTCTCCTTATCCCATTCTTCTCACAATAGTTGTTAAATTCACTGGATGTGAATTCTCCACCCTAATATGACCTTAAACATTTAATCTTAAATCCTATCTATGTCTCAACTTTAGCTTTAAATATTTTAAATATTGCAGAAAAGTAACCCACATCATTCTAGAATAATCATCAATGATTAGCATGAAATATCTATCACCCTGAAAACTTTTGATTCTAGCAGGACCACACAAATCAGTATGAATAAGATCGAGAACATCATTAGATTTTTCTTGTATATTCTTAAAATCAATTTTGACTTGCTTTCCCATTTTCCATTCCTTACATACCGGATTATAGGGCTTTACAATCTTAGGTATATCTCTAACTGCCTTAGTAGAACTGATCTTCACAATGCAATCAAAATTCACATGACACAACCTCGTATTCAATAGCCAACTTGATAGGGAGATTGCTAGGTAAGTGATCAATAAGGATGTTTAAGTATAAAGGGTCAATTTGTTTCCCAAAGACTTACTTGTGGCTGTTGTATATGTTTGCAAATCATTCTTGAGGTCTTCAGGCTATCAACTCATACATAACTTCCCTAGAAAACTCCCCTTTGACTGGGCTCATTCCCATACTCATCCCCTATTGGTTATGCCAAACCACTCCAATGCTTCCAACACACTCCTCTGTCCCTCTTTGGCATGATTCTAACTATTCTATGTTCTCACAAGCACCTCCAACTAGTTTAGGGGACTAGATGAAGGTTTTGTTCAAAAGCTTGTTTTCATTCTCTTGTTTTGGCTTCTTAGTTTCACTTGCTCAAACCAACTCCTTAGGTCTCACAACCAAAAATTCTTCACAAGGGTCCCATGGAGGTTTCTCAAAGTTTATTCTCTATCTTGGACTATTAACCAAATATCTCTCCAAACTGCATGAGTTCAAGATGATCGGGTTCTTAAAAAGTCTGTGTTATGCAGTCAAAAGGGCTACTAGCTCGTGGAGGCCTAATTGGCTTAGTTTTGCTCACCCCACCCAATGATGGCCAAATCCTCCCACAAACTTGTCTTGGATGCTAATTTAGAGGTCTACGCTCAAGGAGTTTTTTGGTCTTAGGCTCCACCAACCAAGTTTAGTGACTGTCCACAAATTTGGGCTTAAAAGTAGGGTTTTGGAGGGTTTTGGAGTGTAGTCACTGTGTTTTCATCCTTGTTCACCACTACAAATGCCTAGATCTTCATAAGACCTCTGACATGTCTTCAAAATGTGTCCCCTACCTCTTCCATACAAACATTATGCCAAACACTTGGCAAACATCTGAGAAAAGAGGTGAAATGTCACTGTCACTGTTAAAACACTGCCCTTTTACAAGTCAGCTGCTGCCACATCTGTGGACCTACATAGCAAGGAGTTTGAACTAGAAATATACCTCAATGAGGTCTAAAAAACACTAATGAGTCTTCCTATTACATATCCTTCATAGTTACAAGGCTTGGTTAATGCTCTTGAAGCATTCTTTGAGATATTTTGACAAAGCAAATCACAAAACAATGAACTTGCTGCCAGTTACAATAAATGATAAAACTTGCACATTACAAACTTGTCAACTATTGAAGTTGAATCAAAATAACTTGTAACACTTCTCAGACTCCTTTCTTGGCATATTTAACACTCCAATGCGTTCGATTACAAGAATTTGAGTTTTCAAGAAGGATATTAGTCAAGTTTGAAAACTTGTCTAATCTTCACTCAAATTTGTCCTCCAACCATAGCTCTAACTCAAAAAGAAATATATACACAATGTACATGCATAAACCAACTTGAACCAATCCATTTTGTGGGATCCCAAACCTGGATTAGTCAAGTGGTGGCATTTTGAAACCTCAAACCCTTGACAGGGCCGTGAGCACACAGAATGAAAGATATTTTTATTTCTCCAACTTGCAAAAAGAAAACCAGTGCAATAATCAATTGAATAGCATTAGGAAACCAATATTTAAACTTTCCAAAAGGTACAGTACTAACAATGAGTGCTACAGTACGGACTGTTACTCCAAGGAAGGAAAAAACAGTGATAAAAGCCAAAACTTCATGATTTCTATTAGGATTCTCTTGTTCATACAATCACCAACATTATTCAAGGAAAAGGGAGGTATTTTTATATCCCATAAAATTAGTTATCAAGCCCAGTATGGACATAAGGCTTCCACAACTTCATTTTGCAAGAAAAGTAAAAAAATGACAACTTTTACAAGCCCAAATGACAACATTTCTTGCTCCAAAAGACATTTTTGACAACCCAACCTTATCAAATCATCTAAACACCTTAGAAATGCTTAAAAACACTTATTAAACATGTTTCAATACTTTGGAATGCATTTGGAGACCTCTAAGGCAATTTTGCACATTTTTGCCAAAAATTGTCAACTCAAAGCCTGAAAGGCAAAATTTGACCTCTTGAGCCCAAAATGGGATCAAAACCACTAAAAAAGACACACAACAACCTAAAACAACATTATAAACTTAACACAAGACATTACAAACATGAAATCATAAAATACTCAAAAAGGAGAGTTTTACTCAAC
This sequence comes from Cryptomeria japonica, assembly GCF_030272615.1. Taxonomy (NCBI): domain Eukaryota; kingdom Viridiplantae; phylum Streptophyta; class Pinopsida; order Cupressales; family Cupressaceae; genus Cryptomeria; species Cryptomeria japonica. The sequence goes on from NC_081407.1 coordinate 526,757,769, forward strand.
TAGGTGCTCCTGCACCATACTCCCCCAAAAACAAAGAAGTCATGTGACTCCTTGAGGTAACAAAGAAGAAAGGATTCCAAGCTTCTGAAAGTTAGTTTCAGGTATCCATGTGGCCTTTGAGATAGGATTATCCTTCCATTTGATTAGATTCTCCATATAGGTGTGATTCCTTGTCTTCTTGAGAATCTTGGAGTCTAGAACTTGTTTTGCTTGGGGAATAGAAAAAGAAGGGAGAGAAAGATCAGAAAGGGATTGTGCAACATCTGAAACTATTTGAATCTCCTCAGGTGGCTTCCCCTTGAAAGAAATCAAATCTACAACATTAAAAATGGGAGACAAAGAAACATCAGTAGGCAAATCAACTTTGTAAGCATTAGACCCATACTTAGGCAAGATTTTGCAAGGGCCTATTCTCCTCATCTGAAGTTTGCTTGGAACTCCTTTTTGTAGCCTTGCCTTGTTCAAATGAACCATCACATAATCTCCTATAGGAAACTAAACATCTCTCTTTGTAGCATCCACTCTTGCCTTGACTTTTTGGGAGGTATCTTGAAGAGCCTTTCTCTCTTGCTCATGAACCTCCTTCATGGATTGAGCCATGTCATCTACTGTTCCACTCTTAGGCTATAAGTTAGTGATATCCCTAAACTCCATTATACCCCTTGGATGCATACCATAAACAACTTCAAAAGGTCTTTTACTTGTAGACCGGTTGACACTATCATTGTAGGCATATTCTACTTGATGAATGAGCTGATCCCAAATCTACCCATATTCCTTTGTCAAGCACCTAAGAATGTTTCCAAGAGACCTGTTCACAACTTCGGTTTGGCCATCAATTTGTGGATGATAAGCTGAACCAAAAGAGAGATTAGTACCCAATCTCTTCCACAATGTTTTCCAGAAATGACCAAGAAACTTAACATCCCTATATGAACAATGCTAGTAGTCAAACCATGTATTCTAACAACTTCTTTGAAAAATAAGTAAGCAATATGATTTGCATCATGTGTTGTCTTACAAGGAATAAAATGAGCCATTTTGCTAAATCTGTCAACTACTACAAAGATGCTATCAAATCCTGCTTGAGTTCTAGGTAATCCTACCACAAAATCCATACTATTGCAATCCCAAGGCCTATGTGGAATGGGAAGAGGTTGATATAAACCAGCATTGGAGGAATTACCTTTTGCTTTCTGACATACCAAATACTACTCCACATACCTCCAGATGTCTTTTTGCATCTTAGGCCAATAATAGAACCTTTGAACCAACTCTAAGGTCTCGTTGAGACTGAAATGTCCACTTAAGCACCCATTGTGCTTCTCCTGAATGAGGTTCTCTCTCATAGAACCCTTTGGAACACATAACTGTCCACCCCTAAATAACAAACCATCTTGCAAAGTGAAATCAACATATGCACCATGGAAATGATTCTCAAAACCTTGAAAAACTTTATAAGCTTCAGCAAAATCATCATCAGTAAGATACATATCTTTAAAACTATCAATACCAATGCTCTGTACTTGAATCTCATGAAAAGTTAACAACCCTCTACTCAAAGCATCTGCTACTTTATTCAACTGACCCTTCTTATGCTTAAGAGTAAAAGTGTAAGCTTGGAAGTACTCTACCCATTTAACATGCCTATGATTCAGTTTATCCTGTGAGTTCAAAAAACTTAGTGCCTGATTATCTGTGTATACAACAAACTCTTTAGGAAGAAGATAGTGTCTCCATTTCCTAAGTGTCTATACTATTGCATAGAGTTCTAAATCATAGGAAGAGTACTTTTTCTTGGCATCATTCAACTTCTCACTAAAGAATGCAACTGGTCTATTTTCCTGACTTAAAACAGCTCCTACAATAATATTACTAGCATCACATTCAATAGTAAAAAGCTTATCAAAACTAGGTAGAATGAGCACTGGTTGAGTAGCTACTTTAGTTTTCAATAATTCAAACCCCTTATTGGCTGCATCTATCCACTGAAATTTTACCTTTACACCCCTTTGATGGTGTCTAACATAGGAGCACAAATCTCACTGAATCCCCTGATGAATTTCCTATAGAATTGTGCTAAACCATGGAAACTTCTGACATCACTGGCTGTCCTAGGAGTTGGCCAACTGGTTATTGCTGCAACTTTAGATTGATCCATTTTCAGATTGCCTCTTGATACAACAAAACCAAGATAGACCAATTCTTTCTTCATAAAATCACATTTTTCTAGATTAATGGTTAGCTGTTCATCAGATAACTGTCTCAAAACAATAGCTAAATGCTTCAGATGCTCTTCCTTATTTTTAATGAAAATAAGAATATCATCTAAATACACAACAACAAACTTGCCAATGAAATCATGTAAAACTTCATTCATGAGTCTCATGAATGTACTGGGAGCATTAGAGAGTCCAAATGGCATGACAAGCCACTCATAGAGACCCTCATTCATTTTGAAAGTTGTCTTCCATTCATCACCCTGTTTGATTCTTATCTGATGGTAACCACTCTTCAAGTCAATCTTTCTGAAATACTGTGCACTCCCCAAACAATCCATCAAATCCTCTATCCTGGATATGGGAAATCTGTATCTGATAGTGGTCTTGTTTATGGCTCTAGAATCTATGCAAAGTCTCCATGTTCCACCCTTCTTAGGTGCCAACACTGTAGGTACTGCACAAGGACTAATGCTTTTCCTAATCAGCCCTTGGTCTAAGAGTTCTTGTATTTGTCTTTCTACCTCTTTAGTTTGTTCAGGGGTCATCTTATAGGCTACTTTATTTGGTAAAGAGGCTCCAGGTATGAAATCAATCTGATGGCTAATGGCTCTAGGAGGTGGTAAGGCTGTAGGTGTACCATCACTAATTATTTCTTTGAAGTTATCAAGGATTTGCTGCACCTCATATGGTATCTCAACTTTCTTTTATACCTTTTCTTCCTTGGGTTTCACTATGAGTGCAAATCCCACTCCTTCACCTTCTTCTAGTGTTTTTATGAATTCTTTTTCATTTACTAACAAGATGTTAGGCACTTTGTTGCTGCTCTCTCCTTCTTCATTGAGGGATTGAATCTGATAGGTTACTCCATCTTTCTGAAATGAGTAGGAGTTTCTTTCCCCATCATGTTGTGCTTTCCTGTCAAGCTACCATGGTCTACCCAACAGTAGGTGGCAAGCATCCATAGGAAGGATATCACATAGGATCCTATCCATATATCCACCTATGTAGAAATCTACCCAGGCTTGCTTATTTACTAACACATGTTATCCCTTATTTAACTATGTGACCTTGTATGGCTCCTTGTGTTGTATCCTAGGTAGTTTCAATTTACTTACTGCTTCCTCTGATATGATGTTATCTATGGATCTTGAATCTATGATCACCTTACACACCTTTCCCATGATTTTACACTTAATCCAGAACAATGCCCTTCTCCGTGAGACCTTTGTACTGTGTTGCTTCTTCATTAACACTCTTTTGATCATTAAACTCTCACCATAATGTGAAGCTAGGTTCAATGCTGAAGTTCTGGTATTACCTCCATCTTCCTAAACATAATTTACTCTCTTCTCACCACCATAGGATGGACTAGGCTTCTCTGGGCATCTATAGGCAAGGTGGCCCAACTTTTGACAGTTATAGCACTTCATGGTTGAGAAGTAGGACCCTCTCCCTAGTCCATTAGATCTACCCCTACTCAGGTTGCTTGATCCCCTACCCCTATAGTTGGGTTTACTCTAAGAATTCCCACTTTGTTCTATAAGTTTAGACTCTCCTTGGGATCATTGATCTATGCTCCTTCCCCCAAAACTGCCTCTATGGCCTCTACCATCTCTTCCCCTACCTCTTCCTCTATTATTTTGTTCTTTCTTTCTCCTACTTTTCTCTTCCACCTTAAGTGCTAGTTGATAACACTTGTGTACTGTTTGTGGGCATAACAAGCTCGTCTCTTCCTGGATGTTCCACCTCAACCCATTCAAGTACCTTGCCACTTTTATGCTCTCATACTCTACTACTCTGGATCTCATGCACAATTTTTGAAACTCCTTAGTGTAGCTATTGACACCTAGGTCTTTTTGTCTCAAATTTTTTCTTTTCCTGTGAAGTTGGACTTCATAGTCTTCAGGAAGGTAGGTTTCTTTTATTTTGGCTACCATTGCTTTCTAGGTGGCTATTGGTTGCTTACCTTCTTTCACCCTTTCCTCTTGGATGAACTTCCACCAAGTTAAGGCTGCCCCTCTCAACCTTGGTTTTGCTACCTTAAGCTTTTGTGCTTTAGTTACTCCATCACATTCAAAATGGTTTTCTAGACCTTTAATCCACTCTATAAGAGCATCTGGATCCATCTTCCCACTGAAAAGAGCCTCTCCCTCTAAGGTTTTACCACTCATAGCTCTCAAAGCTTTCAAGAATGGTTCTTGCTCAATAACAGGGTCAGGTATGGGAACCTCATCTTCTATGGCCACCATTTTACCCTGATCTCCAACCTTATCATGGACTTCTTTAGTCTTGACTTCTACTTCAGCTAGTTTCATTGCTAGTTGATCCAATCTTTCTCTGAGTGCCCTATTTTCCTCTTCTTGGTCTTTGACCTTCTTGGCTAACTCAACATTAGTCACCATGTTTTCCTAATGTTCTTTTCCTCCTGAATCTTTTGTTGGCTCTGATACCACTATGATAGGGAGATTGCTAGGTAAGTGCTCAATAAGGATGTTTAAATCTAAACGTTCAATTTGTTTCCCAAAGACTTACTTGTGGCTGTTGTATATGTTTGCAAATCATTCTTGAGGTCTTCATGCTAGCAACTCATACATAACTTCCCTAGCAAACTCCCCTTTGACTGGGCTCATTCCCATACTCATCCCCTATTGGTTATGCCAAACCACTCCAATGCTTCCAACACTCTCCTCTGTCCCTCTTTGGGATGATTCTAACTATTTTCTGCTCTCACAAGCACCTCCAACTAGTTTAGGGGACTAGATGAAGGTTTTGTTTTAAAGCTTGTTTTCATTCTCTTGTTTTGGCTTCTTAGTTTCACTTGCTCAAACCAACTCCTTAGGTCTCACAACAAAAAATGCTGCACAAGGGTTTCATGGAGGTTTCTCAAAGTTTATTCTTTATCTTGGACTGTCAACCAAAGATCTCTCCAAACTACATGAGTTCAAGGTGATCGGGTTCTTAAAAAGTGGGTGTTATAAAGTCAAAAGGGCTACTAGCCCGTGGAGGCCTAATTGGCCTTGTTTTTCTCACCCTACCCAATGATGGCCAAATCCTCCCACAAACTTGTCTTGGATGCTAATTTAGAGGTCTAGTCTCAAGGATTTTTTTGGTCTTAGGCTCCACCAACCAAGTTTAGTGTCTGTCCACAAATTTGGGCCTAAAAGTAGGGTTTTGGAGTGTAGCCATTGTGTTTTCATCCTTGTTCATCACTACAAGTGCCTAGATCTTCAAAAGACCTTTGACATGTCTTCAACATGTTTCCCCTACCTCTGCCATCAAACATTATGCCAAACACTTGGCAAACATCTGAGAAAAGAGGTGAAATGTCACTGTCACTGTTAAAACAACGCCCTTTTACTAGTCAGCTGCTGCCACATCTTTGGACCTGCATAGGAAGTAGTTTGAACTGGAAATATACCTCAATGAGGTTTTAAAAGCACTAATTATTCTTCCTATTACATAGCCTTCATAGTTACAAGGCTTGGTTAATGCTCTTGAAGCATTCCTTGAGATATTTTGACAAAGCAAATCACAAAACAGTGAACTTGCTGCTAGTTACAATAAATGATAAAACTTGCATGTTACAAACTTGTCAACTATTGAAGTTGAATCAAACTAACTTGTAACACTTCTCAGACTCCTTGCTTGGCATCTTTAACACTCCAATGTGTTCGATTACAAGAATTTGAGTTTTCAAGAAGGATATTAGTCAAGTTCCAAAACTTGTCTAATGTTCACTCAAATTTTTCCTCCAACCATAGCTCTGACTCAAAAAGAAATATCTACACAATGTACATGCATAAAACAACTTGACCTAATCCATTTTGTGGGATCCCAGACCTGGATTAGTCAAGTGGTGGCATTTTGAAAATTCAAACCCTTGACAGGGTAGTGAGCACACAGAATGAAAGATATTTTTATTTCTCCAACTTGCAAAAAGAAAACCAGGGCAATAATTAATTGAATAGTATTAGGAAACCAATATGTACACTTCCCAAAAGGTACAATATGGACAATGAGTGCTACAGTATAGACTATTACTCCAAGGAAGGAAAAAACAGTGATAAAAGCCAAAACTTTATGATTTCTATTAGGATCCTCTTGTTCATACAATCACCAAACTTCTTCAAGGAAAAGGGAGGTATTTTTATAGTCCATCAAATTAGTTATCAAGCCCAGTATAGACATGAGGCTTCCACAACTTCATTTTGCAAGAAAAGTAAAAAAATGACAACTTTTACAAGCCCAAATGACAACATTTCTTGCTCCAAAAGACATTTTTGACAACCCAACCTTATCAACTCATCTAAACACCTTAGACATTATAAATACCACTTAGTAAACATGTTTCAATTCTTTGGAAAGCATTTGGAGACCTCTAAGGTAATTATGCACATTTTTGCCAAAAATTGTCAACTCAAAGCCTGAAAGGCAAAACTTGACCTCTTGAGCCCAAAATGGGATCAAAACCACTAAACAAGACACAGAACAACATAAAACAACATTATAAACTTAAAACAAGACACTACAAACATGAAATCATAAAGTACTCAAAAAGGAGAGTTTTACTTAGCTAGGTGCTCCTGCACCACAACTCTCATTAATTTGTGCAATCAAATATGTCTTATCACTAGAGTTCAAATGAAAGATGTTACCTTTAGTCTATGTACTAGTTGCAATTTCCAATCTAGATCTATTGATAATCTTGCATTTTCCATCCTTTAACTATAACTGAAATCCCTTATCCACCAATTATCCTACACTCAAAAGATTGTGCCTTAAACCTTAAACATAATAAACATTATCAATGTTATGCTTACCATCCAATAATATTGTTCCTCTTCTCTTGATCATGCATGCTTTGTCATCTTCAAATCTAACCATACCACCATCAAATTCTTGCATAGATAAGAATTTCCTTTTATCTCCAGTCATATGATGTGAACATCCACTGTCAATTACCCATTCATCCTTGTCTTCAATTTTAGCAGCAAGGGCCTTCTCTTCAGGTACCAGATCATCTTCCTTGATAGCCAAAAATACTCGTTCCTTTCCATTTCCAGATCCACTAACTGAATCTTTTGCCTATTCATCATCAGAATCAGTCACACCTTCCTCATCTGCATAGTAGCATGATTTATCTTTATTTTTCTTGTGCTTATGCTTGTTTTGACAATCATGGTTAGGCCTAAAATATCTTCTAGGTCTTTCTTCAAATCTTGAATTCCTTTCAGGACATCTAGATGTAAAATGACCCATCTTATTACATGCAAAGCATTTAAAAGGTAATTTTTCTTCATACTTACTTCCTATCGGTCCTTTAGGTACTCTTCTAGCAAATAAGGCTTCAAGTTGCTCAAATTCTTCATCTTCATTCTTCATTTCATCTAGTTCCTTCGCATATAAATATTTCCAATCACTCTTTCTGGTGGATGATGTAGATGCATGAAAAGAAGGTTCACATTTCACAACACCAGAAGGTCCAAATTCCTCAAGCTCAGAAGCAGATAACTTACCAACCAAGGTATCCCTATTATCAGAGGTGATTGCCATAGTTATCAACTCATTAATTATAGTAGCCTACATATTATAAGCCGATGACAAAGCTCTCAGTACTTTAGAAACTATTTCATCTTCGCTCAAAGATCCAACACAACATTGAATTCCTAAAACAATCTCATTAACTCTTTCTATAAAAGCAGTAATCCTTTCATCATCTTCCATCTTTAGGTTTTCATACCTCACTCGGTAACCATCAAGTTTAGCAGTTTTAACAGTAGGGTCACCTTCATTCAGAGTCTCCAATTTATCTCATATATCTTTTGTAGTTGATTTGTTAGTTGGTCCCATTATTTGCTGATCGGAAAGTGCACACAAAAGGGCTTCTCTAGTTCTACAATCATTCTCAATCTCTTTATCTAGACCTACGGGAGGAGGATTGCCAGATGGCGGATTAAATAATGTAACATCATTCTTAGTGATCTCCCAAATTTCCTTTCCATGACATCTCAGGTGAGTCTCCATCTGAATCTTCCATACCCTGTAATTTGTTCCTTCAAGCCTAGGAATTTATCTCCGGAAAACAATTGCAGATGTACTAGATGAACTTGAATTGCTAGATGCCATAGGATCTTCCTCAAGCAGTTAAGCTTCTATAGAGAGGAACAGGCTCTGATACCAATTGTTAGACAACTCAAATAACTAGAGGACAACAAAGAGGGGGGGTGAATCAGTTGTCACCAGATTATAAAACATTAAGCATTCAAAACCTTATTACCAGAACACATAAACTCAATACTAGAATAATAGATATAGCAATTAAACATAAGCATAAATTACATAATAGTTACCATCCATCCATAACACATGACACCAAGATTTGTACGTGGAAAACCCAGTAAAGGGAAAAACCACGATGGGAAGCCTACCCATAGTCAAATAATACTTCTATAGTAAGTATGTGATTAGAATATGAGGGGCCTGCACATGCAGGAATGCCAACAACCTAGAGTGCATTACTCATCACAAAAAGGAGCCTCACTGACTACATAAACATCAAACTACAATCCGGAAAGAAGAGTGAGCTGCGAGTATAGCATCTCTTATGCTTGAGTAGACTTATGAATAAGCTCAATGGCAGAGGCCTTAAACCTCTCTTACAAACCCAATTCGATCACCTATGATCGACCAAACCTTCTGCATATGATTACAACATTATTCGCACATAGATCATCCCATAACCTTGACCTATGATCTACAAAGAGATCTTACATCATATTTATACAAACTCAGGACCTAAACAATTATGTCGGCCACCAAAAATATAATACAATAAGTTCATAACATAAATATACAATCCAATGATCAATCAAGTTGGCATAGACCAAAAACAATGTAAACCAATACTTAAATCCTGTCGGTAATGCATCAGGAACATCCTCCAACATGTTATAGAAACTGGTCTATAACCTAGATAATACCAGACCCAAAATAGGTCATCATAAACCAAATTCACCACCACCGATGAACTGGAACACAAATAAGATAACTAACAACATCTTGAAATCCATCTAGAAGCTGCACCAACAATACTTATAACGTGCATCAAAAGATCTTCAACAAATCTCTGTCGGTAAAACCCTTATCAGTGACCAAAAGGCTTACTAGAACAAATGATAGCTCATGAGTCATCAAATCCCAAATCAACTGATCATGATACACATTTGAATAGCATGAATGACAGATCTAAACCAATTCCACAAACCAAAGCATACCGGATCATACCAGATCAATATCATAATCCAACCACTCTACCAAAACCAACTGGAAACCGGTAAACAACCAAAACAACTGGTGTTGCCATGAATGACAAAACATCAATGCAACACATAATCAATTCCTCCAAATTTCCAACATAGGCATGCGAAGCCTTTTGATCAGGTTCAACACTCAACCTTGGCCAACTGATGGAATGACTATGATTCCCTACACTTTAGGTTCTACTAGACCTAGGTAGGTAAACCTTATCACAAAGTATCCTCTTTGATACTTAAGCATATTCTAACTATAAGATTATCCTAAGGTCAATTTAAGACTGGCATATGGGTTTGATTTGACCTATTACCTTTAATCCTACTCACTACTTTGTAAAACTAAAATTAAAATGTGTTCTTTCTATTTAAATTTAATTGAATGCAATGTTGGACTTCTAATATTGACTATGGCCTTCTTTTTAATTGGGCATAGAGTCTTGTGGAACTCCCTTTCTTGTTGTCTTCCTACTAGATTGTTTCACACAACCATTCAGTGCTGATCCTTCCACATCTATTTTCTTAATCTTATTATGACAATTATTATATGGAAAATTTTAATCTTCTTTGTGATGAGGCTCACACTATAATTTATCCAAAATTGTACACCTTCTTGTTCATAAAATGAAAATAACAAGATAACCACAATATACTTAAGAGAACTCCTAATGCAGTCTTTGATCTTCTTAGTACCAAAAAAGCAAGAGATTCGAAAAGTAATCCACAGTAACCTTAACACAACATATAAGAAAAAAACAAATTGATATTATATTTCTTGTCTTAGTATTGCATACTAACAGTGATAATAATAATAATATGATATGATCTTCTCCCTTCAAAAACAAAAATCCACCCCATCCAATCTGTAATTTCCCTTTTATAGACACAAGGGAAAACAACAGAATGGCTACATCTGTTGGTAACCAAACAACACAACTCTTCAATATAACTGATTCATTATACAAAAAACTAATCGAGCCTTCTCACAAAAATATTAGGAGACTAATTATCAGCTAATTACATTGTTAATACAATCATGGAAGCAAACAAAATTATCTGAATACTCAACCAATGAGGTTCTTACATAAAATAATTTCATCTCTTTGTTGATATTTCCCGTGAATAGTTCCTCATATTTGAAGGTACCCTCTATTTCCTTTTCAATGTGTATATGTTATATTAATCCTAAGACCATATTCATTTGAGACAATTTGTCAAATAGTCGCTTGTTATGTTTATAAGATCCCAATTCCTTAAGGCATTTTTATCAAATGATTAATATCCACTATTTGTCTCCCTACTTTGTATGCAACTTCAGGCATTTCATGACTTGTATATAATCTTCCATAGTATGCACATTTGTGAGTATTCTATCAAACATTTTATGTGTATCGGTATACATCTTCTTACTATTGAAACATGAGACCCTTCATACTAATAGATTTGCATATCCAAATACATGACCTCTTCAAAATTCCTCTACCAAATAGTTCATGGACCTATCTATTAGGATTAATGACAGTCCCAAAGATATTGAGAGGGGGGGGGGTGAATCAATATCTAACTAGTTGACAAAATATTTAACCTTATTAAGTATTTTGCATTCCAAAACAGTGTATCAGTAAATAAGAATTAATGCAGTAAACATGAACAATAAAGATAGCATAGAAAACACACCATAACACAAGATGTTTAATGAGGAAACCCAGTGTGGGAAAAACCTCGGTGGGATTTGTGACCCACAATATTCACTCACTAGCCAATGAATAAATATTACTTACAATGAGGGGCCTGCACATACAAGAAGGCCAATTGCCTAGAGCTCACTACTCAATCTACAAAATAGAATTCTCACTGACTTACAAAATGGATTATAAAAAACCAATACAATGTACTGCTTTAAATCAACATCAACTATTCTAGGTCCAGTACCAGTTTAAGCTCATACTATAACCATAAACCTTATACAAGATCTGCCCTTATTATTCGCTCATTCCTATCTTACCTCCTATCATCTATTCTCTATCAAAAATGATTTACAAGATTTCATACATATATGAGTCTATTATTATATGCCATGTCGGCTTTACAAAAAGATATTTACAATTAAATACAATAAACAAAAGTTTATTTCTGTCGGCTGGGGTGCTGGTATGCATTGTTGCCGCTGTTGGTGAAGTGTCTGCAGGTGCCTACCAGTGGTTTACTAGATGAATGTTGGGTGGTTGCTTGAAGGTTTCCAGTAGGTTTCTATCAATGAAAACACCATCATTTCTCACTAGAGTGTAGAATGCCAACAATCTCCCCCTTTGGCATTGATGGCAACACTCATGAGAAAAATCCAAAAACTGTTTCCAAAAATGAAGTCAAAAAATTTACCAAAAAGATGTGCTCCCCCTGAGCAGATGATCTTCTCTGAATAGCCATTTTTCTTTTTCCACTACTCCCCCTTTGACATCAATGACAAAGGTTGTCAAAAATTGTCAAACGAGTACAAAATTCCACCTTAAGGTTTGTAACCGGTTGGTTACAATCTGAAATATATCAGCCAAAACCAAGTTTAAACTATGCATGAATCTGTTGCTGTCATTCATGGTTTCCTCAGTTCATTGGATCATGTTGATGAGATGATGCATATGCTCCTTTGGTGATCTTTCTCCTTGAATTAATGCCTTAGAGATCTCATTTCTCAGAGAGATAAGGTTATCCAGTTTAGGACTAAGTTTATACTTCAGCTCTCTAGCATTTGCCTTGATCCTTGCTTTTTCCTTCTCAAATTTCTCCAAATTTTCCTCAAATCCTACTATTTCTTTCTCAATAACTGATATAGGTTCAGATGAACCAATGATGTTGTCAGCTATATCATCAATTTCTTTCTGTACTTTGCTTATTTCCTTTTCAATGTCCTGGGTCAATAGATGTGGCTTGCATGTTTCTCTGTACAGTTCCTTATACTCCAAAATTGTTGTATTCAGTGCTGATAAAAGTGTGTTAATATGTTCAGTGCACTTCTTTATTGTCTCCTCAAAGAATTTTTCCTTTTCTTTTTCCATTTTCTCTTTGAATGTATCCTCATTTACTTTATCCACTATTATTACATTTCCAACAATAAATTTAGACAATTTGTCTAACTGTCCTAAAGAATCCTTTACATTATCTTCATTGCATTTTGGTGCAATCATCTTAAGAATAGGTATTGTATAATCAATTGCCTTTTAGGCCAATGCATTATAATCAGTTATCTTCTTAATTGAATCTAGAAGTACCTCTGTCACATTATTAGGTCCGAATTCAGATGTCTGACCAATTGCCTTTATTATTTCAGTGCTTCCAATGTTAGTAACCAATTTTCTTGTATCAACCTTTGGTGGATCAGTTTAAGTTTGTGTTTCAACTTGTAGTGGTTTGGGTTTCTCAGTGATTACTGGTTTTACTATCTCAACATGTACCTGTGCCTCTACCAGTTTCTTTGTTGGTTTCTCTATGTTATCAACTGCTGATATCTCTGTGTTATCAACTGTCGGTATCTCTGTCTCTATCGGTTTCTCCGTGCCAACATCTACACTACCAGTAGTCATTCCATCGTCCAAAGGTTGCTCTGTGTGCTTTGTTTTCTCTGTATGCATTTCAACCTCTACATTTTCTGCTAGTTGCTCAGCAATGTTTCCACTGCTAGCAATATCATCCTATACCTCTATGTTGTCCTTGTCCACAATAATGTTCACTTCCTGAGTATCAACATTCATGGTGATTAGAATTTCTGATTCAGGGTTAGTGTCATCATGTGTTATGTCCACATTTTCAGTAGCCGGTGTATCAACAGTATGTATCAGTGTGGTATCTAAGGGTGGTGGTAAGTTATCAGTTATTTTGATGTTTGGTATTCCACCAACTTTACCTTTCCCTTTGTCCTTGTCCTTTTGATATAATTTGAATGTTTTCTTGGGTCGGTTCAATTCTTCATGTTTTTCTTTTTCTATGAAAAAGATATCCCTTTTGTTAGCTGTTTCCTCTGCAATTTCATTTACTCTGGCAGCCATTAAGCTCACTTGCTGGTGACCTCTAGCAAAAATTGATTTGTTAGCTTCACAAATTAATTCATCAATCTCCTCTTTCGAGTTAACTGGATGAACAACCAGAAGTTTTTCAACCTTAAGTTTCTTGTCTAGCTCCATTACTGCAATCCTTTTTGCATCTAACCTTCTGTATAGATCATTTTCTAAATCATCTACAACTTCAATTAGCACTTTCTTGTAGATGTCCAGATGTAGAATAATGCTATTTTTAACACTTTCCTTTTCAGAATCAGTGAGTGTGTTATATAACTTGCTCACATTTTCCAAGTTACCATCATCAGTGATTTCATTCAGTAGATTATGCAAAGGTGGTATAACCTATTGTCTCTTCTTGGGTGTTAATTTCTTTACTGGTTGTCTTACCACTTGTTGCTTCTTTCTCAGAGTTCTTGTTTTCTTGGGTGGAGGAGAGGGTACCAGTGAAGGTTTTCTCTTCCTATCAACTTTTTTAAATCAACTAGTATTTCACTGTTAGATGATGTGCCAATCGGTGAGATATGTGCCTCCGGTTGCAATCCTTCTAGTTCACTTTCCTTTATTCTAGTAAGGTTCATAACATTTTCTTTTATTTCCTTTACTTGTTTTGATGCACTCCTTATATACTTTTCTCTTTTCTTCTTTTGTTTCATTGTTTGTACATCACTCTCAATTGTTTCTGCACTACCAAAAACCTTTTTTGTTGGTTCTCTAGGTGCTTCTAACAAGGCTTTAGCATAAGTTTCAATAATATTCACATTAGCCTCATACCCTATTTCAGTTACCCATACAGTTCTAGGAAGAACTGCTTCCATCCATATTTCATCTTTCTTAATCACAAAACATATTTCCTTATCATATTTGTCTACTATACTTTGTGGTAGTCTCTCTTTTGTTACTCTCAGAGATCTACTGTCAGATGTTGCTCCTGTTAAGGTCATGATTGTGTTGTTAGGTACCTTCTTTGTCTTGTCTGGTCTATTTCCGGTAGAGGGTAAACCTGTCATTGCCCTAATTTCTTGCCGGGACAATTTGCAGACTGAATCTAACCAAAGAAATTATCCATGTGCCCTACTTAGGACAATTCTCACTATCTCCTCCAGAAATTTAGGGATGTTAAATATTTCTACAAAACCTAAGGTCTCAATAACCTTGTGCTCGAGTTTGACATTTCCATTTTCATCACAAATTACGGTATTTAACATCTTTAATATTTCCATAGAACCCAATTCTTCAATATTGTAGTGAATATAAATTCTAGGGTCTTCAGCATAAGCTACACCTTTAGGAATTTTTGAGAATGCGCCTATGGAGTCATCTTGCTTAGCTATCTCAGGAATAATTTTGAAAATGGGCCTAGGGCGTTTTACAATTTCCACAATAGTAGGGTTTGCAATAAATTCGGGAGTAGAAGAGGAAGCCATTTGAAAAATACCTTAAGATGCCTGATACTGTTTGAGTGCTTGAAAGAAATCGCTTCACTTCTTCGCCTTGAATGCCTTCGCTCAGATTTCACACTCTCTGCTAGTTTGAATGCTCGATGATTCAAAAATGAAGGAAAACCGATGATTTATAATGAAATTTCATTCAACAACCGCAATAAATGCTCGTCGGTTAAGTGAAAACTTAACACATCTGTCGGTAAAGAAGAAGTCTATCTTCTCACCATCTACAGAGGGTAATCTGCATGATGTTCAACTTGTTGCAATACCCCCAAAGGGTTACTTCTCAGTTGGATGAAGAATTTATTGCTGGTGGAGTAATACTCCATTCTACTGGTGAAGAAATAGTCTCATCAACATTCTGATCTATCTTTCTAATCCATTGTCTTGCAAATTCTTGCTTTACCTCATCAACCTTTTCTTTGCCTTTCAAACTGGGTCCTTTATTGTTTTCCGGTGAAGTCTTGCTTCTACAAAATTTTGCAATATGTCCAATTTTGTTACAAGCATAACAAGTCACATTATTATTCTGAATAGCCTTTCCATATCCTATGTCGGTTTGTGTTCTGCATTGATTAGATAAGTGCCCAAATCTTCCAAAAACATAACATCTCACATTCATTCTGTAGTTTTTTGAATTATGACCAACTTTGTTGCATTTGGAACATCGACTGGTGGGCGCATTAATGTTCTGATTGTTTCTAGATCTACACTAATTTGCTCTTTGACCAAACTTGTTACAGTTAAATCATTTCCCATTAAATTTATAAGCATTAGGTTGTCTTACTGGTTTACTATGATCAAGATTGTTTGTAGTACCAGAACTTTCACCAATTTTAAATCCAAGTCCATTAGTATATATATTAGGTTTCTGACTTTTCAGTATATCATCAAGTTCTTCTGAACTTTTCTTGAATTTCTCCTTATGTTGATTTGCAGTAGCCAACTCATTTTCTAGAATTCCCATCTGTCTCATATGTTCAGTTTTATCATGTTGCATGTGAATCAGATCTATCTTTAACATATCATTTTCATGACTGAGTCTTAGATTTTCATTACTAGCATCATTGAGTCTCCTAGTCAAGTCATCTTCATTCTTCTTTCTATCTTCAATGTCTTTACAAAATCTCATAGTCATATCTTGCATTTCATTCCTCATAGTCATGTTTTCTTGTCTCATCTTGTTCACAAGCTCATTAAGAGTTTCCTTTTCATCATTGTCATTCTGCATCTTCTCATGAAGTTCTTTTATTTTATTTCTAGCAATAGTAAGATTCTCCTGAAGTCCTTGAATGAATTCTTGTGTAGTCCTCAGATCATCTTTAAGTTTGATATTCTTCAACTTCTCTGAATCATAGTTTATAAGAGCTCCTTCCAATTTCTTTCTTAAGTTCTCCATCAGTACCGGTGTCAGAATCTTCCTCAAGCTGTTAGGCTTTTGAAAATAGAGGACCAGGCTCTGATACCAATTGTTAGGATTAATGATAGTCCTGAAGATACTGAGAGGGGGGGGGGTGAATCAGTATCTAACTGGTTGACAAAATATTTAACCTTATTAAGTATTTTGTATTCCAAAATAGTGTACCAGTAAATAAGAATTAATGCAGTAAACAGGAACAATAAAGATAAAATAGAAAACACACCATAACACAAGATATTTAATGAGGAAACCCGGTGTGGGAAAAACCTTGGTGGGATTTGTGACCCAAAATATTCACTCACTAGCCAATGAATAAATATTAATTACAATGAGGGGCCTGCACATGCAAGAAGGCCAACTGCCCAGAGCTCACTGCTTGATCTACAAAATAGAAGTCTTACTGACTTACATAATGGATTATGAAAATCCAATACAATGTACTGCTTCAAATCAACATCAACTATGCCAGGTTCAGTACCGGTTTAAGCTCATACTATAACCATAAACCTTATACAAGATCTGCCCTTATTATTCGCTCATTTCTATCTCATCTCCTATCTTCTATTCTCTATCAAAAATGATTTACAAGATCTCATACATATATGAGTCTATTACAATATGCCATGTCAGCTTTACAAAAAAATATTTACAATTAAATACAATATACAAAAGTTTATTCCTGTCAGTTGGGGTGCCGGTATGCATTATTGCCGGTTTCAGTGAAGTGTCTGCTGGTGCTGGTGCCTGCCGGTGGTTTACCAGATGAATGTCGGGTGGTTGCCTGAAGGTTGCTAGTAGGTTGTTGATTGGTTGCCATCAACGACAACACCATCATTTCTCACTATAGTGTAGAATGCCAACACTATCTATATTCATCATTCATAGGCATATCTATTTTATACATGTCCATTGTCAAATATTTTATTCCATGGGATAGTTTTTAGCAATTTGGAGGAATTGATTATGTGTTGCATTGATGTCAACACTAACTGCTTTGGTTGTTTACCAGTATCTGGTTGGTCCCGATAGGATGTTTGGTTTCTGGTTGGTTAGATCATGTTGATTCGATATACTCCGGTATGCTTTGGATTATGGAATTGGCTTAGATATGATATTCATGGTACTCAGATTTATGTTTAGTCAGTTGGTATTGATTTGGTGATCGGATGCTATCTTATATGCTGGTAAGCCTGGTTTATTGATCCGGTGAGGGTTTCACCGATAGAGCTTTGTTGAATATCTTTTGATACTATGAATAAGTGGTATTGGTGCGGCTTCTAGTAGGTTCTCCAGATGTTGATGGTTATAATGATCATGTTCCAGTTGTTTGTGGTGTTATATTTGGCTTATGGTGACCTATTATAGGTCCAATGGTTATTCTGCTACGTTCTGGACTGGTTTATGTAACGTGTGGGTTGATGTGTTATCGGTTGGACTCATTTATTAGATTATGTTGTTTTGGTCTCAAGATGACTTAGTTGATCATTAGATTGTAGGTTTAAGTTATAAATTTATTGTATTATCTTTTAGGTAGCTGACCTAATTGTTTAGGTCTCGGGTTGGTATAAATATGATGTAAGATCTCTTTGTAGAATACAAGAGATTATGTATGGTATGGGATTATGCGAACAATGTTGCAATCTTTCATGTAGAGGATTTGGTTAATCATAGGTGATAGAATTGGGTTTGTGGAAAAGATTTTAGGCCTTCGGTATTGAGCTTAACCAGAACTGTACTAAGGAATGGGAGATGTTATACTTGCATTTCAATCTTCATTTCGGATTATTGTCTGATGTTTTCTATAGTTAGTGAGACTCCTTTTGTGATGAACAATATGCTCTAGGTTGTTGAATTTCCTACATGTGCAAGCCCCTTATTGTAATATTTATTCATCTGATTAGTGGATAGATATTATGGGTCTCCAATCCCACCGTGGTTTTTCCTCTTTGAGGTTTTCCACGTATAAATCTATGGTGTTTATCTTTGTGGTTGCATTATTTCTTATTGTTATATGCTTTTATGTTTACTAGTTGCCGAGTTGTTGTATTAATAAGGTTAAATTTCTCCATTTTGGTAGAACACTAATTCACCCCCCCCTCTCAGTGTTCTTGGATCCCAACAATTGGTATCAAAGCCTGGTGCCTTGGAGGAAGTCTAACAACTTGAGGAAGATCCTATTTCTAGAATCTATGGAGATAAAATTTAAGGAAGGAACTTCAAGTAGCACTTGAAGACTATGATGTTGAAAGATTGAGGAACATGAAGATGCAAGATGAGTTGAGATCTACAAAGGAATTCATTTTTACTCTATGGGAGAGGTTGTCATCTGCCCAAGCTAAAAGGAAGGAAATTTTACAAAATTAGGATAATGAATAGAAGGATGCCCTTAAGGAACAATGTCAGAAGATGAGTCAAGAGAATATTGTTGTGAAGAATGAAATACAAGCCCTAACTATGAGGATGTCCAAGGAGATTGAAGACCAGAAGAAGAATGAAGAAAATCTTGCTATATCTCTGAAAGACAGATCCGAGGAATGCATTAGGTTGGTTCATGAGAATGATGTGTTGAGAACTGAATTGGTGCAATCATAGAACAATGAGCAAGAATTGGAAAGAATGGTAACAATCCTAAGAGGATATCTGGATACTGCAAATGAATACAAAGATAAGTTCAAGGTTAGTTCTGTTAAGATTGATGAAATATTTAAGGATCAAAGGGACATTGGAGACACTAGAGGTCTTGGATTTGAGTATGCGGAAAGCTCTGGTATTGCAAATGAAGATCAGAAGGTCAACCAGAATCATAGGTCACTGGTAAGGCAACCCAATGCAAATAAATTTAATGGTAGATGCTTTGTTTGCAATATATTTGGTCATATGGCAAGACATTGTAGAAATAGAGCAAATCATAATAATAATGTAGTTCTCGGCTAGTGTTCAAATTGTAAGAAGTATGGTCATAGGACAAAAGATTGTAGAATGAATGTGAAATGGATAATCAATGCAGGTCAAGGAATGATCAAGGTTATAGTAAATAAATTCATAAGAACAATGTCACTTGTTATGCATGCAACGAAGTAGGACATATTGCTAAATTTTGCAGAAGCAAGAACCTATCGATAGGAAGTGATAAATCTAATGAGAAGGGAAAGTAGAAGGTTGATGAGACTCAGAAGGAGCATGAGAAGAAGTGGGTTATGAAGTCTGAGGCTCAACCAATAGAATCAATTGCACCAAATGTTCATTTGGCGGAAGGATATATCCTGGTTACTCAACCTGCAGAGCATAATGTTCCTGCACAGATAGGAAACTCATCCGGTAACTAAGGTATTCACCTTAAGGGGAGGAAATTGATGATAGATCTTGCATTTCCACTAGTAGTGGTCTGAAAGCCTATTTTAGATCTTTAGAAGTCAGTTTGAAGTTTAACTGATAAAGATTTGTTGGATCTTGGATCTAGTTTGGTTCACTAGTAAGTCATTTTATGAGTTTTGGTTTGGTAATACATCTACAATTAAGTACTTCATAATCTTTGGTAGGAAATGTTATATCAAGAGAGATGATTTCATTGGCAGGTTTGATACTATATGTGATGAAGGAATATATCTTGGTTATTATAATGAAAGCAAAGCATATAGATGTTATAACAAGAGATTGCAGAGAATTGTGGAGAGCGCTAATGTCAAGGTCAATGAGAAGAATAGAAGTCAAATCAGAATTTATGAGCAAGAACCGATAGTGGAAGTGGTCTTAACCGAGCTTGTAACACCTTTACCGGAACATAATGTTGAACTAGTTACTCCGACAATATCAAAAAATTCAACTATAACTGAAGATCAGGGAAGAGGAACAGAAAATCAGAAGACTCCTAGGTATGCAAGGCTAAATCATTCAAAAGATCAGATAATTGGACAAGAAGAATATTGACAACTGATGAGGTATGCTTAAATTCTTTAATTATACTAGAATTAGTTATTGAAGCTTGTAAGGATGAATGTTGGATGAAAGATATGGAAGAGGAATTGGATCAGTTAGAAAAGGAAAACACATGGACTTGGATATTTTTGATTAATTAAAAATAGGTTTTAAGGGACCCGAAACCCATATACATAAGAAAGATATTCAATATAGCAACAAAATACAACAGTAGCAAAACACCAGCAAAAAGACCAACAACAAAGGAAAGGACAACAAAAGGCCAGCAAGAAATTGGCGTCAAGCCCAGCAAAAGACAACAATTAGAAATTCTTCATGGTTTCTTCTACATCCTGTACCAAAAGCATCATAGCTTTTGCCGCTTCCCTCAAATCAGTATTCTCCTGAGCAGTCTGGCTATCTTTCATCTTCATTTCCTTCTCCGCCGTAGTCTACCTGGTTCTGCGCCTAGAGGTCTGGTGTTTTAGGCTGGAAGTAGGAGCATCTTCAATAACCATGAGGTCCTTCTCCTAGTTTTTCTTTTCCAGGTGGTTCACTAGCGCATTCATGTTCTGGGAGGAGACTTTTAGAACCTGGAGGCTATGATCCATAAGGCTTTTCAGGGCTTTCTCGTTTCTAGCCATCCGGGCGTTGACATTGTCCTTATCCTCCTCCACCTGTTCCTTCAAAATTTTGATGACGTCCTCCAGGTGTTTTAGGTCGCCTTTAATCAAGTCTTTCTCCTGCCATTCTTCCATTTCCATTTCTTCCTCCACTTCACTATTCTCCATCTCCTCATGCTGCTTCCCAGAATCAGAGATGTTGATCAACTTGTTGATCTTAACTTCCAATTCCCTCTATTTACCCTGCATGCTGGTAATGTTTTCCACCACCCACTTCTGAAAGTTGAAGAATTCAAGGGTGCAATTGCGGGCGGTATTCAGTATGGTTTCCGCAAAATCCTTGCTTTGTTCCGTCTCCTCCTCATTAGGGTTTTCACCCTTAGGCTTCAGGGCCTCTCTCTCAATTTCCGAGCCAACAATATTATGTTGACAATTCTCAGTATTGCCCCCTTCCTCTCCTTCCCCATACTCCTCCTCCTTATTGATCTCCTTTTTAGAAATTTCTTCATTATTTTTTCCTTCTTCTTCCTCACAAAGCACATCCGTTTCTTCCTGCACATTAATCTTCCTTTTTTATGGGAAGGGGTTTTGGTCTCCTCAGTCGAACCAGAGTCTATGCTTTTCTTAGAAGTCTAAGCATTGAGAATTAAAGGGTCATCCTTTGTTGCCCTAGTCTTATTCTTCATATATTCATAAATCAACAGGATGAGACCCTGGTGCGAAAGAGGGTAGGAGCTGGGTTTTTTAATGTGGTCAGCCAAACTCTTGTTCAGAGAAGAAGCAAGATAGAAGGGCAAAGAAATTTTCACCCCATGGTGGAAGTGGTTCAGGATGGCAAAGTGATAATTGTAAATTTTTGTAAACCTACCATCCACAGTTAAATATTCCATTAATGCCCTAAGAATTTTTTGCCAGAAAGGTTTTACCTGTTGGGGGGTGAAGTAAGAGATATTATCCTTCTTCTCCAGGTTGCTCTTCTCATCCTCCGTCTTAGGGAAGTTTTTAAAGGCCTCAATGGCGTACTTTCTATCCCTATAAAATTTGGTCCCCTCCATCTTGAGCCCCATTACCTCCGAGATCAGGCTTTCATCAATTTGCCAAATTTCCCCAAACAGGGTAGCCCTGTTATTGCTCCATCTTTTTGCGAACCCCTGAGAAACAGAGCTTCTACTACCATGGAGCTTCTCCATGTAATCCGTGAACCCATGTTGGTGGAGCCTTCTCCACACCTTCCTTTTGCTCTTCTAGTGCTCACACCCAGACGGTTCATTCCTATTAAGGCTGCCTCCCATTCTGCTTTTCAGGTCACAATCACCTCTGTTACAGCTCTCGGCCCGCAAGTAAAACTCTGTGTTTCTGGTTTCTCCTTGAAAAGATACTTTCACAATTTTGAAATTGTCTTTCATGTTCATACGAACCTGGCTATTATTACAATTACCTCTTGCACACATGTGTTCTTGGTAATGATGCCTAGAAGCACTCATCGACTGGTAGTTCATCCGCCTCCATACTCTATCATTAGTACTCGTTCCCCAGAATTCAATCATAATATTTGGTTGCTCCATTAAGGCGATCAAAAAATAATTGTTCCTTAATCTCCCACTTAATGTGATCTTCCCCTATATATTTGATCCCCTTTTCCAAATTAACCCCTTCATTAGCAAGGATATCCGCTACCTTGTTACCCTCTCTAAAAGTGTGGGTTAAAATAATGCTAACATAGTTATTAAGGATAGTCTTAGCATTTTTAATAATATTAGCAATATTCCAGGAGACTGAACTAATCCCTTTGAGGGCTTGTATAATATTTAAGGAATCCCCTTCAAGCCAGATTTTTTAAAATTTGAATTCCTGGGCTAACTGGAGGCTCTTAAGCATGGCCATAGCTTCAGCCACATGGTTGTTTTGGATTCCAAAAGGGGAAGCAAAAGCAGAAATACACCTTCCTTGAGCATTTCTGATAACTCCACCTCCACCAGCCTTTCCAGGGTTCCCTTTAGCAGCCCCATCAAAATTAACCTTTATCCAGTCATAATCAGGGAACCTCCAAACAATGTTTTCTCTCTTCTTCTTGTTATCCACTCTGTAGACCTTATCAATCAGGTTCCATTTAGTAATAATGCCTTTTTCCATATCATTCAAATTTATAATAGCCCATTGCTGATTATTCTTGTGAGGGATGTTGATGTTCTCCTTTATAGCCCTGCATATTTTTTCAAAGACAACCTGAGTATTACACTTTTCTTCCCTAAATATCCTGTTATTCCTTTCTTTCCAAATGCCCCAGCATATCATGGGGAGGGTCAGGGACCACAGGTTTTTAATAATTTGGCAATTGGTAGGAAAATTCCATTGCCATATTATATCCTTAATGCTTTTGTTCATGACCCAATTAATTTTCCATTTTTCCCATATTTTACACCAGATTTCACAAGTGTAGGAGCAATGAAAAAATAGGTGATCAACTGATTCCTCCTCCTTCTGACAGAGCTCACATCTGTTAGGGAAATTGAAGCCCCTTCGGATTAAATTATCAATAGTAAGGATACTATTATAGGAAGCAAGCCAAAAGAACATGTTGACTTTTGGGATCAGGATGTTGTTCCAAACTTTATTCCAGAAAGGATTGCAGATTTGAGAAAAAGTGTTTTTATAAGCAGAAGAAACTGTGAATTCACCTTTAGGGCCACTTTTCCAAAGGAAAACATCATCATAGTTGTTGTTAGGGGAAAAGGACAACAACTCTTTCTGAATAGAGGAAAGACCATGATGGATGTCCTCAAGATTGACCCATTTATTCTCCTTCCAATAGTCACAAACCATCAACCCAAACCTCCTTTTACATTCTTCAATGACTTGATTGTTGTTTTGATCAAATAGGGCTTCATTCTTCATCCAGGGGTCTTCCCAAAACCTTATTCTGTCACCTTTTCCAAGGACCCATCCAGCTCCAGCTTTTGCAACTTTTATGGCTTTGGTTACACTATTCCAGACGAAAGATCCAGCTGGGATATCTTCATCATTGAGGATCCCTTGGATAGTCTGATTCTTAATGTATTTATCAAACCAAATTTGGCTCTAGTCTTTCTTAATGTCAAAAGCTCTCCATAATTGCTTGGCAAGAAGAGCTTTATTAAAAGTTTTAATAATTTTAATCCCCAACCCTCCTTTGTTCTTTGGTCTACACACCTTGTCCCAAGAAATCAAAGGTATTCTCTTCTTTTCTTCAACTCCTAACCATAAGAATCTCTTCTAAATTCTTTCCATAGTTTCAACAATTTTTGCTGGAATACCAAACAGATTGAGGGCATAAACAAGGAGATTTTGAAGAGTAGCTTGGAGGAGCTAAATTTTCCCAGCTTGAGATAACATTGAACCTTTCCATCCTGCAAGTCTCTTATTAATTTTATCAATGATCATATTCCAGAAAGACTTGGATGTTATTGATTGGTTTGAAATGGATATTCTCATAAGGAAGGAATTGATTATGTTGAATCCTTGCTCTGGTAGCTAGGATTGTCAGATATTTTCAAGGATTTTCTGGTATGGTTTTTGTTTTATGACAACTTTACACTTTGAGCATGTTCAGATGCAGATTGGGCTAGAGGTATAGGTAACTGGATAGGCTCATTTGGTGAAGCATTCTTTCTTGGAAAGCATCTTGTTTCATGGATCAACAGAAGCAGTCATGTACTTCTTTATCTACTGTGGAAGCTGAGTATGTTGTTGTTGCTACTAACTGTACACAGGTTCTATGGATAAATCATATGTTGAAGGATATAAAGATGGATTGTAATGTATCGATAGTTATTCATTGTAATAACTCTGTTGCTATTTACATATCAAAGAATTCTATATTTCTATTTGTTGACCTCATATTTGGCATACTTATTATTCGAATTTCAAATTGTTCCCAAGGTTGGAAAGAGGTCTTATGAGTGTTTACGCGTAGGTAATGAGTGTGTTGTCCAAGGTCATTACTAGTCAAAATCCAAAAAATGAAAAAAAATCTTGAGAATCACCACAAATTAAGAGAAACCAGTTGACAGTCAGGATCTAAATATCATTTTGTATCACATGTCCAACTTTCACCTGAACCCAGTTTAAACTTTGTCATATTTTAAACTTTCAATTTTCGGTGTCTGTTGTCCCCAAATGATTAAAATATCTCATTTAAGGTTTTTTCATGAGGTGTCAATAATTTTATGGATCTATTTCCCTACCATTGACATGTGTTTCAAATTTCAGGACCTAAATCCCTACCGTTTGAAAGTTATGCCATTTTTCTCCAGCCAAAGCATTATATTTAAAATATTTAAATTATTTCTCAAATGATAATTTAATATTTTAAATTATTTCATTATGTTTGATCATTTGCAATAAGAAAATCATCTTCAATCATCAGTGGCATTCTTCCTTGATCCATTCTCAGTGAAAAATGGTTTCCAATGTGTAAAGGATAGCTTGCTCAACCAGAAGGTTAGAAATGCTCAGTTTTTGAGCATTCTTAACCTCATTTCTTAACCATTTTGTCAAGAAGGTTAGAAATGCTCACTTTTTGAGCATTTCTAACCCACATTTCTAACCTATCACAAAAAGGTTAGGAATGCTAAACAATTGAGCATTTCTAACCTCATTTCTTAACCTTGCGGGCCCCACTTTATCAAGAAGGTTAGAAATGCTCAGTTTTTTAGCATTCTTAACCTCTTATAGATTTTATC
The DNA here is from genome assembly GCF_030272615.1 of Cryptomeria japonica. NCBI lineage: Eukaryota > Viridiplantae > Streptophyta > Pinopsida > Cupressales > Cupressaceae > Cryptomeria > Cryptomeria japonica. Next base: position 526,783,474 of record NC_081407.1, read on the forward strand.
AAAGAGAGAATTAAATAAAGAAAAAAGGGAGAAAAGTAAAGGAAGACTGCAAATGAGGTTATGAGCATTCAAAATGAATTGAAGAAGAGAAGGAGTTCGTCAGATGTTAAAGTTGCTTTTATATTGGAAGACATAGTTGCAGATTAAGGCAGTATTCACATGCCATGAAATGTAAATATGTGTGCGAAATATGGAAGGCATAGACAAGCTACAAACCATTTGACATAGTGCCTCAAAGAAATGCCATCTTATGGCTGTCAAAATTGCAGCTCATGCACACAATGGAGTTATTGAAAACATTTGCACAACTACCAGCAGTATATTGATCTTTAGGCAAGCAAAATTTAATGGCACAACAATGCACTTCAACGTTGCAAACTTTGGCAGCCTACAACAACGCATGTGAACTGTTTTGGCTGGTTTGAAGGCAACGTGGGAGTTTGAATAGCACATGGAAACTATTTTTTTTAACTGCTTGTCAGAATTCCTCAAAGTAACATGGTCTCATGTATACCACGCACGACACGCATGTTAACTGGGAGTACGCATGGCACACATGTTAATTGTTTGGCAAAATTCCTCAAAGTATACCATAAATGGCACACATGTTAATTGTTTGATAGAAATTCCTCAAGGTAACGTGGTCTCATGTAAATGGTGTAGGCAACGCATATAAAAGTTTGGCAAAATCCCTCACAGAAACGTGGTCTCATGGCATATAAATGTGACAATGCGTGTGGAGTGTAGTAGACATTGATTCCAGTAGGGGTATTGTTTGATAGAGTTCTTCAATGGTGCTGCAATTCATGAAAAAGGTGGATGCACAGACCCACGCATGTCAATTACTTGATAGAATTCCTCAAAGGAACGTGGTCTCTTGGCATGAGAATGAGCAAGTTTGATTTTCACAACCTTTTCTAGCATCCTCCTTGCCAACGATAAGATAGAATCAATTGATCCATGGCATAATCTCCAATAAAAGAAAATGGAATTACATGTGCGCAGATAGACATAAATATGAGTGAAGAAGAATAAACAAGGAAAGCGAGTTGTTTGACTGAATGCTCGAAGAGAAGTTTCCTCATGGAACGCATTCATTGCGAAATTTGCACAAAAATGAATTTGGTCAAAAGGTAGTAGAAACTCTCGAACAAATACAATGCACAAGAGAACTGAGGTGAGAGTTTGGAACATGTTATGGCATCTATCAAAGCACAATTTTAATGATGCGGTAGGCATGAATGTGAATTGTATAAGCCTAGAAAAGGCATGATAACTGTATGACAGAATACCCAAAGAAAATAGTCTCATTTAATGCATGATTGCAAAGTACGCATAAGATTCATCCGTAGAGTACAAAGGAGGGAAGTTGCAACAACTCCTGTTTCAAAAGATTTGTATTTCATTCAGGATAAAGAATAGAATGTAATTTGTTTTGGCTAAGTTGCAGATGTTTGTTAAAATAGGACTGTGAGGGTGTCATTTTTATTTTTGGCATAATGAAATATAAATTCCATAGCCCCGATTATGCTCCCATCCTTAAATGTTCACATTCAGATATTGGAGATACCAAGTTGGGAAATGTAAGTCTTGCAAACTTCTAGAAAACAATGGAAAGGGAGGATAAGACTTTGACAGCTCAAAGATTATTAGATAGTGGACTAGCTCACGCAGCAGAATATCCCACATCGATGCAATGTCCCGAGTTAGTTCTGGAATGCATGAAAGCATTTAATCCAGAGACAAAAGAAATTAGGATGGCAAAAGGTAGCGTGGTCGCCAAACTTGCTCCAATTTCCATTGCTATAACTTTTAGGTTACCTTTCAGAGATCAGTTCACGAAGATAAATAGAGAATATGCCGAAAGTTATTTTATCAATAATGAAACCTAGTGTTTGAATAATATAGCCAGAAAGTGGTTAGAAAAACCAAGGAAAGGAAAAACATAGCTTCCTAAAATAATTCACAGGTCTCTGCTGATGGAAGATATCGCTAATATGGTTATTTTCTTGAATCGGGTCACAGGAATTGAAGACTCAAATGACTTGGAAGGATGGATGTTCTTATTCATTAATATCATATGTGAGGGCATACAATTCATTAATTGGGTCGAGATTATCAGCGATAATCTTTGCAATCAGTTACTCAAACTAAAGGACAATCATAACTTCTACATGACATCGTACCTTTTCTATGCTATCACTGGGATGAAGAAATGGCCATGATTAAATGTTGAAGGCATTTATGATGATATGACCCAAAGTTACAATTATCATCCATAGTTGTAGTTGGAGGAAAGTTATCATCATTTCAGGAGAATTAATGATGCTTTCACTATGTTGACAGTAAGAGAACCACAGGGAAATATTGGACTTAGAATATCCTCAGAAGCAGCAGCATTAATTCAGAAATATGGTAGTTATTTTATACAGTTTCCAAAGTATACATATATTCGGATAAGCGGTTATGATGGCTGCCCTCCCATGTTGCCAAGATTTGTTGAAGATAAGTTGGTTCTCATCGAGGTTTTCCGACTGATTGCACAAGTCAACAAAATTTGCCAGAATAAAAGAAAGGGTATCATTTCTTTTCCCATTGGACTTGGTTATTATAGCTGTGAGAGCCATTCGGATGCTCAAAGTATCGAGAGGTCTATAGAAAAGATTCACTTGTATACTTATGAAATGAGATTTCCCTTGGATAGCAAAGGATATGCTATAGGAGAGTTAGAGCTTGGTGCCGGATTTGAACACTTTCCTGATATGGAAGATTTTTGGCAAGACTGTGAAGATGATTTTGAAGTGCGGAAAAGAGTCTGGGTGAGATTTTCTATCAAGCAAATAATTGATTATAGAATTGAAATAAATGTAAATGGCATTGAAGATGATGAATCTGATTTGATTGATGGTTTTTACTTTGAAAGGATTCAGCTTCTTCCACTCCCACCCATCAATTGGTCAATTCTAGAAATAAGGAGTATTCAAGAAAGATCAGCTTAAGTGGTTCGAAGGACTCTCGAATGGGTTAAAAGTAAGAGGATTGAGTCTACCAAAACTAGACCTTCAAATAAAGCTAATTCCTCAAAGGATAGAAATGGTGCACATGGCGTTCTTCCATTCCAACTAATTCACAAAGATCTAATCCGGGGATGGGTTCACACCAAAATATTTCCAAAGGAGGCGATGATGGAGAAGATCCAGAAAAAGGGAAGGATCTTGCTAAGGCATGTGAGGTCAGCTCTGTCATTAAGAAGAAGAGATCAAAGACAAAGGGAAAAACAGTGAACCTTGTCCAAGAGCTTGAGGACGAATTAGAAATTGCTTCACCCCAACATCCTCCCAATGTTGAAAGTCATGAGGAAGTTAAAATAAACGATGCTCAAGCTGAAATTCAATCTCTGTCCTTCCAAAATAATTTAGCATCTTTAACCCCTGCATATGTGAACAATAAAGAATCATTACCATCATCCTCATCATTCTGGTTACAACAGAGTTTTAAGAATAAAAAGAGAAATGTTCAACTGGTAACTCCTAGTTTTGATGTAGTCGCAAATGTACTTCACAGGATAGCTAAATCCAAGAAAATGAAAGTTGCATCCAGATTGGGGATTAATCCATCCTCAGGAAACTTATGTGTTGAAATAGCTCATCCCATTGTTGAAAAAGATATAAATGAAGCTAATGAGGCTGATTTTAGTATGACATAGTTGGATCTAGGTCCTACAACACATGACGGAGCTGTTCATAATTTTCAGATTTCAGCAGCTATCCTTATTGATAAAGAAAATAAAGATAAGGAAACTAAGGATCAACTTAAGTAGCAAATTCAAGTTCTTTCATCCTACATCAAATCAATTGTGGATTCTTAAGATACATAATTGGAGTCAGCCTCAACTTCTACATTGACACACATTGGAGGAATTATTGAGAAAAAGGTGATAGAAGATATACACAAATGCAGGAAACAAAGTAGGATGCTAGAAGAATGGATTAATGTAATGAAATCTGAAGCACAAGATTTCATTGAGAAGGCCAAAGATATTCACATTAAGTTGGATGCATAGGAACAAGAAATTGCAGTAGAATTGAAGAATGCCAAAGAACAAGAGATGTCTTGGCAAGATACTTTATAGGAATTCCAAAAGATGACAAAAATAGATATGGATGTACTCATTGTTGAGAAGGTCTTCTCTCATAAAGAAGAAAATCAGTCCCATACATGGTGCAAAAGTATAAGTTGGGAAATGGAGAATATCAAGCAATGCTTGGATGAATATCAAAAACTCTTGATAGCTTGTGAACAGACAAAGATGAAGATAAAAGAAGATACAATGAATATAATTGGTGATGTATCCGTAAAATAGCAATTTCAGCAAATGGACAAGAAAATGCTCTTAATCAAGTTTCATGATAGAATCAATTCTGAGTTAACAAATGTACAGGTGTCAGATGCAAATAAAATGAAGAGAGTTAATGGGTTGACTATTTCTGCGCATAAATGTGCTAGTTATTAACTTATTGTAATTTGCACAGAAATGAGTTAGTTACTAAGTCAGAATCAAGTGAGTTATAAGGTAGTTATTTTGAGAGACTATAAATTCTAGAAATGTAGATGAAAGAAGGACTTTTGGGATTTTATGATTTTGGGACAACTGAAAATTTTGGATTGTATTATTTCATCATTTTTGAATACAAGGCAAATTGGGAGTGCTCCTATGATTGTTAAGTGTTCATTTGCTTAATGTTATGTGATTATCATATGATATTGCAATAGTAAGCCTGCAAATTACTTTCCCAGTTTCATGAAGACAATGGTCATATAACGTTACAAGTTTCTTTGGTATCTCGAAAATATATAAACGTTATGCAAATTAAATATTTTGTATCACTCTCTCCTCATGCTTAGTCTAGAGTTGATAGTGACAAGTTTAAAAGTCAATGGAATCCAAGTGGCAATCATATGTTTGTTGTGAAGATTCTGTCTAAATGCGTTCATAGTTATTCTCTGTTTTCATTTGCAAGGTTAATTATTCTTAAAAATACAAATACCCCTATCATACGAGGGAGCTGCCTCTCTCAAACGCAGAGGAAGATCGTGCTCCACATAACGATCTCTCCAACTGTTGGGAACTTTTTGTCACTCCTCCAATTGGGCACATAGTAAAGATTTTTAAGTGACAATCTATTTACCAACAGTTTTTTGGTGACTCTGCCGAGGATCGAAACAAGAAGACGGTCGCCTTGATATTTTCTTTCTTTTGCCCTGAAGAAAGATGGTTCTTCCACATGAAAATGTGTTTCCTATATTGCAACCAAATCTCAATTGGGTTCAAGCTGAACAAGAAAATATAGTGTCGCAGCTAGATACTTTAGCCTGGCGAAATAGAAGAAATTAGGTTGAATATGATGGAGTGAGTTTAATTCTTGAAGAAGAACAAAGACAAGCTAGAAATCCAGTGGTGGTGTTCGAAAGAATAGTGGAAATATTTCCTCGTGTGTTCTTAGGAATAAACCCAGTTGTTGAATTGAATCAGCCTCAAGTTCAAAGACAACCCAGGAGATAAGACATTGTGTTTTGTGGCTAGTTATGGTTCTGACTCGTCATAACCCACCTGTCCTACAACTAAATCTAAATTAAGTACAAGCTGAACAAGAAGACGTGATATTACAGTTCAATAGGCTCACATGGAAGAGTCGCAAACGTGATCAAGAATATTAGCAAGTACATCAAGTGTTGGTTGAAGAAGGAAAGTTTGGTGACCTTCTCAGGAGAGCACCTATTGGATAAGAGGTGATCATCATTGAAAGAATTGTTGTAATTCCAAGGCACAATAGGCAAAATTTTCAGCACATACAAGATTATCTAGAGCAAAATAACCAATAAGCACACTGGCAAGCAAAAGATATACCGGAGGTGATAGGAGTAAGGGTATTTTTGATCCTGATTTTGCTGAACTAGATAAGATAAATTTTTCAATACCTTTCATATCTCATGAAAAGAAAGTTAAGTCTACTAGTAGACCTTCTTCTCCAAAGAAAGCAAGTATATATTCACCATCTTTTCAAGCTTTAACCTTACTTCCTCCTCTTGTTATCAATTTTATACCACCAATCATGCAACAAAATCCTCCACCCGTTCCCTGGGGTGCTGCCATAGGTCCTTTGGCTTTGGGAAATCAGTTACATGACTTTCCAACTCACTCAAGAAAGCATCTTCCAAAATTTTCAGGAGATGGAAAAGTTTCTGCAGAAGATCACATCAGTGATTTCTTTAGCACATGTGCAATCCTTGGAGTTCAATATGAAGATGTCTCTGTTCGATTCTTTGTTGAAACTCTTATCGACGTCGCAGCTGAATGGTTTAATTAGCTCTCAACAGGTTCTATCCATAATTGGGTGACTCTGATACAAAAATTTGAAGACAGGTTCAAAACTATCGATGATGGACACTTGCTTCTGGCACAGTTGACTCAGATGAACAAAGAAGTGCATGAACCTATAAGAGAATTTGTGGCACGATTCAACAAACTTGTCAATAGACTTGCGGTTGATAAGAGACCCATAGAGGAAAATCAAAAGTGTTTCTTTATTAATGCACAACCTCCTGATATAAGTTTCCAAATAAGGCAAGGATGAGTTGCTGATCTTGTAGCAGCACAAAGGCTAGCTATTGAGGTCGAAGATGACCTATTAAGTGCAGGAAAATGGAACAAGGAATTGCAGAAAGGAAAGACGCAAGCCAACCCTGCAACCACTGATCCAATAATTCAAAAGTTGGCCAATGATTTGCTCCAGTTGAGGAAACAGTTGCCACAGAATCCACCACCTTTATATCAGGATATTCCTAGGAAAAATTATCTTCCTTATCAACAAAATCGGCAACCAAAGCTTCCTACCCCCACACTAAGGTTGGCCATCGAAAATCCATCCACAAGTAATCATGATGGAAGTTCGTGCTCTGAAATGACCCGGTTTATGCAGATGAATTTAACCAGTGAGAAGATTGAAGAATACATTGAAGATGAAACTGATCAACAATTTAGTTCATCTATAGTTAAATTTTTAGAATATGAGTCTGGTGAGGAAGATGAGAAAGAGAGTGACATCAACAATCATTCTTGTAATGTCTTTACAAAGAATTGGCGCCAGAAATTAGAGGAAAAAGCTAAAACTGCTACTAAAGATAAAGAAGTGGAGGATATTCCTAAGCGGATCTTATCCAGGAAGCAAAATAAAGAAGAGCCAGGATCGTCAAGCAAAGTTGACAAATATTTTGAACAGAAGGAACCTTCCCTTGAAGATTCGTTTGATTTTCTAGAACATTGTAAAAAGACCAAGGTGCAAATTTCTTAGTTTGAGTATCTCAAGAAGAATCCACAACAGTTGGATAAACTGGTGCATTGTATTAAAAAGGATCTTAAGCAGTCTCATTCTGATATACACCAAGAATCAGGTAAGAACTTTGATGATGATGATCAAGAGGAATCTGTTGTAAAGGAATCATCACTTGCTGCTACTTCCTTTTCTGATAAGCCCGATCATTTGTATATATCTTTGTATATATCCGGTTGTAAGTTAAGCAATTGTATCATTGATTTTGGTGCATCTGATAATGTAATGCGTTCCAAAGTTGCTCATGCATTAGGTTTATCCTTGAACAAACCAACCGGTAAAGTATTTTCAATGGAGTCTAAACAAGTCCCTCTTGTCGGACAAATCAAAGATGCCCAAGTTGCCTTAGCCGCTCACCCCCAAAAGAAGTTGAAACTTAGCATCTTGGTTGTTGATATCCTAGCTAGTTATGGAATGCTTTTAAGTCATAGTTTTTGCAAAGATTTAGGTGGTGAAATTCAGCTAGATTGGTCCCATGCTTTGATACCTCTAGGTAGCAAGAAAGTCAGGTTAGATCCAGAACCTAAAGAAAAATATACAGTCCTTAAAACTGATGACCCAAGGGTAGAGATATTATATGTTGAGACTAGTCTAGGTACTTATATGATGTCATCAAAAGAAGAGAATGTCCCCAAAATCCTAGCTCCTGATATATCTTTCAAACTTTGGAAGATGCAATTTGATGGAAGTTCCTCATCTTCCGGCTCAGGTGCAGGGGTGGGGCTGATTTCCCCATTAGATGAAAAATTTCCTAAAGCTTATAAACTTGTATTTGACACCACAAATAATACTGCAGAGTATGAGGCTCTCCTTTTAGGGTTGGAGTTTGCTAAGGGGAAATGTATCAAGAAGTTGCAGGTCACAATAGATGCCGAGTTGATAGTGAATCAAGTAAAGAATAAATACTTGAGCAAGAACAAGAGGCTAAGGTCATATCGAAATAAAGTGTGGGATGAGATTGAAGGTTTTGATGCTTTTTCCATACAAGCCATTCCAAGAGAGAAAAATACAAAGGTGGATTCTCTTGCTATCTTGGCTTCTTTGTTACTTCCTCATCCTAAATTTGATAGGAGTATCTATGTTTTAGAGATGATCTATCAACCTAGTGTGCCAAACAATAATCATAATTGGCAAGTCTTCGATGATGATAAACATATCATTTCATTCTTGGAAGGGAGGGAAACTTTTTCCAATTTGTCTTTTGATGGGAACTCACCTTCGACTAGTCAACAAACTACTAAAGAAGAGGAGAAGGAACCTGAAATTCTGCAGCTTAAAGGTAATACCATTCCCAAAGGCTTGGTTTCTCTCAAGACTTTGTTTAATAAACATGATCAATTTGTGAAGAAGAAAAGTGAACACAAGTCCTCAGGATCTTCAGAAGCTGAGAAGATAGACATAGGTTTTGAAAATGATGCCAAAGTGGTTTTTCTCGGGAAATGCCTTACACAAAAGGAGAGAAATGTATTCATTGATCTACTCACAAGATACATTGATGTTTTTGCATGGTTCTATGAGGACCTCAAAGAATTTATGAATGGTGAGTTCAAGCATCAAATTTCCCTCAAACCTAATTCAATTCCGTTCAGGCAAAAGCAGAGGCAATTCAACCCTAAGATAGCAGATGCAATCTTCACAGAAGTGGATAAAATGCTGAAAACCAAAATAATTTATCCAATTCATCATTCTACGTGGGTAGCGAATATAGTTCCTATTAGAAAGAAAAATGGGGAGATCAGAATTTGTGTTGATTTTCACAATTGAAATCAAGCATCCCTCAAAGATAACCATCCTCTTCCAGTTATGGATCACCTTCTTCAAACCGTTTCTGGATCTGAAGTGATGTCCATGCTTGATGGTTTTTCAGGTTATAATCAGATTCGTGTGGATCAAGAAGATCAACACAAAATTGCTTTTACTACTCCATGGGGAACTTTTGCTTACAACCGAATGCCTTTCAGTTTAATTATTGCTGGTGCTACTTTTCAACGTGCAATGGACCTTTCCTTTGGTGATCTAAGAAACAAGATTATGGTTGTTTATTTGGATGACCTAACTATCTTTTCCAAGAAACGAGAAGAGCATGCTTACCATCTTGAATGCGTGTTGTAGCAATGTAGGCAACAAGGGATCTCCTTGAACCCAAAGAAATCTATTTTCGGGGTAATCGAAGGGAAGCTATTGGGTCACATTGTTGCAAATGAAGGAATTCACATTGATCCTGAGCTGGTTAAAGCTATTCAGCAGTTGCAATTACCTTCTAGTAAGCCAGGAGTTCGCTCATTCTTTGGCCAAATCAATTTTATAAGGAAATTCATCCCAGATTTTTTCGAGATCACAAAATCAATTGTTGAGATGATGAAGGGTAATGAGGTTTTCAAATGGTCAGAGGAAGGAAAGCGAGCTTTCAGTCAAATCAAGTCAACCATAGCAGATGCTCCCACGTTGATGTATCCAGACTTCAACAAGGATTTCAATGTTTACTATTATGCTTCAGATTCCACATTGTCTGCAATTTTAACTCAAAAGCATAACGATGACGTTGAGGCGACAATAGCTTTTATGAGCATTCCCTTGAAGAAACATGAACTGAAGTATTCTGTTGTCGAAAAACAAGATTTTGCAGTGGTAAAGGCCATGAAACAATTTTGTTTCTACATCTTGAATTCACACTCTAATATATATGTTCCCGATACTGCTATGAAGACAATTCTTACTCAACAGGAGATTGGATTGAGCAAAAGAGCTTCTTGGATTGCAAAGGTTCAGGAATATGATATCGATATCAAACCTACCAAGCTTGTTCGAGGGCGAGGATTATGCAAGTTGTTGGCTGAAAATACGTCTGAAGGAGAAGTTATTTTAGAGTCTGAATTGCCTTTGGTTTTGTTCATTAGCACCACAGATGATTGGTTCACTAATATAGCCTACTTTCTCACATATGGAGAATGCCCGACTTACCTCACCTCTAAAGAGAAACAGACTATCAAGTTGAAGGCAACTAAGTATATTATCTGGGGTGATGTCTTGTATAAAAAGTGGATTGATGGTACTTTCCTCAGATGTGTGGATAAAGAGCAAAGAGAAAAGCTTCTTAAGTCATTTCACAATGAAGCATGTGGTGGGCATTTTTCTTCCTCAGTAACGGCATACAAGATGCTAAGAAATTGTTACTATTGGCTCGGGATGTTCAGGGATTCCGATGAGTGGGTGAAGAAATGTGACACATGTTAGTAGTTTAAAGGAAAGGTACAACATGATGCTTTGCCATTAAAGCCAGTAATCATAGAGGATCCTTTTCAACAATGGGGTTTGGATTTCATCAGTCCTATTCATCCTCACTCTAGTGCAAATCATACCCATATCCTATTAGCTACGGATTATTTTACTAAGTGGGTCAAGGCTGTTCCAGTGAAACAAACAACATCAGAGGCAGTCTGTGACTTCATCAAGCAAAACCTCTTAGTAAGATATGGAGTCCCACATAAGATTGTCATCGACAATGCTACCAATTTCTCTTCCCATGAGATATCGGCTTTTTGTTACAAATATGGAATCATTCTCTCTCATGCATCCGACTATTACCCACAAGGGAATGGTCAAGCTGAGGCCGGTAATAAGAATATTATTACCATTCTCTGGAAGCTAGTTGATGATAATCAAAGGACATGGCACAAACATTTATATGAGGCATTATGGGCTGATCACACCATGAAGAAACGAGCTATCAGGTTATCTCCTTTTGAAATAGTTTATGGAACAAAAGCAAAGTTGCCTATTCCTTTGGAGTTAGCTTTTCTCAAATTGTAGGAAGTTTTGGAGAATTATGAATTCAAAGATGCCTTAGAAAAGTGAGTGATGTATTTGACCAAGATGGAACAACAAAGAGAGGTGGTGGTCGATAGAATTAAAGAACATCAAATGCGAGTCAAGGAGTTATTTGATAGAAGAGCAAGAAAAAGACTACTCCGTGTTGGTGACTTGGTTTTATTGTGGGATAAAAGAAGAGAGCCAAAGTGAATGCATGGTAAATTTGATTCACTCTGGAGAGGACCTTTCTGCATCAGGTAGGTTTGCAGTGAGAATTCATTCTACTTGGCATAAATGGATGGAACACAGTTGCCCCTTCCTTATAGTGGGCAATATTTGAAACTTTATAATCAGTAGGGCAGACTGTCATTCGTCCATGTACATAAGATAAATAAGGTTTTTGTCCTTGTCCCAATTTTGGTTTATAGTGAAGGAGTTTTTTTCTTCCTTTCATGTTTTGTTTTTGTCCTTTCTTTCTTCTACATGTTTTTGTCTTGTGTCTGTCTTGACTCTTTGGCCCAATGAATTGTGCACTAGCTTGGGAAACCAGAGATTCGGGTTCACCCTGTGTCCTTTGCAGTCCTTGTCCCTAGTCAGAGCCAGCTATTGCCCTCATATTTGACATACTTATTATTTGAATTTCAAATTGTTCCCAAGGTTGGAAAGAGGTCTAATGAGTGTTTACACATAGGTAATGAGCGCATTGTCCAAGGTCAGTACTAGTCAAAATCCAAAAAATGAAAAAAAATCTTGAGAATCACCACAAATTTAGAGAAACTAGTTGACAGTCAGGATCTAAATATCATTTTGTATCACATGTCCAACTTTCACCTAAACCCAGTTTAAACTTTGTCATATTTTAAACTTTCAATTTTCGGTGTCTGTTGTCCCCAAATGATTAAAATATCTCATTTAAGGTTTCTTCATGAGGTGTAAATAATTATGTGGACCTATTTCCCTACCATTGACATGTGTTTCAAATTTCAGGACCTAAATCCCTACCGTTTGAAAGTTATGCCATTTTTCTCCAGCCAAAGCATTATATTTAAAATATTTAAATTATTTCTCAAATGATAATTTAATATTTTAAATTATTTCATTATGTTTGATCTTTTGCAATAAGAAAATCATCTTCAGTCATTGGTGGCATTCTTCCTTGATCCATTCTCAGTGAAAAATGGTTTCCATGTGTAAAGGATAGCTTGCTCAACCAGAAGGTTAGAAATGCTCAGTTTTTGAGCATTCTTAACCTCATTTCTTAACCATTTTGTCAAAAAGGTTAGAAATGCTCACTTTTTGAGCATTTCTAACCCACATTTCTAACCTATCACAAAAGGTTAGGAATGCTAAAAAATTGAGCATTTCTAACCTTATTTCTTAACCTTGCGGACCCCACTTTATCAAGAAGGTTAGAAATGCTCAGTTTTTGAGCATTCTTAACCTCTTATAGATTTTATCAAAGAGAGAATTAAATAAAAAAAAGGGGAGAAAAGTAAAGGAAGACTGCAAACAAGGTTATGAGCATTCAAAATGAATTGAAGAAGAGAAGGAGTTCATCAGATGTTAAAGTTGATATTATACTGGAAGACATAATTGCAGATTAAGGCAGTATTCACATGCCATGAAATGTAAATATGTGTGCAAAATATGGAAGGCATAGACAAGCTACAAACCATTTGACATAGTGCCTCAAAGAAATGCCATCTTATGGCTGTCAAAATTGCAGCTCATGCACATAATGGAGTTATTGAAAATGTTTGCACAACTACCAGCAGTATATTGATCTTTAGGCAAGTAAAATTTAATGGCAGAACAATGCACTTCAACATTGCAAACTTTGGCAGCCCAGAACAAACATGTGAATTGTTTTGGCTGGTTTGAAGGCAACATGGGAGTTTGAATAGCACATGGAAACTATTTTTTTTAACTGCTTGTCAGAATTCCTCAAAGTAACGTGGTCTATGTTGATGGAAGATATCGCTAATATGGTTATTTTCTTGAATCGGGTCACAAGAAATGAAGACTCAAATGACCTGGAAGGATGGATGTTCTTATTCATTAATATCATATGTGAGGGCATACAATTCATTAATTGGGCCGAGATTATCAGCGATAATCTTTGCGATCAGTTACTCAAACTAAAGGACAATCATAACTTCTACATGACATCGTACCTCTTCTATGCTATCGCTGGGATGAAGAAATGGCCAGGATTAAATGTTGAAGGCATTTATGATGATATGACCCAAATTTACAATTATCATCCACAGATGCAGTTGGAGGAAAGTTATCATCATTTTAGGAGAATTAATGATGCTTTCACTATGTTGACAGTAAGAGAACTACAGGGAAATATTGGACTCAGAATATCCTCAGAAGCAACAACATTGATTCAGAAATATGGTAGTTATTTTATACAGTTTCTGAAGTTCACATATATTCGGATAGGCGGTTATGATGGCTGCCCTCTCATGTTGCCAAGATTTGTTGAAGATAAGTTGGTTCCCATCGAGGTTTACTGACAGATTGTACAAGTCAACAAAATTTGCTGGAATAAAAGAAAGGGTATCATTTCTTTTCCCATTGGACTTGGTTATTATAGCTATGAGAGCCATTCAGATGCTCAAAGTATCAAGAGGTCTATAGCAAAGATTCACTTGTATCCATATGAAATGAGATTTCCCTTTGATAGAAAAGGATGTGCTACAGGAGAATTAGAGCTCGGTGCCGGATTTGAACACTTTCTTGATATGGAAGATTTTTGGCAAGACTGTGAAGATGATTTTGAAGTGCGGAAAAGAGGCTGGATGAGATTTTCTATCAAGCAAATAATTGATTATAGAATTGAAATAAATGTAAATGGCATTGAAGATGATGAATCTGATTTGATCGATGGTTTTTACTTTGAAAGGATTCAGCTTCTTCCACTTACACCCATCAATTGGTCAATTCCAGATATAAGGAGTATTCAAGAAAGATCAGCTTATGTGGTTTGAAGGACTCTCGAATGGGTTAAAAGTAGAGGATTGAGTCTACGGCAACTAGACCTTCAAATAAAGCTAATTCTTCAAAGGATAGAAATGGTGCACATGGAAGTTCTTCCATTCCAACTAATTCACAAAGATCTAATTCAGGGATGGGTTCACACCAAAATATTTCCAAAGGAGGTGACGATGGAGAAGATCCAGAAAAAGGGAAGGATCTTGCTAAGGCATGTGAGGTTAGCTCTGTCGTTAAGAAGAAGAGATCAAAGAAAAAGGGAAAAATAGTGAACCTTGTCCAAGAGCTTGAGGATGAATTAGAAATTGCTTCACCCCAACATCCTCCCAATGTTGAAAGTCAACAATTTCCTTCCAACTCACCAACTATCATTATTTCTTCACCCCAACAGGATGATTTGGGTAGTCATGAGGAAGTTAAAATAAACGATGCTCAAGCTGAAATTCAATCTCCGTCCTTCCCAAATAATTTAGCATCTTTAACCCCTGCATATGTGAACAATAAAGAATCATTACCATCATCCTCATCATTCTAGTTACAACAGAGTTTGCAGAATAAAAAGAGAAATGTTCAGCTGGTAACTCGCAGTTTTGATGCAGTCGCAAATGTACTTCACAAGACAGCTAAATCCAAGAAAACCAAAGTTGCACCCAGATTGGGGATTAATCCATCCTTAGGAAACTTATGTGTTGAAATTGCTCAGCCCATTGTTGAAAAAGATATAAATGAAGCTAATGAGGCAGATTTTAGTATGACACAGTTGGATCTAGGTCCTACAACACATGACGGAGCTGTTCATAATTTTCAGATTTCAGCAGCTATCCTTATCGATAGAGAAAATAAAGATAAGGAAACTAAGGATCAACTTAAGCAGCAAATTCAAGTTCTTTCATCCTACATCAAATCAATTTTGGATTCTTCAGATACACAATTGGAGTCAGCCTCAACTTCTACATTGACACACACTAGAGGACTTATTGAGAAAAAGGTGATAGAAGATATACACAAATGCAGGAAACAAAGTAGGATGCTAGAAGATTGGATTAATCAAATGAAGTGTGAAGCACAATATTTTATTGAGAAGGCTAAAGATATTCACATTAAGTTGGATGCACAGGAACAAGAAATTGCAGCAGAATTGAAGAATGCCAAAGAACAAGAGATGTCTTGGCAAGATACTTTACAGGAATTCCAAAAGATGGCAAAAATAGATATGGATGTACTCATTGCTGAGAAGGTCTTCTCTCATAAAGAAGAAAATCAGTCCCATACATGGTGCAAAAGTATAAGTTGGAAAATGGAGAATATCAAGAAATGCTTGGATGAATATCAAAACTCTTGATAGCTTGTGAACATACAAAGATCAAGATAAAAGAAGATACAATGGATGTCATTGGTGATGTGTCTGTAAAAAAGCAATTTCAGCAAATGGACAAGAAATGCTCTTAATCAAGTTTCATGACAAAACCAATTCTGAGTTAACAAATGTACAGGTGTCAAATGCAAATAAAATGAAGAGACTCAGTGTTGTTTCAGTTGCCTTAGAGGCTTGTGATATGCCTTCATATTTTCGGGTTTTGGTCAATATTCAAGATAACCAAGCAACTGCCAAACTAAAAATGGATAATGCGATCATTCCCAGGTACAAGTTCATGGTGGACGCGCTCAAAGCATACAAGTCATTCAAGGCCAGAGCACCAATTCAACAGAAGAAAATAATCAGTTAGCATGCTTTTTGGGATATCGAAAGGCAACACCATGTTCACATCTTTGTATATTTTGTTTGGTTATGTGATACGCGGTTAGTCTTTAGTTTATTGCTGATTTTCCATAGCATAGAGTCAAGGTTAATGGGTTGACTATTTCTACGCATAAATGTGCTAGTTATTAACTTGTTGTAATTTGCACAGAAATGAGTTAGTTACTAAGTCAGAATGAAGTGAGTTATAAGGTAGTTATTTTGAGAGACTATAAATGCTAGAAACGTAGGTGAAAGAAGGACTTTTGGGATTTTATGATTTTGGGACAACTGAAAATTTTTGGATTGTATTATTTCATCATTTTTGAATACAAGGCAAATTGGGAGTGCTCCTATGATTGTTAAGTGTTCATTTGCTTAATGTTATGTGATTATCGTATGATATTGCAATAGAAAGCCTGCAAATTACTTTCCCTGTTTCATGAAGACAATGGTCATATAACGTTACAAGTTTCTTTGGTATCTCAGAAATATATAAACGTTATGAAAATTAAATGTTTTGTATCACTTTATCCTCATGCGTAGTCTAGAGTTGATAGTGACAAGTTTAAAAGTCAATGGAATCCAAGTGGCAATCGTATGTTTGTTGTGAAGATTCCCTCTAAATCCATTCGTAGTTATTCTCTATTTTCATTTGCAAGGTTAATTATTCTTAAAAATACAAATACCCCTATCATATGAGGGAGTTGTCCCTCTCAAACGCAGAGGAAGATTGTGCTCCATAGAACGATCTCTCCAACTGTTGGGAACTTTTTGTCACTCTTCCATTGGGAACATAGTAAAGATTTTTAAGTGACAAAATCTATTTACCAACACTATCAAGTATAATTTTCTGAAGGAGTAGGTGGAAGCAAATGAAGTTAGATTGGTTTGAGGAATCATTTGAGCATTTGAGACACATGTTGAGGTTTTCTGCCCCTTCGGTAGAGACCATAGTGATGTTATTTGGAATCATTTTGGTATGTATTATTCGAGCTTTTATTCATTCTAGATTGATGTTGTGATGCTACTACTCAGGGGGAGTAGTTAGTCTCGTGATTAAGTTTTTTATGATTTTGCTTTGATATTTATGTCAGATTTTTGGCATTGATGTCAAAGGGGGAGAGATATTCATGTGAATAACTTAAGGAGTTATATACATTAGGGGGAGAGATATTTATGTGTAATACAAAGCTTAACATAGATATCAGTCTAAGGGGGAGATTGTTGGCTATCTTCCATTGAGGGAGACTTGTTTGGCATCTTGGGGAGATTGTTGGTTGTGTTCCATTGGGAGAGACTTGTTTGGCAATTTTTGGCACTTGGATGTTTTTCACATCTAGTGTTGCCATAAATGCCAAAGGGGGAGATTGTTGGCAATTTGGAGGAATTGATTATGTGTTGCATTGATGTTTTGTCATTGATGTCAACACTAGTTGCTTTGGCTGTTTACTGGTATCTCGTTGGTCCTGATAGGATGTTTGGTTTCTAGTTGGTTAGATTACGTTGTTTTGGTATACTCTGTTATGCTCTGGCTTATGGAATTGGCTTAGATCTGCTATTTATGATACTTAGATTTATGTTCAGTCAGTTGGTATTGATTTGGTGATTAGATGCTATCTTATATGTTGGTAAGCCTGGTTTATTGATCCGGTGAGGGTTTCACCGACAAAGCTTTGTTGAAGATCTTTTGATACTATGCATAAGTGGTATTGGTGCGGCTTCTAGTAGGTTCTCTAGATGCTGATGGTTATCATGGTCATGTTATAGTTGTTCGTGGTGTTTCATTTGGCTTATGGCAACCTATTATAGGTTCGACGGTTATTCTGCAAGGTTATGGACCTGTTTATGTAATGTGTGGGTTGATGCGTTACCGGTTGGACTCATTGATTGGATTATGTTGTTTTGGTCTCAAGTGAACTTGGTTGATCATTAGATTACGGGTTTAAGTTATGAATTTATTGTATTATCTTTTAGGTAGCTGACCTAATTATTTAGGTCCCGGGTTGGTATAAATATGATGTAAGATCTCTTTGTAGAACACAAGAGATTATGTATGGTATGAAATTATGCGAACTACTATTATTTACTAAGTTGTCATTAGTTTTATGTCCAAACTCATCCTATATACTCTAGTCGGTTAATACTACCAAAATATTCAGTCGGTATGTACTAAGGCTATCGGTTACAAAAGAAAGGCTAGTCATTGAGATGAGTTATACCGAGCTGCCTACCAAGTAAAGTTCTTATGTCTACCAAGCAGCAAAGAAGGTATACCGAGTTAAACTGAACCAAGTGGAAACATGTTACCAGATTCAATGAACCTAGACACATATGTGGAAACGTGTTACAAGATTTGAGAACATAGAACCGTTATTACATAGGGAATTGCACTTAAAGATTTTGTATGATTTTGAGGAAGTTTATCCAATGAAATAATTTCTATGTTTATTCAATCGATAAAACATGATTGTATGATCAATGTATGAACAAGATCACCACCTCAAAAATCTATATATTCAGAGTGATTTGAGTATCTAATATAGAGAGGGAAGATTGATGAATTGATGATTTGAAAATGAAAATCATGAGAGAAGATAAGATGTGAAGAGTGACAGAGATATTCAGAGGTCACCAAGAAAGTTTTTTAGAAAACAACTTAAGGGACAGAGTATACAAAAGAGGTCACCGAGTTGATTTATCAATTACTGAGGTATGCTCTGAGCATGGTAATTTCATATTGAGCACATAGAGTTTGCTATAACATTTCAGATGTAAAGTTGCAGATATTTTGTAAAGATTTTGATTGAATTATTTTGAGTTGTGTTAGAAACCTTTAATAGGGTAAAAGACTAACAAAGTCTATAAATTGTAAAGCATTTAACCAGGTACAACATTTTGAAAAAGTGTTTGTAAAATCCTTTAGCAAGGTAGATCTAAAGATCTTGATACTCTTAACAGGGTAAGTCAGAAATAGCTAAACATGTAGCTCTAACCGAGCAACCTTTATTATTGCAGTAGTGAAGTTGTGGGTGCCATCCCCACTGCAGTTTTTCTCTCTAACAAAGAGTTTCTACGTAACCAAAATATTTGTGTTATGGAGTGAAATGTGTATGGATGTTATTTCTATGATTATGTTGTAGCTTTATATATTATGAGATCAACTATACACAATTTATGTTTATCAGTAAGATTGTTTTTGAAGAATTTTTTTTGAAGTACTGATTCACCCCTCCCCTCTCAGTACATTAGCTTTCCTAGTTGGACCTAACAATTGTATCAGAGCTCTACTCTTGGAAAAGGGTTTTACAGCCTAAAAGAAAGATCCTATCAATGGAAGGCTATAAACAATGACATAGAATTGTGAATGTCCAAGAAGAATTGGATCATGCTAATCAAGTGATAGCAGACATGCGAAGACAAATGCAAAAATCACTGAAAGTCAGAAGAATATTTTCTAATGATTTACAAGACTCACAAGAGTTGGTGGAACAAATTGAGACATCATCTGAGAAAAGCATATCAGAAGAGTCTGAAGAAATGATTGTAGAATTGAAAGAAAAGAACAAAGCACTAAATGATCAACTAAAAGCAATGAAAAGGGAACATGAGTACTTCAGCACACAGATGACTGAAAATCTTGATGCATTGAGAACAGTTGAGGATAACATAAGAGATATAGAAAGAGAAAAACAACAGCTAGAAGCATTGGTGTCTGAAAAGAATGATGAAATCACAAGGATGACTAGAATTCAGCATAATCTGTCTGATCAATTGGGTTATGCACATCATGAAGAAAATCTAAAAGAAAATGAGAATCAAGCATTGAAACTTGAATTATCAAGATTGACCGATGAACTTGAAGCAGAAAAGAAGTCAAAAGAAACACTGAAGAAAAGTTATGAAGCGTCAAGAATGTTGGATGAGCAACTAAACATAAGATCACCCAACAAATCTGCTGGACTCAGTTACAAAAGAAACAACTCTACTGACAAAGGAATCAACACCACCGAGAAAGGAGAATCATCAAGAAGGCTGGAAATAAAGATAAGTTGAAAGATAAGAAGCCTATTTATAATTATTCTGGAAAACAAGGACATACTGCCAACATGTGCCGAATCAGAAAAGGTAAGCAACCGAATGTCACTAGGTCTGATGGTTATTGTTACATTTGCAGTAAGTATGGTCACACATCTAATCAATGTAGGACAAAGTCTGTTAGCAATTATCAAAAGGCAAAATTCAAGGGGTTTAGCAAAATCTGCAATAGATATCGGCACAATACCGAGAAGTGTTGGTTTAAGTAGAAAAAACTATATGTGGTCTTCATACCGAGCAAATTCTAGAAGCTACCGAACTCACACAAATCTTAACCGACAATATTCTGCAATACCATGGGTTTACAATACAAGGATATGGTGTGAATGCTGTGGAAAGTATGGACATATAAGTGCCAACTGTATGATAAGGTTTGGAATGAACAACCGGAGATCATGGAGAAATCCTGGAATGACATGCTTTCATTGTCATAAAGTTGGACACTTGGCTAAAGATTGCAGAGATCAACCTAGAGGAGATAGTGAAGAGATAAGAAGCAAATTACAGAAAATTTGGAAAAAGAAGGAAAATAGGTCAACTAATGAAGAAAGCACCTTGCCTACTGAGTTAGGTGCATCTACTTTGAATTAATCATAAAGGTACGAAGGGATTGCATTTTCACAAGGTTAGATCCTAACAGTTCCTATTTAATCATGAACATAATTCCAAAATCTGCATACCTAAGATGCAATAACATTTTTAAATACTATCTAGTCTTTTGAAGTACCAGAGAAGTTAGTAAGTGCAGGAAACCTATCTAGTTGGTAAAAGCATAGAAGGAAGATAATCAGTTTAGTGGAACCGAGTGCATTTAATGCTTATCTTACCTAACTGCATGAAGCCCGATAAGGTAAAGGGTGTATTAAAGTTCTTTGTGCGGTCATTTTACACTTACCAGTTTTCAAAGAGTAGAGCTAAGAAAACCAAAGGCGATCAAACATCTCCAGAGCGAATTCAAGGTACTTTCACACAATCTTAAGTGCATTTTAAAGCAAGTTAACCAATCAATATCAGTTGTGAATATTTGCATTATATTTACTAAGTTGAAAGCGTTTTCTGGTTAATTGAAACCCTAAGCTATTTCGTTAGTAGAAATCCAAGTTTGAAATGGCTCCGAAGATGCAAAAACCTATTGTAGTTGAGACTACTGAGAAGCCCTCATTAAAGTATTCCTTACCTCCCAAAGTGGCATCTGAACTCGATGAGAAAATTGCATTTTCTCTTATTCTAGATAGGGTTCTATTGGTTGAAGATGTCAGATTTTATACTAAGTGCCATGTTGAAGAGTTAGGTCATACCGATTTTAAGGACATGTATGATGAATTATGCACCGATGGAATCCTGGATAGTAAGTATGAGCATATCAAAGTTAAGGGATTGATCGAAGCCCTAACCTATCCTCGAGTTTTCAAACCCCAATGGGTCAAATTTGTCTTGAGCAGAGTGCATGACAAATTTATGTGGTTAGAGGATCAACCATTCAAGATCACCAAGGAGATTGTTCACATAATAACTGGATACCCTATATACGACCATGCCCGAGCACAGAAGATGTTTTCACATAAGGAATTGATAACTTTAACTGGAGTTGAGTTTGATTGCAGAGGTCTTAAGTTGAATAATGTAATAAATGCAGAGCTAAAGTTTGCAATTAGAGTCATTGGTTATTGTTTCTTCCAATCGGCAAGAGAAAACAGTGTACCATGTGCAGCTGTAGATTTGGCCTATAAGATTGTGAAAAAGGGTATGAAAGTTGATTTATGTGAAGTATTGTTGAACAATCTTTTTGAAAATTTCAACACAATAAGGAAACCTAAGAAGAATAACACTGCTAACACACTAAAGTTTGGGTCACTCTTAGTGTGTATGTTCTTCTATTTTCAAAAGTTCTTTCCTTTAGTCGGTAACATCATTTGGGAATTATACTGACCAATCACCCATCAAATAAATGACTTTATCAATTAGCTAGGTGATAGCTTCAATGAGATAATGGATGATTACTTTAACAAATTTTAGGAAAAGATACATAATAGGTATAGGATCCCACCTTAGTTAGTGGAAAAATACAAGGATGCTATATGTTTTGAAGTGGACACTGACTACTATTATGTCAATGCAGTAGAACCCAAAACTCAAACTTTATTGCCTATGGGTTTGAGATTGATTTTGATATTACTCAACAATAGATAGATGCCTTTTTGGCACTTCCAAGGCACTCAACCAAGATCAGGTATGGTACCTATGAAGAGGTAAAAGAGAAAGTAAAAATGAGTATTGTGGTACCAAAGGCTACCAGGAAAGCCACTAAAATGATCAAAGTTTTAATTGAGAAATTTGGAGAAGGTTCTACCTCCACACCTACTAAGCTAGCAGGTAGGAAAAATGATCAACTTACAATCGAGGAAGAATCTGAAGCTCAAGAAGCCGCAATTACACTGAGTACCAAATTGCCAAAGGGCAAAATATTGAAAAGAAAGAAACAAGATACTACTAAGGTATCACCGACTCCTCCAGTTAAGTGACCTAACACTAGATGATCTGTAGTGTCACCCGGTAAGAGGCAGAAAAATGTTGAATTGCCTAAAGTTTCAAAGACTTATAGAGAGTTGACCAGAAGACTCATTTTGAATAAGGAGTCAAGTGACATTGAATCTGAAGATCCAAAAAAATTTCAGATTGTTAAAAGAACAAAGGAAGATGTACACAGTGTTGACAATTTTTGTGCATAATTGAAACAATATGGAGGATTTGGATCATTTAGGTATGTAAAATATGACTCTCAAATAGAAGAAGAGAAGAGGCAAATAGAAGAGTTAGTAGTGTGTACACTTCTCAAATTCCAAGTAGTTCCATTGTAAGTAACTAATTTTCTTCCAAAAGCATTGTACTCTCATATTGACAACAGATGGAAATATGCTATGGACTTAGAGAAACAGGTAAGAGAAAGAGTTTTGGTACATCTCTTTCCAGACATGTCAGTAGATGATATAAGAAAACATTTGAAAAACTACTAGACAAATTTTCAAGTCAAGCAAAGGGCCTTGAAAATGATGAATGGTCTTTATATTGAAGTAGAGAAGGAAACTAAAGAAAAATGGCAAGAAATTTTCAGAATTCAGACTGAAGAGACTCAAGGTGAAGTGGA
This sequence comes from Cryptomeria japonica, assembly GCF_030272615.1. Taxonomy (NCBI): domain Eukaryota; kingdom Viridiplantae; phylum Streptophyta; class Pinopsida; order Cupressales; family Cupressaceae; genus Cryptomeria; species Cryptomeria japonica. The sequence goes on from NC_081407.1 coordinate 526,806,656, forward strand.
AATAGTTGACATCACCGAGCAAGATCCTACCTCAACTATTCAACTAGATGAGGATGTCATGGACACTGAGGCACAAGAAGAAAAGATGATAGAAGGAAATGCCTATGCCAAACTGGTATCAAGTGAATCTATCTTGGAACAAGTTTATTCCTATCCTCCAGTAACTCAACAAGTGTCAATCGAGCAACCTTAGGACACCGAACAAGGCAAAGAGGATCAAAAGGCTACACAAGGTGAATCTACCTCTCAGGCCATAGGTGAGCAAACTTATCAAGCACCTGCAAACACTGTAACTATTTCCACTGAGACCCCAAGCAAGGAAACACCAAAGGATACATCAGAGGCTACAGGAACAAACAAAAGTGTTGCTTCCACCGAGCAGCAAACCGAGGAAGAACAAGCCTCCAAAGCCATTGTACTCTTTCAACCGGTGAAGGCATCATTATCTAAAGAGAAGAAAGCAAAGAAGAGCAATTTTAAGATAGATCTATCAAAGCCTATTGTGTTGCCAAATGTTGACATTTCAAAACTAAAAGGGCAAGCACTTATTGAATTTAGAGAGATGTATAAAGCCAAAGCAGAACAAGAAAAACAGATAGCTATTCAAAAGAAGAACCAAGTACTTCAGAAGGTCAAAGCATTATTGATAGACATGCTACCTGAAGCTACAGTGAATAAAGATGTTGCCATCCATATGCAATTGGATGAACTAATCACCCAATTAGAAGCATCAGGAGTAGACGCATCAGAATACCTTAGCAAATTAAAAGACAAAGAGCTAACTGCCAAGATGATTGAAGAAGTGCAAAAAGCAATTGCTCTAGGTAAAGTCAAGCTTGTTGGATTCATTGCTAAGTTATCCCCTCAACTCAAGAACATTATTTATTTATTCCAGAAGTTATGTACATTTTCATTCTTTATTAAAGATATCAAGCATAAGACCGAAGTCATTGAAAAAGAGATTACCGATCTCTCAAATAAACTAACTACCGAGCCAAATTCTATTCAGAATTTTTATACAAAGCGACAAACTCTTATGGCTCAGCAGTTAGAAATTCAAAATGAAGAGCAAAAAATAAGGATGGATATTATGACTCTTCAAACATTATTTATTCCCTATTTATCATCCGTTCAAGAGTAGATCAACCAGGCTACCCAATTATCCACTCAACCAAAGGGAAGCACTTTAGATGGTTTGATTTCACTGTCAGCTGATATTACAGCTCAGAATTCTTTAATGGAAAGTGTCAAGGATGCACTTACCAATGCTCTCAAAGACGCTTGTACTAAGTATAAATCTATTTTTGACCAGTTGCCCCCACCTAATGGTAACTAGTTTTAATGTTTGTCAAAAAGGGGGAGTGTACCAAGTATAAAAAGTATCTGAGTGTACATAATTTATACTATCTACCGAGTGTACAAATATCATTTACAGGGTGAGCATGGAACATTAGGAGCATGCAAATCAAGTTATGTAACATATTGATAGGGGGAGTATGTATTTGAACAAATGTATATACTGTCATTTTAGTCAAATTTTTTAAGTATATAGATTTTGTGTTATGACTTTGAAAGGAGTTAGCTCAAACATACCAAACTAATGTCAAAAGGGGAGATTGTTATTATTTACTAAGTTGTCATTAGTTTTGTGTCCAAAGTCATCCTATATACTCTAGTCGGTTAATACTACCAAAATATTTAGTCAGTATGTACTAAGGCTGTCGGTTACAGAAGAAAGGCTAGTCACTGAGATGAGTTATACCGAGTTGCCTATCGAGTAAAAGTTCCTATGTCTACCAAGCAGCAAATAAGGTATACCAAGTTAATCTGAACTGAGTGGAAATGTGTTACCAGATTCAATGAACCTAGACACATATGTGGAAACGTGTTACAAGATTCGAGAACAAGGAATCATTATTACATAGGGAATTGCACTTAAAGATTTTGTATGATTTTGAGGAAGCTTATCTAATGAAATAATTTCTATGTTTATTCATTCGATAAAACATGATTGTATGATCGATGTATGGACAAGATCACCACCTCAGAGATCTATATATTCAGAGTGATTTGAGTATCTAATATAGAGAGGGAAGATTGATGAATTGATGATTTGAAAATGAAAATCATGAGAGAAGATAAGATGTGAAGAGTGACAGAGATATTCAGAGGTCACCGAGAAGGTTTTTCAGAAAATAGCTTAAGGGATAGAGTATATAGAAGAGGTCACTGAGTTGATTTATCAATTACCGAGGTATGATATGAGCATGGTAATTTCATATTGAGCACATAGAGTCTACTATAACATTTCAGATGTAAAGTTGCAGATATTTTGTAAAGATTTTGATTGAATTATTTTGAGTTGTGTTAGAAACCTTTAACAGGGTAAAAGACTCTAACAAAGTCTATAAATTGTAAAGCCTTTAACCAGGTACAACATTTTGAAAAAGTGTTTGTAAAATCCTTTAGCAAGGTAGATCTAAAGATCTTGATACTCTTAATAGGGTAAGCTATCAGAAATAGCTAAACATGTAGCTCTAACCGAGCAACCTTTATTATTGCAGTAGTGAAGTTGTGGGTGCCATCCCCACCACAGTTTTTCTCTCTAACAAAGAGTTTCTGCGTAACCAAAATATTTGTGTTATGGAGTGAAATGTGTATGGATGTTATTTCTATGATTATGTTGTAGCTTTATATATTATGAGATCAGCTATACACAGTTTATGTTTTTCAGTAAGATTATTTTTGAGGAAAAAGTTTTGAAGTACTAATTCACCCCTCCCCTCTCAGTATATTAGATTTCCTTGTTGGACCTAACACGAACAATGTTGTAATCATTCATGCAGAGGATTTGGTCGATCATAGGTGATTGAATTGGGTTTGTGGAAGAGGTTTTAGGCCTTTGGTATTGAGCTTAACCAGAACTATACTCAGGAATGGGAGATTCTATACTTGCAGTTCAATCTTCATTCCATATTGTTGTCTGATGTTTTCTATAGTCAGGGAGACTCCTTTTGTGATGAGCAGTGTGCTCTAGGTTGTTGGCCTTGTGCAGACCCCTTATTGTAATATTTATTCATTTGATTAGTGGATAGATATTGCGGGTCTCCAATCCCACCGTGGTTTTTCCTCTTTAAGGTTTTCCACATATAAATCTATGGTGTTATGGTGTTTATCTTTGTGGTTGCATTATTTCTTATTGTTATATGCTTTTATGTTTACCAATTGCTAAGTTGTTATATTAATAAGGTTAAATTTCTCCATTCCGATAGAACACTGATTCACTCCCCCCCTCTCAGTGTTCTTGGATCCCAACAATAGTATCTCACAAGTATCCTGTGTATCCGTATTTATGTTAAACACATCCTTTGTAATTTTAGTGAGACTACCAAAGTCTACATCTTCATTCACAATTCCCAAGCCCTTATTATGGTGCGCAATCCATTGTCATGTCATTTCTTTCATATAAATAAAATCTCTTTGGCCATTCTGTCAAATAGATTGTATTCTCAATGCATTACTTGCATTTTGAACTATAATATCAACCCTTCGCCATTCTTAGATGAATGTCGGTGACCATTTCTAAAACTCCCAATTTGGTACGACAAGAAAGTGTGTGGAAAAAGACTATAGACTCTTTGACATCCATTTATCTTTCTCAAAAGTCGTCACAGTCCTCATTTCAACTTTGTTCTCATTTTGATTTTGAAGTAACATAATGTTTCAGTGAGACATTTCAGTCCTTATTAGATGGACACAGTTATGTGGATATTATCACATTTTGATAAAATTTTCATATTGTCTGTTTGATGTCCTTTTTCAGTGCAACCTTAGTCTTCGATGGAATGTTTTGAGCCTTGTCCTATCCTGAAGCTTTATTGATACTATCTTTTTGATGAGATCATCATAGTACTTCATTGAAATTCATTTTTGATGTAACTGGTCAGCTTGATAAGGCCGTTTCCAGCTTTTGCGATGAATTGAGTCTCATCGATATTTTATTTTGATGGGACCTAATATATGTTTCGGTGAACAAGTTGTCCAATGACTTCATGTTTGATGATATATTTTATTTCGATAGGACCTTTTCATTTGTCTGTTTGATCAGTTATTCTTGTAATTTATTTCTCCACAAAAACTTTCCAAGATTCTCTGAAGCTACTGATGTGTAAGTTGGCTTGGTCATTGCCAACTCACTCACCAAGATCCTTAGCATTTGCAAGTGAAGTAGAAAGAGTAAAAATGTGAATATAGTTTTCAATACCTCATTCCAGAAATAATTATGTCCAAAATAGGACCACCCTCTCCACCAATTAAATGAAGTTCATCCACAATAAATAACCTGACTTGTTGCACCTGCTTACACCATTTCCATCTATAAATTTGACTATTTTCCATCCCAGACCTTCCCCAAACTTCAGATCCATTCATAATATTTTTCCTTTGCAAGTGCTTCTACAGGTACAATGGAAACATACTGAAATGTACTTTCTGCATCCATGTTTAAATAGGATTGAAGTTCTTGAACTACTGATACAAAGATTCATATGAAGGATTTCTTAATGTCGATACAAGAAGTGGATGGAAATCTAGTAATTCAGTTGGAGGTAGATATTTTTCTAACAAAATAAGATGTCTAAAGAAAACTGCCAAAACAATCTATGATCCTAGCCATTTGTTAGAGACAACACAAATAAAATATCAGGATAGTGAAGCCAAGGCTATGATCATCTCCCACATACTGCATCTTCAACATAAAATATTTGTGAAGTATAAATTCACCATCATTGTCATTAACCTATAGTCCAGAAAGGTTCAATATATCCTTGGATTTACTCATCCACTAAAAATCTAGAGTGATTATTAGTTCCACATTAAATATTGTGCATGTTATTCTTTGAACATGGCAGACACGTCCAACTTTGGAAACTGATGAACAAATTTATGAATGGTTTCTTCCCGTATTTGTAAAGTGAATGAGCTCTCCAATCTCTTGGGCAGAAAGATCATAATATTGATCCAAGCTAAATTTTTCTTCTCAATTTGGTCAAGATGTCGTTTGTGTTGGGTGAATATTTTGTCACCAGCGTACTAATGACAAAAAATAAAATTCACACAATGCTATGCTAAGAAATTAATCTCTCCTCTCATCAAGGGGGGGTTCCCTATGAAATTTCTCCTCTAATTAATAAGAAATTAAATTTGTGTTGGTGTTGGGCATATAACTCTCTTTTTTCAGAGTTTATGTATTCTCCCTTCACCTAGTTACAATTTCTCTACCTCTTCAGATACTTAAAGAAAAGAACTATTAATCTAACCAACTACACCAAGAGTTACTATTAAGTAGCACAAAGTCTCATTTATGGTAACACTAATTCACACTGATCGTTATAAATTAAACAATTAGAAACTTAGCTTAAAGCTCAAAGTCTTCCAGTATAGATTTTTAATCCATTAAACTACAAATAACCGCAACAATACAAAGCTTACCACAAGTTACATAATTTATCAGCAGATTTCTCAAGCATGCTAAGAGCACAAAGTCTACTTTGCAAGATTTGAGAGCTCTCTAACCACATAGCAATATCTTAAAGATCAAAGAAGTAAAGATAATATAGAGTTAATGGACATAGGAACATCAAATTATATAAATGAGTTTCTTGATAGAACACAAAGTTTGTAATCAACAAAACTATTTTCTTTATTCATTTGGTAGGATTTTCACCACAAAAAGCCCAAAGTCTTAGTTGGGATAAAAAATCAGCAGAGTTTTGCTAAGCATGAAAAAGATAAAATATTTACAAAAAGGTCCTCCTTATATAGGAAAAGAAGTTGAGAAAAAGGTGGGCACAGTTGACTTATTCAACTGCATAGTCCCATTTTACTACAACTACTACATAAAGAAAACATGCAGCTGCACAAAAATTGACAACATTTATCGGTGCGACTGCATGAATAAAGGATTCCAAGAGGGGGAACTTCATTCTTGATTCCCCTCTTCATTGGATTTCTGGAAATCTTTGAATTTAGCAAGGATGGCTTTCATTTCTGCTTCGTTTGGCATCAAGGTAGAACTTGTGATGATTTGGATGCGGGACATTTCATCTTGAATCTTCACCCATTTCTTTTTAACATCCTTCAACATGGATGCAAGGACTTCAAAGCTGACTTGAATTTCTAACAATTTATCAAATGTATTAAGAGAGAAATCTTGTCCTGTGCATTGATCCATCAAAGAAAGGAATTCTTGCGTGACAACTTCAGCAGTGATGACATTTTGGTCGCCATTATATAAATAGAAAGGGAGGTCACCAACTTTAGAAAAAATAAGGTCAACCTCGTTGTCACCTTCTTTCTTCTCCCGGTCCAACTTTGCAATCATTAACTTCATTGTCTCTTGTTTATGAGACAATAAAGATGAGATCTGAATGTACTTCTCCCTTGTGGGAATTACCTTATTCTCAACTAGGACATCTATCCTCAAGTCTTCCATTTTGCTCCACAAAGTAGTACTTTTCACAACCTCCTCAATCTTCTGTGATAAAGAGGTTTTGAGTGCTTGCATCCGACTATGGATTTCTTCATAATCGGACAATAGTTCCACTATTGAGCTTAGAAGATGAGAGCCTTCTGACCTTAGCCTTGAAATCCACTCATCCATCACTCGGCCTTTAGCTCCCACCTGTTCAATCTTCTTGAGAACTTCGGTATCTATTGAAGATCTTATAGGCTCAATCTCTTGAGAAGATTGTGTGACCTTTAGAAGAATGTTGGTCAGCTGTTCACACTTCTGCTTCAAGATATTTTTCTCATCCCTCTCTTGATCCAATCTTCTCAATAAAGAATTAAGGGCTATCTGAGAATCTAATTTCACACTCTCATGTGTTTCCACCCCCAGCTCTATGACCTTCATGGTATAGTCTTCAGATTGTATGTTACCTTTGTCCTTGTCTGACGATGGCACCATAACTTCAGCGTATTTCTCTTGGAAGCTGGGTCTATTACCACCCAAGATACCATCTTTGGCTTTTTTGTTCCCTTAGGCTTCGAGGGAACTAAAAGTTCAAAGTCAAACTCATCTGGGGATATCACCTATTTTTTCCTCTTAGGGGCCACTACTTCCATCCAAGGGGGTAGTTCTGGATTGGCTGATGGAGTAGTAGCTCCTTGCTGACTTGGAGTTGAAACTTCAGAAGCAGGTTGACTGGAACTTGGAGTAGTTGTGAGTGTTACTGATGGTACTGATATTGAGGCATCTAGTGGAACATTTGTTGCTGCTACCTCTTTAGTTACAGATGGGAGAGTGGAGGGTGCTATGAATGTAACTTCAGTACTTACCAATGGAGGAATTGCTGTGGTGGTGGTAGTAGTGACGGGTAAACCTATTGAAACTTGTTCTATAAGTGCATCTTGCAAGGTCTCATTAAAATCCATCATGGTGGATTCAAAAGTAGATGAAGGGATATCATCTAAATTAGAGAAGTTGGTTATTGTAAAAAACTGACCAACGGTCTCTGATTGCGTCATAATCGTACTTAGATCTCCATCTTCTTGAAAATCTTCATCCTCTTGGTCAGAGTCAGAATTAGAGTCAATAGAATGGACGATTACCTGTGAGGTAATCGGGGCATCAACTTCAGCTGGATGTGATACTTCTTCTGCCTGTACTTCCTCTTGTTGAGGAATTTCACCTTGTTCAACCTCCTTTCCTTTTCCAAATTCACTGGTAGGTGGTTGTTCTGGCTCCTTCACCACTACTTCATGTGATGCGGATGATGATTCACCCTTCTTCGACCTTTTAACTGTAAATTTGATTTTGGGTCCTTTACCCTTCGATTGTATCATAGGAGCTGAGGATAGTACTTGTGAGTCTACCCTGCTCTTTTTTCTTGTTTCAGCTATTGCTATCTTACCCAATGGGCTATCACTGTTGTCATCATCTCCTGAACTAGTGGGAAGCTATTTCATCCTAAGGTTGTATTTTAGCAACCAAGGATTGGTGTTTGCTAAGATAGGAGAGATCCTCTATGTAATAGATTTTCTTTCTTTCTTTGACCATTGCACAAGTGGAATTAGGGAGTCAACAATCTTCTTCTCATAATAAATAGGGTTCACTATGTCATCTGTTTCTTCCATGGTCATTGGGATTTTAGCTAGATCCAAATTTTCAATTTGTTCCATAGTAAGGTGACTGAAATCCATCCTTCTTATATCCTCTTCATTCTGACAATCTGCCCAAACATCCTCAAACCTATAAACATGAGTGTAAGTCCTTTTGAGTTTGTTCTTTATACCCTGAAAATCAAAAGTGGTTCAGGCCTTGAATATTCTCATTTTATTCCATTGCATTTCCTCCTCCATATTTTTGGCCTTGGGGTTGGTTAGCACTGAATACCTGCCAATTGACTTTGGGAATTTTAGCCCAGTCTTATGTGCTTGTGATTGTTTTTCATGCACACTAATTAGTTGTCTGCACAACTCCATAAGGAGGATTTTTTATGAGGGGAACCTTGGAAGAATGAAGGGCTCACCTGAGAAACATCCAATTCGGATATAGGTGAATGTGGGAAACTGTAGAAATACACACCCAAAATGAGACACCCTGCTGTAAGCAGCCTCTGATATTCTTCTCTTCTACAGGGCTTTATAAAAAATGCACTTCCATACAACAAAGAAGGTATCACTAACCATTCTGTAATGATTACCTTGATTCTTGATTGTCAGCTGGTCATAGTACTCCCAAACATGCGCCACTCTTTTGTCACCCTTGGTAGACAAGCCTGGATATTGCCTCATTGAAGCAGCTGCGTAAACCAAGTACGAGGTCATGTAAAACTTTAGTGTTACCTTGACCTCCGTCAATTAAACACAAAGTGCATCACTGATATGTTCTCCCCAATGAATTCTTGCAACCCCCTTTCTGATTATATTTATGTAATAAGACATCCAGCTTTGAAAATAATGAGAGTTCTTTAATCCTCTCTCTTTGGATAACATGGTGACCATATTGTTATATTCCTCATTAAAATCACTCCTGTGGAAGGACTTAGGCCATCGTGAGGTGAGGGAAGTTCTTGCATTAGAGAGATAAAGAGTATTGATCACCTTTTTGCATTTATCCTCATGTTTCTTGTAGTACTCTTGAGCACTCTCTTGAGAAATATCATCTACTTCAACTGATGAACCTTTAAAAAGACTATTGAAGAATACACTATTTAGAGTCATGATGACATTCTGATATTCATCTTTCACTTGCCTTTTGCTTGGATCAAAGTGATCAACTACTGCCAGTACAAATTCAGGATCATGAGGCGCAATTGGGAAAGATGCATACTTATGCAACTTAGATTTGATATAACTAGTTAGACGCGCAAGAGCCTTTTGAACTCGGTCAACAAATTCTTGCATATCAACATGCCCAATTTTGGTGTCTCTGATCTCCTTAATATTTGAGTCCATTGAAATCTCTGGGTACAGATTCAAGTACCTGTTGTACTTGTATTTCATCTTTTTTGATGATGCTTTACTTAGAGAAGGTTGTCCTGAGGAAGACTCAGGTTTGTTATGAGAGAGATTTGACATTCATGCACAATGGCTGCATTCAAAACTAATGATTAGCTATTCATCATTATCAAAATCAATTTTTCTCAAACGGATTGAAAAATGGGACTCAAAACAGGCTTAGGAGTAAAACTGCCAAAAACAGCAGGTCTAGGAAAAAAGTCCAACCTGCAAATAAAAACACCTTGATCTACACATCAGACTTTAAAGTCCGATGTGCAATCTTGTGAAAGGGTTATCAACACATCAGAATTTAAAGACCGATGTGTCAATCTGGGGAAAAAAATTAACACATCAAGTCCGATGTGTAGGGGAAAAACTCAAACAAGCACATATGTCCGGTGTGCTTCCTAGAAAAGGTTTAAAGGCACATCGGACTTTAAAGTCCGATGTGCTTACAAAGAGGAAGGACAACCGGTCGACATGTCAAGTTTTAAAACCCGACATACCGACCTACTTCCCTCCGCATATCGGATTTTAAAGTCCGATATGTGAAGGTTAAGATCCCGCATATCAGACTTTAAAATCCAATATGTGGAGATACGTTTCTCCAGCTGCACACCGGATTTTAAAGTCTGGTATGCAGCTTTAGAAGGGGGGCTCTAAAGGGCAATCAGGTTTTGAAGTCTGATTGTCCTCCGAAACAAGGGAGCCAATCACACTACAAAATCCGATTGCCCTCCAGAGAGAAGTCCGAAAAAGACAAACAAAAACAAAAACAAAAACAAAAACGAAAACAAACAAGATGCAAACTCGAAAAAGAAATCTGGAAAGAGAAAAAGAAACACAAACCCTACCTCTTTTGCTTTGCTGATGATGGAAAAATATCCGACAATGGAGCAAGAAAAATCCAAATCCCGATGAGTAAAAGCAGAGGAGGGCACACAGAGAAGAAGAAAAACCACAATGAAAACCCAAAAACGGAAAAATTAACTTTAAAAAGCTTTTAAATCAAACCCTATTAGCAATTAATGCGACATTAATACAACACATAGTTGCATGTTGGGATTTAAAGTCTGACATGCAAGCTAGGAACACTTGCACCTCAGACTTTAAAGTCCAACATGCAAGCCATGAATAAAACACATGCAGTTCAGACTTGAAAGTCCAAACTGCAGGCTAAACAACATGAAGTCCGAACTATAGGTTTAGACCACATGCAAATACATACCGGACTTTAAAGTCTGATGTGTATTTGGCAACAAAGAACCCTGTAGTTCAGACTTTAAAGTCTGAACTGCAGGTAAAACTGCAAACTTAAGGAACAAGGAAAACAATAAAAACGGGAAGCAAAGAACGAAATGAACTAACCGACCAAGTCGATTAAGCTCTCTTGGAGACCATAAGGTATGAAATGGACCAGTTTTGTAGGGTTGCCTCATGATTTTGGCCATGCTAAAATTGAGGACAATAGTTGGCTCTGACTGGGGAACAAGCTGCACCACTTGAAGCTTATAGAATCCAGAACTCCGAGTGCTTGTATCCATTGGGCTATAGAGTCAGGCGACGAAAAGACTGAAAAGAAAAGACTATACATATTTTTACAAAAAGTACAACTTCCTTTAAATCGCTCTGTATTGAGTAAAGAGCTTCAAATGTTCTTTGTTATGACGTAGCGAGAATGGGGTACCATCCACATATGCAAGTAAGTAGCTATGCTCACCACATACTTCATGAATAGTGAAGGGACCTCTCCATAAAGAATAAAACTTTCCATGCAAACCCTTTGGTTCCCTCCACTTGTCCCATAACAAGACTTGATCACCAACTGAGAAGTCACGGGAAGTTGTTTTCCTATCAAACAATGCCTTCACTTGGCTTTGGTGTGCAACAATCCTATCTATCACTTTAGCCCTTTGTTTCTTCTAGCTGAGAAAGAAACATGAATTGCTTATCCAGTGAATCTTGATATGTTCTGTCTTCAATGGCCTTGGTGAGATTTAATGCTGGAAGTTCTACAGTGATCAGAATCTTGGCATTCAACCCATACAAAAGTTGATAAGGTGACATGTCGATTGCTCTTTTTGGAGTTATACGATCCGCCCATAGCGCATCATAAAGAGCTTTATGCCAAGTCCGTTGTTTCTCATCAACAAGTTTCCTCATAATAGTAACCAGATTCTTGTTGCTTGACTCAGCCTGACCATTTCCTTGTGGATAATAGTCAGATGAGTGTGAAAGAGTAATACTATGATCAAAGCAAAAGTCAATTATCTCATAAGATGAAAAACATGAAGCATTATTAGCTACAATCTTATGAGGAACACCAAACCTTGAGACGATGTTCTCCTTCAGAAATTGACAAACCATCCCTGAGGTAGATTGCTTAGTTGGAATTGCCTCCACCCACTTGGTGAAGTAATCAGTTGTTGTGAGGATATATATGTGACTTGCACTTGATGTTGGATTGACAGGTTCAATGAAGTCCAACCCCCACTGTTTGAAAGGCTCTTCAATTATTACTGGCTTTAGTGGAAGAGAAGCTAATTTAGGCTTGCCAACAAATTGTTGACATTTCTCACACTTACGAACCCAATTGTATGTATCTTTAAACAATGTGGGCCAGTAATACCTTGCACATAAGATTTTGTGTGCAATAATAGGTGCAGACAAATGTCCTCCACAAGCAAGATCATGAAAAGCTTGAATTAATCTTACTTGTTGTTGTTTGTCCACGCAGCGCAGGAAATTGCCATCCAGACCCTTCTTGTACAAACCTTTGTCCCATAGGACAAAATTCATTGCTTTAAGGTTCACTTTTCTTTCCTTGATAGGTGTGCATGACAATCTCCATATGTTAAGAGATATGCTAGGTCGGAATACCACACATCAGTAGTGCTAACAAATAGAACATGAGGAAGATCTTGATTAACACCTTCATTTTCAAGCACCACTTCATCTATTGATTTTTTGTCAGCTATCAACTGACATAGAAATTTTCCATGAACCAACTTAGTGGGCTTGATTTCCATATCATATTCTTGAATCTTGGCAACCCAGTTGCCCCTTTTAGTTCCAAACTCTTGTTGTGTCAGAATCGACTTGACAACAACATTAGGAACAAGAGCAATGACATGCAAATTTAGAATATAAAACTTGAAATGTTTAACCGCTTTCACCATGGAAAAAGCATGCTTCTCCATTTCTGAGTATTTCAATTCATGAGCCTTCAACAGATAACTCATGAATGCAATAGGTGATTCTACACCACCATTATTTTGCTGCATTAGTATAGCCAAACAAGTATGATCTGACGCATAGCTATACATAATGAACTCTTTCGTATAATCTGGGCACACTAAGACCAAAACATTTGCCATGGATTCCTTGATCTGATGGAAAGCTTTCCTTCCTTTAGGAGTCCATTTGAAGAGAGAATTACCTTTCATCATATTAACTATATCACGAGTCTGTTCACTAAAGTCTGGAATGAATCTTTGTAGGAAATTAACTTTACCGAAGAAAGAATGAACAACAGTCTTACTTGTTGGCAAGGAAAGGTCACGAATAGCTTTTACCCTTTCTCCATCAATTTTTATACCTTCCTTCAAAACAATACGCCCAAGCAATTTACCTTCAGTGACCCCAAAAATAGATTTCTTGGGATTGAGGGAAATTCCATGCTGATGGCATTTTTCTAAGACTTGTTGCAGGTGAGAAAAATGATCTTGACTTTGCTTAGAATAAACTATCAAATCATCCAAATAGACCACAATGAACTTACCAAGAACACTTCGGAAGGCCAAGTCCATTGCATGTTGGAAATTTTCTCCCACATTTATTAATCCAAAAGGCATCCTGCAATATGCAAAGGTACCCCAAGGTGTAGTGAATGCGGTCTTATGTTGATCTTGCTCCAACACTTCCACCTGATTATAACTTGGAAACCCATCCAACATGGACATCATTTCTGCTCTAGTAACAACTTGTAGGACATGGTCCATGAGAGGTAAAAGATAATTATCCTTCAAGGATGCTTGATTCAAGTTTCAGAAATCTACACATATCCGAATTTTGCCATTCTTCTTACGTACAGGTACAATATTGGCTATCCAAGAAGAATGGTGGATGGGGAAGATTATCCTTGCTTTCAACATCTTTTGTACTTCAACAAAGATAGTGTCAGAGATTTTTGGGTTGTATTGCCTTTGCTTCTGATGGAAAGGCATAATACCTGGTTTCAATGGAATGTCATGGCGGAGGTCTTCGGGATGAAAATAATTTAGATCTTCATAGGAGTATGCTAAGACGTCAACATACCGCTGCAATAATGCAACAAATTTTTGCCTTTCTCCTTGTGAACAACACTTTCCAATGATCATTTTTGGATTGTCTTCAGTCCCAATGTTTATTTGTTCATATTCCATTGACCCTATAGTTGATCTTTGTTGCTTCTTAACATAGCGATCATGCTTGTCAAAAAGCTTTTCTAGCAAAACTAGACCCTTGGGGATCTTGTTTCTTTTTAATTGTAGAAATTTCTCTCTTGTTTCTGTGTCAACACTTTCAATTGCATCCTTTGAAGGGCAGCGACTACCTTCAAAGTACAGATCATCAAAATTGTCAGAAGTCTGCAAGAAATTTATTACATGATGATCATCATTAAACACCTGCCAATGATCAGAGTTGTCAGGAACGCTTGACTGGAAAACTAACTCAACAACATAAGTTGATCCTGAAAAATATTTGTGAGGAACCAAAGAAGTTGTTGATACTGCTAATGAGTCAGCCCCATCGTTGAATTCACGAGAAACCACAGATATATCAAAAGCATCAAATGTTTCTGTTAGATCCCAGACAAGGTTGCGGTAATGCCACAACCTTTCTCTCCTTGTTTGATATATGTTCCTGACCTGACAAACTATTAACTCGGCATCTCCTCGAGCATGCAATTTCTTGATTCCCTTCTTCTGAGCAACATTCATTCCCAGAAGGAGGGATTCATACTCAGCAGTGTTATTTGTGTTATTGAACTACAATTTGAAGGAGAAAGGGAAAAGATTACCCTCAAGAGAAAAAAAAACAATACCAGCTCCTGATTTGGTAGAAGAACAACTGCCATCAAACTCCAGCATCCAAACATCATCTGGACTACCAATGCTGACGGTATCAAAATTGAGAATTTCTTCTTGTGAAGTTGAAGATCCTTTTGATTCCATAACAATACTTTCGCAACTACTTTCACAATCAATTGGGAAATAATTGAGTGAAGTGTCAACTTCACTCTTAGGAGTCATATTTAAACCATCATTAGCATGCATGAAATAATTACCCATGCCTGATGATTCGAAAAGAATCTGGGCCTACTGATCGTTAGACTTGACAACGGTATATTTTGATTCTTTTTTTGGAAGTAACCTTTGGACAACTCCTTTAACTAGGATACGAGCCTCAGTCATATCCATGTTTAACTCACCCCCAACATCTCTACAGAAATTTCTTCCCAACAAGAGCCCATAGGAGGCTGGTACATCAGCTACCAGTACTGTCATCTTGATTTTCTTTTCTGGGAATGAATCAAAGGCAAACTGTGCATCCTTGATTTGACCAATCAAAGGAACTTGTTTGTTATCCATAGAGAAACACCTTCCAAATGTTTTGGTCAAAGTCAAACCAAGGGCATTGGCAACTTTTGATGGCATAACATTATCAGATGCCCCAGAATCAATTACATAGTTACTAAGCTTGTAACCATTTATTAACAAAGAGATGTAAAATAGTTCTATCTTCTCGACAGGAGAAGGGGAAGTTACTAGGTTGTTTTGAAGCAAGTTTGATTTTGGAAGATTACTAGGGGTAGTATCTTTTTCTTTAACAAATTTGACCAAACGGTCAAATTGATCTAGGTTAGATCTCAAAAATTCAACTTTAGACATTTGTGTTTTGGTTTTCTTTGCATGATCTAAAATATCAAATGACTGAAAGGAATTCATCACCAAAGATGGATTTGGATTCTCATTTTGAGAATTTAAAATATTTGGTATACTAGTCTTCAATGCATGTGTAGAAGAATTGACAGGTGCAGAAAAATTGATAGCAGTCGAAGAATCACTTACATTTTTATCCTTCGCAGTGTCCATTGGGATAGTGTTGTCCTTTGTAGGATTTGGTATGGGAGTCCCACGCTTCACAATAGAAATCAGAAAACGTTGAGAGTCCTTTATTTGAGTAGAATCATCACTCTTTGCAATGATAGGTGGTTGAGCTGCCTGTGTTTGCAAACGAGTGAATACTGCAAAGATGTCTCCATCATGTGTGCCTGGCGTATCATCTTCTTGATATTGCATAAACCTTATATTAGAGTTGCCAGCCAACTCTGCATCACATTCTTGATGTGAATTAGCATCTTCTTCACCAAAAGGAGGAAGATCATTGTGTTCAACTTCATAATATCCAGTAGCTGAACTTTGGGGTGGTTCTTCCAATGCAAGCCTCTCTGGAGCAGGAGGTAATTTATTCTGATTACGCATGGCATAATTGGAAGCATTGTTTGGATAAGTCCTTCTTGGAACATCATGATAAGAAGTATTTCCTTGTGAGGAAATTTGCTTCTTAAGCACCAACAATTCATTTGCT
The DNA here is from genome assembly GCF_030272615.1 of Cryptomeria japonica. Lineage (NCBI taxonomy): Eukaryota > Viridiplantae > Streptophyta > Pinopsida > Cupressales > Cupressaceae > Cryptomeria > Cryptomeria japonica. The sequence goes on from NC_081407.1 coordinate 526,822,793, forward strand.
AGCTTCTGTATCATAGGATCAACAAAACTAGTTGAAGGGAGAGATGCATCGATAGCTTGATTACTCCTAACCTTGTTAGGATCTCTCCTTATCTTTCTAGCAAGGATAGGATCATCTTCAACCGATATGGCCATTTGTTGAGCTACAACCAATTCTATAGGATTGTTCCTTCACAAAAGGAAACTCACCTTTGGCAATTGGGCGTTGATGAAAAAGAATTTCAAGTTTCCAATAGTGGGTCTTGAAGCAATTGGAATACGATTATGTAACTTGTCTTATTTTGCTACAAACTCACGCATGGGTTCCTGAGGCTCTTTCTTCAAGTGAGTTAATTGTGCCAATAAAGCATGATCATCTTCGGCGGACTTGAATCTCACCTCAAATAAAATTTTGAGAGTTGCCCAATTTGTGATACAAGCATTAGAAAGATGATAGAACCAATCAGTAGTAGCTCCATGCAAAGTCTCAATGAATAATCTTACTGAAACATCTTCATGCTCAACACCTAGGACTCCACATGCGATGTAGAAGGCAGCAATGTGTTCATCCGGGTGTTGAGAACCATCCCCCAAAAAATTGGGTAAATTTTTCTGCGTACCTTTGGGTAATTCATGCAAAGGTGCGGTCAAGTTTAGAGGACCAAAAGCAGTGCCCCAAGGGCCAACAGCTGCCATCCTTAATGGATTATAAGGTGGTATTACAAAATGATTTACAAGTGGAACAACTGAAACTTGCAAACTTGATGCCTCACTTGGTATGGGAGACCGCCATGTAGATGGAGGAAAACTTCATGTCCGTTGCAAGGGACGAATCATCTATGGAGGTGTCACAAAGGGAAAATTAAATCATTGCAATACTTCAAAGGTAGGATCAACAATTCCTGCTAATCGTTGCCCATGAGTGTAACTTCGATCAACCAGATTATAACCTGAAGAAAAATGACAATATGGAAATTACAATGAAAGCGCACTACAACCCAAAAGACAAACCGGTTGGACGTCGCTCCCCAACAGAGTCGCCAAAAAATTGTTGGGTGAATATTTTGTCACCAGCGTACTAATGACAAAAAATAAAATTCACACAATGCTATGCTAAGAAATTAATCTCTCCTCTCATCAAGGGGAGGTTCCCTATGAAATTTCTCCTCTAATTAATAAGAAATTAAATTTGTGGGTTGGTGCTGGGCATATAACTCTCTTTTTTCAGAGTTTATGTATTCTCCCTTCACCTAGTTACAATTTCTTACCTCTTTAGATACTCAAAGAAAAGAACTATTAATCTAACCAGCTACACCAAGAGTTACTATTAAGCAAAAAAAATTCTCCTTTATGGTAACAATAATTCACACTGATCATTATAAATTAAACAATTAGAAACTTAGCTTAAAGCTCAAAGTCTTGAAGTATAGATTTCTAATCCATTAAAATACAAATAACCGCAATAATACAAAGCTTACCACAAGTTACATAATTTATCAGCAGATTTCTCAAGCATGCTAAGAGCACAAAGTCTACTTTGCAAGATTTGAGAGCTCTCTAACCACGTAGCAATATCTTAAAGATCAAAGAAGTAAAGATAATATAGAGTTAATGGACATAGGAACATCAAATTATATAAATGAGTTTCTTGATAGAACACAAAGTTTGTAATCAACAAAACTATTTTCTTTATTTGTTTGGTAGGATTTTCACCACAAAAAGCCCAAAGTCTTAGTTGGGATAAAAAATTAGCAGAGTTTTGCTAAGCATGAAAAAGATAAAACATTTACAAAATGGTCCTCCTTATATAGGAAAAGAAGTTGAGAAAAAGGTGGGCATAGTTGACTTATTCAACTGCATAGTTCCATTTTACAACTACTACATAAAGAAAACATGCAGTTGCACAAAAATTGACAACATTTATTGGTGCGGCTGCATGAAGAAAGGATGCCAGGAGGGGGAACTTCATTCTTGATTCCCCTCTTCATTAGAATTCTGGAAATCTTTGAATTTAGCAAGGATGGCTTTCATTTCTGATTTGTTTGGCATCAAGGTAGAACTTGTGATGATTTGGCCGTAGGACATTGCATCTTGAATCTTCACCTATTTCTTTTTAACATCCTTGAACATGGATGCGAGGACTTCAAAACTGAACTGAATTTCTAATAGTTTATCAAATGTATTAAGAGAGAAATCTTGTCCTGTGCATTGATCCATCAAAGAAATGAATTCTTGCGTGAAAACTTCAGTAGTGACGAGATTTTGATCGCCATTATATAAATAGCAAGGGAGGTCACCAACTTTAAAAAAAATAAGGTCAACCTCATCGTCACCTTCTTTCTTCTCCTGGTCTAGCTCTGTAATCATTAACTTCATTTTCTCTTGTTTATGAGACAATAAAGACAAGATCTGAATACACTTCTCCCTTGTTTTTATTCTCAACTAGGACATCTATCCTCAAGTCTTCCATTTTGCTCCACAAAGTAGTACTTTTCACAACCTCCTCAATCTCTTGTGATAAAGAGGTTTTGAGTCCTTGCATCTGACTCTAGATTACTTCATAATCAGACAATAGTTCCACTGTTGAGCTCAGAAGATGAGAGCCTTCTGACCTTAGCCTTGAAATCCACTCATCCATCACTCGACCTTTAGCTCCCACCTGTTCAATCTTCTTGAGAGCTTTGGTATTTATTGAAGATCCTATAGGCTTTATCTCTTGAGAAGATTGTGTGACCTTGAGGAGAACATTGGTCAGCTGTTCACACTTATACTTCAAGATATTTTTCTCATCCCTCTCTTGATCCAATCTTCTCAATAAAGAATTAAGGGCTGTCTGAGAATCTAATTTCACACTCTCATGTGTTTCCACCCCGAGCTCTATGACCTGCATGGTATAGTCTTCAGATTGTATGTTACCTTTGTCCTTGTCTGACGATGGCACCATAACTTTAGCGTATTTTCTCTTGAAGCTGGGTCTATTACAACCCAAGATATCATCTTTGGCTTTTTTGTTCCCTTAGGCTTCGGGGGAACTGAAAGTTCAAAGTCAAACTCATCTGGGGATATCACCTATTTTTTCCTCTTAGGGGCCACTACTTCCATCCAAGGGGGTAGTTCTGGATTGGCTGATGGAGTAGTAGCTCCTTGTTGACTTGGAGTTGAAACTTCAGAAGTGGGTTGACTGGAACTTGGAGCAGTTGTGAGTGTTACTAATGTTACTGATATTGAGGAATCTAGTGGAACATTTGTTGCTACTACCTCTTTAGTTACAGATGGGAGAGTGAAGGGTGCTGTGAATGTAACTTCAACACTTACCAATGGAGGAATTGCTGTGGCAGTGGTAGTAATGATAGGTAAATCTATTGAAACATGTTTTGTAAGTGCATCTTGCAAGGTCTCATTAAAATCCATCATGGTGGATTCAAAAGTAGATGAAGGGATATCATCTAAATTAGAGAAGTTGGTTATTGTAAAAAACTAACCAACAGTCTCTGATTGCATTATACCCATACTTAGATCTCCATCTTCTTGAAAATATTCATCCTCTTGGTCAGAGTCAGAATCAGAGTCAATAGAATGGATGATTACTTGTGAGGTAATCGGGGCATCAACTTCAGCTGGATGTGATACTTCTTCTGCCTGTACTTCCTCTTGTTGAGGAATTTCACCTTGTTCAACCTCCTTTCCTTTTCCAACTTCACTGGCAGGCGGTTGCTCTAGCTCCTTCGCCACTGCTTCTTGTGATGCGGATGATGATTCACCCTTCCTGGGCCCTTTAACTGTAAATTTGATTTTGGGTCCTTTACCCTTCGATTGTATCACAAGAGCTGAGGATAGTACTTGTGAGTCTACCCTACTCTTTGTTCTTGTTTCAGCTGTTGCTGTCTTGTGCAATGGGCCATCACTATTATCGTCATCTCCTCAAATAGTGGGAAGCTATTTCATCCTAAGGTTCTATTTTAGCAACCAAGCATTGGTTTTTGCTAAGATAGGAGAGATCCTCTGTGTAATATATTTGCTTTCTTTCTTTGACCATTGCACAAGTGGAATTGGGGAGTCAGCAATCTTCTTCTCATAATAAATAGGGTCCACTATGTCATCTGTGTCTTCCATGGTCATTGGGATCTTAGCTAGATCCAAATTTTCAATTTGTTCCAGAGTAAGGCGGTTGAAATCCATCCTTCTTATATTCTCTTCATTCTGACAATCTGCCAAAACATCCTCAAACCTATAAACATGAGTGTAAGTCCTTTTGAGTTTGTTCTTTATACCCCAAAAATCAAAATCGGTTCGGGCCTTGAATCTTCTCATGGTATTCCACTGCATTTCCTCCTCCATATTTTTGGCCTAGGGGTTGGTTAGCACTGAATACTTGCCAATTGACTCTGGGAATTTTAGCCCAGTCTTATGTGCTTGTGATTGTTTTTCATGCACACTATCAGTTGTGTGCATAGCTCCATAAGGATGATTTTGTATGAGGGGAACCTTGGAAGAATGAAGGGCTCACTTGAGAAACATCCAATTTGGATATAGGTGAATGTGGGAAACTGTAGAAATACACACCCAAAATGAGACACCCTACTGTTAGCGGCCTCTGATATTCTTCTCTTCTGCATGCCTTTATAAAAAATGCACTTCCATACAGCAAAGAAGGTGTCCCTAACCCTTCTGTAATGATTACCTTGATTCTTGATTGTTAGCTAGTCATAGTACTCCCAAACGGGCACCACTCTTCTATCACCCTTGGTAGACAAGCCTAGATATTGCCTCATTGAAGCAGCTCTGCAAACCAGGTATGAGGTCATGTAAAACTTTAGTGTTACCTTGACCTCCTTCAATTGAGTACAAAGTGCATCACTGATCTGTTCTCCCTAATTAATTCTTGCGGCCCCCTTTCTGATTATATTTATGTAATAAGACATCCAGCTTTGAAAATAATGAGAGTCCTTTAATCCTCTCACTCTAGATAACATGGTGACCATGTCGTTATATTTCTTATTAAAATCACTCTTGTGGAATGAATTAGGCCATCGTGAGGTGAGGGAATTTCTTGCAGTAGAGAGATAAACAATATTGATCACCTTTTTGCATTTATCCTCATGTTTCTCACAGTACTCTTGAGCACTCTCTTGAGAAATATCAGCTACTTCTTCAACTGATGAACCTTTAAAGACACTATTGAAGAATACACTATCTAGAGTCATGATGACATTTTGATATTCATCTTTCACTTGCCTTGTGCTTTAATCAAAGTGATCAGCTACTGCTAGTACAAATTCAGGATCATGAGCTACAACTGGGAAAGATGCATACTTATGCAACTCAGATTTGATTAAACTGGTTAGACGTGCAGGAGCCTTTTGAACTTGGTCAATAAATTCTTGCATATCAACATTCCCAATTTTGGTGTCAATGATCTCCTTAATATTTGAGTCCACTAAACTCTCTGGGTATAGATTCAAGTACCTGTCGTACTTGTATTTCATCTTTTTTGATGATGCTTTACTTGGAGAAGGTTGTCCTGAGGAAGACTCGGGTTTGTTGTGAGAGAGATTTGACATTCGTGCACAATGACTGCATTCAACACTAATGATTATCTATTCATCATTATCAAAATCAATTTTTCTCGAACGGATCAAAAAATAGGGCTCAAAACAGGCTTAGGAGTAAAACTGCCAAAAATAGCAGGTCCGGGAAAAAAGTCTGACCTGCAAATAAAAACATCTTGATCTGCACATCAGACTTTAAAGTCCGATATTCAATCTTGTGAAAGGGTTGTCAACACATCAGACTTTAAAGTCTGATGTGTCAATCTGGGGAAAAGCATTAACACATCAGACTTTAACGTCCGATGTGTAGGGGAAAAACTTCAAACAAGCACATCGGACTTTAAAGCCCGATGTGCTTCCTAGAAAAGGTTTAAAGGCATATCAGACTTTAGAGTCCGATGTGCTTACAAAGGGGAAGGACAACCGATCAACATATCAGGTTTTAAAACCCGACATGTTGACCTACTCCCCTCCACATATCGGATTTTAAAGTCCGATATGCAAAGGTTAAGATCCCGCATATCCGACTTTAAAATCCGATATGCGGAGATACATTTCTCCAGCTGCACACCGGATTTTAAAGTCTGGTATGCATCTTTAGAAGGGGGGATTCGAAGGGCAATCAGGTTTTGAAGTCTGATTGTCCTCCGGAACAAGGGAGACAATCGAACTACAAAATCCGATTGCCCTCTGGAGAGAAGTCCGAAAAAGACAAACAAAAACAAAAACAAAAATGAAAACAAACAAGATGCAAACCCGAAAAAGAAACTCGGAAAGAGAAAAAGAAACACAAACCCTACCTCTTCTGCTTTGCTGATGATGGAAAAAGATCCAGCAATGGAGCAAGGAAAATCTGAATCTCGACGAGTAAAAGCAGAGGAGGGCACACAGAGAAGAAGACAAACCACAATGAAAACCAAAAATACAAAAATTATCTTTAAAAAGCTTTTAAATCAAACCCTAATAGCAATTAATGTGACATTAATACAACATGCAGTTGCATGTCGGGCTTTAAAGTCTGACATGCAAGCTAGGAACACTTGCACGTCGGACTTTAAAGTCAAACATGCAAGCCATGAACAAAACACATGCAGTTTAGACTTTAAAGTCCGAACTCCAGGCTAAACAACATGCAGTTTGAACTTTAAAGTCCAATCTGCAGGTTTAGACCACATGCAAATACATACCAGACTTTAATGTCTGATGTGTATTTGGCAACAAAGAACCCTGTAGTTTTGACTTTAAAGTCTGAACTGCAGGTAAAACTGCAAACTTAAGGAACAAGGAAAACAATACAAACGGGAAGCAAAGAACGAAACGAACTAACCAACCAAGTCGATTAAGCTCTCCCGGAGACCATAAGGTATGAAATGGACCAGTTTCATAGGGTTGCCTCATGATTTTGGCCATGCTGAAATTGAGGACAACAGTTTGGAATGCCTTTAAATTTCCAGAGTGGAGTTTTAACACTCCACATATACTTTCCAACTATCTTGCATAGATTAAGTTCTTTCTCTATTATCTAAGCCCATCCTCTTTTTTGGATAATCTCAAAAAGTGCTCTTATGAGGTGGCCTACACTCTACAAAGTGAGCCATTCAAGGAGAATTTGTAAGTGTATCTTCTATGTGCAATATCTGATGAGGTAATCAAGTCTTGCAAAATTTTAGGTCCCAACAGGTTGTCTCCCATGCAATGTTCTTGATTATTAGTTGGTTCCTATTTTCATCAATAATCTTCTTCCAAAGCTTGCATATCATGTCCAATTAAATTTTGTAAGGACTTTCCTCAACATCATGTCTAATGGATCATAAATTGAAAAGGCCTTAATTGATGGTAATATCATCAAACTTTAAATAGGCATTTAGATAAACCAAATAATGACAAGTAACGATATTGAAATAAAAATAAAAATGTTGTGGGAGATGGAGTAATTGATTATAGAAGTGTCTAAATTATTGTAGCTTCCAACCCACCACCTCCACAAATTTACGTCAACCCACCTTAACAAACATATATCAATCCTCCCGCACAAGTGCATGTTAATCCACCACCACAAACATATCAAAATCCTTAACAACATGCACAACATGCTTAGACAAATTGGACCAATACTATCATAATCTCTCAGGCTCCACCATGACAAATAGGTCACAACAACCCAAAACATCATTTCACACATTTGAAAGAACCATTAGATGTTGTTTGAAAATGAATGGAGAAACATAACTTGGTTGAATATCCACAAACACAACTACTTGATGAATCAAAACCTAAAGTTGATTGGTACAAAGATAATGAGTATTGTGCCTATCATCATATCAAATGTCATTCCACAAACAAGTGCATGAAGATTAAACATTTAGTCCAAGATCTTATTGATCAACCCACTATAGAAAAGTCACCAAATGCAAGTTTGGGTATGTATAAAGATTCCCTTCTTAAACATTAGGGAGAATCTAGTACATCCAATTCTAGTAAGTACCTAACAACCAATCACATAAATTATAATATGGTTTCAAAATATCATGTTAAAATGTTTCATTACAAAGGGGTAGATACTCAATGTGTAGTAACTACTAGATGAGCTCATATGACAATTCTCAATTCCACAACTCATACCGCTTCTCAAGATCAATTATCCATACAATATGACATCCTAGAGCATTTAGGGAAGACTCTTGCAAAAATTTCCATGCTGGACCTACTCAAGTTATCACTTGTTCATCAAGAGATTCTTATGTGCACTTTGTGAGAAGCTCGTGTCCCAAGCAATATTGATTCCAAACAATTTCAAACCATGGCCACACACTTATAACTTATATATCATTTCATCTTTACCCAATTTAATGTTATGCCTCTAGATCCTAATCATGTTTGCCCACTTAAAATCAAAGCCATTGTAAAATGTAGAAGGTAAAATGAGTCATGATTGATAATGATTTTTCCCCAAATCTTTGTACTCTTAAATTTGTCACTCAAGTGGGGTATATTATTGTATATATGCATAATCAAACTATTACAATAAAAGCATTTGATAATGTTGAAAGGAGTTCCAGTTAGCATGATAAATCTGGCTATTTAGGTAGGTCCAGTAATGCAAAAAACATTGTGCCATGTTATTGATCTCGACCTCCCATTCAATATTCTCCTTGGTCGCCCATGGATTCATGCCATTCAAGCTATCCCATTCACTTTACATTAGTGCCTAAAATTCCCATATCAAGTTTGTGAAATCACTATCCATGGAGATTCACAACCATTTGAGTATTGGCATACTCTTGAAGCCTCATCACCCTATTCATATAATTGCCCTAAGATTAACATTATAACCCCTCACACTGCTCCATCATCCTCATATGTTGACCCAAATTCCATACTCACTACTAGAAAAGAGAAAACCTTCATCCCAAGGTCCTTCTCCCAACTCAAGATCAATGATATTAGTTGCAAAGAGTATTCCCTACAAGGAACCTATATAGTGGTGCAATGCCTTTAAATCCTCATGCCCATGAAAAACCCACCAAAGAGAAGAAGAAAGAACCCATTGTTAGAGAATTTGGTCCTACCACATTTCAATGTCATGGAAAACTTAGTCATGAGGTTATATAAAGAGATATTAATCAATTGCTCTAGAAGAATCCTCTTGAAGATAATGAGGCCTACCTTGGTTGCTTCAAAGGCAAATATCCAGTATCCCTTGAATTGGCTACCAAAAAACAGGATTACCAAGGTGGAGGACTAGGACAAGGAGAGCAAGAAATCAGGAGAACTTTGATATAATTCCTAATGTTAATCATCGGGGGCTTGTATTTGGATGTCCCTCCAATAAAGCCTCAATTTCGACAAGTACTTCTTGAAATGGTGAGAGTGTTAGATTTGTTCACTTTTGGCTTAAAATATGTGTAAAATATTTTCATCATCAAGATGAAAGAAATAGACAGAGAGAAAAATTGTTGAAGTGAACAAATATAATATTATGTACTGTTGAAATTATATGACTCTAAATGGTGAGAGTGGTACCTTTGGCATCAAAGACATACCTCAGAAGGTGGTCAAACACATGTATGCTTGATATAGATAACTCATCCACATTTGACACCTTCACCCTTTTTGACACATCAATTCTCCTAATTGACCTGCCACTTGGCCATCCTGAAATCATCGATTAGGACCAATCTGTTGCACACCTTGACACATTTCAAAGCACTGCAGTGCTCCTCAAATTCCTAGGCACAATTGAATGTGCGCCATACTATGACCTAACCCCAAAGATAGCGTATAAGCTTGATCCTCAATGTTACTTCGAGAGAGGGGATCCTTAATCGCAAAATTGAAAAAAAATTAAAAAATCAAGAGTCTAATGGTGAAACCTCTTTGAGGAACCTATAGACCATAAAATAGTAAAAAGAAATGGTGTATTTATTGGCCATTTTGTGGAATTAATTATGTTTTGCATTGATATTTTTTACATTGATGCCAACACTAGCTGTTTGGATGCTTTACTGACACCCTTCTGGTCCTAGTAGGCTGAGTGGTTTCTGGTTGATTTGGATCCGACATGTTCCGGTAGGCTCCTGTATAGTTTGGTGATGGAATTGGATTTTGCATGATACTCATGCTTATAGTTGGTCAATTAGTTTTGGTCTGGTGATCAGATGTTATCCGACTTGCTTAGAAGCTTAGTTTCTAGTTCCAGAGAGGGTTGCACCGATAGATCTTTTGATGAAGATCCTTGATGAATTGCATAAGTGGTGTTGGTGCAACTTCTGGTGGAGTTTTAGGATGCTATTGGTGATCATGTTTGAGACTTGGTGGATGGAGATCATTGTTGTAGCGTGTGGACCTATACTGGGTCCCGGTTGATCTAGGTTATGGACCGACTTTAATGTAATGTGTGGATTGGACCTCTCAATATGTTTTCGGGATGTCTTATGTGTTAGATATTATTTGTTTGGTCTAAGGCCAACATGGTTTGTAATTATGTAATTGGTTTATTATCTAGTGGTCGACCTAATTATTTATGGTCAAGGGTTTGTATATATAGATGTAAGATCTCATTGTAGATCATCATGGTTATGTTGGAGGTCATTGTCAAGAAATGTAATGTGTGAATAATGTAGTATCATTCAGGCAGAGGATTTGGTTGATCATTGGAGATCAAATTGGGTTTATGTAAGAGGATTCCGTCCTCAGGTATTGAGCTTAACCATAACTATATTCAGGCGTAGGAGATGCTATCTTTTACAATTCAACACTTCCTTGGATTGTAGTGTGGATTTCTATGTAGTCAGTGTGGCTCTGTTTGTGATGAGAAGTGCGCTCTAGGATATTGGCCTTCCTGCAAGTGCAGGCCCCTTAATTGTAAAAGGCCCCTTAATTGTAATTCACATACTTACTACAGAAGTATTATCTGATTGTGGGTAGGCTTCCCACCATGGTTTTTCCCTTTACCAGGTTTTCCACGTATAAATCTTGGTGTCATGTGGATGGCTTGTATTTTGTGATTATTATTTATGCTTAATTGGTTTAACTATTATTCTAATATTAATATTTTGGGTTCCGGTATTAAATTTTTAAATTTCTAATAGTTTTGGTAATCTGTGACAACTGATTCACCCCCCCCTCTTAGTTGTCTTTTGATTATTTGAACTGTCTAACAATTGGTATCAAAGCTTTGGTCCTCTCTGCAAAAAGCTTAACTGCTTGAGGAAGATCCTGTGGTGACTAACAATTCAAGTTCATCCAGTTCTTCTGGAGCTATCTTTTGGAGGGATATTTCGAGGCTTGATGGAACAAATTGCATAGTATGGAAGATTCAGATGGAGACTCATCTGAGATGTCTTGGCAAGGAGATTTGGGAGATCACACAGAGTGGTGTCACACCTTATAATCTGGGATCTAGCAATCCTCCTTTGGAAAAAACCTGGACAAGGAGCTTGAGAATGATTGTAGAGTAAGAGAAGCCCTCTTGTGTGCACTTTCTGATCAACAAATAATGAGATTAACCTACAAATCATCTGGAAAGGCTATATGGGATAAGTTGGAGACTCTTAATGAAGGTGACCCTACAATGAATATTGCTAAACTTGATGGTTACCAGGTGAGATATGAAAACTTGAAGATGGAAGAAGATGAAAGGATTATTGCATTCATGGAAAAGGTAAATGAGATTGTTATGGGAATTCAATGTTGTGGTGGAACTCTGAGCGAAGATGAAATTGTTTCTAAATTTTTGAGAGCCCTACCATCAGATTACAGAATGAAGGCTACTTATATTAATGAGTTGATAACAAAGGCTAATACACATGTCAATAGAGATACTTTGGTTGGGAAACTATCTGCTTTTGAGCTTGAAGAATTTGGACCTTCTAGAGTTGTGAAGTCTGAACCTTCTTTTCATGCATCTACATCTACAACCAGTAAACAAGATTGGAAAGATTTGTATGCAAAGGAATTAGAAGATATGAAGAGAGAAGATGATGAGTTTGAGCAACTTGAAGCACTATTTTCTATAAGAGCACATAAAGGACTGATAAGAAGTAAGTATGAAGGAAAAACACCTTTTAAATGTTTTGCATGTAATAAGATTGGTCATTTTGCATCTAGATGTCCTGAAAGGAATTCAAGATTTGAAGAAAGAGTTAGAAGATCACTTAAGCCTAACCCTGGATATCAAAACAAGTACAAGTACAATAAAAATAGAGACAAATCATGCTAGCAGATGAGGAAGGCATTACTGATTCTGATGATGAATCGACAAAAGACTCTGCTAGTGGTTCTGGCAATAGGAAGGAATGGGTGTTCCTGGCTATCAAAGAAGATGATCCGGAACTAGAAGTGAATGTACCTCATGAGAAGGCACTTGTTGCTAAAATTGAAGACAAGGATGAATGGGTAATTGATAGCGGTGTTCACATCACATGACTGGAGATAAAGGTAAGTTTCTATCTTTACAAGAATTTGATGGAGGTCTAGTTAGATTTGGAGATGACAAAGCATGTATGATCAAAGGAAAAGGAACTATATCATTGGATGGTAAGAACAATATTGACAATGTTTACTATGTTGAAAGTTTAAGGCACAATCTTTTGAGTGTAGGACAATTGGTAGATAAGGGATTTCAATTATAGTTCAAAGATGAAAAATGCAAAATCATTAACAAATCTGGTTTAGAGATTGCAACCGGTACACAAACAAAAGGTAATATATTTCATTTGAACTTTGGTGAGAAGACATGTTTGATTACTCAGATTAATGAGAGTTGGCTATGGCATAAAAGGCTATGTCATGTGAATTTTGATTGCATTGTGAAGATCAATTCAACTAAGGCAGTTAGGGATATACCTAAGATTATGAAACCTTATAATCCGACATGTAAAGAATGTCAAATGGATAAATATGTTTGAACCTCTTTTAGGAGTATACAAAATAAATCAAATGATGTTCTGGATCTTATTCATACTAATTTGTGTGACCCTGCTAGAGTTAAAAGTTTTCAAGGTGACATATATTTTATGCTAATCATTGATGATTATTGTAGAATGAAGTGGGTTACTTTTCTAAAAGAGAATTTTGAAGCATTTGAAAAGTTTAAAATCTTTAAGGCTAAAGTGGAAACTGAGACAAGATTTAAGATTAAATGTTTGAGGTCAAATCATGGTGGAGAATTCACATCCGGTGAGTTTAATAACTTTTGTGAGAAGCATGGTATAAGAAGACAATTTTATGCTCCCTGAACACCTCAACAGAATGGAGTTGTGGAAAGGAAGAACATAACTATCTTGGATGCTGCTAGAACAATGATGATGGAAGCTAGTCTACCTCATATCTACTGGAGAGAAGTAGTGAGCACAACAGTTTATACATTCAATATGGTACATATCAAAGGAGAAACCGGTAAGACACCTTATGAATTATGGTTTGGCAGTACACCTATAGTTAAGTATTTCAGAATTTCTGGTAGTAAATGCTATATCAAGAGAGATGATATCATTGGGAAATTTGATCCTAGATGTGATGAAGGCATATTTCTTGGTTATTCTAATGAAAGAAAAGCATATGGATGTTATAACAAGAGATTGAAGAGAATTGTGGAGAGTGATAATGTCAAAGTAGATGAGCTGAACATAAGTCAAATCAAATTTTATGAGAAGGAACTGCCAGTGGAAATGATTATATCTGAACTAGTAGCACCTTTACCAAAATAGAGTGTTGAACCAGTTACTACGACAATAGCAGAGAATTCTACAATAATTGAAGAACATGGAAGAGGAAAAGAAAGTCAGAAGACTCCCAGTTATGTGAGATTGAATCATTTAGAAGATCAGATCATTGGGGATAAGAGCAATGGAGTGATGATAAGAAGAAGACTAGCAACTAATGAGGTATTTTTAATTTCACAAGTTGAACTGGTATCAGTAATTGAGGCATGTAAAGATGAATATTGGTTGAAAGCTATGGAAGAAGAATTAGATCAGATTGAGAAAAATAACACATGGACCTTGGTTCCCTGACCTAAAAACAAAAATGTTATTGGAACTAAATGGTTTTTTTAGGAATAAATTGAATGAGGATGGTCAAGTTATAAGGAATAAGGCTATATTGGTTTGTAAAGGATATTCTCAAAAGGAAGGAATTGATTATGGAGAGAATTTTGCACCTGTATCTAGGATTGAAGCTGTAAGATTATTTCTTGCTTATGCTACTTATAAAAACTACAAGGTTTATTAGATGGATGTTAAATGTGTATTTTTGAATGGGGATCTTGATGAGGAAGTTTATGTTGAGAAACCTGATGGTTTTTCACTATTAGATGATACAAATATGGTTTGCAGGTTAAGGAAAGCTTTATATGGATTGAAACAAGCACCTAGAGCTTGGTATGCAAGGTTGGATAAATATCTTTTGAAGCTTGGTTTTACTAAGGGCAGTTTTGATAGTAATTTATATTATAAGATCACTGATGATGATATACTGATTATTGAAGTATTTGTTGATGACATTATTTTTGGAGATGAAAATAAGTTATGCATAGAATTTTCTAAGAATATGGAGAAATAATTTGAGATGTCTATGATTGGTGAGGTGAAATTTTTCTTAGGTTTGCAAATTACTTAGATTGATAAAGGTATTTTCATCTCTCAAAATAAATATGCCAAGGAATTCTTGAAGAAATTTGGTATGGGGGATTCTAAACTGGTAAGTACTCCTATGGTTACAAGTGAGAAATTGACAAGAAAAGATGTTTTTGCACCGGTAAATCCTACAAGATACAAATCTATGATTGGAGGCCTGCTTTATTTGACTCAGACTAGGCCTGACATTATGAATTTTGTTTGTATTGTTTCAAGATTTCAGAGTGATCCTAGAGAAAATCATGAGATTATGATGAAAAGGATTTTTAGATACTTGCAAGGTACATCATAATATGGTTTGTGGTACCCTAAGGATGATAACTTTACTTTATGTGCATATATAGATGTTGATTGGGTTGGAGATATTGATGACCGGAAAAACATTTTCAGTGGAGCTTTCTTTCTTGGAAAGAAGTTGGTTTCATGGATCAACAAGAAACAATCATTTACTTCTTTATCTAGTGCTAAAGTTGAGTATGTTGCTGCTGCTACTAACTGTACACAAGTTTTATGGATGAAGCAAATGTTGAAGGATATAAAGGTGGACTGTGATGCATCAATAGTTATTCACTGTGATAACTCTACTGATATTGATATATCAAAGAATCTGGTTTTTCATTTCTAAAATAAAGCACATATCTATCAAGTATAACTTTTTGAAGGAAAAGGTGAAATAAAATAAAGTTAGACTAGTTTATGTGAACACTAAAGAGCAGATTGTAGATATTTTCACTAAACCTTTGCCTAAGGAATCATTTGAGTACTTGAGAGATAGATTGGGAGTTTCTGCCCCTCCGACAGAGACTTGATTGGTGTGGTTTGGCATCAGTCCAACATGCATTATCAGAGATACTATTCATTCTAGCATTGATGTGGGATGCTACTGCTCAAGGGCAATAGTCAACTTTTCTGATTCAGTGGTTTATATTTTTGCTTTGATATTTTTGTCATATTTTTGGCATTGATATCAAAAGGGGAGAGATATTGATGTGAAAAAGACAAAGAAAGAAAAAGAAAAGTCAAAGGTCAAAGGGGGAAAGATATGAATAAGAAAAGTAAAGGGGAGAGATATTGATATTTAGAGTTGTATGTGGGAATTTGTTGGCTATCTTCCATTGGGGGAGACTTTTTTGGCATTTCTTGGTACTTAGATATTTTTCACATCTAGTGTTGCCATCAATGCTAAAGGGGGAGATTGTTGGCCTTTTAGTGGAATAGATTATGTGTTGCATTAATGTTTTTTCATTGATGCCAACACTAGATGTTTGGATGCTTTATCGACACCCTTCTAGTCTCGGTAGGTTGAGTGGTTTCTGGTTGATTTGGATCTAATATGATCAGGTAGGCTCCGATATAGTTTGGTGATGGAATTGGATTGTTCATGATACTCATGCTCATATTCAGTCAGTTGGTTTTGGTCTGGTGATCAAATATTATCCCATTTGCTTAGAAGCTTAGTTTTTGGTTTCGATAAGGGTTTCCCCGACAGAGCTTTTGATGAATTGCATAAGTGGTGTTGGTGCAACTTCTGGTGGAGTTTCATGATGCTATTGGTGATCATGTTCGAGACTTGGTGGATGGAGATCATTGTTGTAGCATGTGGACCTATATGTTGGCATATGCACACTCCAATGAGACATTGTAGGTGATTGAAGGTTTTGTCATTGATGGAAACCTTACAATCCTATGGCACCAACAAGGCATTACACTCGCAAGACAGTTCACTGGTATCAATTATCAGACTCTACACCGACACTCAGACCATCGGCACCGGCACAAAGAAAGGAAGTATACCGGCACAGAGGCCGACAAGATTTTGTTATATTATATTTTGCTTATTATTGTAAAAACTTTGTAAGCCGACTTGGCATGTTGTAAAATGACTCTTATATATAAGAGAGATCATTGTAGACATTTTAAAAAAAAAGTTAAGAAAGTGATGTAAGTGAAAAGGAAAAATATTAAGGCAGACCTATTATGCGAAATATAGGTTAAAGGGTTTATGTAAGAAGTAGAGAAGCAACTGGTATTGGATCAGGCATTATAGATGCTATTGTAAAGCAGTACAAGTTATTGGATTTGTATAATCCACATTGTAAGTCAGTGAGACTTCCCATTGAGCAGTGAGCTCTAGGTAATTGGCCTTCCTGCATGTGTAGGCCCCTCTTGTAAGTAATATTCTCTTATTGGCTAGTAAGTGGATATTGTGGGTCACAAATCCCACTGAGATTTTTCCCACACCAGGTTTCCTCGTAAAATCCTTGTGTTATGGTGTGCTTTTCATGTGGATGTTTTTAATTCTATTTATTGCATTATTTCTTGCATACCGGTACACTGTTATAATATGTTCTGCATGTTTTAAGATAATAAATTCTACTCACCCGTTAGATACTGATTCACCCCCCCTCTCAGTATCTGTGGGATTCCTAGCAATTGGTATCAGAGCTTGGTCCTCTATTTTCAGAATCCTAACAAATTGAGGAAGATCTTGACACTGGTAAAGATGGAAAATCTGATGAAGCAACTTGAAGGAGATCTCTTAGACTATGATACAGAAAAATTGAAAAATATCAAAATAGAAGATGATCTAAAGGTAGCTCAGGATATCATTTAGGCACTTCAAGAGAATCTTACTGTTGCAAGAAATAAGAGAAGAGAACTTTGTGAAAAAATGAAAAATGAGAATGATGAAAAAGAATCACTTAATGATCAGATAAGCGAGCTGAAACTGGAGAACATGACAACAAAGAATGAGATGGAGGATATGACGATGAGATTTTGTAAAGAAATTGAGAATAGGAAGAAGAATGAAGAAGAATTGACTAGAAGACTAAGTGATGCAACAAATGAGAACACAAGACTTAGCTATGAAAATGATCTATTAAAGATAGATTTGATGCACACACAAAATGACTCAAATGAACTGATGAGACAAAAAGAAGTCTTAGAAAGAGAACTAGAAACTGCAAATCAACATAAAGAAAAATTCAAGAAAAGCTCAGAGGAACTTGGCACCTTGCTGAAGAATCAAAAACCTAAAGGTGACACTTCTGGAATTGGCTTTGAAGTTGCTGAAAGCTCTGGTACTGCAAATACTTAGGATCACAGCAAACCGGTAAGACAACCTTATACTTATAAATTCAATGGAAAATGCTTTAAGTGTAATAAGTATGGTCATAGAGAAAATGAATGTAGATCTAGAAATTATCAAAATATCAACACACCCACCGGTCAATGTTCAAAATGCAACAAAGTTGGTCACAACTCTAAAAATTGCAGAATGAATGTGAGATGTTATGTTTGTGGAAGATTTGGACATTTATCTAATCAATGCAGAACATAAACTGGCATAGGTTATGGGAAATCTATTCAGAAGAATAATGTAACTTGTTATGCATGTAACAAGATTGGGCATATTGCAAAATTCTATAGAAGTAAAGGATCATCGGTAGACAACAAAAGTTCTAGCTTGAAAGGTAAAGAAAAAGTTAAAGAGGTTAAACAAGAATTCTCAAAACAATGGATTAGAAAAGCTGATCTAAATATTGGGAATACTCCTCCACTGGTAGAACTAGTCAATGCTTCACCGGCAGGACAGAGTTATGCTTCACCGGTAGGACAGAGCAGTGCTCCACTGGTAGGAAGTTCATCGAATTGAAGAAAGTTTCCTTGAGGGTTTGGCAATCTAATGACACATGTGCTATTATTCCCTCAGTTAGAGATGAGAAGTTGGAAATTACTCCTTACCGACAGACAATGTTAAGTGAATACTTAACCGACATGCATTTAATGTGGTATATGGAAAAGTAACACTATAAATTTGTGGTTTTGGCTCCATTTCATTTCACCAAGATTTCAAACCTACAAAGAGCGCGAAGATTCCGAGCTAAGACATTTCGAGCAAGAACACTTCAAGCAATCATCCATCCTAAAGGAAGTAAAAGGTATTTTATCATGGCATCCACCTCTGCACTTGAATATATAGCAAACCCTACTGTTGTCAAAG
Source organism: Cryptomeria japonica (assembly GCF_030272615.1). Lineage (NCBI taxonomy): Eukaryota > Viridiplantae > Streptophyta > Pinopsida > Cupressales > Cupressaceae > Cryptomeria > Cryptomeria japonica. The sequence continues at coordinate 526,841,463 of NC_081407.1, forward strand.
TTGTAAACAGACCTAGGCCCGTATTTCAATTAGTTCCCGAGGTAGCAAAGAAATATGATACTTTAGGTGGTTTTTCTCAAATTCCTAAGGGAGTTGTTTATGCTAAAGACCTTAGAATTTACATTCATTGCAACATTGAGGAATTAGGAGATGAAGAGATTAAAACCATGTTTAAATTTGTCATATGTGATGAATTCGGTAATGTAAAAGATGAACATAAGATCATTGAAACCCTAGGATTTACAGAGATCTTTAGCATTCTTGAATTCCCCAAGGATGTGATTAGGATAGTCTTAAGCAGGGTACATGGTGAATTTTTTTGGTTAGATGCAATTCATAAAATCACCAAGGAAGCTATGAAAGCTGTCATAGGGTTACTAACCATGGGTAAAAGGCCAGACAAAACTAAAAAGGTCTCAAATGACCTAGTTACTCAGCTAACTGGTGCCACATTTGATAAAAGGTCCTTAAGAGTCAATGATGTAAAAGATACTAATGTAAGATTTATCAGCATGATATTAGGATATAAAGCTACTCATGCAAATAGACTCAATTCAGTTTCAAGTTTATGCATTAAGAGTACTTATGATATGGTCACGGATAATGTGAAGATTGATGTATGTGAGTGGTTGAAGGATGAATTAATTGACAACTTAGGCAAGATTAAGAAGGACAAGAAAGGAACTTTCAGGTTTGGAAATCTGCTAGTATGTCTGATGCTACATATAACCAAACAGGTTCCTAATATAGGCTACAAAGAACTTGGATATGATATACCAATAGGTAAACAGTTAACAAAACTATTCAACAATATGGGAGAAGATAAGGAAAACAATATCCATGATTTCTTTCAAGCACTTAAGGCCAAACTAAAGAAAAGAATCAGATTATCACAAAAGATTGTTGACAAATATAAGGATGAAATATGCTTTGTAATCAAGAAGGATGAGATCTTGATGGAAGCAGTCATCCCTAGGACAGTTTGGGTAACAGAGATAGGCTATGAGACAGATGATCATATCATTGAAACTTATGCTAAAGCACTTCTGGAAGCCCCTAAAGAACCTAAGGAAGAAGTATTTGGTAGTGCAGAAACTATTGAAAGACAAATACAATCTAAGAAAAGAGTGAAAAAGGTTGAGGCAGTTGTAAGAAAAGGTTCTAGGCAAGCAAAGGAAATCAAGGATAAAGTAATGGAACAAACCGGTATAAGAGGATGAGTTAGCAGCTCCACAACCTGAAACTCACCTATCACCGGTAGGCACATCTTTAGAGAATGACATGCCTGCAACTTTCAAGAGAGTTGTAAGGAAAAGAGATCCCTCACTGGCAACCACACCCTCACCTAGGAGGACAAGACAAAAACAACAAGCAGTGAGATCTCCGGTAAGAAAGGCTACACCAAAGAAAAAGTTGACACCCAAAAAGAAGAAGAGAACAAAACAAAACTTGGCTCCTCTTGACACACTATTGAATGAAATTATAGAGGAAGGAAAACTAAAGAATATAGAGAAATTATATGACACTCTGACCGTTGATGAAAAAGAACAAGTAGAAAAAAGTGTTATATTACATATGGATATGTATATGAAATTTTTGATGGAAGTAGTAGATGAAGTACCAGATGAACTATTTAAGAGACTGGAAGCAAGGAGACAAGTAGTAATAGAACTTGAAAATAAAATAAAGATAGAAAAGCTACTTGTTGTATACCCGGTAAATCCACCCAAAGAAATTGATGACTTAATTGCTAAAGCCAACCGGTCAGTATTTTGTACTGCACACTGGCACATTGCTTTAATGGTTGGAAGAGTTAATGAGGTGACTGAGGAGACAAAAAATGCATGGGACATTTTCCTAGTTGAAAAAGAAAAACAAGAAGAATACATGAGCCACAAACCTATAAAGGTATATCAGAAAGAAAGAGACAAGGGTAAAGGTAAAGTTGGTGGACCACCTAGTATCAAGGTTAAAGACAACTTACCCCCACCTCCTTTGATTACTCGACCGGTAACAACAACAGCTACAAAAGATCAACCGATAGTTGAAAGTATGGATGTAGAGGATGTCAATCCTAATCCTGAAGTCTTATATACAATGGATGTTGATACTCAAAAGATTAACATTGTGGTAGACAAAGATACAACTGATAAGACGGACATGGCTAGTGAGCCTCCAGTAGATGAGCAAACTAAAAACACACAAGAGAAACTGACAGATGTCCAAGAGCAAGAGGTAGAAACTCAGACTGAAACTGAGACAATGAAACCAACGAAGAAACAAACAGAGCAAAAGGCTCTGGAATAGGAATAACAACAGAAACAGGAACAGGTTCATAAGGAAATAGTGCCATTGGCAACTGGAGAAGTAGATAAACCATTGCTTAAGGAAATGCAAACACAAACAGACCTACCAGAGGTCAATACAAGCTTGGTTACTTCCACTGGCAGTACTCAGAATGTAGGCTCCTCATCATCAGGCTACAAATCAACTAATGTGACTGAAGTACTTTTGGATTCAATTAAAAGGATAACAGATTGCAGCTCACAAGCTTATAAGGCAATAGATGACACAATCCCAATTTTGAAGGTAATTGCTCCTAACTATAATATAGACAATAAAGATTCTTTAGGACAACTTGATACATTGTGTAAATATATCACAGAGAACATTGAGAAAATAAAGGAAGAGACACTGAAGGACAAAGTAGAAATTGAAAAGCAAAGATTCTTTGATGAGTAGATAAAGAAGTGTACCAGGGATTCTGACACACTTCTACCGGAACTGTGTAACTTATTGAAAGAGTACAAAACTCTATACAAAGACACCTATACGACAAAATTTTTGACAGTAGACATAGATAAGAAGATGAGCAAGGTACAGATAAAATGAATAAACTTGTAGATAATTTTTTTAACTCACCTGATACATTATTAGTTTTTTAACAGAAGATAACAACTTTTGAGGAAGAGTTACTTAAATTAAAAAGAGAAAAGGAGAGAATAGTGAATAAGGCAAAGCATCTGAGATTAAAACTGAGTCCAAGATTGGACTATCTAGCATCATTGTGGAAGGAAATATATGAGGCACTGATACAGGGACAGAAAACACCGGCAAAGCATATGCAGCATCTCACCGGTACAGTTAAAAGAATAGAGACAACAATAAGAGACAATAAAATTTTTATGGAGAGTATAAACTTGATTTTGGTGGATCTATTTCAAATTGTAACTACCCAGTTACAAGGTTGAAACTAAAAACTCTACTGACATCTTGACAACCTTTGTCATTGATGCCAAAGTGGTAGTAGTGGTATGAGAAAATTCAATATCATAGGAATTATATGCTCAGGGGGAGCACACATTTTTTGTAACATTTTTTGGACTTCATATTTTTGGATACACTTTTGAAATTTCTCATGAGTGTTGCCATCAATGCCAAAGGGGGAGATTGTTGGCATATGCACACTCGAATGAGACATTGTAGGTGATTGAAGGTTTTGTCATTGATGGCAACCTTACAATCCTATGGCACTGGCAAGGCATTACACTGACAAGATAGTTCACCGACATCAACGATCAGACTCTACACTGGCACTCAGACCACTGGCATCGACACAAAGAAAGGAAGTATACCGACACAGAGGCCGACAAGATTTTGTTATATTATATTTTGCTTATTATTGTAAAAACTTTGTAAGCCGACTTGGCATGTTGTAAAATGACTCTTATATATAAGAGAGATCATTGTAGACATTAAAAAAAAAAAAGTTAAGAAAGTGATGTAAGCGAAAAGGAAAAATATTAAGGCAGACCTATTATGTGAAATATAGGTTAAAGGGTTTATGTAAGAAGCAGGGCAACAACCAGTACTGGATCAGGCATTATAGATGCTATTGTAAAGCAATACAAGTTATTGGATTTGTATAATCCACATTGTAAGTCAGTGAAACTTCCCATTGAGCAGTGAGCTCTAGGCAATTGGTCTTCCTGCATGTGCAGGCCCCTCTTGTAAGTAATATTCTCTTATTGGCCAGTAAGTGGATATTGTGGGTCACAAATCCCACCGAGGTTTTTCCCACACCGGGTTCCCTCATTAAATCCTTGTGTTATGGTGTGATTTTCATGTGGATGTTTTTAATTCTGTTTATTGCATTATTTCTTGCATACCGGTACACTGTTATAATATGTTCTGCATGTTTTAAGATAATAAATTTTACTCACTAGTTAGATACTGATACACCCCCCCCTCTCAGTATCTGTGGGATTCCTAACACTATACTGGGTCCCAATTAATCTAGGTTATGGACTAGATTTAATGTAACATGTGGATTGGACCTCTCGATTAAAAGATGTCTTATGTGTTAGATATTATTTTTTTGGTCTAAGGCCGACATGGTTTGTAATTATGTAATTGGTTTATTATCTAGTGGCTGACCTAATTATTTATGGTTAAGGGTTTGTATATATAGATGTAAGATCTCATTGTAGATCATCATGGTTATGTTAGAGGTCATGGTCAAGGAATGTAATGTACGAATAATGTAATATCATTCAGGCAAAGGATTTGGTCGATCATTAGAGATAGAATTGGGTTTATGTAAGAGGATCCAGTCCTCCAGTATTGAGCTTAACTAGAACTGTATCCAGACATAGGAGATGTTATCTTTTGCAATTCAACACTTCTCCAAATTGTAGTCTAGATTTCTATGTAGTTAGTGAGGCTCCTTTTGTGATGAGTAGTGCGCTCTAGGCTGTTGGCCTTCCTGCAAGTGCAGGCCCCTCAATCGTAATTTGCATACTTACTGTAGAAGTATTATCTGACTGTGGGTAGGCTTCCCACTGTGGTTTTTCCCTTTACTGGGTTTTCCACGTATAAATCTTGGTGTCATGTGGATGGATTTTATTATGTGATTATTGTTTATGCTTAATTGGTTTAACTGATATTTTGGTTTTAATGTTTTGGGTTCCAGTATTAAAGTTTTAAATTGCTAATAGTTCGAGTAATCTGTGAGAACTGATTCACCCCCTTAGTTGTCTTCCGGTTATTTGAACTGTGTAACAATATTGTCATGCCCAAACTTTTGGGCACAAACGGAATAATTTTTTTTTTTTAAATACTTAACCTAATACAACTAACCTAATTAAAATAATGCAAAACTAGTTTAGTCTTAACTATGTTTTGAGTGATTTCAATAACTACACCAATTTGGCGAAAAACCATCTAAGTTTAAAGCGCGATTATAATTCTCCAACATAATTAAAATGATCTTCCATTAATAAATAATTAAATTTATTTAGCAAATAATCTCAACATTAATTGATAGGGGCTATTAATAATCTCTTATAGTTCTTTAATTACCTAGGGTCTAAATAAATTTACCCTAACTCTTAGCTTGATTAAACCTATTTAGCAAATTACCATTAATTATAATGTCTTATAAAATTAAAATCTAAAGGGGCATCTCGACTTACAATTAGGTCACTATTCTCCCAAGGGGTCCATCTCCAAAGGATCTAATTTTAATGCATTCAAAAATGTGCACTTAAATATAATAATTAAAAAGGAACATTAATAGTTCATAAAAATATATAGGAACAAAAAAAAACACATATAAATATATATGACTATAGGTACATATACACCTAGCATATATATATATTTATATTTATAAGAAGGTGCTAAGTCCTAATTTACAACCCAAAAGAAAACATTACATAATACTAAGTTGGGTGGGGAAAACCTTATTTCAAATTTTGAATGGGTATTTCCCCCCTCACTTATTTCTATCCTTTTTATCTTGTTTTCTTTATTTTTAAAAGAAGAGTCCTAACCCTAATCTCTTTTCTTTTACCTCACACATACTCTTTTTTTTTTTTAATTCCTATTTGTATTTTGCCCTAACCTGAAAATAGGGTTAGGGCATGTGTGTGATAATTCTCCTTTTTTTTGTGTGTGCTGTGTGTGTGTGATTTCCATTTTTTTTTTTGTGTGTGTGCAGGTGTGGGGAAGCGGCGGCCATGGGAGGCGGCGCTTATTTTTTTATACCACGACGGGGGGGAGGGTTTGGAGTTTCGCGCAGGGCCGAGCCAAACAGTCCGCGGATGAGGGAGGAGGGGAGCGATACACCCGCAGGCTGCGGACAGCTCCGCCCATGGCTGCGGCGCTTTCGCAGACTATGGATGATGCCGCCCACAGCTGCGGCGCTCCCGCAGACTATGGACATAGCCGCCCACAGCTGCGGTGACCCGTAGACTGTGGACGTCGCCGCCCACGGTCTCGGCCCTCTCTCTTTCTTCATTGCAATTTTTTTAAAGGTTTTTATTTTATTTTAATTTTATAATTTCTATTTCTTTAAAATGTATATATATAAGTATATATATAAGTATATATATATATATAAGTATATATATATATATATGTATATATATATATATGTATATATATATATGTATATATATATATTCTTGAAATATGTAGACTTCTAATAAGACATTTAAATGAATAAAAGGGATATATATATATATATATATATCCCTTTTTTTTTATAACTCATTTAGGCATTCTTATGAGTTTTCTTTTTAACTTAAAAAAATACATACAGAGATTTTTCTAATATTACTTGTAGTATGTTAAAGAGAAAAATATCCCCTTTTTTTATAAGACTGGAAAATATATGTTTTATATTCTATTTTTTTTTTTGTTTTAAGTATTCTGAAACTAATATCTACAATGCATTCTAACAGCAAGCTTAAATATAATCTTTTCTGGTAAACAAAATAAAACTAGAACTATATGCTAATCTTTTTTTTTATAAAATAACCTACTACTATAGGATTTATTTTCTGCATTAAATGAAAGATTAAATGACAGATTTAATTTAATTGCAACAGCTTAAATAAAACCAGAATCTAATGTATGAGCTTTCATATACCATTTCTATCTTGCATAAGGAATAAAATGAGCCTTTATTTGCAGAATAAATATAAATGCAACAACTTTATTTCTTTTTTTTGTAAATGAGGATTTTAATACAACTCATATATTTCATCTTCCCTTTGCAAAACTTAACCAAATAGAAGAAATACATTTCTTTAAGCAAATTAAAATACAAAGTAAATATTATTACAAATGGGTTTGAAACCCCAACTAAAATTTCCCTTCCATAGGACTATGAATAAATACATACACTTCTTTTCTTTTGGAAAATAAATACAACAATGGCTCTTTTTTTTTTTGCTACAAAATAAATACATTTTTTTTTTTATTGAAACTTTTTCTGCAACTTAGAACAACAACTAATCTCTTCATCTTTTCTTTCCCATCCCAAGCAACCTGCAATAAAAATACAACTTGACCATGGAGAGCTCACCTCCCAGCCTAGGCTTACTAGAAGCCACCCCCGAGCTTGGAGAACCAAGCACTAGACGGGTCACAAACAAACAAAGGGCAAACACTCAACATGCATTTTCCCATCCCAAGCTACACTCTCACCACAACTTGTGATGAACTTTCCACGAGTGGAAGTGGACCAAATACCATTGGGGAGATTGCAAGCATATTGCAACTCAAGCTACCTCATGGAAAAACAAAATACAACAAATTCATCTCCACACCCTTATGCCCCCCCAAAGGCATAAAAGCCACATTCTCTCCCCTTATGACCCCCAAATGCATACACAAGGCTATGCAGAAAGGGTCATAAAGGACACCCTTGAGATCACTCTCCATAAGGAGAGCCTCTCACCCAAGGCTGTCATACTTCTTCCACCCCAAGACCATCATAATCTCCCAAGAGTAGGAGGCCTTGGACACTCCCAAAACAAGAACACATAACAAAAGAACAAGGAAAGGAAAATTTACATTCTCTTTTTTTTTTACCTACAAAACAAATTACATATACACATCTTCTCATACAAGCATTTCTTTCTTTCAAAACAACATAAACAACATAACAAAAAGGAAGTGAAACTAACCTTAATCTGCCAATAGGTATGATAGACTTAGTTGGGGATGAGTAGCCCAAATCCACACAAACTCTTCACCAACAATTCCCCAAGAATTCTATCCTACAACTATTTTCAAAAATTGCATAATCTCCAACAATGGAGAGTGGGTGATTACTCACTAAGTCCCTAATCCTTGCCTAAGAAGGCCTCTCTCACACTTCCCAACCCCTTGGGTAAGGTGAGAGTTCCCATTGGTTGTTCTTCCCAACCTCTTACATGTTGCTAAAACTGGAAAGGGAAAAGGTGAGAGAGGATGGGGAAGAGAGTTTGACACCAAAAGGGAAGGTTGTCTATCCTAGGAGGAACCTTCTAAGTTGAATTTTCGCTCACCTTGGGAAAACCACTTTTTGAGGTGACTAAACAGTCACATGGGAGTATTCACATGTTTATAAATACCCCTAACCCATAGGTATACCCTTTGGACCTTTGGAAAAGCCCTAAAACTGACCCTAGGAGTCCATTTGAACCCTTAGAAACCCAACTGGAGTTAACCTACGGGTCAAACCTGAGTTGACCACTCCCAAGACTCCCTACCCAAGGCAAATTTGGGACCACACTCATGTGTTTGAATGACTTTGGTAGAAACAAAAATCCCTCCAAGAGACAAGTCAAAATCAATGACACTAATCAGCACATGTGTCAAGTGACACAATAAAATACAATATAAAAATCACAAATGGAATTTGTCTCTTGCAGGATTACACATATACATAAAATCAATTTAACACTCATGCATCATTTACTTTCACAAATAAAATACAATACAAAATTGGTGTTGTCTCTCCAAATAGACAACCCCTGGCTTAACAAACGTACATAGGTCTAGGTTTGGTTCTCCATATTATTTCCATGGTCACATGGATAATTTTCCTGCGCATCTCAATTAACACATTAGTAATTCCAAATAATCATAATTATATATATAATTAAACACATGGATTTCATTGCACATCAAACACTCATACATTTGACAATAATAATTCAATATCCCATTCATTTAAATTCGATTCCACATAAGCAATTATCATACTCCTCAAAATTGAACCATTCATATAATAAGCATCCTATTTCTATCATCGAAATGAAGTCCTACAAATCTAATAATGACATACATTTCAAAATAATTGTATTCTAGCAACATATAAAGTTTCATAATCATAATGCATAAAATGAAGCATCAATATACATCAATGTGATCCAAATCATGGAATCATATAGGTTCTAAATCCATAATGCATAAAATAAAGCATCCATAATAGTCTCAATATGAAAATAACAGAAAATGTCAGGATGAGTTGGGGTAGGGCCTCACAAATATCTTTTGGTGAAAACCTCATCGAGGTGCCAGAAGATGAGGATTTCCCTCTTCCTCTCATAGACATGTAGTTTTCTAAAAGATATCCCATCCTCATAGATGAAACATGAGAAGTCAATTTGTGCACCACATAAAATATAAGCATCACTTATGTGGCCAATTCTTTGTCTGATGATGAGCTCCAACTATTCACTCAAATTCTCCAAACATGGCCTACCAACTTTGCATGGTCTTATACTGACATGCTCAGTCTCTATCTAGACCTTGTGGTACACTATCGTGCTATCAAATCGGATGCCAAACCTCTCAAATAGAGACTGAGAAAGATGCATCCACAAATATCACTATTGTTCGAGGCAGAACTAGAAAATTTATTAGAGGTCAAGTTCATCCTTCCCATTTATTACTAAGAGTGGATCTCCAATAGGGTACCTATTTCCAAGCCCAATGGGGGCATCCGAATCTACACACTTTTGAGATCTTAACAAGGCTTGCCCAAAAGATGATTTTCCACTTCTCAATATTGACATCCTTGTTGATCTAACAATAGGACATGAAATGCTCTCCCTCATGGATGGTTTTTCAAGCTACAATTAAATCAAGATTACAGAAGAAGATCAACATAAAATATTGTTCACAACTCCGTGGGGAACTTTTTGTTATCAATTCATACCCAATGGCCTAAAGAATGCAAGTGCCACTTATCAACACAACATGACAATGATTTTTCATGACCTCATGCATAAGATAATGGAAGATTATGTAGATGATATAGTAGGCAATATCAGAATTGATGAGCTCTATATCACACACTTGTATTAGGAAGCATATATATGCATGCTAATAGGATAAATCTCATGTAACAACATGTAACCACAAATTCAACTAATGCATAACAAAATAACAAATATGTCTGTAGACGTATAAATCTGACCACTTTCCTTAATAAATATTTAGAATTTATTTTAACCCCATTCCTCCTATTAATTAAATTCTATTTAATTAATTTTTTCATTTTCATTTATTTGATTAAATAAATTACTTGATTTATTTAATTAAATTCACCTAAACATTTTCTAGCCTTTAATTAAATAAATCACTTTATTTAATTAAATCCCCTTTCTCATTTTTAATTAAATCTACATTTAATTAAATTGATCCTTGCAAACAAATAAATATAAATTATTTATTAAATCCCCCCCTTGTATTTATGCAAGTTGCATCTATTTTAGTTGAAATAAACTAATTTTATTTTAAATTAAAATCCTTTTCCCTCATCCACTTGCATTTTCCTAGATCTCCCACTTGCCTCCTATACCCCTTCTAGATTCTTCTAATCACTTCCAATTTAGCCTAATTCATCTCCTAATTATTGTCACATTCCTAAGAAAAGGGAAGTCACTTCTCAAAGCCTCCAAAGTATTCAATAATCATTAAAGGCTTTGTGTCTTCAAATGGTTAATCTCTAAAGTCTTCTAAACCATTAAAGGCTCTTACATAACCATTTATGGTTAACTCACATTTGACGTTTTGTTAGAGACTTTCCTCTAGCTTAACCATCCTTCTAACTAAAGGGTCTCATCAAACACTTATAACTTTGACCATAATTATCCTATTAACCCTTGCACAAGAGTTTACCCCTTGGGTAAAAGCTTTATCAAATGGATAACCCTAATCTAACCTTAACCCTTACTTCGTAAGGTAACCCTCATGTCTTCTTAGGCATTTAATGCTTTTTGCATCTCTTCGCAAGCAGCCTCTTGTTGAAAATTGTCACCATTTCATTGGTGAAAATTGTAAACATGGATTGATTAACTTTGAATCCTATTCCTTGTTAAGATTATTCAATCTTAACCATCCATTGACCTATGTTTCCTATAAATAGAGCTCTCATTCTTCATTTTCCACATTATTGGTATTATGGATGACTTCATCATGTGTTGCATTGGTTTTTTCATTGATGTCAACACTTGTCTTCTTGGAGGTTTACATTATGTTCACCGGTATGTTTAGTGGCTTATGCACAGTCACCGATATGTGTTCACCAGTAGGTTATATTGTTCACCAGAAGTGATGATGACTTGTTATCATTTGGTTATGTCGAAGACATGGATTGGAAGTTTGGATTTGGTTTTTTTCTTATTGGTCTAATCAGGTTGACAAATTTTCCTTTACTGACAGATAGGTCTAGGTTATGGACCGGTACTCCAGATCAACACAACACATTATGGAGATGGTTTATTGATTGGATAATATGGTAAATGTATTGAGTTGACATGTTGTATCACATCAAGACTTATTTGTAATTGATTTTAATTGTAATATCTTTAGTGATCTGACCTATACATTTGGTCTTAGGTTTTGTATATATGATTGTAAGATCTTATTGAAGATTGGGATATAGGATCATGATGAGTGTGTTCGAATATTGAAGAGGGAAAATAAGAAGATCCTTGTGCAAATCACGCAGACATTATTCGAAGGTTGAAGGAAGGTTATGAAGGTGTTTGACACTCATGTTCAAAGCTTAAACCGGTGCTAAATCCAGCATTGCAGATGCTATTTTGAGTAGTACATTATCATTGGATTTAACCATCCAATTGTGTAGTCAGTGTGACTCCTATTTTGTGATTGAGCAATGAGCTCTAGGCGGTTGGTATTTCTGCATGTGCAAACCCCATTTGTATACACATACTATCTACAATAGTATCATCTGATTGTGGGTAAGTTTCCCACCGTGGTTTTTCCCTTACCGAGTTTCCACGTCAAAATCTCTCTATCATGTGTTGTGGATGTTGTTTCTCTTTATGTTTTATGCATTAAGTTAAACTAGTACTACTATAACTATTAATCTATTTTACTGACACTTAAGTTTGGTTTACTGATATTAAGTTTAAGTTGGAATAATTTACAATAGGATTACAATTTATTGATAACTTGTTCACAACTGATTCACCCCCCTTCTCAGTGGTCCTTCCCGGGTCCTAACAATTGGTATCAGAGTTAAGTCCTCTTTTTGTAGAAGCCTAACAACTTGAGGAGATGCTATCACAACAAATATTTTCAAGAAGGATAGTCTGAAACTTGATGAAACTAACTATGGTATATGAAAGATTAGAATGGAAACACATCTGAACTGCATTGGAAGAGATATATGGGATGTTACAAATAATGGCTATGTTTCTTCTATTCTGAATCAACCTCATCCACCAACATTGGCTAAGGACTTGGACAATGATTGTAAAGCAAGAGAAGCACTTCTGAGCACATTAATAGATCAACAAATCATGAGATTATGAGACCGATCTACTACTAAATCTATTTGGGATAAACTGGAAACACTGAATGAAGGAGATGCCACTGTCAAGATTGCAAAATTAGAATGTTACCGGGTTAGGTATGAAAACTTAAAAATGGAAGAAGATGAAAGCATTTTTGCATTTATGGAAAGAGTTAATAAAATTGTTTTAGGAATACAATGTTGTAGAGGATCCTTAAGTGAAGATGAAATTGCATCTAAAGTTTTAAGAGAATTTCCACTTACTTACAAAATGAAAGTGACTGCTATTAATGAGTTGAAAATAATGCCTAATACATCAGTTTCTAGAGATACTTTGGTTGGAAAAGCATTTGATCTTGAGGAATTTGGTCCTGTTGCTACTATAAATACTAATTTAGCTTTGAAAGCATCATCATCATCATCAACATCATCATCATCTGACAAAACTGATTGGGAAGAACTTTATGCAAAAGAACTTGATGATATGAGAAGGGAAAATGAATAACTTGAAGAACTTGAAGCACTATTTGCAAGAAAGATGCCTAAAGGTCCAACAGGAAGTAAGTATGAAGGTAAAGCACCTTTCAAATTTTTAATTGCAATAAAGTTGGTCATATAGCTTCTAGATGTACTGATAGACATGCATGACTGAGGGAGGAAACAAAAATATCATATAAGCCTAACCCTGAATATTAGAGATACATGTTTAAGAAAAATAGAGATAAGTCATGTTACTATGCAGATGAAGGTGTTATAGATGATTCAGATGAAGATCCAACAGATAATGGATGGGATTTTGTTGCAATAAAAGAAGATCAACTGACATCTATTGTCAAACCAGTAGAGCAGGCACTAGTAGCAAAAATTGAAGAAAAGGATGAATGGATTATAGATTCTGGATGCTCGCATCATATGACTCATGATAAAATAAAATTCTTATGTTTTCAGGAAATTCATGGAGATCTAGTAAGGTTTAGAGATGATAAAGCTTGTTTAATCAAAGGAAGAGGCACTATATCTTTGGATGGTAAGCACAATACTGACAATGTTTATTATGTAGAAGGTTTAAAGAATAATATTTTGAGTTTTGGTCAGTTAGTTGAAAAAGGATTTCAATTACAATTCAAGAATGGGAAATGCAAAATCATAAACAAAATCGGATTGGATATTGCAACCGGTAATCAGACTAAAGGTAATATCTTTCACTTGAATACCAGTTATAAGACATGTTTGATTACACACATTGATGAAAGTTGGTTATGGCATAAAAGACTCTGTCATGTGAATTTTGACTGCATTGTAAAGATCAGTTCAACTAAGGCAGTAAGGGATTTACCTAAGATTGTGAAACCTCATAATCTAGTATGTAAGGAATGTCAAATGGGAAAGCAAGTTAGAACAACATTTAAGAGCATTGCTGAGAAATCCAATAATATTCTTGATTTAATTCATATTGATTTATGTGGTCTAGGAAGAAAAAGAAGTCTACAAGGAGATAGATACTTTATGCTAATAATTGATGATTATTCTAGAATGTGTTGGGTTACTTTTCTTAGGGAGAAATCATAAGCTTTTGGAAGATTCAAGATATACAAGGCAATGGTAGAGAATGAAACCGACAAGAAAATTAAATGTTTAAGATTAGATCAAGGAGGAGAATTTACATCTAGAGAATTTAATGCATTCTGTGAAGTGAATAGAATCAAAAGACAACTATCAGCACCCCAGACACCCCAGTAGAATGGAGTTGTGGAAAGGAAGAACAAAAATATTCTCGATGCAGAAAGAACCATGTTAATGGAAGAAAATCTACCTCATGTGTACTAGAGAGAAGCAGTGAATACAACAGTTTATACTTTCAATAGAGTTCACATCAAAAGTGAAACTGGTAAGACCCCTTATGATCTATGGTTTCTTCATATTCCCACTCTTAAGTATTTCAGAATATTTGGAAGCAAAATTTATATTAGAAGAGATGAGTATATTGACAAATTTGATCCTAGAAGTGATGAAGGAATATTTCTTGGTTATTCAACTAAAAGCGAGGCATATAGATGTTATAATAAAAGGTTACAAAAAATCATTGAGAGTACTAATGTGAAGATAGATGAACAATTTAGAGGAGATTCAAGATCTGTAGAACCGATAGTTGAAATGATCATAGATCAACTGACACAGATTGCACAGGTATAGAGTGAAGATCCAGTCACACCGGCATCATCAAAAAACTCAACTGTGATTGAAGAACAACATGTAAGTGGAAATCATAACAAACACAGGTATGCAAGATTGAATCATTCAGAGAATCAGATAATTGGAAACAAGAATCAAGGTGTTAGGACTAAAGGAAGACTGACAAATGAAGAGGTATGTTTAATTTCTCAAGTTGAACCAACATATGTTATTGAAGCATGTTAGGATGAACATTGGATAAAAGCAATGGAAGATGAATTAGAACAAATTTCAAAAAATAATACTTGGACATTGGTTCCCCGGCCTAAAGACACAAATGTAATTGGAACTAAATGGGTATATAGAAATAAACTTAATGAAGATGGAGAAGTAATCAGGAACAAAGCAAGATTAGTTTGTAAAGGTTATTCACAGAAAGAAGGAATAGATTATAATGAAACCTTTGCACTGGTAGCCAAAATTGAGCCAGTTAGACTATTTCTTGCATTTGTAGCTTATAAGAACTATAAAGTTTATCAAATGGATGTAAAATGTGCATTTTTGAATTGAGATCTTGAGGAGGAAGTTTACATTGAACAACTTGATGGATTTTCTTTGACAGATAATAAGAATATGGTTTGCAGGTTAAGGAAAGCTTTATATGGTTTGAAGCAAGATCCCAGAGCTTGGTTTGCTAGATTGGATAAATATCTTTTGAATCTTGGTTACACAAAAGGTAATGCTGACAACAATTTGTATTACAAAGTTACCAATGATGATATTTTGGTTATTGAAGTATTTGTGGATGATATCATTTTTGGAGGTGAAGATGGATTATGTAAGGACTTTGCTAACCAGATGCAAGAAGAGTTTGAAATGTCTATGATTGGAGAGATAAATTTTTTTCTAGGTTTGCAGATTCACAAATAGATAAAGGTATATTCATATGTCAAACAAAGTACTTGAAGGAACTCTTGAAGAAATTTGGTATGAAAAATTCCAAACCGGTAAGCACTCCTATGACTACAACTGATAAATTGACATTAAAGGATGATTCAAATCCTATTAATTTGACAAGGTACAAATCTATGATTGGAGGAATACTGTATTTAACACAAACAAGACCTGATATAATGAATGCAGTATGTATTGTTTCAAGATTTCGAAGCAATCATAAAGAAAATCATGAATCAATAGTTAAAAGGATTTTACGGTACCTACAAGGCATGAAAAATCTTGGTTTATGGTATCCTAAGGATGAAAATTTTGATTTATGTGCACACACCGATGCAAATTGGGTAGGAGATGTAGATGACAAAAAGAGTACCACTGGCGGTGCATTCTTTCTTGATAGAAGATTGATTTCATGGATAAGCAAGAAGCAGACTTGTACATCATTATCTACAACAGAATCAGAATATGTTGCAACAACAACTAATTGTACTAAGGTATTATGGATCAAGCAAATGTTGAAGGATATAAAGATAAAATGCAAAGAACCAATAATTATCTATTGTGATAATTCAATAGCAATTGATATATCAAAGAATCCAGTATTTCACTCTAAGACAAAACATGTTTCTATTAAGTATAATTTTCAGAAAGAGAATGTTGAAGAAAATGAAGTGAAATTGGTTTATGTGAATACTAAAGAGAAAATTGTAGATATCTTTACAAAACCTTTGCCTAAGGAAACATTTGAATATCTCAGAGAGAAGCTTGGGGTAATTTTCCCACTGACAGAGACTTGAATGAGGAAGATTGGCATCAAACCGACATGGACTAACAAATTTTTTTTTTTCCGGATTTGATGAAGGAGAGCTACTTCTCAGGGGGAGTAGTTGGCTAAATGTTATGTTTTTTAAAACTTAACTGCTTTGGCATTTGATGTCAAAAGGGGAGAGATATCTATGGAAAAACATTATACCTTGAGGGAGAGATATACTCTTTGGATATATGTATTTTTGGTTTTGGTTTCTCTTTTTGTTATAAAACTTTGTATTGATCTACCTTTGGGAGATTGTTGGTTTATTGGATTTTGGCATTCTGTTTTTGGCACTTAGATGTTTTTCCATCTAGTGTTGCCATCAATGCCAAAGGGGGAGATTGTTGGTATTATGGATGACTTCGTCATGTGTTGCATTGGTTTTGTCATTGATGTCAACACTTGTCTTCTTGGAGGTTTACATTATGTTCACCAGTATGGTTATTGGATTATGCACAATCACCGATATGTGTTCACCAGGAGGTTATATTATTCACCGACAACGATGATGACTTGTTATCATTTGGAGATCATTTAGTTATGTCGAAGACATGGATTGGAAGTTTGTTTTTGGTGTTTTTCTTATTGGTCTAATTAGGTTGACATATTTTCCTTTACCGACAGATAGGTCTAGGTTATGGACCGGTACTCCAGATCAACACGACACGTTATAGAGATGGTTTATTGATTGGATAATATGGTAAATGTATTAAGCCGACATGTTGTATCGCATCAAGACTTATTTGTAATTGATTTTAATTGTAATATCTTTAGTGAGCTGACCTATACATTTGGTCTTAGGTTTTGTATATATGATTGTAAGATCTTATTGAAGATCGGGATATAGGATCATGATGAGTGTGATTGAATATTGAAGAGCAAAAAATAAGCAGATCCTTGTGCGAATCATGCAGACATTATTCAAAGGTTGAAGGAAGGTTATGAAGGTGTTTGACACTCATGTTTAGAGCTTAAACCAATACTGAATCCAGCATTGCAGATGCTATTTTGAGCAGTACATTATCATTGGATTTAACCATCCAATTGTGTAGTCAGTGTGACTCCTATTTTGTGATTGAGCAGTGAGCTCTAGGCGATTGGCTTTTCTGCATGTGCAGACCGCATTTGTGTACACATACTATCTGCAGTAGTATCATCTGATTATGGGTAAGGTTTCCCACCGTGGTTTTTCCCTTACCAGATTTCCATGCCTAAATCTCCATGTCATGTGTTGTGGATGTTGTTTCTCTTTATGTTTTATGATTGAGTTAAACTGATACTGCTATAACTGTTAATCTATTTTACCGACACTTAAGTTTGGTTTACCGATATTAAGTTTAAGTTGGAATAATTTGCATTTGAATTATAATTTATTGATAACTAGTTCACAATTGATTCACCCCCACCTCTAAGTTTTCCTTCCTGGGTCCTAACAATATCCAAGTTTTATGCATATACATTATAGGCTAATTTACTAAGCATCTTAGCCTCTCTTTGTTAAAACATCATCATAGCATTTAGAAGGTTTTTTCATATCATAGAATATTCATGCTAGGCTAGTATATCATGTTAGGATAATTTGTTAATCTTTTATCATATCACTATCTTCATCTTAAGCTTAAATGTCATAGTTTTAACACATCATATAGATCTTAGAATGCATTCATGCATGTAGATCGAATATCACTCATTCTTGGAGTTATCATTCCTAAGTCATTTGCTCAATGATCTGAGAGAAAAAGATTGGCTTTAGGGATCATGTGAGATAGAGAATAATAGGACACCCCCTGGGAGGTTAAACTAATTCAATTAGTTCATATACTTGTACCAAGAGTCTCATTGGTATGTGGGTCTTTTGATCTCGATTTATTCATTTTGGTCACTACATTTTCTCGCATACATTTCTGGCACCCACCGTGGGGCTTGACCCCAACAATAACATCATTTTTCATGTAGGATAAGGATTGCAAGCATGCTGAAACATTCTCTTAGCGTATTTGGAACATAATGTAGCGCATATGTGGAAAACTTTAGCGCATTCATCACACTGTTTAGCATATAGGATCCATCTCTCAGCGTGTTTAAACTTATTTTTAGCGCATAACATTTTTTGATATCTTAGTGCATAGGAGTATCAGTATAGCGCATCTAGGCATCAGAGTAGCATGTAGGGGTTTTGTTTTAGCACTTTTACACCATTCTATAGCGTATATGTGTGGAAGTTTAGTGCATGTCTCTGATAGAGAAGAAAAAATTGTAACAAAATCAGAAAAATTAGGCTTGTGAAGCTCACCATATGATTTTAATTTTTTCTAACTTGTGTTTTCTTGGAGATCTAACAATTTGATGCAGGATTGAAGGAGTTAAAATAGGATTTGCATTTAATTTTTCTAAATTTTTCAAAGTTGGCTAAAATTAACTCATTTTCTTTTCAAGCTAAAAAGAATCTCATTAAGTTTGAATTGGTGAAGGAATCTCACATTTCAATTTGGGGGTTTAAAAAGAATCAAATTTGCAAGGTTAAAAATAACAACTTCATATTTTCCTTCTTGCAAGTTAGACTCACACTTCAAATCTTGGGGTTATAAAAATAAAAACAACGATATTTTATCTTCTTGCATAGGTTAAAATACACAGACAATACTTATTTGCAATATTAAAAAGAACAATCCACATTTTGTTTTGCAAAATAATTTCCATCTCAAAGCAACATGCATTATTTTAAGTTGACCAAGATTTCATTTCCTAGATTAAACAAGCAAATTAATTTGTGGGACTAAAAAGAACACCATGCTTGTTGGAGCAACATCTCCAAATAGGTCTTAGCTAATCATTTCTTTGGAAGAATAAAAAGAAGATTGTTTGCCTTGTCTTGAAAGTGGTAGGTATATGCTCTCTTCTTAATTGGGTGACCAAAAAAACCAAACCACTCTTTTATGCTTTCTTTTACTTCAAGAAATTAAATCCTTTAGAAAGCCTTCCCTCCCAAGTTGCTCTTAGTGCGCCATTAAAGTCGGTGAGAGGGGAATGAACTAAGTGGGAAACAACTTTATTGCCAAGTGTTCCAAGCCACTATAATCAAATGTGGAGGTTGATGAAAATCCCCTCCAACGGTTTTTTTTAGTGATTAGTTTTTCCCCAGTATCTTTAAGATACATAAAACCTTTGTTCTAAAGTTTGGGAAGCCTCCCAAGGGAGTTTATAACTAAAGACCAAACATAAGCCTGATTAAAAACCATAGAATTAGAAGCTTCGAGCCGAGTCAGTTACCAAACATTGGCAATATCATAGTGCAAGGGTGGGGAAGAATTTGCCGCCAAGATCACTCACCATATATCTCTCAAGATAACTACCCAATTGTGAAGCAATTCACTTTGAGTTAATTTCTGGCAAAAGACAAAAAAATGGGTGCCCCCTAGGGGGTGACAAGGCCGTTTGAGCTGAAGGAGTATCAAGACTAGTGGGCTATGATATTGTCAATGACCCTTGAGTGAAGAGTCTACTTGATCCATCTTTTTGTAATCCAAACCAGTGAAAACATCAAGGATTTGAAAACATCCTCAAAAGAACATACACTATTTGTTTTGCATAAACAAGTTGTTATCACTTCTATCTGATGTGTTTTCAATTCATTATAAGAAAATCATCCATCAAATCAAAAAAGTTATTTCTCAACATCACAACAAGAACATCAAAACAAAATTGTCAGGATGGTTAGCACCTAGGAGCAACTTCCTAGCGCATCTCAACCATTCAATAGTGCATTCCAACCAATAGTTAGCGCTTTCGTCACTCACATTAGCATATAATCATTATCACACTTGTAAGAATTCAGATAGCACTTACCAACATCGTTTTAGCGCATAAAAGAATCAACTTAGTGCATCCAAAGCATATTATAGCGCATGTATACCAAACATCAGCGTGTCAAATGGACATATTAGCACATAACCTATTCAAAAAATTGTGTTGTCAAATAATATAAAATAGCACATCTGAGAGGTAGCATAGCGCATCTGGAACATTTTGTAGTGCATTGAGAACATCCTTTAGCGCATCTGATCTCTATTCTAGCGCATGGTCAAAATTAGTGAAAAACAGAGTAAACCAGTCACCTTGTAAAGTTTTCATCTACAATTTTAGATATCCTTTTAGGTCTTCTGACAAATCCAAAAACAAAACTTGAAAAAAGGATCATAAGTGAGAAATTTCCGAATTCAACTAAGAACTCTTAGAAAGGGTTTTCAAGTCTTTAACTATCTTGAGATCAAATTTCATCCAACAAGATTAAGGAGTATCAAAACAGTGATCAAAGGTTCCACCATCCAATGAATCCTATAAAAAAAACACCCAGTTAGGTTCTCAAGTTGTCAAATTAAGTTTCTAGATCGTGAAACTTGAATCATATCATTTGACACACTTTGTCATAGAAGCAAATCAAACTAAACTTCTACTTGACAAGTAAACTTGAGTTTCCAAAATGAAGTATCCATATCCAAATATCAACCATCAACATTGATCATTTGTGTATGGCCACTCCCCATATTTTGATAAGAAGAAGTCTTCATCAAAAGACTAAGTTGTAGAAGAGACAAACTAGTTCTAAGGCACTTATCAAAAGGAATAAATTTATGTATATCAACCATCAACTCTTTACATCACATCGCGCATTCTTATGTCATATGCAGTTGTATACCCAAGGAAAAATCGATGAATTTGACAAAGAACTTTTGAGAAGTAGGGCTTACATTCAGAAAGCGACATTCAACCAATGCCTTAATAGTGGAGGAAGGATTAACCTCACTTTATTTCCAAAGTTTCTTATCACTTATAACGAATCTTGACCTAAGCCACCAACTCCGCCAAGAACCCCAATAGGAGAAGGAGAATTCACTACACTAGAGATATATTAATGCCCATTGTCAATTGATCTTAGAGAAACAAGAAGAAGGAATCGCAACTAGAATCAAGTATGTGTTGTAGACTGTCCAATCCCTTTGATGAGTATGCAAATATGGGAGAAATAGAGATCAACGATGAACTTCTCCAAGAATGTCAAGAGAACGCGTCTTTCCAAAAAATCATAGAAAGACTTATAGAAGCGGATAAGGAAAAATATCTATTCATGCTAGAAAAGGAGTCAATATTCCTGAGGATTTAGACACAGAAAACTTAAGGAATATAGATGAAAGAATTTCAAGAACAAGAGCAAGAAACTATGCTTATCAAGAACAATGGAGAGAAGAAGAGGCACATGATCAAGAACACATACGCAACCAAGATCACACCCATGAACAAGATAACACTCACGAACAAGACCATTCCCGCAATCAGGACAATCTTAATGAACGAGGGGAAGCTCCCCATCGAAGGACAAATGCGCCTCTATCTTCTCTTACACAACAACTTCAAATACTTCAAAGACAAATGCAAGACATGAAACAAGGGACCACGGTACAATATTCATTAGACAAAATTTGTCCTTATCCTTTTGATAGGAGATTGAACATGGTACCTTTTCCCCCAAATTTAGATATACCAAAGTATGACAAATATGATGGTAAGAGTGATCCCTATGATCACGTTTGGGAATTTTGTACCATGATCTTAGAGTTTGCTCACAATGACACATAATGAGATTATTCCCAAGAAGTTTGGGAGGGCAAACATTGGAGTAATTGTCAAAACTCACAACTCCCATCAGATCATTTGATGAGTTGGTGAACAAATTCATAACACAATACTCCTATAACATCCAACATGCAATCACCATGCTGGATGTGTGTAACACGATACAAAATAATAATGAAACATTCATGGTATTTCTACAACGATGGAGGCTCATGGTCTCAAGATATCCATGAGATGTGCCTGAAAAAGAAAAGATGGAAATCTTCATAGACAATCTAAATAGTGAGATGAGTTATCAACTCAAACTACAATGTATACCATCTTTTGCAAAATTAATAGAAAATGGTATCCAAGTAGAGGAAGCTTCCATCAAGAAAGGAACATTGAAGTTCTTTAAGGAAGGTGTTAATTTGTCAAACAATAACACCTTTAACAATCAAAACAATAACAATAATTCAGACAAGTCCATATTTTGAACAAGGAACAAAAACATTGTTAATGATGGGGTAATCGATGCTAACAATGTGAAATCTAAATAACCAGTGTTGACTTTATCAGGCAACTCACCATCCAATAATGATAAAAAAAGTGATAATCAAGGCACTAACACTTATCAGTCAAATACCAACCAAAGCGCTTCAACATTAAACAACATCAAGAATCACCAAGGCAACAACAACAACAATCAAGGGAACCATACAAACCAAAGAGGCAACACTAATGCTTTCTCATATCGATGAATATACATGCCATTAGGAAAAACCTTAGAATCAACATTTCAGGAGCTATTGGCAAATAAGATCATCACATTTCCAACCACAAGTAACTTTGAACCCCAAGTCAAACCACCCTGCTGGAATGACACATTATTGTGTTTATCATCGAAACAAAGGGCATAACACAAATGATTGCATGAGGCTAAAGAACATAGTTCAAGACATGATAGTGTTTGCATTATACACTCAGATGAGAATAATTGATGTTGTCATTGATGGCAACCAATTGGTAACATGGTTCATAGGTTACACCAGTAATAGACATCATCTACGACACCGACAGGCACTACAAGTCTGTTCACACTGACATCCAGTCTACACCGACAAAAGATCTTACCGACACTCCTAGATGACATGGAAATTATATTATTTTGTATTGTAATATTATATTATATAGCCGACATGATGTATTGTAAAGACTCATATATGTATGAAATCTTGTAGGTCATTTTGCAAGTAAGGAAATGTAATTAGGTAATGAATGCAAGCGGTATATGAGAGTGAATAACTATATATGCATTATGATGTAATTATTTTATGAGCGAATAAGAGCAGAGCAGAGTGAAGGAAGGTTTATGGCAGAGGTATCTGACAGAGCTTAAACCGATACTGAATCCAACATTGCAGATGCTATTTTAAGTAGTACATTGACATTGGATTTAATCATCCAATTGTGTAGTCAGTGGGACTCCATTTTTGTGATTGAGCAGTGAGCTCTAAGCTATTGGTCTTCCTGCATGTGCAGGCCCCTATTGTATAAGTAATATTTATTCATATTGGCTAGTGAGTAAATATTGTGGGTCACAAATCCCACCGAGGTTTTTCTCCTACTGGGTTTCCTCACTAAAAATATCTATGTTATGGTGTACATTGATGGTTATACTTTTGTTTCTCTTTACTGCATTATTATTTGCTTATTGGTATATTAATTTGGGTTATAAAGTTGCAAACAAGTTTAAATCTTTTGTTTACCGGTTAGACACTAATTCACCCCCCTCTCAGTGTCTTTGGGACTGATCAAGTATCTAACAATTGGTATCAGAGCCTATTCCTCTATTTGCAAAAGCCTAACAACTTGAGGAATTCTAAAATCAGTATCGATGGAAAGTTTGAGACAACAGTTGGAAGGGAATTTGAAGATTTTGATTCAGAAAAATTGAAGAATATCAAACTGGAAGATGAACTCAGAACTACTCACGAATTCATCAAAGCACTTCAAGATAACCTGGTTATAGCAAAGAATAAGAGAAAAGAATTACATGTGAAATTTCAAAATCAAGATGATGAAAAAAAAGAAACTCTCAGAGATATTGCAGAGAAATTTAGGCAAATAGAACAGTTTTTGTGAGTGGTCACCGACAAGTCAGCCTTATGGCAGGAAAAGTTAATGAAATTGCATATGAGACAACAGATAAGTGGGATATAATTTTTGTTGAAAGAAAGAAGAAAGAAGAAAGAAGATTAGGATAGACAAAAAATGGACAAGTCATTTACCAAAGTATATTAGAAATGGGACATGCTATCCATAGTGTTTCCCATAGGTCTGGCAGGAATCACAAGAACATCAAAGTCATTTATTTGAGATTCAATTATTTTTTAGTCTCCATGATATTTTTGAATTTGTCTAGGATAATCTATTGTGTATTCAAAGTCTTCAACTTGCGGTGTGTATTCGGGGACTCATTATCCATCATTACCTTATTAGAAAAGTCATAAATGGGATTAGGGTCTACTTTAGATGGTTATTTAACTACAACATGTAGAGCATCTAGTTTAGAAATAATGGCCTCATTATGAGAGGAATGCATCTGCACAATTTTTTTTTGGCAAACAAGCCCTGATATCACGGTCAAGGATAACCTTCCTCCACCGACATAGGACACCCCACCAATAACTGTAGAGGCATGAACACAAACTGATAGTCAACCAGAAGAGAAGGTAGAGGAAATGACAAAAGATGACATTAATCTGGAGTCTGACATTCTTTTCACCATGAATGTGGACACTCAAGACTTTAATATTGGGTTGGATAAGGAAACTATAGAGGTAAAGAAAGTTGAAGCTACAAATATT
The DNA here is from genome assembly GCF_030272615.1 of Cryptomeria japonica. Lineage (NCBI taxonomy): Eukaryota > Viridiplantae > Streptophyta > Pinopsida > Cupressales > Cupressaceae > Cryptomeria > Cryptomeria japonica. The sequence continues at coordinate 526,866,484 of NC_081407.1, forward strand.
GAGATCTCTGAGTCACCGGTCAACATTGTTGACTCTCAACAAAATATTGATATACTAGCTGAAGTTAAGAAACCAAAAACCATCCTTGATGATACTCAGCTTAACTCTGAAATATTGATAGAAGCACAAGCAGAAGCAGTAGCAGAAAAGGGACAAGAATAGAGTGTAGCTAAACTGAAAGTCAACAAGGTAGACAGTAAGGATGAAAACAAAGTTGAAAAATAGAGTGAGCATAAGGAAGAAACAGTGAATAAAGAAGAAGATAAAGATGGAAACAAGATAGTAGAAGTAGTTAAGGAATCCAGAGATGAGAAGAAACCAATTGTAGAACCTCACACTCCACCTAGTACTTCCACCATGGATTACAGACCTACTAATGTGACATATGTACTTTTAGATTCCATAAAGAAGATCATTGAGTGCAACACCTTATCATTTAAGGCCATTGATGATACTTTGCCTATTTTGAAACTGATTGCACCGGATTGTAAGATCATATTTCTGGATCTTAAGGTAAATTAGACACATTGTCCAAATTCATTGCTTCAAATATTCTAACTATAGATAAAATTAATGAAAGTTGAATTCTTTGATAAGACTGTTAAGGACTGTACATAGCATATTGATTCTTTATTACCGGTACTTAATTCCACTATTTTGGAATATAAAGAATTGTATAAGGAAGAACGCAAGCCTCACCACCTAACATAGTATATTGATGAGGAGATAAGGAAAAAACAAGAGGAGATTGATGATATAGCAGATAACATGATAGGTTCTTCAGAACTTACTTCAGTTTTGGATCAAGAAATGATAATTTTTGAAGAAAAGATTGAAAAATTAGAAAAGGAAAAAGCAAGGATAAGAATGAAGGCCCGGGAGCTAAAAAATAAAATTGGTCCTAGATTGGACAACCTTCTAACAAAGCGGATTGAGCTATCTAAAGAAACCATTCAAGGAGAAAGATCACTGGAGCAACAGATGCATTATCTGACTGGGATGATCAGACAGACTGAAATCATTATTTCTGACAACATTAAATTTATGCAAAGTTTTAATTTGATTTTAGTGGATATCTTTCAGACTGTACATAACCGGTTATAGGTTTTGAGGTAGAGTTTTGAATTCTTTGATTCTTTTTTACATCCTTTGTCGTTTATGTCAAAGGGGGAGTAGTAGTGTGGGAGAAAAAATGTACAGAAGGGATCATTTTCTCAGGGGGAGAAATCTTATTCTTGAATCAGTTTTGGACTTCATTTTTGGATATCAGCTTTTGGATTTTTCTCATGAGTGTTGCCATCAATGCCAAAGGGGGAGATTGTTGGCATTATACACTCAGATGAGAATAGTTGATGTTGTCATTTATGGAAACCAATTGGTAACATTGTTCACAGGTTACACCAACAACATACATAATCTACTGGCACCGACAAGCATTACAAGTCTATTCACACTGACATCCAGTCTACACCGATAGAAGATCTTACCGGAACTCCTAGCCGACATGGAAATTATATTATATTGTATAGCCGACATGATGTATTGTAAAGACTCATATATGTATGAGATCTTGTAGGTCATTTTGCAAGTAAGGAAATAATTAGTTAATGAATGGAAGTAGTATATGAGAGCGAATAACTGTATATGCATTATGATATAATTATTTTATTAGAGAATAACAACAGAGCATGATGAAGCAAGGTTTATGGCAGAGGTATCTAACAGAGCTTAAACTGGTACTGAATCCAGAATTGTAGATGTTATTTTGAGTAGTACATTATGATTGGATTTAATCATCCAATTTTGTAGTCAGTGGGACTCCATTTTTGTGATTGAGCAGTGAGCTCTAGGCTGTTGGCCTTCCTGCATGTGCATGCCCCTATTGTATAAGTAATATTTATTCATATTGGCTAGTGAGTAAATATTGTGGGTCACAAATCCCACTGAGGTTTTTCCCCTACCGGGTTTCCTCGCCAAAAATATCTATGTTATGATGTGCATTGATGGTTATACTTTTGTTTCTCTTTACTGCATTATTATTTACTTACTGATATATTAATTTGGGTTATAAAGTTGCGAACAAGTTTAAATCTTTTGTTTACCAGTTAGACACTGATTCACCCCCCCGCCTCTCAGTGTCTTTGGGACTGATCAAGTATCTAATAGATAGACAAGGGTGACTTAATGGTTGATGATCATAAAACCAATAGTGACCATAAATCTTTCAAAATTCCTCTTCCAAATTACGACAACGAAGAAGCATCAACATCCAACAATACCAAAGGGGCTCGTATTAATCACATATATAAAAACACCATCAATCACATATCGGCATGTGACAATCAAGTGAATGTCATAAAAATCAAAGACAAACAAGAACATGCATTGATAAATGTGACCACAAGAGCACATAAATATGTCTTGAAAGGGAACACATCAACATCAACAACTCTCCCCAAGACTCAATATAACTTGGTTGACCAACTATGGAGAACATCCACTCAGATATCTATACTTGAGTTGCTCAAAATTTCACCAAAACACAAGGATATCTTGGAGCAAGCTCTTATCCAAACAACCATTCCAAATGATCTGGATATTGATCGATTCCAAGCCATGGTGGCCTATATGACGGTACCATACAACATATCTTTTTCTGAACAGGACGATGTCTCCTTAAATCATCCTCATAATACCCCACTACATATTGAGGTCTTAGTCTATAAACATTGGGTAAAATGAGTATTAATAGATGGAGGAGTTGGTCTCAATATAAGTACTCTAAAGCTTATCCATGCATTGGGCTATTCTCAGCATTTTATTGATCCCAAAAAGAAAATCACTATCAAAGCCTATGATGATGAAGAGAGGTAATCTGAAGGAAGTATAATACTACCCATTCAGGTAGGTCCTGTACAAAGAGACACCATGTGCCAAGTCTTGGACATAGACTTGACATACAATATACTATTGGTTTGTCCATGGATCCATGAAATGCAAGTGGTACCTTCCATGTACCATCAATGTATCAAGTTCCCCTAAAATGGACAAGAAATTTTAATATCTGCAAATAATAACCCTTTTTAGTATTGCAATGCTATGGGGGTAGCTCAAGATAGCCTGGTTCCACACAATAGGGAGGCCCAAGATTCCTCAACATCCAACCATCAAGAAGAACTCAAGTCCCTATCCATGAAATTCAAGCAAAAATGAAAATAAAGGACCAAGGCATGGGGGAGTACTCTTTTGAACCCTTGTGTCTATCTAAATTACCAACTTCACCAAGGTATTATGGACAAACTTCTACATCAAGAAATCAAGCAACCCAACCCATCACCAAGTTTGATGGTAAATTTATCCAAATGGGCACGTTGGCAGAAGAATCAGAAGGTAAAGACATCCTTAGCTGGCTATACAAGGATGAAGAAGAAATGATAAATGGTTTCTAGAGCATGCAACAAATAGGATACAAAGGAAAGGGAACTATTGGAAAGATCCAAGAAGGCATCATAGAACCCCTACAACTTCCTTCACAATTTGCAAGAGACAAAACATGACTTGGGTATGGGAAACATGTTCCGCCTAAGCAATAGAAAAATCATCATCAAAAACCTCAATGGAAGGCAAAGAAAAAATATAATGAAGACTGATGGCAAGAAGAACTGAATCAAGAAGTAGACAAGACAAGAAAGGAGCAAAAAAATGAAGAAAATGAGAAAAGACAAGAAGAGCTCTCTATTCAAAAGGAGGAAGCTTCCTATAAAAAAGTATATCATGTACAAGAACCTGATCAAACCAAGGCTGAGATACAACCTGAAGAAATTGCTACTCACATAAAAGAAATGGTGTACGGACATATTCAAAGAGTAAAAGAAAGCAATGATCCCAAATCAGAACAAGCTACTAAACTTGTGTCAATTATCAGTGATCTTTTCTCACCATACAACATACCTGTTAGATTCAACGAGGTAACCCGAGACAATGATTCTGAAACCGATTCCAATGAGTATGAGTGGGATAGTTGTTCTAATGTTACTGAAGATATTGATGTGGATAAAATCCATGCATACACACCCATTTCTCATGAGGGACAAGGCTCAAGATCTCGACCATTTGAATTCAGACCACAACATATCTATGAGGCTAGTGAGAACAAGCAATGATAGTACGAATAAGGCAATATCAAAGAGAATACCATCTAAGACCTCAAAAATATCATAGACCTCACCAATATCCCAAATGCCTATAATGATGACTCCATCATGATACTTACAATAGTGGATCTTAAACCCACCAAATGACTCCTTACCGCTCATATATCATGATCTCATAGTGTTGGCATTTGCATGAAGATTGCATTAATGATATGTTATGTTGTCATTGATGTCAATTAACTGGTAACGATATTGTTGATATTGTTGTAATATTGTTTTGTAACCGGTAGGATGAACTAGTGAAGGAAATTGTAACCGGTCGGAAGACTTTGTGGAGTGAACCGGTATTGCTATATATTGGAGAGTTGAATCGATAATCGGTAAACCCTACCTGTTGTTTTTGATAAATCCTAACTGATTAAGTTTGGTGAATTGGTTATATTGGTTTATGATCTAATGGTGAGCGGTAATGATTATGACACGTATGATTATTGTATGAAGACAATTTAAAGTGATTTTGGCACATTATTGTAACGATTTTTGTCTAGGGAATGAGCAAGTATAATGCATATAATGCAAAGTGCGTGATGAGTTACTAATTTTGATGAAGCAGTGATCAAGGAGCGATCGAGGTTTTCTTGATTGATGTGCATAGATTGCTATGTAATCCAATGGTCATACTTGAACCAACTTGTTTGTAATCTCTATGAGAATTAGGTTTTTGTTGTGTTAGTGACCTAATTGATTTATTTATAAGGTTGATGAAGTTGTTTAGTTTCAGTGTGGGTAATTTTGGTATTATGGATGTGTTGCATTGGTTTTGTCATTGATGTCAACACTTATCAACACTGAAGATCTTTGGTTATGTTCACTGGCATGTTCAGTGACTTATGCACAGTCATCGGTATCTGGTTCACCGATAGGTTATATTGTTCACCGGCACTGAGGATGATCTGTTATCATCTGGAGATTACTTGGGTATGTCGACTATATTGTTTGGACAATAGGTTTTGGTGACTTGGTTATTGGTCTAATCAAGTTTGTATATTTGCTGTTACCGGCAAATAGGTCTAGGTTATGGACCGGCTAGCGTTATCTATTCTAGATCAGCACGACACATTATGGAGATGTTTTATTGATTGGTTATTATTATAAATGCATTGAGCCGACATGATGGATCACATATTGATTCATTTGTAATTGATTTAATTGTAATATTCTTAGTGAGCCAACCTACACATTTGGTCTTAGGTTTTGGTATATATGTAAGATCTCATTTGTGAGATTATGTAGAAGGTGTGAAAGGGAATGCAATAAGGTATATGCGAATATAAGAAGAGCTATACACACAGACATCATTTGAAGATTCAAGGAAGGTATGACGAAGACAATCAGAGCTTAACCGTTACTGAATCCAACATATGAAGATGCTATTTTGAGCAGTACATTATCATTGGATTTAACCATCCAATTGTAGTTAGTGTGACTCCCATTTTGTGATTGAGCAATGAGCTCTAGGCAGTAGTATCATCTGATTGTGGGTAAGGTTTCCCACCATGGTTTTTCACTTTACAGGGTTTCCACGTAAAAATATCGGTGTTATGTGTTGTAGATTTTATTTGTCTTTCTGTTTCATGCATTAAAATTTACTGGTATTTTTATTAACTATTAAACTGTCTATCAGCATTAAGTTTGGTTTACCAGTATTATGCATTAAGTTTGGTTAAGTTATATTTGGGTTGAAATTAATAGACAACTGATTCACCCCCCCTCTTAGTTGCCTTCGGGTCCTAATAGGCGAAGATCAGTTGAGTGTGTGGTTGCCAAACCAGATGATGTATCTGTAATTTGAGTAAAGGCAGATAGGAGCATGAAAAGGATTTGAACAAGAAAGTGTCATGCTATTCAAACAGATCAACAAAATCATGTTGTTTTCTAACAATTACAATAGAATTGAAATCCCCTAACCGGGTAAGCTCTAACAAGCTTGGTGCTATTCAAATCCTCTGACAAGGTGATCCATTAACTTGGATTTTCAAATCCTCTACCGAGGTTACTCCTTACATGGTATTGCTTCTAACAAGGCATTGTAGTCAATCATTTAACTGGTTGGTCCCTAACAAGATCTATTCTTAATAGGAATTTTGTAAAGCTTTAACAAGATAGGCTCCTAACATGGTGAACTTCAGAAGAGTTCAGATAGTTATCTTGTGAGTCTCATCTAACCGTGGTTTTTCCCATTTGGGTTTCCATGTCAAAAATATTTGTGTCAAGTGGTGAATGTTTTTGTGGTTATGTTCTTATGGTTGATTTTCTTAACTACTGAACTACTTTGATAAGTCATGATAACCAGAAGCATTGAGAAATGAAGTCTGTTGACATATGAAAAAGCATTTGGATGTTTATGGTTTTGAAGTTGTTTGCTATTAATTTGTTGTAACAGTCAACCAGTTTATCTTATGAGTTTTTATCTTGACAGTGGTATTACATTGATAGTTCTAAGTTTACTTTGAGAGATTAATTTTGAGATTGGTGAAGTTTTTATCAGTTTTTCTATCTACTGATTCACCCCCCCTCTTAGAAGTTGACCAGATTCTTATTCTTTCATCATACCATCAATTGTTATCAGATCATATCAGGTCCTCTAATGTCTAAGCCTAATAGCTTGAGGTAAAGATCTTGCAAATCATGATGAAGAAGGAAGGTCCAAAGTTTAATAGAGAGAACTATAGGATATGGAGTGACAAAATAAAAATTTATATCAAGAGTCTGGGAAGCCAGTATTGGGAACATGCCAATACTCAATATGTTGCACCTACTGGGATTTTGACTGATGATTAGAAGAAAGAGCAACAAGAAAATCATCAAGCATTAGAGGCTATTATCCATTCTTTGTCTGATGTAGAATATGTAGATGTTCATGGTCTAGAGAATGCATATGAGGTATGAAAAAAACTTGAAGAGATTTATAGCAGTGATGAACATGTTAAGATTGCTACAGAAGAGAGTCTAAGAGGAAAGTATGATGACATGCGGATGGCTGAAGGTGAGAATATCTAGCAGTATGGTCAAAGGATAAAAGAGATAGTCGGTGAAATTAAGAGTGCAAGAGGTGAAGTAGAATATGCCACAGTGATAAGTAAGTTACTAAGAACCTTGCTATCATTCTACGCTATCCGAGTTACAACCATTCAGGAGATAAAGTCCATTGAAAAAACTAAGGTAACTCCTGACTCCATCATTGGTTAGCTTACTACTTTTGAATTAAATGGTTATGATGGTAGTGTATAGAAATTTGAGTCTGCATTGAGAGCTTTTGTTTCTAACCCATCTTTGAGAAAAATTAGAGATGCTAGTCACAGTTATGAATCCAAATCCAACAGAGAAGTTGATGGTGAAGATAGTTTAGTTGATCTTGAAGCATTGTTGGCCAAGCGGTTGCCCAGAGGCATTGGTAATTATAGAGGTAAATTACCTTTGAAATGTTTTGCATGCAACAAGATTGGACACATAGCTTCTAACTGTCCCAATGGTGACAATGAGCACAAACGAGAGAAATTCAAGAAGTATAAGGGTAAAGGCAAAAGAGATTGTCTTATTGTTGTTCATGGTGGTATCTCTGATGAGGAATTTGATGGCGATTCTAATGAAGACATTGTGTTTGTAGCTATTAAAGAAGAGATATCAGACTGTTAGCGAATGGATTTTGCCTATATCAGACTGTTAGCGAATGGATTTTGCCTTTCTTTAAATTAATGAATTTTTCACTCTGTCGCCTTCTTTTAAGGGAAAAACTTTACTATAGAGTTGGGTAAGTGTAACATATACTACTTCCCTTTGAAGTTTTTGATAGGTACAACTCCCTTCGTTAGTTATTCAAGGAATAATCTATTTTTTTTTCAATTGGTATGCTTTTAACCTGAAAGAACATAAGGCTACCTACCTCATTCTTAGATGAGAGACTAATGATCTACACATATTTCACGAAAAAATAAGTTTTTCTTAATGCTTCAACACGAGAAATAGAAGTGGCTGAAACAAAGTTCAGAACATCAGTTTTACAATTCATAAAAACAGATAAGAGAGGAAATCTCCTTTTCAAACATGAACCTTTTAAACATTCACAGGAAGGAATCTCAGAAAAATAATAATATTCTACACTGGAAAGGCAATCACTGTCATTTGATTAGATCAACATATGCAAAGATATATCACTATGCAGATTCAAAACTCAAAGGTTTCTCTTTCTCGCAAAACAGTATGATCCTTTATATATATATATATATATCTTATGTAACAAAGACACAATCAATACATCTATAAAACCCTTTTCAATTCCAGATCTTTAAAGTCTGATGACTTCCTTCAACAAAATAGCACTTCTCAAACCAAAAAGAAACTAAGTAAAAGCTAACAAAATTCTAACCAAAATCTAACCCTTATCCCTTCCATCTTAGTCTAATTTATAGTGTTTAGAATAGAGGAGGTCTCCTTGAAAACTCGACCTCCTCTAAATTAGTTATGAAACTAACAGAGTATAATTGGGATAGATGTCTTGAAGTCTTTTGCATAAACATGAAAAATACATAAAAATAGGGCCTTGATCAACGTGTTATGCTACTTTCCCATCATCATCTTCTTTTCCGCTTTCCTGGGCATCGTGGGTAGTTACGAGTTCCTAGATTATTGACTAGTTTGGGAGCTTCATCACATTGAGTTTTGCCTTTGCCGCTTCCTTGTTCCATCTGTGCTTTATCATCTTTTCCGCATGTTTCGGTAACTAATCGTTACCAATAAACATCATGGACTCGATCTGAGCAACCTGTGTTATATCCTCAGGAGTGAAATTGCCCTTGGCTTTGATTTTCTCCATGTATATCCTGAAAACTTTTATCACATCCTGCGTGTTCAGCCCACAAATCCCCAACTACCAATCATGGTCAAGATTAACCTCTTTGTTGTCATTAACTAAACTGCATTGGAGGTCTTGGAGTTCATACACAAAAGTGTTAGCATCGAAGATCATAGATTTGAAGGTGAGCACCCGCCACATTATGGTCTTCTTCAACATGAAGAGTTGACATTCATCTGTTACCAGCTTGATTGAATGTTCTATCATAAACTTGCTAGCTCCGTATTCTTCTATTATAGTGAACATAGGAAAGACATTCTCCCATTTGTGTTCCTCTTTCTCCCATGGAGAAACCTAGTTTTGAATCTCCACAATGAGGCTCTGCATCTCATCACATAATTTCTGGGAGTTCATGATATACTTTTCTCTGTCTTTAATTACTCCTTCAATCCATGTTTCAACAGCCTCTGCAATGCTTTTAGCTAGTTGAACCTGACTCATTAGATTTTCATTCTCCGGTGAAGTAGGATCAAATCTCTCTGTAGCATGGGATATAAGAAGTGCTCTGAAGCAACCGATGCTGTCAATGAATTGAGAAAGGATGCTTATATGCCACTTTAGCTCTCTCTTTTCTTGCCCTTGTTTCTCCGACCTGCTGAGCATTTTCTTTGTGGATGCCTGGAAGAAATGGTTATCTGAATCTCTACTCATGTTTCACAGCTCCACCTTAGTGACCTCAAAATCTTCTGCACTGACTTCCTTGTCCTCTTCCTTGGGCTTGTATGAGGCAATCTCGGCAACCCACTTTCCGGTCCCTTCATCACTATCTAGTTGAGAAGTTGTTTTGAACCTTTTTGGCTTGGGGCCCTTCTCTGTGTACTTAACAACCATATCTTGAATTAGAATAGTCACGGGAATGGAACTCCATTTTCTATTCACCAAAGTGGTCAACCACTTAGGGGTTGCACTGGAACTAGTTGCTACTTCGATCATTTTGGAGGGTGGTGTCATAGCTACGTTAACTGCATGGGAATCCAGGACATTAGCAATATCACTGTCCAAATCTTTAAACTAAAATATCTGAGCTTCAAGAATCTTATCCTTCACCTCTGTATCCTTAGCTTGATCCATCCTTCTCTGAGCAACACTTCTTGACTGGGTATGTCAAGGAGTGGAGAAATCCAAAGCTGGATTAGACTTGTGCCTAACCTGAGGTGACTTTTTATCCTTACTTGCATGAACATGCATAGAAGCATTATTAGAAAAATGCTTTGGTGAATGTAGAGTAACCTCACTATTTCTCACAGAGTTAGACTTGGTGCCTAATTTCACTGCTTTCTTCCTTTCAATCCATTCAGTGGCTCTCTCCAAAACCCTTTTTGTTTTTAGTTGTATATCGTCCTCTTCTTCCTCACCCCAATTGATATAGGACACTTCAGTTTCGGCTTGAGCTAAGTATCCAGGTTCAAACAATTCTAGATAATCTTCTTCAAGCCTGTCTATGTCAAGCTTTACCTGCAATGAAATGACTTGCTCCAACACCATCCTCATGTTTCCCCTTTTGAATACCTCGAGTTCATCACTGCAATCCTCCCAGAAGTCCTCTAATTGTGGAATTGGGAGATATCGTATTAGACCAAGACTTTAGGAGAAACCCTTTTTATCAAAACCTTTCCTTTCATGGTACAGGGGAAAATTGAAGTTCTTCAGGTCCGCTCCAATACTCAAAGTGTTTGATATTAAACTGCAAGATAGCATACCTAACTGAATGGGAAAATGACCCTCCCATTTGTCCCTAGGTTGAGCCTTTTTAATCATAGTAGTCAGCTGCCTACATACCTTTGCTAAAATAAAACAATTTGAACAAAAATGAGGAAGCTTGAAGGGCTCTTCCTCAAAACCACCTATCCTTATATAGTAGAAGCGAGGAAACAGAATAAAGAAGCTGCCAAACCTCTTCACCAATGCCTGTGCATCCTCAGAAATTCTTTTGGTTTTCATATTCTTCAATTCATAGCACAAATCTCCTAGAAAAGCATTATGCATCATCCTAAAGTCTTGCAAGGCATTATCCTTTTGCAACATAGTGTTAGGGTTTCAAGCAGATCCGAAGCAAATATGAACTAACAATTATATGCAGATTTAAATACAAAAGATAAAGAAATAAAATAGGACATGAATAACACAAAGATTTAATGTGGTTCACCCAGAATGGGTTACGTCCACCATACACAGTTGTCCAATCTTTCTTATTATCCAGCAAAAATAGTACATCAACCTTACAATGCCTTAAGCATCCCAACCGCTTATAACATGCATTTTTAGGGAAACAAACAAAGTCGGCCTTTTTAGGGTTTTATTACAATGTTGGTTTTCATGTTGATACGTGTTGAGTGTATAGTACTTTGCTGATCAGTCACCACATTTCAACAATCTCCCACTTGGAGACTGATCAGGCTCCACACTGAACAATCTCCCACTTGGAGACTGATACTACACGACACCACTATACATGCAGCATCTGCTGGATAAAACACTAGGACTCAACTGGTATAAATTCCACAATTATCAATCAAGAAGACCAATAGAAACTGATGAAGAAATCAGCTTCTCCTATGGAACTACCTTCGTGAACATATCGGCAGGATTCTCACTTGTGTGAATCTTCTCAAGCCGTAACTGACCCTCCTCCATATAGCTTGGATGAAGTGGTACCTGAGCTGAATGTGCTTTGTCCTTGAATGAAAATTAGAGTTCTTTGCAAGATGAATGGCACTCTGGCTATCAGTATACAATGGGCTATCCTCTTGTGTCTGACCCAATTCCTCCAGAAAACATTGCAACCAAATCAGCTCCTTGCTGGCTTCTATAGCAGCAACATACTCAGCTTCAATGGTTGAAAGTGCAACAACCTTTTGCAGCCTAGAAATCCAACTGACTGCAGTTCCCCCTATAGTAAAAACATATCCTGTAGTACTCCTCCATGAATCAATATCACTCGCCATATCAGAGTCAACAAATCCACTCAGAGAAGCATTAGATCCTTTGAAACATAATGCCTTTGTAGTAGTTCCTTTCAAATACTAAAGAATCCATTCCACAACATTCCAATGTTCCATACTCGGATTACTGATAAACCTACTCACAACTCCCACTGCATGTGCAATATCTGGCCTTGTGCATACCATTGCATTCATCAGAATGCCAATAGCTGATGAATACGAGATGTTAGACATTTTATTAACCTCTTCCTGTGCCTTTGGGCACATCTCCTTAGTCAATTTGAAATGACTAGCCAAAGGTGTACTTACTGCTTTTGCATCCTGCATGTTAAATCTTTTCAACACCTTCTTTATATACTCACTTTGGGACAAATTCAAGGTTCTATTTTTCTTGTCTAGTGTAATCCTCATACCGAGAATTTGCTTAGCTGCACCCAAATCCTTCATAGCAAATGACCTAGCTAATTTCTATTTAAGATCATTTATACGTTTCATGTTAGACCCAGCAACAAGCATGTCATCAACATAAAGCAACAAGATAATATAACTGCCATTATCAAATCTCTTAAAATATACATAATGATCAGAATGACATCTATGATAACCATGTTCAACCATGAAACTATCAAATTTTAAATACCATGGTCGGGGTGCTTGCTTTAGGCCATACAAACTTTTCTTCAACCTACACACCAAGTTCTCCTTACCTTTGACCTCATATCCCTGTGGTTGCAACATGTAAATTTCCTCCTCCAAATCTCCATGGAGAAAAGCTATTTTGACATCTAATTGTTCAAGATGTAAATCATCTGCAGCCACAAGACTAAGTACAATTCTAATTGAAGTCATTTTTACAACTGGAGAAAATATTTCATCATAATCTATACCCTTTTTCTGTGCAAAACCTTTTACCACAAGTCTAACCTTATATCTTTTCTGACCTCCTTCCTCCTCCTTCAGCCAATAAACCCATTTGTTAGGCAAGGCTCTTTTTTTTGCAGGTAAAGAGACTAAGTCCCAAGTCTTATTTTTCATCAAGGAGTCCATCTCCTCTTTCATGCCTAGCTCCCACTGTTGTTTGGCATCTACCTGCATTGCTTCTTCATATTCTTCTGGTTCACCAGAATCCGTTAATAAAATAGAATACAAAGAAGGAGAAAATCTTTCAGGGGGTCTACTTGTCCTTATAGAACATCTAACACTTGCAGGAGTTTGTGGGACAATCTGTTGTTGCTAAGCATCAGGTACTTGTGGCATTTCATTTTCAGGAATCTCATCCAACACCACATATTTTTATTTGTCCTGTTCATGCTTCTTTTCCTGCATCTGTTCATTATACATAACCTTCTCATTGAATATAACATCTCTACTTCTAATTATTTTCTTATTTTCAAAATCCCATAACTGATAGCCATATTCATCTATCCCATATCCAATGAAGGTACATTTCTGAGATTTAGCATCAAGCTTGGTTCTGTTTTCTTTATCAACATGGACAAAATCTTCGCAACCAAAAGTTTTAGAAAATAATAATTTACCTTTTTACTAGTCCATGCCTCCTTTGAAATACCACCATCCAAAGGGGTTGAAGGTCCTCTATTTATCAAATAGACAGTAGTATGTACAACATCTGCCCAAAAATGTAAGGGCAATCCAACATACAATCTCATGCTCCTCGCGCATTCCATGATAGTCCTATTCATTCTCTCTGACACACCATTTTCCTGTGGAGTTCCTGGAACTATCTTTTGCTTTTGAATCCCATTTAAGGAGGAGTAATCTTCAAATGCTTTGCTGCAATACTCACCTCCATTATCCGATTTGAGACACTTCAACTTTTTTCCTGTCTCATTCTCAACCAAAGCTTTCCATTTCTTAAGTTTCAAAAACATCTGATTTTTGTTTTAGGAAATATACCCATGTTTTTCTAGTTGAGTCATCAATAAAAATAACATAATAACAAGAGCCACCAAGAGATGATACCTGAGCCAGTCCCCATACATCTGAATGTACAAGCTCTAACTTCTCACTCTTCTTCTCTTTCCCAACCTTGAGAAATCTGACTCTTTTCTGTTTACCATAAACACAGTTTTCACAGAACTCTAAATCAATCTTCTTTAGTCCTAGCAATAGATTTTTGGAGTGAAGGGTTTTCAACCCTTTCTCACTCATGTGCCCAAGCCTATGGTGCCACATTATCGAATATGTTCTTGCAACATTTATTGTTGTTGTCCCTGCAGTAACTTTATCTGTAGTAGATAGGGTAGAGTAAGTGTTACCTATACACATATATAATGTGCCTACCTTCACACCTTTAGCTATTACTAATGTTCCTTTAGCGACCTTCCACATACTATCTGAGAGGGTAACTATGCAACCTTCACTACCTAGTTGCCCTGTAGAAATTAAATTTCTTCTTAAATTAGGAACATGTCTTACCTCCTGCAGAAACCAGTCATTTCCATTCTGCAGCTTGATCTTTATCTTTCCTTTTCCAACAATTTGACAGGGCTCATCATCACCCCAATATACCTATCCAAAATCACCTTGAACATAATCTAGAAAATATTTTCTATGGGGTGTAGCATGAAATGAAGCCCCAAAATCTATTACCCAGGAATCATTAACATTATCCAAACATAAGATTAAAGCATCTTGTAAAGTATTACTTGCAATATTAGCTTCCTTATTGTCATTTTCATTTTTGTCTCCTTTATTTTTTTGAGACCAACAGTCTTTCTTTAGATGACCAGGCTTTCCGCTGTACCAGCAATCTTTCTTTCCTCTAGATTGAGAGCGTCTTTTCTTTGACTTCCCTCGTGACTTCTCATTCCCAGGGCCTTTTCCTCTTTCCTTTGATCTTCCTCTATTCTCCACATTCAAAACAACACCCAATGATGTTGGAGTCTCACCTATGCTTTTCCTTCGCATTTTCGCGCTTAGGATAACACCAACAATATCATCAAATACCAAAGTATTTTTAGTAGAGATAGAGTTACTTATAGCCATAACCAAGCTATTTCAGCTTTCTGGCAAAGAACATAAAACAAGAGAGCCCTAACCTCTTCTGCAAAAGTAATTTTTATCGAAGACAATTGATTGGTAATTGTATTAAATTCATTTAAGTGCTCTTCTATAGATCCTCCCTCACTCATTTTCAAATTAAACAGACACTTCATAAGAAATACCTTATTCGAAGCCGAGGGTTTCTCATACAACTTAGCCAATGTCACCATCAAATCTATAGTCATTTTTGCTTCTGTTATATTGAATGCTACAAATGGTGCAAGGCACAATCAAATGGATCCCAGTGCCTTTCTATCTAAAATGTTCCACTCTTCATCTGACATTGTGGTTGCTTTCTTTGCCTTTCCTTCCAGTGGCCGCCACAAATCCTTTTGATACAAGTAATCCTCCATCTGCATTTTCCATAATTGATAATTCTGGCCGTTAAACTTTTTGACTTGAATTTGGAATCCTCCATTGCTCCCACTCAAATCTGAAAGTCCTGACAATTTACAAAAAACCTCGCTCTGATACCAATTGTTAGGGTTTCAAGTAGATCTGAAGAAAATATGAACTAACAATTATATGTAGATTTAAATACAAAAGATAAAGAAATAAAATAGGACATGAATAACACAGAGATTTAACGTGGTTCACCCAGAATGGGTTACGTCCACCATACACAGTCGTCCAATCTTTCTTATTATCCAGCAAAAATAGTACATCAACCTTACAATGCCTTAAGCATCCCAACCACTTATAACATGCATTTTTAGGGCAACAAATAAAGTCGGCCTTTTTAGGGTTTTATTACAATGTCATTTTTCATGCTGATACATGCTGAGTGTATAGTACTTTGCTGATCAGTCACCACATTTCAACACATAGGGTAAAAATCATATACGGGGACCTCCTCCTCAGTGGGCTGTCTAGGTATTCCAACTATCTCCTTAACACACGCCAAATAGTATATAAGATACAAAGACATGAAGAAGTTTTTCTTAAACTGTTTGGCCATACTCAGCTACTCCCTCATTGAATCGGCAATCAGCTCTACCCAATCAAGGTATTGATTCCCTTCTAATACTAGCTGCACATAGCAATAAATCCATTCGTTGAAACTGTAGGCTTCCACAGAGCCTCTGACTCGGTGCAACAGTAACATGACATCGTGAATGTGAGGCAACATATGATTCTTATTGGGATTCTTGGGAAATCTAGAACCACCCCTTTGAGGAACCTTCAACCAATATTTTGCTACATTATTTCGGTGCCCAGTTTTATCTGCGTTGAAATCGGTGATTGACTGGGTGGGAGAAAAGTTTGAGAATTGGTAGTTAGGTAGCTTGAAAACAAAGGAAATTACTTCATGGTTAATGGCAATGAGGGTTTCACCATTGTCTCTCCTTATGGTTTCGGAGGTTGGATCATACCTAGCAATACATTCCCTAACCAATTCTGGGCAAGGGATAGCTGGGGGAAAGGCTGCCGCCTCTATGAGACCACTACTCAAAACTTCCACACCAAAGGAACCATCAATTCCCTTGAACACCCTTTCTTTTAAAACTTCAATATTTTCCCCTTTAAGGTCGGTATCGCTGACTATGGGCTCTATACATGCAAGACTAAAAACATTCCTGAATAGGTGCAACGTGGACTTCATAATTCATAAATGACAAGCCTTATTTTCCTTCAGCAAACCTTACTACAAGAGAAGAAATCCAGGTAAAAATCACTGGAGAGGACAAGAAATGGACTCACCTTCACAATTGAGAGCAACTAGATGACTACCAGCAAACAAACCTTCTATCCAAGAAAAATAACACCACAGCAACGAGGAACAAATTTTCAGAGAATAAATCCTCTCATACCTTATAGCAAGAGCAATAATATAGACTTATTAAGTGCAATAATTTCAATCATCAATTTAAGTGTATTGAGCTTGTGGATTACACATTGCACGCATACATTGAATGCATGACAATGTTTTTGAAATAACCACCAGTTCCCGAAATGATTACTTGCTTCGAAACTCCAACAATTGACGTCACCCAAGATATGGTTTGCCTTCCTCATACTTGGCAATAAATGCACCATCAAATCTTTTAACTCACGGGACCCAAGAAATTTGAACACACATGAACATTTTGAATATACTTCATTGAGGTTCAAGTAGTTCAAGGTGTACACCATGCCCAGGAGAAATCTTTTCTGAAAGGATTAACTATGTCATGTGTTGCTGACCATTTGAACTGTGTTGAGCATATTGAACACGTTTGAACCTTTTGAACTAGGTTCAACGAGTTCAACACCTGGAGAGATGACATAACACATCACTGAATGAGACCAATAACGAACCACTGCAAAACATTTTAAAAGATTGTTACTATGAAAAACCCCCAAGACACCTAAGAACCCATGGAACCTAAATGAACTTAATGAACCGGGTTCAAAATAGTTCAATATGTTCACGGAGTTCGACGAATTACTAAAACTTGGCATTTTTTATTTAAAGACAATTTACAAACAGACTAAGGGCTTGAACTGAGGTATTGCAAGAAAGACAAGGACTCCGAATAAAATTTTATAGGGTGATTTACTCCTGTCATGAAGGATAAATGACGTAGTAACACAGACCAAAAGGCATTAGTATCCAGGATGGATAACTCTGATGATTGGATCATTGATAGTGGTTGTTCACATCACATGATCGATGATCAGAGAAAATTTCTTTCTTTGAAGGAATTTGATGGCAGAGGTTTAAGATTTTGTAATGACTCACCCTACATGGTGAAAGGTAAGGGAACTATTTTTCTTAATGGAAAGAGCAGTGCATATGATGTCTACTAGGTTGAAGGTTTAAAGCACAATATTTTGAGTGTGGCACAACTCAATGGCAAAGGATACCCATTGGAGTTTAAAGATGGTATGTGCAAAATCTATGATAGCAAAGGTGAACTGATTGCAACCAAGAAGCAAACTAAAGGTAACCTGTTTCACCTTAATCCTAAATTCAGCAACTGTTTAATTGCAAAGATAGATGATAGTTGGCTTTGGCATAGGAGATTTTGTCATATAAAATTTGATAACATTGTTAAAGTGAGTAAGTCCAAGATAGTGAGAGGTTTTCCTCAGTTGGACAAATCGGTTAATGCTTTATGTAAGGAATGTCAGTTGGGAAAGATGACATCCTCAACTTTTAAGAGAAAATATTTTTCAACAGAACATTTGTTAGATTTGGTTCATATAGATCTTTGTGGACCAATAAGGACAAAAAGTATTCAAGGTGACATATATTTTATGATCTTCATTGATGATTGCTCAAGGATGATGTAGGTCACATTCTTGAAGGATAAGACTGAAGATTTTGGTAAGTTCAAGGCATTCAGGGCCTTAGCTGAGTAGGAGAGCAGTAAGAAGATAAAGTGTCCGAGGACAGATCAAGGCGGTGAATTTACTTATGAGGTATTCACTAGGTATTGTGAAGAAAATAACATCAAATGACAACTTTCTGCACCTATGACACCATAGCAAAATGGTATCGCAGAGAGAAACAACCGGTTAGTTGTTGAAGCTGCTAGGGTGATGTTGATACAAGGATGTGTAGCTAAAACATTTTGGAGAGAAGCTGTTAGCACAACTGTCTACACTATGAGCCGGATTTTGGTAAAGAGAGGTAAGGACAAGACTCCTTATGAATACTGGTACGGAAGATCACCTAATGTTAGTTATTTCAAGATATTTTGAAGAAAATGTTTTATTAAGAGAGGTGATTATATTAGCAAATTTGAGGCTAAAAGAGATGAATGTATATTTCTTGGCTATTCCACCAAGAGTAAGGCCTACAAGTGTTTTAACAACCAGGCACAGAGAATTATTGAGAGTGCTGATGTTTGAGTGGATGAATATCCTGAAGTCTCAGAGGAAACTAGTTTGGAGAAAAAGGATGAAGATCCTTGCATTTTGTTTTTGGAACCAGTAACTGTGAAATCTGAAACTGGTAGAGCAAATACTGATGTACCAGTTCAACTGGAACAAAAAAATTCAGAAGAAGATGGTAATAAAGAAGTTGAACCTGAAGATAATGATCATGTTATTCCAAGATATGTGAGACTGAATCACAATCCTGAACAGATTATTAGGGATAAGGATACTGGAGTACTAATAAGAAGAAGAGTCAGAGAGAATTCCTGCATGATCTCTACTATTGAACCAAGAACTGCTAAGGAAGCATTTGGTGATGATCAGTGGGTTAAAGCTATGGAGGAGAAATTAGATCAAATTGAGAAGAACAACGCATGGACCCTATTACCCCAACTAGTAAACAAAAATGTAATAGGTACTAAGTGGGTATTCAAGAACAAGTTGAATGAAAATGGTGTTGTAGTTCACAACAAAGCTAGGTTGGTTTGCAAAGGTTATGCACAAGAGGAAGGAGAATATTATGGTGAGACTTTTGCACCAATGAAAAGACTAGAAGCTATCAAAACTTTACTTGCATTTGCAGCACATAAAAAATTCAAGGTATACCAGATGGATGTTGAGTCAACATTTTTGAATGGGATACTAGAAGAAGAAGTATACATTAAGAAGCTAGATGGTTATGCTTTGACTGATGAGAAAGACATGGTATGTAGATTGCATAAGGTTCTATGGATTAAAGAAGGCACCAAGGGCATGGTATGAAAGGCTTCATACACATCTAATGAAGATAGGCTTTCTGAGAACCAGTGATGATAGTAACATATATCTCAAATCTAAGGAGATAAAATACTAGTCAGCAAAGTATTTCTAGATGATATCATATTTGGAGGTAATGATGACATGAGCAATAGTTTTGCAGATGAAATGAAAAATGTGTTTGAAATGTCTCTAGTGGGAGAAATAAAAAATTTCATAGGCTTGCAAATACAACAAATGAAGAATGGTATTTTCATTACATAGTCTAAGTATGTGAAAGAGGTCTTGAAGACATTTGGTATGAGTGACTGTAAACCAGTTGGGACACCAATGGTTATAGGTTGTAAGTTGTCTAAGGAAGATGAATCCACATCTATTGATGAGAAGGAATATAGGTCAATGATTGAAAAATTGCACTATGTTCCATATGGAGGAAATTTTGACTTGAAGGTGTACACAGATGTAGATTGGGCAGGAAATGTTGATGACTAGAAAAGCACAACCGATGGATCATTTTTTCTTGGAGGAAGACTTGTTTCATGGAGTAGTAAGAAGCAGAGTTGTACATCACAATCTACTATTGAAACTGAGTATGTTGCAGCTTACATGAATTGTACTCAGGCTATCTGGATGAGGCACATTCTGGAAGGTTTTAAGATGAAGATTTCAGAATCTATAAAGATCTTATGAGATAATAAAAGTGCCATAAATATTTCCAAGAACCCTATTTTGCATGCACAAACCAAGCATATTGAATTGAAGTATCATTTCTTAAGGGAAAAAGTGCAGAGTAAAGATGTGATCTTGGAGCATGTTTCTACCAAGGAACAACTTGCAGATATCTTTACTAAACCTTTGCCTAATACTACTTATGAGTATCTTAGAAGTTAGCTAGGGGTTGTACCCCTTCATGAGGTCAATTAACCATGATGTAGATTACATCAGTCTCGGAGCTACTTGCAGAATTTTATAGAAGGATTGGTGTAAAAGTGGAGTTATTCCATACGGGGAGAATCAAGTTGCAGGTTGTTGATGTTGCACAGTGAAATTTGACATTACATGTTTTTACTTTCAATTTGGCATTGTTGTCAAAGGGGGAGAAGAATTATGTGATTATGGGGAGAAGAACCAGTGACAAGCTGAAGACATGGAGAGCATGGTGAATACTTGGTAATGTAAACCAAGATTCCTATTCACAATCACAACAACAATCAATGGTATTGATATTTGTATTGCCATCAATGCCAAAGGGGGAGATTGTTGGAATTTGCATGAAGATTGCATTAATGATATGTTATGTTGTCATTGATGTCAATTAACTAGTAACGATATTGTTGTAATATTGTTTTGTAACCGGTAGGATGAACTAGTGAAGGAAACTGTAACTGGTAGGAAGAATTTGTGGAGTGAGCCAGTATTGCTATATATTGGAGAGTTGAACCGGTAACCGGTAAAACCTACCTGTTGTTTTTGATAAACCCTAACCAATTAAGTTTGGTGAATTGGTTATATTGGTTTATGATCTAATGATGAGCGGTTTGTATGAACATAATTTCAAGTTATTTTGGCACGTTATTGTAATGGTTTTTGTCTAGGCAATGAGCAAGTATACTGCATATAATGTAAAGCATGTGATGAGTTACTAAGTTTGATGAAGCGGTGATCAAGGAGCGATTGAGGTTTTCTTGATTGATGTGCATAGATTGCTATGTAATCCAATAGTCATACTTGAACCGACTTTTTTGTAATCTCTATGAGAATTAGGTTTTTGTTGTGTTATCGACCTAATTGATTTATTTATAAGGTCGATGAAGTTGTTTAGTTTCAGTGTTGGCAAAGATCAGTTGAGTGTGTGGTTGCCAAACCGGATGATGTATCTATAGTTTGAGTAAAGACAGATAGGAGCATGAAAAGGATCTGAACAAGCAAGTGTAGTGCTATTCAAGCAGATCAACAAACTCCTGTTGTTTTCTAACAATTATAGCTGAATTGAAATCCCCTAACCAGGTAAGCTCTAACAAGCTTGGTGCTATTCAAATCCTCTAACAAGGTGATCCATTAGCTTGGATTTCTAAATCCTCTACTGAGGTTACTCCTTATAGGGTATTGCTTCTAACAAGGCATTGTAGTCAATCCCTTAACTGGGTGGTCCCTATCATGATCTATTCTTAATAGGACTTTTGTAAAGCTTTAATAGGATAGGCTCCTAAAAGGGCAAACTGCAGAAGAGTTCAGATAGTTATCTTGTTAGTCTCATCTCACTGTGGTTTTTCCCATTTGGGTTTCCATGTCAAAAATATTTGTGTCAAGTGGTGAATGTTTTTGTGGTTATGTTCTTATGGTTGATTTTCTTAACTACTTAACTAATTTGATAAGTCACGATAACTTGAAGCATCGAGAAATGAAGTCCATTGACATATGAAAAAGCATTTGGATGTTTATGGTTTTGAAGTTGTTTACTATTAATTTGTTGTAACAGTCAACTAGTTTATCTTATGATTTTTTATCTTGACAGTGGTATTACATTGGAAGTTCTAAGTTTACTATGAGAGATTTATTTTGAGATTGGTGAAGTTTTTAATAGTTTTTCTATCTACTGATTCACCTCCCCCTCTCGTAGTTGACCAGATTCTTATTCTTTCATCATACCATCACATAGACAAGGAAGAACCCGAACATCACGATATACCAATATTCTCGAATGATGAATCCATTGTCCAATACCTATGCTCAGTCAACCCAGAAACATGCTCCACCAATGAACAAAATAACGATATCTGCAATCAGGGTAGTGCCAAGTCTCTTAGCTGCAAAAATAAAATAAACAATGGATCTAATGGTGAAAACTAGTCAATGGCAGTATTAGATCGCTAAAAAGTAAAAATAAAGGATGTATCTGAGGGTGAAAACCTTTTTGAGGCACCTAAAGATGGGAGACTTGACACTCTTCCTAAACATTATCAAGAAAGGTCACCAACCTTGATTGAGCCAACTCAATCAATAAATATCGACACCGAAGCAGCAGTCAAAATTATATATCTGGAAGAATCACTCACAGAAAAACAACAATTAGATTTTATCAAATTCTTCAAGGAGAAGCAAATCAATTTTTCTTGGTCTTATGTTGACATGACAGGGGTAGATCCAAATCTAATCATGCATCACTTATCCATTGCTCTTGGAGCTAAACCTATCAAGCAGAAATTAAGAAAGATGAATCCATATGTGGCGTTATTGGTCAAAGCAGAACTAAAGAAGTTATTAGATGTTGGATTTGTCTAACCTATAGACTATGCTCAATGGATCTCAAATATTGTACGAGTTTCTAAACCCAACAAATTTATCAGAATATGCACAGACTTTAGGGATCTAAACAAGGCATGTATAAAGGATGATTTTCCTTTACCAAAGCACCGACACTATTGTTGATCTAACAACAGGGCACATAATTATATCTCTCATGGATGGTTTTTTTGGCTATAATCAAATCAAGATAGCTCCAGAGGATCAAGATAAAATTGCATTTACCTGTCCATGGGGAACATATTGTTGGAACATCATGCCTTTTGGCTTGAAAAATGCTGGTGCAACTTATCAAAGAGCCATGACAACAATCTTCCATGACATTATGCATACTTTCATGGAGGATTATGTGGATGATTTTTTGGCTAAATCATTCACCAGAGAAAAACACCTGGGCATACTAGATAAAATCTTTCAATGATTGGAGCAATTTAATGTCAGATTAAAACCTAAGAAGTGTGTCTTCGAGGTCACATCCGACAAACT
Organism: Cryptomeria japonica; assembly: GCF_030272615.1. Taxonomy (NCBI): domain Eukaryota; kingdom Viridiplantae; phylum Streptophyta; class Pinopsida; order Cupressales; family Cupressaceae; genus Cryptomeria; species Cryptomeria japonica. Next base: position 526,889,967 of record NC_081407.1, read on the forward strand.
ATTGGGCTACATTGTATCAGAAAAAGGCATCGAAGTATATCCAACAAAGGTTCAGGCTATCATGAAGATTCCACCTCTTAAAAACATTAGCCAACAACGATCTCTACAGGGCAAGATACAATCCATCAAACAATTTATTGCTTAGTTAGTAGATAAATGTCTTCCATTCAATCATCTGCTTCATAAGAATATACCTTTTAGATGGGAAGACAAGTGTGTAGAATCATTCCACCAACTCAAACAATATTTGATGAATCCACCAGTTTTGATACCACCAATAGTAGGAAATCCACTCATTCTATATATATCAACAACAAAAGTATCCTTGGGGGCACTACTAGCACAAGAAGATCCAGTAGGCAAAGAAAGGGCTATCTATTAAATCAACAGGACTTTGAACGAATATGAACTCAATTATATATTCATCAAAAAGGCTTTCTTAGTAGTAGTGTTTTCTTCTCAAAAGTTTCACCACTATATGCTAGCCCATACAATCAAGCTGGTAGCAAAAAACAATCCTCTTGAGTATCTACTCAACAAGGTAGCTCTCACAGGAAGAATAACTAAATGGGTCATGATTCTACATGAGTTTGATATTCAATACATAGAACGGCGAGCTATCAAAGGACATGTAATTGCAGATCAACCATCAGACGCACCATTGCCAGACCAACAAACACTATAGGTGGAATTTCCAAACATGGATGTACTCACTATCACCCCCAACCAATAGACCATATACTTTGATGGATCGTATACGCAACATGGATTGGGTGTCTGCATCCTATTCGTCACTCTAGGGGGCACACAATTCCAAGATCTTACAGACTAATGTTTTCATGTACCAACAACATTGTTGAATATGAAGCCTTGGTAATGGAAATCAAGGTGGTTGTCGAATGTAGAATCAAAAAATTAAAAGTCTATGGGGATTCTAAAGTAATTATCAACCAGATCAACGATGACTATCAGACAAAAGATTATAAGATAATGCCTTACACGAGAATGGTGGATGACTTTAAAAAGTATTTTATGCACATCACCTTTGAGCGAATTCCAAGATTGGACAACAAAGCTGCCGATGCAATGGCCATTATTGCCTCACTTCTACAAATTCCAGATAAATAGAATCATTACGAATTTCTGGTGGAGCAATTGTTTTCCCCAGCCAATGATAATTCTGCATCCCAAGTCATCTATGCCCTAATCAGTTTTGATTCCCCTCTATACGAGAAGATTTATGATTATCTCAAAAATAATAATCTCTCACCAACCTATCTTGCAACAAAAAACACAGCTTCATCCGAAAAGTTGCCTGCTATACCTTAACTGCTGACACACTTTACCGCCGAGGTCTATGTTGGCAATTGACACTCAATTAGTTGGTTTCAATATGTTGTCATTGATGGCAACATGGTATCTTGTTTTTGCTTCATTTTTTGGTTTAGTTGTGTACCGTTAGGCACTTCACAGACACTTCACCGACAGGGGCATCGACACTGGCAAGATGGAAGGATCTCTTTGGTTACCGACAATGCAGGCCAACATGATTTAGAATCAGGTTATCAGTATTGGAGGCCGACATATTTTGGATCCAACATCGGCAAATGTTTTTGATATTCATGTATTTATGTTATCTATCCGACATGTATATTGATATTGTAATTATCTTTGTAAGCCAACATAAGGCATGATAAATTGTATAGGGTATATAGGTCAGCTGGATTAGATCATTTTGATATATGAAGATGATGATAAGGATGCAAATATGGATCGATAGAATATGTAAAATATATGAGAGAGATTATGTATGAGTGGATATTTTTGTAAATGGTTATTCCGGTAAAGGGTTTAGGGTTTCAGACCGGAACAAACAAAGCTTAACCAGAACTGTATTCAGGCATAGAAGATGCTATCTTAACAATTCATTCATTTCTCCAGATTGTAGTCTATATTTATATGTAGTGAATGAGGCTCCTTTTATGATTGAGTAGTGTGTTCTAGGCTGTAAGCCTTTTTGCAAGTGCAGGCCCCTATATTTTATAATATCTCTTCATATGGCCAGTGGATTGATATTGTGGGTCACAAATCCCATTGTGGTTTTTCCTCTTTGAGGTTTTCCACGTATAATCCTATGTGTTATGATATTCATTTATGTGATTGGCTTATTGGTTGCTTTACTTCTTTCAATTCTATATGTACCGATATATTGGTTGGTGTATGCATGCTTTAATAAGGTTAAAATTGATCATACTGATAGAACATTGATTCACCCTCCCCTCTCAGTGTTCTTGGATTCCAATAATTGGTATCACAACCTTGTGCCTCGGAGGAATTTTAATAGCTTGAGGGAGATCTTGAATCCAGAATCTATGGATATGAGTTTGGAAAAGCAACTTGAGGTGGCACTTGAAGATTATGATGCTGAAAGGATAAAGAACTTGAAGTTACAAAATGAATTGAGTTCTACTTAGGAATTCATTATTATCCTACAAGAGAGGCTGCCATTTGTTCAAGCTAGGAGGAAGGAGCTTTTGCAAAATCAAGATGATGAAGAGAAAGATGCACTTAAGGAGCAGCTTCAGAAGCTAAGTCAGGAGAACATGGTCATGAGAAATGAAATGAAAGAACTATGAGAATGTCTAAGGAGATTGAAGACTGGAAGAAAATCTTATTGTATCTCTGAAGAACAAATTTAAAGAATGTGGTAGGTTGGCTCATTAGAATGATATGTTGAGAACATATTTAGTACAATCCCAGAGTAATGAACAAGAGCTTGAGAGACAAATGATAATTCTGAGAGATGATCTAACTATTGCAAGTGAGTATAGAGAAAAATTCAAGATAGTTCAACACAACTAGATGAGTTATTGAAGAGACAAAGGCAAAATGGAGATTCTAGTGGACTTGGATTTGAACAAGGAAAAAGTTCTAGTACTATTAATTAATATCAAAACCATAAGGCACTGGTAAGGAAGTTCAATGCTTATAAATTTAATGGTAGATGCTTTATTTATAATAAATTTGGTCACATGGCTAGGCAATGTAGAGATAGAGCAAACCAAAACAATAATTTTGCTCCCAGTCAATGTTCTAAATGCAATAAGAATGTTTATAAAACAAAAGATTGTAGAATGAATGTAAAATGTTATGCATGTGGAAAATTTGGACATATGGCTAATTAGGGTAGGTCAAGAAATTACACTGGTTTAACAAAGCAATTCAAATAAACAATGTTACATGTTATGCATGTAATGAGGTTGGACACATTGTTAAATTCTGTAAAAGGAAAAATCCACCGGTTGGTAATGGAGGATCAAATGAGAAAGGAAAAGAAAAGGTTAATGAAATCCGACAAGATCATACGTAGAGATGGGTTAGGAAGACTGAAAAACAATCAACAGATGGGAATGCACTGGTTACTTATCCAGTAGAGGAGGTTTCTCCTGCACTAGTAGGAAGCTTATCTGGTAACTAAGGTAGATGTCTTAGGGTTAGGAAAAAATTCATGAAGATGTTGCATATGCCTTGGGAAGAGGTTCTGTAAAATGTTCTAGCTATTGGAGATGCTTATCTGGCATGGAGATGTTTTATCAAGATCTGATTCTTCCACCAGAAGTCATTGATGTCAATGAAAGATTAGGATTTTTCTTGGAGGATAAAAGGATGAATCTACTTCATTTTTTATCACCTTGCATTTAGAAGCGATTAAGAGCGATTGAAAGTGATTCAGTGTGATCAGATATCTTCTTGAGTGATTTCACCAGCGATTGGAAGAAGTCTTTAGGTTTTTTTTCACCGAAAATGATTCATGGGTATTTATCTTCAATCATGGAAGCGAGATCATCATCTATACCTATCTTTGTTGCAAATCTGACTGTTGTTGAGGTCAAGGACCATCCCAGGCTGAATTTCAAGCAATATCCGCATGTTGCTACCCTGGACGATTCAGTTGGCACTTTTTCCCATGTCTTAGAAGGAGTTGTGTATGTTAAAGATGTAAGAGCTTACATCCATTGTCACTTTGAGGATTTGGGAATGACTGATATCAAGAGCATGTACATGAATGAGCTAATGGGAGATTGTGGAAAGATTAAGCCCGATTACAAGCACATTGAGGATTTAGGGTTTACCAGCATTTTGGACATTCTAGAATTCAAAGATGAAATCATTAGGTCTGTTTTGAGCAGAGTGCTTTATCTGGTTAGATAGACCATATAAGATTACAAAGGAGGCCATCAGGGCAATCACTGGTTTACCACAGGTTGGGTAGCATCCAGATAAGATGGTTTCTAATGATCATGTCAACAAGATTATCGACGCAACTTTAGATGGGCAATCTATGAGAATAAGTACTATCACCAACATAAACATGAGATTCGGTATCATGGTAATCATTTACAAGGTAACTCAATCAAACTGACTGAATCTATTTCTAGCTCCTTCATTTTTGTAGCTTACAAGATGATGAGAGAAAATGAGAAATTGGATCTATGTGGTTGGATGTTGGATGAACTGTTGATAAACCTAGGAAATATTAAAGGAGAGAAGAAAGGACTCCGGTATGGTAACCTAATTATCTGTTTAATTCTATTTTTCATCAATGAGACTCCCGGTTTTGGGAAGAGACAATGGGCATTTTATATCCCGCTAGGGAGGCAACTAAAACAACCAATTGCTACATTGGCTATTCAAAGAGATGACAAAGTATGGGGTTATTTTAAGGCATTCTAGAAGGCTATGAAATCTACAGAAAGATGTCCTAAGCACATTTTTGAGAAATACTCAACTGACATATGCTTCATGGTGAAGAAAGATGAAACACTCATGGAAGCGGTCAAACCCCGAAAGATCTGGACAGAGGAAATGGGCTGTGAAGTTGATACACAAATTTTAGAGGCTTTGCAAATATGTTGATTGATGCACCTATTGATGAAGCTAAGAAACCCTATGGTACTGCTAAGCAAAAGACACAAGAGGTTGAAATTGAGTTCAACTAAAAGAAGAGAGAGAGGCAGGATGAGAAAAGAACCAGAAATGTTTATTGAACCTATTGCAGCAGAATCTGCATCTGAAGATTACACACCCCTGACATTCAAAAGGGTAATAAGGAAGAAAAAAAAATAAACCAAGGTAGAGGCTAAAAAGAAACTAGTTAGGAAAGTTACATTCAAGTTACCAGCACAGAAACAAGCTCCAAAAGAAACACCTTCAGCTCTAGCTGGTAATGGAAGAAGGAAGAAGAAGGGTGACATTGGTTTGGCAATTAAATCTAGTAATATAACTATTATTCCACAAAATACTTCTGTAGAGTTAGTTGATGAGATTAGTAAGGATGGTATGTTGAAGAATGTACATTTTTATTATGAACATTTTGAGGATGATGAACAAAGAGAGGTAGAGGAAACAATATTGTTATTTTTGGATATTTATAAGAAAGCCTTGAGAGAAATTGAAAACCAAATACTGGCAGAATTGTATGATATGTTAGATGCTAGGAGACTATCAGCAATGCAAGAAGACAAGCATATAAAGATACAAGAGTTGTTATTTATTTATGTTTCTATTTCTCTAGAGGAGATGGATAAGACACTTGAGGTTGCAGATAGGAAAATCTTTAACAACAAACATAGAATAATTTGTCTTATGTTAGGTAGAGTAAATGAGATAATCAAGGAGACCCACAAGGAATGGGTTAAGTTCTTTGAAGAGAACCATGGTTTTTATACTTCACCAGAATCTAAGATAGATACTGTAGACATCCCAATTGAAGGAAAAGGAAAGGGTATTATGGGTACTTTACCCTCAATTTTAAAAAATATTAAGATAGTGGAAATTAAGCCAGTAGATATAACTGTACAAGAAAATATTGAGATATTGGAAAATACAAAGAATGTAAAGGTTGATAATGTACATGATACTAATGTTGAGGACAACAGTCCTCCAGATACAAATGTACAGGATGAGGTTACAGTTCCTAGGGAGGAACCGACAATTATTGAGAGTGCACCAAGTGGCGAAGCCACCGGTGCAAGTGAGGAAGCTATAAAGGTTAAAACATTAGAGGAGAAGAAAGGGGAATCTGATAGGGAACCGATAGTGAGTCCATCATTGTTGTCAATTGACACTTCGCAGGTTGAAAAGAAAAACATAATTGAGATGAGCTCTACTGAACTCATGATGATGGCTACACAAAAAATGATGAAGGAGGGATCTATGGATAAAGGGATTATTGATCAGTCTATCACTGTTTTGCATAGACTAGTCCCAGAGTGCAAGATTGATAGAGAAGTGAGCCCATTAGGCAAGCTTTAGATAATCATTGAGCACATTTCAAAGGATTTTCAATCCTTGTAGCATATATCAAACCGACAAGCACTGGAGAGGTTCACATAGGCAAAGAGAGCTACATTTGATCAAATGATTGAGTCTGAAAGGAAGGAAATTAATGATAAGTTGAAATTGATAGATAATTCTTTAAAGCAGTGTACAAATATTTACAGAGTATGTTGTAAGACAAATGTTCTTACATTTAATTTGGATAAGAAGATTAAGGAATCTCAGGAGAAAATTGCAAGTATAGCCAATTCTTTTGATTGATTGAATTCAATGACTACATCCATTGGTGGTCAGATTTTGGTTTTGCAAGCCCAAGTTCCTGCTCTTGAGAAAGAAGAAGACAAAATCATAAGAAGAGCCAGAAGTCTTAGAGGTTTGGTGAGTCCCCGGTTGGATTCACTCAGTGTACATAAGAAGGAGTGTATAGATATGGTTGGTAAGCCCACACCAACAAAGTTAAATGAGAAAGAGTCATTTGAGCATATGCTAAATGGACTTATATCTATTTCCAACACTTTCAAATCTGGTTGGGATACTTATCTTGAGCTATTGGAGAAGGCATATTTAGATATTTTTAAATATATTAAGCTTCGGTAAGGTATTTTTGGGATATTCATTGTATAGTATTTCATTCTTCATCCCGATTTTGGCTTTTTGGTATGATTTTTGGAATTTTTGATGATATTGATGTCAAAGGGGGAGAGATATTGATGTGAAAAAGAAAAAGAGGGAGTTGTATACATTAGGGGGATTATATAGATGGAAAACTATGGAAGTATGGAGTATTTTGTATTGATGAATATTCATCTTAGGGGGAGTAGGCTCAGAATGAAACCGATAGATGAAACCATGATCATTTTTCACATGAGTGTTGCCATCAATGCCAAAGGGGGATATTGTTGGCAATTGACACTCAATTGGTTGGTTTCAATATGTTTTCATTGATGGCAACATGGTATCTTGTTCGTGCTTCATGTTTTGGTTCAGTTGTGTGCCAACAAGCACTTCACAGACACTTCACCATTAGCGGCACTAACACCAGCAAGATGGAATGATTTCTTTGGTTACTGACAATGCAGGCTGACATGGTTTAGAATCAGGTTATCGATATTGGAGGTCGACATCTTTTGGATCCAACATCAACAATTGTTTTTGATATTCATGTATTTTTGTTATCTAGTCGACATGTATATTGATATTGTAATTATCTTTGTAAGCCGACATAAGGCATGATAAATTGTATAGGGTATATAGGTCAGTTGGATTAGATCATTTTGATATATGATGATGATGATAAGGATGTGAATATGGATGGATAGCAGATGCAAAATATATGAGAGAGATTATGTATGAGAGGATATTTTTGTAAAGGGTTATTCTGGTAAAGGGTTTAGGGTTTCAGACCGGAACAAACAGAGCTTAACCAAAACTATATTTAGGCATAGAAGATGTTATTTTAGCAGTTAATTCATTTCTCTGGATTGTAGTCTGGATTTATATGTAGTCAGAGAGGCTCCTTTGTGATTAAGTAGTGTGCTCTACACTGTAAGCCTTCCTACAAGTGCAAGCTCCTATATTTTTTAATATCTCTTCATATGGCCAGTGGATTAATATTGTGGGTCACAAATCCCACCGTGGTTTTTCCTCTTTGAGGTTTTCCACATATAATTTTGTGTGTTATGGTATTCATTTATGTGATTGGCTTATTGGTTGCTTTACTTCTTTCAATTATATATGTACTAGGACACCAATTGGTGTATGCATACTGTAATAAGGTTAAAATTGATCATACCGGTAGAACATTGATTCACCCCCCTCTCAATGTTCTTGGATTCCAACAATCTAGATGATACTCTTCTTTGATGCCTCGATCGTAACAAATTTGACTCCGCCTTACATGAGATTCATGAAGGTATTTGTGGTACGCATTCAAGTGGTCCTACTCTTTCCAAGAAACTTCTGAGAATGGGATATTATTGGTTGACAATGGAAAGAGAGTCCTATAAATTTTCTAAGAAATTTTCTAAATGCCAAATTCATGGTAACCTCATACATGCACCAGCATAGGAGCTGCAATCGTTCACCAAATCTGGGCCCTTCTGTCAATGGGGACTTGATCTCGTAGGAAAGATTAATCCTTCCTCTTCAAATGGGCATAAGTTCATTATTATCACCACGAATTACTTCACCAAGTGGGTCGAAGAAGTCTTGATGACCACTGTGACTGGAAATAAAATCTCATCATTCATCCTCAACTATCTCATTTACAGATATGGCATTCCAAGTTCCATCATCATAGATAACAGATGTCCTTTCAAGAATCAAAATGTGCAAGAGCTATGTAAATGATTCAAAATCCAACATTTCTTCTCCACACCATACTACCCATAGGGGAATGGCCAAGCAGAAGCATCAAACAAAACAATCTTGAAAAATCCTCAAGAAAACAAGAAATGATGTTGGCAAGGATTGACATGTACAACTCAATCCGACACTTTAGGCCTACAGAAGGAGTATCTGCACACCTATAGGGGCTACACCATATTCATTGGTGTATGGTTCATAAGCAATTCTACCTCTTGAGGTAGAAATCCCATCTCTTTGAGTATCTTTGAAGGGCCTTATACCAGATGAGGAATATTGAGTAAACAGGTTGCAACTTTGCTAGAGCTTCTTGATGAAAAACAATAACATGCCTATGACCATCTCAAGGCATATCAGAAATGAATGTGCATAAGATATAATCACAAATTCATCCCAAGGGCTTTCAAAGTTGGTGATCTTTTCCTAAAAGAAAATCCCAGAAATCAACAAGATCAAGAAAAGAAGGGGAAGTTTGAACCTAACTAGTTGTGACCCTTTGTCATCATATCAGCCTATGGATTAGGAGCATATCAGTTGTCAAATTAAAAAGGGGATGTGATTGACAAACCAACCAACAACATCCATCTAAATAAGTTATACACTTGAGTCATCCAATACACAAATCAAGCAAAATAAAAAAAAATAAAAAAATCAGAAAAATACAAAAAAAATAAAAAAAGGACAAAAAAGACAAAAAAATGAAAAACATATCAAAAGGTGCAATAAAAATAAGTGGTGAAAACCTAGAAACAGGCACTATTTGTGAGAGATTAGATCTTCTATCTATCAGTACTCACATCATATATTAAATCCATTTGGTTTAAACCAATAGCCATTGCTGAACAATTATACACGTAGCATTATCCCAGACATACTTAGCGTAGTCACTGTCCTTGATTATCTAAATAGTTATCCATATTATATCGCACCATGGCTTGGTGATCAATGTATATATCCACATCAATGAGTGTCCATAATTGGGGGCAACATTCATCTCACTTTAGCATTCAGACAACAACAAGGATCGCAACAAACTAGGGAAACCATTGTCAAAACTGCTCACCAGACTAGAAAACAAGATCATTATCCAACTGCAACTTCAACACACACGAGATGGATGATTTATTTTTAATTGTGATTTGTTTACATTTGGCATGAATTTTTGACTATTTGTATCTTGATTTCTGAATCATTATATCTCTTGAGCTACTCAAGGATGCAATAAGCTAGAGAAGCAACAACGGAATCTGGTATTTTCTTTGGTTTTATGTCTGTGAGGTGATCATTCATATGGTGCACATTTGTCTCAAGACATGATTGGAAACATATCATTGAAGACATTTTCCATTTTGCACATAAAAATGATTAACTCTTATCTGTTTTATGCAAGCAACGCTTAGGTTGTCTTGGTTCAATTATACCTCGACGCTCGTGTCATCTTGAAATGTACAAAATCCATGTAGGTTATACTTAGGTTATTATGGTTCAATTATACCATGATTCTTGTATTAAATTTCAACATATCAAAATCTCAATGATGACACAAAGAGCACAAACAAGTGACTAAACAAGAATGCAAATGATAGAATTAAAGTGATCATTTAGTTGCATATCATTTTTGCATTAGTATCATATCATTATCATTATCATACATCTCATTTTCAAGATACATCTCACATCATTATCATTATCATACATCTCATTTTCAAGATACATCTCACATCATTATCATTATCATACATCTCATTTTCAAGATACATCTCATATCATTATCATTATCATATATCTCATTTTCAAGATACATCTAATATCATTATCATTTACATCTCATTTTCAAGATACATCTAATCTTATTATCGTTATCATACATCTCACTTTTAAGATACATCTCACAATCATAACATTCAGATAACATCACATCACATATCAAAGTAAATACAATACATCATCACATTATCACCCATTCCATCACAAATCATGCATTCACATTATCATATAATAATAAACATTAAGAGATAAAGAACATCATTATTATCTAAGCATCTAATCATCATCATAGTATCATCATATCAAAACATAAGGCACAACATAACTCATATCATCATCACTAACACATCACATGTGGATCAGAGAAAATCAAATGCGATATATCATATATCTCAAAACTGTCATAATGTACAAGGGGTATCATGTCTATCAGTATAACAAAGTGATAAATACAAAAAGACAAGTCTCTTAGGTATGAATATCTCCTGAGGTAGACGGTCTAACAACAGATGTCCTAGCTCCTGGATCTCCACCAGATGGATCACATTGGGTAGGCCCCATAACATCTCTTCTCTCTATCCTCAAATGACTACGACCAGATCAAGTGGATGCCACTGCAATGTAACTATGAGGTGTATGATCTCGAGGGGCCATCTCCTTGTACAAATGCCTATAATACTTGACCTCCCTGGCTGAGTACTATATCTCTCTTAGTGTGTCTTGAAGTGGGGCACCAATCGAGGCTCTCTCTAACCTATCAACAAGGGCCTCTGCTCAGCCTTGGTGCTCTACTGCCATATCCCTCTCTTCCTGTAGCCGTGTAATCTATCGTTGTTGTGCTAACACCTATGCCTATAGCTCATGCACCGAGATGTAGCACTCTAATCTGTGAATCATGTCGGTGGGTGGGTGCCTGTGTCATAGTCCCACCTAAACTTGTCCCTATGCGAGGCGCTGGTGGATGTAGAACGTCAGATCTCCTCCTCTGGGTGGGTCGCCTATCATCCTCTATTCCTCCCACAATAGCTAACACCGCACTTAGCCTCTTACCCCCAACCGCACCAAGAACGAGACCTCCTCTACCACCTCCACCTCTGCCATCTCCACCACCCCCTCTACCTCTATCTCCACCACCACCTCCACCTCTACCTCCTTGATGACCTCTACCTCCATCTCCTCCACCTCCACCTCCACCTCCACCTCCATCTCCTTCCTCCTCTTCCTCATCCTCCTCTCTCCATCTAGGATCCCCTCGCCTCTGTGGCTGCTCCTCCTTATCATCATCAAAATATATCAATAGCTCTACCGAATCGGATATGCATGCCACAACATGTGCCACAAAGTAGGCTGAGAACTGCTCTATCATCCCAACATCCACTACCCCGGCCCCATAATCCCAGATTTGTCCTGCTAGGGACATGTACTCATCTACAACTACTTTTCTATCTAGGGTAGCCCCCCACTTTGGCACATCCTATCACCGAGGAGTATAAAAATAGGCTCCCTATGGTATCCCATGATGTCTACCTTACTACCGATGAACGCGTCTATGCAAAAATCACTCATTAATAAAGGGCATCTACCCAATCAGGTACCTTGACATATATACATAGGGAATCTCTAGCCCATCCTTTTCCCATACCTCACAATTCATATACGGTCTCTAGATGACCATATCAATATCATCCAACGCCCTCCGCCAGTGCTGTAGTTTTCCCAGCTTATGTTGGAAAACTACACCTATATACCCATATACATATGTCTGACCAACTGGCTTATCCATGTCTGCAAGTGGTCTCTACACTGATATATACTCCCAGGCCCACACCTATAATAATGTCACCCTAGTTGATAGACTAGTGTATCTCTACACTGATATATACTCCCAGGCCCACACCTATAATAATGTCACCCTAGTTGATAGACTAGTGTATCCTAGATATACTACCTGGTGGATCTCTTTGTATAGATGGGTCGACATGCAAGACCCCCATGCAAACCTGCACCCCTGCATCACCATATCCTCCAAAACCAATCCCCATCCAACAGCTAGTCCCTTTGACCTACGGTTGGGAAATAGGAAACCACCAATGAAACCTGCTTATACTGATGACAGCGGAGCGTAACCCAAATCCAAAAAATCCTGCCATGGGATCTCATAGCCACTAATGTCATCATCCTGAAAAATATGGCAGAGAGCCTCTATGCCACCCTCCTCGGTCTGCTCATAGGGTAGCAAAGCCCCAACCATAGGAATCCGTAGAATCCGATAATAGTCCTCTGGTGTAACTGTCATCTCACTAGTCACCAAATGAAAGGTGTTCGTATCACTGTGCCACCTTTGTGTCAAAATTGTTAGTAACCCCTAGTTAATGATATACCAGGGCATGTCTAGTAAAGAGGATAACCCACATCTCTCAATCACATCTCTGTCAGCCTGTGACAAGTGTGGGATAAGTGTCCATGGCTTTGGGAATCGCTCCCGAGACTGTAGTACACCAATATCTGCCTTAAAATAAACACATATCCATGATTAGTTATCGACTCAATCAAATCTATCAATAATAAAAAATAAATCAACTTGAAGAAGCAAAGCATATCAAGAATATATCAAAAACATATTTGCATCAATCAGTGAATCATATGTATATCGAAATCAGACCCATATCAAAATCAGGACCCATATCGAAATCAAACCCATATCGACTCACAGACCCATATTGAAATCAGGACCCATATCAAAATCAGACTCATATCGACTCAAAGACCCATATTGAAATCAAGACTCATATCAAACTAAAGACTCATAACAAAATCAAGATCCATAACGAAATCAAGACCCATATTGAAATCAAGACTCATATCAAAATCAAGACTCATAATGAAATCAAACCCATATCAAAATCAAGACTCATATCGAAATCAAGACTCATAACAAAATCAAGATCCATAACAAAATCAAGACCCATAACGAAATCAAGACTCATATTGAAATCAAGACCCATATCAAAATCAAGACCCATAATGAAATCGGATTCATATTGACAACTTGACTCATATCAAAAAGAAACTCATATGGACACAAGATCCATATCAACTACAGACTCATATCGTAATCTAATAGTGTTAGGTCCCGAAGACAACTGAGAGGGGGGGGGGGGTGAATCAGTTGTCAACAAATTTCAAACCACAAACAACTTAATGCTTAATACCGGTAAACCAATTAAGTATGCTGGTAGAAAATGTTAATAGTTAATTGCTATACCGGTAAAGATTAATGCATGAAACATAAACACAAAGTCATACACAACACATAACACCTATATTTGTACGTGGAAACCCTGTAAGGGGAAAAACCATGGTGGGAAACCTTACCCACAATCAGATGATACTACTGCAAATAGTAAGTGTACATAAATGGGATCTGCACATGCAGAAAGGCCAACAACCTAGAGCTCACTGCTCAATCACAAAATGGAAGTCACACTGACTACAGTTGGATGGTTAAATCCAATAAGAATGTACTACACAAAATAGCATCTTCATATGCTGGATTCAGTACCGGTGTAATGCTAATATGCTTTCACAAAAACCTAGCTTCACCTTCAAATGATGTCTTCGTGTATAGCTTTGCTTAATCTCGCATATACCTTCACACAATTCTTTTTCACATTACACATTCGATCTTACAAATAAGATCTTACATTTATACAATAACCTAAGACCAATTTTAGTAGGTCGGCTCTACAAGATATTACAAAAAAAACATTTTACAAACAATATAATATTCGATGTAATAATTGATTAAACATGTCGGCTTAATGCATTTACAACAATAATTAATCATCTCCATAGCGTGCCATGCTGATTTGGAAAGGATAAACCTGCTGGTGTAACCCTAGGTAACCCTGGACCTATTTGCTGGTAAAAGCAAATATGCAAATATGAATATACCAATGATTAATTCTTCAAAACAAAGTGTCCACATGATGTCTTCAACATTACCAAGTGTCTTCCACATAATTCTGAGTGCCGGTGATCATTATATCCTACCGGTGAACCATATACCAGTAACTGTGCAATAGTTGCTTGCTTGCCAGTGAATGTTGCTGGATCTCCAGAGTGCTAGTGTTTTAGTAGGTGTTGACATCAATGACAAAACCATACCAAAATACCAACAATCTCCCCCTTTGGCATTGATGGCAACACAAGATGGAAAAACCATCAAAGTGCCAAAACAGAAATGCCAAATACCAAAAACTAGCAATCTCTCCTAAACAAGAATCTCTCCCCCTGGGAGCAACATGTGTTATCCAAAGTTTTTCAATACCAATCTCTCCTTAAAAGGATAATGTGTTTTTCCATATATATCTCTCCTCCTTTGACATCAAATGCCAAAGTTACAATAATAAAATCAAGTTCATATACAACATACCGATCACTTCAATACCAACTACTCCCCCTGAGAAGTAGCTTCCTCATCAAAGACCGGAGTAAAAGATTTGTCTTTTAATTCTCCCGGTTGATGACAATCATCAACTGTCTAAGTCTCTACCAGTGGTGGTATGAATCCAAGCTGATCTCTGAGATATTTAAAAGTTTCCTTAGGCAAAGGTTTTGTGAAAATATCTGCAAGTTGTTCTTTAGTATTCAGATAAACCAATTTTATCTCCTTTTATTCAACTTTTTCCCTTAGAAAATTCAGTTTGATAGAAACATGTTTTGTTTTAGAATGTAATACCAGTTTCTTAGATATATCAATTGTTGCAGTGTTATCACAATATATTGTAATAGGTTCTTTGCATTTTACCTTTATGTCTTTCAACATTTGTTTAAGCCATAGTACCTGTGTACAGTTAGTTGCTGCTGCAACATACTCTGTTTCTTACTCAACCAAGAAACTAATCTTTTTCCAAGAAAGATTGCTCCACTGGCGGTGTTTTTTCTATCATCCACATCTCCTACCCAATTTGCATCTGTGTATGCACATAGATCAAAATTTTCATCTCTAGGATACCATAATCCAAGATTTGTAGTGCCTTGTAAGTACCGGAAAATCCTTTTTATTGCTGATTCATGATTTTCTCTAGGATTACTTTGAAATATTGAAACAATACATACTGCATTCATAATATCAGGTCTGGTTTGTATCAAATATAGTAAACCTCCTATCATAGATTTGTATCTAGTTGGATTAACAGGTGTAGATTCATCCCTTTGAGATAATTTGTCATTTGTAGTCATAGGTGTGCTTACCGGTTTAGAGTTCTCCATCCCAAATTTATTTAGTAACTCTTTCAAGTATTTGGATTGACTAAAAAATATACCTTTGTCAGTCTGTGAAATCTGCAATCCTAAAAAGAATTTTATTTCTCCAATCATAGACATTTCAAATTCTTGCTGCATTTTAATAGAAAATTCTTTACATAATCCATCTTCTCCTCCAAAGATTATATCATCAACAAATACATCTATAATCAAGATGTCATCATTAGTTATTTGGTAATATAAATTGTTGTCTGTGTAGATGTCCAAAAATGGTCAACATTTGCGGAATCATACTTTAACATTTGCGCATTGCCTTATTTTAGGGTTTTTGTGTCGCATTAACATTTCTCCTATGATTCGCACTTGGTCTTTATCATTTTTGAGCATCGAGTCCTTCTTCTGCATTCCTCATTTTTCTCGCTTTCGAATTTGGTCTTGTCGATAACAATATTTGTCATGATTTTGGTCAATCTTATCTTGTCGCATCAATGTGCGTATTCATTTGTCATCATTTTGGACATCGTCAATCCTAATTAGGGTTTTGTCCTCTTATCAATCTTGTCATCATGCGATCAATTTGTCATCGATCGTTGTCGTTTTCAATCTTATTATCTTGCGATCGATTTGTCATCGATCCTTGTCTTTTGATCAATTTGTCATCAATCTTGTTGTCTTGTGATCGATTTGTCATCGATTGTGTACATTTTCAATCTTGTCGTTTTGCAATCTATTTTGTCATCGATCCTTGTCTTCTTGTCAATTTTGTCATTTTGCGATCGATTTGTCATTTTGCGATCGTTGTCTTTCTCAATTATGTCAATTTGGATCAATTAGTCATTGTTCCTCGTCAATTGACACATTTATCAATCAAATCACTTATCAGCATTGGTCATTTATCAAGTCAGAATCATGATTAAATCAAATCAATATCAATTATCTTTTGTCAGGACCTAATTGTCATCCTTGCATTTCTAATTCATCTTTTAGGGTTTCATGATTTTATTCATTTAACCCTGTTTGTCATTTCCCCTTCTAGGATTAATAAATTATTTATTTATCCTAAGTCTTCGTGTCACAATTAAATGTTTATTTAATTGGCTAACTAGTTATTCCTCTTTTTGTGAATTAATTAATAAATGACAAATTATTAAGTGATTTACCTAATTTCTCCAAATTCCTAATTTCCTAATTTTCATCAATTTCTATTTCCTAATTTCCTAATTTCTATTTCATCTATTTTTCAATTCTCTCCTATTTTTCTCCTAATTTCATGGGAATGACATTTCAAGTTGTCATAATTTGTCATAATTGACAATCAATCAATTTTGACATAGAAATTTGTCATAATTTTGTCCTAATTATCAATCAATTAATCTTGCATAGAAAGTGCAAATTTCTCATAATTGACATTCTTGATTTGCAATTTCCATTCGAATCTCTTCATGCTAATTTGATATTTTCTCCAATTTGTCTATAAATTGGATGATTTTCTTCAATCAAGATCCCTACCTGGTCGAATCAATCATGCTTCAAGTATTCTTGCTCTACAATCTTATCTACTTGCTTTCATATCATGCTTATGCACTAGTAGGTGAGATCCACAAACAAATCTATTTGAAGAAGAAAGAAGGACAATGGAGCCACATGAAGGAGACATTCAATTCTGCATTTGGTTTGCTTAGTTTTCAATCTTGAATGTCTTGTTTTCATGTCTTTATTGAGTGTGTTTAGGATTGATCATTGCATTTGAGCTTTCATGATTGAGCTAGATTACTAATACTACTTGCTTTGATGACTCCACCTGCAAGGCATCCCAATCTAGAATATGAGACTCATCATAGATATACTTTCTCAAAACTGAAACATGAAACACATCGTGGATGCGTGACAGGCTAGGTGGCAATGCTAGACGGTAGGCAACTGGTCCTATCCTCTCAAGGATATCAAATGGTCCTACAAATCGAGGTGCGAGCTTTGAACCCTTTCCATATCGGATTGGGCTCTTATGCGGTCGCACTCTCAAGAAGACTCTATCTCCAACCAGGTAGCTACGATCTACCCTCTTTGCATCTGCATATTTCTTCTGTCTATCCTGTGCCTCTCTAAGACGTTGCCTAATCAAATCCACCTGTTGCTCCATATCCCGAACTATCTCTGGACCAATAGCAAGTCTATCCTCTATGCGTTCCCAACTCAATGGTGTCCTACAAGGTCTGCCATATAATGCTTGATAGGGTGGCATCCCTAAGGATGTGTGATGCCCATTGTTATAGGCAAACTCCCTTAAGAGAAGGTACTCTTCCCATCGGGTCTGGTGATCCATGACATACATGCGAAGCATATCCTCTAACACCTGATTAACTCTCTCTATCTAGCCATCCGTTTCCGGATGATAGGCTGTATTGAAATTGAGCTTGGTACCCATAGCTGCTTGTAATGCCTTCCAAAAGGAAGATGTGAAGAGGGAATCCCTATCGAAAATGATCTTGCATGGAACTCCATGAAGTCTGACAATGTCTCGTAAAAACACCTGTGCTACTGCTGGTTCTGTGAAGGTGGTACGAACTGGTGAAAAGTGAGCCACTTTGGTCAACTTGTCAACCGTCACCAAGATGGCATCATGGCGACAAGATGACATGGGGAGACCAATGATGAAATCCATGGATATAGTATCCCATTTCCACTCTGGTATAGCATGAGATTGGAGCAACCCACCTGGATGGCGGTGCTCCGCCTTGACTCTCTGACACTCAAGGCATCAGGCTACCAACTCGGCAATAAGCTGTCGCATTCCTGGCCAATTGTATAATTCCCTCAAGTCTGCGTGCATTTTCTTGACCCGGGGATGTGCTGCATAAGGAGCTCTATGAGCCTCTATGATAATGAACTCCCACGATCCCCTGGAAGAAGGTACATAGATGTGCCCTCTATGGCGTAACAAACCATCAGACTCTAAGGAATAATCCACATATTTTCCTTCTAAAGTTTCCTGAGATCGTATAGCCTAGCAAACCTCTAAATACCATCTGTCCTCTAGCAATCGCTGCATGATCCGATCTCTCAAATCCGTGCTCATAGACATGGTGTATACCTCATGACGTCTCCTACTCAAAGCATCTGCAACTACATTTTCTTTCCCTTTGATGTAGTGAACGTCAAAATCATACTCGCACAAGAATTCCATCCATCTCCTCTGACGTGCATTAAGATTCGGCTGAGTGAATATGTATTGAAGGCTCTGATGGTCTGAGTGCAACTCAAAATGATGACCCAAAAGGAAATGTCTCCATCTCACAAGTGCATGCACTACTGCTGCAAGCTCAAGGTCATGAGTAGGGTAATTAAGCTCGTGAGTCTTGAGTTTCCTAGACTCAAAAGCTATAGCTCTGCCACTCTGCATAAGGACTGCTCCTAAACCCTCTAGGGAAGCATCTGTGCAAACCATGAAATCAGCTGAAGGATCTGGTACTACAAGGATAGGTGCGGTAGTAAGTGCCTTTTTAAGTTCCTAAAAGGCCTTCTCGCACTTCTCCATCCACTCAAACTTCTTCCCTTTGCGCTGAAGAGAAGTAATAGGATGAGCAACTCTAGAGAATCCCTCAACAAAACGTTGATAATAACCTGCTAAGCCCATGAAGCTCCTAACCTCTGTCACACTGGTAGGTGCTGGCCAATCCATAATGGCTCTGATCTTTGATGGGTCCACTGAGATCCCATCACCGGATATAACATGACCAAGGTACCTGACCTCTGTTCTAAAGAAAGCACACTTCGACAAACTACCATACAACTGATTATCCCTCAAACACTGCAAAACCTGTCTCAAGTGCTCCTCATGTTCCTCCTCATTCCGTGAATATATCAATATGTTGTCAAGAAACACAATCACAAAACGGTCAAGGAATGTGCGGAATACTCCATTCATGAGACTCATGAAAACTGCTGGGGCATTCGTAAGACCAAATGGGACCACGGTGAACTCATAGTGGCCATATCTAGTGCGAAATGCGGTCTTGTGGATATCACTATCCACTATCCTCAATTGATGGTACCCTAACTTTAGATCAATCTTGAAAAATACTTTGGCACCCTGAAGTTGGTCAAATAAATCATCGATCCTGGGCAATGGATATTGATTCTTGATGGTTACTTTGTTCAACTGATGGTAATCCATGCATAATCGGAGAGATCCATCCTTCTTCTTCACGAAGATGACTGGTGCACCCCAAGGGGATACACTAGGGCGAATGTGGCCCTTCTCTAGGAGTTCCTCAAGCTGTATCTTGAGCTCATTAAGCTCATTTGTGGTCATTCTATATGGTGCTCGTGAAACTGGTTCGGCTCCTGGAACAAGGTCTATATGAAAATCAATCTCTCTACGGGGCGACATACCTAGTAACTCTGAAGGAAATACATCTGAAAATTCCTTAAGGATAGGATGGTTGTCAATAGATGGTTCCTTTTCCTCTTCTTCCTCTCTATCACTAATGGTGATGACAAATAACTGACATCCCTTTCGCATGCTCCGCTTAAGCTACATGGCGGAGATCATACGAAGAGACACGGGTCTCTGAATTCCAGTGATCACTATGGGAGAACCATGATCATCCTCACACTCGATCCTTTTTAGGCGACAATCCATCTTGGCTCTATGGGCATAAAGCCAATCCATGCCAAGTACGATGCCATAAGATCCAAGTGGTGTAACTCTAAGGTCTACTAAGGTGGTGGTATTACCAATCTGAAGCTGACAACCCTTAACCTCTGATTCCACTGACACTCTAGCCCCTGAAGCTAATTCCACTTGCCAACTGACCTCTTGTCTAATTGCCACTAGCCCACAATGCTCCACAACCAATGGAGATATAAAAGAGTCAGTAGCTCCTGAATCAAATAATATAGATACACTGCTACCTCTGATCATACCTGCTACCTCAATAACCGTGGCCTGATGCTCTGCCTGGCGGTTGTCAACCGTTGCGAAGACCCTATGGGACTTGCCCATATCCCCAACTGTAGGCTCTGATGCTGCCATCCTCTGATTTCCTGCCATCTGACCCTGAGGACACTCTCTCGCCATGTGTCCCATCGCTCCACATGTGAAGCAAGTGCCACGTGCCTGAAACTGCACTCCCTGTGGTCTGGAGAAAGACTGTCCCCCTGTCCTGCTAGAACCATTGTACCCACCTCTGGAAGACTGCTGAGTCCTCGCCGGAGGTGTGTAAGGAGCCTGAGATCTCTGATCTCGCCTCTGACCCTGTGACTGCCACTGCTTGGGCTTTGTGCCCTACTGACTCTGCGGAGGCCTTTGCCTCTGGTTTTGACGTGACTGCTGCAGAGGAGGGGGTTTGGAGAACCTTGATGTGTGTTTGTTGCTACCTTTCCAATGGGGTTTCTGGAACCCATAAGTCTGTGGTGTAGGGTTACCATTCTGGAACCGATCCTTCGAGTCCTGTGGTCTGACCTAAATCTCCTCGGCTATCAAAGCCTTCTCCACGACAACCCGAAGGCTCCTTGGAGCGGCCATTCTCACTGGTCCTACTATGTCAGAATTCAATCCTCTGATAAATCGGTTGACGAGAAGCTTCTCATCCTTCAGGTAGTCTACATACGGTAAGAGTTCAAAGAACTTGTTCTCGTACTGGGTCACTGAAAGACCCTTCTGCTGGAGGTCATGAAACTCATATACCCTACGCTGTCTGAAATGCTCTGATAAGTACCTCTCTCTGAATCTCTCTGTGAAAATCTCCCAAGTGAGGGTCTCTATCTCTAAGCCACACTTATATTCTTCCTGTCTCCACCATGTGGAGGCTGTTCCGCGCAATAGGTGAACCGCTGCACGTGCTTTTAGATTGCTCTCATAAGAGCACAATGCAAAGCACCTATCTAGGCTTAAAAGCCATGCCTTTGCTTCTACCCTGTCGGTAGATCCCCCAAAAGATGGCGGCTGAAGATGCATAACCTCTCTGATTAGATCCCTTGGATCCCGACGTGCCCTCTCAATATACACTGGTGCTACGGCTGGAGGTGGTGCTGGTAGGTGAATGGACTCAGGCTCATGCCTAGCCTGACTCTCTATGGGGTTAGGAGGTGGACTCCTACTCCATTCCCGGTCTACTGTTCTATGGCTTCCTGAGTTCTGGTTCTCAACATTATGATCTACTGCCGGAAGCCTATCCTGGACTATGCCAATCAGGTTCTGTAGAGCTACCAAGATGTCTTGGTTTGGGTCAACCGATCGTTCGGGAGGAGCTGTCGGGTTCACTTCCTGAACCGATTCCTCCCTAATGACCTCTTCCCGTGCCATGCGTTCACGCCTAGAGCCTCTACCACGTTTGCGAGCTTGTCGCGTAGTTGGAGGCATCCTTTTAAGAAAATAAAATAAAATGGAATAAATAAATATTTTAGGAGAAATATTTTAGCTAATTTAAAAATAAATATAATAAAATTAAATACAATTTAATTAATTAAATAATTATAGCGAAACGTAATGGAGTAAGGTTCCTAGTGTTGGTAACCTTGCTTTGATACCAAAATGTCATGCCCAAACTCTTGGGCACAAACGGAATAATTTTTTTTTTTTTGAAAAAGTTAACTTAGTACGACTACCTTAATTAAATTAATGCAACTAGTTTGGTCTTAACTATGTTTCAAATAGTCAAACAACTAAATTAATGAGGCAATAAATGATCTATGTTATAAGCGGGCTAATATTTCCCCAAAGTAGAGATCATTAATCTTCTATTAAATAATTAAACTCTCTAGCAAGTAATCTCAAACTAAATATATAATTTCTATAATTAATGGATAGGGGAAAATAATAATTTCCTATAGTTCCTTAGCTACTTAGGGTCTAAAATTAACTCATCCTAACTCTTTGATTAAATAAATTTATTAAATCAATTATTCATTAATTTAAACAAAGCCCAATAATTTTCAGAATAGAGGGGGCCAACATGGTCAATTTAATCCCCTAAAGTTTACCCTCCCAAGAGTATAAAATCTTTTTTTTTTTTTTATACTTTATTAAAATGCTTCTACATTTATCAATAATTAAAAAAAAAACATTACTTAGTTTTGCAAATAACTATTTTGATCTCAACAAATATAGAAGTTAAATTACTTATATATATATATATATATATAAGAGAAAAGGGGGGGAAACTTCTATTATATTGCATTCTATTACTAACTCTTTGATTAAATAAATTTATTAAATCAATTATTCATTAATTTAAACAAAGCCCAATAATTTTCAGAATAGAGGGGGCCAACATGGTCAATTTAATCCCCTAAAGTTTACCCTCCCAAGAGTATAAAATCTCTTCTTTTTTTTTTTATACTTTATTAAAATGCTTCTACATTTATCAATAATTAAAAAAAAACATTACTTAGTTTTGCAAATAACTATTTTGATCTCAACAAATATAGAAGTTAAATTACTTATACATATATTTATATGCATATAAATATATATATATTTTTTTTTAAAAGAGAAAAGGGGGGGGAAACTTCTATTATATTGCATTCTATTACCCCCTTTTTTTTATATCTCCCACACACACATCTTATTTTAAAAACCTAAATGTGCTTGCCCTAACCCGAAACTAGGGTTAGGCCAAATATGTTAACATCTATTATCTTATGTTTTTGAGTGCTGTGTGTGGGTATGTGCATTACTTCTTTTATTTTATTTAATTTTGGTGTGTGTGTGTGCAGGTGAAGGATGGCCGGCGGCCATGGGAGACGCATATCTTTTTTTTTTTAGTCTCACATTTTCCCCACAGCGCGCGCGCAGGGTTGAGCCGGGGTTTCTTTGTTTGTTTTTTAACCTTGTTTATGGGCAGAGGAGGAAGGAGGGGGCGGAGCGGAGGATGCGGGGGGAGGTGGTGGCAGTGCGGGGTACCATGGGCTACGGACGGCGCCGCCCGCAGTCTGCGGCTTCCGCAGGCTGCGGATGTCGTCATCCACAAACTGCGGCTCTCGCAGGCTGCGGGCGTCGCCGCCCACAGACTGTGGGTTACACAGCTTGTGGACGGCGCCACCCACAGCTGCGGGCACCCGCAGGCTGTGGGCGCCGCCGCCCAAGGCTGCGGCCCCCAACATACAACCCGATGTTTTGTTTAAAAGGAAACCCCTTTTTTTTCAAATTTTTTTATTTTTTATTTTATATATATATATAAAGGTAAGTTAATATACATAGTTTTATTGGGAATATACAGATTTCATTTACAATGGATAAATAATATATATATATATATATATATATTTTTAAATGACCTATTTAGCAAGTTTATTAGTTTTCTCCTTCTTTGTCCAGTATTATTAAATCTGTAAAAACATCACTTTTGTTTTTAAAAAATAGATTTTCAAGATAATGGATAAAATATATATATATATATATATATATATATATATATATATATATATATATATATATATATATTTGTTTATTACCATTTATAACTCATTTGGGCATCTTTTAAATGCATGCAAGGAATTTTCTAATACTTATTTGCAGATTTAATAATGGGGAAATATATATATATATATATACATATTTTTTTGATAACAACATAAACTAAAACTAAATGCAAGTTTCTTTTCTGAAAAAGAAATAGACTAACTAGAATAAGATTCATTTCAGCTTAAATGGAAAAATAATAACAGATTTAATTAAATTTGTAGCAGCATAAATAACTTAAGGAAATATGGAGTAACAACTAATTTTATTTTCAGTTTACACAAAAGTGCATCTAATTCCTTTTTTTTGTATAACATGAAGATTTAAATGCAAACTAACACATTTCTTTCTTCTTTTGCAAAACTACCAAAGTAGGAAAAACAATATGTATTTCATTAGCAAATGTAGATACAAAATAAATATGGATACAAATGGGGTTGAAAACCCAACAATGTTTTTCTTTACATGGTAATATGAATGAAATACTACACTTCATTTCTTGAAAATAAATACAACAATAGCTCACATTCTTTTTTTTTATACAAGCTACAACATTGTATACATCTTTTTTTTAACACTTTCTGCAACACAAAACAGCAGCAACATACTTTATTTCTTCCTTTCCCATCCCAAGCAACCTGCAATAAAACACAACTTGACCATGGAGAGCTCACCTCCCAGCCTAGGCTTACTAGAAGCCACCCCCGAGCTTGGAGAACCAAGCACTAGATAGGTTACAAACAAGCAAACAACACAACATATAGGCATACACTCAACAAACATCTTCCCATCCCAAGCTACACTTCACCACACTTTGTGATGTTCATTCCACGGGTGGAAGTGGACCAAGTACCATTGGGGAGATTGCAAGCCAAAAATTACAACTCAAGCCACCTCATGGCAATACAAAATACAACAAAGATACATCTCCATACCTTATGCCCCCCAAAGGCTCAAGGGCCATATTTTCTCCCCTTATGACCCCCAAATGCATACACAAGGCTATGCAGCAAGGGTCACAAAGGACACCCTTGAGATCACTCTCCATAAGGAGAGCCTCTCACCCAAGGCTGTCATACTCCTCCCACCCCAAGAGTAGGCGGTCTTGGACACTCCCAAAACAAGAACACAAAACAACAAAAAAAAACATAGAATGAAAACATACATTTTCTCCCTACAACAATTTACATATACACAACTCTTCAACAAGCATTTCTTTCTTTCAGAAAAAACAACTTAAACAACATAAACAAAGGAGAATTATAACCAACCTTAATCTACCAATAGGTATGTTAGATATAGTTGGGGATGAGCTGCCCAAATCCACACAAACTTTCCTCCAATCTTTTTCCCAAAATTCTATCCTACATCTAATTTTCAAAGCAAAAGCATAATCTCCAAAAATGGAGAGTGGGTGATTACTCACTAAGTCTCCCATTTCTTGCCTAAGAAGGCCTCTCACACACTCCCCAACCCCTTGGGTGAGGTGAGAGTTCCCATTGGCTGCTCTTCCCAAACTCTTACACATTACTAAAACTGGAAAGGGAAAAGGTGAGAGAAGATGGGGAAGAGAGTTTGACATCAAAAGGGAAGGTTGTCTATCCTAGGAGGAACTTTCTAAGTTGAATTTTCGTTCACCTTGGAAACACCACTTTTTGAGGTGACTAAACAGTCACATGGGAGTAGTCACATGTTTCAAAATACCCCTAACCCATAGGTATACCCTTTGGACCTTTGGAAAAGCCCTAAAACTGACCCTAGGAGTCCATTTAACCCCTTAGAAACCCAGCTGAAGTTTACCTACGGGTCAAACTTGAGTTGACCACTCCCAAGACTCCCTACCCAAGGCAAATTTGGGACCACACTCATGTTTTTGAATGGCTTTGGTAGAAACAAAACTCCCTCCAAGAGACAAGTCAAAATCAATGACACTAATCAGCACATGTGTCAAGTGACACAATAAAAATGCAATATAAAAATCACACATGGAATTTGTCTCTTGTAGGATTACACATATACATAAAAATTAATTTTAACACTCAAGCA
Source organism: Cryptomeria japonica (assembly GCF_030272615.1). Taxonomy (NCBI): domain Eukaryota; kingdom Viridiplantae; phylum Streptophyta; class Pinopsida; order Cupressales; family Cupressaceae; genus Cryptomeria; species Cryptomeria japonica. The sequence goes on from NC_081407.1 coordinate 526,916,215, forward strand.
TCATACACTTCACAAATAAAATACATTACAAACGGGGTGTTGTCTCTCCAAATAGACAACCCCTGGCTTAACAAGCGTACATAGGTCTAGGTTTGGTTCTCCATATAAATTCCATGGTCACATGGATAATTTTCTTGCGCATCTCAATTAACACATTAGTAATTCCAAATAATCACAATTATACATAATTAAATACATCGATTTCATTGCACATCAAACACTCATACATTGTCAACAATAATTCAATATCTCATTCAATTAAATCCAATTTCACATAAGCAATTAACATAATTCACAAAATTGAACCATTCATAAAATAAGCATCATTTTTCTATCATCAAAATGAAGTCCTGCAATTCCAATAATGACATTCACCATTTCAAAATAATTCTATTCTAACAACATATAAAGTTTCATAATCATCATGCATAGAATAAAGCATCAATATATGTCAATGTGATCCAATCATGAAATCATATAAGTTCTAAATCCATAAAGCATAAAATAAAGCATCCATAATAGTCTCAATATGCAAATAACTGAAAATATCAAACTGAGATACTAAGTTCACCATGGGGAGATTTCCATGGGGACTAATGCTTGGCTGCCCTGAGAAGTGAGTGTCGTGGAGGGGAGCCCGTGGGGTCAAGCATCTGTGTATTCTCCTTGAATCCCATAATGAGTCTACCTCTGAAGTACCTAATGTCCTTGCCTACCATAAGAAATGTGTGAATGAGAATGATTGTCTTGAGTCTAAGTTGAAGTATCTTGTCTTCTTTGCTTGTCAAAAGTTGAATTGCATCTCATTTCAAAAACAAGACAAATTGATTCAAAACAAGGTTAAACACAAGAACATTTCATCCAACAAAGTTCAAAACACCTTCAAACATGGTTGTCAAACATTTTTCAAAATCTTGTCTCAACATTCATGTCACTTAGATTTAGGTTCATCTTAGGTTTGCATTTTGCAAAGTCATTGTCAATTACCAAGGTTAAGTTTCACCTAGGTCATACTCCTTTTCATATCAATAAGGGTCATCCATTTGCATGTGTCCTCTTGCATTAGAGTAATACCATTGTCATACATTCATATTTGCATACCCTAGGTCTCTTCATTAAGCTTAGGTCATTATCATATCATATTAGGGTCATTTGCATAGTAATTGTCCCTTTGCATATAGTGTCAAAACTAGGTTTTGTCATACTTGAGTAATCCAAATCTTTGATAAACCCTAAGTCATTGTTAGGAAGTCTAGACCTTATCAAACCTTTTCTCTTTTTGTCATTATTGTCATTTGGTCAAACCTAGCTTAGTATCCAAGCATATAGGGGAGACATTGTCATTTTGTCCTTTTGTCACTTGGTCCTTTTGCCCTTTGAGGTCTAGACATCATTTCAATTTCCTAAGGGTCTCTTTTAGATTTGCATTCCAAAAAGTTTGTCAAAATCTTGAAAAACAACCAAAAACATAGGTTACATTCTTGCCATAGATTGTATTTTCATTTATTTAGTTTGCATTTAGTTGCATATCATATATTGTCCTTGAAAATTTCCAAAAATATTGCATTTGCATAAGTGACATGCCTGTTGAAACAAGGTCAAAATCTAAGAAGATGGGCGAACCAACGTATCAACCCATTGACAACATATCAAATTCACAATTTCAAACTAGTCAAACAGTACAAATTGAAGGTTTATCAAACACATCACTACCACCATATGGAATGGTTCAACTTGGACCACCTCCATTATATGAACCAGTGTTTGTAGCTATGAAACCAGGACATGGGAGTGTTCCACCAACACCAAGAGGAAATGCACCTTTCGATTGGAATCAACCAAACCTGTAACATGAAATTCAAACATTACATGAGGAACAAACTCTTTCACAAGGATTTGGTTCAGATCAAGGCATTCAACAAGAAACGAATCCAAATGTCCAACTAGATTCTTCATCAGATTCCGATGCTTCTGATGATGTTGATATGTTCCTTAAAGATCCAAAGCTGACAAAAAAGATGGATAAATTCTTGAACAAGGTCTTTAGGATGTTCCCACAAAAATATCTTAACATGATGAGTAATGTGACCTCCTCAAGTGAGCAAATCAATGTGCAAAAACAACAAGGCGGTGAGCTGTTAAGTTTCTCTCCACATCCAAATGAAGAAAATACACAACAAGAAACTCAATCTACCTTGATGAGTAAACGTGCTTCAAAGGCATTGACAGTGACTATTCCTCAAAAGTCACCATTTGAGACAATAAATAATCCATTATTCAACACAACACCTATAACACAAGATCAAATGAAGACCATGCAAATATTGACAACTATCCCTCAACAAGAAGTGGTTCCTTACATGCATAAAATTGGATCAAAATCTAAGATGCAAGAATGCTTCACGACTGGAATGCCTGATATCACCAATGTCCAAAACAATTCCATGATGCAACAAAGTTCTTATGTCTCGTTAAGCTCAATATATTTGCCAAACACTATTGCGACAGATCCTTCGATAATGGCGACACAAAGAGCTACGGATAGTGGTTTGCACCAACAACAATTGTTGCAACAATTGAGTAATACACAAAAGGTATAATCAAATGTGCAAACAAGCAATGTACAACAACAACAATATCGCATTCGACAACAAATTGCAGCGCCTTCTGCCCCATTACAAGTTAATGCAAACTTGCAACCATCACAATGGATTGGACAAACAACACAACAAGTTAATGCAAGTGCCATACCCCATCTTAAGGAGAAACAACAAAAACCACCCAAACAAAGTTTTTTGCAAATGATGGGATTTACACTGCGACAACAATTGGCACAAATTCAGCAAATTCTGATTCGTCAGCATCAACAACAACATGTGCCTCAATATGTGCCAAGACAAACAAGCTATCATACTTCACAACCGCAATTGGCGCCTATGCAATATCAACAACACCCTCAATTGCAATATCAACCCAGGCTACAAGAAGCACAACAACAAGGTCAATATCAAGGCATGGCACAACCACAACAACAAGAGATGTACCAAGAACATTATATGCCGAAGACACCAAAAACGGCCATTTCAGAGCATCAACAACTGATCAGAAACATGATGTATCAACAAAGAGTACCCACTGGGATTAATGATGGACCTCCAAAATCTGATACAATGGCGCAATAGCTTGAGAAGTTGCAATGACAAGTTGACGCATTAGAAACTAAAGGAACAAAGAAGTTGTATAGAGATTAGGATTTATGTCCTAATCCATTTGACAAGAGCTTATACATGCCTCCATTCCCTAAGCATTTTGAAGCACCTAATTTTGAGAAATATAAAGGGAATGGCAATCCAAAAGATCACATTCGAGCATTTTTCATGGCATGTACTGAAGTGAGTTATGAGGAAACATATTTAATGCACTTATTTGCACGAAGTCTCACGGGACAAGCCATGGATTGGTATTCGCATCTGCCAGGAAATATAAAGACTTGGTCTGAATTGGCTCAAAAGTTTATATCTCACTTTGCATTCAACATCGATAGTGACATGACCATGTCAGATTTATGCAACACCAAGCAAAAGCAAGGTGAACCATTAGTGACTTTCTTGCATTGATGGCGAAGCTTGTATAGTCGTTCTTCCCTAGATATACCTGAAGAACAACAAGTGAATCTGCTTATCCAAAATTTGGTCCCAGAAATGATGTATGAACTAAAATTGAAAAGTCCTAGTACTATAGAGAAACTCATTAAGAAAGGGATGAACATTGAAACTGCTCTTGTAGCCAAGGGAATCATTAAGCTTAACAAAGACAGTGACAACACAAACAATTCAGGGGACAGAAATAGATTTTGGTATAAAAACAAGAATGTCACTAATGATGGAGTTGTTGATGCAAGAGCGGTGAATGCAAATCAACCCTCATTCACAATCAAGAAATTGAGTGTTCCTAATATGTCAACTATGGAACAAAATCAAACACCAATGAACAATGTTACTCAACAGCCACAATACCAATAGCATACTCAACAATACACTCAACAATATAATCAACAACAAGGCCAGCAACAAAACCAACAACGCAAACCTTTCCGATCAAGGGATGGGCCTCCTCGATAGTTTACGCCATTGGGAGAGCCTATTGAGTTAGTAATGAAACAATTAATACAAGCAAAATTTATTAAGCTACCAGATATCAAGGCAGAACCAGTGGTAAAACTGCATTGGTGGAATGATAATGCATACTGTGAGTACCATCGGTCAAAAGGACATAAAACCATGTCATGTTTTCAATTGAAACATATGATTCAAGACTTGTTAGAGAAAGGAGTAATTGAGGTATATCCGCCCAACGCGACCTCTAACACTGATCATACCATTTTCAAAACTCCTTTGCTTGATCATGACAAGGGTAAAGCATCTTCTTCAAACTCTACCCAAACAACAAATTATGCAAGTACTGGTTATAACAATGTCATCAATTGTTTTTGAGCGTCAAATGAGTATGTTTCCACCCTAAGAATAAAGGGACAAGATCCTTCTTGCACAGTCACCACTCGTCGATCCAAAATAGTCCTGAAAGGAGCTCCTGCAGCTCCTCCCAAACCAACTCCTACAAGTCAGTATAATCTCTTGGATCATCTAGGAAAGACACCTGCACAAATATCAATCCTTGAGTTGTTGAAAATTTCCCCCATGCATCGTGTAGTCCTAGATAAAGCTTTAATTGAGTCCATTGTCCCGACAGACATTGATGTTGACCAGTTTCAAGCCCGAATTGGACATCTAGCTATTTCCCAAAATGTCGCATTTTCTGATAATGATATCTCACCTGATAAGCTCCCTCATAATGATCCTTTACATCTTGAAGTCTTTGTCCATAATTGCAAAATCTGACGAGTCTTGATAGATGGTGGAGCAGGTCTTAATATTTGTACCTTGAGAGTGGTCATTGGCCTTGGTTATACAGAAAATGACATTGATGCTTCTAGAAGAATAACAATCAAAGCATATGATGATGCTGAGTGCCCATCTAAAGGGATAATTACATTACCTATCAGAGTCGGTCCAGTGACAGAAAACACTTTCTTGCAGGTCTTAGACGTTGATCTCCCTTACAATATGATTCTTGGTCGTCCATGGATCCATGCACTGAAAGCAGTTCCATCCACCTATCATCAATGTTTAAAATATCCTTACAATGGAATTGAGATAACAATTCCAGGAGATCCTAATCCATTTCAATTTTGTGCTACTCTAAAGGATTCCCCTCAGTAGCAAGTCCCAGTCAATATAGAGGCCCACTCACATAGTTATGTGGATCCTAATGAATTGTTAGATGCTGTCAAAGGAAAATTGAAGATACAGGACCAAGGATGCAGAGAATATTCAATGGATCAAACATTCCTCATCGGGAATTTACCAATATCTCCAAAATCATATGGCAAACCACATTTGTTGCAAAAGGAACCTAAGGTCGTTATTCAATATCAGCCTCCCACTACATTTACAAGATGGGGTGAACTTGACAAAGAAACTTTAGATGATGATGTCATAGATTGGCTTTATAAGGATCCAACTGAGACCCCACCTGTTAGGTTGCTAGTGGAATGGTACGACAAAGGATTTACTATGCTGCAAAAGAAAGGATATGACGGCTATAGTGGCTTAGGCCTGAACAAGAATGGAAGGCTAGAACTTGTTATACCCAAGATGCGACCTCCAACTTTAGGGTTAGGTTTTGTACCATTGCGATTTGGATCCTCATCTACCAAAGTGACCACGTGTGGAAAAGGGCGTGACTCTGATGATGAAATAACATCTGAGGATACCCAACTTGAAACTGATTCCATGAATGGGAGTGGAGTTCTTTTTCTTCTAGCTCCTATGCCCTTGACAATATTTTCCTTGACCTTGATAATTTGCCTATGGAAGACAAACATGAAATAACTCCCCTTCCTAAAACATGTCCTAATGCTTGGATAGAGTCATTCTGGGACCCAAGCTCCAAATCAGATACAAGTAGTTCAGACAGTGATACCACAAATGTTTACATCTTTACCATCTCAGTCCTCTCTCTCTTAAAACCAATGATGACATGCCCCTCATCTATCCCTAACTTATCCAACATGACCAACAAGAACCACTCACATTGGATTGTTTTCAAAATGATGAAGCAATTGCAGAATTCCTTGGACTACGGGAAGGCATCCCACAAGGTGATCATAAGGTAGGATTCGCTATTGATCTAGATTCCACAACATATTTTGGGGAGTCAACTCCATCTTCCAGTCATCAAAATGAAAAAAGAAAAGAAAAAGTAAAAAATCAAAAGAATAGGTCTTTGAGTGAAAACCGTAAGGCACTCTCTGATCATACAAAAGTAAAAATAAAAGATGTACCTGTGGGTGAAAACCTCTCTGAGGTGACCAAAGGTGGAAGAGTGGACATACCCCTATCAAGTCAGGATAAATCAACATTGCTTGTGGAAATGACCGAAGAAATCAATTTGGGTACACCTGACAACCCTAAGGTCATTCATTTTGTTGCTTCTCTATGAAAACAGGAAAAGATAGATTTTGTCAATTTCTTTCTTGAGAAGAAGATCAGCTTTGCATGGTCCTATGCAGATATGCCTGGCCTTGATCCAGAATTAGTCCTTCATCACTTGCCATTAAAAGCAGATGCCAAGCCTGTCAAATAGAAACTTAGAAAGATGCATCCCCAGGTGGCTCTTTTGGTCAAGGTAGAACTGAAAAAATTACTGGATGTGGGCTTTATCAGACCCATCGATTATGCAGACTGGATTTCAAATTTGGTACCAGTTAGCAAAGTAACTGGGGGCATCAGAATCTATACAAATTCTAGGGATCTCAATAAAGCATGCCCTAAAGATGATTTTCCACTGCCAAATATCGACATCATAGTTGACATGACTGCTGGATATGAGATGCTCTCATTGATGGATGGTTTCTCTGGCTATAACCAAATTCGCATTGCTCCTGAAGACCAACATAAGACTGCATTCACATGTGCTTGGGGTACCTACTATTGGAATGTGATGCCCTTCGGTCTTAAAAATGCAGACGCAACATATCAAAGAGCGATGACGACAATTTTCCATGATTTCATGCATACTTTGATGGAGGACTATGTTGATGACTTATTATGCAAATCTGTCACAAGAGATAGTTATTTAGCCATCCTAGGCCCAATCTTTGACCGAATGGAGACCTACAAGCTCAGACTCAATCCAAAGAAGTGTGTCTTTGGTGTCACAGTTGGCAAATTACTAGGGTACATTGTTTCTCACAGAGGCATTGAAGTCGACCCTGCCAAGGTTAAAGCAATAATGGATATGCCTCCTCCTTCTAATCTTCGTCAACTAAGAAGTCTGCAAGGAAAGCTACAGTCAATCTGCCACTTTATAGCTCAGTTGGCAGACAAATTTCATCCATTCCAGCATCTATTGCATAAAGGTGTCACTTTTAAATGGACTGGGCAATGTCAATTAGCCTTTCAAGCTCTCAAGGACTATTTGCTGTCGCCGCCTATTCTAATGCCTCCTATAGAAGGAAAGCCATTTATAATGTATATTTCTGCAACTGAAACAGCACTAGGAGTTCTCTTGGCCCAACAGGATGAGAACGGCAAAGAGCGAGCTATTTATTATATCAACCGGACACTAGTAGGCTATGAGCTAAATTATTCAACTATTGAACGAGCATGCTTAGCAGTGGTATTTGCAATACAGAAGCTCCGACACTATATGTTAAATCACCAAACATTGCTTGTTGCAAAAATTGATCCCCTAAAATACTTTCTTAGCAGAGCAGCTTTGACGGGTCGCCTAGCAAAGTGGGTTATGATCCTCAGTGAATTTGATATTGCGTATATGGAGCGAAAGGTGATAAAAGGACAAGTCATAGCAGATCAACTTGCAGAGGCTCCTACCATGTTGACCGATTTTCCAGATGAATCAGTCTTTGCTCTCACATCTTCTAATGAATGGAAGTTATACTTTGATGGATCCCATACCAAGTTCGGGTCCGGAGCAGGCATATTGTTTGTCACCCCTCAAGGTGATGCTATTCCCAAGTCCTACAGAATAACTTTTCATTGTACCAATAAAATTGCAGAGTATGAAGCACTGGTCACAGGACTCCGAGTAGCGGTCCACTGGAACATCACACATTTACAAGTCTATGGAGATTCTCAATTAGTCATCCAACAAGTGAATGATGACTACGAAACAAAAGATGAAAAGCTTATTCCCTATAAGCATATGGTAGATTTCTTCAAGACAAAATTCACGGCTATCCATTTCAGTCAAGTTCCAAGAATGCAAAACAAGTCGGCAGATGCGATGGCTATGATCGCTTCCATGTTAAATATGCCCCACAATATGGACAAATGTGAATTTTTGGTCGAGTAGTTGCTTGTCCCTTCTTTTGACATTTCGACAGCAGACTTGATGTGTGTTCTTGTTGGTCCTAACTCCCCGTGGTACAAAGGTGTATATCAATATTTGAAATCCCAAACCTTACCACCTAACCTTTCTGCTAACCAACGCCAAACCTTCATCCGACGGACAACCAAATATTTCATCATTGCCGACACCCTTTACTGTCGTTCCTTTGACCATACCCTCCTTAGGTGTTTGGATTCTGATGAAGCACAAACGGCTTTACATGAGGTTCACGATGGTATATGTGGGGGCCATTTCAATGGTTTGAGCTTAGCCAAAAAGTTGATTCGTGCTGGGTATTATTGGCCCACTCTGGAAAAAGATGTTCACAATTTTGTTAAGAAGTGCTACAAATGCCAGATCCATGGAAATTACATTCATGCACTAGCCCAAGAGCTTCATTCTGTCATATCTCCATGGCCTTTTTCTCAATGGGGATTGTATCTTATTGGCAAGATTCACCTGACATCTGCAAATGGACACAAGTTCATCATTACAGCCACAGAGTATTTTACAAAATGGATCGAGGCTATCCCCATGACCTATATCACTGGTGTGCAAATTTCAAAGTTCCTATTGAATTATATCATATGCAGATATGGGGTTCCCCTTGCCATAGTCACAGATAATGGTCGTCCCTTCAAGAATAAAGATGTCAAGGAACTCTGTGAAAATTTTCATATCCAACACCGTTTCTCCAGTCCATACTATCCACAGGGTAATGGTCAAGCCGAAGCATCAAATAAAACCATTATCAAGATCCTGAAAAAAGTTGTCAATGACGCTGGTCAAGATTGGCATTGACAGTTGAATCCAGCACTATGGGCCTATCGCACTTCTATCCGCACACCTACTGGCGCAACACCTTATTCCTTGGTGTATGGTGCGGAAGCCATTTTACCCTTGGAAGTGGAGATTCCTTCCTTACGTGTTTCCTTGCAACATCTGATTGATGATGAGATGCATAGAGTCTCTCGGTTGCATCAGCTTGAGATGTTAGATGAGAAACGTCAGACAGCCCTGACACATTTGCAAGCATATCAAAACCGTCTCTGTCGCTCTTATAATAAGAAGGTCAAAGGGTGACACTTCGAAGTGGGAGATCTGGTTTTAAAGGCAAACCCCAAGAATGCACAATCTACTGACATCATCAAAGGCAAGTTTGAACCTAATTGGGTTGGGCCTTTCATAGTGACTGCAGCCTATGGCTCGGGGGCATATTAGCTTGCCACTCCAGAAGGTGAACCTTTGTCTGATCCTGTCAATAGCATGCACCTTCACAAGTACTGGGCATAATTTTGGATCAACACTTCTTCAAGTATGATCCTGAAAAAATACAAAAAAATCAAAAAAGCATAAAATACAAAAAAATAAAAAAAAAAAGCAAAAAAATACAAAAAAAGTGAAAAAAACAAAAGAGAAAAAGAGCAAAAAAGTAAAGAAAAATGATTCGCCCTCTAGTGAAAACCTGGAAAACAGGCGCTTTGGGCAAGTACCATGGTGAAAACCTGGCAATCAGGCGCCATGTGTAACGAAATCATTGCTCCATCATCTTTTATGACCTCTAGCTATGCTTTCTCTCGGCCGGTTTATCATGTCTATCTTTGTCTTGACCCAATGTTCTGTTCCAGGTCTGTGATTGGTCAACATCATTGTCTTGCATACTCTGGTTTCTTGTACATATGTCTTTCAAATGTGCATTAGGTGCGTTCCCCTTGTCATGATCAATCACTGGAACTTTTAAAAATTGAAAATGTCCTGAAATAAAACAAAAAAATTGAAAAATGTCCTGAAATAATCCATAAAAATTGAAAAATGTCTTGAAATAATCCAAAAAAAATTGAAAAATGTCCTGAAATAATCCAAAAAAATTGCAAAATGTCCTAAAAAAATCCCTAAAAAATCAAATAAAGTCCTGAAAAAAAATGAACACAAAAAAATTATAAAAACTCGCAAAAACAAGCATTTTGCAATAAATGATCCCTTTGTGCATAGACAGATCGTTGAGCATACATCCAACGACACGCAATCAAACACTACGCCTTACTGAAATCACGCATTCACAGATGAACTTTTCAATGAAACCAGACATTCAAACTGATCACAATTGTCATATCAATCAATCAACATCAATATCATTGGTCCTTGGCACACTATCATGGGTCTTATACAGGGTGTGCTATACTCAAAACCAGACTGTGTCCTGTCTTAGACGGGGTACCGTATTCCCTGAAACTAGATAGCATGATCGTCCTATCAGCACTTTCAACTTTTGACAATGAAGATCAAGATGTTTGTTTGACTTGTTGGAATTTGTGCATCTTATCTTTTTACTAATTTATCTTTGGCTTCGATCATGTTCCTATGTTGCTTGATGATGCCACTGAGTGATTTAGAGTGACCGGGATGGTTCATGGTCCCTTTCTTTTTTGTTGTGATTGTTGTTTGTCTGCGATGTGTCTGTCTTTTGCAAAAAGGGTTGCATTTCAGCTCTGGCCTTCAATGCCATGATGCTACGCATCCATTTTGCTACATTAAAATAAAGGTTCTCACCTACAAAGTGCATTAGTGAAAGCAAGTTTTTCTTCATCTCTAACTGTCCTTTGTCTCATTTCTTCTTACTAACATTTCTTCCATCAGTTTGGGCAGTCAGTTCAATCTAGTTCTCCGATCTCCACACAAAAACACATATGCTGCATCCTGCATTCATTGGTTAGTACATTTGCATTATATCAAACATCACATCGAGCATCACATCAAGCATTTTATCCATTTCATATTATAAATGCATCAAAAAACACATAAAAAATACATCCATACATGTTCCATAATGGTACATAAACAGTGCATAAGTCATCCATACATAGAAAACAACTATAAGTCATAACACATTGCATTCCATCATATCGATGCATATCATATCACATATCACAATAATATTGGAGTACAAAAATTGGACTGTCTGTCCTAAGTATGGCCCACAGGCTGACTATAAAATATCACACTACATAATGTCAAACTACATCTGTCCATCATAAGGAGCACGTGCCTCTGTCACTGGGTGCTCCCTCTGTCCTCCTCATCCCTGCCATGTCTCAAGGATGATGTCCCTCCTGGTCCTGGCTGTGGTGGTCTCATAGGTCCACTCACCCCCATGCTGCTCAATGACCTCCGAGAGCGTGCCCTGCTCTCTGTCCTCGATCGTGCCCGATATGAAGCTGCTCTCTGCTCTGGTGGGACTACACTCTCATATAATGTCCTCCAATGGCGTATCTCCTCTCTAGTCTCTACCAACATCTGTGCCATCTCCCGTGCACTGGCATCCCTAATCGACCCAATATACTCAGTGACTCTTTGTTCTTCTCGCTGTGCCTGAGCTACTGTTATATCTCAAGCTGCTGTAAGTCTAACTATCTCTGCTCTGAATTGATCCTGCTCTATCCTCAAGATGGCATTCTATCTCTCTAAAGTCACAATGTGATCATGCTAACTCGCTATGGTTGCCTTGCACATCTCCATCTCCTCTATCCTAGCTGTCTCCGACTCTATGGGTATATCCTGCAATGACTCTTGCTCGCCTGAATCTGGCTCATAATCATCATCCCCATCATCATTTCTGTCCTCGTCATCCCCCTCATCCTCATCAATATCCTCATCTTCATCACTGCTCTCATCCTCCTCATCCTCATCATCTCCCTCCTCCTCTCTTGCGAGTGGGAAGTCCTCCTATCTCCTCAGTACCGGCATATCAGGATCTGTCAATGGCACTGGCCGTCGTCATGCAAACCATTTGTCATACTCCTCTATCATCTCGGCGTCCTCCACATCTGATCTCCAATCCCACTGTCTCTGCTATAGCTGTGTGAAGTTAGAATATGCTATGTGTGGCTGAATCATACTCCCCCACTGACTCGTCTCTCTGTGAGATCGGGCAAAGTGTGCAGTCCTTCTAGGTACATCTTGCCTCTCTCCAAACTATCGTCTGACTCTCAATCACTCTTTGGTGATTCACTGGTTGCCCAATTAGGTACCTCTCCTATCTACAATATGGTAGCTCATCACTATCATCTGACCATCCAGGGCAATCACGATATGGCCTCCATGTGAACTCTCTCAATTTGTCTAGCTCATGTCGCCAATACAATATGTATCCAAACGGACCCTGTCTCAGTGCTCCCCCATAGCAGTACACATATGGTCGATGTGGTAATACCTGTCTCTCTGTAATCAGTTGACATATGGCTATGTGCTCAAATGCCCATACCTGTAACAATGTGACTCCATAGCTCAAAGTCTACACTCCCTGATATGCTATTTGATGCAACTGAAAATATAGCATAGCCAGTACACATGGTCCCCATGCGTACACCATCCCCTCTATCGCCATCCACTCTAGCACTCTTCCCCATCCAATCGAGAATCCATGTCCTCATCTGTCTCTTGCTAGTAGACATGCTATCACCACTGCTATCACCACATATCGTCGATCATATGCTGATGCCATGGTCTCCCAGCCGATCTCCCTCTCTACGATATCCAGATCATCTGTGTCACACTCAAATAATCTGCACAACACATCTCTCCCTGTCACTGGGTCATACTCTATCATCTCTCCATGAATCAAAATGCGGAGGATACACCATACATCCTCTAGTGTCACCGTCGCCTCTCCAGTTGCTAGATGGAATGAGGAGGTCTCCGAATGCCATCGCTCTGCCAATGCGGTAAGTAGTCCTGTGTTTGCCCTAATCTCAGGCATGAATGTGATATAGTATATTCCAAGTCCTACTAATGTATCTCTGTCCATGCTCCTGAGTCTATGTCGTAACATGAAGCAGTCTGGTCGGTTCTCCCGGGTGATTAATGGATACTGTCGACTCTGCATCACAATTGGGGCATATTTTGTCAGTTTTAGGGTTTGCTCCTATGGGTTGCATTTCCTCATTTCATCCACAAATCAGGGTGTTTCTAATCTCTTTTGACCTATCCTACCCTTATCCCCCCTTTTCGGCTCATTCGTATGCCATTTTTGACTAAATTAGGGTTCACAATGCACAACTGCGCCTGTGTGATAAGTCCTGCGCCTATGTAACACAACCTACGCCCATGTCCCCTACACAAGCGTAGAAGACCCTACACAAGTGCAGAATTTGCCCTACACAAGCGCAGAAGTCAGTTTCTGCATTCCCTGTGGGCCCCGCAATGTCCCGCAAGCACGTCAAATTCATGAAATTGACAATATGGGTTTTTGAGATACATACCGCTGCTCCCATTTCGTCTGGTCATCTGTAGGTGCGTACATGTTCTCCAAGGTGATCTGCCCTTGGAATGTTCACCATCTCTCTGCACGTGTCCTTTTCCAGAGCAACAAATTCTCCTCTTTGGCTAGTGCAAATGAGCAATTTTCACTCTCTTTGTCTCATTTATAGATCTTTGTCAGTGCATAGATGGATGTGCACTCTCTCCATCTCATGCTGGTCATGGTCTTTTGCACCTTCAATTTCTTGTCATTCATGCATCCGATCCCCGATTCTCAGTCCATTTGATCCTATCATTTTTATCGATTGATTGGCCTCTTTTCTGGATGTTTCCGGCCAATTCCTCGAGGGGGCATGCATGTGTCATTGTCAGTGTTTGGGGCATTTTCAGTATTGTTCTTTGAAACAATGCTTAAAATTGCATTGTCTCAAAGAGGGGCAAAATGTAGACGTCTAAAAATGGTCAACGCTTGTGGAATCATACTTTAACATTTGCGCATTGCCTTATTTTAGGGTTTTTGCGTCGCATTAACATTTCTCCTATGATTCACACTTGGTCTTTATCATTTGTGAGCATCGAGTCCTTCTTCTGCATTCCTCATTTTTCTCGCTTTTGAATTTGGTCTTGTCGATAACAATATTTGTCATGATTTTGGTCAATCTTATCCTGTCGCATCAATGTGCGTATTCATTTGTCATCATTTTGGACATCGTCAATCCTAATTAGGGGTTTGTCCTCTTATCAATCTTTTCATCATGCGATCGATTTGTCATCGATCGTTGTCATTTTCAATCTTATTATCTTGCGATTGATTTGTCATCGATCCTTGTCTTTTGATCAATTTGTCATCAATCTTGTTGTCTTGTGATCGATTTGTCATCAATCATTGACATTTTCAATCTTGTCATTTTGCAATCTATTTTGTCATTGATCCTTGTCTTCTTGTCAATTTTGTCATTTTGTGATCGATTTGTCATCGATTGTCGTCTTTCTCAATTATGTCAATTTGGATCAATTATTCATTGTTCCTCATCAATTGGCTCATTTATCAATCAAATCACTTATCAGCATTGGTCATTTATCAAGTTAGAATCATGATCAAATCAAATCAATATCAATTATCTTTTGTCAGGACCTAATTGTCATCCTTGCATTTCTAGTTCATCTTTTAGGGTTTCATGATTTTATTCATTTAACCCTGTTTGTCATTTCCCCTTCTAGGATTAATAAATTATTTATTTATCCTAAGTCTTCATGTCACAATTAAATGTTTATTTAATTGGCTAACTAATTATTCCTCTTTTTGTGAATTAATTAATAAATGACAAATTATTAATTGATTTACCTAATTTCTCCTAATTCCTAATTTCCTAATTTTCATCAATTTCTAATTCCTAATTTCCTAATTTCTATTTCATCTATTTTTCAATTCTCTCCTATTTTTCTCCTAATTTCATGGGAATGACATTTCAAGTTGTCATAATTTGTCATAATTGACAATCAATCAATTTTGACATAGAAATTTGTCATAATTTTGTCATAATTATCAATCAATTAATCTTGCATAGAAAGTGCAAATTTGTCATAATTTGTCATAATTGACATTCTTGATTTGCAATTTCCATTCGAATCTCTTCATGCTAATTTGATCTTTTCTCCAATTTGTCTATAAATTGGATGATTTTCTTCAATCAAGATCCCTACCTGGTCGAATCAATCATGCTTCAAGTATTCTTGCGCTACAATCTTGTCTACTTGCTTTCATATCATGCTTATGCACTAGTAGGTAAGATCCACAAACAAATCTATTTGAAGAAGAAAGAAGGACAATGGAGCCACATGAAGGAGACATTCAATTCTGCATTTGGTTTGCTTAGTTTTCAATCTTGAATGTCTTGTTTTCATGTCTTTATTGAGTGTGTTTAGGATTGATCATTGCATTTGAGCTTTCATGATTGAGCTAGATTACTAATACTACTTGCTTTGATGATTTCCACATTTCCTATCATACAGTCTGCATTTCCTTTAGTAAAACCAATCTTTAAAAGATACTTATCCAATCTTGCATACCAAGCTCTTGGGGCTTGTTTCAGTCCATACAGAGCTTTTCTTAACCTGCAAACCATATCATTGTCATCTGTCAAAGAAAATCCATCAGGTTGTTCAATATAGACTTCCTTTTCAAGATCTCCATTCAAGAATGTACATTTAATATCCATTTGATAAACTTTTTAGTTCTTGTGAGCTGCAAAAGCCAAGAATAATCCAACTGCCTCAATTCTAGCTACCATTGTAAGGGTTTCATTGTAATCAACTCCTTCTTTCTGAGAATATCCCTTACACACTAGTCTTGCTTTATTTCTGACAACCTTACCATCTTCATTAAGTTTATTTCTGAATACCCATTTGGTTCCAATTACATTTTTATCTTTAGGCTGGGGAACTAATGTCCAATTGTTATTTTTCTCAATTTGTTCTAATTCTTCTTCCATAGCTTTAATCCAAAATTTATCTTCACATGCCTCATTAATAGATGATGGTTCAATTTGAGAAATAAGACATACCTCTTCATTTTCCAATCTTCCTCTTGTCATAACTCCTTTAAATTTGTTTCCAATTATCTGAGCTTCAGAATGATTCAATTTTACATACTGGGGTGTCTTAGTTTGCTGTGGAATCCTCGGATGGTACCGGGGTAACTGGATCTTCATTCTAATCTAGTGGATTTAGTGTAGGTTCATTTGTCACAATTTCTGTTGCTGGTTCAGAGTCTATATACCTTGAAGTTCCTCTAAATTGTTCATCAATCTTTACATTTGTACTCTCAACAATTTTCTGCAATCTCTTGTTAAAACATCTACATGCCTTGCTCTTAGATGAATAGCCAAGAAATATTCCTTCATCACTTCTAGGATCAAATTTGCCAATATACTCATCTCTTCTGATATAACATTTACTTCCAAAAATTCTGAAATACTTAAGAGTAGGAGTATTACCAAACCATAGTTCATGAGGGGTCTTACCGGTTTAACCTTTGATGTGAACATTTTTGAATGTATAGACCGTTGTGCTGACTGCTTCTCTCCAATATACATGTGGTAAATTTTCTTCCGATAACATACTCCTTGTTGCATCCAAGATAGTTCTATTTTTCCTTTCAACAACTCCATTCTGCTGTGGTGTCCGAGGTGCTGATAGCTATCTTCTAATTCCATTCACTTCACAGAATGTATTAAAGTCCTTAGATGTGAATTCACCTCCTTGATCTGATCTTAAACATTTGATTTTCTTACCGGTTTCATTTTCAACCATTGCTTTGAATAGTTTGAACTTTCCAACTGCTTTTGATTTTTCTCTGAGAAAAGTAACCCAACACATTCTAGAATAATCATCAATAATTAGCATGAAATATCTATCACCTTGTAAGCTTTTAGTTCTAGTTGGACCACATAAATCAGTGTGAATCAAATCAAGAGCATTATTGGATTTTTCTGGAATACTTTTGAAACTAGCTCTAACTTGCTTTCCAAATTGACATTCCTTACATATTGTATTATGAGGTTTCACAATTTTAGGTAGATCTCTAACTGCCTTAGAAGTACTGATCTTTATCATGCAATCAAAGTTTACATGACAGAGTCTCTTATGCCATAACCAACTTTCATCTATATGTGCAATCAAGCATGCCTTTTCACTATTATTCAAATGAAAGATATTACCTCTAGTCTGATTACCGGTTGCAATTTCTAAACCAGTTCTATTCATGATTTTGCATTTTCCATTCTTAAATTGTAACTGAAATCCTTTCTCAACCAATTAACCAACACTTAAAAGATTATGCTTTAATCCTTCAACATAGTAGACATTGTCAGTGTTATGCTTACCGTCAAGAGATATTGTACCCTTACCTTTGATTGAATAGGCTTTGTCATCTCCAAATCTTACTAAACCTCCATTGTATTCTTGAAAGTTCAAGAATTTACCTTTGTCTCCTGTTATATGATGTGAGCATCCTGAGTCAATGATCCATTCATCCTTTACTTCAACTTTAGCTGCTAGGGCTTGTTCTATCGGTTGAGTAGTAGGTGCCGGTTGATCTTCTGTTATAGCAACAAAAACCCATCCATTGTCTGCCGGATCCTCATCAGAATCATCAATCACACCTTCATCAGCAATGTAACAAGATTTGTCTTTGTTCTTCTTAAATCTGTATCTCTGATATTCAGGATTAGGCTTGTATGTTCTTCTAGCTTCTTCTCTTAGTCTAGCATGTCTATTAGGGCATCTCAAAGCCATATGACCAATCTTATTGCAGTTAAAACATTTAAAGGGTGCTTTACCTTCATATTTACTTCCAATTGGACCTTTAGGCATTTTCCTTGCAAATAGTGCTTCAAGTTCTTCAAGTTCTTCATTCTCCTTCCTAGTTTCTTCAAGTTCTCTTGCATAAAAGGCTTTCCAATCTGATTTGTCAAATGATGGAGTAGATGATGTTGATGCTTTAATGGTCAAATCTGTCTTTATAGTAGCAACAGGACCAAATTCCTCAATTTCAAAAGCTAAAATTTTTCCAATCAATGTATCCCTAGTTACTGATGTATTAGGCATTGTTCTCAACTCATTTATAGCAGTAACCTTCATTTTATATGCCGGTGGCAATCCTCTTAAAATTTTTGAAACAATTTCATCCTCACTTAAGGTTCCTCCACAACATTTAATACCCAAAACAATTTCATTAACTCTTTCCATAAAAGCATAAATCCTTTCATCTTCTTCCATTTTCAGATGTTCATACCTGACTCAAAAGCTTTCAAGTTTTGCAATTTTGACTGTGGAATCTCCTTTATTCAATGTTTCCAAATGATCCCAAATAGATTTAGTAGTGGACCTATCTGATAATCCCATGATTTGTTGATCTGATAAAGCACTCAAATGTGCTTCTCTTGCTTTGCAATCATTTTCCTCATCTTTTCTCAAGTTAGCAAGACTAGGATGACCAGGTACAGCAACAGTATAACCATTCTTTGTAACATCCCAGATGTCCTTACCAATGCAATTCAGATGTGTCTCCATTCTGATCTTCCATATGCCATAGTTGGTTCCATCAAGTTTAGGACTGTCCTTCCTGAAATAATTAGTAGACATTGGATCTCCTCAAGTTGTTAAACTTCTGCAAAAGAGGACTAGGCTCTAATACCAATTGTTAGGTCCCGGAGAAAACTCAGAGGGGGGGGGGTGAATTAGTTGTCAACAAATTTCAAACCAAAAACAACTTAATTCTTAATACCGGTAAACCAGTTAAGTATGTCGGTAGATAGTGTCAATAGTTAATTGCTATACTGGTAAAGATTAATGCATTGAACATAAACACAAAGTCATACACAACACATAATACCAATATTTGTACATGGAAACCCTGTAAGGGGAAAAACCATGGTGGGAAACCTTACCCACAATCAGATGATACTACTATAGATAGTAAGTGTACATAAATGGGGTCTGTACATGCAGAAAGGCCAACAGCCTAGAGCTCACTGCTCAATCACAAAATGGGAGTCACACTGACTACAGTTGGATGGTTAAATCCAATAAGAATGTACTACACAAAATAGCATCTTCATATGCTGGATTCAGTACCGGTGTAATGCTGATATGCTTTCACAAAAACTTAGCTTCACCTTCAAATGATGTCTTCGTGTATAGCTCTGCTTAATCTCGCATATACCTTCACACAATTCTTTTTTGCATTACACATTCAATCTTACAAATAAGATCTTACATTTATACCATAACCTAAGACCAATTTTAGTAGGTCAGCTGTAATATCCGCACTTTTAATAGAACTTAATAATAAATGATAATAATACAATTAAAATATAAAATGATATAATTAAATATGATTAATTAAAAATTAATTAAGTTAATGAAAAGTCAAAAGACATGAAAGGAAAAGTTGTGACTCCCTCAACAATGATATATAAAAGGGAGAAGAAAACCTCATTTGAGGGGGGGATAATTTGGTAATAAGAAGTGCAAATCTAATTTAAATAATAAGTGCAGATTTGATTATGAAATGTTGTGTCCCTTTCAAATGGTAGAAATAATGAAGAGTTGCACTCTTTCAAAGGGTGATAATGGTGAAAGGGTGTGTCTCTTGCCAAAGGGCATACATGATGAAGAGGTGTGACCTCTCCCTCAAATTAAGAGATATAAAGGGAAGGAATCAAAAGCATCTAGTGAGATCAACATTGATAAGATCAAATCAGAATTGTTATCAAGTTACAGGAAGTAACATTTGTGTTCTTTGTGGTATGCCTCCCAATCTGCAAGTGACATCTACAGTGCAAACTCCAACCATAGGCTATAATCTGCGTACAGGGAAGAGGGGTTAAGAAGTCTTAAGGTATATATGTGTGTGGACATGTGTGCCACACACACACACATATATATTAATGCATTTTTATGAATACATATATCTCTAATGATTACTTATATGAATGTAGCAATAAATATAGGAATCTATGTAGAATATGTATGTATATTTAGGATCATTAGAAAGATTAAAGAATATGTAAATGAAGATGTAAATTATGGAATGGAAAACAATAATGAATTATAAAATGTAATATTAATGTGATTATATGATGGAGGCTATATGGAAGAAATTCCTTTAGTCTAATGGAGGGATTATGATAATCCCTGGTAGGCAGTATATACTAAATATCTATATGCATTTATATGGCTTGGTTGACTAAGTTCATCCAAGAAGAGACGGATCTGGCTGGTCCCCTCTAATGGACTTGGATGATGAGATGCATCATCCAAGGCAAGGAATTGACATATGGTCTTCCTTGGATGGCTTGGGTGTAAGAAATTACACCCAAGACAGGAATCGAATTAACATTCAATTTCCTAGATGGATTGGGTGTAAGAAGTTACATCCAAGATATGAATCAAATTAACCTTCGATTTCCTGGATGGATTGGGTGTAAGAAGTTACATCCAAGATAGGAATCGAATTAACCTTCGATTTCCTAGATGGCTTGGATGTAAGAAGTTGCATCCAAGACAAGAATCGAATTAACCTTCAATTTCCTAGATGGCTTGGGTGTAAGAAGTTACATCCAAGATAGGAATCGAATTAACCTTCGATTTCCTGGATGGCTTGGGTGTAAGAAGTTACATCCAAGACAGGAATCGAATTAACCTTTGATTTCCTAGATGGCTTGGGTGTAAGAAATTACATCCAAGATAGGAATCGAATTCACCTTCGATTTCCTGGATGGCTTGGAACCAAGATGGGTTCCAAGAAGGCAAGCTTCACAGCTGCCTAAGGACATATCTTCGTATGGAATTCATATCCTTTTTATTTTAAAGGATTGAAAGTAGTGTTAATTAAGTAATTGAACTTTAATTGCAAATTAGATTAGTTATGTATATATATTTTTGTTGTGTTCTAACAATCTATTTTGTAGGACAATGATCTCTAACTAGTAGGGACATTACATCAGCTCTACAAGATATTACAATAAAAAATATTTTACAAACAATATAATATTTGATGCAATAACCAATTAAACATGTCAGCTTAATGCATTTACAAAAATAATTAATCATCTCCGTAGCGTACCATGCTGATCTGGAAAAGATAAACTTGCCGGTGTAACCCTAGGTAACCCTAGACCTATTTGCCGGTAAAAGCAAATATGCAAATATGAATATACCAATGATTAATTCTTCAAAACAAAGTGTCCACATGATGTCTTCGACATTACCAAGTGTCTTCCACATAATTCTGAGTGCTGGTGATCATTATATCCTGCCGGTGAACCATATACCAGTAACTGTGCAATAGTTACTTGCTTGCCGGTGAATGCTGTTGGATCTCCAAAGTGCTAGTGTTTTAGTAGGTGTTGACATCAATGACAAAACCATACCAAAATACCAAGAAACAGTATATCAGAATCAGACATCATCACAAAATATGACTCACATCGGATCATGAACCTTATCAGAACAATCGACGAACCCATATCGACATCTATGCAATTTATCCAATCCATTTGACTCACGACGCATTTTTCACAATGCTTTTTTTCCAACTTTTTACCTTACGCACTAAATCAGGGCCCCAAAGTGCTAAGTTGCCACATATGTGCTAAAATTTTCCACGTATGCACTATAAAACACACCTTATGTGCCAACTTGTTATCACGTGCTAACTGTCATATCTTTTATGCTACCCTATTTGCCCAATGCGCTAAATCTACTCTATGCGCTAACTGACATACCATTTGCACTACCCTGTTTTCCCAACGCGTTAAAGCTATCCTACGCACTAACTGGTATACCCTTTGCGCTGCTATATAGATCTTATGCACTAAAACAACCCCATGCGCTAACCTACCCCCCGACTGCGCTATTATTTGACCCTCAGACTCTAAAACTACCTAGGATTTTCTACGCGCTAACACTCCTATCGTATGTGCTAGAAAACCTACCCTACATGCTAGATCGATAAATTCTGACCCAAAATTGAAAAATGTGGCAAAAATAAATGAAATTAATAAAAAACAAAGAGGTATTTTGGCCACTTACTGGTGGGCCATATGCGGCAGGTCTCCGGTATCGCTTGAGGCATTCAAATCAGTGCGAAGAGTATGGAATCAACATCATGGTCAGAGCTCCAAATGTCACAATCACAAGGTGACAAGTGTGCAAATGATTTTTCAAAATCACTCTTTACCTTTTAATAGGGTAAAATCAAAGGGTTAATAAGTGGGACATGTATTTTACTCCCAATTTATCATTTTTAACCTTGTTAATATCATTTTTTTGGGAGATGAATCAATAATGTGCATCCAACGCAATCAATATTCTCATATTGTAATTAATTAAAAAATGATCATAAACTTGATAACTTTTCACTAGATCCTTGATTCATCTCCTGAGGGGGCATCATCAATATTGTTCATCAAATCTTCATCTGGGGCATCATATTGATATTTTGACACACAACATCATCTCGAACAAATTTTGGCTGCATATCCAATAATTTTCTTTGAATCAACATGTGCACACATGTAACTTCAAAGAGGGGCAAAATGTAGACGTATAAATCTGACCACTTTCCTAAATAAATATTTAATATTTATTTTAACCCCATTCTTCCTATTAATTAATTTCTTCATTTTCATCTATTTGATTAAATAAATTACTCAATTTATTTAATTAAATTCACCTAAACCTTTTCTAGCCTTTAATTAAATAAATCACTTTATTTAATTAAATCCCCTTTCTCCCTTTTTAATTAAATCTACATTTAATTAAATTGATCCTTGCAAAAAAATAAATCTAATTTATTTATTAAATCCCCCACTTGTATTTATTCAAGTTGCATCTATTTTAGTTGAAATAAACTAATTTTAATTTAATTAAAATCTTTTCCCCTCATCCACTTGCATTTTCCTACATCTCCCACTTGCCTCCTAAACCCTTTTTAGATTCTTGTAATTACTTCCAATTTAGCCTAATTCATCTCCTAATTATTGTTACATTCCTAAGCAAAGGGAATTCACTTTTCAAAGCCTCCAAAGTCTTTAATAACCATTAAAGGCTTTGTGTCTTCAAATGGTTAACCTCTAAAGTCTTCCAAACCATTAAAGGCTCTTACATAACCATTTACAGTTAACTCACCTTTGACCTTTGGTTAGATACTTTCCTCTAACTTAACCATCCTTCTAACTAAAGGGTCTCATTGAACACTTTCGACTTTGACCATAGTTATCCTATTAAACCTTGCACAAGAGTTTAGCCCTTGGGTAAAAGCTTTATCCAATGGATAACCCTAATCTAACCTTAACCCTTACCTCCTAAGGTAAACCTCATGTCTTCTCAGGCATTTAATGCTTCTTGCATCTCCTCTCTAATAATATGATGAAACTATAAAGATCCGGTCAACTACCTGAGAGGGGGGGTGAATCAGTAGTCAGAATTATAAACTAAATTTTCACCAAACTTATTTTCAACTTAGAATCAACTCACAAAGTATACCGATTTAGCCACTTTAACAAATTTGCAACTGCACTGTTAAACCTTACTGGTTGACCTAATACTTCAGTGACATAATACAACAAATCTAAAACTTAAATATCCTTTGACCAAAACCTTAAACCACTTCACTAATACCAATAATAACATATTTCAGATCATTTCCAATCATTTAAATATATCTATGCAGATTCACCAATCATTCATATCAACCATACCAAAAACACATCCACAAAATCATTCACCACTTGACATAATGATTTTTCACATGGAAACCCAAATGGGAAAAACCACGTTGGGGATGAATACCCACAAGTATTTTGAACTCTTCTGAAGTTTGCCCTATGCTAGAAGCTTATACAAGAATGTTTTGTTAGGAACAGATCTAGTTAAGGACCACTCAGTTAAGGGATTCACTACAAATACCCTGTTAAAGGTAACCTCAGTGGAGGCTTTCAAATCCAAGCTAATGGATCACCTGGTTAGAGGATTTTAACAACAAGCCTATTAGAGATTACCTGGTTAAGGGATTTTACTGCTATAATGGTTAGAGAACAATAGGTTCTTGACCGATCTGGAAATAGAACTTCCTTGCTGAATCAGATCCTTTACCACTCCTATCTACCTTCACATCATTCTACAGACACACCTCTTGGTTTAACAACAATCACTTTCACAGTTAATCAATCAACCACTCATTCATTCAATCCATCGACCTTAAACACAAATTCATTAGGTCGGTAACACAACACAAACCCTAAAATTCTCATAGAGATTACAAACACATCAGTTCAATCTCGACCATTAGATTACATGCAATCAACTTTACATTCTTCTAGGAATCTACAACTGCTTCTGGATCATCACACATTGAATCTCATAACATATCACGCATTTGTCACTTCATACTATGCATTTGATCATTCCCAAGATAAACAGTTATCTTTACACACCAAAACCTTTTCAAAACTCATCACGTGCAACAAGCTTACGTGGCATCTTCATCACCGATCATCATTCGGTCATAAATCATCACAACCAATCTCCAAGATTCATTGGTTAGGGTTCTGCTTCTCAACTGGACAGGGTTACCAGTTGATCTTCACTGCTTCATTACCGGTTTCTATTGACATCAATGACAACACTATACTTATTCAATGCAATCTTCATGCAATGCCAGCATTCTCCCCCTTTGGCATTGATGGCAGTATAAATATCAATACCAATTGATTGTCATGATTGAGAGTAAAACATATACAAAGGTATAGGAATCCTGGTTTACATTTTTCAACATAAACTATCCTTCAACTATATCTTTATGTTTTTAGCTGGTAACTAGTCTGCAATCTGTCTTCTCTCCTTAGCATATAAGACTATCAATCATATACTTTTCTCCCCCTTTGACAACAATGCCAAAGTAAAGGTAAACCATTATGTTTCTTATCCATGCTTCACCAATCTACAATTAGCTACCCCCCCTATGGAGTAGCTCCATTCATCACCAATCCTTCTTCAAGATTTTCACTAGGCTCTAGGATTGATGTCTTTCGTATCTACTTAATTGACTTCATGTAGGGGTACAACCCCTAACTCACCTCTGAGATATTCAAATGTAGCCTTAGGTAGAGGCTTAGTAAAAATATCCACTAGTTGTTCTTTAGTGGAAACATGCTCTAGTGATACATCTTTACTTTGAACTTTCTCTCTCAGGAAATGATACTTCAGCTCTATATGCTTTGTCCTAACATGCAACACTGGGTTCTTAGAAATATTTATAGCACTAGTGTTATCACAGATAATTCTTACCCGTTATGATATCTACAGCTTGAAACATTCCAATATGTGTTTCATCCAAATTGCTTGGGTACAATTCATGTAAGTTGCAACATACTCAGCTTCTGCTATTGATTGAGAGATACAAGTGTGTTTCTTTTTGCTCCAAGACACTAATCTGCCTCCAAGAAAAAATGCTCCTCCTGTTGTACTTTTCCTATCATCAACATTGCCTACCCAATCTGCATCGGTATAGTCTTTTAAGTCAAAGTATCCTACATATGGATACCATAATCCATAATCTATTGTGCCTTTCAAGTATCTGAAAATTCTTTTGGTTGCAATCATGTGACTCCTTCAAATTTTCTGAAATCTAGCAACCAATCCTACTACATAAGCAATGTCTATTTTGTTGTGGACAACATAATGTAGCTTACCCATCATGGATCTGTATTCCTTTCCATCATCTGGTGCAGAATCATTTTCCTTTGACAATTTACAGCCTATAACCATTGGTGTTCCAATGGGTTTACAATCTCCCATTCCAAACATTTTCAACACTTCCTTCACATACTTGGATTCTGTGATAAAAATTCCTTCCTTCATCTGTTGGATTTGCAAACCTATGATTTTTTTAATCTCACCTACTAGTGACATCTCAAATTCATTCTTTATTTCATTAGCAAAATCATGACACATATCATCATTACCTCCAAAAATGATATCATCAACAAATACCTCACTTACTAGTATTTTATCTCCTTCTGTCTTGAGATATATGTTACTATCTTCATTAGTTCTTTGAAAACCCATCTTTACTAAGTGAGAGTGCAATCTTTCATACCATTCTCTTGGTGCTTGTTTCAATCCATATAGTGCCTTCTGTATCTTGCACACCATATCCTTTTCTTTAGTTAATGCATAACCATCTGGTTGTTATATGTAGACTTCTTCTTCCAATATTCCATTTAAGAATCTTGAATTATCATCCATCTGATATACCTTAAATCCTTTGTATGTTGCAAATGCAAGTAGAGTTCTTACTCCTTCCAATCTTGTAACTAGTGCAAGTGTCTCACCATAATCTTCACCTTCCTCTTGTGCATATCCTTTGCATACCAGTCTGGCTTTATTCCTGACCATTGCTCCATCTTCATTTAATTTGTTTCTGAATACTCACTTTGTGCCTATTACATTCTTGTTTTCCAGTTTGGGTACCAATGACCGTGTATTATTCTTCTCTATTTGATCAAGTTCTTCTTCCATTGCCTTGATCCAGTCTTCATCTGCAAAGGCTTCTTTTACTATTCTAGCCTCAATGGTGGAGATCATATAAGAGTTTTCTCTTAGCCTTATTGTAGTTAACACACCTACATTCTTATCTCCAATAATTTTATCAGGGCTATGATTGAGTTTGACATACCTTGGAATAAAATGATCTTGGTTTTCAATTTCTTCTGCTTCTTCTTCTTCTTCTTCTTCTTCACTTTCTTCATCTTCTGCTGGACCTTCCTATTCTGGTTGAAATAGGGCTTCATGTTCAGTTCTCCAACTTCTAGCTTTATTGGTTCTAGTTCCAAAAGAAGTGTGTTTGGTTCTTCTTCTTCCTTCTCCTTGTTGGTTTCTTCAGATTTTTTAGGAAATTCATCTACTCGAACATTGACACTTTCAATGATCTTCTTAGTTTGGTTGTTGTAGCACTTATAAGCTTTTCTCTTGGTGGAGTAACCAAGAAATATGCCTTCATAACTTTTGGCATTAAAATTTCCAATATAATCACTTCTTTTAATAAAACATCTACTACCAAATTTTTTGAAGTAACTGACATTCGATGATCTACCATACCAGTATTCATAGGGTGTTTTGTCCTTAGCTATTTTGACCAATATTAGGTTCATTGTATAAACACTTGTGCTGACAGGTTCTCTCCAAAATGTCTTAGCTACACCTCCTTTAATTAACATAGTCCTAGTAGCTTCAACCACTGACTAGTTGTTCCTTTCTGCAACACCGTTTTGTTTTGGTGTCCTTGGTGCAAATAGCTACCTCTTGATCCCATTGTTTTCACACTATCTAGTGAATTCCTCTGAAGTAAATTCACCACCTTTATCAGTCCTTAAACATTTAATCTTCCTTCCACTTTTATCAACCAAGTCTTTCAATGCTTTAAATTTGTTGAATGCTTCTACTTGTCTTTCAAGAATGTGACCCACATGATCCTTGAGCAGTCATCGGTAAATATCATGAAGTGCCGATCTCCTTGAATACTCCTAGTCCTCATTGGCCCACATAGGTCAGTATGAACCAAATCTAGCAAAAGTTCAGTTAAGAAAGATTTTCTCTTTAAGGTTGAGGTTGTCATTTTCCCTAACTGACATTCCTTACACAAAGCATTCACTGGTTTGTCCAACTATGGTAATCCTCTTACTGATTTTTACTTGCTGACTCTAACAATGTTATCAAAATTCACATAGAAAAACCTCTGATTTCAAAGACAACTATCTTCTACTTTTGCAATCAAACAACTATTGACTTTAGAGCAAGTGAGATAAGTTACCTCTAGTTTGTTTGCCTATTGCAATCAGTTCACCTTTTCTTCCAAAGATCTTACAAACTCCATTCTTGAATTCTAATGGGTAACCTTTGTCATTGAGATGAGAAACACTCAAAATATTATGTTTTAGACCTTAAACCCAATAGACACCATATGCACTACTCTTATCATTAAGGGAAATGGATCCTTTTCCCTTCACCATGCAAGGAGAGTTATTCCCAAATCTGACAAGACCTCCATCAAATTTCTCCAGTGTTAGGAACATGCTCCGGTCACTAGTCATGTGGTGTGAACAACCAATATCAATAATCTAGTCATCTGAATTATCCAAGTGAGAGACCAATGCCCTTTGCTCTAATATGTCTTCATTGATAGCAACAAAGACAATGTCCTCATTTGTATCTTCCCCAGATTCTTCATCTGTAATACCTTCATCCACTGCAATGAAATAATTTCTTTTTCCTTTTCCTTTAAACTTACTTTTTTTTTCTTATTTTTCCTTGTTATTATTATTAGGACAGTTAGCAACAATATGTCCTATCTAGCTACATGCAAAACATTTCAGAGCTAATTACCTCTATACTTATTGGTACCTCTAGGTAACCGCTTGGCCAATAGTGCTTTGAGTTCCATCGAGCTTTCTTCATCATCTACCTCTTTGTTGGATCTAGATTCATGAATGTAACTTACTTCTCTGCTTTTCCTTATTGGTGGGGTTGAGACTGAGGCTTTAAATGTAGATTATGACCTTTGAACACTTCCATCAAAACCATTTAATTTGAATGCAGTCAATTTACCAATGATAGAGTCAAGAGTTACCTTTGTCTTGTCAATAGATTTGAGTTCTTGAATGGCTGCAACTCTGATAACATAGACCGGTCGAAGGGTTCTCAATACCTTGCTAACCATAGTGGTATCCTCGACTGTACCTCCAACACTTTTGATTTCTCCAACTATCTCCTTGATTCTCTAACCATACTATTGAATGTTTTCTCCTTCATCCATTTTTATGTCATCAAATTTTCCTCTGAGACTATCTTCCTTGGCTATCTTTACATGCTCATCACCGCCATAGATTTCTTCCAAAATTTATATGCAATATCCAATCCATGAACATCAACATATTCTGAATCTGACAAGGTACTGATGATGGCCTCCAATGCTTGGTTGTTCTCCTGTTGCTCCTTCTTCTGATCATCTGTCAGAATTCCAGTAGGCAAGTTATACTAAGTAACAACATGATCCCAATACCGACTTCCTAATCTCTTAATGTAAATCTTCATCCTATCACTCTAGATTGTGTAGTTATCTCTATTGAACTTCAGACCATCCCTCTTCATCATTTTCTCCTAGATCTTTTCATCAAGCTATTAGGTTTATACTCAAGAGGACCTAGAAAGCTCTGATACCAATTGATAATATGATGAAACTATAAAGATCCAGTCAACTACTAAGAGGGGGGGTGAATCAGTAGTAAGAGTCATAAACTAAGTTTTCACCAAACTCATTTTCAACTTAGAATCAACTCACAAAGTATACCGATTTAGCCACTTTAACAAATTTGCAGCTGCACTGTTAAACCTTACCGGTTGACCTAATAATTCAGTGATATAATACAATAGATTTGAAACTTAAATATCCTTTGACCAAAAACTTAAACCACTTCACTAATAGAAACAATAACATATTTAAGATCATTTCCAATCATTTCAATATATCTATGCAGATTCACCAATCATTCATATCAACCATACCAAAAACACATCCTCAAAATCATTCACCACTTGACACAATTATTTTTCACGTGGAAACCCAAATGGGAAAAACCACGCTGGGGATGAGGACCCACAAGTATTTTGAACTCTTCTGAAGTTTGCCCTATTAGGAGCCAAGCCTTATTAGAAGCTTATACAAGAATGTTCTATTAAGAATAGATCTGGTTAAGGACCACCCGGTTAAGGGATTGACTACAAATACCCTGTTAAAGGTAAGCCTAGTGGAAGATTTCAAATCCAAGATAATGGATCACCTAGTTAGAGGATTTTAACAACAAGCCTATTAGAACTTACCTGGTTAAGGGATTTTACTGCTGTAATGGTTAGAGAACATGTTCTTGACCGATCTGGAAATAGCACTTCCTTTCTGAATCAAATCCTTTACCGTTCCTATCTGCCTTCACATCATTCTACAGACACACCTCCTGGTTCGACAACAATCACTTTCACACTTACTAAATTTTCCAACCACTCATTCATTCAATCCATTGACCTTAAAAACAAATACATTAGGTTGGTAACACAACACAGACCCTAAAATTCTCATAGAGATTACAAACACATTGGTTTAATCTTGATGGTTAGATTACATGCAATCAACTTTACATTCTTCTAGGCATCTACAACCGCTCTTGGATTATCGCACATTGAATTTTGTAACACATCATGTGCTTGTCACTTCATACTATGCATTTGATCATTCCCAAGATAAACGGTTATCTTTACATGCCAAAACCTTTTCAAAACTCATCACGTGCAACATGCTTACATGGCATCTTTATCACTGATAATCCTTCATTGGTTAGGGTTTTACTTCTCAACTGGATAGGATTATTAGTTGACATTTGCTGCTTCATTACCAATTTCTTTACTTCTTCATTACCGGTTGCTATTGACATCAATGAAAACACTATACTTCTTCAATGCAATCTTCATGCAATTACAACACTCTCAAGAAACGTCTTGTTGACAATTGTTACCATTTCATTGGTGAAAATTATAAACATGGATTGATTAACTTTCAATCATAGCCCTTGTTAAGATTATCCAATCTTAAGCATCCACTGCCCTATTTTTCCTATAAATAGAGCTCTCATTCTTCATTTTCCAGATATCCAAGTTTTATGCATCTACATTATAGCCTAATTTACTAAGAATCTTATCCTCTCTTTGTTAAAACATCATCGTAGCATTTAGAAGTATTTTTCATATCATAAATATTCATGCTACACTAGTATATCATGTTAGGATAATTTGTTAATGTTTTATCATATCACTATCTTCATCTTAAGCTTAATCATCATAGTTTTAACACATCATATAGATCTTAGAATGCATTCATACATGTAGATCAAATATCACTCGTTCTTGGAGTTGTCATTCCTAAGTCATTTGGTCAATGATCTGAGAGAAAAACATTGGCTTTAGGGATCTTGTGAGATAGAGAATAATGGGACACCCCTTGGAAAGTTAAACTAATTCAATTAGTTTATATACTTGCACCAAGAGTCTCATTGGTATGTGGGTCTTTTGATCTTGATTTATTCATTTTGGTCATTGCATTTTCCCACATACAATGTCAAGTTTGAAAAAATAAAAAAACACACAAAAAACCCACATGAGAGAAAATGATGGAATACCCAACATTCCCTCCTTATTACATTCTTGTTTCAAAAAACTAATTAAAAAATCTTGAAAACCATCAAACTTCATATGTGCAAGAGGCTTGGTAAAGATATCTACACATTGTTCCTGAGTTGCACAAAATTGTAGTTGGATTTGTTTTGTTGAACATGTTCTCATATGAAGCGGTAATCAATTTCAATATACTTGGTCCGTTCATAAAACACTGGATTATGAACAAGATTGAGAACACTCAGATTGTCATAATAGAGGATTGTAGGTTGGTTTTTTGGTACCTCCAATCCTTATAATATGCAATGTAACCATACTATTTCACAAGCTATTGCACGATACTTTACTTTAATTGAAGAATGAGCAACTGTGACTTGCTTCTTACTTATCCAAGAAATAGTTTTTGAACCTAGGAAGAAAAAAAATCCAGATATGGATTTCCTATCATCAATAGAACCTGGATAATTTGCATCTATTTATCCTATCAAGAAGAAATGATAATACCTTTTATATTCCAAACCATGATTCATTATACCTTGGATATAGCTTAGTACCCGTTTTGCTACTTTTCAATGACACATTTTTTATTCATTGCATGAATCTTGATTGATAATTAACAACAAAACTATATATGGTTTGTGTTAAGTCAAATAAATCAAACCTCTAATCATTTGATGATATAGAGTCACATTCACATAAGGAGATTGATCAGAAGTAGGTAATTGAAATCCCGATTGCATAGGTGTAGACATGGGTTCATATCTATCATTTTGAATATTTGAAGTAGTGTCTTGGCATACATTATTTGAGATACAAAGATATGATGATTATTTTTCCATACCTCTAAGCCTAGACAATAGTGTAGTAGCCTCAGACTTGTCATATCAAAAACCTTCTTGAGATCATTCTTGGCTGATTCAACCATTGCTTTTGTGCTACCAATAACTAAGTCATCAACATATACATTAATTATCACAATATCCTCCCTTGATCCTTGAGATAGAGATTTGGATCATATGGATGCCTAAAAAAACCATGTTGTAGAAAATGTTCATCAATTTTAATATACCAAGCTCTAGGAGCCTGTTTGAGACAATATAGGTGTAGCATCATAAAATTGCGACCTTGCAATTTTTAACTGCATTCGGGTCTTCACATTGGCGAAATGAATCCCTAAGCCTGACTGGAGACCTTAGACATTCTCACACCTCCTGAAACATGCATTTCCTCACATCTCGTACTGCCTCTTCCCACTTCATGTCTTGAATTAGGGTGGGATAGGGGCGTGGCACCCCTGTCCTTTCCCTATTTTGGGCTCCCTCCACTTAAATTATGCATTGGGCTTATCAATGAGAAGCGGGAAAAGGTTTCCTTATGTCAGCCTAAGATGCAAAATCAGTCAAATAACCCTAATTGACGAATATATAAGACACATTTTCCCCTCCTATTTGCATAATTTCAATAAGTCAATAAGGCATGCATAAGTTCAACAAGTGGAAATTGTGATTTTAAGCGAAATTGCATTCAAGCATTCAAGCAATCAAGTATTCAAGCATCCTTTCAAGCATTGAGCATCTCAAGTCTTCTTTCAAGGCTAGGTGTTTCATTCAAGTCAAGGATTCAACCATTGAAGAGGAGATCTCTTTGACATCCTATTCTACATATCCTTTCAAACAACTCTATCAACATTTCAATTGCATCCTCTCTTGAGGTGAATTTTACTTCAGTCATTTACTTTTATTTACGTGCAAGTACTTTTTCATCATTTGGTTAATTGCGAAATGGGGTTTGACCTAAAGGCAAACCCCCAATCCCAACAACATTTCCTCTCTTTTTTGTGTGTAGGTTGCAGGTGCACAACTATATTTACAGATTTAGGCTTCATTTTCAGAGATGGAAAAACCCTTTTCAGTGTGCAGATTTTTCAGAGGACCAAGTACACTTTCAACCTGGTTCTGACAAATTTTGCCCAAATTTACAGGGCAGCTTCATCTCGATATTTTACTGCTAATTCCAAGTGCACAGCTTCATCCCACATTTCTATCTTGAGTTATAACCATTTCTTTGTCATCTTTACACTTAGTATTAAATTGCTTCATTCAACTTGTCCATTCTAAAAGAGGGGTTACTTTACTTTTCAAATTCATTGTCAATTCACTTAGCATTCAATCTCTCACCATTGATATTGGATCTAGTGAATGCAACCCCCTATTTTAATGTAATGTGTGTGAGAGGTTTAAGAGGATCCTTTGTGAAACTTTCACTCCTTTCTTGAGGAGGGTAAAGCTTTCCACTTGATCTCCTCATTACCCCCTTTTCACCATTACAATAGGGAATTAACAAGTTTTCATACCTCTTCTTCTTTCTTAGTTTCAATATATCCCTTTGGTTGGGTCATATAGACTTATTCCTTAAGATCTCCATTGATAAATGCACTTTTTGCATCCATTTGATATAATTTTCATCCAAATTGTGCAGCTAAAAAAAAAACCATTCTAATTATTTTAATTTTTGTTGTGGGAGCAAATTTTTGCTCATAATCTATCCCTTCTTTCTGGGAATAACCCTTGATTACAAGTTTAGCCTAATTTTTATCTATACTATCATCTTCTTTATACTTAGTTTTGAATATTAGTTTACATTCAATTGCCTTCTTACTAGGTGGTAGATCAACAAGCTCTCAAGTGATTATTTTTGTCAGAGATTGATACCCTACCTCCATTGCCTCTTTCCAAGGCTTTTGATTTAAGTGCTTCATGAATAGTAGATGGTTCAAAATAATAAACAATTTTAGTCATGAAGGCTATATTTACCTCATTGTGATCCATACCATAAGTCCTTGGACCTAGAGTTGAATTTTTTGTAATTCCATATAGCTTTGCATTGTGAACGGTACTAGTATACCACTTTGGTAAAGGTTTTGTGACATTTGTGGGTGTTGATTGACTATCAACTTTCCCATCATTTTTCCCATCCATGTTGAATATAGGAGCACTATCTGAAGTAGGTGATGACATGGGAGGAAAATTTGACTCACTCTTCTCATAAAAAAATATATCTCTACTAATGTATATCTTCTTTGTTGTAGGATCCATAAGGTGATATACCTTAGATGCATTACTATATCCAAGAAGAATATATTGCATTGATTTTTCATCTGGCTTCTTCATTTTTTGTTTAGAAATGTGCATATAGGAATTGAATCCAAATACAATAATATGAGAGATAAAAGGATTTACCCTTGTCCATGCTTCTTCTGGTGTGATGCCTTTAAGGGCTTTGGTTGGTGTACAAATTGAGCCCAATATGCATGTTCTAGTTGAGAATATTTTAACATATTGTGGACCATCTCCATGATGAAGTGATTTATTTATTCAATAAATCCATTTTGTTGAGGTGAGTATGCTACAGTCAAGTGATGTCAAATTTCATTTTTCATTAGATATGTGGATAATTTTGCACTGGTGTATTCCCCCTCTTTATCTGAGTGAAGGACATGAATTTAATAATTTGTATCTTTCTCCATGAGAGTGCAAGAATCTTTGAAGTAGGAAAAAGATTCATCTTTATATTGCAAATAATATGCCCACATTTTCCTTGTGTGATCATCAACCAAAAGTTGAAAAAAATTGAAACCATTGTGACTAGGTACCATTAGCCAGCACAGATCGGTATGCAATGGTTGTCTTGCACAATGCTCACTAGGATAGAAGAGTGCTCGATGTTGTTTTCCAACAATACAACTAGAATAATCAACACTTGAATCCTCAGGTGACAGAATCCCTTTTACCATGATTTTCTTACTAAGTGTTAGCAAGTAACTAGTGCTCAAATGACCAAATCAACGATGTAATAACATATCTAGATCACTATCCCTAGTCACTAAGGTTTGATTATTAGCAATTGTACGAAGCCAAAACATTTTACCAATCTCAATAGCACTAGCAACAATCTTTTCATGTTTAGACTTATCTTTGATAAGACATATTTTTTTATCATGATTGGTATCAAACTCAATCCTAAGGTTATGATCAAGAAATTGATTAACAAAAAAAATATTTTTAGTAAGTCCTAGCATGTACAAAATATTAGTAAGCCTGCAACTATGTTTTCCAAAATTCAAACATATGTCACCATTACCTTTGATGTTGTAGGTGGTATCATCTTTGAGATTAAATATATCGTGATGAGGTTTTAATGTGAGAAACCACTTCTTTCATCCTATCATGTGCTTTGTAGCACCTAAGTCCACATATCATATAGAGGTTGATTGTGAACCATCTTATGAAGTGTGGGATGAAAGCACGTATTCCTCATTCGAAGAATCTTTTTCTTCAAAAACATTTCTTTGTTGTTTTCATTTGTCCTTTTTCTCCCATCGTAGTTTACCACTTGAAAATAGCTTCTTTTGATGTGATTTGTTGGATGGTCCTTTGTTGAAGGATTTCTACCAACAATTTTTTACATCATGTCCAACTCTTTCACATATTGGACACTTATTCTAAAGTCTGGATGAATTACCAAATTTGGGAGGTCAACCAAATTACTTCAAAGGATTATTTCCTTTATGATGTGTAGTCATAGCATGATCCTCCTGATCATGTTCCTAGATTATAGACTCTTCTTTATGGAGTAGATTCACTAGCTTCTCAAAAGTGGTTGTTATTTCAGTGACATTCAAACTTATCACAAAGACTTTATATCTGGAAGGTAGTGTCCATAGAACAATAGGCACCCAAAATTCATCATCAATTGTTTTTCCTAATTCTTGTAGGGAATCCCTCAACTCAACAATACTTTTAATAAAGGATTCCAATTCTTCTCCAATCTTCATCTTTAGGCCATGTAGCTGACTTTGCAAATGTAGGATCTAATGTTGATTCTTCACCTCATATATTGTGTTCAACTTGTCCCATGTGTCTTTGGTTGTGGATGATTCTTGGATGAAAGGCTAAACTTCATCAAACACACTAAACAAAATGATAAATTATTCCTATTTGTTGGCTTGATCAAAGTTCTTTTCTTCATTAGCATATGTCTTGTGTTGTGTTGTGGTACCATTAACCACATCCCAAATTTCCTCAAACTTGAGTTGAGTTTTGAGTTTAGTTTTCCACACAAAATGATTAATCCTGCTCAATAGCTAAGAATCTATAAGAAGGAATTTTGGAGAACTACATGTCATGTTGTTACCTATATATGGATGTTATCTTGTCTAGTTTATCATCTTTAGAAAATGGCTTCCAAAAAATCTTACAATTCCTCAATATGAAACTCTTCAGGAGGATGAAAAGAAAAGGGAAACAATTATAGAATCTTGACTAAAATAAAGTATTGAATCTCTAAAACTATCAAATAAGACTAAATTAGTTCTTTCCTCT
Organism: Cryptomeria japonica; assembly: GCF_030272615.1. Lineage (NCBI taxonomy): Eukaryota > Viridiplantae > Streptophyta > Pinopsida > Cupressales > Cupressaceae > Cryptomeria > Cryptomeria japonica. Next base: position 526,953,111 of record NC_081407.1, read on the forward strand.
GAATCCCCACACACTAAATCTATCATAGCACCCATATGACACCATATCACTCATCCACAAAAGATGAGAGTGCCACAAAATGGTGAAGTTGTTGATCTATATGGAGATCAAATAATGATGAATGGCTAGAAATGAAACATTAATAAAAACTAATAAAAATACAACTCACCAAAAAATTGACCACTGCACCTCAAGAATAGTCAACAACATTATTATGTTGCCAATAATACCAAATCCAACCAAGAAATCATGATATTACATAGCAAATTTCTATTAGATGAAAGAAATGATCACTAAAACGAGTTGCTGCTATCATGACCTACCTCTATTCTAGACCATTGAGGAGAGTGGGGATCAATAAAATTGGTTAAAATAACATTTAGATGCACTGATGAAAACTTCTTTCTTCTACTTCCACATTCATTCAACAATTCCTCTACCTACTAGATCAATCACCCGATCTTCACTGCTAATGCATGACCTTGTGCATTGGCCAGAATGTCTTAAATATTGGATTCTTCCTTCAATTTATTGATACTTTAGATAATTATAGTCTTCAAAGGATGAATGCAGATGACTGATGAATTTTTTGGAAGGGCTAAGACAACTCTCCAATGCTGATACTTTGACAAGGTCCTTCCAATTCATTTTCTTTCATGAAAAAGAGCATATCAAATTATTGATTGCTAACAATGAATTTATGCCCATACTATTAGGTTTGGATCTCCTTTATGAGGTTTCTCATGTTTCAAATATTGTGTTGTAGATAGATCTAGAATAATATCATGCCCTCTAATCTGGAAGTGTTGGGCCTATAAAACAACCCACAAAAATACTATAGATCTAATAAAAATAAGTGATGCCCAAAAGACAAAGGTACATGTGCAATCTATATTCAATACGAGTGCTTCAAAATCACAAGTCAATACAACCTTCAAAGAGGTGATACTCCACCAATGCTAAATGTTCTGTGTTAGAAGATAAGAGTAGATCAGTCCTTGACACAACCCTTCTACCTACTGATAAGAATAAACAATAATGATGTGCATTGTAACTTGTCAAACACCCTGCCAAAGGATACAAAGTCGGGAAAAAATAGTGAACAATTAATCTATTGATAAAATGGATGTACTCAACAAATATTATAGAACAAAGTCACACCTAAGTGTGAAATCTTATCATTAAAGCAATATTTATCATTATGATCAACACCCACTAACAAAAAATCTCCATGATATTCTCCTACACCCACTCTAATAACGCATCAAAAGTGATGAGCTCTATATCACTCTCTTGTATTAGAAAGAATATATTTATAGATTCTAATAGGATGAATCTTGTGTAACATGTAACCATAGATTCAACTAATTCATAACAAAATAACAAATATCCCAACTTTGGAAAAACAAACAAATAAACAAAACAAACCACATGAGATAAAATGATGGAACACCCAACAAGAAAATCCAAGAAAAGTGGAAAACATCCAGTCATACTAGAACACATATTTGAACATCTTGCCAAGTACAAATTGCACCTAAATCCTAAGAAATGTGCTTTTGTAGTGACATCTGGTAAGCTTCTAGGATTTTATCTAGGTGCAGAATTGAAGTTGACCCCAAAAAGATCAAAGTAATCCAGGAAATGCCTCTCCCAAAGACACTAAAATAGTTGCAAAGCGTACAAGGAAAACTCTTGTCCATGAGACACTCTATGGACCAACTTGCTAATAAATGCCAACCTTTCATACATCTCCTAAAGAAGGGCACAATGTTCAAGTGGGATGTTTCCAACCAACAAGATTTTGACAAGATAAAAAAGTATCTAGCTCACCCCCCAGTATTAATGCCACCAATTATAGGTCAACCCTTGCTTTTGTATATCTCAATCACTTTAGTTGCATTAGGGGCACTGATTTCCCAACATGATGATCAAGGAAAAGAATGTGCTATCTACTACATCAGTCATACTGTAGTTGGCTATGAGATTAACTACACCCCAATGGAAAAAGCATGTTTAGTGGTTATTTTATACACTTTAAAGATTTGCCACCACATGTTGAATCATACTATCAAGCTCATTTATAAGATTTAACATTTGAAGTGTTTGTTAACAAATAACTCTCATGGGTCACATGGAAAAATGGGTAATGCTTCTTAGTGAATTAGATATTCAATTTATAGACAGAAAGGCTATTAAGGGACATGTTATAATGGATCAATTGGTCAAGACACCATTGGTGGATTCTTATCCACTAGTTATAGAATATCCCGATGAGTAAGTTTACACTATCACTGTTGGAATATGCACACTCCAATGAGACATTGTATGTGATTGAAGGTTTTGTCATTATGGTAACCTTGCAATCCTATGGCACCGGTAAAGACGTTATACTGACATCAGCAGATCACACTCTACACTGGCACTCAGGACACCGACACCAACACAGAAGAAAGGAAGTATACCGGCACAGAGGCCGACAGGATTTTGTTATATTATATTTTGTTTATTATTGTAAAAATGTGTAAGCTGACTTGGAATATTGTAAAATGACTCTTATATATAAAAGAGATAATTGTAGATATTTTGTATGAGGAGTAGAAGCAGATAGGAAAATATTAGACAGACCTATTGTGCGAAATATAGGTCAAGAGGTATATGTAAAGAACAGAGGAGGAACCAGTACTGAATCTGGCATAGAAGATGCTATTGTAAAGCAGTACAAGATATTAGATTTGTATAATCCTTATTGTAAATCAGTGAGACTTCCCATTGAGCAGTGAGCTCTAGGCAGTTGGCCTTCCTGCATGTGCAGGCCCCTATTGTAAGTAATATTCTCTTATTGGCCAGTGAGTGAATATTGTGGGTCACAAATCCCATCGAGGTTTTTCCCACATCGGGTTTCCTCGTTAATATCTTGTGTTATGATGTGTTTTTCATGTGGATGTTCTTGATTCTATTTATTGCATTATTTCTTGCATACTAGTACACTGTTATATTATGTTCTGCATGTTTTAAGTTAAGAAATTCTAATTACTGGTTAGATACTGATTCACCCCCCCCCTCTTAGTATCTGTGGGATCCCTAACAATTGGTATCAGAGCCTGGTCCTCTATTTTCAAAAGCCTAATAGCTTGAGGAAGATCTTGACACTGGTAAAGATGGAAAATCTAATGAAGCAACTGGAAGGAGCTCTTACAGACTATGATGTAGAAAAGTTGAAAAATATCAAATTAGAAGATGATTTAAGAGCAGCTTAGGCTATCATTCAAGCACTTCAAGAAAATTTTACTGTTGCAAGAAATAAGAGAAGAGAACTTTGTGAAAAATTGCAAAATGAGAATGATGAAAAGGAATCACTTAATGATATGATAAACAAGTTGAAACAAGAGATCATGACAACAAAAAATGAAATGCAGGATATGACTATGAGATTTTGTAAAGAGATTGAGGATAGGAAGAAGAATGAAGAAGAATTGACCAGAAGACTAAGTGATGCAGCAAATGAGAACACAAGACTTAGCTATGAAAATGACATGTTGAAGACAAATCTGATGCATACTCAGAATGACTCAAATGAACTAATGAGACAAAAAGAAGTCTTAGAAAGAGAAATAGAAACTGCAAATCAACATAAAGAAAAATTCAAGAAAAGCTCAGAGGAACTTGGCACCTTGCTGAAGAATCAAAAACCTAAATATAACACTTCTGGAATTGGCTTTGAAGTTGGTGAAAGCTCTGGTACTGCAAACACTCAGGATCACAACAAACTGATAAGACAACCTAATGCTTATAAATTCAATGGTAAATGCTTTAACTGTAATAAGTATGGTCATAGGGCAAATGAATGTAGATCTAGAAATTATCAGAATATCAACACACCCATCGGTCAATGTTCTAAATGCAACAAAGTTGGTCACAATTCTGAAAACTATAGAATGAATGTGAGATGTTATGTTTGTGGAAGATTTGGACATTTATCTAATCAATGCAGAACACAAACCGGTATAGGTTATGGGAAAGATATTCAGAAGAATAATGTAACTTGTTATGCATGTAACAAAATTGGGCATATTGCTAAATTCTGTAGAAGTAAAGGAACACCGATAGACAACAAAAGTTCTAGCTTGAAAGGAAAAGAAAAAGTTGAAGAGGTTAAGCAAGAATTCTCAAAACAATGGATTAGAAAAGATGATCTAAATATTGGGAATACTCCTTCACCGGTAGAACAAACCAATACTTCATCGATAGAACAGAGTGATGCTTCACCAGAAGGACAAAGCAGTGCTCCATCGACAGGAAGTTCTTCATCTAATTGAAGAAAATTTTCTTGAGGGTTTGGAAATCTATTGATACATATGCTATTATCCCCTCGGTTAGAGATAAGAAGTTGGAAATTACTTATTACCGATAAAACAAAGTTAAGCGAATACTTAACTAGCATGCAATTAATGTGGTAGATGGTGAAAAGGCATTATAAAATTAAGGTTTTGGCTCCATTTCATTTCACCGAGATTTCAAATTTTCGAAGAGCGTGAAGATTCCGAGCTAAGGCAATTCAAGCAAGAAGCAGGAAAACTCCAAGCAATCATCCATCCAAGGCAGTAAAAGGTATTTAATCATGGCATCCACCTTTGAAATTGAATATATAGCAAACCCTACTATTGTTGAAGTAATAAAAAGACCTAGGCCCATATTTCAGTTAGTTCCCGAGATAGCAAAGAAGGATGATACCTTAAGTGCTTTTTCTCAAATTCCTAAGGGAGTTGTATATGCTGAAGACCCCAGAATGTACATCCACTACAACATTGAGGAATTAGGAGATGAGGAAATTAAAACCATGTATAAAACTCTGATATGTGATAATACCGGCAATGTAAAGGATGAACACAAGATCATTGAGACCCTAGGATTTACAGAGATCCTTAGCATTCCTGAATTTCCAAAGGATGTGATTGGGATAGTCTTAAGCAGGGTACATGGAGAATTTTTCTGGTTAGATGCAATCCACAAGATCACCAAGGAAGCTATGAAAGCTATCACAGGGTTACCGACCACCGATAAAAGACCAGATAAAACCAAGAAAGTTTCCAATGACCTAGTTATAAACCTAACTGGTGCAACATTCGACAAGAGGTCTCTAAGAGTAAATGATGTAATAGATATCAATGTGAGATTCATCAGTATGATATTAGGGTATAAAGCTACTCATGCTAATAGACTTAATTTAGTTTCAAGTTTATGCATTAAGAGTGCTTATGATATGGTCACAGATAATGCAAAAATTGACATATGTGAATGGTTAAAGGATGAATTAATTGACAACCTTGGAAAGATCAAGAAAGACAAGAAAGGAACTTTCAGATTTGGAAATCTGTTAGTATGCCTAATGCTACATATAACAAAATAGGTTCCTGGTATAGGTTACAAAGAACTTGGATATGACATACCGGTAGGCAAACAATTAACAAAACTATTCAATAACATGGGTGAGAACAAGGAAAGCAATATTAATGACTTCTTTCAATCATTAAAAATCAAAATGAAGAAAAGAGTAAGGTTATCATAGAAGATTGTAGACAAATACAAAGATGAAATATGCTTTGTCAAGAAGAAAGATGAAATATGGATGGAAGCGGTCATCCCAAGGATAGTTTGGGTAACCGAGATGGGCTATGAAACAAATGATCACATAGTTGAAACATATGCTAAAGCACTTCTGGAAGCCCCCAAAGAACCTAAGGAAGAAATATTTGGCAATGCAGAAAATATTGAAAGACAAATTCAATCAAAGAAATTGGTGAAAAAGGTTCAGGCAGTTGTAAGGAAAGGGTCCAGACAAGCAAAAGTCATCAAAGAAGATGTATTGCAGAAAACTAGCATAACAGAGGATGAGTTAGCAGCTCCACAACCTGAAACTCACCTATCACCAGTAGGTACTTCTTTAGGAAGTGACATGCCTGCAACTTTCAAAAGAGTTGTAAGGAAAAGAGATCCCTCATCGGCAACCACACCCTCACCCAGGAGGACAAGGCAAAAGCAACAAGTAGTGAGATCTCCGGTAAGAAAGGGCACACCAAAGAAGAAATTGACACCCAAGAAGAAGAAAAAGGACAAACAAAGACTTGGCCCCTCTTGATATACTGCTAAATGAAATCACAGAGGAAGGTAAACTAAAAAATATAGAGAAAATTTATGACACTCTAACAGCTAATGAAAAAGAGCAAGTTGAAAATAGTGTTATATTACATATGGATATGTACAAGAAATTTTTGATGGAAGTAGTCAATGAAATACCAGATAAATTATTCAAAAGACTAGAGGCAAGAAGACAAGCAGTGATAGAATTGGATAAGAAAATAAAAATTGAAAAGTTAGTTGCTGTATATCTAGTAAAATCTCCACAAGAAATTGATGATCTGATTGCAAAGGCCAACCGGTCAGTATTCTCTACTGCACACCGACATATTGCACTAATGGCAGGAAGAGTAAATGAGGTAACAAAAGAAACAAAAAATGGATGGGATATATTCCTAGTTGAGAAAGAAAAGCAGGAAAAATACAGGAACCCCAAGCCTATCAAAGTCTATCAGAAAGATAAAGATAAGGGGAAAGGAAAAGTTGGTGGACCACCTAGTATCAAAGTTAGAGACAACTTACCCCCACCTTCTTTAATTACTTCACCGGTAAAATCAACAACCACTGAAGATCAACCGGCAGCCGAGAGTATGGATGTAAAGGATAATAATCCTAATCTTGAAGTCCTATATACTGTGAATGTTGATACTCAGAAGATCAACATAGTAGTAGACAAAGATACAATAGAAAAGATAGATATGGCTAGTGAGCCTCTGGTGACTGAGGAGACTGATAAACTGGCAGAAGATAAAGAGCTAAAGGTAGAGACTAAGAAACAGACTGAGGAAATGGAACATACAGAGAAACAAACAGAGCTAAAGGCTCCAGAACAACAACAACCGAAACAGGTACATAAGGAAACAGTGCCACTGACAACTAGTGAAGTAGGAAAACCATTGCTTAAAGAAATGCAGACACAAATTGACCTACCAGAGGTCAATACAAGCTTGGTTACTTCCATCGGTATTCAGATTGTTGACTCATCATCAAGCTTCAAATCAACCAATGTGACTGAGGTACTACTTGATTCTATCAAGAAAATAACCGACTACAGCTCACAGGCTTACAAAGCAATTGATGATACCATACCAATTTTGAAGGTAATTGCTCCTAACTGTAATATAGATAACAAATATTCTTTAGGACAATTGGATACATTGTGTAAATATATCTCAAAAAACATTGAGAAAATAAAAGAAGAGTCAGTAAAGGATAAAGTAGAAGTTGAAAAATAGAAATTCTTTGATGAACAAATAAAGAAGTGTAATAGAGATTTTGACACACTTCTACCGAAATTATGTAATTTGTTGAAAGAGTACAAAAATATGTACAAAGATACCTATAAAACAAACTTTTTGACTATAGATATTGACAAGAAAATGAGCAAGGTACAGGATGAGATCAATAAACTTGCAGATAATTTTGTCAACTCACCTGATACACTATCAGTTTTTGAGGAAAGGATAACAAATTTTGAGGCAGAAATACTCAAATTGGAAAGAGAGAAAGAAAGAATAATAAGTAAGGCAAAACATTTGAGATCTAAACTAAGTCCAAGATTGGACTATCTAGCATCTCTGTCGAAGGAAATTTCTGAGGCAATAATACAAGGCAGCAAAACACTGGCAGAGCATTTGCAACATCTCACCGGTATAGTGAAGAGAACAGAGACAACAATAAAGGATAGCAAGAAGTTTATGGATAGTATAAACTTGATTTTGGGAGATCTTTTTCAAATTATAACTACCCAGCTACAAGGTTGAAACCACAAACTCTACTGAAATCTTGACAACCTTTGTCATTGATGCCAAAGGGCGAGTAGTGGGATGAGAAAATTCAAATCATAGGACAGGAATCATATGCTTAGGGGGAGCTCTCACATTTTTGGTAACTCACATTTTTGGTAACATTTTTGGACTACACATTTTTGGATACTTTTTGAAATTTCTCATGAGTGTTGCCATCAATGCCAAAGGGGGAGATTGTTGGTATATGCACACTCCAATGAGACATTGTATGTGATTGAAGGTTTTGTCATTGATGGCAACCTTGCAATCCTATGGCACCAGCAAAGGCATTATACCGGCATCAACAGATCACACTCTACACCGACACTCAGGACACCGGCACTGGCACAGAAGAAAGGAAGTATACCGACACAGAGGCTGACAGGATTTTGTTATATTATATTTGTTTATTATTGTAAAAATGTGTAATCCAACTTGGCATACTGTAAAATGACTCTTATATATAAAAGAGATCATTGTAGATATTTTGTATGAGGAGTAGAAGTAGATAGGAAAATATTAGGCAGACCTATTGTGCGAAATATAGGTCAAGAGGTATATGTAAAGAACAAAGCAGGAACCAGTACTGAATTTGGCATAGAAGATGCTATTGTAAAGCAGTACAAGATATTATATTTGTATAATCCTTATTGTAAGTCAGTGAGGCTTCCCATTGAGCAGTGAGCTCTAGGCAGTTGGCCTTCCTGCATGTGCAGGCCCCTATTGTAAGTAATATTCTCTTATTGGCCAGTGAGTGAATATTGTGGGTCACAAATCCCACCAAGGTTTTTCCCACACCGGGTTTCCTTGTTAACATCTTGTGTTATGGTGTGTTTTTCATGTGGATGTTCTTGATTCTGTTTATTGCATTATTTCTTGCATACTAGTACACTGTTATATTATGTTCTGCATGTTTTAAGTTAAGAAATTCTAATTATTGGTTAGATACTGATTCACCCCCCCCTCTCAGTATTTGTGGGATCCCTAACAATCACAACCCAATCCCCATAGAATCTCTATTTTGATATTTCTGACACTTAGAAAGGATCGAGAGCGGGTTTTCTTTTTATTACCCCCAAGGAGACTTCATTCCCAAATCATTCAAGTTGAACTTCCCATGTACAAACAAAATAGTTGAGTATGAAGGTTTCATAATAGGTCTTAAGACAACTATCCAATACAATATCAAGGATCTACAAGTCTATCATGATTCTCAATGGGTTATCAAACAAGTGAATGATGACTATCAAACTGAAGATGACAAGTTGCTGCCTTACAAGAGAATGGTAGATGATCTTAAGATGAACTTCTAGTCTATCATGTTTGATCATATTCCAAGAGTATAGAACAAAGTTGTCAATATCATGACCAACATAGGGTCTCTTCTTGATATTGAGTCAAATAATCCCAAATATGAATTTTTGGTTGAGTAGCTTATCTAGCCCATTTTTGAGACATCTCACACATAGATGGTGTACAATATAATTGCTCCCTAATTTACTTGGTACAAAGACATTTATGCATACCTTAAAGATGGTACCCTTCGACAAAATCTATCTTGTAATGAATGCAAAAACCTCATACATCATTCTAACTGACTCACCATTATAGGAGATAATATATATCATCAGGGCTATCATGATGTCCTTGCTAGATGTTTAGATGTGAATGAGGCCAATCTTGTGATGAAGGAAGTGCATGTCATATTTTATGGTTCTCATATGAGCGAACATGTCTTAGCTAAACATCTCTTAAGAGGTGTACTATTGGCCCATTATAGAACATGTCTTCTTTGAATTTATCAAAAAATGTGTTCCTTGTCAACAACATGGAGATCTAATTCATTTTCTAGTATAGGATTTGCAGCCTATTATTAGGCCCTAGCCTTTCTCTATGTGACACCTTGACCTCATTGGTAAGATCCACCCCCCTCATTTGATGGCCACAAATTCATCATTGTTTCTACTGAGCACTTTACCAAATGGGTTGAAGATATTCCACTTACCCTCACCACTAGTGTAAAAGTCTCCAAGTTCATTCTCTACCATATCATTTGCCATTATGGAGTCCCATCCACCATCATCACCAATAATGGTACCCCCTTTAAGAATAAGCATATGTGTGACCTTTGCACCACATTCCATATAGAACATTGTTGGTCCACATCGTACTACCTGCAAGGTAACAACCAAGCTAAGGTAGCCAACAAAACCCTTTTGTGTATCCTTAAAAGGGTTGTTAATGTAACTAGTCATGATTGGAACCTCCATCTTAATCACACCCTTTGAGCTTATCATACCATTTTTTGTAACCCAATTAGCACCACTCCATATTCACTTGTTTATGGTACCAAAGACATCTTACCATTCGAGGTTGAATTGCTATCTCTATAGATATCCTTGAAAGACTTCATTTATGATGAATACTACTATGTGGAATGAATTTATCAACTAGATCTTCTTGATGAATGACATCAAAGGGCCTATGATCAAATTTATATCTATCAAACTAGGCTCAAGAAGAAATATCAAAAGAAGAGCCGCCCTTGTGAGTTTGAGGTGGGTGACTTGGTCCTAAAAGACAATCTAATAATTTGAGAGGATTGAGAAATAGAACTAAAATTTGAGCCTACTTGGATTGGTTCATATGTGGTCACAACTAAGTATGGTTCAGGGGCCTATTAGTTATATACTCCAAAAGGGGAACTTCTCCATGATCCCCTCAAAACTTTGCATCTCAAAAGGTTCTATGCCCAATCTATGGTGGTGTATGATGATATGATGAATCAATAAGGATCCAAACATCTACTAAGGTTGGGGGGGGGGTTGAATCAGTAGTTGTAAAACTGATTTAACTTCCACCAACACTCAAAAACAATCTCTGAACTAACTGGTTCAAACACTGAACTACAAACTACAATAGCACTAACAATTTATCGGTTGACTGGCATAACTGAATAGCATCTCTAAAACTCCCAAACCATTTAACCAAAATATCAAAATACTTTACTAACAATAGTAAAAGCATATTTCAGATTACTGTCAGTCATCTTAACATAGCTAATTGGATTTAACAGTTAAGCAAATTAACCATATCAAACATAACCACACAAACCATTCACCACTTGACACAATGATTTTTGACATGGAAACCCAAATGGGAAAAACCATGGTGGGGATGAATACCCACAAGTATTCTGAACTCTTCCGAAGTTCACCCTATTAGGAGCCAAGCCTGTTAAAGCTTTACAAAATGTCTTGTTAGGAACAAATCCTATTAGGGACCACCTAGTTAAGGGATTGACTATAATGCCATGTTAGAAGCAATACCCTATTAGGAGTAACCTCGGTAGAGGATTTGAAATCCAAGCTAATTGATCACCTGGTTAGAGTATTTAGAAAGCACTAAGCCTATTAAGTAAATTCCTCTGAAGTAAATTCACCTCCTTGATCAGTTCTCAGACACTTTATCTTCTTACCAATTTCCTTTTTAGCTAAGGCCTTGAATGTCTTAAACTTACTAAAGGCTTCTTTTTTGTCCTTCAAGAATTTGACCCACATCATTCTTGAGCAATCATTAGTCAAGATCATAAAATATCTATCATCTTGAATACTTTTAGTCCTTATTGGTCCATAGAGGTATGTATGAACCAAATCTAACAAATGATCTACTGAGAAATACTTTCTCTTAAAAGTTGAGGATGCCATCTTTCGTAACTGATATTCCTTACACAAAGTATTCACCGGTTTGTCCAACTGAGGAAAACCTCTTACTAACTTGGACTTACTGACTTTGACAATGTTATCAAAATTTATATGACAAAATATTTGATGCCAAAGCCAACTATCATGTACTTTAGCAATTAAACAATTGTTGACTTTAGGATTTAGGTGAAATAGGTTAACTTTTGTCTGTTTGCCAGTTACAATTAGTTCACCTTTTCTCCCATAGATTTTGCACATTCCATTCTTAAATTCCAATAGATAACCTCTGTCATTCAGTTGAGCTACACTCAATAGATTGTACTTTAATCCTTCAACCTAGTAGACATCATCTGCACTCCTCTTTCCATTAAGAGAAATGGTTCCCTTTTCTTTTACCATGGAGGGTGAGTCATTTCCAAATCTCACTACTCCTCCATAAAATTCTTTCAAAGTAAGAAATTTACTTCGGTCACCAGTCATGTGGTGTGAACAACCACTATCTATGATCTAATTATCAGAACTATCCATGCGAGAAACTAATGCCTTATGATCAGATGTCTCCTCTTTAATAGCAACAAAGACAATGTCTTTATTAACATCTCCCTCAGATTCCTCATCAGTGATTCCACCATCAACTGCAATGAGGCAATATCTTTTTCCTTTTCCTTTGTACTTCTTGTACTTCTCACGCTTATGCTCATTGTCACCATTAGGATAGTTAGGTGCAATATTTCCAATCTTGTTACATGCAAAACACTTCAAAGGTAATTTACCTTTGTACTTATCGGTACCTTTGGGTAACCGATTGGCCAATAATGCTTCAAGCTTGATCAAACTATCTTCATTATCAACTTCTCTACTAGATTTGGACTCCTAACTGTGACTAACATCTCTGCTTTTCCTCATAGGTGGGTTAGAAATTGAAGCTCTAAATGTAGATTCGGATTTTTGAGCACTACCATCATAACCACTTAACTCAAATGTAGTAAGTTTACCAATGATGGAGTCAAGAGTTACCTTTGTTTTATGAATAAACTTTAGCTCTTGAATGGTTGCAACTCAGATAGCGTAGATTGGTAAAAGGGTTCTCAACACCTTACTAACCATTGTGGCATCCTCCAATTTACCACCAACACTTTTGATCTCACCGACTATCTCCTTGATCCTCTAACCATACTGTTGAATATTCTCACCTTCAGCCATCTGCATGTCATCAAATTTACCTCTCAGACTCTCTTCTTTTACAATCTTCACATGCTCATCACTGCTATAGATATCCTCAAGTTTCTTCTACACATGATAAGAAATCTCCAGACCATGGACATCAACATACTCCGAATCAGACAATGAATTGATAATAGCCTCCAATGCTTGATTATTCTCTTGTTGCTCTTTCTTTTGATCATCAGACAAAATCCTACTAGGTGCAGTATATTTTGTAAAAACATGTTACCAGTATTGACTTCCTAGACTCTTGATATAGATTTTCATCCTATCACTCCATATTCTATAGTTTTTCCTATTAAAATTTGGACCTTATTTCTTCATCATGTTCTTCTAGATCTTTACCTCAAGTTGTTAGGCTTAGACACTAGAGGACCTAAAATGCTTTGATACCAATTGATGATATGATGAATCAATAAGGATCCGAACAACTACTAAGAGGTGGGGGGTGACTGAGTAGTTGTAAAACTGATTTAACTTCCACCAACACTTAAAAAATAATCTCTGGACGAACTGGTTCAAAGCTACAAACTACAATAGCACTGACATTTTACTGGTTGACTGGCATAACAGAATATCATCTCTAAAAATCCCAAACCATTTAACCAAAACATCAAAATACTTTACTAACAATAGTAAAAGAACATTTCAGATTACTGTCGATCATCTTAACATAACTAATTGGATTTAATAGTTAAGCAAATTAACCATATCAAACATAACCACAAAAACCATTAACCACTTGACACAATGATTTTTGACGTGGAAACCCAAATGGGAAAAACCATGGTGGGGATGAATACCCAGAAGTATTTTGAACTCTTTTGAATTTCATCCTATTAGGAGCCAAGCCTATTAAAGCTTTACAAAATGTCTTGTTAGGAATAGATCCTATTAGGGACCACCCAGTTAAGGGATTGACTATAATGCCCTTTTAAAATAAATACCCTTTTAAGAGTAACCTCGGTAGAGGATTTGAAATCCAAGATAATGTATCACCTAGTTAGAGGATTTAGAAAGCACTAAGCCTGTTAAAGCTTACCCGGTTAAGGGATTTAACTATTGTAATTATTAGAGAACAACAGGGATTTACTGATCTAGTAAATAGCACTACTCTACTTGATCAGATCCTTTCCATGCTCCTATCTACATTCACACATACTGCAGATACTCCTTTTGGTTTGACAATCAATCACACTGACACTTAACCAAAATTGCCAACACTACAACAAAACAACTCATCGACCTTATAAGAAAAACAATAGGTCGATAACACATCACAAACCTAAGATCTCATAGAGATTACAAACAAATAGGTTCAAGTATGACTGTAAGATTATATAGCAATCATTAGCACATTGTTCAAGACAACCTCGATCATTCCTTGATCACCGTTCATCGATTCCTATAACTCATCATGTGGTTTCCACTTCATGCAATGTACTCTCTCATTCCCAAGATATAATTATTATCTTTGCATGCCAAAAACCTCTTTGAAACTTATCACATACAACATGCATACATGGAATAATCATTATCGATCATCATTTGATCATAAATCAATACAACTGATTCACCAAGCTCCATCAATTAGGGTTTCACACATCAACAGGTAGGGTTACTAGTTGATCTCACTGCTTCTAAAGTAATACTGGTTTCCTTCACTTGCTCACCTACAGGTTGCAAAACAACATCATAACAACATCATTACTGGTTACAATTGACATGAATGACAACACAATAGTTCATAAATGTAATCTTCAATCAAATGCCAACAGTGTACCCCACTCTTCAAAAATGAAAAGATACAAAAATATATAAAAATTGAAAAATACAAAAAAGTCAATTGAAAAATAGTAAAGAAAAATAAATCATCCTATAGCGAAAACTACTTCATGTAGCACCTTTGACAAGTAAATGTGGTAAGAACCTGGAAACAGATGCCATAAATGGAAATTCCATTATCCCTTAGATCCTTATTCTACTCTCTTTCCTGGTATTAACAACTATTTTATTTTGTCATTCCCTTTAACTATAAATCTTCTTCCTATCACCTATCTTGCACTTACTATGCTCAAAAGTTCAATGAGGATATATGCACGATTGTCGCCTATACATAAGTGGTGTCGGTGTTAGTTATTTATATATACATCAGTCCAATTTTGTACATCCTTTGCGTGCTTAGCAGCTGCCATGTTAGTTGTATATTTTTTTAGTCATGTGTCATTAAGATCATGTTCCTTTAGCTAGTCCTTTAACAATCATCATAGAGTTTATTTTTCATCCTGAGCATCTCGGGTATCTTTTGTTATCAATTCTTGTCTATCCAATCATTAGTCTACATATGATGTATCCTTCCTCAAGTTAGACAACATGAAAGCCAATCAGTCAATTTTCCTTTTTGAAAAAGATGTTTGAGACACTCATGTTGGCAGTGATTCTTTTTTATCTTTGTTTATCTTTGTTTGATTTCCTTCATTTTATCTCTTCATGGTCACCACAATCCTTTATATAATGGTTCTCTATGAGTGATAAAACTAGGGGGTATGGTTTTGCTTTTTCTTTATTTTTGTGTGTCTTTTCTTAATGTGTCTCTTGTTGTTCCCCCATGAGGTCTCGGATATCTCATGTTACACTATGACATATCTTCTGCTTTTGGTTTTTTTGGCATTAATTCCCTCAAAGTTATCTATAACTCTATGATGCTAGCCTGAGCTTTTTGTTTGTTTTCTTTTTGCACTAGTCCATGCATTGGCTATGAAATCACCTTGGTTACTCATACCCAATGCCTCATGTACCATGCTAAAAAAAAAAGTTCTCACTACATGGAAACCTATTTTTAAGGGTGCTCAAGCTCCATGATAATTTCAAGAACACCTTCATTGCATTGCATTTACCTGATTCTTTTCCCTTATTAATCATGAATGGTAATGTGCATGTATTCTTGTGTCTTTTCTCCTCCTTGGGTAGTGTCTTCAACGAGGAATCCTTGGAGAATTTGCATTCATAACTAATGATAGTCATGTATTGGGTACATTTGCATCCATATTATTATGCATCACAAATAGGTTCGTATATTTTCCATATTTTTATATATCATTACACTCATACATATGTATTTTAACTTGCAGGAATCCATATCCCATCTTTTATCACACATGTCAATAAATCATAATCATTATGCACATAGTCATACATCATAAAAAGCATACATAAGCACATTACATCCTATATCATAAATAGGCCAGTGCATCTCATATAGGCATAATCATATCATCATATTATCTCATACAATCATTATAGACATCCCATCATGAATCACAAACATGTTAAATCATTATATCATATTCATCCATACATACATCATAATCCATACATGCATCATACACAAGATAAAGGTACGCATACACATGGTATGCCAAACAAAATCCCCATCATATATGTCATCAAATATCTCCAAAAAATAGGTACATTCCATCATATGTCTATAGTACATAATGATAAATCAATGTATCAAAAATAAGGTACATCAAAGGATCATAATATATCAAAGAATGGTATACATTAATAATGTCGACTCAATGAATAGTGTACAAGAATTCAATAAATTAATCAAAATTATTCTATCCTATGTATGATACAACCAAAAAAATATTCATCTCATCATATAGTATATAAGATAATGCTCCAAGGGTCTCTCGGCTAGACTTTATCCTATCCTCCCATGTCTTGTGGATCCCTATCCTAGGCCTCCACTTGTCTTGCCTATCCTTGTGACCCTTGTGTGGGCCCCATGGCTAAACCTATCAAATGCAAACTAACCCGTGAGTGTGTGCCCTTTCTCAATCTCTCACACCTGCTAGAGCTCTCTCTTATAATCAATCCCCATGTACCTCTATTGGATCCTCTGCTATGTGTAGAGTTGGCTCATGTGATCCTTGGAGGTGCTACATATTCTCGCCCTCTTCCCTGATGACAATGCATACTCATACCTGGCTCTGTACCATCCTTTCTTGGGTGATAGCTCTCTTATATCATCTAGTTTATGCTTTATCACTATGAATAGTGCCCCATCTCCACCTCCTCCAATGCTCCTCCCAACCTCATCTCTCTCCCTTTGGTAGGAAGTGGCCCTCTCCTCTATCCTTTGTCGGGAATGCTATATGGAATCTCTCACTATTGTAGATGCATCCCTCTCCTATCATAGGCTATTCCACTCCCCCTACAATTGATTCCTTTACTATGCTAGCCCATACCACTCTTGCCTTAGCTAATCATGATCCTACCTCAATTGATCCACCTTAGCCATTGTATCTCTCAAACTTTTCTCTTACTGAGCTAATGCCTCTTTCAAGGATTGAATCCATGCAACTAGGTCTACTGGTTTTGTGGACCCCACCCTTCAAACCTCCCTCCTACCCTATCTCCTATGTTTTCTCTCTACCTTGGGTGGTTGTACCCATGTCTCTACTAACTGTACTTGTTCTTGCACACCCTCATCTATTTCTATGGCCACTAGAGTATCCTATCCCTATCCCTCTCCCCCATCTCCTACTACCACCTAATCTATATCCCTCACTCTCCTCCTTGGCACTCTCCTCCTCAGTGTTTTCAGCACCCCCCTTTCCCTTAAAACTACCACAAATTCCCTCTTGGTCTACTAAGAGGCTTGGTATAAGCCCACCCTCTCTCCTCTTTCCTATGCCTCCCTCCTCTTCACCCCTAGTGGTGGAAACCCTACTCTCCCCATTGGCCTTAGTACCCTTTGTGTTCACCATGATGTATGTATCTATTACACCTAGGTCAGCCTACCTTAGAGGAGGACCACATATTGTAGGGGTCAAATGGATCCACACTATGATCAATCCTATCCTTGGTAGTGTGGGACCAAACTCCCCAACCCTCTCTCAAATTGTCCTTTGAAACCAATGCTCTAGCTTTGATACATCCTGTTTGAAGCTAAATTGCCTCTTGACTCTATTTGGTCGATACCTCTCCACAACATACTCCCATAAGCCTATGATGTAAATGTGCATGATCACATATGGGACATGTCTTGCATCCTCTTCCTAGCCTACCATCCCCATGTAGGGCCTCCATGTGATGCTACTTGCATCCACCCTCTCTAAAGCCTTCCTCCAATGATCATCATCTACCCCATCATAATGGAGTCCCTCCCTCAAGCTATATACTAGCTCATTTTTACTTTTCTCCAATCTCCCTACCAACCATGTGATAAAAAGATGCTCCTAGGACCACATCTATAACAATGTGATATACCCAAAGCTATGACCTGCATGATAACAAATTTCATAGAGCTCCCTCTATAGCTCCACAAACATCAATGTGTTCCATGTCATAGGTCAACTCACATCCACCGCCTCAATGACCACTTAGATCACCCCCAGTACCACTGACCTACCTCCTCTATCCAACAAGATATAGCCACTAATTAGTGCACAAATGAAAAAGTATATACGTTTGTCTGTAGGTTCCTATGGTGGAGTGGAACATCTTCTCCTACCAGCCTTTTCACTACATCTTGTTGTGTTGCCCCCTGTGTAATCACTCGTGCTCCATAAATGGGCAACTTAAGAATATTGTACATGTCCTCTTCAACCACGATGATCTCACCTGTCAGAAAGTGAATGGTTGTTGTGTTTCTTCTCCACCGCTCTAATAGGGTTGTTATCATGGCCATGTGTGCTTGTATGTGGGGCATCCTCGATAGGTATCCCAAGTTGATGGTGTCTATCCACAACCACTTTGTTGCTCCAAACTGATCTATCACTTGTAGTACTATAGATCTCCACTCCTATCTCATTAAAATGTCTACGCTTCATTGCATCAAATCCATAGAACATGTCAGTCATCCTCCTAACGAATATTTCTTCTATGTCCCTCCCTTCTTCTTCTAAGTGTCAAACCTACCACTTTTGGTGATATTACTTTTGTTTCCCTTCTTTTGTGGAATTCTCACCATTACTTGTCATGATCCCGTTGTCATATGATTGACTGTATGAACATCTATCTCCTTTCCTTCCCTTAGTTGCAAGATTGTGTTCCCATGACTGGTCCTAACCTACCCTCATCTTCCCTTGTGGGAATGCATTCTTGCAGGTTCTTGGTCTAAAAGAATGCATTCTTTCTATCCCAACATGTGACCCTACTCTTAAAGGGATTCAATCTTTATCTACCATGGTTTCCTAACATAAACTCATTCCCCTTGTGTGAGTGGTGGGAACACATTCTCGTCACTTCAGCGTGGATTCCTACAAAACACAATCCAATGGTAATATTATTTTGTGACCTAAATCTTGCTAATAAACAACCAAAATTAAATGCAAGGTCCAATTTTTTTTACTTACCTATTAGTGGGGTTGTTGGGATCACCAAATTCTCACTATGATGTCCATGCAGTGCCTCGATGCATCCCTCACCACCATCTCATGTGTGTACAAGAAAGCTCTAGAATGCACTAGGGTGTTCCAAATCTCTCATTTTATCTCTCTCACATGGTAAAAGTGAATAGAAAATTTCCAAATATGCTAATATAGGGCCTTCTTAATTCCTAGATTTTACCATCCCAGCCCCTTCAAGACCATTTTTCCTATCATTTCTTCCTACGGTGTCATTTTTGCATTTAGGCTTTTTTCTATATCATCTTTCCTCTTATATATTGGAGAAATGTTTCTTTCAAGACACCACCCAATCCTTCTTCCCCGTGCAACCTCTCAAGGGGACATAACTAACTCGTCCTTCGTTTGTATGTTAGTTTTTCCTTCCATCTAGGGCACTTTGTCACTCTGTTTTCTTTGAGTTGCCCTTTTTCTTTGCACTGATGCTATTCTAGCACCACTCCAAAGAGGAGCAAAATGTAGACACTTAAAATTGCTTAGTTTCATTAATCAAATTTAGTTGCCTTTATCGTGTTTAATGATTAAATAATTATAGTATTTCATTAATTAATGTCTTTCCCCGGAGCTAAATTAATTTAATTAATTAAAATGTGTCTTTCTAGTTAATTAATGTATGTTGTTGATCATTTCATTAATTAATTCCCCCATTTCTTCTATTAAATAAAAGATATATTTATTTATTTTAATTTAATTCACTTTGTCATTCTTCTATTTTCCTTATTTTGAATTAAGTAATTCAAATTATTCCTAATTGGAGCACATGGCTCCTAACCTTAACCCTCATTTCTAACCCTTCCTCTAATCCTAACCCACTAACTAACCCTTTGTTGATAACCAACCTTATCCCCCTAACCAATCCTATCCTAATATATGCACATTTCCCATTTTTAATAAATTAGAAAATAATCTAATTTTTGAGTGTTTTTCTCCCCAAATTGACATGTGGACTTCTCTCCACTCGTCATCACATGCATTGACACTTGGCCTCAAAGAATACAATTTTCATTATTTGCCTTGCCACTTGGCCTCATAGGAGACAAGTGGCACTTTTTGAAGCATCTTCATCCCTCCCTCCATTCCTATTTAATGCCCCTATTTTTCCTCACAATCTATCCACTCTCATATCATAACAATATTATAATGTTATTTTGCATCCTTAACCTACACATATCTTGCATCCTTAATCTACTCACATATTTCATCCATAATTAGGTTAGATTTCATACATGCATAATTATGGAGTAATTTTTGTTGGCCATTTGGAGGAATTGATTACGTGTTGCATTGATGTTTTGTCATTGATGTCAAAACTAGCTGTTTGGATTCTTTACCAGCACCCTTCTAGTCCTGATAGGTTGAGTAGTTTCTGGTTGGTTTGGATCTGGTAGGCTCCGGTATGATTTGGTTATGGAATTGGCTTATTCATGATACTCATGTTCATATTTAGTCAGTTGGTTTCGGTCTGGTGATCAGATGCTATCTTATTTGCTTGGAAGCTTGGCTTGTGGTTCCAGCGAGGGTTTCACTGGTAGAGATTTTGATGAATATCTTTGATGATATGCATAAGTGGTGTTGGTGTAGTTTCTGGTGGAGTTTCAAGATGCTGATGGTGATCATGTTCAAGACTTGGTAGATGGAGATCATTGCTTTAGCGTGTGGACCTACATTGGGTCCTGGTTGATCGAGGTTATGGACTAGCTTAATGTAACGTGTGGGGTAGACTTCTCGACACATTTATGAGATGTCTTATGTGTTGGATATTATTTTTTTGGTCTAAGGCCGACATGTTTTGTAATTATGTAATTGGTTTATTTTCTGGTGGCCGACTTGATTGTTTATGGTCAAGGATTTGTATATATATGATGTAAGATCTCATTGTAGATCATAGTAGAGATATATGAATGGGATATGGATATGTAATGTGAGAATAATGTAATATCATTCAGGCAGAGGATATGGTCAATCATTGGAGATCAAATTGGGTTTATGTAAGAGGATTTAGTCCTTTGGTATTAAGATTAACTAGAACTATACTCAGGCATAGGAGATGCTATCTTTGTAGTTCAACACTTCTCCAGATTGTAGTCTGTATTTCTATGTAGTCAGTGAGACTCATTTTGTGATGAGAAGTGTGCTCTAGGTTGTTGGCCTTCCTACAAGTGTAGGCCCCTCAATTGTAATTCACATACTTACTGCAAAAGTATTAACTGACTATGGGTAGGCTTCCCACCATGGTTTTTCCCTTTACCGAGTTTTCCATGTATAAATATTGGTGTCATGTGGATGGCATTTATTCTATGATTATTTTTTATGCTTAATTGGTTTAACTGCTATTCCGGTATTTGGTTTAAGCATTCTGGTATTAAATTTTTAATTTCTTCAGGTTCTGGTAATCTATGATAGCCGATTCACCCCCCCTCTCAGTTGTCTTCCGGTTATGTAACTCTTCTGGTAGAAGAAGTTTGTGTGGATCCAGAGGGCTGTAAAGAAATTGTAGCACAAGATGTGGATCTATTGAACCTTCTAGATCCATGGATGTATTATGGATGAGCATAAAAAATCTAAGGATTAATTTCAGTAATTGCTCTAGAATGCTACTTCCTATGTAATTCATCTTTGTGTTTGTTGAGATGTTTCTCCACACTTTTTTATTTCTTATTGTATCTTATCTCATCAAACTTTATAAATATTTTTGTAGTAGGATCCTTTGGTTTGGTGAGTAAAATATTAGCATAACCAAGTGTCTCCTCTTTAGTGACCTCATAAGGGAGTTTTAGAATCTAGACTATTCTCGCTTCTACAACCTATTGGAACCTACAAAATAGCAAGTTTCCTAAATACTCATGATGTCCTGAATTATTTTCCCACTACTATCCTCAAATAAAATAGAGATATATCCATGAACAAGCTGAGCTATATGATTATAAATAACTCAATGTGTTTTCTAGCTTAAAATTCCAAAACATAAATACTGAAATCCTTGTACATAAGTAAAATTTTGAGCTACAAATAGACCCTACACAAAAATCATATCCTTAATGAAAACCCTATTCATCAGCTAATACATTCATACCCTACTCCATTTCCCTAAAAAATTCCTACATGACCCACTCATCATCTTATGTGGACCACCATAAATAAAAATCATCAATTATCGCTATTTCATGGGATGGTTATTCTATTACATTGAGCATCTTGCGAAACAGTGACAAAGAAAATGAAGTCTACACAGTTATCAATATTTTGCAAGACTAATGTCTTATTATATTAAGAACCCAACAAAACAACGATGAAGGGTATACCCTATTGTGATATTGCCATTTTGCAGAATTCATGTTTTATCAAATTGGACATCTCGTGAAGTAGAGACAAGGGGGATAATAGTTCATAAGGGTATCACCATTTCGCGGGACCCACATTCTATCATATTGAACAAGTTTTGAAATAGCAATAAAGAAGATAGAGATTAAAAAGTGTTATCGCCATTTTACAAAATTCATATCCTATTGAGTTGAATGATCCATGAAATAGTGACGAGAGGATTTAATCCCACATAATTTCATCATATCACAATGGATGTTTTATAATAAATAAAAGGTACAACAATATAGTGATCACCCCAAAACATAAAGTGTATTTCTATTTCAATGAAGAAGGTTACTAAGGGTTCCAAGAGGATGTGATTTAGTGATAAGTTAGTGAACTATTGATATATCACAAGGAGGATGTAAGTGATGAAAAACCATGCTGTGATGTAGTGATAATGGTCAAAATTGGTATCGTCATATTGCGGGGAGCTAAAATAAAGGGAAAAGGAGTGTTGTAGTGATACATGTTGTCATTGTTTCAAAAAAAAAAACAAGATTTATTTCAAAGGTTTGCGATACTACGAAAACAGTGAGCCGATGCA
Source organism: Cryptomeria japonica (assembly GCF_030272615.1). Lineage (NCBI taxonomy): Eukaryota > Viridiplantae > Streptophyta > Pinopsida > Cupressales > Cupressaceae > Cryptomeria > Cryptomeria japonica. Next base: position 526,976,293 of record NC_081407.1, read on the forward strand.
AGTTGAGTGTGGTGTCAGTAATATCATAAATCATATTTTGAAGAGGGTGGTAGAGCTATTAATGGTACACACAAATTTAATACAAAAATGACCTCAAAGGTCACCATTAATAACTAATTTTTAGCTCAATTTTCTAATTTCAAGTTGAGGAATTGCCCGAAGTGAGCTCTGTGACAAGGAAGAATGAGCCAAAATTGTGTGTGACAATCACCAGTGCTCAATTACCTCACCATCTACCATATTTGTAAAAGACATTTGAGTTTTCAGTAAAGAGCATAGGATAAAATTCCTAGGAAGAAGGAAAAACCTAGGTAAAGTGAAAGTGTAAAAGGGGAAGATAATTCTCAAATAAAACCTAGAATGTCAAACTCGGCTAGAGACCTATGAAAAAATCATTGTTAGATGCATTACCAGGCTCAGCAGACACTAGAGATAAAAATGTATTTAAACATAAAATGGAGGGTTTCAGGGAAGCCATAATCCCCATCTCAGGGAGGGATTTATTTTGGTATTTCTATAAGAACAAAGATGAAAAGGTCCCTGTGTCAAACCCCTGGACCCTTGACATTGCTAAATTAATTGTGCCTAATGTTTTCATAGATATTGAGTTAATTTAGTTGTTGGCAGACCATTACCACCCTATAATCAGAACCATCGGGATGCCTAGTGGGAACCCTTTGTTGGTAGTCACAAAATCGGCCATCATCGACTATTTTATGTTGAATAAGAAATCTCTCACCAAGATTGACCTTGAACAATTTGAAATGGAATACAATAGACTGCATAAAACATTCAGGAAGGATGAGCTCCCATTTTATAGGAGGGGTATAAATAATAATCCCATGATGATTACGAGCAGTGGGTCCTTCCTTATGGATGATTTTTTGGTTTACTTCCAAAGATCATATTTTTCTTTGTGTCAAGTGTACATAGCCATGAGAATATTAAATTCTAAGGTAAATCTTAAATTTGATTTTGTGTCTAATTTAGAAAAGAAAATTTATGATCAATTGATTGCATGGAAAGAAAAAAAAAAGATAAGATTTCACGCAATGACTGAAATTGGGAATGGTGGATGAGAGTGGAAATAGATTACCGAAGCAGTTCTGGTATTACTTATGGGATAGGAAATGCAAAGATGCTAATTACAAAGTCTTCTGTGACTCATTTTTCATTGTTGTTTTTGGTTCCCTTAATCATTAGGTTGAAAGATTATCACTAAATATAAGGAGGTTATTGAGGCTATTAGCCTATGATTTTGAAAAGGGTCACACTCACAACTTTGCTGACTAGTTTTACATGGGAGAGCACACCATTATCATGGTATATGTGTGCCCCCAAACTCCTCATTTGTTACCCATGTTTATGTTATAGACACTTGCTTTTCTAGAGTTTATGTGGCAAATGTTGTGGCTAGAAAAGGAAGTGATAGAAAGAAGAAAGAAGGGGACATTCTTGCCTCATCATGTTACATTTGCATTTTTTTTCATTAGATCAAATATGTTAGAAAAATTGTAAAATTACATGAAGACCAACTATTCATTAAGGTCTGGAAAAGAGAGAATGTGTGATCTTGAGTATCACATTGGTATTTTTGTTAAAACAATTTTACATGAAGTGTTAATAGAGGAAACTTGATTAGAAACTATACATCATTTCAATATATTGTATAGAGAAGGAAAAAGTGGCAAATCATTATGAGAATAGAAGAAGAGAAGAAGAAGAAGGACCCCACTTTCCTAGAATTTTTTAATGAGGAAACAAATAAATTGAAAAGAATTGATTTGTGTCTAATAAAATTTGAAAGAATCTATGGTAAATCAACAAGCGATGGATCTCCACAAAAACAAGCCCTAGTTCCACTGAAGAAACCCCAAGGGGTTATTATTCAGGATGTATTTGATGATGAATCTGCACAGGGGGTTTCTCCTACTCCTCTCCCACCCAAAAAACAAAAGATAAATGATTTGGACCTCCTTGTACCTTATGAAGAATTAGAAGGAGAGGGTGAAACTGATGAAGCTGCCAGTAACACATAGAGATCCTGATGCTCTACCAATAGTAAAGGAAATTGAAAAAAATAGTAAATGCAATCATTGAGGAGCTCAAGTATGTTGCTAGCAAGGAAAATAAGGTAATTTCCAATATTGACTCATTTCATACCTTCCAACCCTGGACCAAACCATAGATCATTGATAAGGATGAGCATGTAAAGGACTTCAATGATTGGAAAACTGATTTCTGTCAAATGATTACAAAAATTATCACACATATGAAGGAGGAAAAGGATATGAGTATTCAAAGTTTCAATTTATTTTAGGATACGATCATTACATTGGATGTTGGTTATGCAAAATTCATCATAGAAGTGAGGGCAATGACAGATAAAAGATGGAAAGATCACCTTGCATATATATCATTCACCCAGAATCACAAATGGCCCAATAAATATGAGGTCTACCAATGGGAAGCCACATATTTGAAGACCTTTGGAGATTAAGTGCATGGGAAGCAAGTTGGTGGATGTGAAGGACGCCCATCTTAAAGTAGAACCTTACTAGACCTAAGGGTCGTGGGCTGCTACTCAAAATGTCAAGATAACAGGCTTACTTGCATCCACTAGATATTCACATGTTTTATTTCATACATGTTGTCAAAACTTGGTTCAAAAACTTTAATTGTTTTAATTTAGTTTCTTTAATTATAAATTTACACAATTAGTTATGAAGGGATGTAATGTAAAGGTCTGAATTTTTTTCACTTCTCCCAATTTTGTAAATAAGGGAGATAATATAGAAAAATAGATATAGCAAAGAAACATATTGTACTACAGAAAGATTTGTACTCTCTTTTGCATTTGGATATAATAGAAAAATTTCTGATTGATGTGCTCAGTTATCTTGTTGATTTTGAATGATAGTGTATTGTATCATTGTCTCCAATTCAATTTCTTTCTCATTTGTTTAATTCAGGTTATCAAAGATATTTTTGATGTATCAAAGCAGTTTTACCCATTTTGTGTGATTTGGTTGATTGGATTCTACAAGATAGAATTAAACTCGATTTAATTGAATTGCAACAATTTGAAGGAAAATAGTTGGATTAATAAGAAGAACCAAGTAATACCATATTTTTTCATGTTTATACAAAGTATAAACACTTTTATTGCCAAGTAGCTTGAATAATAATCAGGAATTGGATGTTTGTAACTCTGTAGCCCAAGAGTAAGACATTGGTCATCATTATATAAAAAGTATTTCACTAGAAGTTTAGTTTTTCCTTATTTGTTTAAGGAGATAAGATAGGAATAGGAGTAACAAGACATTAAGCATTCACTTTAGGTATTAGTTTTTTACTAAGTGTATTTGAAACAAAGATTCAAATAAAGTTACAAATCTATCATATTCAAGGTGTAGCATCATAAAATTGTGACCCTTGCAATTTTTTGACCGCATTTGGGTCTTTGCATTGATGCATGAATCCCTAAGCCTAATTTGAGACCCGAGACATGCTCAAAACATCAAAAACTTGCATTTTTTACCACCCCGCATTGCCTACCCTAACTCAGGGTAGGATAGGGGCGTGGTGCCCCTGTCTCAGCCCTATTTTGGGCCTCCCTTGATCAAACTTTGCATTCAGCTTGTCAATTATGAACGATAAAAAGTTTTCCTATGTTGGCCTAAGATGGAAAATCAGCTAAATACCCCTAATTGGCAAGTATATAAGGAGAATTTCCCATCCTATTTGCATAAGGTTTGAAAGAGAAGTCAAGAGAAAATTAAGTTCATGAGCATAGCGATGATTAGCAATAACAAGTTGATCATAAAGCGCAAGAAAACATTCAAGCATCCAAGCATCCATTGAGCATTTCAAGCCTCATTTCAAGGCTAGGTGTTGCATTCAAATCAAGGATTCAACCATTAAAGAGGAGATCTCTATCAACATTCAATACATATCATTTCAAGCAATTCTATCAACATTTCAATTGCATCCTCTCTTGAGGTGGATTATACTTCAAAAATTTCTTTTCATTTACTTGCAAGTATTTTCAATCACTTAGTTAATTCCAAAACGGGGTTTGACCTAAAGGCAAACCCCCGATCCCAACAATATTTTCCTCTCTTTTTATGTGTAGGTTGTAGGTGCACAACTATAATTGTAGGTCTAGGATTCATTTTCAGAGATGAAAAAACCTTTTTTGGCATGCGGGTTTTTTGGAGGACTAGGTGCAACTTCAACCCAGTCCCAAAAATTTTTGCTCAAATTTGTAGGGAGGCTTTATCTCGATATTTTACTACTAATTCTAGGTGCACAACTTCATCCCGCATCTCTATCTCAAGATATAATTGCTTCTTTGTCATCTTTACACTTAGTCTCAATTCACTTAATTCAACTTGTCTATTTTAAAAGAGGGTTACTTTACTTTCCAAATTCATTGTCAATTTCCTACAATTCACTTAGCATTCAATCTCTTTCCACAGGGATTGGATCTAGTGAATTCAACCCCCCCTCTTTTAAATGTAATGTGTGTGAGAAGTTGAAGGGAATCTTTTGTGAAACTTTCACTCCTCTTTTGACGGGAGTAAAGCTTTCCACTTGATCTCCCCTCATCACTTTTCAGCACATTGCATTTTGGTGAACCCAATGTGCTTACATGCTTTACATTGAAAATTATTGCATATTTTTCATTTACAAGTTTAAATTTCATGCAAAAATCAGTGGTTAAGTCATTCAAAACCCTAGTTGTTAAAATTGAAATTCAAAATTGTGTTTTACAAAAATTGCTATCTATCATCTTAGATCTGAAAATTACATTCAATTCTTTCATTGTCTTATTCAATTTACAAATCAAATTTACAAAATTAAGTGGTTAATTGTCAAAACCCTAATTTTTAAAAATCAGCTTGAATTTATGCAAACATTGGATTCACATTTAATTTTCAGATTTGGGACTATTTTTAGATTTGTCTTCTTACCTAAAATTCAAATTTTTAATTTCCCTCCTTTTTCCAAAATTCAAAATTTCAAAATTCAGTGGTTAGGTCCTAAAACCATAATTTTAAAATTTACTTTGATTTTGTGCAAATTTCAATCAATTCCAATTTTCTAAATATTATTCAAAATGGCCCTATCCATTAGGTTTGACCTTTTTTTCAAAATTTGCAATTCAATTTCTTATCTTTTTCAAAACCCTAATAGGGTCCTATTTTGACATTCAAACCTTACTTTTGCCTATCTAGAGTTCATAAAATAAATCAATTTTTTGGGCTTAGCTCTCAAATCATCATAGCTATCATCCTTAAAAATTTCTGAAAAAGTTGGGTGGACCAAGTACACTTTCAACCTAGTCCCTGGCTTTTTTCTTGAAATTTCGGGACACTGTTATGATTGTATTTAATTGCTTGAATCCAGAAAAATGACCTATTTTGTCGAATTTTGATTCCTCTAAAATAAAAAATACTTCCCAATTTCAACATCATAACTTTCAAGGAAACATTTAAAATTAAGTTGTTAATTATAATCTACCCTAATTTTAAAATCTTAATTTTGTCAATTTTAATTTTGAAATTAAGTGGTATCCCATTGGCCCTAATTTTAAATTTCAGTCTCTTTTTATTCATCATAAATTTTCTTGGAGATTGTGTCATTCATTCTTTCTACAAAGTTCAAATCATCTAATCATAATTTTCTTGGATTTTTGCATTATTCAATTTTGTAAACTTTGTTCCCAAAATCCGAATTTCAAATTTTCCTTCTAGTGCATAGGTTTTACAAATATTAGTCCTACCTATACTATCCCCGTTAGATGAAGCATTAGAATTAAGGCTTCCCAAGGTTTAATTCCCGAAGAGATGGAGCCTAATTTGGGTGACTTCTACAATGATGATATTGCTAATTCTTCCCATCCTAATAACATCCCTATGTACCCAATTGATGATTCCCATGATGAAGAAGAAGCTTTGGCTAGAGTTTTCATAGATCAACTATCAAAATTTGACAATCAATTTGACAACTTCAGACAATGGGTGTCTCAAGATTATCCCAATCGTGAAGCTCTTCCATTAATTCAAGGTCTAAAATGTATGATTCAAAGTGATAAGAATGGGATTGATATATTGTGTTGTATTGCTCACATTGTTGATTATAATGTTATGCCTATGAAGAGTTGTGTTGAGAACTTAGGTTATTCACAACCTTCTACACAAATTAATCATTCTATTCCTTTGACTACTTCAATGACTAGCATTCCTACTTTCACTTCAAACATCATGGCTACATCAATTCAAAATTTCATACCTACAACCATTAGTCATGGGGGAAATCCCTCTTCTTCATTCAATCCTCCATAGTTATCTATGCCTTCAATGAGTATTCCTATTATCTCTCAACCAATCAATGTGACACAGGGGGACAATTCATCCAATCATTCTCTCCCTCCTTTCAGTGTCCCATTTCCTACTCAATCATCACCTATGCCTAATTATCATAGTGTTCCCCCACCTTATTCTCAATCAATGCCTTCTTTCAATAACATCACACCATCTTCTCAATCAAACATGTCTAACATAAATTCCTCAACCGAAGCAACCATTAATAACCTTGCTCAAATTGTATCATCATTGCAACAACAAATCGCTTCTATGAGTCAATCCAAGTTTAGTGTGCCCACATTTGATGTTGCGAGCCCACTTTCTCTTGATATTGTTAGAGTCATACCTCCTAAACATGTTGAGGTTCCTCAATTGGAACTCTATAATGGAAAAGGTGTTCCTTTAACACATGTCAAAACATTCCAAACTTTGTGCACTGACTTTGCTTATGATCAAAGATTGCTTGCCAAATTGTTTACTAGAACATTAAGAGATAAAGGTTTATAATGGTATTTCTCTTTGTCTTCTTATTCTGTTACTTCTTTTCAACAATTAGTAAATGCTTTTATTCAAAAATTTCAAAACAACATAGGTCCTAAAATCACTTTGACTAATTTAATACATTGTAAACAAGGTGTTAAAGAAAAAGTGACTAATTTCATTGGTAGATATAAGCATTTGTGTTCTCAAATTTCTTTTCCAATGCCTGATAATGATATTCAAAGAATTTTTGTTTCTAATTTTCAAAAAGACATTAGGGAAAAACTTCTCCTTTCTGATTTTACTTCCTTTCTGTAGTTGTGCACAACACTTCACAATTATCAACTAATTGTGAGTCAACTAGAGCAATCTACTCCTATGGCTCTGAGTGTTAAGGGTGAGAGTTCTCAACAACCGTTTGTAAAGTTCAAACCAAACAAAGGCTTCATCAAATTCAATGACACCATCAACAACAACAACGTGAATGCTCCAACAAGTGTGCCTCCTATTTCTAGTTTTTTCAAAAGAGAAAGACAATTTATTCCTTTGAATGAATCTTTGCATATAATCATGTCTCAGTTGTTACAAAGAAACATTATCAAACTTCTTCCAATAAAACCAGTTGACCCTTCTAAGGAAGTCTCACCTTACTTCAATAATAATTCTTTTTGTCAATTTCATCGTCAACCTGGTCATGATACTGAGAAATGTTTTACATTAACAAGTAAGATTCAAGACCTGATTGATAATAATACTATATCTGTGGTAGGTGTGAATGATAAGGGAAACAAATCAGTAGCTCCTCCCAATCAAAATCTTAAGATTTTCACTGATCCTTTATCCTCTCATTCCTCTAACGTGATTGAGACTGAACATACCTCTTTCTCTCCCTTTGATCTCACTACCACGACTCCAAATTTGGTGAATATGGTACAGAAACAAGAAACACCTAAGGATCAATGTATCACATTTGACCCTAGTGAGACCATTAGAGCACCTGATGGCCCTTTATACATAGTTGTAAAGATCCAAGGAAAACCTTGTTGTGGTGTGCTTATTGATCCCTCTTGCATGGTTAATGTCATCACTAAATAATATCTGTATACTTTACATTTGTATCAACCAATCTATGATTATAATAATGTGGTCGTTAAGTTATTTTATGGATTTTCTTGTCCTACTATTGGTTCTATCACACTCCCTATTAAGGTTCACACTAAATTTATAGCTGTCAACTTTTTAATCATTCCTTCATCTAAACAATTTCATGTGAAGTTAGGCTACCCTTGGATATCTTCCATGAAGGCTATTGCCTCTCCAATCCATAAGTGTTTGAAATTTTCCCACAATGGATAAATCATAACTATTAACCATATCTTATTTTGACCAACTGAAAGAAGCCCAGGTGTTCCTATTTATTACTTTTGGCCTCAAAAATTTCAATCTCTTCCAACAAGAGGTGATGCTCTCTTTCAATCTTATAAAAATTGGAAGAGATATATGATCCTATCCTTAAGCCAACCTAGAACTCCAACACTTGATATTCCCATTATTCTTGAAGATGAAGTTCTTCCTCTAATGGAGAGAACTAATCTTCCTCTTAAGGAAGACTCCCAACCTATTCCTATGGATGAAACTATGCCTTCTCCTAAGAAGAACAATAATATCCCTCCTAAGGTTAGATGTGTACCTCCTCTCATGATGGACCTAGTCTCCTTCCTACATCGAACATTCCTCCTTTATATGGTGTAGGTCCGCCTCCTTGATCTTATAGAGAGAAGAGACTTTCCTCTCCTCTTATTCAACCTAAGAGACCTCAACCTAACCATCCAACTACCAAAGATAAGAACATTCCTCTTTCAACAAATATTTCTCCTTCAACAAACATTCCTCCTTCAATAAATATTCCTCCTTCTTCTTAGCCTTCCGCTAAGACTCAATGGAATTGTTGTGCAAGAGAACACCGATGAAAACATCATGCTAGAGCTTGTGAAGTTGTTTCTCAAACTATTCAATCTCCCAAAACACCAATAGCTGACATGATTCCATTTTCTCCTAAGAAATATGATGAACCTAAATCTCCAAATCATAAGTTGCAAAAAACATGTGATGGTTTTACTTCTTTTCATGTTAGAGCTCCTCTTTCTATAAATCTTGATGAAGAAATAGAGTAAAATGTTATTCATGATGGCAATACAACTCCTAATGCTTCTGATAGTGAATATGAATATGTTGATGTTGACAAACATTTATCTACAAAATTTTCAAAAGCCTAGATCCTAGCTCCTCGAATCAAACAAAGTGACTTAGCACATGGGCATAGTCCTTGTTTGGATCTTGTGATAGCTCCATCTATTGTTCTCTATGTCGCTCCTCAGGCATGTTTCCCACCTTCTCAAAATAGTGATCAACAAGATCAAGAGGTGGATGTCATGCTAGACTAGATGCATTAGCACTGTAGATCCTCTACCTCTCTCCTTTCTTTCTCTTTTGTGACAATTCTTCTATGTGTATCCCTGTTCTTCTATTTTTTGTCCCTAGTGACGTCTACTTGAGGAAGATGCAAAGCATTGAAATCTCTTTTGGTCTCTTTAATGTTGACTCAAAAGACACATGTATTCCCTTTCTTCTAAGGTGGTTTCCTTTCTTTAGGGAATGAGGACTATTCTACGCATATATACATGATATACATGAGTTATCATACATCATACTGACCCCGAGGAAAGAAAAGCCACCTCGTGCTTTGAATTTTGTGTTCATTATCCTTGGGTTTATTCTTTGATTGGGGGCTAAATCCTTGCGATAACATGCTCCCTCTCTTTCTCTCCCTTGGGTGTATCCTACCTTAAAGCAATCGCTCCTGATAAGGCGTGCATGATCGCTTTAATGTGGGGGCATACACTCCACTCATATTTTCCTTCTTGATACTTGGAGTTACTTAGTGAACTTGGCTTTGCTTCATAATTTTTGGTATCCTTTCTTTTCATGACCCATAGTGAGAGGAACCTTTCTACTTGAAGTCATGGTTCTCTCCCCTTGATCTTCCCTTTTACTTTGTCAATCAAAGTCATAAGATGCTTAGTCCACTAGGGGCTTGGTGTATTTTTCCTCCTTGACGTAGTGAAAGTCTTTCAATCTTGTTTCCTTGTACTTTACCAGTAGTATTAGTGTACACTTATACTCTCGCTAAAGTGGGGGATAAATGCAACATCATAAAATTGTGACCCTTGCAATTTTTGACCGCATTTGGGTCTTTGTGTTGGTAGATGAATCCCTAAGCCCGATTGGAGATCCAAGACATGCTCAAAACATCAAAAACTTGCATTTTCTACCACCCCGCATTTCCTATTGTCACTGCCTGTCTTAAATTAGGGAAGGACAGGGGCATGGTGCCCCTGTCCCCCCTAGGACAGGGGTGTGGCGCCCCTGTCCCATCCCTATTTTGGGCCTCCCTTGATCAAATTTTGCATTGGGCTTGTCAATTGTCAATGGGAAAAAGTTTTCTTATCTCGGCCTAAGATGAAAAATCAGCTAAATACCCCTAATTGGAAAGTATATAAGGAGCATTTCCCCTCCTATTTACATAAGGTTTGAAATTTAAGTCAAGCAAAAATTAAGTTCATGAGCATAGCGGCGATAAGTGATAACAAGTTGATCATAAAGCGCAAGCAAACATTCAAGCATTCAAGCCTCCATTGAGCATTTCAAGTCTCATTTCAAGGCTAGGTGTTTCATTCAAATCAAGGATTTAACCATTAAAAAGGAGATCTCTATCAACATTCAAGACATTCTATTCCACATATCCTTTCAAGCAATTCTATCAACATTTCAATTGCATCCTCTCTTGAGGTGGATTATACTTCAAACATTTCTTTTCATTTACTTGCAATTATTTTCAATCATTTGGTTAATTCCAAAATGAGGTTTGACCTGAAGGCAAACCCTTGATCCCAACAATATTTTCCTCTCATTTTTGTGTGTAGGTTGTAGGTGCGCGAGTGTAATTGCAAGTTTAGGATTCATTTTTCAAAGATGAAAAAACCCTTTTTGGCGCATGGATTTTTTCGGAGGACCACGTGCAACTTCAACCCAGTCCTTGCAAATTTTAATCAAATTTAGAGGGAGGCTTCATCTTGACATTTTACTGCTAATTCTAGGTGCATGGCTTCATCCCGCATTTCTATCTCAAGATACAATTGCTTCTTTGTCATGTTCACACTTAGTCTCAATTCTCTTAATTCAACTTGTCTATTTTAAAAGAGGGTTACTTTACTTTCCAAATTAATTGTCAATTCTTACAATTCACTTAGCATTCAATCTCTTTTCATAGGGATTGGATCTAGTGAATTCAACCCCCCCTCTTTTAAATGTAATGTGCGTGAGAAGTTGGAGGGAATCCTTTGTGAAACTTTCACTCCTCTTTTGAGGGGAGTAAATCTTTCCACTTGATCTCCCCTCATCACTTTTCACCAAATTACACAAGGTATAGCCATCGAGGTTTTGCAAAGCCTAAAGAGCAGAAGATATCTCCCCTTAGGAGAATCTTGTTCGTTGGCCAGATTAGTTGCCAAACCTGATAATAGAACCTAGCATACTCTTAGGGTTTTGAAATATTTTAATTTGGGAACCAACACAACCTACAAGTAAAAATTATCCCTATCAACTAGGAAGGTGATCATACCATCATATTTCTTTACAATACTGGAGGAAATTCTATACCTGGCTTACATCTCAGCTTGAAAAGTTTTAAGGAAATCTCAATACATTGTATTGCATATTTTATCATCATTTTAATCCTCTCACATGACTCATAATCTATGTAACAATAGCAATGCCTATTTTCTAAATCTTTCCATTGAACCTAGAAACTCATTCAAAAAGTAGAAAACTAAACATGTAATTAGGGTTCTTTACTTGAAGTTATACCATGTTTCTTTTTTTGTCTTCAGGTTTTCAAGGTGTTTCTCTCTCAAGACTTCATAGAGATCAAAGTCTTTTCCTTCCTTCACCATCTAGTATGTTGAATGAATTATGGTACCAATAGTAGACCCTTCCCTATTTTTATAGTAAACTTCATATGGTATCCCCATAGTGGTGTACTAGACACCTAGGCTAATTATGTCATTGACACTTAGGGCTCTCTTGTAAAATTTTGCACTGATCAATTCTGCAACTCTCTCATTTTTTATTACCTTCATTATTGGGGCTAGTTTGGTGGAACACATACAAGTAACAATCCTAAAATATTCCTTGGTAATTCTATAGGGTTTTTCAAGGTAAATTAAATCATCATGAATATTTCTCAACATGTGCCTAACCCATTCATGTTTATAGTAGAAGTAAGGGTAATGTTTTTAGATTTCCAACCACTTTTCTTCCATATTTTCATATTCCAATTTGTAGTATTCCTTTTCATCAAAAAGTTCATATTTTGAGTTCTTTAAACTTTTTATGATGATCTCATTCAAAGTAGAGTGAATGTAGATCCACACATTCTATATATATATACTATTAGGTCCTAGAGACAACTGAGAGGGGGGGGGTAATAAATTGTCCAATAAATTCAACCAAAATTAACTTAACCAAAACTTAATGCTTAATGCCGGTAAACCAAACTTTATGCCGGTAGACAGTTTTATCAGTTAATTGCAGCACCAATAAAGATTAATGCATGAAACAGAAAGACAATAACATCCACAACACAACACAAATATTTGTACGTGGAAACCCTGTAAGGGGAAAAACCATAGTGGGAAGCCTTACCCACAATCAAATGATACTATTGTAGATAGTATGTGTGTACAATATGGAGTCTGTACATGCAGAAAGGCCAACTGCCTAGAGCTCACTGCTCAAACACAAAATGGGAGTCACACTGACTACAATTGGATGGTTAAATCCAATGATAATGTACTGCTCAAAATAGCATCTTCATATGTTGGATTCAGTACCGGTTAAGCTCTGATATGCCTTCTTCAAACCTTCCTTCAATCTTCAAATGATGTCTGCATGTATAGCTCTGCTTATTTTTGCATATATCTTATTCACACTTACTTACATTCCCATTTCAATCCTATATCAATCTCACAAATGAGATCTTACATTTATACCATAACCAAAGACTAATTGAGTAGGTCGGCTCACTAAGATATTACAATAAAATCAATTACAAATAAATCAATATGCGATGCATCATGTCGGCTCAATGCATTTACAATAATAACAAATCATCTCCATAACATGTTGTGCTGATTTGGAATAGATATGCTTGTCAGTGCATAACTTGGACCTATTTGCCGGTAACAACAAATATGCAAAACCCAAATAGACCAATAACCAAATCACCAAAACCAAGTGATCAAATCATGTCTTCGACATAACCAGGTAGTCTCCAAGTCATTCCAAGTGCCGGTGAACAATATAACCTGTCGATGAACCAAATACTGGTGACTGTGCATAAGTCATTGACATGCCGGTGAACATAACCAAGGATCTCCAAGTGCTGATAAGTGTTGACAAGTGTTTGACAAGTGTTGACATCAATGACAAAAACCATATCAACATATCCAAAATACTAGAAGAGAATGCCCCACTCTTGTCATTTCCCATGGCTATGAATGGATATTCCTTATTCTTTGGTAATGGTCTTTTAGCAACATTATATACTTGTGGAGTTGCCATGCTAAATTATTCTAATATTTAAAAATTAGGGTTTCAAGATTATTGTAGAATACTGTGTAACAAAATTTGTGTCAATCCAATTAAACACTAAACACATCAATGAGACTAAATTGGAAGAATATTAAGAGAAAGGAATTCAAACTCATCCTTCTTGTGAATGTCCCATTGTCCTCTATCTCCAAGGATTTATCAATCCATATTAGCTCTCAGATTTATGCACTTGTGGCTTTCAAAATGACAACCTTGAGAAAGAGACTAAATGCAAATGCAAGAAATTCTTCCTACAATGTATGATATTAAGCTAGATGAGATGCCAATTTGATCTACATTATGCTAAAATGCTCTATTTATCCATGCTAGATGACGAAGACTATACTATGCTATACTAAGTGTTGAAAGATCGCTGGCTAATTACTAATTTTTTTGGAATACTATCTGATCTTTATTCTTAATAGCTACTTCTACACCTTGATTTAGGCAAATGAGGGTTTATTTATATATTTTCCAAGGCTCATATCCTAGGTGGAAAATATGGATGGTCAAGATTTGATTTAAGAAGATGAATTGTTGGAGATGGAGAAGTTAGAGAAAAAAGTGGATCATGTTTCCTTGAGTGGAAGCAAGTGCTATGTGGAGGAAGGAGATAAAAAGGGAATGCTAAGTGTCTTCCCAATTGGTTGCAATGCCATGTGTCTCTTTAGTTTTTTGAAGATATTTGTGCAATTAAATATTCGAGAATATTTAATTATATGAGACACATGTTGATGTGACATGATAAGATGGGTTGGTAAATGACATGGAAATGATTTTAGGATAAGAACAATGAATGCCATGAATCATATAAATAAATTTAAGAATTTATTAATAGATAGATGAATTAGACATTAGACATTAATTAAATAGCATGTATTTAATTAATCTTTCTCAAGCTAATTTTAGGTGTGTAGACATCTAAAAATGGTCAACGCTTGTGGAGTCATACTTTAACATCTACGCATTGCCTTATTTTAGGGTTTTTGCGTCGCATTAACATTTCTCCTATGTTGCGCACTTGGTCTTTATCATTTGCGAGCATCGAGTCCTTCTTCTGTATTCTTCATTTTTCTTGCTTTCAAATTAGGTCTTGTCGATAGCAATCTTTAATCATGATTTTGGTCAATCTTGTCAATCTCTTATCAACTTGTCAATCTCGTCATTTTACGATCGATCCGTCATCGATCCTTGTCCTCTTCAATCATGTCAATTAGCGCATATCAATTTGGTATCTTTATCAATATTGGTAAATTTGTCAACCAATTTCAATTGTTTATCAATCAAATCATTTATCAAGTCAGAATCATGATCAAATCAAATCTACATCAATTATCTTTTGTCAAGACCTAATCTTCTAAGGTTTTATGATTTATTCATTTAATCTTGTTTGGCATTTTCCCTCTAGGTTAAATAATTTATTTATTTATCCTAAGTCTTCTTGTCACAATTAAATATTTGTTTAATTGGCTAATTAATTCCTCCTCTTTTTGTGAATTAATTAATGAATGAAAAATTGTTAATTAATTCACTTATTTTTCTAATTTCATCAATTTCTAGTTTCCTAATTTCCAATTCATCATTTCCACCTCATTTTCTAATTTTCTAAATTCAATTTCCACCTAATCAATTTCTCTCTAGTCTCTCCCTATTTTTGTGCTTCGGTGGAAGCATGAATTTCTCATGCGTCATACTATTGGCATAGCAAGATGTCATAAGCTTTTAGTCCTCTAACCTTTGCATTGGCAATATGTCATAATTCATGACATAGAAGGTGTCATAACCTTCTTCCTTGAACTCAATTGTGCCATTTTTGAAATCAATTGCCTCTAATATTAATTTCATGCTAATCTTGTCTTTTCTCCAATTTATCTATAAATTGGATGAATTTCTTCAATCAAAGTCCTTGGTCGAATCAATCACGCTTCTAGTATTCTTGCGCTATTGTCTTGTCTACTTTCTTTCACATCATGCTCATGCACTAGTAGGTGAGATCCACAACAAAGCTATTTGAAGGAGAAAGAAGGACAATGGAGCCGCATGAAGGAGATATTCAGATCTGCATTTGGTTTGCTTAGTTTTTAATCTTGAATGTTTTGCTTTCATGTCTCTATTGGATGTAATTAGGATTGATCATTACATTTAAGCTTGTGTGATTGAGTTATGACTAATATTGAATTGCTTGTGATGATTTCCGATTTCCTAGCTACAAGGTGTATACATTTTCCCCCTCTTTGAGATGACGTGTTTTTGACACGTTGTTTCAAAGAAAAATTTGATTTGATTGCCCTGGACAAAAATTTAAATTTTGTTTTGATTACAAATGGATGCCCCCTCGAGAGATCGATTGAGAAACTTTTTATTTTTATGATTTTTCAATTTTATTTATTTTTTATTTTTGAAATTGATCTCTTGATAAAATTATTGGAGTATTTGAAAATCAATGGGAATTATACAACCAACTTAGCATGTCCCAAACATCCACCATGGTGGTATACTCCTCTCACTTCCACAAGCTATATAAGGCACTAGGGTTAGCTTTCTCCACTCATTTGCATATTTGGAGGTTAGTGATTGAGGCATTTGAGAGAAAAAGGGTTTGAAACAAGATGGTGCCATCTTACTACAATAATCGATTTAAGAAAGTTTGTCGATTCAATTGGCCAATAGTGTAACCTCCGGTGAGTGGACCTTTCAACCTGAAACATCCTTGGTCTTACTTTGTGGTTGTAGCTTCTTGACATTATTTTTTGATAAGATTTTAAGTGATCAAAAGCATGTTGACAATATTCATCTAGCAACTCCAACTCTTGTAGTTTGGATACCCAATACTCTTCATCTGGGATGATTCCTTTCAATGATACTTGAAGTGAAGGTAGCTCAACCTCAATGGGTAAGATGGCTTCTGATCCATAGACAAGGGAATATGATGTGTCTCTAGTAGTTGTATAGACACTAGTATGGTATTCCCACAAGGTAGGGTTTAGATGGATGTGCCAATCACGGCCAGCGTCATTTACAATTTTCTTTAGGATTTTTAAAATAGTCTTGTTTGGGGATTTTTCTTGGCCATTCCCTTGGGGATAGTAGGGTGTGGAGAACCAGTGTTGGATATGGAATCTATCACAAATTTATTGCACATCTTGGTTCTTAAAATCTCTACCATTATTTGTGACAATGAAAATAGGAATGCCATAATGGTGGATAATGTAATTTAAGATGAAAGAGGCAATTTGTTTTCTGGTAATAATGGTCAATGGAGCAGCTTCAATTCACTTTGTAAAATACTTAGCGGTTGTGATAATGAATTTGTGGCCATTAGAAGAAGAAGGATGAATCTTACCCATGAATAAAGGCCTCATTGACAAAAATTCCATGTAGATATCAATGGTTGCAGCTCTTGTGCCAGTGCATGTATGAGATTTCATGAATTTGACACTTCTTGCACTTTCTAGAAAACTTAAAAGAATCTTTCTCCATGTTTGGCCAATAGTATCCCATTCATATGACCTTCTTAGCTAAAGTAGGACCACTTGAATGAGTACCACAAATACCCTCATGAATTTCTCATAAGGCCATTTTAGATTCATCGCGTTCAAGCCATCTAAGGAGAGTACCATCAAGACCTCATTGATAAAGTGTATCAGCTATTAAGGTATATCGAGTTGCCTGATGGAAAAAATTTCATTTTTGGTTTTAGGATAGATTGAGTGGAAGGGTATTCTCTTTTATATATGTATATATCATCCCATAGGTTGATGATTCGAGACCAACTAGATTGCAAACAATTTGGGAATCGAGACTGTTATATGCAGGAGTAAATAATTGTTCCACCAGGAATTCGTAACATTTTTTATTTTCAAGAATTTGTAGAAACAAAGAAATGGTTGCCATGGCATCTACAACTTTGTTGTCTAACCTTAAGATTTGTTAAAACTAAATCTCAACAAAGTATTTCTTGAATTCATCTACCATTCTCTTGTATGGCATCAACTTGTCATCTTTCATTTGATATTCATCATTTACTTGGTTGATGACTAGTTGAGAGACTTCATAGACCTATAATTTTGTGTTCTTCCATTCCACTTCTACCTTGATACCAGTGATTAATACTTCATATTCGGCCACTTTATTTGTACAAGGGAACATCAAATTGTAATATTTTGGAATTATGTGTCCTTGAGGAGTGACAAATAATATTCCAACACCCGAGCCATGTTGAGTGTAAGATTTATCAAAGTATAGTTGCCAGGGGTGTGTTGTAATTGTAAGAACATTTGCATCAAGGAATTCAATGTGCATAGGATGATCATCTTGTAATGGTACTTCAACTAATTGATATGTGATTACTTGACCCTTGATTTCTCTTCTATCCACACATTCAATGTCAAATTCACTCAATATCATCACAAACTTTGCTAGTCTACCTGTTAATGTGGCTTTGCTGATAAGATATTTTAGTGGATCGATCTTGGATATTAGCTTGACTGTATGTGTCAACATATAGTGCCACAATTTTTGAGAAGAAAACACCACTGCTAAACATGCTCTTTCAATAAATATGTAATTAATTTCATAACCACTTAATGTCCTGCTAATATAGTAAATAGCCATTTCTTTGCTTGTAGAATCTTCTTGTGCTAACATAGCTCCCAAAGATACCTCAATAGCTGATATGTAGAGTAAAAGTGGTTTTCCTTCTATTGGTGACATCAATATAGGTGGACTCATCAAATATTATTTCAATTGACTAAAGGCTTCTTCACATTTTTCATCCCACTTGAAAGGAACATTCTTACATAACAAATGAGTAAAAGGGTGACATATGTCAGCCAATTGCGAGATGAATCTTCAGATAGATTGTATCCTTCCTTGTAAAGATCTTAATTGGCTAATATTCCTAGGAGCTAACATTTCCATGATTGCTTGAACCTTTTCTAGATCTACTTCTATGCCCTTAGCTGAAACTATGTATGCCAGGAGTTTTCCATATGTGACTCCAAACACACACTTTTTTGGATTGAGTCGCACCTTGAACTTTTTTAAAAGATGAAATATCTTATCCAAGATATCTAGATTTCCCTCCCTAGTGAGTGATTTTTCTAGTAGATCATCTACATAATCCTCCATGAATATGTGCATCATGTCATGAAAAATTGTAGTCATTGCAAGATGGAAAGTTTACCTTGCATTCTTTAATACAAAAGGCATGATATTCCAACAATATGTACCCCAAGGAATGTGAAAGCTATTTTATCTTGATCTTGTGGTGTTATCTTGATTTTATTGTATCCTAAAAAACCATCCATGAGTGATAGCATAAAATGGCCTACTGTCAAATCTACACTAATGTCTATGTTGGGAAAATGAAAGTCATCCTTTGGGAAAGCTTAGTTGAGATCCCTAAAATATATACATACCCTGATACTCTTATCTAGTTTGGACATAGGTACAATGTTTGAGATCCACTCTGCATAGTCAATTGGTCAGATGAATCCCACATCTAGCAGTTTCTTCAATTTTGCTTTCACTAGTAGAGCTATGTGTGGGTACATCTTAGTTTTTTCTTTACTAGTTTTATTCTGGGAGCTATGGATAAGTGATGCACTATCAAATCAAGGTTCAATCCTGACATATTAGCTTAGGACCAAGCAAAATTGCTTTTTATTTGCTTGGAAAACTTGATGAAATCTAGTCTTTCTTGTTCTGTCAATGATGTAGCTAGGTGTATGATCTTAGTTGTTTCTTTAGTGCCAATTTTATTTGCTTCTACGGGCTCAATAAATATGGAAGATCTTTCCTGATAATGTTTGGGAAGAGTGTCATGTCTCTCATCCTTTGGTTCCTCTAAGAGATTTTTACCATTGGATACACCCTTTCTTTTTACTTTTTCATGATGTAATACTAACATTGCATGGTTTTCACCATTAGATCTACTATTTGTTTTATTCATTTTGCGACTAAGAGACTTGGAACTCCCCTAATTGTAATATTCTCTATTGAATTTATTGGTGGAACTTTTTTTGAGATTAACAAAACATAGATAGTGAACAATAGCATCATCATCTAGAAAAGTGGTTGTATCAATAGGTTCCTTTTGATCTCAATCAATGATTTTTGGGTATACCAAGGGTAGGGAATCATCCAGTTGGTCAAGGTCAAAGGATGTAATGGTCATAATGGAAATATTGTTAGGGTGTTCAATGGTAAATTTGAGGTCTATGATGTTACTCTATTCAAGATTGTCTATCTCGATCAACATCTAATCATCCTCACTAGAGTCATCATCAATATGTTGTGATCCATATTCAAATGGTCAAGACCCTAATCTTTTCCCCTCATAGATTATAGGTGCATATGCTTGTACCACATCAATGTCTTTCTCTTCACAGGATTCTTTAGAAGGTGAATCTCATTCCCATTCATTTGAGTCTATTTCAGAACTAGCTTGTAATCTGAAAAATTTGATCATAAATATTGTGATTTGCCTCTTCTTTTATCTCTTCTTTGTATCCTAATCCTATGTTTTCTCTTATATTGGAGAAAGTGGGTTGTATTGGTTCCACAATGCCTTCTTTTCACTTTTTAATAGGACCTTTTCCATCATATCCCATCTTTTGTATGATCTTGAATCGATTACCATATTGATCTATTGGTAAATTGATATTTGAGGCCTCTTCTTTAGATTCATTTTCATCTTTGTAAAACCATTGTAGGATGTATTTGTGATTAGTTTCATCAACTAGAGTACCCACTTTTACAAATTCACCATCAAAAACCTTGATTGGCTATGAACATTGTTGTTTGGATGTTGATGGTTGTCCATATGACCTTGGAGAGATTCCTAAATTTGAGAGACATAATGAATGTTCAAAAGAATACTCTCCAATTCTTTTGTCTTTCAATTGAATCTTTTTCTCAAAACTCTTTGATAAAGTGGATATATTTTCATTACTTGAGTAACTAGAAGCAAGAGCCTCCCTATTATGTGGTACAATAACATGTTGGACTGGCTTGAGATTGATGCAATATAGAAAGGGGTTGGAATCCGCCAAAATTGTAATTTCCTGTCCATTATAAAGAAACTTCAAACATTGGTGGTATGTTGATGGTACTACTTGCATTTCATGAATCCTAGGTCTACCCAATAGTATGTTGTAGGATAAGTCTATGTCTAGGACTTGGCATATTATATCCTTTTGAATTAGTCCTACTCTAATTGGGAACACACTAGTCCTTTAGAGGATCTTCCTTCATCATTGTAAGCCTTTATGGTGATCTTTATTTTTGGATCTATTGCATTTTCTAAAAATCCGAATGCATGGGTAAGAGTTAAGGTACATATGTTTAAACCGACTCCTCCATCTATTAGAACACATTTGACTCAGTGTTTATAGATTAGAACCTCAATATGAAGTGGAGCATTGTGTGGATGACTCAAGGATAGATCATCTTTCTTAGAAAATGATAGATAGTGAGGTGTGGTTAAATGCCCCACCATGGTTTGGAATTGAGTGGTATCCAAATTGGTAGGTATTGTGGTATCTAGTAGAGCTTTCTATATAATTTCTTTGTGTGCGGGTGATATTTTGAGAAGCTCTAACATGGATATCTGTGCTAGAGTCTTTTGTAATTGATCCAATATGTTATATTGATTTTGAGGAGTTGTTTTGGATGTTTTACCCTTCAAAAGGACTTTAGCATAATCTCTTGTAGTCACATTTACAAGTATGTTTTCTTGTTTCTCTTTGATTTTGATAACATTAACTTGTGAGTCAGATGTTGAAAGGTAGTTAATCACATTGTCATAGATATACTTTACCTTACTCCCTTTGTTTGAGGAAGAGCATTCTCCCTTTTCCTAATTTGGAAGAGGATTTCTAAAGGCTCCATGTTCATCTTTGTCTTATGTCCCTCAATAGTTATGTCACCTTTATCTATCAAATCTTGTACCAAATATTTTAACCTTTGGAAATCATTTGTTCTATGCCCCTTGCTTCTATGGTAATCCTAATAATATGCATCATTCCACCAAGATGGTTTGACTCTTGGCTAAAAATCTTGTGTATCAAGCATTGTTATGAGATTATTTGCAAGGAGTTCTTTGAAAGGTAATTCAAGTGTCTGCCCCAAAGGTGTGAATTTCCTTTGAGGTGGATTAGGGGCTGGTTTTGGCCTACTTGATTATTTGTGGGTGTGGTACCTAATAGATTTAGGATGGGTTGTTTTGGTTTCACGTTGCATGCATCAACCACACCATCATTAACAATGTTTTTGTTCCTTGTCCAAAACTTTGATTTATCATTGTTGTTATTGTTGTTAGGATTATTAGAATAGTTTGTCCCTTCTTTGTAAATATTTATTTCCCCTTTCTTCACCAAGGCTTTTTCAACTTTGACTCCATTCTCAATGAGTTTGTTGAAATTAGGTGGACATTGCAATTGAAGTGAATAACTTATCTCATCATTCAGGTTGTTGATAAAAATGTCCATCTTCTCTTGTTCGAGTATAGGTTGAGAATATTTGGCAAATAATTATCCCCATCTTTGTAAGAAAGTGAGGAAAGGCTCTCCACTTTTCTATCTTGTATTGCATAGATGAAGCATGGTCACTTTATGTTCAATTTTGTATAAATAGTGAGTGCTAAATTTATCCACTAATTCTGCAAATGATTTGATATCAGCAGTAAGTTTTGAGAACCATTCCATGGCTCATCCTCCTAACCTCTTTGAGAATAGCCTCATCAAGTAAGTGTCATTATGTGATACCTCCATGCTTGCTACACAAAACTCTATAACATGGTCTTGTAGATATGTTTTGCCCCTATATTTGTCATATTTAGGAATTTCAAAATTAGGAGGAAATAGAATCATTTGTAAGGTCCTATCAAAATGGTATGGGCATATGTCCTCCAAGGAGTATGTCTTTGTTGTTCCTCTTTGTATGTCATACATTTATTTTTGGAGGGATTAAATTTGTTGAGTCAAGGCATCTAATGGATTTTTATCAGCATCTCTTTCCTTTGATCCTCTTCCAATTTGGTTACATCAAAATCAGTGGGTAGTTTAACACATGTGCCAACATGAGGAAGTATTTCTCTTTATCATATTCTAGGACTTTTTCCATGAAGTTGTGAAATTTAGGATCTTGTTGAGCTTCTTGGATCAATTCATCTGTTATCTCATCCACATCCATGTTTACATGACCTTGATATTTGTGAAAAGGATTCTCTTCTCTACCTTCCATTGTTGGTTATGTTTCTTTTTCTTTCTCTTTGATTTTTTGCTTTTGAGCTCTAATCAATATGGGCATACAAGTGATTCAATTGTGAATGCTATTAAATGTTTTTGATTTCAAATACTTGTCTGTATCAAGTTTACAAAGTCAAAATAGGAAATTGTGGTATTCTCCTATTGATGAGACTATGTATGTCAAGATGTTAATGAAGTTTCCTGATTTAGGATGATAGATCTGAATTTGAAACTTAATTAATTTGACTAATTTAAATGGATAAATAGAGTATTTGATTTGTATGTTTTGAAATGTGTAATTAGGTCACTTATTAAAATTTGGTCTATTTCACTCAAAAAAGGATTGTGATGTGAACAAGTAAAGCGTTGAAAAGGATATCTAAAATAAATTTTTAATTTTCTACAGAATATCAGGAAGTGCCCTCTAATTCAAATGCACCAGACTAAATGTGTTGGTAAAATAGGTATATGCACTACAAAATTTGTCAAATGTGCAATAATAGTGATCAAATATGCTATAATAGAGGTCAAATGCACCACAGGGTAGGTCAAAAGTGCTACAACAGAGGTCAAATGCGCTACAACAGACGTAAAAAATGCTACCAGAGTGATTAAATGTGCTAGTCTAACATGTTTTGGGTAGTTTTCCATTTTTTTCAAATTTTTAGGTGATTTTTCTTATCTTTTTGACTTTTGATTTCTTTGCAAGATGATTTTATGATTTCTAACAAAAACACAAGAAGAAAACATGAACAATCAGTGGGCTTAATCTAAACATCAAGTGTATATTCTAGAATCTTTTCAAACCCCAATGATTTCCACAGGTTTTGAACATTTGAAGACACATCAATCAAAGTCTCCTATTGTCAAGGATCATTATAATATTGCACCCCACAACTTGGAATCTCCATTAGCTCAAACAGTCATGTCACACCCTACAATGCACCCATTTTATTTCCTTTTGCCAGAAGTTGACCCAAAGAGAATTTCTCCTCAATTGAATCATTTTCTTAGGAGCCTTATGGTGAGTTATTGAGGGTGGATTCTTCCCCACCCTTGCACTGTGATATTATAATCTTTGGTTATTGACTCGGCTAGATTCTACAATTATGGTTTGTAGTAAGGGTTTTCGTTTGGTGCATCAATGATAAACTCCCTCAAGAGGCCTCCCAACCTTTAGAACGAAGACTTTATGCATCACAAGGATATTGGGAGAGGGCTATCAATGAGCACTACTTTTGGATGTGACTTTCATCACAACGATATTTGATTATAGTGGGTTGGAATAACTTGGCTTTAGCCATTCCCACTTAGGTCATTCCACTCTCACTCGACCTTATGGGCTAATCAGGAGGGCATGCCTTCTAAAAGGTATTATCCTAATGCAATGAATTGAAAGAGTGAGTCAGGCTTTTTGGTCACCCAATTAAGGGGACAACATATTCCTATCACTTTACAATCACGTTAAATAATGTTCAATTAACCTGTTACTTAAGCTAAGTGCATATTTTAAATATGTAGATAAAAGAATTAAACAATCATGTTGAAAATCTCCATTCTAGGTCCTACAACACACTTGTAGTGTCATAAAATTGTGATCCTAGCAATTTTTCACTGCATCAAGGTCCTCATGCATGTGAATTCAAATCCTCTAGCCTGATCAGATACCATAGATTGCTTAGCTTGCAGAATCAACTTCTTCCTCGGCCTCTGCATCACCCCGTCAACACTCTGCTCTGAAGAAAGGGGTAGGACAGGGGTGTGGCACCACTATCCCCCCTTGGACAGGGGTGTGGCTTTCTTGTCCTCCTAGGATAGGGGCACGGTGTCCCTATCCCTACCCTATTTTGGGGTAGGACCCTTCCTAGGGTTGCATTGTTGATTGTGCCTTGAGAGAGAAACTCCCCCAATATTGGCCCGTGATGAAATTCAAATCCACTAACATGTATTTAAGGGGAATTCATCCTCTCATTTGTATAAGTAAAATTTTGATAAGTTGGAGAGATTCAAGCTGCATAAGTGATCAAGCATTCAAGAATTCTCAAGTCTTCCTTCAAGGCTAGGTGTTGCATTCAAGTCAAGGATTCAACCATTGAAGAGGAGATTGATTTCAACATTCAATTCCACACAAGAACTTATATCAACATTGCTACTACAACCTCCCTTGAGGTGATTTACAATTCAGTCTTTCATTTACATCTACTTGCAAGTACTTTCTTTCATTACTTGGTTAATTCCAAAACTGGGGTTTGACCTAAAGGAAAACCCCCAATCCCAACCCATCTTCCTCTCTTTTTTGTGTGTAGGTTGCAGGTGCACAACTGTACTTTTGGATTTAGGCTTCATTTGGAGAGGCGAAAAAACCCTTTTTGTTTCGTGGATTTTTCGAAGGACCGTGTACATTCATGCCATGGTTCGGGCAACTTTTCCTCAAATTTGTAGGGCGACTTCGTCTCAACATTTTACTACCAAATCTGGGTGCACAACTTCATCCCATATTCTGATCTCAAGTTATAATCAACTCTTTGTCACTTTTTCACTACATAATTCAATCAATTTATTTTCCAAATCAAACAAGGAAGAGAGGATCAACTAAACATTCCCAATTCATTCAGAATTCAATCTACCATCTTCATGGAGAGAGATTGAATCTAGGGAATTATTCTCTCCTCTTTCTAATGTAACATGGTGAAAAGTGCTTGAATGGTAATCAATAGTGAAACTCTCATCTCTCTTTGAGGGAAAGGGTAGTTTCCTTCTTGATCTATCATTCACCATTTTCCACGATTACATTTTGGTGAACTCGACATCTTGCATGCTTTTGTTTGAACAAAATTGCATATTTTTCATTTACAAGTTTCAACTTTCTGCAAACTTAGTGGTTAAATCATTAAAAACCCTATCTTTTAAAATTAAAATTGAACTTGTGCTTTGTAAAAATTGCTTGTGGTTATCTCAGATCTAAAAATTGATTTGTTTGTCAAATTAAATTTCCTTTGTCTTGTTCAATTTGCAAATAAAATTTACAAAATTGAGAGGTTACTTGTTAAAACCCTAATTTTCAAAAATCATCTTGAACTTGGGCAAAAATTGGATTTCAATTTGATTTTCAGATTTCAGATTGTTCTCAGATTTGTCTTCATTCCTACAATTCAAATTTTCAATTTCCCCCCTTATTTCCAAAATTCAAATTTCAAAATTAAGTGGTTAGGTCATCAAACCCTAATTTTTAAAATTAATTGGATTTTGTGTGAATCTCAAATCAATTTCATTTACATTCAGATTTCTAAACATTTTCCAAGGTGTCCCTATCTATTAGGTTTGACCCTTTTCAAAATTACAATCCAATTCCTCTTTTTCTTCAAAACCCTAATAGGGTCCTATTTTCACATTTGTGCCTTCATTTCGCCCATCTAGAGATCCTAAAATTCGCCAATTTTTTGGGGTTATCTTTAAAATCATCGTAATATCCATCCCTAAAAATTTTGGAAAAAGTTGGTCGGACCATGTGCGTTCTCGCCACAGTCCTTGACTTTTTTTTCCGAAATTTTGGGAGATTGTTATGATTGTATTTAATAGCTTAAATCTGGAAGATTGTCTAATTTTATCGATTTTTGATCCCTCTAGGATTAAAAATACCTTCAAAATTCAACATTTCAAATTTCAAGAAATTTTTTAAAATTAAGAGGTTAATTATAGTCTGCCGTGATTTTAAAAATTCTACTTTTAAAATTAAGTGGTATTCCCTTGGCCCTAATTTTAAAATTTCAATTTCCTTTCATTTTTAGAAATTGTCATCCTCTTCCTCCAACAAAGTTCAAATTGTGTAATCATTATTTCAATACATTTTGCATTACTCAATTTTGTAAGCTTTGTTCCACAATTCAAAATTCAAATTTTCCCTCTAGTGCATGAGTTTTACCACTATTAGTCCTACCTATCATATCCTTGTTAGATGAAGCATTAGAATTAAGGCTTCCCAAGGTTTAGTTACCGAGGAGATGGAGCCTAATTTGGGTGACTTCTTTAATGAGGATCATGCTAATCATGTGCCTATTCACCCCATTATTGAAGCCCATGATGAAGAAGAAGCTTTAACTAGGGTTTCTTTAGATCAACTTTCCACATTGGACAATCAGTTTGATAGTTTTCAACACTGGATGTCCCAAGAATACCCTAATAGTGAAGCTCTTCCATTAACTGAAGGCCTTAAGCACATGCTTCAAAGTGATAATAATGGAATTGATATATTGCATGGCATTGTACATATTATTGATTCTAATGTTATGCCTATCAAGAGTTGTGCCGAAACCCTAGGCTACTCACAACCTTCAACACAAGTTAATCCTTCAATTCCTTTGACTACTCCTATGACTAGTATTCCTATTTTCACATCTAACATCATGGTCACTTCAACTCAAAATGTCATCCCTACAACAATTGGTCATGGGGGCAATCCCTCTTCTTCATTTAATCCTCCATCTTTACCTATGTCTTCCATGAGTGTTCCTATTATTCCTCAACCAATCAGTGTGACACAAGGGGGCAATTCCTTCAACAATTTTATTCCTCCTTTAAGTGTCCCTTTTTCTACCCAATCATCACCTATGCCTAATTATCAAATGTCCCACCACCTTATTCTCAGTCCATGCCTTCTTTCAATAACATCACACCACTTTCTCAATCAACTATGTCTAACATCCATTCTTCTACCGAAATGACAATTAACAAACTTGCTCAAACCGTGTCTTCCTTACAATAACAAATTTCTTCCATGAGTCAATCCAAGTTTAGTGTACCCACCTTTGATGTTGTGAGCCCACTTTCTCTTGATGTTGTTAAAGTTGTGCCACCTAAACATGTTGAGATCCCTCAATTGGAACTCTATAATGGAAAAGGTGATCCTCTTACGCATGTCAAAACATTTCAAACCTTGTGTACTGATTTTGCTTATGATCAACGATTGCTTGAAAAACTATTTACAAGAATACTAAGAGATAAGGCTTTACAATGGTATTGCTCTATGATTTCTTATTCTATCACTTCCTTTCAACAATTGGCAAATGCTTTCATCCAACAATTTCAAAACAACATTGGTCCTAAAATCACTTTGACTGATTTAATGCATTGTAAACAAGGTGTTAAAGAAAAAGTGACGGATTTCATTGGTAGATATAAGCATTTGTGTGCTCAAATTTATTTTTATGTACCTAATATGATATTCAAAGAATTTTCATTTCTAATTTACAAAAATATATCAGGGAAAAACTTCTTTTGTCTGAGTTTACTTCTTTTCCGCAGTTGTGCACAACACTCAATAATTATCAACTGGCTATGAGTCAAATGGAGCAATCTACTCCTATGGCTCCGAGTGATAAGGGGGGGAGTGTTCAACAACCATTTGCAAAGTTCAAACCAACAAAAAACCTCATCAAGTTCAATGATACAATCAACAACCACAATATGAATGCTACAATAGGTGTGCCTTCTATTTTTAAAAAAATCCAAAGAGAAAGACAATTTACTTCCTTGAATGAATCTTTACATAGTATTATGTCTCAGTTGTTGCACAGAAATGTTATCAAACATCCTCCTATAAAACAAATTGATCCTTCTAAACTGGCATCCCCTTATTTTGATAATAATTCTTTTTGCCAATTTCATTGTCAACCTGGTCATGATACTGAGAAATGTTTTGCATTGAAGAATAAGATTCAAGACTTTATTGATAATAATATTATATCTGTGGCAGGTGTGAATGATAAAGGGAATAAATTAGTATCTCCTCTTAATCAAAATCTTAAGATTTTCATTGATCCCTTGCCTTCTCATGCATCTAACATTATTGAGATTGTGCCTAATTCTCTCTCTTCTGAAGAATTCACCTCTATGGCTCCAAACTTGGTTAATATGGTAGAAACACAAGATATGCCTAAAGATCATGTTGGCATTATGTGAACCGGTATGAGGACATGATGACATTGTATGTTGTCATTGATGTCAATATGCTGAAGAAGAGAGAACCGGTATGTTACCAAGAACTAGTATATGTGAGAACCGGTATAAAATTGTGAATCGGTATATGTGCCAAAGTGAAGCGATATGTTTGTTCCAGGTGAACCGGCATGTGGTAATGGGAACCGGTACATAGAAGCTTTGTATGACTACCGGTTGGTAGTCTCAACTTCAGGATTTCTGGTTGAAGTACTTCAAGCCTGTGTGACTCAACCATTGACTTTGTGTGATGAGTTAGCATTATAACGAAGAACAGATCATGTTGCCACATCAGCCTTGTGCATGTGAAGGATCTTGCATGAAGGAGATTGTTCCTATCTACCTTAGGAATGTGCAAAGTCTGTAAATGGTGATGGGTTATCAGCCACCATGAAATCGGTGGAAAATGAACGATGGAGAACATCTTGAGATTGGTTCAAGACTGTTGCATTTAATGCAATGTGCTCAACGGTCAGGATTGAACCGTTAGAATTTCTTAACCTAATAGGCTTAGGGTTTAGGGTTTATGCTACTGACCTATCTATTTCCCATAAGGTTGATGTTGTGTTTCTTTCCGAGGTTGTTGGAAAAATTTGTGTGTGTGTATCCAAGAGAAGAGATACGTGATTCTTTCCAGACCAGAGGAGAGAAGTGATACCTACAGAGTGTAAGTGCAGAAGGTGAAGAGGAGTTGAAGCGGATCTGCATTGGCATTGAGTGTTGTTACCAGATCATTGTAATACCTATTGATCTCTAACCACTTCAACAGTTGGGAAATCCCTTAACAGGGTAGCTTTAACCAGCTTACTATAAATCCTTTAACAGGGTGACTCAAAACCATTGAGTTCTTGAAATCCTCTAACAAGGTAACCTTTAACAGGGTTTAACCCTTAATCAGGTGATCCCTAACAGGATCAGTTCCTAACAAAACCTATTGTATCAGTCTTTAACCGAACAAGGCTCCTAACAGAGTGGACTTCTAAATATTTCAAAAATAGCTGGTGGGTATTCATCCCCATCGTGGTTTTTCCCAGTTGGGTTTCCACATGAAAAATCTGTGTGTCATGTGTGGTATTATTCATGTGATGGTTTAAGTGATCTGTGTCTGAAGGTAAATCATGTTGATCTAGCTATTTATATATCTTTGATGATAGATTACCTATTCATGCACTAGAGTGAGATGGGAATGAAGTATTAGATTGTATGAAAAGATAAGTGTCAGCCGGTTTATGCTTGTCTCAATTTTTCTGGGTTTTGCCAGTTGTACTCTATTTAAGACCAGTATTATTTTTTGTCTACCAAAGCACAATGTCTACTGACAAACTGGTTTAGGATTGTGTTTTTATCTATACTGATTCACCCCCCCCTCTCAGTATCGGTTTGGTACTATCTGTTCATCATTAAGTTATCAATTGGTATCAGAGCGTCCTCTAGGTCCTCTGTGTTATAAGCTTAACCGCTTGAGGGAAAGATCTCAGTCTAATGATGAAGAGGGAAGGTCCAAAGTTTAACAAAAATAATTTCAATATATGGAAAGACAGAATGAAGATATACATCAGAAGCATGGGTGCTCATCACTGGAGCTATGTTGAGAATTCTTATGTTGCCCTTATCGGTACTCTCACCGATGACCAAAAGAGAGAGATGTAGGAGAATGGGCAAGTCATGGAAGCCCTAATTAGTAGTTTATTTGACATTGAGTTTATTAATGTCCAAGATAAAGTAAATCCCAAAGAAGTATGGGATACTCTTGAAAATATATATGGTGGTGATGAGCATGTAAAACAAGCTAAGGAAGAAAGCCTTAGAGGGAAGTTTGAAGACATGCGGATGGTTGAAGGTGAGACCATTCAATAGTATGGAATAAGAATCAAAACTATTGTCAGAGATATCAAGAGTGCAGGTGGTAAAATGGAAGATTCCACTATGGCAAGCAAAGTCCTAAGATCCTTATTACCGGTCTATGCAATAAGGGTTGCTGCTATTTAGGAGTTGAGATCAATAGACAAGACTAAGGTATCCCTAGACTCCATCATTGCAAAGTTGATAGCCTATGAGCTAAATATTTTTGATGGCAGTGTTCAAAAGACTGAATCAGCTTTCAAAGCTTCTATTGTACCATCTAGAAAAGGAAAAGAAGCTAGCATTAGTGGTGAACCAAGATAGAGCAGGGAAATGGATGATGAGGAGATTCTGATGGCATTTGAAGCTCTTCTTGCCAGGAAACTTCCTAAAGGAACCGGTAAATACAGAGGTAAGCTCCCTTTGAAATGCTTTTCTTGTAACCAGATAGGACATATTGTTGTAAACTGTCCTAATGGCGACAACAAGGACAAACTAGAAAGGTTCAAGAAATTCAAAGGAGGAAACTAGAGAAACTATTTTGTGGCAGTTGATGAAGGTGTCACAGATGAAGAGTTAGAAGATGAAGAAAATGAAGATATTGTGTTTATTGATGTCAAGGAAGATGTGTCAGACAAGAAGGCTCTTGTCTCCCACTTTGATAATTTCAATGAGTGGATTATTGACAGTGGCTATTCTCACCATATGACTGGTGACCGGAGCAAGTTTCTATCCTTGGAAGAGTATGACGGTGGTGTGGTTCACTTTGGTAATGATGCACCATATATGGTCAAAGGCAGAGGGTCCATCTCTCTGAATGGAAAGAGTAGTGCTGACAATGTGTATTGGGTTGATGGTCTCAGACACAACCTTTTGAGTGTTGCCTAGCTGAATGATAGTGGTCTCACTCTGGAACTCAAGAATGGAGTGTGCAGAATTAAAGGAAATAATGGTGAAT
The DNA here is from genome assembly GCF_030272615.1 of Cryptomeria japonica. Taxonomy (NCBI): domain Eukaryota; kingdom Viridiplantae; phylum Streptophyta; class Pinopsida; order Cupressales; family Cupressaceae; genus Cryptomeria; species Cryptomeria japonica. The sequence continues at coordinate 527,007,900 of NC_081407.1, forward strand.
TGGTGGCCACCGGTATGAAAACCAAAGGTAACCTATTTCAACTGAATGCAAATATAAGTACATGTCTTATGGCTAAATTTGATGATAGCTGGATATGGTATAGGAGACTCTGCCATGTAAACTTTGATAACATTGTGAAGGCCAATAAGATCAAGGCAGTTAGAGGGTTGCCGGTGCTGAGCAAATCGGAAAATACCTTGTGCAGAGAGTGTCAACTGGGGAAAATGTCTTCCTCAACCTTTAAAGGTAAACCTTTCACTGCTAACAATTTGCTTGATCTTGTGCATACTGATTTGTGTGGTCCTATGAAAACTAGGAGTGTGCAGGGTGATAGGTACTTCATGATTCTCATTGATGACTACTCAAGAATGATGTGGGTCACATTCTTGAAAGATAAGTCTCAAGCTTTTGTAAAGTTCAAAACTTTCAGAGCATTAGTGGAGAAGGAAAGCGGTAAAAGGATCAAGTGCTCGAGAACTGATCAAGGAGGGGAATTCACTTCCGGTGAATTCAACAAGTACTATAAAAAACATGGCATCAAGAGGCAACTATCTGCCCCCTAGACTCCACAATAGAATGACCTAGCAGAGAGGAATAACCAGACTATGGCTGAAGCAGCTAGAACTATGTTGATTCAAGGAAAGGTCACTCACACCTTTTGGAGAGAAGCGATGAGCATTGTAGTCTACATAATGAATCAGGTACTCATCAAGAAAGGTAAGCATAAAACTCCTTATGAGTATTGGACCAGTAAGACACCTGTGGTTAGCTACTTTAGAGTTTTTGGTAGAAAATGTTACATCAAGAGGAGCGAACACTAGAGCAAATTTGATGTGAAATGTGATGAGGGAATATTCCTAGGGTATTCCACCAAGAGAAAAGCTCTCAAGTGTTTCAATAATAGGACTCAGATAATTATGGAAAGCATCAATGTAAGAGTAGATGAAACCTCTGAGAAAACTGAGGAAACCTGTTGTCTTCAAAATTTGATTCCCTTTAACATCCTTAAGATAATATGATTTAAGCTTGGTGCAGATGAGATATCAAAGATAAGGAAATTCTCAAGACAACATATGACAAGGTTTGATTAGACCTTCTACACTTCGGGCTTACTCAGTGCCCAGGTGGGTATACCTTCGTGAATTAAATTCACACTTTCAAACATAAACCCACAGCAAACCAGTCCAGGAAACCAGTGGATCTATTCACCTTGAAATCAACTGAAAACAAAGAATGGAAATTATACTTAAATTCAGCATTTCGATCAACAAAACATGCAATAAACAACTTCAATTAATACCAGTGCCTTATCCAAGGTCATAGAGTCATCTAAACTCAAATAAAACTCCTCAAACAAGACATCTTTATGCTTCCCGTCGGCTTGGCTTCTATTAATCCTTGTATCTGCCTAACACCTACAAGAATTCAAGCATTCCAAACTAAGCTATGGTCATCAAAATTCAAAGTTCCTCCCAAAGAATTTACTGGTATGAGTGATCCCCGCCTCTTTAATTTCCCTCCTAAAGAGAAAAGCTAACGAACACTTATACTAAATTGCTTTGCAATCCCATTCAAACAAAACAACCCTGGATTATTCAGAATGAAAAACAGTAAACAAATTTGTGAACACACTTGAAGACAACACAAAGATTTACTCAAAACCGATGGTCTGTATATTGATATTTAGTTCAAGGAATATTATAAGAAATTTTGATTCTCCATTAGACTTAGAAAAGCTCAGATAAATTTCTGCAGTGTTTTCTTACAATTTTTTGCGATCCCTCTTCCTCTAGTCTTGGTATCCATTTATAACAACATGGATGCACAAAGCTTCGGACTTCTCGAGGAGAGTTTGTTACAATCATTTCTTTCAAAAATAAAGAGGTTACAATCTTTTCGCAAAAGCAGTTACAAGCTCTTTTCGGCATCCGCAGTTTCTTCAACAAGCTGTTCAGTTGTAACCTCTTCTACCTTTTCAGGGGCGCTCTCCAACTGTTCTGGATCATGGGTGGAATATTTAATTGTCCACTCACCATACACCTCTTCTGTCGGCCATGAGAAATTAATCACTTTATCTTTAGACTTAGTCAACCTTTTCCAAGAATTTCTCATTTTATTGACTTCTGAATTGAGAAAAGCATAATGTGACTTAATTTTCTCTATCTCTTGTATTGTAACAACAAAGAAAGAAGCATCATCAAGATCAATAATTCCTTTAACTCTTGCTGACAATTTAGCTTCTATTTCTTTAAGCCACATTTGTTTGTCTTTTAACTGATCCGGGCTAGCAAAAACTCCTGGGAGCAACTCAAAAACTTGGTCAGTGTATTCCTTCTTGCACAAATTAACCTTCCTATCCACATTATCCACCTCTACTGCTAATTGTATTAAGATTTTGGCGACATCAGAAGTGGATTTAATGATGGGATTGGCCCTTGCTTTATCGTAGGATACACACATAAATTCTAAATCTTGCTCCCTAGGCCTCCATCTGTCAAAAATGGGCGTCAAAATGGCCTTGTCTCTCCTGAGCTCATTCCATATTTCCATAATTTTACCTACATTGTTATAAAGCAATGAGGCATTTATTGTATCTGCAAAACTGGAAATTGTAGCCCTTACTTTCTCCTCATATTTCTTTGCATATAAGGCCTGAGCCTGTTTAAAAATTTCCAATTCTTGGGGAGTAATTTAAATCATCTGAGAGCTGGAGGGTGCTGGAGATGGTGGAAACTCAATGATAGGGCTGGTAGGTGGAGGCCTTGCAAGAGAAGAGGAAATCATTAGTGTTGAAAACTCACCTTGATGGTATTGTCCAGTCAACTGGCTCTGCAACTTGGCAATGATGCTATCATTACCCCTTACCTCCTCCCTGGCATTGTTATAAGCCTTCAAAACTATTTCCAGCTTAATTTGGAGGGCATCTTTCTCTTTCTCTTCCTTCTCTTCCACTGCAACACTAAATTTTGCAGTCTCTAACACAGTGTTAGCAGCCTCTACCACCCCTGTACTCTGCACTCTCTTAACCATCATTCCACCAAGGTAACTTGACCCTGGGGTGTCTTTTCTTTTCTTACTCTCATTTCTCTTGAGAGACCACATGACAAGTGTAGCATTGTCCTTATTGAAAGTAACCCCCTCCATAGGTTTAGTCTCTTTTCTTACTGCATCTAATACCAGGGCATCTGCAATATCCCATTTGGGTAATATAAGCACTCAAGCTTGTGCTACCATGTCTCTTCCCTGCTCAGTGGTGATGGTTTTGAATTCTTCCATCATCTCTTTCTTTATTTCCTCCTCTACCAGGGCTGGATCTTTATTGGGCTACTCAGCCTTTCTTGTTTAACAGCTATCATTATACTTATCTATGTGCTGTTTCCATATAAACTGCATAAATGCTTTTGATGTGACAAAATTGTTATCAGCTAGAAAGGCACTACTTGCCTGCTTTATCTCAGGATCCCACTCCTAGCCTTTAAGTTTAGTGGAGGTGATATCCATTTCAGTAGCAATGGGTTCTTCTGGCATCCCTTCCTCCACTTCATCATAAGTATATGCAATTTCCCCTAGACTACCCAATTGCAGGAATTGCTCAGCTGCTGCTTGCTCATTTCCTATATGGATAGGGGATTGGGATGGGGAATACAAAGGTGTATCTAATTTTACTTCCTTCCCCACCCTTTTCTTTTTTGGGCTCTCTTGGATGTCAATGACATCTTGTATCTTCCTCTTTCCTTTGGAGGTAGAGGGCTCCCCTGTCGTAGGCACCAGCACACTATAACCTGACTTCTTATGCAATGTGTAATCTCTAGGAGGAATTGATTTGCTGGAAGCTGACCTACTTAGGATCATTCTGGCTTTCTCAGGGTTGCTCTTGATTACAGCCTCCCTCTTCTCTTTCAATGTTTGCATCACATCTTCAAAACAAACAATCAAAAACTTTATTTTTTCTTCTAGTGGGAAAAAGCTAGACACTGGGTCATAGCTGGCATCAAACTGATGCACAAAATCCAAGGCTTTCTTATAAGCCACCCACTTCTCTTTCCTTAGCTCCTGCTCATCTAGATCAAACTCATTTCTGATGAGGTCTTCAAGAAACTGGAATTGATGAGGCCTACCTATGCATGCTACCTTCTTCCTAAACATATAGTTGAAGAAGTCTTCTGGATCAGCACACTTGGACACTGTCGTGGACAAATGATAAGGTTTGAGGAAATACTCAAAGCAATTCCAGCCTCCCTTTGTTATTACAAATTGGTGGGCTATGGTAGCTGCAGGGAAAATAGTCCCTTTACCCCTGCCTGTCAACTCTGCCTCTTGCAAGCCACCAATTTGTCTAAGGATCTCTGCGATTCCTACTTTGAGAGGGACCTGGTAAGGTAACAAAAAAGGGGTGCCTCTGAAACCAAAAACTCTGAAAACTGTGGAGACTGGATATAAATAAATGTCACCCCAGTTATGAACAATTTTTATATTCTCTGCGAATTCTTTTGGTCTTATGAATTCCAGAAGAACCTTGGGGATTCTTGGGTTCTCAGAGCAGAGGAGAGTCCTTATTTTAGATGCAAAATATTTATCAAACTTAAAAAAACTGGCATCCTCCCTATCCCATGACAACACAGTACTCCATAATTGTATTGGCATTTTTTCTCCTTCCTTCTCCTTAACTAGGTCTAGTCCACTAGCAAAATAATCACCACCTTTGAAGAGAAAAAGATGCATTAGGAGTGAGTACCATCCGAAAGGCCTATCCACCTTTCCATTCTTGATTCCTATCAACCCTCCATGGATAGCATCAACAATAAAAGAGGCATAATCAAATGTGATTGCAAGAGAAGGATTCAAAATCGGGGCAATCATTAGCAGGTAATGATTCGGCATATTTGCTTCAGCATCTTCTCCCAAAAGTTGACAAAGTGCCCAATACATTCCTTTAGCCCTCAGGGTGAACATACTTGATGAAAATGGCTCTTGTGTGTTAGGCCCTACAACTATTAACCCTCCTATTTTCACAAAAAATTCCTTGAGAGGCCCATTCCTGAGATGACTCCTCTGTGCGCCGTAAATTTGGTCTAATGATGTGAAATTTATAGGTTCTAGAAAGTTTGTGAACTCATTAAGCCCAAATGTTGTCCTAAACTCTTTAGCATTAATTTCAATAAGGGTTTTCCCATTTACATCCCGAATGCTTCTTGTGACTGGATCATAGTTTAATGCCATTTGGGTCAGCAAATCTATGTCCATGAATACCCCTGGGACTACTAATTTCCCAACATCTAGTTCCCAGATACTGTTTTGCGGGGCAAGAGAATTTCTCATTGCGAATCCAACTTTAAACAACCCCAACCTAGACAGTCCAACCTGTGGGTCTCTCAACCAATTACCCTTGTCATATAATCCTTCTCCTATCTTTAGACGGGGAGCCTTGGGCACTAACTCTTTTGCCTTTGATGCTTGATTAGTTGACAACGTCAACTGTTCTAAAAAATCATCACACACACTCCTTTCTAAATAGTTAACTTTGCCGGAAAATTCTCTTTTAGGAGCCATTTTGAATATGCAAGAAATGAATTTCACTCTTAAACAATTCTTCGACAAATCAATTATCTTATTCAGAACACTACACAAGAATTGCTACACAAAATATGAGAGAACCTGTTCTTTGCTTGAAGGAATTTGCTCTGCAACTGAACTGACTTGCTTTGTATCTGAGGAAAATAACTCTGCGTCTACTCTTCTGCAAAATCCTTTAAAAGATATCTTCACCTGGTTGATAGGAAATCAAATATTTGTACTCAAGGCCTTAACTATAACATTGATTCCGCATGCTTCGGCCATCCCTTCAAAATTGAATTCATACGAGAATTCGTATTTTTCACTCCAATGGGTCACAACATTCCTGCAAGTGTTTCATTTTGCTCTTTTGCAACTTCGCAAAGCATAATTATCGGGCAGCTTAGTCCTGCAAAATAACGCCACCCGTTCGATCAAAAGAAACTTGATCGAGCATTAGATTAACTGACGACTTTGGCTTTGCTCTGGGTCCCACTTGTTTATTGGCTACATGATGCCACGTGGCATCCAACCATTGGCCTTAAAATTCCCTTTGCATTCCACTTAATACTGGCCGCATGTCTTTCTTTCATACTGCCGGTTCCACCTTGGCGGGCCCACACTTTCTTCTTAGACCACGTGTCATCAGGACACGTGGACGGCTCTCGTTCACTCTCACTATTTCGTGGTGTATAAAGAACGAGCACCTTACCCTTGTGAAATAGCGCAGGCCGTTGGATCATCTCTTAAGCTGATCGACACTTAATCCTCTGAAAAGGCTCTCAGGAGGGGTGGGCCCGCTGACTCATTATGCACACCTAGCGCCCAGTCACTTTTGGAGCTGACTTGTCACTCTGTTATACACCAAAAGGAAACCACGGGGCCCCACTTTCTTCTTAACAACTATATCCTCTAGGTCATCATCATGACACATGGACGACTCTCATTCACTCTCGTTATTTCACGGGGTATAAAGAATGAACACCTTACCCTTGCGAAATAGCATGGGCCGTTGGATCATCTCTTAAGCTGATCGGCATTTAATCCTCTAAAAAGGCTCTCAGGAGGGGTGGGCCTGTTGACTCATTATGCACACCTGGCGTCCAGTCACTTTTGGAGCTGACTTGTCACTCTGTTATACGCCAAAAGGAAACCACGGGGCTCCAGTAAGTTATTAACAGCTGTACCCGCCAGGTCATCTCCACCTGCGACCTGACTCACCTATGGGGCCCGCCTTTTAGCTTTTAATCTTGACCCACTGACTGTTGTGACTCGTGCCACGTGCTACCATTTTACTCGCTGTCAACAACCAGCTGGACTGTCTATGTGGCATGCCATGTGGTTTTCACAACTTCACTGGTTTTAAACTATGCACAACTTCGCCTAGCGAAATAACGCGAGCCATGGATCCATCCGTGAGATGCGCACTAGTTACTGGGCCCGACAACTTTAGAAGAAAAACATACAAGGCATAAATTTTTTGATTAATTAACATAACCGCCTAGGCAAACAACAAGGGGGGACACTTCCTACGACCCCACGACCCATTACTTAAGTGAATAAAGTAACAAAAGATTAGAAACCAGAGGGTTTAAAATGAACACAAGAGGATCTAAAATAAAAAACCCTTAAACCCATGAGGTCTAGAACAAAGCTGAAGCATTTGGAACTACACCCTATTCAAAAAATTCAACAAACCATAGCCAAACATGGGAAAAGAAAAGCCCAATTTAAATCAGTGATAACAGCGGCTCTGACTGGGGATGGTTGATCGCAAGGTCAACACAAGAAAACTCAAAAACTCTGGAGAAGCAGACCAACACACAGACCAAAACAGAAAAGCAGGAAAGGAAAAAAAATATGTACAAACAAAGGACCTACCGTGCATGGACATTAAGAGAAATAATGCTTCAGGAATTGTCCATGCACTGGAAATTCCTGCATTTCATCATCCATATTCTTCAAGAAATATGAATCCTTACCATTTAAGTCACAAACCACAAAAGGGCCAATCCATAGTGATTCAAATTTCTTATGCTTCCCCTTATCCTGTCCTTTTGCATTCCACTGAAGAACCATGTCATCAATTTGAAATTTCTTTAGTGATGTCCTTTTATCAAAAAGATATTTTGACTGTAACTGGATCTTCTAATTTTTCTTATGGGCAAAAGCCCTAAGCTCCTCCATTTCTACAATTTGGATCATTCTGTTTTCCATTGGTTCAAATACCTCCATGTCCTCATTTTGCAAAAACTGATACACTGGAAGAAGGTTATTTACCGGTAATCTGGCTTGGGCACCATAAACTAATTCAAAAGGTGACATTCCAATGGATTTATTAATTGTTATTCTATCTGCCCACAGAGCTAACTTCAACTTTTGATCCCAAGATCTTTTATTCTCTTTTAGGATTTTCTTGATGATATTCAATAGGCTTTTATTGCTGGATTCTGCTTATCCATTCCCCTGAGGGTGATAAGGTGAAGAGTATGACATGAGTATACCATGACTGGTACAGAAGCCTACAAATTCTTCTAATCTGAAACACATGGCATTATCCATCACCAATTTTGTAGGTGTTCCAAATCTGGTTACAATGTTATCCATCAGGAAATCAATGACAATTTTACTAGTAGCTCTTGTTGTAGGGATGGCTTCTATCCACTTGGTGAAATAATCAGGGGCCACTATGATCCATCCATGACCTCTCCCTGACTTCTCAACAATTTCTCCAATAAAATCAATGCCCCACTGGACAAAAGGAGCTTCTATAGAGACTGGATTTAGGGGTAAGGCTCCTTCATACTTGAGCTTGGATGAGAATCTTTGACATGGATCACATCTCCGAACATATGCATGGGTATCCTTAAATAAGGTGGACCAATAATACCCAACCCGTATTATCTTACCAACAGTAGTCTTAGCAGAATAGTGACCTCCACATACTCCATCATGCATTTCAGTCAACACCTGTTTAGCTTGAAATTCATCCAAACACATTAGTAACTCTCCATCTCTTTTTCTCCAGAAAAGATCACCTTGAATGAGCACATAATTTTGGGACTTGAGTTTCAGAGTTCTTTTCTAATTGTATGTCATTTCTTCTAGGAGTATATCACCTCTCAAAACTTGGATTATCTCTGTGTACCAGGGTTGCCTCTCAATACTAGTGACCAAAACATCTTTAACCTCAACATTGTGTATTTCTACATTCATGAGATTTGACTCAATCATGAGCTTAGCCAAACCTAAACCTCTCACCAATTTGGTGATCTTTATCTCCAAGTTGAACTCCTGAATTCTATTAATCCATCTGCATCTCTTCCTAGTAACCTCAGACTGAGACAAAATATCTTTAACTGCAGCATGTGGGACATAGGCAATGATGTTTGCATTCACTAAATATGGCCTAAAAGCCTTAACAGCTTTAACTAGGGCATAAGCTTGTTTCTCCATGGTTTCATATTTTAGTTCTGCTGCCTGCAAAGATTTACTGTAGAAGGCTATGGGATGTTCATATCCTTCATTGTCCTTTTGTAGTAATACTGCAGCTACCGTGTGATATGAAGCAAAAGAAAACAGAGAAAAAGGCTTACTATAATCAGAGGATTTCAACACTGGTGCTTCCTGGATTGCCTTCTTAGTCTCAACAAAAGCTTTTGAAGCTTCTTGATCCCAATGAAACTTTGTGTCCTTCTTAAGCAATTTGACAATAGGCTTCACTATCTCTGCGAAGTTTGCAATGAATCTCTTGACAAAATTTACTTTACCTAAAAAGGATTGGATACCTTTAACATTTTTTGGTTCAGACACCCTATTGATTGCTTCAATTCTCTTAGGGTCTATTCTCAACCCCTCCTTAGAGACTATGTGTCCCAATAACTTTCCTTCAGTGACCCCAAAATGACATTTCTTGGGATTCAGTGATACACCAAATTCCAAGGCTTTATTGAACACCTTCTCTAGATGTCCACAATGATCATCGGCCCTTTTAGAGAAACAAGTTAGATCATCTTGATACACTACCATGATGATGTTTATGAATTCTTTGAAGGCTACATCCATAGCTCTCTAAAATGTAGCTCCTGCATTTTTTAATCCAAATGGCATTCTCACATATACATAAGTTCCCCATGGAGTAGTGAAAGCTGTCTTAAGCTGTTCAGACTCCTTTACCAACACTTGGTTATATCCTGAGAAACCATCCATCATGGATAAAAGATCACATCCTGTCACTCTCTATAGCATGGCTTCCATATTTGGGGATGAGTAGTTATCTTTCAAGGAAGCAACATTTAGATTCCTAAAATCTACACACAATTTGATGTCTCCATTCTTTTTCCTCACTAGGACCAAATTGGAGACCCATGAAGAATGCCTTATTGGTTTGATAATGCCCCCTTCTCTCAATTTAGTCAAGTCTTGTTGCATTTTGGTTTCTAACAAGGGATTAATAGGCCTATGTTTCTGTCTGAAAGGCTTAGCATCTGGAAGTAAAGGAACTTCATGCTGAAAAAGATCTTGTCTATACGCGTTTAGGTCTTCATAAGACCAAGCAAAGACATGTTTATACCTTTTCAATAGTTTAATAAGGTTAGTCCTGACATGAGGGGGTAGTTTCTTTCCAACATATACCAACTTAGGGGATGATTCTGTCCCCAAGTTTACCTCCTCTAACTCTTCCAACTTGGTGGTAGACTGCTGATGTAAATGGCTATCATTATAACTAAACATGCTCTTCAGCTCCACCAGCCCTTTAGGTATCTCATTGGTTTCCAACTGGACAACATCATTTCCAAACACTGTCTCTCTATTGTCTACCACTTCCACCAATGCATTACAATCAATCTTTTATCCATCATAATCATCAACACATTGGATAAACCTAAGAATGTCTTCATCATCAGCAAAAACTTGCCAATTATACATATTATCAGGAATAGCAGGCCTAGATTTTATTTCCACAGTGGAAATACCGGTTAGCATTGCATCATCATTTTTCAAAGCAACATTAACTAGGAAATCTGCCATAATATTTTTTACTCGCTCTATCCAATTAATAGAAAATGCATCAAAATGCTCTATAATATCCCAAACAGCATGCTTATATTGCTTCAATCTATCATTCTTGGATGCATATTTAGATCTCACCTGAGAGACAACCAATTCTGAATCCCCCATTACTTTCAACAGTTGGATTCCATGCCTTTTTGTAACCTCAAGTCCTAGTAATAGGGCTTCATACTCTGCAGTATTATTTGTGCACTGGAATGCCAATAAAAATGAGTATTTAAAGGTTATACCTGACGGGGACAGAAAAAGAACCCCTGCTCTAGATCCTTCTTTGGAGCAAGCTCCATCAAAATACATCTACCACAACCCATACTGTTGTGCTTGTAGCTCGACTACAATTGGGTCAGTATTCTTCAATTGAGGTAAAATTGGTTGAAGTCTAAAATTATCTAAATCTACATCAATCATACAATTAAGAATACTAGGGTCTACATTTTCAATTACCCTAGGAGCTCGTGGCTCTCTGTATAATTTGACCTGATTACCACCAATAGGAATAGTAGCATAAGATAAGTCCAGTTGGACATTTCCCCCTACTGCTGCTGCCCACTGCCTGGAAAGTAACATACCATAGTGGGGTTTAGTGTCAGTAACAATAACATCCATTTTGTAAGTAGCTTCAGGAAATGCTGCTATTTTTACTTCTACATCTTTCATTGTACCTATCACAGGTACTTCTCTGTTATCCATGGCATAGCATTTCCCATACACAGTGGTTACTGATAACCCTAATTCTTTCATAACACCATAAGGCATTACATTAGCAGTAGCCCTTGAATCTATCATGCAGTTTTTAATCAACCGGTTATTGACTAACAAAGTAACATAAAAGGGATCTACCTGAGAAGGCTCCTGAGTGATAGTGGTTCCAACAAGAACCTCTAGGGTTTGAAACTCTTGATCCTTTCCAACTTTAGCCAAACCGGTGGGTAATACTGTGTCACTATCAGATATACTAGAGAATAAAGACAAAGCTGCATCCTTATGTTCTTTAATCTTTAGCAATTCTACTAATGGAACAATGACTTTCATTTGAGTTAAAGCTTGGGCCATATCAAATGTAGAATTATTGCATTTTTCAGTATTAGCCCTGACCTTTTCTGTTTTGAATTGACTTGCCTTTCTCACTGTCTCTGCTCCTTGTACATCACTGACATTTTTATCATCTTTGCCTTTATGTACATCTTTAACTTGTTCTCCTTTCTCTTGACCGACCTTAGGAACAGTAGTAGCACTACTTGATGCCTCCCTTTTTGTAACTTCCTTTACAAACATAGAACCCGACTCACCTTGATCAGTGTCTCGCTTAGTGCTTCTCAGATTATAGTTATGTTTTTCTTTGGCGATTGCAGCCTTAGTGAGATTTCTAACTTCTTCCTCACTAGGCCTTCTAAGATGAACCTCTTCATCTTCAATTGTTACCACATTCAATGTAGGATGCCAACCTAAGGCTAACTGTCCTTGCACTAGCTTTTCATTATCGAGCACATCATTGTATTCACTTTGCATAGATTCCTCATCACTTTCTACGATGGTTTCAAACATGTTAATGTCAGGCTCTGCTTCTGGTCTCATAGATTCTTCAAGAGCTTGAGCCACTGCACACTGATGAGGGGAATGTGGTCCATCACAAGAAATACACCAAGGAGTGTTTTCTATATTATGAACATTTTTTCCTTTCAAGGGATCCAGTGTGTCTTGACTTTGGGTAATTTTGGGCTTCTCAATTTGGGGTTTACCATCCTTCCAATTGGTATTATAAGGCATATCATGTAATCTAGGGGGTCTATCTTGCCAGTTATAATGAGGTTTATCATTTTTGTTAACCTTGGCAGTCAAATCTTTCATGGCAGTAACCAATTTTTCTATCTTATCATCCTCTTTAACAACTTTGTTAGGTTGTTGTTTGGTTTCTTGCCATAATCTACCATCTGTCCTTCTCCCTAATTTTCTAGATGCTTTTCTGTTACTTTCTACATTTATGGCAATTCTAAAAGCATCTCTCAAATTATGGGGATTCTTATCTCTTAAGATATAGGCCATCTTAGAATCAAATGCATTGTAATATGTATTAAGACACATGTTATCATCTAGCCTCATCACCTGATACAATCTGTGCATAGCTTTCTTGAATCTGGCATTGAAATCAGTGACCATTTCATTTTCAGATTTTCTAATATTATTGAACTCATTTAGCATGAAACTCACATTAGTCTTGTCACCATACTGCTCTTGAAAGCAATTTTTAAAATCTTCCCATGAACCTATGCTATTTACTGGAAGACCTTTGTGCCAATCTCTTGCATCATCAACTAGGGATTGAACAAATAGTTTCATAATAACATCTTCATCTGCTATCTCGTAATCATTTATTAAATCCCCAAAAGATTTCAGATGTTCCTCAACACTAATTGCATTGTTCCCAGCAAATTTATGGAGTCTGTCTGTTAACTCAGTGGGAACATGATTCGGATATCCTGGGATCCCATCAAAAAACAATTGTCTATATTGTTCCAGATTGATTGGCCTTCTTTGAAAAGGGGTAATAGCACTATTATTTCCCATGGTCATTTTAACTTTTGGGATTGGAGATTGAGGTGCTTGGGCATATTGTGTATTAATAGGTATTTGGCTTACTGAGGCAATATTAGCTTGTACTGCAGGTTGAGCATTAACCTGAGGAAAGGAAATGTGTTGAAGATTAGGCTTGCTAAGATCTTCTGATGGGAATGTAATAGGGGGAGCCTTTAAGTAATTAATCTTTCTTTTAACTTCCTGATTCGCTGCTTCTAACTCAGCTTTTTCCAGTTTCATTTGGAGATCTTCCTTTTCCGTCCTCATCCTTTCCATCTCTCTCTCATGTGCTAGAACCCTATGAGAAATCTCTTCTGTAGTTTTAGATTCTATTCCATTATCTACCCATTTCTGTTTTCCTTTATCTAAATTGGCTTTAGGAAGCCGGGAGTCACTAAATACTTTCCTAATTGGCTGGGCTACTGACTTACAAGCTTGTCTATTTTTAGGGATTAGGATTTCCCTAATCACAGGGCCCTCCTCATCACTTTTTTCTTTTTCCTTAGCAAGCATTTCAAGATCAGCTATCTGTCTAAGAAGCCTATCTCTTTCCATTAATTTGGCTTTAACTTCCTTTTCCTTATTTGCCTCCTTTTGGGCTCTTAGGGAGATCAAATGATGGACTCTTTTATTTAAATCTTCAATCTCTTGAGACACTTTATCCTCATCAGGGAAGTTTTCTTCAGAGTCTGATGCATTAACTTGATCTATGTCAATCAGACTAATGTTCCCATCAATTGTCCTAGGAACAGAGTGCCTAATTGCATTTGAATTGGTTCTATCTTTTGCAGAAACACTAGCATGAGATAGATCTTGATTTAAAATAGGTGCATCATCAATATTTCCAAACAATCCCGAATGAAAACCTAAGATATCATGCTCTGAATCTCTAGAGGATGAATTAGACTTTGCATAAACAGGTCGGTCAAGCATCTTACCAGTAGTATTGTTTTTCTACACCCAAGTAGCATTTGATGGTTCATGCAACATGGATCTCTTCTGGCATCTTCGTGACTATTCCGACAAACCTTCTTGCAAAGTTTCACGAGGATGTTTCTTCATGAATGATCTTGTGTTTTTTCCTCCTTGCATCTTGCTTGTCTTCCTTTCAGAAAGAATTGTATCTCACAAGGACTGGTTCAAAATTAACAGAGTCGCCACCCACAAAACTATGGGAAAAATGAAAACAAGTAGTCTTATCCACAAACACACAACAATTTTCTTTACAGGCCTCAACACACATCTATGCTTATATCTCTATTGTAACTCGATCCCCAGCAGAGTCGCCATTTTTGTTGTCTTCAAAATCTGATTCCCTTTAATATCCTTAAGATAATATGATTTAAGCTTGGTGCAGATGAGATATCAAAGATAAGGAAATTCTCAAGACAACATATGACAAGGTTTGATTAGGCCTTCTACACTTCGGGCTTACTCAGTGCCCAAGTGGGTATACCTTCATGACTTAAATTCACACTTTCAAACATAAACCCACAGCAAACTAGTCCAGGAAACTAGTGGATCTATTCACCTTGAAATCAACTGAAAACAAAGAATGGAAATTATACTTAAATTCAGCATTTCGATCAACAAAACATGTAATAAACAACTTCAATTAATACCAGTGCCTTATCCAAGGTCACAGAGTCATCTAAACTCAAATAAAACACCTCAAACAAGACATCTTTATGCTTCCCGTCGGCTTGGCTTCTATTAATCCTTGTATGTGCCTGACACCTACAAGAATTCAAGCATTCCAAACTAAGCTATGGTCATCAAAATTCAGAGTTCCTCCCAAAGAATTTACTGGTATGAGTGATCCCCGCCTCTTTAATTTCCCTCCTAAAGAGAAAAGCTAACGAACACTTATACTAAACTGCTTTGCAATCCCATTCAAACAAAACAACCATGGATTATTTAGAATGAAAAACAGTAAACAAATTTGTGAAAAAACTTGAAGACAACACAAAGCTTTACTCAAAACTAATGGTCTATATATTGATATTTAGTTCAAGGAATATTACAAGAAATTTTGATTCTCCATTCGACTTAGAAAAGCTCAGATAAATTTCTGCAGTGTTTTCTTACAATTTTCTGCGATCCCTCTTCCTCTAGTCCTGGTATACATTTATAACAACATGGATGCACAAAGCTTCGGACTTCTCGAGGAGAGTTTGTTACAATCATTTCTTTCAAAAATAAAGAGGTTACAATCTTTTCGCAAAAGCAGTTACAAGCTCTTTTCGACCTCTGCGGTTTCTTCAACAAGCTATTCAGTTGTAACCTCTTCTACCTTTTCAGGGGCACTCTCCAACTATTTTGGATCATGGGTGGCATATTTAATTGTCCACTCACCATATACCTCTTCTGTCGGCCATGAGAAATTAATCACTTTATCTTTAGACTTAGTCAACCTTTTCCAAGAATTTCTCATTTTGTTGACTTCTGAATTGAGAAAAGCATAATGTGACTTAATTTTCTATATCTCTTGTATTGTCAAAACAAAGAAAGAAGCATCATCAAGATCAATAATTCCTTTAACTCTTGCTAACAAATTTAGCTTCTATTTATTTAAGCCACATTTGTTCGTCTTTTAACTGATCCGGGCTAGCAAAAACTCTTGGTTGCAACTCAAAAACTTGGTCAGTGTATTCCTTCTTGCACAAATTAACCTTCCTATCCACATTATCCACCTCTGCTGCTAATTGTATTAAGATTTTGGCGACATCAGAAGTGGATTTAATGATGGGATTGGCCCTTGCTTCATCGCAGGATACACACATAAATTCTAAATCTTGCTCCCTAGGCCTCCATCTGTCAAAAATGGGCATCAAAATGGCCTTGTCTCTCCTGAGCTCATTCCATATTTCCATAATTTTACCTACATAGTTGTAAAGCAATGAGGCATTTATTGTATCTGCAAAACTGGAAATTGTAGCCCTTACTTTCTCCTCATATTTCTTTGCATATAAGGCCTAAGCCTGTTTCAAATTTCCCAATTCTTGGGGAGTAATTTCAATCATCTGAGAGCTGGAGGGTGCTGGAGATGGTGGAAACTCAAAGATAGGGCTGGTAGGTGGCGGACTTGCAGGAGAAGAGGAAATCATCAGTGTTGAAGACTCACCTTGATGGTATTGTCCAGTCAACTGGCTCTACAACTTGGCAATGATGCTATCATTACCCCTTACCTCCTCCCTGGCATTGTTATAAGCCTTCAAAACTATTTCCAGCTTAATTTGGAGGGCATCTTTCTCTTTCTCTTCCTTCTCTGCCACTGCAACACTAAATTTTGCAGTCTCTAACACAGTGTTAGCAGCCTCTACCACCCCTGTACTCTGCACTCTCTTAACCATCATTCCACCAAGGTAACTTGACCCTGGGGTGTCTTTGCTTTTCTTACTCTCATTTCTCTTGAGAGACCACATGACAAGTGTAGCATTGTCCTTATTGAAAGTAACCCCCTCCATAGGTTTAGTCTCTTTTCTTACTGCATCTAATACCAGGGCATCTGCAATATCCCATTCGGGTAATATAAGCACTCAAGCTTGTGCTACCATGTCTCTTCCCTGCTCAGTGGTGATGGTTTTGAATTCTTCCATCATCTCTTGCTTTATTTCCTCCTCTACCGGGGTTGGATCTTTATTGGGTTGCTCAGCCTTTCTTGTTTCACATCTAGCATTATACTTATCTATGTGCTGTTTCCATATAAACTGCATAAATGCTTCTGGTGTGACAAAATTGTTATCAGCTAGAAAGGCACTACTTGCCTGCTTTATCTCAGGATCCCACTCCTGGCCTTCAAGTTCAATGGAGGTGATATCCATTTCAGCAGCAATGGGTTCTTCTGGCATTCCTTCCTCCACTTCATCATAAGTATATGCAATTTCCCCTAGACTACCCAATTGCAGGAGTTGCTCAACTGCTGCTTGCTCATTTCCTATATGGATAGGGGATTGGGATGGGGAATACAAAGGTGTATCTGATTGTACTTCCTTCACCAACCTTTGCTTCTTTGGGCTCTCTTGGATGTCAATGACATCTTGTATCTTCCTCTTTCCTTTGGAGGTAGAGGGCTCCCCTGTCGTAGGCACCAGCACACTATAACTTGACTTCTTATGCAGTGTGTAATCTCTAGGAGGAATTGCTTTGCTGGAAGCTGACCTGCTTAGGATCATTCTGGCTTTCTCAGGGTTGCTCTTGATTACAGCTTCCCTCTTCTCCCTCAATGTCTGCATCACATCTTCAAAACAAACAATCAAAAACTTTATTTTTTCTTCCAATGGGAAAAAGCTAGACAATGGGTCATAGCTGACATCAAACTGATGCACAAAATCCAAGGCTTTCTTATAAACCACCCACTTCTCTTTCCTTAGCTCCTGCTCATCTAGATCAAACTCATTTCTGATGAGGTCTTCAGGAAACTACAATTGATGAGGCCTAACTCTGCTTGCTACCTTCTTCCTAAACATATCGTTGAAGAAGTCTTCTGGATCAGCACACCTGGACACTGCAGTGGACAAATGATAAGGTTTGAGGAAATCCTCAAAGCAATTCTAGCCTCCCTTTGTTATTACAAATTGGTGGGCTATGGTAGCTGCAGGGAAAATAGTCCCTTTACCCCTGCCTTTCAACTCTGCCTCTTGCAAGCCACCAATTTGTCTAAGGATCTCTGTGATTCCTACTTTGAGAGGGACCTGGTAAGGTAACAAAAAAGGGGTGCCTCTGAAACCAAAAACTCTGAAAACTGTGGAGACTAGATATAAATAAATGTCACCCCAGTTATGAACAATTTTTATATTCTCTGCGAATTCTTTTGGTCTTATGAATTCCAGAAGAACCTTGGGGATTTTTGGGTTCTCAGAGTAGAGGAGAGTCCTTATTTTAGATGCAAAATATTTATCAAACTTCAAAAAACTGGCATCCTTCCTATCCCATGATAACACAATACTCCATAATTGTACTGGCATTTTTTCTCCTTCCTTCTCCTTAACCAGGTCTAGTCCACTGGCAAAATAATCACCACCTTTGAAGAGAAAAAGATGCATTAGGAGTGAATACCATCCGAAAGGCCTATCCACCTTTCCATTCTTGATTCCTATCAACCCTCCATAGATAGCATCAGCAATAAAAGAGGCATAATCAAATGTGATTGCAAGAGAAGGATTCAAAATCTGGGCAATCATTAGCAGGTAATGATTTGGCATATTTGCTTCAGCATCTTCTCCCAAAACTTGACAAAGTGCCCAATACATTCCTTTAGCCCTCAGGGTGAACATACTTAATGAAAAGGGTTCTTGTGTGTTACGCCCTACAACTATTAACCCTCCTATTTTCACAAAAAATTCCTTGAGAGGCCCATTCCTGAGATGACTCCTCTGTGCGCCGTAAATTTGGGCTAATGATGTGAAATTTATAGGTTCTAGAAAGTTTGTGAACTCATTAAGCCCAAATGCTGTCCTAAACTCTTCAGCATTAATTTCAACAAGGGTTTTCCCATTTACATCCCGAATGCTTCTTGTGACTGGATCATAGTTTAACGCCATTTGGGTCAGCAAATCTGTGTCCATGATGCTTCTTGTCACTCTATTATATGCCAAAAGGAAACCACAGGGCTTCAGTAAGTTATTAACAGCTATACCCGCTAGGTCATCTCCACCTGTGACCTGACTCACCTCTGGGGCCCGCCTTTTAGCCTTTAATCCTGACCCGCTGACTGTTGTGACTCGTGCCATGTGCCACCATTTTACTCACTGTCAACAATCGGCTGGACCGTCTATGTGGCATGCCATGTGGTTTTCACAACTTCGCTGGTTTTAAACTACATGCAACTTTGCCTAGCGAAATAATGCGAGCCGTGGATCCATCCGCGAGATGCGTACTAGTTACTGGGCCCGACAACTTTAGAAGAAAAACGTACAAGGCATAAATTTTTCGATTAATTAACATAACCGCCTAGGCAAACAACAAGGGGGGACACTTCATATGACCCCACGACCCATTACTTAAGTGAATAAAGTAATGAAAGATTAGAAACTAGAGGGTTTAAAATGAACACAAGAGGATCTAAAATCAAAAACCCTTAAACCCATGAGGTCTAGAACAAAGCTGAATCATTTGGAACTACACCCTATTCAAAAAATTCAACAAACCATAGCCAAACATGGGAAAAGAAAAGCCCAATTTAAATCAGTGATAAAAAAACCGACAGTGAGCAAGTGGTAAATGAACCGGTTGTAACCTTCTGGGAACCAGATGCCAGTCAACCAAGTACCAATAATGGTGTTCCTACACCGGTAGATGTAGATGCTGATACTGATGGAGATGAGGATGAAGAAGAAAAGAAAGAGGAATCTATCAAGACCATTCCTCGGTATGTCGAACTGAATCATGATCTTAAGTAGATCATAGGAGATAAGGATGCAGGAATCCTTACAAGAAGAAAGGTCAAATAAAACTCATGTATGATCTTTGAATTTGAGCCTAAATCATTCAAAGAGGCACATAAAGATGAAGACTGGTTCAAGGCAATGGAAGAGGAACTTGACCAGATAGAGAGAAATGGTACATGGTCTTTGGTACCCAGACCGGAGCATAAAAATGTCATTGGTACCAAATGGGTTTTCAGAAATAAGCTGAATGAGGATGGCACAATGATTAGAAACAAAGCCAGACTAGTGTGCAAAGGATATGCCCAAGAAGAAGGAGAAGACTATGGAGAAACCTTTTCTCATGTAGCCAGATTGGAAGGAGTTCATATGCTTCTTGCATATACAGCTTTTAAAGGATTTAAAGTATATCAAATGGATGTAAAATCTGCATTTCTGAATGGTGTACTTGAAGAGGAGGTGTATATAGAGCAACCCAATGGGTTTTCCCTATCTGAAGATAGTGACATGGTGTGTAGGCTACATAAAGCCTTATATGGTCTAAAGCAGACACCTAGAGCATGGTATGAATGCCTGCACTCCCATCTTGTGAATATTGGATTTGAGAGAACAAGCGAAGATGGCAATATCTACTTGAAGTCTGAAGGAGATCAGATCCTGATCTATGAGGTATTTGTTGATGACATTATCTTTTGTGGAGATGACAAGATGAGTCATGAGTTTGCAGATGAGATGAAGAAAGAGTTTGAGATGTCATTCATAGGGGAGATTAAGTTCTTCATTGGACTGCAGATTCAGCTGATGAAACATGGAATCTTTATCACTCAGTCCAAGTATGTCAAAGAGGTGTTGAAGACCTTTGGCATGGAATATAGCAAACTGGTTGGTACACCGATGGTGACCGGTTGTAAACTATCCAAAGAGGATGACTCAGCATTGGTTGATAAGAAGGAATACTGATCAATGACTGGTAAGTTGCATTATGTAGTGCATAGCAGACCAGATATTGCACATGTAGTTGGCATTACTGCAAGGTTCCAGAAAAGTCCAAGAGAATCCCACTTGGTTGCAGTCAAGCGGATTCTTAGGTATTTGAATGGAACTATTGATTATGGATTGTGGTATCCATATAGCAAGGATTTCAACTTGAAAGTATTCACAGATGTTGATTAGGCAGGTAATGTGGATGACCGAAAGAGCACAACTGGTGGTGCATTCTTTCTTGGTGGTAGACTGGTCTTATGGATGAGTAAGAAGTAGAGCTGTATCTCTCAGTCTACAGTGGAAGCAGAGTATGTTGCAGCTTTCATGAACTGCACTCAGACAATTTGGATGAAGCATGTATTAAATGGCTTCAAAGTTCTTGTATCTGAACTGGTAAGTATATTTTGTGACAACACTAGTGCAATTAACATCTCCAAGAATCTAGTTTTACATTCTAGAACCAAGCACTTTGAGCTTAAGTATCATTTTTTGAGGGAAAAGGTTCAGAACAAAGAGATTGCATTGGAACATGTTTTCAGTAAGGAGCAGTTAGCAGACATATTCACCAAGCCTCTCCCAAAGGCTACATTTATGTACTTAAGAGATGAATTAGGGGTGGCGCCCCTTCAGGAGGTAAACTAAAGGCATATGGTCCACATCAGTCCAATATTGCATAGTCAAATTTTTCTTCAAGATTGATGTGTTGAAGGATGCTAATCCCCAGGGGGAGCAACATAATGGAATAGGGAAGCTTGTGCCTCCACTTTGGCATTGTTGTCAAAGGGGGAGAAGAAGTGAAGCAAAGAAGATATCTGCAAAAATTGGGGAAGAAGATGTGAAGCAGAGAGATATCTTTGTATATTACCATCAATTCCAAAGGGGGAGATTGTTGGCATTATGTGAACCGGTATGAGGACATGATGACATTGTATGTTGTCATTGATGTCAATATGCTAAAGAAGAGAGAACCGATATGTTACCAAGAACCGGTATATGTGAGAACCGGTATAACATTGTGAATTGGTATATGTGCCAAAGTGAAGCAGTATGTTTGTTCCAGGTAAACCAACATGTGGTTATGGGAACTGGTACATAGAAGCTTTGTATGACTACCGGTTGGTAGTCTCAACTTCAGGATTTCCGGTTGAAGTACTTCAAGCCTGTGTGACTCAACTGGTGACTTTGTGTAATGAGTTAGCATTGTAACGAAGAATAGATCATGTTGCCACATCAGCCTTGTGCGCATGAAGGATCTTGCATGAAGGAGATTGTTCCTATCTACCTCAGGAATGTGCAAAGTTTGTAAATGGTGATAACGCGTGATGGGTTATTAGCCACCATGAAATCAGTGGAAAATGAATGATGGAGAACGTCTTGAGATTGGTTCAAGACTGTTGCATTTAATGCAATGTGTTCAACGGTCAGGATTGAACCATTTGAATTTCTTAACCTAACAGGCTTAGGGTTTAGGGTTTATGCTACCGACCTATCTGTTTCCTATAAGGTTGATGTTGTGTTTCTTTCTGAGGTTGTTGGAAAAAGTTGTGTGTGTGTATCTAAGAGAAGAGATACATGATTCTTGCCAGACCAGAAGTGAGAAGTGATACCTGCAAAGTGTAAGTGCAAAAGGTGAAGAGGAGCTAAAGTGGATCTACATTGGCATTGAGTGTTGTTACCAGATCATTGTAATACCTGTTGATCTCTAACCACTTCAATAGTTGGGAAATCCCTTAACAGGGTAGCTTTAATCGGCTTACTATAAATCCTTTAACAAGGTGACTCAAAACCATTGAGTTCTTGAAATCCTCTAACAAGGTAACCTTTAACAGGGTTTAACCCTTAATCGGGCATTCTATCCATCCCTTAAGCAGGTGATCCCTAACAAGATTGGTTCCTAACAGTTGATATTGTATCAATCTTTAACCGGACAAGGCTCCTAACAGAGCGGACTTCTAAAGATTTGAAAAACAGCTTGTGGGTATTCATCCCCACCGTGGTTTTTCCCAGTTGGGTTTCCATGTGAAAAATTTGTGTGTCATGTGTGGTGTTATTCATGTGATGGTTTAAGTGATTTGTGTCTGAAGGTAAATCATGTTGATCTAGCTATTTATATATCTTTGATGATAGATTACATGTTCATGCACTAGAGTGAGATGGAAATGAAGTATTAGATTTTATGAAAATATAAGTGTCAACCGGTTTATGCTTGTCTCAGTTATTTTGGGTTTTGCTGGTTGTACTCTATTTAAGACCGGTGTTACTATTTGTTTGCCAAAGCACAGTGTCTGCTGACAAACTGGTTTAGGATTGTGTTTTTGTCTATACTAATTCACCCCCCCCCCTCTCAGTACCAGTTTGGTACTATCCGTTCATCATTAACTTATCAGATCCTTGTATTACATTTGACCCTAGTGAGACCATTAGAGCACTCGATGGCCCTTTATACATAGTTGCTAAGGTTAAGGATATCCCTTTCTGTGGTGCCCTTATTGATCCCTCTTACATGGTTAATGTCTTAACTAAAGAGTATCTTTTAACTTTACGATTGTATAAACCAATATATGATGCTTCTAATGTGGTTGTGAAGTTATTTGATGGCTTCTTTTGTTCTACCATTGGCTCTATCACCCTTCCTATTGAAGTTCATGCTAAATCCATGGATGTTGACTTTGTTATCATACCTTCTTCTGAGCAATTCTATGTGAAGTTGAGCTATCATTGGATATCTTCTATTAAGGTTATTTCTTCTCCAATCCATAAGTGTCTCAAATTTCCTCACAATAGAGAAATTATAACCGTGACCCATAGCTTATTTTATCCATCTAAAAGAAGCCCTAGTGTTCCTATTGATCTCTTTTGGCCTAAACAATTTCAATCTCTTTCATTAAGGAGTGATGCTCTTTTTCAATCTTATCCAAAATGGAAGAACGATATGATATTATCCTTAAGTCAATCTAGATCTCCAACACTTGACACTCCTATTATTCTTCAAGATAAGTTTCTTCCCCTCTTAGATAGAACTAATCTCCCTCCTAAGGAATATTGTCCACCTATTCCTATGGATGTGACTTTACCTTCTCTTAAGGAGAACAACAATATTCTTCCTAAGGTTAGACCTATACCTCCTGCTCATGATGGACCTAGTCTCCTTCCTACACCTAATATTCCTCCTTTCTATGGTGTAGTTCCACCTCCTTCCTCTTATCGAGAGAAGAGGCCTGCTTCTCCTATTGTTCAACCAAAAAGACCTCAACCTAAACCTTCAACTATCAAGCAGAGACACATTCCTACTTTTCCAATTGTCCCTCCTCCTTCTCATCCTTCCCCTAGGACTCTACTGAATCGTTGTGCGAGAGAACATTGACAAAGACACCGTATTCGATCTCGTGAAGCAATCCCTCAAAATAATCAATCTCCTCAGACTTCGACAATTGACACGATTCTCTTTTCTCCTAAGCAAGATGTTCAACCTACATCTCCAAATCATAACTTGCATAAAACATGTGATGGTTTTACTTCTATTCATGTTCTTTCTCCTCTTTCTCTAAACTTTGATGAAGAAATGGGTGAAAATGTTATTCATAATGGCAATACAACTCCTAATGCTTCTAACAGTGAGTATGATTATGTTGACGTGGACAAAAATTTATCATATGTGTTTTCACAAACCCTAATCCTAGCTCCTAGAATCGAACAAAGTGACTTACAACATGAGCATAGTCCTTGTTTGGATCTTGTGATAGCTCCATCTATAGTTCTCAATGTCACTCCTATGGCATGTTTCTCATCTTCCTGAAATAGTGATCAACAAGATCAGGAGGTGGATGTCATGCTAGATTAGCAATATTAAGCACTACAGATCTTGCTCCTCTCCTCTCTCTTATGTAACATGGTGAAAAGTGCTTGAATGGTAATCAATAGCAAAAATCTCATCTCTCTTTAAGGGAAAGGGTATTTTCCTCCTTGATCTATCATTCACCATTTTTCCACCATTACAACACTGTCAGTAGTTTGAATTCTTCTTTGTTTGGTCTCCAATTGTTGAAAATTCACCTACAAAATTGACAAACACATTGTTTCGAAAAATTCTGGCTTTTGGTTCAAATGTGCTAAAACAATAATTAAATGGGCTAGAAAAGATGTTAAATGTGCTATAGAATGCATCAAATGTGGAAAATAATACATCAAGCATTATAAGAACTATTAAATGCACTATAACAGAGAATAAATACACCATAGTTTAAGTTGAATGCGCTAGACTCTAAGTTGAATGTGTTGAAACATAACTTCAGATTTGTATCTATAAAAAACCTTCAAGAAAATGTTAAGAAAAGGGCAATGCCCCATGGTGGGTGTCGAAAAATGTGTATCAGAGTGTCAATCCAATTAAACACTAAACATATCAGTGAGGCTAAATTGAATGTAAATCAAGAGAAAGGAATTAAAACTCAACCTTCTTTTGCATGTCCCATTGTCCCTATCTCCAAGGATTTAACAAGCCATATTAGCTCTTAGATTTATGCACTTGTGGCTTTCAAAATGACAACCTAGAGAACAAGATTGAATGCAAATGCAAGAAATTTTTCCTACAATGTATGGTATTAAGCTAGATGAGGTTCCAATTTAATCTACATTATGCTAGAATGCTATATTGATCTATGCTAGATGATAAAGACTATGCTATGATATACTAAATGCTCAAAGATTGTTTCTTAATTACTGAAAATGATGGAATACTATCTTCTCTCTATTCTTAATAGCTACTTCTAGACCTTGATTTGTGCAAATCAGGGTTTATTTATAGATTTTTTGAGGCTCATGTCCTAGGTGGCAAAGATGGACGATCAAGACTTGATTTGAGAAGATGAATAGTTGGAGATGGAGAAGTTAAAGAAAAAAGTGGATCATATTTCCTTAAGAGGAAGAAAGTTCTATGTGGAGGATGGATCAAAAAAGGGAATGCCACGTGTCTTCCCAATTGGTTCCAATGCCATGTGTCACTTTAGTTTATTGAAGATATTTATGCAATTAAATATTTGAGAATATTTAATTATATGAGACACATGTTGATGTGGCATGATAAGATGGGTTGGTAATGTTGGCAATTGACACTCAATTGGTTGGTTTAAATATGTTGTCATTGATGGAAATAGGGCAACATGTTCTGGCTTCATATTTTGGTTCAGTTATGTACTGACAGGCACTTCACAGACATTTCACCGGTACCAGCACCATCAAGTTGGATAGATTTCTTTGGTTACCGGCATCGCAGGCCGACATGGTTTAGAATTGGGTTATTGGTATTGGAGGACGACATCTTTTGGATCTGACATCGGCAATTGTTTTGATATTCATGTATTTATGTTATTGATCCGATATATATTCATATTGTAATTATCTTTGTAAGTCGACATAAGGCATGATGATTTGTAAAGGGTATATAGGTCAGTTTATTAGATCATTTTGAAAGATTATATGAAAAGTGTGTAAGGTTATGGAATGTAAAGGAGATGCAAAATATATGAGAGAGACCATGTATGTGAGGATATTTATGTAAGGGTTCTTTTGGTAAAGGGTTTAGGGTTTCAGACCGGAACATAAAAAGCTTAAAGGAGAATTGTATTCAGGCATATAAGATGCTATCTTTGCAGTTCAATCATTTCTCTAGATTGTAGTATGGATTTGTATGTAGTCAGTGAGGCTCCTTTTGTGATTGAGCAGTGTGCTCTAGGATGTAAGCCTTCCTGCAAGTGCAGGCCCCTATATTTTGTAATATCTCTTCATATGGCCAGTGGATTGATATTGTAGGTCACAAATCCCACCATGATTTTTCCTCTTTGAGGTTTTCCATGTATAATTTTGTGTGTTATGATATTTATTTGTGTGATTGGCTTATTGGTTTCTTTACTTCTTTCAATTCTATATGTATTGGTATACCGATCGGTGTATGCATATTTTAATAAGGTTAAAATTGATTATTTTGGTAGAACATTGAATCACCGCCCTCTCAATGTTCTTGGATTCCAACAATTGGTATCAGAGCCTTGTGCCTTGGAGGAAGTTTAATAGCTTGAGGAAGATCCTAAATCTGAAATCCATGGATATGAGTTTCGAGAAGGAACTTGAGGTGGTACTTGAAGCTTATGATGCTAAAAGGATAAAGAACTTGAAGCTACAAGATGAGAAAGATGCACTTTTATAGAATAAGGATAATGATGAGAAAGATGCACTTAATGAGAGATGTTTGAAATTGAGTCAAGAAAACATGGTTGTGAGGAATGAAATGCAAGCTATAACAATGAGAATGTCTAAAGAGATTAAGGACCGAAAGAAAAAGGAAGAAAATCTTGTTGTATCTCTGAATAAAAAATTTGAAGAATGTGGTAGGTTGGTTCATGAGAATGATATGTTAAGAACTGATTTAGTACAATCCCAGAGTAATGAACAAGAGCTTGAGAGACAAATGATAATTCTGAGAGATGATTTGACTATTGCAAGTGAGTATAAATAAAAAATCAAGATTAGTTCAGCACAGCTGGATGAGTTATTGAAGAGACAAAGACAAAATGGAGATTCCAGTGGACTTGGATTTGAACAAGGACAGAGTTCTGGTACTGCAAATTAAGATCAAAACCATAAGGCACCTTAATGATTATAAATTTAATGGTAGATGATTTGTTTGTAATAAATCTGGTCACATGGCTAGGCAATGTAGAAATAGAGAAAATCAAAACCCTGATTCTACTCTTGGTCAATGTTCTAAATGTAATAAGTATGGTCATAAGATAGAATATTGCAGAATGAATGTTAAATGTTATGCATGTGGAAAATTTGGACATATGGCTAATCAGGGCAGGTCAAGCAATTGCACCAGTTTTAGCAAAGCAATTCAAAAGAAAAATGTTACATGTTATGCATGTAATGAGGTTGGACACATTTCTAAGTTCTATAGAAGCAGAAATCCATTGATTGGTAATGAAGGATCAAATGAGAAAGGAAAAAAGAAGGTTAATGAAATCCGACAAGATCATACCCAGAGATGGGTCAGGAAGACAAAAGAATAAACAATAGATGGAAATGCATCAGTTACTCAATCGACAGAGGAGGTTGCTCCTGCACTGATGGGAAGCTCATCTGATAACTAAGGCAGATGCCTTAGGGGTAGGCAAATTCATGAAGATGTTGGATATGCCCCAAGAAGAGGTTCTAGAAGATGTTCCAGACATTGGAGATGCTTATCCAACATGGAGATGTTTGATTGAGATCTGGTATCTTCCACTGGAAGTCATTGATGTCAATGAAGGATTAGGGTTTCTTGGAGGATAAAAGGTTGAATTCACTTCATTTCTGATCACTTTGCATTCAGAGAAATTCAGAGCAATTCAGAGGAAGTCTAAGGCAAAAAAGTGTGATTGATATCATCTTGAGTGATTTAACTAGCGATTGGAAGAAGTCTTTAGGATTTTTCAGCGACAATTATTCACAGGTATTTATCTTCAATCATGGAAGCGAGATCATCATCTGTACCTATATTTGTTGCAAATCCGACTATAGTTGAGGTCAAGAACCATCCCAAGTTGATTTTCAAGCGATATCTGTGTTGGCATATGATGAAGTAGTGATAATATATGTTGTCATTGATGTCAATAAGTGAACCGGTATATGGTGCTCAAGCAAGTGAACCGGTATGAATCGGTGCTGGGGTTCACAATTTGACTACCGGTTTGTAGTCTCTGTTCAGTTTAAGGGTTTTTGGTTTGGCGATCTGACTTGTGCAGCGCAACTGATGACAATCTGTGATGAGTTAGTTAAGAGATAAGGATGAGACCAAGATGCCACGTCAGCTATGTGCATGTGAAGAATCTCTTTGAGGATCTTGCACATGAGGAGAAAATCCATTGAATGTCCACCTTGGGAAAGTGCATTTCTCTTAGCGGTATGAGAAAAGCGCATGATGGTTTACTGATTTCTAGGTGCGGTGAAGCTTAGACGATGTAGAATAACTTGAGATCCTTCTCAGATTGTTTTATTCTATGCAATGCATTTTAATTGTCAGGATCAGACCACTTGTATCTGAAAACCTAAATGTGTAGGGTTTAGGGTTTATGCTACTGACCTAACTATTATCTATAAGTTTGATGATGTTTGTTATTGTTTGAGTTGGCAAAATTTGTTTTTATGTCTGTGTGTTGAAGACTTGATACTTGCCAAACCAAAGTAAGGAGTTTGTAGAGTGTGATTGTAGAAGAGAGGAACTAAAAAGGATCTGCCTTAGCAACAAGCATTGTTATCAGATCAAAGTCTTACCTATTGTCTTCTAACCATTTCAATAGAAGATAAATCCCTTGACCAGGTAGCTTTAACAGGATTTTTTGTAAATCCTCTAACCACGTGGCTCAAGTTCATTGAGTTATTTAAATCCTCAAGCGAGGTAACCTTTAACAGGGTTTATAGCCATCCCTTAACTGGGTGATCCCTAATAGGATCGGTTCCTAACAGAACCTTATTGTAAAGTCTTTAACCGGACTAGGCTCATAACAGAGTGGACTTCAAAAGAGTTCAAAAACAAGCTTGTGGGTATTCATCCCCACCATGGTTTTTCCCATTTGGGTTTCCACATGAAAAATCTGTGTGTCATGGGCTATGTATTTTTTGTGTGATGATTGAGTAGTTTTTGTTCAATTGAGTATGCATGTAGAGCTAATGGTTGTGATATTACTAATGCAACTCATGTATGATCAAACGGGTAAAATAGCTATCTAGATTTGAGAATTGTTGAATGTTGTTTGAAGTACTTTTGTTTTACCGGTTTATCTATCTAAAGTATTTCTGTTAACCGGTATTACTTTGGTTAAGTACAGTGGTATAGACAAATGGTTATCTGTGATCAGAGAGTGTCAAAATACTAAAGCAATTTTTTGTGTGTATTAATTCACCCCCCTCTTAGTACTGGTTAGGATATTAGTTGTTCATCATTATTCATCAATTGGTATCAGAGCACCTCCAGGTCCTCGGTGATATAAGATTAACCGCTTGAGGCAAAAGATCCTTCTTTAATGATGAAGAGGGAAGGTCCCAAGTTCAATAGGGACAACTTCAAAATATGGAAGGACAAAATGAAGATTTATATCAAGAGTTTGGGTGCTCAAAACTAGAGCTATGTTGATAATGCCTATGTAATCCCTACTGGCACTCTGACCGATGATCAAAAAAGAGAGATTCAAGAAAATGGGCAAGTCATGGAAGACCTTATTAGCAGCCTGTCTGATATTGAGTTCATTGATGTACAAGATAAGGACAGTCCTAAGGATGTTTGGGACACAATGGAAACCATTTATGGTGGTGATGAGCATGTCAAGAAGGCTAAGGAAGAAAGCCTCATAGGAAAATTTGAAGACATGAGGATGGTTGAAGGTGAGACCATTCAACAATATGGCATAAGGATCAAAACTGTGGTTGGAGATATCAAGAGCATTCGTGGAATAATTGATGATGCCACCATTGTCAGTAAAGTTCTGAGATCATTGTTACTGGTCTATGCAATGAGGGTTGTCACTATCCAAGATCTAAGGTCTATCGACAAGCAAAGGTATCCTAAGAATCTATTATTGCTAAATTGACTGCATATGAATTGAATGGCTATGATGATAGCATTCAGAAGACCGAGTCAACCTTTAGAGCATCTGCTTCCTCTGCACCTACCAGGAGAGGAAAAGAGGTTAGCACTAGTTATGAATCCAGACCAAGTAGAGATATGGATGATGAGGAGATTCTGATGGAATTTGAATCTCTTCTCGCCAAGAGACTTCCAAAAGGCACCGGAAAATACAAAGGTAAGCTTCCTTTGAAGTGTTTTTCCTGCAATAAGATAGGACATATAGCTGTGAACTATCCTAACAATGACAATAAGGATAAACTAGAAAGGTTTAGAAAGTACAAAGGAGGAGGTAGGAGAAATTGTCTTGTTGCAGTGGATGAAGGTTTTACCGATGAATAATTTGAGGATGAAGAGAGTGAGAAAATAGTGTTCATAACTATCAAGGAAGAGGTGTTTGACCAGAAAGCCCTTGCCTCTCGTATTGAAAAATCTAATGAGTGGATCATTGATAGCGGGTGTTCTCACTACATGACTGGTGACTGGAGAAAGTTTTTGACTCTAGAAGAATATGATGGAGGTGTTGTCCGGTTTGGCAATGATGCACCCTGCATGGTAAAAGGAAAAGGATCCATCTCACTGAATAGAAAGGGCAGTGCAGATGAAGTCTACTGGGTGGAAGGCCTTAAGAGCAACCTTTAGAGTGTTGCTCAGTTGAATGACAAAGGACTTATTCTAGATTTCAAAGGTGGAGTCTGCAAAATAATTGGAAACAGTGGTGAACTTATTGCCACTGGTAAACAGACCAAAGGAAACCTATTTTAGCTGAATGCCCAGATCAGGCAGTGTCTGATGGTGAAGTTTGATGACAGTTGGATATGGTATAGGAGACTCTATCATATAAACTTTGATAATATAGTAAAGGCTAGCAAGATCAAGGCAGTAAGAGGATTGCCTTTGCTACACAAACTAGAGAATGCTTTGTGCAGAGAATGTCAACTTGGGAAGATGTCTTCTTCAACATTAAAAGGCAAGTCTTTTTCAGAAGAGAACTTACTTGATCTAGTGCACACCGACTGTGTGGTCTGATGAAAACATGAAGTATTTAGGGAGATTGATATTTCATGATTCTTACCAATGACTGCTCAAGAATGATGTGGGTCACATTCTTGAAAGACAAGTCTAAGGTGTGTGGAAAGTCCAAAGCCTTTAGAGCATTGGTTGAGAAGGAGAGAGACAGAAGAATAAAATTCCTTAGAACCGATCAGGGAGGTGAATTCACTTCTGATGAATTCAACATGTACTGTGATGAGAACGGAATCAAGAGGTAGTTGTCTACCCCAAGGGCACCACAACAGAATGGCATAGCAGAGAGGAATAACAAGACTGTAGTGGAAGCAGCTAGTACTATGCTGATCCAAGGAAAGGTAGCTCACACATTTTGGAGAGAAGTGGTAAGCACTGCAGTCTATACTATGAACTAGGTACTCATCAAGAAAGGTAAAGACAAAACCTCCTATGAGTACTGGAATGGGAGAACTCCTAATGTAAGTTATTTTAAAGTATTTGGTAGCAAGTGCTATATCAAAAGAGGTGGGCATCTAAGAAAGTTTTATGCTAAGTGTGATGAAGGAATATTTATGGGACATTCCACTAAGAAGCTTGAGGAAACCGACAACAATCAAACAAAAGATGAATCGGGTTTAGCCTTCTGGGAATCGGTTAAGAAAGAAATAAGTGACAAACACTACAAAGACCTTAATGTTTCTATACCTATAGAAGTTGTAGTAGGAGAAGAAGAAGATGAAGTGGAAGAAGAAGAGGAAAAGCAAGTGGAACTAGCTAGGGTCATTCCTAGGTATGTAAAACTACATCATGATCCGAAGCAGATCATTGGAGACAAAGATGCAGGGATACTCACAAGGAGAAAGGTGAAACAAAACTCCTGCATGATTTCAGAATTTGAGCCTAAGACCACTAGAGAGGCACTTACTGATGAAGACTAGATAAAGGCAATGGAAGAGACAAGAATGCAAGATGGTCCTTGGTACCCAAACCAGAACACAAGAATGTCATAGGTACCAAATGGGTCTTCAGGAATAAACTAAATGAAGAAGGCACAATGGTAAGAAAAAAGGCAAGACTTGTATGCAAAGGATATGCTCAAGAAGAAGGAGAAGACTATGGAGAAATCTTTGCCCCAGTGGCTAGACTGCAAGGTGTCCAAATTATACTTGCATTTGTAGCATTCAAAGGATTCAAGGTATACCAAATGGATGTGAAGTATGCATTCTTAAATGGAATCCTAGAAGAAGAAGTGTATATTGAGCAACCAGATGGGTTTGCTTTGTCAGAGGATAGTAACATGGTGTGTAGATTACACAAGGCCATGTATGGATTGAAACAAGCACCAAGGGCATGGTATAAACGGTTACACTCTCATCTTGTGAAGATAGGATTTCAGAGAACAAGTGAGGATAACAACATCTACCTGAAATCTGAAGGTGATCAGATCCTGATCTGTGAAGTATTTGTAGATGACATAATCTTCAGAGGAGATGATGAAATGAGTCATGCATTTATAGATGTGATGAAAAAGGAGTTTGAAATGTCTCTGATTGGAGAGAAAGTTTTTCATTGGTCTATAAATTCAGTAGATGAAAGGAGGTATCTTCATTACCCAGTCCAAGTATATCAAAGAGGTATTGAAGACCTTTGGCATGGAGGAGAGAAAACTGGTTGGAACATCGATGGTGACTGGCTACAAACTGACTAAGGAGGATGATTCAGCATTGGTGGATGAGAAGGAGTACTGGTAAATTATCTATAAACTGCACTATGTGGTGCACATCAGACCAGATATTGCTCATGTAGTGGGCATAGTGGCCCGTTTTCAAAAGAATCCAAAAGAATCCCACTTGGTAGCAGTAAAGAGGATTCTTAGGTACCTAAAAGGGATAGTTGATTATGGATTGTGGTATCCATATAATGGTGACTTTGATCTCAAAGTGTTTACCAATGAAGATTGGGCAGGTAATGTGGACGATCGAAAGAGAACAAACGGTGGAACATTCTTCCTCGGTGGAAGACTAGTCTCATGGACGAGTAAGAAGCAGAGCTGTATCTCCCAGTCTATAGCTGAAGTAGAGTATATGGCAGCATTTATGAACAACACTCAGGCAATCTGGATGAAGCATGTATTGGATGGCTTCAAAGTGACTATATCTAAACCGGTGAGTATTTTCTGTGATAATACTAGTGTAATCAATATTTCCAAAAATCTGGTATTGCATGCTAGGACCAAGCATATTGAGCTCAAGTATCATTTCTTGAGAGAAAAAGTTCAGAATAAAGAGGTTTTATTAGAACATTTTTCAGTAAGGAGCAACTAGAAGACATATTCACTAAGCCCTTACCAAAGACTACATTTACTTGTTTGAGAGGTGAATTAGGGGTTTTGCCCCTTCATGAAGTAAACTAAAGTTGTGTGCTCCACATCAGTCGAGTACTACCATATCAGATCTTATAGGATTGATGTGTTGAAGGATTCTACTCCACAGGGGGAGCAGCATAGTGGAGCTTGGAGGCTTGTACCTCCACTTTGGAATTGTTGTCAAAGGGGGAGAAGATATCTGATGATGTATGGGGGAGAAGATATATGGCAGAGTGCACACTGACCAGTCCAGGTGGTGGTGGTGATCTTTCAAGTTTTAAGTTAAATTGGTATATGTTATTGAGCATGGTGCAGATATTGAGCAATGATACACTGAGTATTGCCATCAATGCCAAAGGGGCAGATTGTTGGTATATGATGAAGCGGTGATAATATATGTTGTCATTGATGTCAATAAGTGAACCAATATATGGTGCTCAAGAAGGTGAATCGGTATGAACCAGTATGAAGACTAGAAGCAGATATAGTCAATCGGGATGGAGTGAACCAGTGTCTGGGTTCACAATTTCACTACTAGTTTGTAGTCTTTGTTTAGTTTGAGGGTTTCCGGTTTGGTGATCTGACTTGTGTGGAGCAACCAATGACATTCTTTGATGATTTAGTTAAGAGATAAGGATGAGATCGAGATGCCACATTAGCTATGTGCATGTGAAGAATCTCTTTAAGGATCTTGCGCGTGAGGAGTGAATGCATTGAGTGTCCACCTCGGGAATGTGTGTTTCTCTTAGCGGTATGAGAAAAGCGCGCGATGGGTTACTGATTTCCAGGTGCGGTGAAGATTGGACGATGCAAAATAACTTGAGATCCTTCTCAGATTGTTTTATTCTATGCAATGCATTTTAACGGTCAGGATCCGACCACTTATAACTGAAAACCTAAATGTGTAGGGTTTAGGGTTTATGCTACCAACCTAATTGTTGTCTATAATGTTGATGATGTTTGTTATTGTTTGAGTTGGCAAAAGTTGTTTTTATGTTTGTGTGTTGAAGACTTGGTACTTGCCAAACCAGAGTAAGGAGTCTGCAGAGTGTGATTGCAGAAGAGAGAGGAACTGAAAAGGATCAACCTTAGCAAGAAGTGTTGTTATCAAATCAAAGTCTTACCCATTGTCTTCTAACCATTTCAACAGAAGGTAAATCCCTTGACCGGGTAGCTTTAACAGGCTTTGTTGTAATTCCTCTAACCAGCTGGCTCAAGTTCATTGAGTTATTTAAATCCTCTAGCGAGGTAACCTTTAACAGGGTTTATAGCCATCCCTTAACTAGGTGATCCCTAACAGGATCAGTTCCTAACAAAACCTTATTGTAAAGTCTTTAACCAGACTAGGCTCCTAACAAAGTGGACTTAAAAAGAGTTCAAAAACAAGCTTGTGGGTATTCATCCCCACCATGGTTTTTCCCATTTGGATTTCCACGTGAAAAATCTGTGTCATGTGCTGTGTATTTTTCATGTGATGATTGAGTAGTTTTTGTTTAGTTGAATATGCATGCAAAGCTAATGGTTGTGATATTACTAATGCAACTCATGCATGATCAAACTGGTAAAATAGGTATCTAGATTTGAGAATTGTTGAATGTTGTTTGAAGTAATTTTGTTTTACCAATTTAGTTATTTGAAGTATTTCTGTTAACCGGTATTACTTTGGTTAAGTACAGTGGTATAGACAACTGATTATCTATGATCATAGAGTGTCAAAATACTGAAGCAAGTTTTTGTGTGTATTGATTCACCCCCCCCTCTCAGTACCAGTTAGGGTATAGTTGTTCATCATTATTTATCAATCCGCATGTTGCTACCCTGGACGATTCGGTTGGCACTTTTTCCTATGTCCCGGAAGGAGTCATGTGTGTTGGAGATGTAAGAGCTTACATTCACTGTCATATTGAGGATTTAGGAATAACTGATATTAAGAGCATGTACATGAATGAGCTAATGGGAGATTTTGGAAAGATTAAGCCTGAATACCAACATATTGTGGATCTAGGGTTTATCGGCATTCTGAATATTCTGAAGTTTGAAGATGAGATTGTTAGGTATGTTTTAAGAAGAGTGTATGGAGATTTGATCTGGTTGGATAGACCATATAAGATTATGAAGGAGGCCATCAAGGCAATCACCAGTTTACCACAGGTTGGACAACGTCCGGAGAAGAATGTTTCAAATGATCAGGTCAACAAGATTACTGACGTAACATCAGAGTGATCAATGAGGATCAGTACTATCACTGACACAGATATCAAATTCGGAAGCATGGTCATCGATTACAAGGTAACACAATCAAACTGACTAAATTCTATTTCTAGCTCCTGCATTTATCTAGCTCATAAAATGATGAGGGAGAATGAGAAGTTAGATCTATGTGATTGGATGTTGGATGAATTGTTGATTAACCTAGCAAAGATTAAAGGAGAAAAGAAAGGAAAATTCTGGTATAGTAACCTAATTGTCTATTTAATGCTATTTTTCATCAATGAGACTCCCAGTTCTGGGAAGAGAAAATGGGCATTCGATATCCTGGTAGGGAGATTGTTGTTCACCAAAAGTGATAACCCAAGTACACCTGCAAATCTATCTATGAGATAGCCAATCTCAATCAATGAAACACTTCAGGGCTTGGACAACATAACATAGGATCCTAATGATCCTCCTGCACTTCAGGTTCTGCTAGACCTAGGGGGGGACACCCTTTTGATGCATTGAATACAACAATCACAAACATAAGATTGCATTAGCAATGAGCAGACAAACCATTCCACAAGCTCACCAAATTAGGTAACACGTACAGATGGGTTGGATCTTATACAAATAATAGGTGAAATAGAGCTTTGGAAGGATAGAACATTAACCCCTAAACATAAAGGGAAATAGATTTTCTTTTAAAATGTATATCTGATACCATCCCCAAATCTGTCAAAGACCAGTGCCTTGTTCATTGGGAGACAGAGTCACACACAGAACTACAAAATGCCAATCACAACTGCAAATTTGTTCTCCTTACAAAATATCCCTGCACTAATACCTTATACTAATGCATTACTCAATCCATTCACAAAATTATCAGATCTAGGACACATTCCATTGTTTATGACTGATTATAAAATTTAAACTCTTCATTGAAGAATGCCTACAAATAATCATACAATCTCCTTGAGATGACAAATTATAAGCCTCCTTAAGGATTCAATTCATAACAATGAAATATATGCACAGAGACAATATCATGGGAAATTTACTCATGCCTGACATAAGTAAGACCTGCAACTTAGAAAACAATCTGTCATCCTGTAATGTAGCCTCTATACCCTAAACAGATCCATAGAACTTTACAAGTTTGGGTCATGAAATTCAGAAAATGGAAGCCATGAACACTGGAGTACTTCTCACATAATTCTGGAACCTCTACAAAATGAGAAGAATTGGGAATAAGAAGGAGAGGGAAGAAAATCAAATCTGCAACTGAAATTGCCAAGTATCTCCTCTTTAACTGAATTTCACTCTCGTGGAAACGGCTCTCGAAATATCCCACATTTGTCAAAATTAACTGCCTGATCGGACTCCTCATTCCGAGAGCTTTCCGGCAATATATAACACTTCATATTTTGGCCAAAAATACAGCCCTGGGCGAATTAATCCTTCCAATGTGCACATCATTTAAATTTTTCATTTTTAATATAGTTTAAACTATATCATTAATCTGCATTTAACTTTGATTTTTGGCTCCTTTTGTGCCCTGACGCTTTGCCACGTGGCAGGATCTGATTGGTCGATGGGGTTGACTAGATGCCACCTGGGATGACACCTCATCACTCCACCACGTGTCCGCTTGCTTGTCGGCCACCTCAATGCCACCTCGGTGCCACATCATCGCCACCTAAGCTCCACCTACGCGCCACCAAACAACCACCTCACTGGGGCCTGCCTGCTGGACCGCTGACTAGACCTATGCGCCACCTGGCTTTCGCCATTTCGTAATGCTTATCCAGTGAGCATCTTCCTTTCGCGAAGTCACGCGAGCCGTTGGATCTTTCAAACTTGCAATGTCTTTAACCATCTCAATTTTTGCATGTGCTTCTCATTGTTTCGCAAACCTTAACCGGTGAGCAACTTTCCTTCGCGAAGCAGTGTGGATCGTTTGATCTCCCGAAACATGCATGATCTTTACCTCTTTTTGCTATTTCGCAGGGTTTAACTGGTGTGCATCTTCGCCCCGCGAATCAACG
This sequence comes from Cryptomeria japonica, assembly GCF_030272615.1. Lineage (NCBI taxonomy): Eukaryota > Viridiplantae > Streptophyta > Pinopsida > Cupressales > Cupressaceae > Cryptomeria > Cryptomeria japonica. Next base: position 527,045,739 of record NC_081407.1, read on the forward strand.
CGCTTTGTCGGATCATCTCGGACCTACTCACCGGTTAAGCCGACCCTTCTCTGCAAAATTTGCCTGTTTGCCTAGAAAAGCGTGTCTGTGTGGGGTCCACCTGGTCACTGCTCAATCACCTCCTCCGTCGCCTCGAGATCCGCACTAGCGCGTGGCCCCACCTTGGGCGCCCAACAGCACCGTCCATCAAAAGCCCAAATGGCTTTGACATTATAGATGGGTGGGCTTTTGCTTATAAATATTAGAAAAGTTCATTTCCCAGCGAATGTGGGACAATGCCTCACACCTGGAACTGCAAGTTTTTGAAGATTTTCATGCCCAAACTGGCAATACCTTTGCTTTGGAGTTTTTTAAACCTTAGACTAAATGCCTTCTTCATTTCTCCCATGCTATACATCTACAGAGAGGACATTGGCAACATTGGCAATTGATTTGCATAAAGATTTTAACTATTTTTACTTACCCTTTTCCATTGTGCAGGGGAGGAAATGCTTTGCTTGAAATTTGAAAGCCCAATTTACCATGCCACACAGAAGCCTGGAGTCTCTTGCATCTATTTCAAACACTACACCCAGTGAAGTCTTGTGGGGGGCACGTGAGGGAGGAAGATAGATTGTTGCTTGCATTGGCTATGAGGGTTTCTGAAGCTTCCAACATGGGAGGAGAAGATTCATAACAATTTGTGTTCAACTCCCCTCACCATCCACCACGTGACCATTGGAAGTTTCCTGCAATTCCTTCTACAATCTCCACACCTTCTCTAATACCACGTTACAACAGGGAAAGAGGACATGGCATTAATTTGCAGTTTCTTGTTGTTTATAAAATAAAATGCCCACTCCACACTCCAAACACCATGCCTATTGCCTGCCAAAAAACCACGCAGAGGGGAGGATGGATGTTGCTGGTCATTTTGCTTGGCCCCCTTTATGCCACGCAACCCCTCATTGCATTTTGCTGAAGACATAAACCCATGCCACGCATAACAGGGAGGATGATATTGGCTTACCTCCAGTAAACGCTTTTTACCACATCATGAGAGGGTTCTGGCAAAGGTTGTAGCATTTTGAACATTCAAAATGGCATGCTGCCATGCCACGATTGCATTAGTTTTAAAACTACTAATGCCCTCCTCATCCACCATGCATGGGGCTTTATTTGGCATTTGATTTGGGGTTTCCTATAATCTATTCACCATGCTTAAAATCCAGATTGTGTGGCCCACACCTCAGGGGACACATCTCGTTAAACTCAAGTCAATGGATTCTTTAGTGATGGCGTGACAACAATCGCATATGCTTCATTGTCATACATGACATCAACCTGCTGAAATGCACTGAAGTTACACAACTGCTGAACATTGCCCATCTCAATATGTTGTATTTTCCTGATTGGGATATTGTCCATAAAAAACACAGTGATTGCAATTCCAAAGAATGCTATACTCATGGAATTCAGTTGTAAGATCGAACCATAGGTGGAATCTCTCTTCTCGGCCTATATGAACACTTCCATTCCCATAAACATTGGTTTGCAGAATGTTTCAACAAGAAATAATAATGACACTACTATGCAAGCCCATATCTTTATGCATCATGAAGTCATTTACTAAGAACAATTTCGCTGTAAAAATAATGCACGGGCCTGAGCCAGGTCGGGCCTCAAAGTGGGCTCAACTAAAAAAAAATTTGTTTTCATGCAACTGACCTCTGAAAAGCTTCAAGAACCTTACCCATACCTTTGGAAATGATCGACATCATTTTCGGATCATCGGATTGAATTTTTGCAACCTTCAGGCGATTACGCCACATTTTCGCATTTAATCGCGAAGATGTAATTTTCAAACCTGTCAAAACACCTTTCTGGATCTCACCATCTGACAGGCGTGTACTCTGATATACAAGCATGAACACTGCCAAGTGGTTTCTCAAGACAAGTCCTGAGCAAAGAGATATTAATTGACGAAAGTGGCCAACTGGCTTTGTCGACACTACGGACTTGACAAAGTCAATGTTCTGGCAACACATGATGCCTTTCTCAAAAATACCAAACGACCTCCGTAGGCCCTCAAATTTGAAACATAGGTACCTTTAAGTACATATTAAGACTTAGAAATCTCAATTTGATCACAAGACTGACAGGATGCAAATGGTGCGCTCATGAAAATGGCTACATTAACTGATATAACAATGGAAGTGCAGATAACTGAAAATGATAGCTAAATGAACCCTTTTGAAAACCGATCAAACGGATTGACAAAGGCTTGAAATTTGAAATAGAGCTCATCATTTATACTGACATTATCCCAAAACAACATTATGGCATGATTCTTACTGAGAAAACTTTTACACTTATGCGAAACAGGGCTTCGACTAGCTATCGAAACAGGGACTAGTCAAACCACACAAACTGCAAATGGATTTGACTTAGTAAACTGAGCAAATGGATTCGTTAAGACTTGAAATTTTGCAAACTAACTCACATTTATGCTTATAATTGAATCCATTTTTAATTTCTTCATGACAATCAATAGGGAAAAAGATGTAATCGCTCAAAGTAGGCTACTCAATAAAATCTGCATTTGTGCCTAAAATGCACTTTCAGATCACCCCTCAAAATGGGTATCTTGTAAACTTCTCCAAACTAAATTCTGAAAGTTGCACATCACTGAATAGGCCAAATGAAATGTGTGGGAAATGAATCCTGAGCCTTACCCTGTGAAAATCAACCGGCTCCATTTACCCCCTCTTGTAAACTTCTCCAAACTAAATTCTGAAAGTTGCACATCACTGAATAGGCCAAATGAAATGTGTGGGAAATGAATCCTGAGCCTTACCCTGTGAAAATCAACCGGCTCCATTTACCCCCTCTCTAACTAGGCCATTCAAACTAACTCATTTGGAAATGCAAAGCAAAAATTCGAATTGGGCCTCTAAACTTGACTCAATTTTAAATAGTCCCAACAGAGACAACTAAAATAGTTAAATGTTACATTGGGTAGTCAGAGAGATGACAAAGTGTGGGGTTGCTTTAAAGCATTTCAAAAGGCTATGAACTCTAGGATGAGGGTTCTGAAGCACATTGTTGAGAAGTACTCAATCGCCATATGCTTCATGGTCAAGAAAGATGAAACTCTAATGGAAGTTGTAAGGTCCCAGAAGATTTGGATTGAGGAAATGGGTTATGAAGTTGATGCACAGATTCTTGATGCTTATGCACAAATGCTAATTTATGCACTGATTGATGAATCTGTAAAAACCTTTGGCACCGCTAAGAAGAAGAAGAAGAAGAAAGAGGTTGAAACTGAGTTCAAACAGAAGAAGAGAGAGAAGCAGGAGGGCAAGGCAAGTAAATTTGTTAAAAAGGTTTCATAGGATATCAAAGCATTGATTGATGTTGTTCTGGAGAAAGGTAGGAAAAGGAAGGAACCATAAATATTCATTGAGCCTATTGTAGCTTAATCTGGATCTGAAGATGATACACCCTTGGCATTGAAAAGGGTATTGAGGAAGAAAACTGAATAGACCAAGGTAGAAGCTAAGAAGAAATCGGTTAGGAAAGTTACAGAGCACCAAAAGAAACACCTTCAACCCCATCCGGTACTAGAAGGAGAAAGAAGGATGGCATTGATATTGAAATTGAATATGGTAATGTAACTATTATTCCACCAAAGACTTGTTTAGAGTTAGTTGATAAAATTACTAAAGATTGCATGTTAAAGAATGTACAGTTTTATTATGAACATTTAGATAATGATGAACAAAGAGAAGTAGAGAAAGCAGTTTTGTTGTATTTAGATATTTATAAGAAAGCCTTGTTAGAAATTGAAGACCAAATACCCGCACAATTGTATGACATGTTAGATGCTAGAAGACTATCAACAATTCAAGAGGACATGCATATAAAGATTCGGGAGTTGTTATCTATTTGTGTTTATATTGCTCCAGAGGAGATGGACAAGACACTTGAGGTTGCAGATAGGAAAATCTTTAATAGTAAGCACAAAATAATCTGTCTTATGTTAGGTAGGGTAAATGAGATAATCAAGGAGACCCACAAGGCATGGGTTACGTTCTTTGAAGAGAACCATGGTTTTTATACTTCACTAGAACCTAAGATAGATACTCCAGACATCTCGGTTGAAGGGAAAGGTAAAGGTATTATGGGTACTTCACCCTCAATTTTGAAAAATATTAAGATAGTGGATATTGATCCCCCAGTAGATACAAATATACAGGCAAATATTGAGATACTGGTAGATACAGAGAGTGTAAAGTTTGATAATGTACAAGTTACTAATCTTGAGGACAACAGTCCTCCGGATCCAAATGTACAAGATGAGGTTACAGTTCCTAGGGAGCAACCGACAGTTACTGAGAATGCACCAAGTGGCGAAGCCACCAGTGCAAGTGAGGAAACTATAAAGGTTAAAATATCGGAGGAGAAGAAAGGGGAATCCGATAGGGAAATGGTAGTGAGTCCATCATTATTGTAAATTGACACCTCGCAGGTTGAAAAGAAAAGCAAAACCGAGATGAGTTCTATTGAACTCATGATGATGGCTACACAAAAAATGATGAAGGGGGGATCTATGGATAAGGGTTTTATTGATCAATCTATCACTGTTTTGCATAAACTAGTCTCGGAGTACAAGTTTGACAAAGAAGCGAGCCCATCCGGCAAGCTTAAGACTATCATAGAGCACATCTCAAAGGATTTTTAGTCCTTGCAGCAAATATCAAACTGCCAAGCACTAGAGAGATTTAAACAGGCCAAGAGAGCTACATTTGATCAAATGATTGAGTTTGAGAGGAATGACATTAATGATAAGTTGAAATTGATTGATAATGCATTGAGGCAGTGTATTGATATTTATAGAGTATGTTGTAATACAGGTTTACTCACAACTGAGATAGATAAAAAGATTAAGGATATTCAGGAGGAGATTGCAGGTATAGCCAATTCTTTTGATGGATTGAATTCATTGACTACATCTATAGATGGTCATATTTTGGTTTTGGAAGCTGAAGTTTTTACTCTTGAGTAGGAAAAAGATTAAATCATAAGGAGAGCCAGAAGTCTTAGAGGATTGGTTAGTCCCCGGTTGGATTCATTAAGTGTACATAAGGAGTGTGTAGATATGGTTGGTAAGCCCACACTGGTAGAGATTAATGAGAAAGAGTCATTTTCCCATATGCTAAATGGACTTGTATCTATTTCCTGCACTTCCAAATTAGGTTGGGATACCTATCTTGAGCTTTTGGAGAAGGTTTATCCAGATATTTTAAAATACATTCAACTCTGGTAAGTTATTTTGGGACATATTCATTGTACAGTTTCTTCATCCCGGTTTTTGGTATTTTTGATGGCATTGATGTCAAAGGGGGAGAGATATTGATGCGAAAAAGAAAAAAGGGAGTTGTATACATTAGGGGGAGTATAGGTGGAAAATTCAGGAGATATGGATTATTTTTTCTTATGATCATAGATGAATATTCAACTCAGGGGGAGAAGGCTCAGGATGAAACCGACAGATGGAGAAAGAAAACACCGGCAGAGCATTTGCAGCATCTCACCGGTACAGTGAAGAGAATAGAGACAACAATAAAGGACAGCAAAAAGTTTATGGATAGTATAAACTTGATTTTGGGAGATCTTTTTCAAATTGTAACCACCCAGTTACAAGGTTGAAACTACAAACTCTACTGACATCTTGACAACCTTTGTCATTGATGCCAAAGGGGGAGTAGTAGGATGAGAAAATTCAAATCACCGGAATTATATGCTCAGTGGGAGCACACACATTTTTGGTAACATTTTTTTTGACTTCACATTTTTGGATACATCTTTTTGAAATTTCTCATGAGTGTTGCCATCAATGCCAAAGGGGGAGATTGTTGGCATATGCACACTCTAATGAGACATTGTATGTGATTGAAGGTTTTGTCATTCATGGCAACCTTGCAATCCTATGGCACCGACAAAGGCATTATACCGGCATTAGCAGATCACACTCTACACCGGCACTCAGGACACCGACACCAGCACAGAAGAAAGGAAGTATACCGACACAGAGGCTGACATGATTTTTGTTATATTATATTTTGTTTATTATTGAAAAACTTTGTAAGCCGACTTGGCAAATTATAAAATGACTCTTATAAACAAAATATAATATAACAAAAATCATGTCGGCCTCTGTGTCGGTATACTTCCTTTCTTCTGTGCCGGTGCCAGTGTAGAGTGTGATCTACTGATGCCAGTATAATGCCTTTGTCAGTGCCATAGGATTGCAAGGTTGCCATCAATGACAAATCCTTCAATCACATACAATGTCTCATTGGAGTGTGCATATGCCAACAAGGGGGAGTATAGGTGGAAAATTCAGGAGATATGGATTATTTTTTCTTATGATCATAGATGAATATTCAACACAGGGGGAGAAGGCTCAAGATGAAACCGACAGATGGAAACCATGATCATTTTTCACAAGAGTGTTGCCTCAATGCCAAAGGGGGAGATTGTTGGCAATTGACACGCAATTGGTTGGTTTCAATATGTTGTCATTGATGGCAACATGGCAACATGTTTTGGCTTCCTATTTTGGTTCAGTTGTGTACCGACAAGCACTTCACAGACACTTCACTGACACTGGCAGGTTGGATAGATTTCTTTGGTTACCGACATTGCAGGATGACATGGTTTAGAATTGGGTTATCAATGTTAAAGGCTGACATCTTTTGGATATGGCATCGACAATTGTTTTGATATTCATGTATTTATGTTATTGAGCTGACATATATATTCATATTGTAATTATCTTTGTAAGTCGACATAAGGCATGATGAATTGTAAAGGGTATATAGGTCAGTTGATTAGATCATTTTGAAAGATTATATGAAAATTGTGTAAGGTTATGGAATGTAAAGGAGATGCGAAATATATGAGAGAGATCATGTATGTGAGGATATTTATGTAAGGGTTATTTCATTAAAGGATTTAGGGTCTCAGACCAGAATAGACAGAGCTTAAACCCGAACTATATTCAAGCATAGAAGATGCTATCTTTGCAGTTCAATCATTTCTACGGATTGTAGTCCGGATTTCTATTTAGTGAGTGAGCATCCTTTTGTGATTGAGCAATGTACTCTAGGTTGTGCCTTTCTATAAGTGAAGGCCCCTATATTTTGTAATATCTCTTCATATGGCCAGTGGATTGATATTGTGGGTCACAAATCCCACCGTGGTTTTTCCTCTTTGAGGTTTTCCACGTATAATTTTGTGTGTTATGATATTCATTTGTGTGATTGGCTTATTGGTTTCTTTACTTCTTTCGGATCTATATGTATCAGTATACTAGTTGGTGTATGCATGTTTTAATAAGGTTAAAATTGATCATTTCAATAGAAGACTGATTCACCCCCCTCTCAGTGTTCTTGGATTCCAATAGGTAAATGATGTGGAAATTATTTTAGGATAAGAAGAATGAATGCTCTGAACCATATAAATAAATTAAATAACTTATTTATAGATAGAGGAATTAGACATTAAACATTAATTATATAACATTTATTTAATTAATCTTTCTCAAGCCAATTTCAAGTGTATACAAGTACTTTTGCAAGTCATCACCAGGGTTCACCTTTCACACTCCTTGCATGTCTTCTTCTCTTCTTATCTTTAGACTCAAATTTTTGTTTTCAAATGATAATAGATTATTCAAATGAAGCATAAATACATTAGCATTTGTCCTAACCTTTTTGTCATAAATGCATCCATCTTTGTTAGGTAGTTTGTTGTCAAACATCTCTACGACTTTATAGAGATCTAGACACCCATTACAATTATCCACGTAATGAAATTTTGATCTGCAACTTTGAGCTAACCACCAGATCTTCCTCCACAATCATTTACTTCAAATAAGATGTCACAAATCAACCTGTATTCTATAAACAATAGTATTTTATGTTTTCCAAGGGAATGAAAGATTTTGTGGATGATAACTCCCCCTACATTTGTGCTCTAAATCAGCTCATTATGAGGTCTTGTGCACCATGGACAAACATGATTTCATTCTTCTCCTTATTAACCTGTCCTTGTTTCTGTTGTTCACAAAAAGTGATAACCCAAGAACACCTACAATTGATCTATGAAGTAGCCAATTCAATCTATGAAGAACCTCAAGGCTTGGACAACATGACAAGGATATGAATCCTTCTACTCTTCAGGCTCTGCAAAACCTAGGCGGGTGTACCTTTGATGCTTAAGATTAAAACCATTACACACCTATGACAACATAAATAAAGCATATAGATCTCATAAACGGTTCAAAAACAAGGAGGGTATTGTAGATAGGCTAAATCTACTTTGAAAACTCAACAATGTTTGAATCATGAGATGGAAGGACACTACCATAGAACAAAAAACAAAAGATATTCTGATTTGATTTTAAATTTCTTGTGCAAATAACTTCTAATTGTAACAGATCAGTGCCTTCATCTAGGCATAGAGTCAACACAAATGGCCACAAACAGAATCCAAGCTGCAGATCAAATTCACTAAAAATATATCCTTGTATTAATGCCTGACATTAATACATTCTAAACTTCAAATCAAAAGAACATACAAATCCAAACATTAATTCAGAATTCCCAATTTCTACTCATTGAATTTAAATCCTTTATGTAAAGGATGCCTAAGAACAGGAAATACACTCTCCCTTGGAGAAGATAAATTCAAAATCCCTTGAAAACTGAATTTATTGAAATTGAAAAAATGCCTGAAGACAATCCAATGGAAATGTATATATGCCTTGCATATATATGGCCTGCAACTAAGAATTTGCAGCTAAACATATCTATTCCATGACAGAAAGAAAGAGAACATCAACAATTACAACTCATAAAATTAAAATGCACCAGACTGGAACCCCTCTTGGAAATCTCACTTAGAGAATTTCTCAAAAATTGGAACCCCTACAACTGAGAAGAATTGGGAATAAGAAGGAGAGGGAAAAATATCAGAATCCATCAGAGCATGCCATGTGTCCCCTTTCTCCAACTAAAATTCATTATCTTCTTCTTTTCCAAGAAAAATGCTTCCAAAATATCCCACATTTGTTGAAACTAACTCCATAACTAAATTCCTCTTCTCGAGAGCTTTCCGAAAATATATAATACTTCTACATTTGGCCAAAAATTAAACCCTGGGTGAATTAATCTTGAACAACAGGCCATCATTTAAATTTTTTGAATTTTCTCTATAGTTTCAACTATATCATTTAATTTTAATTTTCCACTCGTTTTTGGCCTGACGCCCTGCCACGTGGCGACCTCTGATTGGTCGATGGGATCCACTGGGCGCCACCTGGCATGACACCTCATCTTTTGCCACTTATTGGCCACGTCATTGCCACTGGGCTGCTTGCTTGTACGCCACATCATCGCCACATCATCGCCACTGGATAGGACCCACGAGCTGTCTTTCCACCTAGACCAGCCACCTAGCTTTCACCATTTCGCAAACGGTAACCGGCGTGCAACTTCGACTCACGAAACCATGCGCACCGTTGATCATCTCGGACTTGCACGATCTTTAACCTTGCATTTTCACACTGGGCTTTTTGCCATTTCGCAGCCCTTATCCTTCATGCATCTCGCCTTCGTGAAGTCACGCCGACCATCGATCCTCTCTAAACCTTCTCACTGGTTAAGTTAGCCTTTCTCTACAAAATTTTGCCCATCTGCCTCAAGAAGCATGCCTATGTGGGGTCCACCTGGTCGCCGCTCAGTCACCTCCTTCATTGCCTCGAGATCCATGCCCACGCGTGGGCCAACCTTGGGTGCCCTTAGCACCTTGTGTCAAAAGTCTTGAAGCTTTGACATATTACTAGTGTGTGCTTTTGGTTATAAACATTAAAAAAGTTCATTCCACAGCCAATGTGGGATAATTTATTAAGCCTGGGATTGTGCATTTTAAGCTTTCCTGAGAGCTTTAATGGCATTTTCTTTGCATTTGATTGAAATTTTGATGTCCAAACACCACATAGGAGAGGGAAAATGCTGGAAAGGTATTTGTTTGAAAGATTTCTAAAGCCCCTTTCATTACCTCCATGATTTAATTGCTGCTAATTTTATTTACCACGCGCAGGAAAAATCCATTAAGCCTGGCAAAATTTCCAATGGAATTTGAATTGCAAGTTCATCTACCTTCTTCAGCTATCATGTGAGCCTGTGCTTCATGTTCCATGTGAAAGAGGGGGGTGCTGATTGCATTTGACTGTTATTTATTGAACTCCAACCCAGCATTTGCCACACGGAGGAGTTACCATTAACATTTCATTTTTCTTTAAGCTGCCAATGTCATTTGGTTAATAACTCAGCAAATGCCTCTCCTCCACCATCCACATAGAGGATGTTGGCAAAGTCACATGGAATTTGGCCTACCTATTGCATCTGCCAGAGATCTTATTTAACTCCTTCTCCAAACTTTACGTCATAGGGAAGATTGGTCTTTTTATGCCCATTGCATTCGCTTGCAAATTTTTGAGTTTTCATTTCAAAGAGACTATTGGTTAAACATCACGTGGAGTGAGGGGGAACTACACCAAACACGATTTGCTGGAGATCTCTGTTGCTGCACTTTGCTCAACCACGTGAGAGGGGATTGATTAATTGGTGTTGTTTTAAATGACCACCAAACTTCACGTGGGAGGAGAAGGGTGCTGGCTGGGCCTTAAGCCTGCTGGCTGCTTTGGCTTGGGTTTTATTTTAATTCATTTTACCATTGTTTTCCACATGGAGAAAGGGGTCACTCCTGCTGCTATCATTTGGGGTTTCAATGCAATTGGTACTTCCAATGCCACACACACAATAGGGAAAACTAAATGGCACTTGCTGCTAGTTTTCTTTTACTCTCCCACTTTCCACATCCAGCAATGGCTTCTACAAGCTCCCTCAAACACCACGCAGGAGGACTTGGTTGCTGCATTTTGTCTTACACTTGCAAATTGTAATTGTTTGAAAGTTTATTTGATGCCCTTTGACTCACACGTGGAAGGGGCTTTACTCCTATTGTTTGCATCTACCTAAAGATTTATTTGCCCTTCTCACTGCTAATGGCATTTGCTACAACTTATATGCTTAATATGCCACGTGAGATTTGGTTTTAAGCAAAATTGGCATTTGCTTGAGCTTTAAAATGCACTCCCCAAACTTCAATGCCACACTCCAACAAGATAATTTGGCATATACACCTGCTAATCTTCATTTGCCTGGACTTTCAAATATTTCCATTGGGCTATTCTCACGTGGGAGGGAGTTTGGCTCGGAGCCTGCCAATTTCAATTACTTGAACATTATTAAAACCTCTCAAAACCGCCAATCTGAAATTCCTTGGAGGTCTACAATATTTTCAACTCTTATGACATGTCTCATAATTACAATCCACATTCAAATATATTTTTAAATTCCCCTAATAAACAAAGTCGCCAACAAAATCAATCCGCGATTATGAGCCAGGTCGGGCCCCAAAGTGGGTCCGACTAAATTTTTTTTTTGTTTTCATGCAACTGACCTCTGAAATGCTTTAGGAACTTCAAACACACCTCTGGAAACGATCGACATCATTTTTGGATCATTAAACTGAGTTTCGCGACTTTCAGGCAATTACGCCACATTTTCGCATTTAATCGCGAAGACGTAATTTTTGAATTGGTCAAAACACCTTTCTGGAACTCGCCATTTGACAGGCGTGTACTCTAATTTACAAGGATGGACTCTACCAAACGGTTTCTCAAGACGAGTCCCGAGCAAAGAGATATTAATTTTCAAAAATGCCCAACTAGCTTTGTCGACACTGCGGACCTGACGAAGTCAATGTTCTGGCAACATATGATGACTTTCTCAAAAATATCAAATGACCTCCGTAGGCCCTCGAATTTGAAACATAGGTACCTTGAAGTACATATTAAAACTTAGAATTCTCAGTTCGATCAAAAGACTGACAGGATGCAAATGGTGCGCTCATAAAAATGGCTACATTAACTGATATAGCATTGAAAGTGCGGAAGACTGAAAATGATAGTTCAATGAACTCTTTTGCAAACCAACTAAACGGATTGGTAGGAGCCCGAAACTTGAAACGTAGTTTGTCATTTATACCAGAATTAACCCGGAAGAAACATTTTGGCATGACGCTCACTGAAGCAACTTTTACACTTATGCGAAACAGGGCTCCGACTAGCTATCGAAATAGGGACTAGTCAAACCACACAAACTGCAAACGGATTGATCTTCAAAAATTGAGCAGATGGCTTCGTAAGAACTTGAAATTTTGCAAGCTAACTCACATTTATGCATACAATTGAATCCATTTTTAATTTCTTCATGAAAATCAATGGGGCAAAAGATGTAAACACTCAAAGTAGGCTACTAAATAAAATCTGCATTTGTGCCTAAAATGCACTTTCAGCCCACCACTCAAAATGGGTACCTCATAAACTTATCCAAACTAAATTTTGAAAGTTGCACATCATTGAATAGGCCAAATGAAATGTGTAGGACATGTCTTTCGAGCCTTACCCTTTGAAAATCAACCGGCTCCATTTTGACCTCTCACAAACTAGGCCATTCAAACTGACTTATTTGGAAATGCAAAGTAAAAATTTGAATTGGGCCTCAAAACTTTGACTCAAATTTAATGAGTCCCAATAGTGGCTCTGACTAGGGATGGTTGATCACAAGATCAACACAAGAATCCAGATATCTTTGGTTAAGCAGACCACCCAAAAACGGATCATTCTTCTCTTCTCATCTCATTTCAAAAACAGGGCATCCTTATTCTACCCAAACAGCAGGGCACTTTATTGAAAACCACACAACTGAAGCAAAGCAACTGTACAAAATATACAACTTATAAATGGCCCCGGGCCATCAAAACTGAAATCAATTCTTACCTCTGTCAAACACATGATTTTCATTTCCACAAACTGGAGGTAAGCTGAAAGTTTCATTGTTATCTGCCTGATCATTCACACTTCCATTTCTAATCAGCTGATCACATAAAACATAATCAACAACATGTTCATAATCATAAAATCTTTGAAAACCAAACAAATGCTGAAAGGGCTGATCACTAGGTGACATAAGAGTGCCATACTCTTTACCATTCTTTCCCAGCTGAAATGAAAAGTAGTCTAACTTATTCTAAAAGTTGGGAATATCAAGTACATCTCTTCTACTAGTTTGCTCAAATGATAAACACTCTTCCACAATGATGGCTTGCAAACTAGAGAGAAAAACTTCCTCATAACATGATTGCACTTCAACTTGTTGATCACAATTTCTATCAGCACTTTGCATACATGAAAATACATGATTTTTACTTGCCAATGGTTCATTTCCTCCTTGCAAATCTGAGAAAAACACCTCAGATCTGTCATGTCTTTTAAAAGCAAGATCCACACAATGCATACCAAAATCTAAGTTCATATCAACATATAAATCTACATTATCACACCTATCAACTGTATATGCATTTTCATCTTGTCCATCACTTGAATCAAATGTAGGGAAAGAATCAATATCATAAGTATCATACTTCACACCCTCAAAAACATCATCAGTATCTAAACAGGTACTGGTTGGGTGTGAGAGATTGGGCACATTTTTGGATGCATACCTCTGAAAATCAGCGGCTAGGAGCTCTGAAATTTGTTCACTACTTAGTGAACCTTCTTCATTTCCATTTTTTTTGGCTTCATCCTCTAAGCTGTAAACATTGTCCCAATCTGATAAAGGTATTAAATCAGTAGTGCTCATGTCTCTATGCACATTTATTTCATCATTACAACAACTCGGATCCGCATCATAACCTTTCTCATGCTGCTCATAAAGTGCTTCTATATGTTGCAACATGGTTTCATAACTGGGGTTGCAAACATCTTGTGGATTGAACTTAACAATATTGACATTCATACTATTCAAATCTGAAAACTCTAGAGAGTTACAATCATGCACATTAGAACAACAATCTATATTTTCATCCTCCTCATACTGAGAACAAAATTCGGTACTGTCATGCTGATCATAAGAATCATTTTCAAAATCACAAGAGATATCCCTATTCACAGATTCATCTCCATTACTTTGGTATTCACCAATTTCACTGTCAACATTGGTATACTCAATATTATGTGCATTTTCAGATTTATTTAGCTCAATCTCACCCATCCATTCTTTGATACATGCGACACTTTCTTCTCTCAAGGTTGTAGACCAATTAACTGAATCAGGCTCATCAAGCTCTAAAAATAATTCAATCAAAACAAACTCATGGGGTCTAGCATCATCTGGAAACTCATTTAATGCAGCTATGAATCTTTTATAAAAAATACATGATGACTCTTCCTCTTTTCTTTTCCCTATTTTCTTTCTTAAAAACCAGATGAATTTCTCTCGGATCTTTTGAAGACATACTGCAATCTCTTTATCAATCTCTTTCAGATTTGACAAAGGATTTGGAGATCTAGGAACTACATCTAGATCCATCGGGTTTAAAACATCTACTGAACCATTATCTTGCTGATGCATTTTACTGTTTCATAAATTCTTTTCAAAACACATGCAATCTCTAATTTTCAAAATCATACACACTTCTCCCATATTTCTGACTGAAATTCATTTCAAAACATGAAGCATGCATACTACAAATTTATTTTCCTTTCTATGGTGACTTTTTCACCTTATAAGGAACATATAATTTCATAGATACTTTGAGGAATACCTGGTAAAATCAATGCTACTGCTGTTCACTTCATTTTCCCTTGACTGAGACCTTCAATCTCAAAACTCCAAGCCTCTGTTACCTCTTTGTTGCAAGCTCACCAAATCCTTTAAATTTTTTACAATAGTGCACACTGGTGTAGAGATCTTTCAGAGTCACCACTCACTGTTGTGAGCATTTATAAAACCATTTGCAGAACATGAATAGATTTGGACTCACACAAAGATAAAAGGACAACAAATTTTCAACACTTGGCACACAACACTACCAGGCAAATAACTGAAGATCTGAAAATGCTTTCAAATTTACAACACTTTTATGACTCTTTCCTCAAATGGATATGGCCAAACTCATGGATTTGACTTGACAAAATTCTTACATCTCTTTCCCCAGCAGAGTCGCCATTTTTGTTGTTCACCAAAAGTGATAACCCAAGAACACCTGCAATTGATCTATGAAGTAGCCAATTCAATCTACGAAGAACCTCAAGGCTTGGACAACATGACAAGGATATGAATCCTTCTACTCTTTAGGCTCTGTAAAACCTAGGCGGGTGTACCTTTGATGCTTAAGATTAAACCCATTACACACCTATGACAACATCAATAAAGCAGATAGATCTCATAAACGGTTCAAAAACAAGGAGGGTATTGTAGATAGGCTAAATCTACTTTGACAACTCAATAATGTTTGAATCATGAGATGGAAGGACACTACCATAAAATAGAAAACAAAAGATATTCTGATTTGATTTTAAATTTCTTGTGCAAATAACTTCTAATTGTAACAGATCAGTGCCTTCATCTAGGCATAGAGTCAACACAAATGGCCACAAACAGAATCCAAGCTGCAGATCAAATTCACTAAAAATATATCCTTGTATTAATGCCTGACATTAATACATTCTAAACTTCAAATCAAAAGAACATACAAATCCAAACATTAATTCAGAATTCCCAATTTCTGCTCATTGAATTTAAATCCTTTATGTAAAGGATGCCTAAGAACAGGAAATACACTCTCCCTTGAAGAAGATAAATTCAAAATCCCTTGAAAACTGAATTTATTGAAATTGAAAAAATGCCTGAAGACAATCCAATGGAAATGTATATATGCCTTGCATATATATGGCCTGCAACTAAGAATTTGCAGCTAAACATATCTATTCCATGACAGAAAGAAAGAGAACATCAACAATTACAACTCATAAAATTAAAATGCACCAGACTGGAACCCCTCTTGGAAATCTCCCTTAGAGAATTTCTCAAAAATTGGAACCCCTACAACTGAGAAGAATTGGGAATAAGAAGGAGAGGGAAAAATATCAGAATCCATCAGAGCATGCCATGTGTCCCCTTTCTCCAACTAAAATTCATTATCTTCTTCTTTTCCAAGAAAACTGCTTCCAAAATATCCCACATTTGTTGAAACTAACTCCATAACTGAATTTCTCTTCTCGAGAGCTTTCCGAAAATATATAATACTTCTACATTTGGCCAAAAATTAAACCCTGGGTGAATTAATCTTGAACAACAGGCCATCATTTAAATTCTTTGAATTTTCTCTATAGTTTCAACTATATCATTTAATTTTAATTTTCCACTCTTTTTTGGCCTGACGCCCTGCCACGTGGCGACCTCTGATTGGTCGATGGGATCCACTGGGTGCCACCTGGCATGACACCTCATCTTTTGCCACTTGTCAGCCACGTCATTGCCACTGGGCTGCTTGCTTGTACGCCACATCATCACCACCTCAGCACCACTGGGTGCCACGTCATCGCCACTGGATAGGACCCACAAGCTTTCTTTCCACCTAGACCCGCCACCTGACTTTCACCATTTCGTAGACACTAACCGGCGTGCAACTTTGGCTCACGAAACCACATGCACCATCGATCATCTCGGACTTGCGCGATCTTTAACCTTGCATTTTCGCCCTGGGCTTTTTGCCATTTCGCAGCCCTTATCCTTCGTGCATCACCTTCGTGAAGTCATGCCGACCGTCAATCCTCTCCAAACCTGCTCGCTAGTTAAGTCAGCCTTTATCTGCAAAATTTCGCCCGTCTGCCTCGGCAAGTGTCCCTGCGTGGGGTCCACCTAGTCGCCGCTCAGTCACCTCCTCCATCGCCTCGGGATCCATGCCCACGCATGGGCCCACCTTGGGTGCCCTTAGCACCTTGCGTCAAAAGCCTTGAAGCTTTGACATATTACTAGTGTGTGCTTTTGGTTATAAACATTAAAAAAGTTCATTCCGCAGTCAATGTGGGATAATTTATTAAGCCTGGGACTGTGCATTTTAAGCTTTCCTGAGAACTTTAATGGTGTTTTCTTCGCATTTGATTGAAATTTTGATGCCCAAACACCACATAGGAGAGGGAAAATGTTGGCAAGGTATTTGTTTGAAAGATTTCTAAAGCCCCTTTCATTACCTCCATGATTTAATTGCTGCTAATTTTATTTACCACACGCAGGAAAAATGCATTAAGCCTGGCAAAATTTCCAATGGAATTTGAATTGCAAGTTCATCTACCTTCTTCAGCTATCACGTGAGCCTGTGCTGATTGCATTTGACTATTATTTATTGAACTCCAACCCAGCATTTGTCACGCAGAGGAGTTGCCATTAACATTTCATTTTGCTTTAAGCTGCCAATGTCATTTGGTTAATAACTCAGCAAATGCCTCTCCTCCACCATCCACGCAGAGGATGTTGGCAAAGTCACATGGAATTTGGCCTACCTATTTCATCTGCCAGAGATCTTATTTAACTCCTTCTCCAAACTTTACGCTGTAGGGAAGATTGGTCTTTTTATGCGCATTGCATTCGCTCGGAAATTTCTGAGTTTTCATTTCAAAGAGACTGTTGGTTAAACATCACGTGGAGTGAGGGGGAACTGCACCAAACGCAATTTGCTGGAGATCTCTGCTGCTGCACTTTGCTCAACCACGTGAGAGGGGATTCATTAATTGCTAATGTTTTAAACACCCACCAAACTTCACGTGGGAGGAGAAGGGTGTTGGCTGGGCCTTAAGCCTGCTGGCTGCTTTGGCTTGGGTTTTATTTTAATTCATTTTACCATTGTTTTCCACATGGAGAAAGGGGTCACTCCTGCTGCTATCATTTGGGGTTTCATTGCAATTGGTACTTCCAATGCCACACACACAATAGGGAAAACTAAATGGCACTTTCTGCTAGTTTTCTTTTACTCTCCCACTCTCCACATCCAACAATGGCTTCTGCAAGCTCCTTCAAACACCACGCAGGAGGACTTGGTTGCTGCATTTTGTCTTACACTTGCAAATTGTAATTGTTTGAAAGTTTATTTGATGCCCTTTGACTCACACGTGGAAGGGGCTTTACTCCTATTGTTTGCATCTACCTAAATATTTCTTTGCCCTTCTCACTGCTAATGGCATTTGCTACAACTTACATGCTTAATATGCCACGTGAGATTTGGTTTTAAGCAAAATTGGCATTTGCTTGAGCTTTAAAATGCACTCCCCAAACTTCAATGCCACACTCCATCAGGAGAATTTGGCATATACACCTGCTAATCTTCATTTGCCTAGAGTTTCAAATATTTCCATTGGGCTATTCTCACGTGGGAGGGAGTTTGGCTGGGAGCCTGCCAATTTCAATTACTTGAACATTATTAAAACCTCTCAAAACCGCCAATCTGAAATTCCCTGGAGGTCTACAGTATTTTCAACTCTTATGACATGTCTCATGATTACAATCCACATTTAAATATATTTTGAAATTCCCCTAATAAACAAAGTCACCAACAAAATCAATCCGCGAGCATGAGCCAGGTCGGACCCCAAAGTGGGTCCGATTAAAAAAAAAAATCATTTTCATGCAACTGACCTTTGAAATGCTTCAGGAACCTCAAACACACCTCTGGAAACGATCAGCATCATTTTTGGATCATTAAACTGAGTTTCGCGACTTTCAAGCAATTACGCCACATTTTCGCATTTAATCGTGAAGACGTAATTTTCAAAGTGGTCAAAACACCTTTCTGGAACTCGCCATCTGGCAGGCATGTATTTTGATATACAAGAATGAACTCTACCAAACAGTTTCTCAAGATGAGTTCCGAGCAAAGAGATATTAATTTTCAAAAATGCCCAATTGGCTTTGTCAACACTGCGGACCTGACGAAGTCAATGTTCTGGCAACACATGATGCCTTTCTCAAAAATATCAAACGACCTCCGTAAGCCCTCAAATTTGAAACATAGGTACCTTGAAGTACATATTAAAACTTAGAATTCTCAGTTTGATCACAAGACTGACAGGATGCAAATGGTGCACTCATAAAAATGGCTACATTAACTGATATAGCACTAAAAGTGCGGAAGACTGAAAATGATAGTTCAATGAACCCTTTTGCAAACCGACTAAACGGATTGGTAGGAGCCCGAAACTTGAAACGCAGTTTTTCATTTATACCAGCATTAAACCGAAAGAAACATTTTGGCATGACGCTCACTGAAGCAACTTTTACACTTATGCGAAACAGGGCTCCGACTAGCTGTCGAAACAAGGACTAGTCAAACCACACAAACTGCAAACGGATTGATCTTCGAAAACTGAGTAGATGGATTCATAAGAACTTGAAATTTTGCAAGCTAACTTACATTTATGCATACAATTGAATCCATTTTTAATTTTTTCATGAAAATCAACGGGGCAAAAGATGTAAACACTCAAAGTAGGCTACTCAATAAAATCTGCATTTGTGCCTAAAATGCACTTTCAGCCCACCCCTCAAAATGGGTACCTCATAAACTTATCCAAACTGAATTTTGAAAGTTGCACATCATTTAATAGGCCAAATGAAATGTGTAGGACATGTCTTTCGAGCCTTACCCTCTAAAAATCAACCAGCTCCATTTTGACCTCTCACAAACTAGGCCATTCAAACTGACTTATTTGGAAATGCAAAGTAAAAATTTGAATTGGGCCTCAAAACTTTGACTCAAATTTAATGAGTCCCAACAGTTTCTTTATCCATACATTTGTATTTTCCTTCTTATTATTCAAAGCATCCACATTCTCCTTATTTTGAATATGTAGTTTCACAGAACCACTCCTACTAAAATTTACTTTATGCCCTATGTTATTGCATTTGTAGAAAACACTATTGTGATGTGGACCAAATTTATTTATCATTACCTTAGTTCTGGAATCTACAACCTAATGGCCAAACTTATTGCATGTGTAATGCCCCATCAAGGAACCCTAGAGGATAAGAGAGAAACAAACAAGAAATGTATGGAAATATTATTTTAAGTAAATAATTTCCATGCAACCAACACAACCAATAGAAAATGCTCAAACCTCTAAAAGGATTAACTTGTTGATAAACAAAAATGCACATGCATAGACTAAACACAAGAAATACCAACTGAACATGGGGAAAGGTCTCTGAAACCACAAGAAAATTTAATAAGGTGATTGGGGTCTCACAAGACCATCCCTACAGTTACAAGACATGGATTGGCAAACAATACAATCTACAAGGTCTTAGGTATCACTGATGAGCTCCAGTGAAACCACAATCATAAATGAAAGCCCTTAACACCATCGAAACATACACAACTCCTACTCAATACCTCTAAGGGTTCATAGACATCTTTACCTTCACAACACTACTGAAACTAGATCAAAATAACAATTCCTATCTCCCAGTATCATCTCTAAACCAAATGATAATGCAAAGACTTCAAACTAGAACTAGGCCACCCAATAGAACATATGCAGATTTTGAGGACACTAGTGTAACATGTTGATGTCCTTGACCTGTGTTGGCATCCACCAAACCGGTGAACTCACATTGACATACCTAAGACATGCATTCATCCAAAACTAGAGAGCTTCTCAATTTGAATGTATGACATCCTAGACACACTAATTGTTGGAAGCATGCATTGTTGTGGTTTCCATTGATGCCAAACTTCTTGTTCCAAATAGTTGTTGGTCCTGAATGTCTGTGGTGTAGAGATATCTTGTTGTGTTGGTGTTGTAGTTTTTATGTTGGTTGTTCTGAAAGTGTTCAAGTTCGGAAAGTGTTGTTGATGTTGTTCAATATTGTTATCTTCTTTGGTTATGTTTTTGGTATCATGGATATGTTAGTTTGGTGGTCCAGATATAATTTGTATTCTCTCGAAGTTGTGGCATTATTCATAGCTGGTTGTAATATTTTATATTAGACCCATCTTTAGGTCTAAATATAGTTTGTGGATGGTAATTTGATGTGTTGTGTGTCCCATCAAAGTGTGTGGAGATCCAGATTGGATTTATTTGCATTGGAGGATTTATTTTGACCATTATTTGCTTATATAGATGTGTTGCATGTTGATATGTTGTTATTTGTGTTTTGGTGATTGTGGATTATGGAGTTCTATTTGGAAGGTGTGTTTTGGTCCCCTCTTTCTCCTAGAGTATATTAGCATATGTTTTTTTGGTTCCAGAAGGTATATTTTGTTTTAGGTTGACTTAGTTCAAGCTTTGATGATCTATCTTATATATAAAGAATGAATGTGACTGAGCTAAGCATTTAATGGTATGGTGTGATGTGGTGTGATGTGATGTGGAGTAATAAGTGTATGAGGTAAAGAGAGAAGAGAAAGAAAGAGGAAGTGAGTGGTGTGAAGACAACCATCAAAATTCAATGAAGAGCAAAGAAGAAGAGTTGTCATTGAATGATATGCAAGTTATTTGAGACTGTGGCAGAAGTATGAGACATAATATTAACAATTGAGTTTTGAGTTATGTGGCTTGTTGTTGGTTGCTTGATGTAGAGTTAAAGGATATCTTCATGATTAGGAGATCCTTCTTTTCAATTTATTATGTATCTTTCTCTATTGTAGTTAGCTTCAGGTTTGCAAGTCCTCTTTTGTATCTTGCCCCAAGAGCAGTTAGCCTTGGTTTCAAAGTCTAGAGTAGTGAGCTCTTTTAATTATAATTTGATATTCATAGTGGATATATTTTGTAGGTAGGTGCTCACTATGGTTTTTCCCTATTTGAGTTTTCCACATATAAAATCTTGGTGTTCATGTGTTGTTGGTTTATTGTTTATGTTCTACATTACTTTTTTTGTTTACATTGATTCACCCCCCACACACCCCCCCCCCCCACGCCCCGCCCCGCCCCACCCCGCCCTCTTAGTCCTACCTTGGTTTCAACAATTGGTATCAAAGCAAAGTTCCTCTTGAGTAAACTTAACTACTTGAGGTAGATCTCGTATGGTGCATGATGTATATTACATAGTTCCAATCTTTGGTGGTACAAATTTTCCATAATACAAGGAGAGAATGGAATTTCATTTGGAGACATTGTAGAATGGAATTTGGGAAATCATTCGGACTGGATATACACCTCTATAGGGTGGTCCTCAAACTCTGGATGAGATAATGTTAAAGGACACTATTGCTAAGGCTAGAGCTATAATTATTAGTTGTATAAGTGATCTAGTGTTTGGAAGAGTAAAAGGATTGAAAGAAGCTAAAGCTATATGGAACAAGTTATATTTGGCATTTGAAGGAGATCTAAAAAAAACAAGCCAGTTAGATGAATCTGAAGAAGATTATGAGTATCTAAGAATGCTTGAAGATGAAAGTGTTGAGAACTATATTCATAGAGTAACTAATGTTGCTAATGGTATGAGATTTACCGGTGGACACTTGGATGAATGTGATGTTGTTCAAAATATCTTTCCAACCTTGTCAAAATCCTACAAACAAACAAGGCATGTCATACAAGAAAGAAATGACATGAGTAAGTATACCATTGATTAACTTATTGGTACCTTAGCATATTTTTAAATTTCATAAATAGAGGAAGAGAAAAGAGAAAAGAAAGAAGCGACATCTAATGTTTCAAGAAATGATGATTCAGAATGCAGTATACATTTAGATGAAGCTTAAGAAAATTCGTAAGAAGATTGCAATGAGGCAATGGAAAGTATAAAGGTAGGTTACCTCTTAAATGTTTTTCTTGAGGAAGAATAGGATAGTTATTAAGATGGCTATGATTTTTTTAGATGATTCTAATCTAGCTAATGTGTATTGGAAAGAGGCAGTACCAACTATTGTGTATCTCTTAGTAGAGTGCAGAACAAGGTAAATCATACTAAAACACCGTATGAGTTGTGGAATGGAAGACTGCTTATTGTAAAATATTTCAAAATTTTTGGAAGAAAATGCTACATCAAAAGAGATGAGGACAATCTTGGGAAGCTTGACTCTAGAGTAGATGAAGGGATTTTTTTGGGATATGCTACAAATAGCAAGGCTTGCCAATGCTACAACAAAAGGATAAACATAATGGTACAAAGTACAAATGTAAAAGTATGCGAAGGATGGAATTAGATTGAACCTAATACTAAAATCGGTGTTGATATTGTTCTAGCAATTACAGAGAAAGCAAGTGATATAGAAGAGAACAAGGAGAAGGAAACAAATGAAGAAAAAGAAGAGGAAGGCTCAACAAAATTTCCTACTAAGTATGTTCAAAAAAATCATTCAAAAAACCAGATAATCAGAGATAAGATAAAAGGTGTTCAAACAAGAAGGTAGATTGCAGAAGCTCAAGAAAAAGCCAATTGTTTCTTTCTATCATTGACTAAGATGAATACTTATGAAGAAGCAAGTAAAGATGAACATTGAGTTAAAGCAATGGAAGAACTAAATCATATATAGAAGAACAAGACTTAGGAGTTGGTACGTAGACCAGTGGACAAGAATGTGATAGGAACTAAATGGGTTTTCAGGAACAAAATAAATGAGAAAGGACAAGTTAAAGGAAAAAAAGAAAGACTAGTATGTAAAGGATACTTCAGGTGGAAGGCATAGATTTTGAAGAAATATTTTCTCCGATAGAAAGGATGGAAGCTATATGTCTCTTTCTTGCATTTTTTGCTTACAAAAAAATTAGAGTTTATCAAATGGATGCCAAATCAAAATTTCTAAATGGAGATATAGAAGAAGTATACATTGAGCAACTAGATAGATTCAGGATGATAGAAGATCCACATATGGTGTGTATATTGAAGAAAGCATTATATGGACTCAAACAAGCACCTAGGGCCTAGTATGCAAGATTAGACAGGTATTTACTACAACAAAATTTTAGGAAAGGTACAACAGGTAGTAATCTTTACTTCAAGATTGATGCAGATAAGTTGTTAATTGTTATAGTTTATGTTGATGACATCATATTTGGAGGAAATGCTAGTTTATGTAAAGATTTTTCTAAAGAGATGCAAAAAGTTTATGAAATATCAATGCTTGGTGAGTTGTCTTTATATCTTGGGCTACAAGTTATTCAATCTGAAAATGAAATTTTAATCTCTCAAAGCAAGTATGTGGAATAAATATTAAAGAAATTTGTTTTTGATGATTGTAAATTGGTTACAAATCCTTTAAATATTGGTTGCAAGCTAAGTAAAGATGATGAGTCTCTGAAGGTTGAATAGAAGAAGTACAAATTGTGTTAGGATTAATGATAGTCCCAAAGATACTGAGAGGGGGGGTGAATCAGTATCTAACCGGTTAGCAGAATATTTAACCTTGTTAAGAATTTTGCATTTCAAAACAGTGTACCGTAAATAAGAATTAATGCAGTGAACAAGAACAATAAAGACAACATAGAAAACACACCATGACACAAGATGTTTAATGAGGAAACCTGGTGTGGGAAAAACCTTGGTGAGATTTGTGACCCACAATATTCATTCACTCGCCAATGAATAAATATTACTTACAATGAGGGGCCTGTGCATGCAGGAAGTCCAATTGCCTAGAGCTCACTGCTCAATAAGAGTCACACTGACTACAAAAGTGGATTATGAAATCCAATACAATGTACTGCTTCAAATCAGCATCAACAATGCCAGGTTCAGTACCGGTTTAAGCTCATTCTATAACCAAAACCTTCGTTGTCACTTATATCACCTTATACATAATTCACAACTCTTTCTCACACAAATGACCAATAAGATCTCATACATATATATGAGTCTTTTACAATATGCCTTGTCAGCTTTACAAAAGATAATTACAATTAAATACAATAAACAAAAGTTTATTTCCTGTCGGTTGGGGTGTCAAGATGCATTGTTGCCGCTGTCGGTGAAGTGTCTACCAATGTATGTATATGTCTATGTCGGTGCCAGTGGCTTTACTAGATGAGTACCAGAAGGTTGCTAGATGGTTTCCATCAATGACAACACCATCATTCTCATAAGAGTGTAGAATGCCAACAATCTCCCCCTTTGGTATTGATGGCAACACTCATGAGAAAAATCCAAAAATTGTTTCCAAAAAGTGAAGTCCAAAAGGTTACCAAAAATATGTGCTCCCCCTGAGTAGATGATCTCCTTTGATTAAACATTTTTCTCTTTCCACTACTCCCCCCTTTGACATCAATGACAAAGGCTGTCAAAAATTGTCAAACGAGTGCAAAAATTTTACCTCAAAGTTTGTAACCGGTTGGTTACAATCTGAAATATGTCTACCAAAACCAAATTCTAACTTTGCATGAATCTGTTGCTGTCATTTAAGGTTGCCTCAATCTGTTGGATCATGTCAGTAAGATGATGCATATGCTCTTCCGGTGATCTTTCTCCTTGAAGTAATGCCTTAGAGATCTCATTCCTCAGAGAGATAAGATTGTCTAGCTTGGGACCAAGTTTGTATTTAAGCTCTCTGGCATTAGCCTTAATCCTTGCCTTCTCTTTCTCAAATTTCTCCAACTTTTCCTCAAAACCTGCTATTTCCTGCTCAATAACTGATATAGGTTCGGATGAACCAATTATGTTATCAGCTATGTCATCTATCTCCTTATGTACTCTACTTATTTCCTTTTCTATGTCCTCTGTCAACAGATGTGGCTTGCATGTTCCTCTGTACAACTCTTTATATTCCAAAATTTTAGTATTCAATGCCAGTAAAAGTGTTTTTATGTGTTCTGTGCACTTATTTATTCTATCCTCAAAGAATTTATCCTTTTCCTTCTCAATTTTCTCTTTGAATGTGTCCTCATTCACCTTATCAACTGTTATTACATTGTCGGTAATGAATTTGGACAATGTGTCCAATTGACCTAAAAAATACTTTACATTTTGGTGCAATCAACTTAAGTATTGGTATTGTGTCATCAATTTCTTTGTAAGCCAATGCATTACAGTCAGTTATCTTCTTGATAGAGTCTAGGAGTACCTCTATACTCACATTAGTAGGCCTGAATTCACTTAATGAAGTACCAGATGTCTGACCAACTGCCTTGATTACCTCTTTGCTTCCAACATTTGTAACCATTTTTCTTGTGTTATCCTCCGGTGGATCAGTCTGAGTTTGCATTTCAACCAATAAAGGTTTGGGTTTCTCAGTGATTACCGGTTTTCCTAGCTCAATATGTACATGTGCCTCTGTCGGTTTCTCTATGGGTTTCTCTGTGTGCTCAACTGTCAGTATCTCTGTCTCAGTAGGTTTCTCAGTGTTAGCATCTATACCATCAGTATTCATTCCAGTATCCAATGGTTGCTCTGTTTGCTCTGTTTGGATCTCAACCTCAACAGTCTCTGTCGGTTGCTCAGCAGTGTTTCCACTATCAACAATGTTATCCTTGACCTCTGTATTGTCCTTATCCACAATAATGTTCACTTCCTGAGTATCTACATTCATGGTTAATAGAATTTCAGAATCAGGATTACTGTCATCATGTGTGATACCTACACTCTCAGTAACTGGTGGATCATCAACATGTATCGGTGTAGTATCCAAGGGTGGTGGTAAGTTGTTAGTTATTTTGATGTTTGGTATTCCACCTTCTTTACCTTTCCCTTTGTCTTTATCCTTCTGATAAACTTTGAATTTTTTCTTCATCCTGTTCAATTCTTCTTGTTTTTCTTTTTCAAAAAAAAAGATATCCCATTTATCAGCAGTTTCCTCTGCAATCTCATTTACTCTACCTGCCATCAAACTCACTTGCCAATGACCACTAGCAAAAATGGATTTGTTAGCTTCATAAATCAGGTCATCAATCTTTTCTTTTGAGTTAATTGGATGTACAACTAGAATTTTTTCAACCTTAAGTTTCTTGTCCAATTCCATTATTGCAATCCTCTTTGCATCTAATCTCTTATATAATTCATTAGGCAAGTCATCCACAACTTCAATTAAGACTTTCTTATATATATCCAGATGTAAGATAATACTGTTTTCAATGCTTTCTTTTTCTGAATCCTTGAATGTTTTCTACAATTTTCTCACATTAGCCAAATTACCGTCATCAGTTATTTTATTTAGCAAATTATCCAATGGTGGTATAACCTATTTTGGTTTCTTCTTGGGAGTTAGTTTCTTTGCTGGTTGCCTTACTGCTTGTTGTTTCTTCCTTAAACTCCTTGTTCTCTTGGGTGGAGGAGAGGGTACTAGTGAAGGTTTTCTCTTCCTTTCAACTCTTTTGAATTCATCTCGTATCTCACTGTTAGAAGATGTGCAAACCAGTGAAATGTGTGCCTCTGGTTGCAGTCATTCCAGTTCACTCACCTTTATACTAGTAATGTTCATAACATTTTCTTTGATTTCCTTTACCTTCTTAGAAGCATATCTTATGTATTTCTCTCTTTTCTTCCTTTGCTTCATTGTTTTCACATTGCTTTCAATTGTTTCAACACTTCCAAAAACTTCTTCTGTTGGTTCTCTAGGTGCATCTAATAAGGCTTTTGCATAAGTCTCAATAATGTTGAGATCTACCTCATAACCCATTTTTTTTACCCATACAGTCCTAGGTAATACAACTTCCATCCATGTTTCATCCTTCTTGATTACAAAACAAAATTCTTTATCATATTTATCCACTACTCTGCTGTAGTCTTTCTCTAGTTTTCATTTTGGTTTGGAAAGCTTTGAAATATTTAGTTATATTGTTTTCCTTAGGAGTACCCATGTCGGTGAAAGCTTCTTGTAATTGTTTGCCTACTAGTATGTCATATCCAAAGTCTTTATGTACTATACCGAGGATCTCCTTTATGAAATACAACATTAAGCATACTAAGAGATTACCAAAATGAAACTTTCCTTTCTTGTCTCCTTTTATATTTTTCAAGTTATCTATGAGTTCATCCTTCAGCCATTCACACACATCAATTTTTGCATTATTGTTTACCATTTCATAAGCACTATTAATGCAAAGACTAGAAACTGAATTAAGTATGTTTGCATGTGTAGTCTTGTAACCTAAAATCATACTTATGAATCTCACATTGGTGTCCTTGATGTCATTTACTCTTAGAGATCTACTATCAGATGTTACTTCGGTTAGGGTCATGACTTTGTTGTTAGGAACCTTCTTAGTTTTGTCTGGTCTACTACCGGTTGAGGGTAAACCTATTACTACCCTAATTGCTTGCCAGGTGATTTTGCAGATAGAATCTAACCAAAGAAATTCTCCATGTGCCCTACTTAGGACAATTCTCACAACTTCCTCCGGAAATTCAGGGATGTTCAAAATTTCCAAAAAACCTAAAGTCTCCACAATCTTGTGCTAGGGTTTGACAATGCCATTTTCATTGCAAATTATGGTTCTAAACATTTTTAACAACTCCTCAAAACCTAATTCCTCAATGTTGCAGTGAATATATATCCTAGGGTCTTCAGCATAAGCTACACTTTTAGAAATCTTTGAAAATGTGCCTATGGAATCATCTTGCTTAGCTACTTTGGGAATAATTTTGAATACAGGCCTAGAGCATTTTAGATTTTCCACAATAGTAGGGTTTGCAATAAATTCGAGAGCAGAAGAAGAAGCCATTTGAAAAATACCTTTAGCTGCTTGATAATGTCTGAATGCTTGAAAGAAATTGCTTCACACCTTTGCCTTGAATGCCTTCGCTTGGATTTTGCGCTCTCTGCTAATTTGAATGCTCAATGAATCAAAAATGAGGGAAAACCGATGATTTATAATGACTTTTCCTTCAACAACTATGTTATCACTGTTTAAAATTGGATATTCTTGTTCCATAATTGGCTAGAAGTCTGCATAAAAATGTGTCTAGTATGGCCTTGTTGCCTCTGATTTTCTTGGGTCAGAAGAGGGTTTAAGGTTTTTGAGTTTTAACCTATCCTATGTTTACAAAAAACCCTTATGTTCTATTTCTGAGTTACTTTTACCACTTAAAGAAGGGTCGGTCTATCGTGAAAAGTGTCCCTTAATATTTTAAATCTGTGCGCCTTTACCTTTATCCTGTTTTAATGTTGTTGGGGCCCTTAACTATTGTGCAACTCATTGTTAATCTTGCGATTGGCATTGTTTCGCTAGGCAAAGATGCTAGCAAGTTAATGTTCGCGAAGTAGTGAAAAGGCTAGGTGGGCCTAACTAGATGGATTGACAATCAGATAAAAGGACTGCATCTTATTTTAAATCTAATGGCTCACGTTGATTCGCTAGCCCGAGATGCAAGTGAAATAAGTTCTGTGAAACAACGAAAGACTTGGCAGGTCCCAAAGGCGAGTGACTTCTTTGGTTAAAGGATGATCAGTTTAGAAAAGATCAACGGCTCATGTTGACTCGCGGCCAAAAGATGCATGTGTTCTACCTTTCGTGAAGTAGCAAAAAGGTGGTGGGCCCAGGCGAGGTGGTCATAGCAAGGGTAACCAATGAGAAAGTTCCTAAGATCCAATGGATATCGCTACTTCTTAAAGATAAGTAACCTAAGTTTTAAGCTCTGTGAAATGGTGAAAGGAGTCGAAGGGCCCGACGGACAGGCAGGTCATAAAGTTAAAGACCGATTAAGTATGATTTAATCAGACGGTTGTCGTGGATTCGTGGCCTAAATTAAAGCGGAGATTAGTGACCGCGAAATGGTGAAAGACAGGTGGCGGGTCCGATGGCACTTAGCTGGCAGTCCAGTGGTAGGTCTAGGTGGTGGACACAAATGCATGACATGGCAAGATAGATAGTTTGTTCAGTGGAGTGTAAGAGTGACCTGTCAAGTGCGTGTGGCTCTAAAGGGTACAATGAGGGCCCGCCTTGGGTCAACTGGCAGTTATGTGGAGAATAGTGAAATAAAACACGTGGTGGTTCCAGAATGAAACCCGATGGAACTTCCTGAGCAAATGGTCGACTGACACGTGGTGTTTGTTAATTGATGACGAGATAAAGCAAGTGATCTCTGAGATAAAGGGCCCACTTGAAGGGTCTGAAGCATGTTAAAAGGTTCTCATCTCGTGGTCAATCCAATGGTTGTCGTTGTTTCATGGCTCCAAGATGCCTGCAGCTTAGTCTCTGCGAAATGGCAAAAACTGCTAGCCGTCAAGGTAATGTGCGGTTAGTTAGTAAGACTGACGTTCCTTGTTGGAGATAAAGACCGGGCAGGTAGATCATGATCTAATGGTCGGTGTTGCTTCGTGAAGGAAAATTGCACAAGGTTTAAGGACCGTGAAGTAGCGAAAAGCAGGTAGGGCTCGTCACTAACACAGAAAGACCGGATGGAGTAAAAGCAACTCAAGTTCTCGTGATCCAACAGTTTTCGTTGTTTTGCAAAAGAAAGGTGCGGAGAGTTTAAGGCCCATGAAATAGCAAAACAATAAAATAGAGGAAATACTCAGAGAATTTATGATCCGTTGGAGCTCGTTTTTGAATTCAATTTGTGAATTCAATTCTGAGGTGATGGTCGAAGCATGCAGTATTAATTTATAAAATTCAATGCCAACTTGACGTATTAGAGTCCACATCAACTTGAATGTTGGCATCATTTCAACGAAGTCTATTGCAGAGCAATTGGTGCAGAGCAGTTTTTCTTCGGACAAATAACAAGTTTTTGTGTTTTTTCTTGCTAGTTCTAGTCTATATTCGGTGATTGTTGTGTGAATTGTTTCATTAGAGGTATGTGGAGTCTCAATTGATATAGTTGCATTATCAAGATGGTACCAAGAAGGGAGTTAAAATAAAAAGTGAATTACCAAGATAGAAACATTTGTGATGATTTTTTGGAACAGTTAACTATGTCGACCAACGTCGGGGCTAAAGCTAAAGAATTAGTACCAAAGAACCCTCATCTTAGAATTGGGGATGGCTTATATGATAAAGGTAATTGGTTAAGGGATCCAGAAATAGGGATGTCAGGTGTAGGATTGTTCAAAGTAGGTTTTGGTTAGAGACATTTCCTAGCCCCTTTAAATAGCATATGGGAATTGGATGTGGGGAAGCTTGTGGTCCCTGGTGTATTCATGGATGTAGATTTGTTGACCCTGATTGCACATAATTATGACCCTATAGCTAGATGTATCAGGAACGTGAAGGGGTCAGCCCTGATTGAAATAAAAGATGATGAATTCAAAAATGTATTTAAGCTCAGTGAAGCTTCAAATCTGTTAGAACCTATTGGTTTTGAGTCATTAGCCCAAGTCTATAATGCTCAAAGGGATGATCTTAGGAGTGGCCCATTGAAAGATTTCTTTGTTAAGATAGGAGGGTTAACAGTTGTAGGCCCCAGTATAATGGAACCTTTCTCCCTGAATCTATTTACTCTAAGAGCTAAGGGTATGTATTGGGCACTGTGTAAGATTTTTGGAGAAGATTCTGAGAAAAACATGCCAACCCATTATATGTTGATGATTGCACAAATTCTAAACCCCTCTCTGGCAATAACTTTTGATTATGCGCCATACCTTACTGCTGCAATTCATGCAGGACTAGTAGAGATAAAAAATGGTAAGGTGGAAAAACTGTTTGGATGGTATGCCCTTCTGATGCACATGTTTTTGTTCAAGGGTGCTGACTATTTTGAAAAGGAAATGGATTTGGTTAAGGAAAAAGATAAGGAAGAGATGCATGTTCAACTTTGGAGCGTTGTTTTATCCTGGGATAGAGAGGATGCTAGCTATTTGAATTTTGATAGATGCTTTGCATCTAAGATCAGATTTCTTTTGTGCATAGAGAACCCTAGGATTCCTAAGGCTCTCTTGCAATTCCTTGGGCCTAAAGAGTTTGCTGAGGGTATTAAGATTGTTCACAGTTGGGGAGATATGTATTTGTACCCTGTTTCTACCATTTTCAGAGTGTATGGTTTCAAAGGTACTCCCTATCTATTGCCCTATCAAGTCCCATTGAAGATAGGGATTGCAAAAGTCTTGAGGTAGATTGGAGGTGTACAAGAGGCAGAGCTGACAAATAGGGGTAAAGGGACCATTTTCCCAACCATTACTATTGCCCATCATTTTGTAATCACTAAAGGTGCCTGGAAATATTTTGAAGAATTCTTTAAACCATATAGGTTGTCAACTACAGTTTCAAGATGTGCAGACCTTGAGGATTTTTTCAACGACATGTTTAGAAAGAGGGCAGTGTGTAAAGGTAGGCCTTGCCAATTTCAGTTCCCTGAAGATTTAATTAGAAATGAATTCAGTTTGGATGAGCAAGAACTGATAAAAGAGAAGTGGGTTGCATATAAGAGGGCTCTTGATTTCATTCATCAATTTGATAGCAGTTATGACCCTCTCTCTAGTTTCAATCCCTTTGAGGAGAAAATCAAATTCTTGGTTCTTTATTTTGAAGACCTCATGCAAAACTTGAAAGAAAAAAGGGAGGCTATAATGCAAAATGATCTTGACAAGGTTAAATTGGTCCTAGCTAAGCCTACTTTTGCTAAGGCTATCCCGCCTGGTGATTATGTGTTGCATAAGAGATCAAATTACAATATGATGATGCCAGTGATAGGTGATCCTTCCACTTCAAGAGGGAAAAGAGCAATTGAGGATGTTATTGACATCCAAGACTCCCCTAAAAGGCAAAGGGTAGGAAAGGAAGTACAAACCAATGAGCCTTTTTATTCTCCTTCTCAGTCCCCTATCCATATAGGAGATAAGCAGGTGGTGGCCGAGCAGTTGTTACAGTTAGGGAGTCTCGGGGAGATTGCCTACACATATGAGGAGACCCAAGAGGGGATGCCAGAAGAGCCACCTAGTGTTGAAATGAACTTGACTGATGGTGAGATAAAGGGCAAAGAATTAGACCTTACTATTAAGCAAGTCAGTGAGGAGTTCTTGGCTAACAGTAATTTTGTTACAACAAGGGCTTTCATGCAATTTATGTGGAAGCAAAATATGGAATAATTCAAAGCCAGATGTGAGCAAAGGAAGAGTGAACAACCTCACAGGGATATAACTTAGGTGGAAGAAGAGGTAAAGCAAGAAATGATTGAGGAGTTTAAAACTATTACTCGTGAGAAGGGAAGAGAGATGGTGTCTAAAGCTAGTGTTTTAATCTTCCCTGAATGGGATATAGCTGATGCTCTTGTCCTTGAAGCAGTAAGGAAGGAAACAAAACCCATGGAAGGAGTGACCTTCAGCAAGGATAATGCTACTTTAGTCATGTGGTCACTGAAGAAAGATGAGAGTAAAATGAGTAAAGGTGTATCAGATTCTAGTCTCCTAGGAGGCATGATTGTAACAAGAGTCCAAGATATAGGGGTGGTGGAAGCTACAAGCACAGTCTTGGAAACAGCAAAGTTTAGTGTGGTAGTAGCAAAAAAGAGGCAAAAGAGAAGGCGAATCTCCAATTAAAATTGGAAACCATCTTAAAGGCTTACAATGAGGCCAAAGAAGGATTAGCCAATAGAGACAATATTATTGCTAGACTTCAGAGTTAGTTGGCAGGTCAGCACCATCTAGGTGAATCCTCTACTCTCCTGATAGCCTCCTCTCCAGCAAGACCTCCACCTACCAGTCCCATTATAGAATATCCCCCTTCTCCTATGCCTTCTGGTTTCCAGTCAGATGAAACTATCCAACATGAGTTGGAAAAGTTGAAACAAGCTCAAGTCTTGTTTTCAAGCAAGTATGAAGAAAAGGTAAAAGCCACCATTTTGAAGTTTGTTGATTCGGTCAATGCCTCTATTGTACACATTTCTATGAAAAGGATCCTGAATATCTTGATTGAATTAAGAGAGGATGAAACCACCTTGGAACCAATCCTTGATAAGTGGATCCCTAGAGGTAAGGAGTTAGAGATTATGTGCTCATCCCATGTAGATGCAGAGGAAAATGACAATCTTAGGTCCACTAGTGAGTTTATTAAAGAAATGAATATACTCTCAGAGGAAAGGGCAGGTGTAAAAAGAAAAGCCCAACTATATAGAAAAGAATATTCAAATCACACATATGAATTGTTTCCAGGTGGTTTTGTCGGCCCAATTCAATTAAAAGAGGAGAAGGTATGGCTAGAAGAGCTAGACCACAAATTGTCCCAAAGGGTTAACAAAATCATTAACACTGATGACACATCCTTGTTTGTCCAAACAATTGAAGAGATTGAAAAGGTGAAATCACATTATGGTTTCATAGAAACAGAAATTGGGCAGTTAAGGGTCACTTGGAAAAGGCTAGAAGGAATGAAACAAAAGATTATCAGCTTTGCTTGGCCAAGTGATGATGTGTTCCAGGAGTGGAAGGATAAATATATTGGACAACAAGAAGATACTCTAGAGCATATAGAAAAGGTTGCAGCAGAACAACAAATGGAAGAGGCCGTTGATATTGAAAAAGACTTGTAACTATTTCTTGGAGAGTATTGCGGTTTGTAACAAACCTTTCTAGGAATGTCCAAAGCTTGTATGCATCCATAATGTTATAAATGGATACCAGGACTAGTGTAAAAAGGGATCACAAGAATTTTGTAAAGTAACTCTGGCAAAATATACTTAGCTTTTCTGGCTTTAAGGAGATTGCTTTGAGTTATGTAATATTTTTTTGGAATGAATATGAATATACAGATCAAAGTTTTAGGCCTAAAATTCCTTTGTCTTTTGGTGTGCATTCTTTAGTTTGCTGGTTTCATTTGGATAATTTAGGGTTATTTGATTGAACATGGATTGTAAGGCAATCTTGTAGATGTTATTTCTGGCTTTTCTCTTCAGGAGAGGGATTAAATGTGCATGAAATACTTATGTCAACAAGTCTATTGTTTGTAGCTATGAATATGATGAATTGTTTTAGTTGAATGGGAGAGGATCTATATATATGTTAGGCATGTATGGGATTCATAAAAGCCAGAATGAAGAGATGTATATGAGTGTTCCGTTTTGAGAATTATTGTTTGATTTAGGTGACTTTGTAGCCCACATAAGGCACTGGTATCAGATTGTAGGATCTCTTTCTTTCTTTTCTTGAAGATCAATACTGAAAATGAATGCAATTTTTTCCTTTAGTGTTTTAGTTTCATTGAGGTGATGAAGTCCACAAGTTTTTTAGCACTGGTTTACTGTGGATCTCAATTGTAAAGTGTGAAAGTATTCACAGAAGGTATACCTAGCTGAACTTTGGATAAGTTCAAAGTGTAGAAGGGATAAAACCCTTGTTATATGTTACTCTTAAGTTCCATTTCCTTGATCTTTTCATATGCAGACAAAGTTGATTTATTTTTACAGGAAGGATAGAAGGGAAATCAAAATTTGAGACTAACAAAAGTGGCGACTCTGTTGGGGGGAGTCATAGTGTATATCTATGTCATAGATTGGTACCTGAATTAGTTCAGAAGTTGTTCGGGTATCTGTGTTGTGGAAAATTGCCTGATCTCTGATTTGTGTTATCTATCTCTTTGAAAATCTTCATGTTTTTTGTTTTGAAAAATTGGCAAGTTTTTTGTCTAAAGCTTGTTTTCTTATTTCCCACAGTATTTGTGGGTGGCGACTCTGACAAGTATAACCAGTCCTTTTAAATAAGTGAAATTCTTTTGAGAAAACAAGCATCATGCAGAGAGGAAGGAACACCAGGTCCTTCATGAAGAAGCATCCTCATGAGACATTGCAAGAGGGACTACCTGAACAGTCATGGAGAGGCTAGAAAAGATCAGTTGTACATGAGCCATCTAGTACTGCTTGGGTACAGAAGAGCATCAATACGGGTAAGTCATCTGAGAGACCCGTCTATGCAATTTCAAATTCTTCTTCCCGCGAATCTAAGCATGATATTTTAGGTTTCCATTCTGGTTTGTTTGGGAATATTAAAGAATGTCCAAGTTTCAAATCAGGGGATCTCCCATGCTAGTTTTTTCTGGGAAAGACAAAAGTAGTTCAAATATTAAGAGAGATTATGTACCTAGGACAATTGATGGAAACATTAGTTTAATTGATATTGACCAAGTCAATATGTCAGACTCTGAAGAAATCTTCCCTGACGATGATAAGGTATCCCAAGAAATTGAAGTCCTGAACAGAAGAGTCCATCATTTAATTTCCTTAAGAACACAAAAGGAAGCAGATATAGAGAGAGAAGTGAAAGCAAAATTGATGGAGAGAGATGGGCTTCTAAGACAAATTGTTGACCTTGAGCTATTTACCCAAGAAAAATCCAAGAGTGAGGATGAAGGTCTAGTGATTAGAGAAATCCTAGTTCCCAAGACCAAACCTGCATAGAAGTCAGTAGTGCAACCAAATAGGGAAATCCTTAGTGACCCACAACCTGTTAGAGATAATGTTGATAAAGGAAAGAAGAAATGCATGGAAGGTGGGTCTGGATCTAAGACTATAGTGGAGATCTCTCACATGCTATCAACACATGAAAGAGAGATGGAAAGGATGAGGAAAGAGAAAGAAGATTTGCAAATGGAGTTAGAGAAAGCTGAATTAGAAGTAACCAACCAAGAAGTTAAGAGAAATATTAGCTATCTAAAGGCTTCTCCTATCATGTTTCCCTCGGTAGACCTAAATAAACCTATTCCTCAGCAAACTTCACTCCCTCTAGTTAAAATTCAAGCAACCTTGCCTATTAGCACTACCACAGCCAATCAAGCCCCTATTACTAACCAAGGTAACCAAATCTCTTTGACTCAAAGCCCTAATGTAAGAATGAACATGGGAAATAACCTTGCTGCTAACCAATTCCAGAGAAGACCTATTAATCTAGAACTTTATAGGAAGCTCTTTTTTGATGGAATCCTAGGGTACCCTAACCTTGTTCCTATAGAATTGAGGGATAGACTTCACAAATTTGTTGGGAATAATGCAATCAATGCAGAAGAGCACTTAAAATATTTTGGTGACTTGATCAATGATTATGAAATTGTAGATGAAGATGTCATCATGAAATTGTTTGTACAATCTCTAGTAGATGATGCAAGGGACTTGTATAGAGGTCTCCTTGTGAATAGCATTGGGTCTTGGGAAGATTTTAAAAATTGCTTTCAGGAACAATATGGTGACAAGACTAATGTGAGCTTCATGCTCAATGAGTTCAACAATATCAAAAAGTCTGACAATGAAATTGTCACAGGTTTTAACACACCAAATTTCAGAAAGCAATGCAAAGGCTATATCAGGTAATGAGGTTAGATGACAATATGTGCCTGAATACTTATTACAATGCCTTTGATTCTAAAATGGACTATATTCTGAGGGATAAAAATATGCATAGTCTGAGAGATGCATTTAGAATTGCCATTAATGTGGAGAGTAATAGGAAAGCATCTAGGAAAATAGGGAGAAGAACTGATGGTAGGCCGTGGCAAGAATCAAAATAGCAACCTAATAAAGTTGCTAAAGAAGAAGACAGAATAGAGAAATTAGTGGCTGCTATGAAGGATCTTACTACCAAGGTAAGTAAAAATGATAAGCCTCATTATAATTGGCAAGATAGACCTCCTAGGTTGCATAACATGCCCTATAATACTACTTGTAAGGATGGCAAGCCTCAAAATGAGAAGCCAAAGAATACTTAGAACCAGGATAACCCAGATACTTTAAAAGGAGAAAATGTTCATAACATGGAGAATACTCCTTGGTGGATGGCTTGTGATGGACCACATTCTACTCATCAGTGTGTTGTAGCTCAAGCCCTTGAAGAATACATGAGACAAGAGGCTGAGCCTGACATAAATATGTTTGAAACTATTATAGAAAGTGATGATGAGTCATTACAAAGTGAACTTAGTGAATGTGATGTGCTGAATAGTAAAAGGTCTTACCAAGGATAGTTGTCACTTGATTGGCATCCCACTTTGAATGTGGTAACAATTGAAGATGAAGAGGTTCATCTCAGAAGACCCAGTGATGAAGAAGTAAGAAATCTCACTAAGGTTGCCATAGCCAAAGCCAAGCACAACTACAATTTGAGAAGTACTAAGAAGGATGGGGACCAAGGTGAACCTGGTTCAATGTTTATAAAAGAGATATCTCAGAAGAAAGAAGCAAGTAAAGATACCTTGCCCCAAGATAGTCAAAAGGGGAATGACAAATTAAAGGATACAACTAAAACTATGGATGATAAGGTTCCTGGTGATATACAAGCAATTGCTGCAATAAAGAAGGCAAGTCAACCTAAGACAGAGAAAGCTAAAGCTACTACTGAGTTGATTAATAATTCCACATTTGATATGACTCAGGCTCTCACCCAGATGAAGGTCACTGTCCCATTGATAGAATTATTGAAAATAAAAGAACATAGAGAAGCTGCTCTATCTTTGTTTTCTAAGATATCTGACAGTAACACAACTTTACCTTCTGGTTCAACTAAGGATGAAAAGGATTAGGAGTTGCAAACCCCAGAGGTATATGTTGGAACAACTATTACACAAGAACCCTCACAGGTTGATCCTTTCTATGTTACTTTGTTTGTAAATAACCAATTAATTAAAAACTATATGATAGATTCTGGTGCAGCTGCAAATGTAATGCCTTATGGTGTCATGAAAGAATTAGGATTGTTAGTGAGTACGATGTATGGAAAATGTTATGATATGGATAACAAAGAAGTGTCAGTGATAGGTACAATGAAAGATGTTGAAGTAAAAATAGCAGCCTTCCCTGAAGAAACATAGTAGATGGATGTCATTGTAACTGACACTAAACCTCACTATGGCATGTTGTTGTCTAGACAGTGGGTGGAAATGTTCAGTTGGATCTGTCATATGCTACTATACCTATTAATGGAAGCCATGTTAAATTGTATAGAGAACCATGTGCCCCTAGGGTGATTGAGAAAGTAGACCCTAGTATGCTGAATTGTATGATTGATGTGGATCTAGACAATTTTAGAATACAACCAATCTTGCCTCAATTGAAGAATACTGATTCTATTGTGACTGAATTGGAATCCCAAAAGCATGATTTGTGGCACATGTATTTTGATGGTGCTTGTTCAAAAGAAGGATCTAGAGCAGGAGTTCTTTTTGTATCCCCATCAGGTATAACTTTCAAGTATTCCTTCTTGCTAGCCTTTCAGTGTACAAATAATACTGCTGAATATGAAGCCTTGTTATTGGGGCTTGAAGTTGCAAAAAGGCATGGGATTCAATTGTTAAAAGTGTTAGGAGACTCAGAATTGGTTGTTTCTCAAGTTAGAGCCAAGTATGCATCTAAGAATGATAGATTGAAAAGATACAAGCATGCAATATGGGATGTGATTGAGCATTTTAATGCATTCTCTATAAATTGGATAGAAATATCT
This sequence comes from Cryptomeria japonica, assembly GCF_030272615.1. Taxonomy (NCBI): domain Eukaryota; kingdom Viridiplantae; phylum Streptophyta; class Pinopsida; order Cupressales; family Cupressaceae; genus Cryptomeria; species Cryptomeria japonica. Next base: position 527,084,976 of record NC_081407.1, read on the forward strand.
AAGAATATCATGGCGGATTTCTTAGCAAATGTTGCATTAAAGAATGAAGATGCAACACTAACTGGTATATCCATAGTTGAGGTAAAAGCTAGGCCTGCCATTCTTGACAATGTATAAAATTGGCAAGTGTTTGTTGATGATGAAGTCATTCTTAGGTTTATACAATGCATTGATGACTATGATGGACAAAATATTGATTGCAATGCCTTGGTGGAAGTGGTTGAAAACAGAGAAACTATGTTTGGAAATGACTTAGTTTAGTTAGGAACTAATGAAATACCTAAAGGGTTGGTAGAACTGGAAGGTATGTTTAGTTATAGTGACAGTCATCTGCACCAGCAATCAACCACTAAGTTAGAGGAACTAGAGGAAGTAAACTTGGGGACAGAATCATCCCCTAAGTTGGTATATATTGGAAAAAATTTGCCTCCTCATATCAGAATAAATCTTATTAATTTATTAAAGAAGTATAAGCATGTATTTTCTTGGTCTTATGAAGATCTAAAGGCGTATAGACAGGATCTGCTTCAGCATGAAGTCCCTCTGCTTCCAGATGCTAAGCCTTTCAGACAAAAACAAAGACCTATCAACCCCCTATTAGAATCTAAAATGAAGCAAGAACTAACGAAGTTAAGGGAAGGGGGAATTATTAAGCCTATAAGACATTCATCATGGGTCTCAAATTTAGTCCCAGTTAGAAAGAAGAATGGGGACATTAGACTCTATGTAGACTTTAGGAACCTAAATGTTGCTTCCTTGAAAGATAATTACTATTCTCCTAATATGGAGGCGATGTTGCAAAGAGTAACTAGTTGTGACCTATTGTCTATGATGGATGGGTTCTCAGGGTATAACCAGGTGTTAGTAAAAGAATCTGAACAATTCAAAACTGCTTTCACCACCCCTTGGGGAACATACGTTTATGTCAGAATTCCTTTTGGTTTGAACAATGCCAGAGCTACTTTTCAGAGGGCAATGGATGTAGCTTTCAAGGAATTCATCAATATTATCATGGTAGTATATCAAGATGATTTGACATGCTTCTCCAAAAGGGTAGATGACCATTGTGGACACTTAGAACAGGTTTTCAATAAATCTCTGGAATTTGGAGTATCCTTAAATCCTAAAAAATGTCATTTTGTTGTTACTGAAGGGAAGCTGCTAGGGCATATTGTCTCTAAAGAAGGGGTAAGAAGAGACCCTGAAAGAATTGAGGCTATAAAAAATGTGCTTGAGCTGAAGAATGTTAAAGGTATCCACTCTTTCTTGGGCAAAGTAAATTTTGTTAGAAGATTTATTGTAAATTTTGCAGAGATAGTTAAGCCCATTGTTAAACTGCTTAAGAAGGATACAAAGTTCTGCTAGAATGAAGAAGCTTCAAAGGATTTTGATGAAATCAAAAGGGCTATTTAGGAGGCACCCGTGTTGAAGTCCCATGACTACAGTAAGCCTTTCTCTTTGTTTTCTTTTGCTTCATATCACACAGTGGTTGCAGTTCTTTTGCAAAAGGATAATGAAGGATATGAACATCCTATAACTTTTTATAGAAAATCTTTATAGGCTATAGAGTTAAAGTATGAAATTATGGAGAAGCAAGCATATGCTTTGGTCAAGGCTATTAAAGATTTTAGGCCATATCTTGTAAATGCACAAGTAATTGCTTATGTCCCACATGCAGTTGTCAAAGATATTCTATCCCAATCTGAGGTCATAGGTAAAAGATGCAAATGGATAACCAGAATCCAGAAATCTGATTTAGAAATTAAGATCACTAAATTGGTGAGAGGTTTAGGCCTTGCTAAGATAATGGCTGAATCAAACCTTCTTGATGTTGAAGTGAATAATGTTGAAGTTCAGGATACCTTGGTCACTAGTATTGAGACACAACCATGGTACTCAAAGATAGTACATTTTTTAAGAGATGCAACATTTTCAGAAGGAATGACCCATAACCAGAGAAGAACTCTAAAGTTGAAGTCATAGAAATATGTCCTCATTTAGGGTGATTTGTTTTGGTGGAATAGAGATGGGGCATTGCTAATGTATTTGGATAAATCCCAGGCTAAGAGAGTGTTAACTAAAATGCATGATGGAGTGTGTGGAGGTCATTATTCTACTAAGACAACAGCTAGTAAGATTGTCTGGGTTGGTTACTATTGGCCTACTTTGTTTAAAGATGCCCATGAGCATGTCCGGAGATGTGACCCATGCCATAAGTTTTCATCAAAATTGATGTATGAGGAAGCTTTACCCCTCAACCTAGTCACAGTGGAAGCACCTTTTGTCCAATGGGGCATTGATTTTATTGGAGAAATTGTTGAGAAATCAGGAAGAGGTCATAGGTGGATTAGAGTAGCTACTGCTTATTTCACCAAATGGATTGAAGCTATACCCACTAGGAGAGCCACAAGTAAGGTTGTTATTGACTTCCTGATGGATAATGTCATAACCAGATTCAGAGTCCCTATAAAACTAGTAATGGACAATGCCATGAGCTTCAGGTCAGAAGAGTTTGTTGAATTTTGTGCCAGCCATGGAATAGTTATGTCCGACTCTTCACCTTACCATCCTCAAGGTAATGGGCAAGCTGAATCAAGTAATAAGAGCCTCTTGAACATTATTAAGAAAATCTTGGAAGAAAATAAAAGGTCTTGGGAATAGAAGTTGAAATTGGCCCTTTGGGTAGATAGGGTTACTGTTAAGAGAGCAATTGGTGTCTCACCTTTTGATTTGGTCTATGGTATGCAATCGAGGGTTCCAGTTAGTAATCTTCTTCCAGTGTATAAGTTCTTGCAAGTTGAAGACATGGAGTTATCTAAACCTATGGAAGACCGGATGATTCAGATGGTGGAGATAGAAGAAATTAGAACTTTGGCTCACAAGAGGAATTTGAAAATCCAATTACAGTCAAAATATCTATTTGACAAAAGGACCTCATTGAGAAAGTTTCAAATTGGTGATGTGGTTCTTCAATGGAATGCGAAAGGACAAGATAAGGGAAAACACAAAAAATTTGAGTCACTATGGATAGGCCCCCCTGTGGTTTGTGATCTTAATGGAAAGGATTCATATTTTTTGCAGAATATGAATGATGAGGTATAGGAATTTCCAATGCATGGACAATTCCTAAAGCATTACTTCTCTTAAATGTCCATGCACAGTAGGTCTTAGTCTGTACATATTTAGGTCTGCTTTTGTTGTTGTTTTTGGGCTTGTGTTTGGTCTGTTCTCCAGAGAGTTTCTGAATTCTTGTGTTGATCTTGCAATCAACCATCCCCAGTCAGAGCCGTTGTTATCACTATTTAAAATTGGATATTCTTGTTCCATAATTGGCTAGAAGTCTGCATAAAAATGTGTCTAGTATGGCCTTGTTGCCTCTGATTTTCTTGGGTCAGAAGAGGGTTTAAGGTTTTCGAGTTTTAACCTGTCCTATGTTTGCAAAAAACCCATGTTCTATTTCTGAGTTACTTTTACCACTTAAAGAAGGGTCGTTCTATCGTGAAAAGTGTCCCCCATTAGTTGTTTCCCTAGGTGGTCCCTTAATATTTTAAATCTATGCGCCTTTACCTTTATCCTATTCTAATGTTGTCAGGGCCCTTAACTATTGTGCAACTCATTGTTAATCTTGCGGTTGTCGTTGTTTCGCTAATGTTCGCAAAGTAGCGAAAAGGCTAGGCGGGCTCGACCAGATGGATTGACCATCAGATAAAAGGACTGCATCTTGTTTTAAATCTAACGGCTCATGTTGATTCGCTAGCCAGACATGCACGTGAAATAAGTTCTGCGAAACAACGAAAGACATGGCGAGTCCCAGAAGAAAGCGACTTCTTTGGTTAAAGGATGATCGGTTTAGAAAAAATCAACAGCTCCCGTTGATTCGTGGCCAAAAGATGCGCGTGTTCTACCTTTCACGAAGTAGCGAAAAGGTGGTGGGCTTGGGCGAGGTGGTCGTAGCAAGGGTAACCGATGAGAAAGTTCCTGAGATCCAACAGATATCGCTACTTCACAAAGATAAGTAACCTAAGTTTTAAGCTCTGTGAAATGGCGAAAGGAGTTAGTGGGCCCAAAGGACAGGCAGGTCATAAAGTTAAAGACTGATTAAGTATAATTTAATCAGACGGTTATTGTGGATTCATGGCCTAAAGTAAAGCGGAGATTAGTGATCGCGAAATGGTGAAAGACAGGTGGCGGGTCCAATGGCGCTTAGCTGGCAGTCTAGTGGTAGGTCCGGGTGGCGGACACAAAGGCATGACATGGTAGGATGGATGGTTTGTTCTGTGGAGTGTAAGAGTGACCTGTCAAGTGCGCGTGGCTCTAAAGGGTACAATGAGGGCCCATCTTGGGTCAACTGGCAGTTATGTGGAGAATAGTGAAGTAAAACACGTGGCGGTTCTAGAATGGAACCCAATGGAACTTCCTGAGCAAATGGCCGACTGCCACGTGGCGTTTGTTAACCGGTGACGAGATAAAGCAAGTGATCTCCAAGCTAAAGGGGCCACTGGAAGGGTCTGAAGCATGCTAAAAGGTGTGCATCTCATGGTCAATACAATGGTTGTCATTGTTTCAAGGCCCGAAGATGCCTGCAGCTTAGTTTCTGTGAAATGGCAAAAACCGCTAGTCATCAAGGTAATGCGCGGTTAGTTAGTAAGACTGACGGTCGTTGTTGGAGATAAAGACCGGATAGATAGATCATGATCTAATGGCCGACATTGCTTTGCGAAGGAAAATTGCACAAGGTTTAAGGCCCGCGAAGTAGCGAAAAGAAGGTAGGGCTCATCACTAACACAGAAAGACCGGACGGAGTAAAAGCAGCGCAAGTTCCCATGATCCAATGGTTGTCGTTGTTTCATGAAAGAAAGGTGTGGAGAGTTTAAGGCCCACAAAATAGCGAAACAATGAAACAGAGGAAATACTCAAAGAATTTATGATCTGTTGGAGCCCATTTTTGAATTCAATTCTGAGGTGATGGTCGAAGCATGCGGGATTAATTTCTAAAATTCAATGCCAACTTGCTGTATTAGAGTTCGCATCAACTTGAATGTTGGCATCATTTCAATGAAGTCTGTTGCAGAGCAATTGGTGCAGAGCGGTTTTTCTTCAAACGAATAACAGGTTTTTGTGTTTTTTCTTGCTAGTTCTGGTCTGAATTCGGTGATTGTTGTGTGAATTATTTCATTAGAGTTTTGTGTGAGTCTCAATTGATATAGTTGCATTATCAAGATGGCACCAAGAAGGGAGTTGACAGGAAAAGTGAATTACCGGGATAGAAACATTTGTGATGATTTTTTGGAACAGTTAACTATGTCGACCAATGTCGGGGCTAAAGCTAAAGAATTAGTACCAAAGAACCCTTGTCTTAGAATTGGGGATGGCTTATATAATAAAGGTAATTGGTTAAGGGATCTAGAAAAAGGGATGTTAGGTTTAGGATTGTTCAAAGTAGGTTTTAGTCAGAGACATTCCCTTGCCCCTTTAAATAGCATATGGGAATTGGATGTGCGGAAGCTTTTGGTCCCTGGTGTATTCATGGATGTAGATTTGTTGACCCTGATTACACATAATTATGACCCTATAGCTAGATGTATCAGGAACGTGAAGGGATCAGCCCTAATTGAAATAAATGATGATGAATTTAGAAATGTATTTAAGCTCAGTGAAGCTTCAAATCTGTTAGAACCTATTGATTTTGTCATTAGCCTAGGTCTATAATGCACAAAGGGATCATCTTAGGAGTGGCCCATTGAAAGAGTTCTTTGTTAAGATAGGAGGGTTAACAATTGTAGGCCCCAGTACAATGGAACCTTTCTCCCTGAATCTGTTTACTCTAAGAGCTAAGGGTATGTATTGGGCACTGTGTCAGATTTTTGGAGAAGATGCCAAGAAAAACATGCCAACCCATTATATGCTAATGATTGCACAAATTCTAAACCCCTCTCTAGCAATAACATTTGATTATGCACCATACCTTACTAATGCAATTCATGCAGGACTAGTAGGGATAAAAAATGGTAAGGTGCACAAACCATTTGGATGGTATTCCCTTTTGATGCACATGTTTTTGTTAAAGGGTGCTGACTATTTTGCAAAGGAAATGGATTTGGTTAAGGTAAAAGATAAGGAAGAGATGCATGTTCAACTTTGGAGCATTGTTTTATCCTAGGATACAGAGGATGCTACCTATTTGAATTTTGATAGATGCTTTGCATCTAAGATCAGATTTATTTTGTGCACAAAGAACCCTAGGATTCCTAAGGCTCTCCTGGAATTCCTCAGGCCTAAAGAGTTTGCTAAGGGTATTAAGATTGTTCACAATTGCGGAGATATGTATTTGTACCCTATTTCTACCATTTTCAGAGTGTATGGTTTCAGAGGTAGTCCCTATCTATTGCACTATCAGGTCCCATTGAAGATAGGGATTGCAGAAGTCTTGAGGCAGATTGGAGGTGTACAAGAGGCAGAGCTGACAAATAGGGGTAAAGGGACCATTTTCCCAACCATTACTGTTGCCCATCATTTTGTAATCACTAAAGGTGGTTGGAAATATTTTGAAGAATTCTGTAAGCCATCTAGGTTGTCAACTGCAGTTTCAAGATGTGCAGACCTTGAGGATTTTTTCAATGGCATGTTTAGAAAGAGGGAAGTGTGTAAAGGTAGGCCTCACCAATTTCAGTTCCCTAAAGATTTAATTAGAAATGAATTCAGTTTGGATGAGCAATAATTGAGAAAAGAGAAGTGGGTTGCATATAAGAGGGCTCTTGATTTCATTCATCAATTTGATAGCAGTTATGACCCTCTCTCTAGTTTCAATCCCTTTAAGGAGAAAATAAAATTCTTGGTTCTTTTTTTTGAAGACCTCATGCAAACCTTGAAAGAAAAAAGGGAGGCTATAATGCAAAATGATCCTGACAAGGTTAAATTGGTCCTAGCTAAGCCAAGTTTTGCTAAGGATATCCCACCTGGTGATTATGTGTTGCATAAGAGATCAAATTACAATGTGATGATGCCTGTGACAGGTGACCCTTCCACTTCAAGAGGGAAAAGAGCAATTCAGGATGTCATTGACGTCCAAGACTCCCCTAAAAGGCAAAGGGTAGGAAAGGAAGTGCAAACCAATGAGGTTTTGTATTCTCCATGTCAGTCCCCTATCCATATAAGAGATGAGCAGGCGGTGGCCGAGCAGTTGTTACATTTAGGGAGTCTTGGGGAGATTGCCTACACATATGAGGAGACCCAAGAGGGGATGCCAGAAGAGCTACCTAGTGCTGAAATGAACTTGACTGATGGTGAGATAAAGGCCAAAGAATTAGACCACATAGTTAAGAAAGCCAGTGAGGAGTTCCTGGCTGACAGTAATTTTGTTACAAGAGGGGCTTTCATGCAATTTGTGTGGAAGCAAAATATGGAATAATTCAAAGCCAGATGTGAGCAAAGGAAGAGTGAACAGCCTCACAGGGATAGAACTTAGGTGGAAGAAGAGGTAAAGAAAGAAATGATTGAGGAGTTTAAAACTATTACTCCTGAGAAGGGATGGGAGATGGTGTCTAAAGCTCGTGTTTTAATCCTCCCTGAATGGGATATAGTTGATGCTCTGGTCCTTGAAGCAGTAAGGAAGGAAACAAAACCCATGGAAGGAGTGACCTTTAGCAAGGATAATGTTTCTCTAGTCATGTGGTCATTGAAGAAAGATGAGAGTAGAAGGAGTAAAGGTGTATCAGATTCTAGTCTCCTAGGAGGCATGATTGTAAGAAGAGTGCAAGATACAGGGGTGGTGGAAGCTGCAAGCACAATCTTGGAAACTGCAAAGTTTAGTGTGGCAGTAGCAGAAAAGGAGGAAAAAGAGAAGGCTAATCTCCAATTAAAATTGGAAACCATCTTAAAGGCTTACAATGAGGCCAAAGAAGGATTAGCCAACAGAGGCAGTATTATTGCTAGACTTTAGAGTCAGTTGGCAAGTTAGCACCATCCAGGTGAATCCTCTACTCTCCTAATAGCCTCCTCTCCAGCAAGACCTCCACCTACTAGTCCCATTATAGAATATCCCCCTTCTCCTATGCCTTCTGGTTTCTAGTCAGTTGAAACTGTCCAACATGAGTTGGAAAAGTTGAAACAAGCTCAAGTCTTGTTTGCAAGCAAGTATGAAGAAAAGCTAAAACCCACAATTTTAAAGTTTTCTGATTCGGTCAAGACCTCTATTGTACACATTTCTATGAAAAGGATCCTAAATATCTTGATTGAATTAAGAGAGGATGAAACCACCTTGGAACCAATCCTCAATAAGTGGATGCCTAGAGGTAAGGAGTTAGAGCTTATGTGCTCATCCCATGCAGATGGAGAGGAAAATTACAATCTTAGGTCCACTAGTGAGTTTATAAAAGAAATGAATATACTCTCAGAGGAAAGGGTAGGTGTAAAAAGAAAAGCCCAACTATATAGAAAAGAATATTCAAATCACAAATATGAATTGTTTCTAGGTGGTTTTGTCGGTCCAATTCAGTTAAAAGAGGAGAAGGTATGGCTAGAAGAGCTAGACCACAAATTGTCCCAAAGGGATAATGAAATCATTAACACCGATGACACATCCTTGTTTGTCCAAACAATTGAAGAGATTGAAAAGGTGAAATCACATTATGGTTTCATAGAAACAGAAATTGGGCAGTTAAGGGTCACTTGGAAAAAGCTAGAAGGAATGGATCAAAAGATTATCAGCTTTGCTTGGCCAAGTGATGACGTGTTCCAGGAGTGGAAGGATAAATATATCGGACAACAAGAAGATACTCCATAGCAGATAGAAAAGGTTGCAGCAGAACAACAAATGAAAGAGGTCGTTGATATTAAAAAAGACTTGTAACTGTTTCTTGGAGAGTATTGCGGTTTGTAACAAACCTTTCTAGGAATGTCTGAAGCTTGTATGCATCCATAATGTTATAAATATACTTATCTTTTCTGGCTTTTAGGAGATTGCTCTGAGTTATGTAATATTTTTTAGGAATGAATATGAATATACAGATCAAAGTTTTATGCCTAAAATTCCTTTGTCTTCTGGTGTGCATTCTTTAGTTTGCTAGTTTCATTTGGATAATTTAGGGTTATTCGATTGAACACGGATTGTAAGGCAATCTTGTAGATGTTATTTCTAGCTTTTCTCTTCAGGAGAGGGAGTAAATGTGCATGAAATACTTCTGTCAACAAGTCTATTGTTTGTAACTATGAATCTGATGAATTTTTTAGTTGAATGGGAGAGGATCTATATATATGTTAGACATGTATGGGATTCATAAAAGCCAAAATGAAGAGATGTATATGAGTGTTCCATTTTTAGAATTATTGTTTGATTTAGGTGACTCTGTAGCCCAGATAAGGCACTGGTATTAGATTGTAGGATCTCTTTCTATCTTTTCTTGAAGATCAATACTAAAAATGAATGCAAGTTTTTCCTTTAGTGTTTCAGTTTCATTGAGGTGATGAAGTCCATGGGTTTTTTAGCACTGGTTTACTATGGATCTCAATTTTAAAGTGTGAAATTATTCATAGAAGGTAGACCCACCTGAACTTTGGATAAGTTCAAAGTGTAGAAGGTCTAAAACCCTTGTTAAATGTTACTCTTAAGTTCCATTTCCTTGATCTTTTCATATGCAGACAGAGGTGATTTATTTTTATAGGAAGGATAGAAGGGAAATCTAAATTTGAGACTAACAAACCGCATTAAATGCTCGTTGGTTAAGTGAAAAACTTAACATATGTGTTGGTAGAGAAGAAATATATCTTCTCACCATCAACTAAGGATAATCTGCATGATATTCAACTTGTTGCAAACCCCCAAGGGTTACTTCTCAGTTGGATGAAGAATCTCCTGCCGGTGGAGTAATACTATGTTCTACTGGTGAAGAAATATTCTCATAAACATTCTGATCTGTCTTCCTAATCCATTGTTTTGAAAATTCTTGCTTTACCTCATCTACCTTTTCTTTGCCTTTCAAACTAGGTCCTTTACTATTCGCCGGTGAAGTCTTCTACAAAATTGTGCAATATGTCCAATTTTTTTACAAGCATAACAAGTCATATTATTCTTCTGAATAGCCTTTCCATATCCTATGTCGGTTTGTGTTCTGCATTGATTAGATAAGTGCCCAAATCTTCCACAAACATAACATTTCACATTCATTCTGCAGTTTTCTGAATTATGACCAATTTTGTTGCATTTGGAACATTGACCGTTGGGTGCATTGATGTTCTGATTATTTTTGAATCTACACTGATTTTCTCTATGACCATACTTGTTGTAGTTAAAGCATTTCCCATTAAATTTGTAAGCATTAGGTTGTCTTACCGGTTTACTATGATCATGATTGTTTGCAGTACTAGAACTTTCTCCAAATTCAAATCCAAGTCCATTTGTATCTCCATTAGGTTTCTGACTTTTCAGCATGTTATCAAATTCCTTTGAACTTTTCTTGAATTTCTCTTTGTGTTGATTTGCAGTAGCCAACTCATTTTCCAGAATTCCCATTTGTCTCATGAGTTCAGTTTTATCATGTTGCATGTAAATCAGATCTGTCTTTAGCATATCATTTTCATGACTGAGTCTTAGATTTTCATTTCTAGCATCATTGAGTCTCCTAGTTAAGTCATCTTCATTCTTCTTTCTATCTTCAATGTCTTTAAAAAATATCATAGTCATATCTTGCATTTCATTCCTCATAGTACTATTTTCTTGTCTCAACTTGTTCACAAGTTCATTAAGAGTTTCCTTTTCATCATTGTCATTATGCATCTTCTCATGAAGTTATTTTCTTTTATTTCTAGCTATAGTAAGATTCTCTTGAAGTCCTTGAATGAATTCCTGTGTAGTCCTTAGATCATCTTAAAGTTTGATATTTTTCAACTTTTCTGCATCATAGTCTACAAGAGCTCCTTCCAACTGTTTTCTTAAGTTCTCCATCTGTACCGGTGTTAGAATCTTCTTCAAGTTGTTAGGCTTTTGAAAATAGAGGACGAGGATCTAATACCAATTGTTAGGATTAATGATAGTCCCAAAGATACTAAGAGGGGGGTGGGGGTGAATCAATATCTAACCGGTTAGCAGAATATTTAACCTTCTTAAGAATTTTGCATTCCAAAACAGTGTACCGGTAAATAAGAATTAATGCAGTAAACAAGAACAATAAAGACAACATAGAAAACACACCATAACACAAGATGTTTAACGAGGAAACCCTGTGTGGGAAAAACCTCGGTGGGATTTGTGACCCACAATTTTCACTCATTGGCCAATGAATAAATATTACTTACAATGAGGGGCCTACACATACAGGAAGACCAATGGCCTAGAGCTCACTGCTCAATAAGAGTCACACTGACTACAAAAGTGGATTATGAAATACAATACAATGTACTGCTTCAAATCAGCATCAACTATGCTAGGTTCAGTACCGGTTTAAGCTCATTCTATAACCAAAAACTTCGCTGTCACTTATATCACCTTATACATAATTCACAACTCTTTCTAACACAAATGACCTATAAGGTCTCATACATATATATGAGTCTTTTACAATATGCCTTGTCAGCTTTACAAAAGATAATTACAATTAAATACAATAAACAAAAGTTCATTCCCTATCGGTTGGGGTGTCGATATGCATTGTTGTCGATGTCGGTGAAGTGTCTGCCGGTGTATGTAGATGTCTCTGCCGGTGTCAGTTCCTACCGGTGGCTTTACCAGATGAGATGAGTGCTAGAAGGTTGCCAGATGGTTGCCATCAATGACAACACCATCATTGTCATAAGAGTGTAGAATGCCAACAAATTGATGATTGGTAGATTGTTGTATTTGACTACGTCTAGACTAGATATCATGCAGGTTGTGTGTTTGGTGGCTAGGTTTCAGGCAAATCCAAAGGTGACATGTGAGCAAGTTGTGAAAATATTTTTTAGATACTTGAAAGGTACTGTGGATTTTGGACTTTCGCATAAAAAAGGTGGATATTTCATGTTAAAAGCTTATACTGATGCAGATTAGGTTGGAACTATTGATGATCGAAAGAGTACTAGTGGTGGTCCTTTCTTTTTAGAAGATAGATTGGTCTCCTGGTTCAGTAAGAAATAAGATTCAATTTTCCTATCTATTGTTGAAGTAGAGTATATTGCAGCAACATCTTTTTGTACTCAAGTTATGTGGATGAGATAAACTCTTAAAGATATCAAGGTAACATGTGATGAAGCAATTCCTATTATGTGTGACAATATAAGTGCAATAAATATCTCAAAGAATCTAGTTATGCATTCAACAATAAAACACATTTCAATCATATATCACTACTTAAGGGAGAAGGTTGTTGAGAAGGTAGTTCGGTTGGAGTACATATTTACAAAAGAGCAGAGTGCATATATTTTCACTAAAGCATTGGAAAATGATACTTTTGAGTTTCTTCAAGAGAAGCTTGGGGTTTTTGCCTGTCCTTCTAGCTAGGTGCAGTATGGAGATTTATCTTTCTAGGGGAAGCTTTCATGCTTATTTCATTTTTCTGGATTGATGTTGTGGCTTCTCTCAAGGGGAGCAGTTGTGTCTGCCATTTTTATGTGGCCTTTGTCCTTCATGGAAAAGAGGGAGAGATTGAGCAGTTTTGGGTGGAGAGATTGAGAAATTTTGAAATAAAGTAGTATTGTTTTGTAGATTGGTCGAGTGTTGAGTTTGGTCAAGTGTTGTCATCAATGCCAAAGGGTGAAATTGATGGAAGTATGTATTTTTGTGGTTGTCTTTGATGTCAAACTTGTTTCAGATACTTGTGGTCTGGAATGTTTGTGGTGTAGAGATATTTTGTTGTGTTGATGTTACAGTTGTTCTAATGGTTTCTCTGGGAGTGTTCAATTTTGGAAAGTGTTGCTGATGTTAATCAATATTGTTATCTTATTCGGTTATTCTTTTGGTATCATGGATATGTTAGTTTGGTGGTCTGGAAATATCTTTGTTTTCTCCAAAAGTTGTGGCATTATTTATAGTTGGTTGTGATATACTATGTTAAACCTATCTTTAGGTCCAGATATGGTTTGTGGTGTTGGTATTTTGGATATGTTGATATGGTTTTGTCATTGATGCCAACACCTATTAACACTTATCAACTCTGGCACTTAGAGAATTGGCAATGTTCACCGGCAAGCAAGTGACTTATGCACGGTCACCAGTATCTTGTTCACCGACAGGATATATTGTTCACCGGCAATTGGAATGACATGGAAAATACTTGGTTATGTCGAAGACATCATTTGGAAACTCTGTCTTTGAGATTTTTTCATTGTTATATTCATGATTGCATATTTGTTGTTACTAACAAATAGGTCCAGGATAAGCACCGACAGGCTTATCTATTCCAGATCAGCATGACACGCTAAGGAGATGATTTATTATTGTTGTAAATGCATTAAGCCGACATGTTGAATCGGATATTGCATCGGTTATTGTTTTACTTGTAAATTGTTTTATTGTAATATCTTTTTTTGTGAGCCGACCTACTCAATTGGTCTTAGGCTTTGGTATAAATGTAAGATCTTATTTGTAAGATCGATCTGCGATGGAGAAAGGATTGTAATTCGATATATGTGAATATCAGTAGAGCTATACACACAAATATCATTTGAAGGTTGAAAGAAGGTTTCTGTGAAGGCATATCAGAACTGAACCGGTACTGAATCTAACATATAAAGATGCTATTTTGAGTAGTACATCATTATTTAATTTAACCATCCAATTGTAGTTAGTGTGACTCCCATTTGTATTTGAGCAGTGAGCTCTAGGTGCTTGGCCTTTCTGCATGTGCAAACCCCTATTATATACACATACTATCTGCAGTAGTATCATCTGATTGTGGGTAAGGTTTCCCACCATGGTTTTTCCCCTTATAGGGTTTCCACATACAAATATTGGTTTTGTGTGTTGTAGATGCTATTGTCTTTTTGTTTCATGCATTAATCTTTACTGGTACTGCAATTAACTGATAAACTGTCTACCAGCATAAAGTTTGGTTTACCGGTATTAAGCATTAAGTTTGGTTAAGTTGTTTTTGGTTTGAATTTATTTGACAACTAATTCACCCTCCCCCTCTCAGTTGTCTCTGGGACCTAACAATTGGTATCAGAGCTTAGTCCTCTTTTGCAGAAGTTTAACAGCTTGAGGAGATCTAATGTCTTCTAACTATTTCAGGAAGGACATTCCTAAACTTGATGGAACCAACTATGGCATATGGAAGATCAGGAGGGAGACACATCTGAATTGCATTGGAAAGGACATCTAAGAAGTTACAAAGAATGGCTATACTGCTCCTACTCAAGGTCAACCTAATCCACCTAACTTGACTAAAGATGAGGAAAATTATTGCAAAGCAAGGGAAGCACTTTTGAGCACATTATCAAATCAGCAAATCATGGGATTATCTGATAGATCTACTGCTAAAGCTATTTGGGACCATTTGTAAACATTGAATGAAGGAGATTCCATAGTCAAAATTGCAAAACTTGAAAGCTTCCGGGTCAAGTATGAAAATCTAAAAATGGAAGAAGATGAAAGGATTTCTGCTTTTATGGAAAGAGTTAATGAAATTGTTTTGGGTATTAAATGTTGTGGAGGAACCCTAAGTGAAGATGAAATTGTTTCAAAAGTTTTAAGAGGATTGCCACCGGCATACAAAATGAAATTTACTACTATAAATGAGTTAAGAACAATGCCTAATACATCAGTAACTAGAGACACATTGATTGGAAAACTTTTAGCTTTTGAAATTGAGGAATTTGATCTTGTTGCTACTATTAAGATAGATTTAGCTTTTAAGGCATCAACATCATCTATATTTGACAAATCTGATTGGAAAGCCTTTTATGCAAGAGAACTTGAAGAAAGCAAGAGAGAAAATGAAGAACTTGAAGAACTAGAAGCACTGTTTGCAAGGAAAATGCCTAAATGTCTAGTTGGAAGCAAGTATGAAGGTAAAGAACCCTTTAAATGTTTTAACTGTAATAAGATTGGTCACATGGCTTCAAGATGCCCTGATAGACATGCAAGATTGAAAGAAGAAGCTAGAAGAACATACAAGCCTAACCCTGAATATCAGAGATACAGATTTAAGAAGAATAAAGACAAGTCCTGTTATCTTGTTGATGAAGGAGTCACTAATGATTCTGATGAGGATCTGATAGACAATGGATGGGTCTTTGTTGCTATAACAGAAGATCAACTGGCACCTACTATTCAACCGGTAGAGCAGGCCCTGGCAGCTAAAGTTGAAGTTAAGGATGAATAGATCATCGATTCAGGATGTTCACATCATATGACTAGTGATAAACGTAAATTCTTGACCTTTCAGGACTATAATGGAGGTCTAGTAAGATTTGGAGATGATAAATCTTGTTTGATTAAAGGAAAAGGTACTATATCTCTTGATGGTAAGTATAATACCGACAATGTTTACTATGTTGAAGGTTTAAAGCATAATCTTTTGAGTGTTGGTCAATTACTTGAAAAAGGATTTCAGTTACAATTCAAGAATGGGAAATGCAAAATTATAAACAAAACTAGTTTGGAAATTACAACCGGTAATCAAACTAGAGGTAATATATTTCATTTGAATAACAATGAAAATACATGCTTGATTGCACATATTGATGAAAGTTGGCTATGGCATAAGAGACTCTATCATGTAAACTTCGATTGCAATGTGATAATCAGTATAACTAAAGCAATTAGAGATTTACCAAAGATTGTTAAACCTCACAATCCGATATGTAAGGAATGTCAATCTGGAAAACAAGTTAGAGCATCTTTTAAAAGTATTCTAGAAAAATCCAATAATACTCTTGACTTAATTCATACTGATTTATGTGGTCCAGCTAGAACTAAAAACTTACAAGGTGATAGATATTTCATGCTAATCATTGATGACTATTCTAGAATGTGTTGGGTTACTTTTCTCAGAGAAAAATTAGAAGCACTTGGGAAATTCAAACTATTCAAAGCGATGGTAGAGAATGAAACCGGTAAGAAAATAAAATGTCTGAGATTAGATCAAGGAGGTGAATTTACATCTAAGGAATTTAATACATTCTGTGAAGTAAATGGAATCAGAAGACAGTTATCAGCACCCCAGACATCACACCAGAATGGAGTTGTAGAAAGGAAAAATAGAACTATCTTGGCTGTAGCTAGAAGTATGTTATCATAAGAAAATATACCACATGTATATTGGAGACAGGCAGTAAGCACAACAATCTACACATTCAACAAAGTTCACATCAAAGGTGAAACCGGTAAGACCCCTCATGAACTATGGTTTGGTATTACTCCTACTCTTAAATATTTCAGAATATTTGGAATCAAATGCTATATTAGAAGAGATAAGTATATTGGCAAATTTGATCTTAGAAGTGATGAAGGAATATTTCTTGGTTATTCATCTAAGAGAAAGGCATATAGATGTTTTAACAAGAGATTGCAGAAAATTGTTGAGAGTACAAATGTGAAAATTGATGAACAATTTAGAGGAACTTCAAGGTATATAGAATCTGAATCAGAAACAAAGATACAAACAAATGAACCTATATTGAACACATCGGTATAGAATGAAGATCCAATTACACTGGTATCATCTAAAAATTCCACTGTAACTAAAGAACAACAGCAAACAAAGACACCCCGATATGTAAGATTTAACCACTCTGAAGATTAGATAATTGGGAACAAATATCAAGGAGTTATGACAAGAGGAAGACTAGAAAATGAAGAGGTATGTCTTATTTCTCAAATTGAACCAACATCAATTAATGAGGCATGTGAAAATAAACACTGGATTAAAGCTATGGAAGAAGAATTAGAACAAATTGAAAAGAATAACACATGGACATTAGTTCCCCAGCCTAAAGACAAAAATGTAATTGGAACAAAATGGGTATTCAGAAACAAAATTAATGAATATGGTAAGGTAATCAGAAATAAAGCAAGACTAGTGTGTAAGGGATATTCATAGAAAGAAGGAATTGATTATAATGAAACCTTTGCACCGGTAGCTAGAATTGAGGTAGTCATATTATTCTTGGCTTTTGCATCACATAAGAACTACAAAGTATATCGAATGGATATTAAATGTGCATTTCTGGATGGAGATCTTGAAGAAGAAGAAGTTTACATTGAGCAACCTGATGGATTTTCTTTGACAGATAACAAAGATATGGTTTGTAGGTTAAGGAAAGCTTTGTGTGGGTTGAAGCAAGCTCCAAGAGCTTGGTATGCTAGATTGGATAAATACCTTTTGAAGATTGGTTTTTCTAAAGGTAATGCTGATAACAACTTATACTATAAAGTGACTAATGATGAAATCTTGGTTATAAAAGTTTTTGTTGATGATATAATATTTGGAGGAGAAGATGGATTATGCAAAGCCTAATCTATTGAAATGCAGCAAGAATTTGAAATGTCTATGATTGGAGAGATAAAATTCTTTTTAGGATTACAGATTTCACAGACTGATAAAGGTATATTATTGAGTCAATCTAAGTACTTGGAGTTACTAAAGAAATTTGGTATGGAAAACTCTAAACCAGTAAGCACACCTATGACTACAAATGACAAATTATCACTAAGAGATGAATCTACACCTGTTAATCTGACTAGGTACAAATCTATGATAGGAGGTTTACTGTATTTGACACAAACAAGACCTGATATTATGAATACAGATGTATTGTTTCAAGATTTTAGAGTAATCCTAAAGAAAATCATGAATCAGCAGTAAAAAGGATTTTTCGGTACTTACAAGGCACTACAAATCTTGACCTATGGTATCCTAGAGATGAAAAATTTGAATTATGTGCATACACAGATGCAAATTAGGCTGGAGATGTAGATGCCAGAAAAAGCACCACCAGCAGAGCATTTTTTTTTGGAAGCAGATTAATTTCTTGGTTGAGTAAGAAACAAAGTTGCACATCTTTATCAATAGCAGAATCGGAATATGTTGCAGTAGCAACTAACCGTACACAGGTATTATGGCTTAAGCAAATGTTGAAGGACATAAAAGTAAAATGCAAGGAACCTATAACTATCTATTGTGATAATACAACAACAATTGATATATCTAAGAATCCGGTACTACATTCTAAAACTAAACATGTTTCTATCAAACTGAATTTTCTAAAGGAGAATGTTGAAGCAAAAGAAGTAAAACTGGTTTATGTGAATACTAAAGAGCAGATTGCAGATATTTTCACTAAGCCTTTGCCTAAGGAGACTTTTGAATATCTCAGAGATCAGCTTGGGGTCATACCCCCATCGGTAGAAACTTAGACAGATGATGTTTGTCATCAACCAACAGAACTAATAGAGAAATCTTTTACTTCGTCTTTCATGAGGAGAGATACTTCTCAGGGGGAGTAGTTGCTATACTGAATAAGTTGGTATTTTGTATTTGAACCTGGTTTTTGTATTACTTTGGCATTTGATGTCAAAGGGGGAGAGATTGATATGAAAAAACAATTGTTACTCCTAGGGGGAGAGATTGTTATTTTGGGAGAGATTGATTACTCTCTATATCTAAATTTTTTATTTCTGGTTATGATCTCTTTTGGGAGATTGTTGGTTTTTGGTATTTAGCATTTCTGTCTTGGCACTTTGATGGTTTTTCCATCTTGTGTTGCCATCAATGCCAAAGGGGGAGATTGTTGGCATTTTGGATATGTTGATATGGTTTTGTCATTGATGTCAACACCTATTAACACTTATCAACTCTAGCACTTAGAGAATTGGCAATGTTCATCGACAAGCAAGTGACTTATGCACAGTCACCGGTATCTTGTTCACCGGCAAGATATATTGTTCACCGGCACTTGGAATGACATGGAAAATACTTGGTTATGTCAAAGACATCATTTGGACAATTTGTCTTTGAGATTTGTTCATTGGTATATCCGTGATTGCATATTTGTTGTTACCGGCAAATAGGTCCAAGATAAAGACTGACAGGCTTATCTATTCCAAATCAGCACGACACGCTAAGGAGATGATTTATTATTGTTGTAAATGCATTAAGCCGACATGTTGAATTGGATATTGCATTGGTTATTGTTTTACTTGTAAATTGTTTTATTGTAATATCTTTTTTTGTGAGCTGACCTACTCAATTGGTCTTAGGCTTTGGTATAAATGTAAGATCTTATTTGTAAGATCGATATGTGATGGAGAAAGGATTGTAATTTGATATATGCGAATATCAGCAGAGCTATACACATAGACATCATTTGAAGGTTGAAGGAAGGTTTCTGTGAAGGCATATCAGAACTGAACCGATACTGAATCCAGCATATAAAGATGCTATTTTGAACCAACCAATTGTAGTCAGTGTGACTCCCATTTGTGTTTGAGCAGTGAGCTCTAGGTGCTTGGCCTTTCTGCATGTGCAGACCCCTATTGTATACACATACTATCTGTAGTAGTATCATCTGATTGTGGGTAAGGTTTCCCACCGTGTTTTTTCCCCTTACAGGGTTTCCACGTACAAATATTGGTGTTGTGTGTTGTGGATACTATTGTCTTTTTGTTTCATGCATTAATCTTTACCGGTACTACAATTAACTGATAAACTATCTACCGACATAAAGTTTGGTTTATCGGTATTAAGCATTAAGTTTGGTTAAGTTGTTTTTGGTTTGAATTTATTTGACAACTGATTCACCCCCCCCCCCTCTCAGTTGTCTCTAGGACCTAACATGTGGAAGGTAATTTGATATGTTGTGGGTCTCACTAAAGTGTGTAGAGATTTGGATTGGAGTTATTTGCATTGGAGGATATGTTTTAAATGTTAATTTCTTATATGGATGTGTTGTATGTTGATATGTTGTTAGTTTAGTTCAGGTGATTATGGATTACTGAAGTGATTTTTGGAAGGTGTGTTTTTGTCCCCTCTTTCTCCTAGAGTGGATATATGTGTGTGTTTTTGGTCCAGAAGGTATATTTTGTTCCAAGCCAACTTGGTTCAAGCTTTGATGATCTATCTTGTATATAAAGAATGAATCCGATGTGGTGTGATGCGATGTGGAGTAGGAAGTGTATGAGGTAAAGAGAGAAGAGAAAGCAAGAGGAAGTGAGTGGTGTGAAGACAATCAACAAAATTTGGTGAAGAGCGGAGAAGAAGAGTTGTGATTGAATGATATGTGAGTTTTTTGTGACTATGGTAGAAGTATGAGACATAGTGTTGATGATTGAGGTATGAGTTGTGTTTGCTGATATTGGTCACTTGATGCAAAGTTCAAGAATAGATTCATGATTAGGAAATCCTTCTTTTCAACTCGTTTTGTATCTTGCCTTGTTGTAGTAAGGTTTAGCTTTGCAATTCTACTTTTGTATCTTTCCCCAAGAGTAGTTAGCCTTTGTCTACAAGTATAGAGTAGTGAGCTCTTTTCATTGTAATCTGATATTCATAGTGGATATATTTTGTAGGCAGGTGCCCATTGTGGTTTTTCCTTGTTTGGGTTTTCCACATAGAAAATATTGGTGTTCATTTGTTGGATATGTGTTGTTGGTTGATTGTTTATATGTTGCATTCTTTTTTTTTATTAGAATAATTCACCCCCCATCTCAGTCTTGCCTTGGGTTTAAAACTAAACCCCTCAATGAATTTATTCCCACATGCCACCCAAGTTGAGAGAATTGAGCACAAAGGGGGTGAAAACAAGACAAGAATGATGTCTCCAAGTTACCAAATGACACCTACAAGGAAAAATAACATTTGGAGATGACTAAATCAATCTCCAAATTTACTCAAGCATCTATGTTCATTTTAATGCACCAATTGAAGTTTTCCTATGATAAACCAAGATACAAATTTGAAATCACAAAATAGATGATATAATACTATTTGTGCCTAGTACCAACACTGGCACACTTAAACATACTTAATCACATGAATAATTCTATTATTACATTTTCTTTCATAATGAAGGTCCATTATACAGAAATACATGATTACAATGATGAGGGCATAGGTCTTCATGTTATACATAAGCATGAAATAACATAAAATAAGAACATGAGATAAAGAGACAAGAGTAAGAAGTCCACTATCAAATCAAATGCCAAGAATCCAATCCCCGGCGGTGGTTTGCAACACCACCCAACAATGTGGTACTCTTAGGTCACCCCACCATGCTCATGGACATGAACACATCACCCAAACACAACAATAAAAAAGACACTTGCGGAAAGAGGCTCACATACACACCAATCACTTGAATATAAGAGAAACATAATCTACACATAGAGTACAATACATCAAGGGTACTACTCAAAACTATATTTTGGTTAGGTGATAGGGTGACAATAGGGAAGTGTCATCATAAAGCACCAAAATATCGTGTGGAATAGGTAATCCTCTTGTGAAGACAAGGAGTCCACTACCAATAACCATCTCTCATGGATGGTCTCCAAACTCGCAACTCATCCCAACCCTCAACAAGCACTTAGGCGTGAGGGGGAATACACATACCAAATGATACACAATTCATTGTCACGTGTTTATCTCAATCACTTGTTCACAATTACTCTCATTGAACCACAATGGAAGCCACTTCCCAATTGTTTTTATCAACTACAACCAAGGATGGATTCTCAATTACAAACATTAGGGTAAATCATAATTACTTTTCTAATAAACACATTTGCATTCATCTAATTTCCTCATATCATAAAGCATCATTCCATCCACACTCAAGAAGGCATGAATCAAACCTAAAGACCAGTGTCAATCAGTTCAACATGCTAAATAAACCATTTCTCATTACATTTTATCATTTCACACTGAGTTCCATCATGCAACATACATTGTCTCATTCACATTTCAATGTCACTATTCACATACATATCAAATCTTCAAATGACCAATAACTATACGAAACCGGACACAAATTGAATCAACTAAGAAATCTTATATTAACCTATCCTTCCACATAATATCATGACATTAAAATACTTAAACTCCATCTTTTAGTAAGACACATTTTTGTACAAAAACCAATCCAAGAGGTCATCATCCATTGATGGACCTCCAAAAAGCTTAAAAATCCAAGTTTCTCCAAATAAAAAAACTGAGAAAACCCATTGATCTTTATGCACCCAAAAACACAAAAGTGTATCTAAATTGAATTTCCCTTGTTCCCATAAAATTTTGGCAGCATTTCCTTTGAAAAACCCATGTTTTAAAAATTTAAAACATACAAATTCAAAACTCAATCAAATAAATTTTGTAGAGAGGTAACATGCTTTAGTTCATCCTACAATTCATTTGCAACTGATTTTAAAGGAAAAGATAGAGAAATTGAGATGTAATGTGATGCCCCACCTCTTTTTCCTTCAAAACAAAAATGCATTAACTCCACACGTACCAAACACAATTCCAAATCCCTTGGATAGCTTTAAGATCTTCAAAGTCCTAGAGTCCATCCACAATCCAATCTAAACTCTAATTTTCAAAAATCAAGCAAGGAGAGGGTTTTTCCTCTAAAAATTTGACTGTCTCAAAAAGCCTTTTATTTCTATTAAAAAAGAACACTAATATTTAATTTTTTGAAATAATTAAATAATTTATTAATTAAAATGCCTTCTAAAATCCCAAATGGCCCAATTTACTCTAAAATGCAATGCCTATCATAATGAGCACAAATAAATTCTATAAATCTCTCAAATAATCTCATTTTAATTATTTAATAAATATTTACACTAAAATTTATTTTTTATTAAATTATAGTTTTAAATGAATGATTACTCCATTTTCAACCCCAATTGAACCCCAAACCCCAAAAAAATCTTCCAAAAATTATTTCATCATGGAAACTTGTCACGACCCATTCTTTTTAGACAAATAAGTTTTAGATATTTAGTTAGGCATTATTTGATGATATGATGTTTGATGACACTATTTTCAACATTATAATGCTAGATGACATTAATTATATTTGATGCATGATGTTAATGATATTATTGATGGAAATTTTTAAATTAATGATAATAATGTGATGATACTTATAAATTTTTAATGTGGTGATTTGACTTTTTCGCCAAGTGTTAGTTGGATGCAGGAACGACCATCGAAGGTGGACATGCGACTCATCGACAATAACCCAAGGAATATGGCATGTGCATTCACACACATGTAATAATTAAATAAATTAACTAAATAATAAAATTGATTTAGGAAGTTGATAATGAATAACATTATGATATAATTGAAGCATAAATTATTAAATTTAAATTAAAATGTTAAAAAGTAAATGAATTTAAAATATTAATTTAATGACTTGATATTAAATTAAACATGTTAAAAATTAACACGAGTTTCAAATTTTGATGGAGAGTCAAACTCTCGTGTCAACTCTTGATTTTCTTTTCCTAAGTGGCTAATCAATCGAGTCCAACTCTTGATTAGCTTTCTCAACTGACTAATCCAATTCAATCTTCTCCACTTATAACTCTCCTTCCACTCTTGTATTTGTTGGTATTTTGGTATGGTTTTGTCATTGATGTCAACACCTACTGAAAACTAGCACTTTGGAGATCCAGCAACATTCATCGGCAAGCAAGTAACTATTGCAACAGTTACTGGTATATGGTTCATCGGCAGGATATAATGTTCACCAGCACCTGGAATGATATGGAAGACACTTGGTAATGTCAAAGACATCATGTGGACACTTTGTTTTGAAGAATTAATCATTGGTATATTCATATTTGCATATTTGCTTTTACCGGCAAATAGGTCCAGGTTATCTAGGGTTACACCATCAGGTTTATCTTTTCCAGATCAGCATGGCATGCTATGGAGATAATTTATTATTGATGTAAATGCATTAAGCCGACATGTTTAATCGGTTATTGCATCGGATATTATATTGTTTGTAAAATGATTTTATTATAATATATTGTAGAGCCAACCTACTAAAATTGGTCTTAGGGTATGGTATAAATGTAAGATCTTATTTGTAAGATCAAGAGGGGAATGCAAAAAAGAATTGAGTGAAGGTATATGCGAGATCAAGCAGAGGTATACATGAAGACATCATTTGAAGGTGAAGCTAGGTTTTTGTATGAGCATATCAGCATTACACCGATACTGAATCCAGCATATGAAGATGCTATTTTGTGCAGTACATTCTTATTGGATTTAACCATCCAGCTGTAGTCAGTGTGACTCCCATTTTGTGATTGAGAAATGATCTCTAGGCTGTTGGCCTTTCTGCATGTGCAGACCCCATTTATGTACACTTACTATCTACAGTAGTATCATCTGATTGTGGGTAAGGTTTCCCACCATGTTTTTTCCCCTTACAGGGTTTCCACGTACAAATATTGGTGTTATGTGTTGTGGATGACTTTATGTTTGTATTTCATGCATTAATCTTTATCGGTATAGCAATTTACTGTTGACACTGTGTACCGGCACACCTAACTGGTTTACCGGTATTAAGCATTAAGTTGGTTAATTAGTTTTTGGTTTGAATTTATTAGACAACTGATTCACCCCCCCCCCCCCCTCTCAGTTGTCTCCAAGACCTAACAATTGGTATCAGAGCCTAGTCCTCTTTTGCAGAAGTTTAACAACTTGAGGAGATCCAATGTCTACTAATTATTTCAGGAAGGATAGTCCTAAACTTGATGAAACCAACTATGGGATAAGGAAGATTAGAATGAAGACACATCTGAATTGCATTGGTAAAGACATCTGGGAAGTTACAAAGAATGGTTATACTACTGCTATAGCTGGTCAGACTGCTCCAACTACCTTAGCCAAAGATGAAGAAAATGATTGCAAAGCAAGAGAAGCACTTTTGAGTGCATTATCAGATCAACAAATCATGGGATTATCAGATAGGTCTACTGCTAAAGCTATTTGGGATCATTTGGAAACACTGAATGAAGGAGATTCCACAGTCAAGATTGCAAAACTTGAAAGCTTCCAAGTCAGGTATGAACATCTGAAAATGGAAGAAGATGAAAGGATTTCCTACTTTTATGGAAAGAGTAAATGAAATTGTTTTGGGTATTAAATGTTGTGGAGGAACTTTGAGTGAGGATGAAATTATTTCAAAAATCTTAAGAGGTTTGCCACCGGCATATAAAATGAAGGTTACTGATATAAATGAGTTGAGAACAATGCCTAATACATCAGTAACTAGGGATACATTGATTGGAAAACTTTCAACCTTTAAAATTGAGGAATTTGGTCCTATTGCTACTATAAAAACTGATTTGGCCTTTAAAGCATCAACATCATCTGCTCCATCATTTGACAAATCAGAATAGAGAGCCTTTTATGCAAGAGAACTTGAAGAATCCAGAAAGGAGAATGAAGAGCTTGAAGAACTTGAAGCACTATTTGCAAGGAAAATGCCAAAAGGTCCAATTGGAAGTAAGTATGAAGGTAAAGCACCCTTTAAATGTTTTAACTACAATAAGATTGGTCATATGGCTTCAAGATGCCCTGATAGACATGCTAGACTAAGAGAAGAAGCTAGAAGAACATACAAGCCTAATCTTGAATATTAGAGATACAGATTTAAGAAGAACAAAGACAAATCTTGTTACATTGTTGATGAAGGTGTGACTAATGATTCTGATGAGGATCCAGCAGACAATGGATGGGTTTTTGTTGCTATAACAAAAGATCAACTGGTCGAATAAGCCCTAGCAGCTAAAGTTGAAGCAAAGGATGAATGGATCATTGATTCAGGATGCTCACATCATATGACTGGAGACAAAGGTAAATTCTTAAACTTTCAAGAATACAATGGAGGTTTAGTAAGATTTGGAGATGACAAAGCCTATTCAATCAAAGGTAAGGGTTCAATGTCTCTTGATGGTAAGCATAACACTAACAATGTCTACTATGTTGAAGGATTAAAGCATAATCTTTTAAGTGTTGGTCAATTAGTTGAGAAGGGATTTCAATTACAATTTAAAAATGGAAAATGCAAAATCATGAATAGAACTGGTTTGGAAATTGCAACTAGTAATCAGAATAGAGGCAATATCTTTCATTTGAATAACAGTGAAAAGGCATGCTTAATTGCACATATAGATGAAATTTGGTTATGGCATAAGAGACTATGTCATGCAAACTTTGATTGCATGGTAAAAATCAGTACTTCTAAGGCAGTTAGAGATCTACCTAAAATTGTGAAACCTCAGAATACAATTTGTAAGGAATGTCAATTTGGAAAACAAGTTAGAGCTAGTTTCAAAAGTACTCCAGAAAAATCCAATAATGCTCTTGATTTAATTCACACTGATTTATGTGGTCCAACTAGAACTAGAAGCTTACAAGGTGATAGATTTTTCATGCTAATTATTGATGATTATTCTAGAATGTGCTGGGTTACTTTTCTCATAGAGAAATCAGAAGCACTTGGAAAGTTCAAACTATTCAAAGCAATGGTTGAAAATGAAACCGGTAAGAAAATCAAATGTTTAAGATCAGATCAAGGAGGAGAATTCACATCTAAGGACTTTAATACATTCTGTGAAGTGAATGGAATCAGAAGACAGTTATCAGCACCTCGGACACCATAGCAAAATGGAGTTGTTGAAAGGAAAAACATAACTATCTTGGATGCAGCAAGAAGTATGTTATCAGAAGCAAATCTACCACATGTGTATTGGAGAGAGGTAGCTAGCATTGTTGTCTATACATTCAACAAAGTTCACATCAAAGGTGAAACCAGTAAGACCCCTCATGAACTATGGCTTGGTAATACTCCTACTCTTAAATATTTCAGAATTTTTGGAAGTAAATTTTATATTAGAAGAGACGAGTATGTTGGCAAATTTGATCCTAGAAGTGATGAAGGAATATTTCTTGGTTATTCATCTAAGAGCAAGGCATATAGATGTTTTAATAAGAGATTGCAGAAAATTGTTGAGAGTACAAATGTAAAGATTGATGAACAATTCAAAGGAACTTCAAGGTATATAGAATCTGAACCGGCAACATAAATTGTGACAAATGAACCTATACTGAATCCACCGGTACAGAATGAAGATCCAATTACTTCGGTATCATCAGAGGATTCCACAGTAATTGAAGAACAATAGCAAACTAAGACACCCCGATATGTAAGATTGAATCATTCTGAAGATCAGATAATTGGAAACAAATTTAAGGGAGTTATGACAAGAGGAAGATTGGCAAATGAAGAGGTATGTCTTATTTCTCAAATTGAACCATCATCTATCAATGAGGCATGTGAAGATAAATTTTGGATTAAAGCTATGGAAGAAGAATTAGGACAAATTGAGAAAAATAATACTTGGACATTAGTTCCCCGGCCTAAAGATAAAAATGTAATTGGAACCAAATGGGTATTTAGAAACAAACCTAATGAAGATGGTAAGGTTGTTAGAAATAAAGCAAGACTAGTGTGTAAGGGATATTCTCAGAAAGAAGGAGTTGATTACAATGAAACCTTTGCACCGGTAGCCAAAATTGAGGTAGTTAGATTATTCTTGGCTTTTGCAGCTCACAAGGACTACAAAGTTTATCAAATGGATATTAAATGTGCATTTTTTAATGGAGATCTTGAAGAAGAAGTATATATTGAACAACCTGATGGATTTTCTTTGACATATGACAATGATATGGTTTGCAGGTTAAGAAAAGCTCTATATGGATTGAAACAAGGCCCTAGAGCTTGGTATGCAAGGTTGGATAAGTATCTTTTAAAGATTGGTTTTACTAAAAGAAATGCAGATAGCAATTTATATTACAAAATAACTAATGATGACATCTTGATTATTGAAGTATTTGTTGATGATATAATCTTTGGAGGAGAAGATGGATTATGTAAGGAATTTTCTATTAAAATGCAGCAAGAATTTGAAATGTCTATGATTGGAGAAATAAAATTCTTTTTAGGATTGTAGATTTCACAGACTGATAAAGGTATATTTTTGAGTCAATCCAAGTACTTGACAGAATTGCTAAAGAAATTTGGGATGGAGAACTCTAAACCGGTAAGCACACCTATGACTACAAATGACAAATTATCTCAAAGGGATGAATCTGCACTTGTTAATCCAACTAGATACAAATCTATGATAGGAGGTTTACTGTATTTGACACAAACCAGGCCTGATATTATGAATGCAGTATGTATTGTTTCTAGATTTCAGAGTAATCCTAGGGAAAATCATGAATCAGCAGTAAAAAGGATTTTCTGGTACTTACAAGGCACAACAAATCTTGGATTATGGTATCCTAAAGATGAAAATTTTGACCTATGTACATACATAGATGCAAATTGGACAGGAGATGTGGATGATAGAAAAAGCACCACTGGAGGAGAATTCTTTCTTGGAAAGAGATTAGTTTCTTGGTTGAGTAAGAAATAGAGTTGTACATCTTTATCAACAACAGAATCAGAATATGTTGCAGCAGCAACTAACTGTACACAGGTACTATGGCGTAAGCAAATGTTGAAAGACATTAAGGTAAAATGCAAGGAACCTATTACTATCTACTGTGATAACACTGCAGCAATTGATATATCTAAGAATCCGGTATTACATTCTAAAACAAAACATGTTTCTATCAAACTAAATTTTCTAAGGGAAAAAGTTGAAGAAAAGGAGATAAAACTGGTTTATGTGAATACTAAAGAACAGCTTGCAGATATTTTTACAAAACCTTTGCCTAAGGAGACCTTTGAATATCTAAGAGATCAGCTTGGAGTTATACCACCACCGGTAGAGACTTAGATAGTTGATGATTGTCATCAACCAGCAGAATTAAAAAGACATCTTTTATTCCAGTCTTTGATGAGGAAGCTACTTCTCAGGGGGAGTAGTTGGTATTTTGTATGAACTTAAATTTTGTAGCTTTGGCATTTGATGTCAAAGGGGGAGAGATATCTATGGAAAAACACATTATCTTTTGAAGAATGATTTGTATTAATCTTTGGATAAACACATATTTCTCCCAGGGGGAGAAATTATTATTTAAGGGAGATTGCTTGGTTTTTGATATTTGGCATTTCTGTTTTGGCACTTTGATGGTTTTTCCATCTTGTGTTGCCATAAATGCCAAAGGGGGAGATTGTTGGTATTTTGGTATGGTTTTGTCATTGATGTCAACACCTACTGAAAACTAGCACTTTGGAGATCCAGCAACATTCACCGGCAAGCAAGTAACTATTGCAACAGTTACTGGTATATGGTTCACCAACAGGATATAATGTTCACCGACACCTGGAATGATATGGAAGACACTTGGTAATGTCAAAGACATCGCATGGACACTTTGTTTTGAAGAATTAATCATTGGTATATTCATATTTGCATATTTGCTTTTACCGACAAATAGGTCCAAGTTATCTAGGGTTACATCAGCAGGTTTATCTTTTCCAGATTAGCATGGCACGCTATGGAGATAATTTATTATTGATGTAAATGCATTAAGCCGACATGTTTAATTGGTTATTGCATCGGATATTATATTGTTTGTAAAATGATTTTATTGTAATATCTTGTAGAGCCGACCTACTAAAATTGGTCTTAGGGTATGGTATAAATGTAAGATCTTATTTGTAAGATCAAGAGGGGAATGCGAAAAAGAATTGAGTGAAGGTATATGCGAGATCAAGCAGAGGTATACACGAAGACATCATTTGAAGGTGAAGCTAGGTTTTTGTATGACCATATCAGCATTACACCGGTACTGAATCCAGCATATGAAGATGCTATTTTGTGCAGTACATTCTTATTGGATTTAACCATCCAGCTGTAGTCAGTGTGACTCCCATTTTGTGATTGAGCAGTGAGCTCTAGGCTGTTGGCCTTTCTGCATGTGCAGACCCCATTTATGTACACTTACTATGTGCAGTAGTATCATCTAATTGTGGGTAAGGTTTCCCACCGTGGTTTTTCCCCTTACAGGGTTTCCACATACAAATATTGGTGTTATGTGTTGTGGATGACTTTATGTTTGTATTTCATGCATTAATCTTTACCGGTATAGCAATTTACTATTGACATTGTGTACCAGCACACTTAACCAGTTTACCGGTATTAAGCATTAAGTTAGTTAATTAGTTTTTGGTTTGAATTTATTAGACAACTAATTCACCCCCCCCCCTCTCAGTTGTCTCTGTGACCTAATAGTTTTGATTCAATTCAGATCCATGAATCATGGATCAGACCTCTGCCTGTGTAAGTTATATAACCAGCTGAAAAATCAACTAGAGGACATAGAGAAGAGAGGTTGGGAAATTCGATTTGTTTGGAATTGGGGGGCAACATAATTTCAAAGAGTGAATTCGATAATTTGGGGGCTCACACATCGTACCCCCCCCCCCTCTCTCTCTCTCTCTCTCTCTCTCTCTGATCTGATTAAGGATCTATGACTGATTGCATAAAAATGCTAACGTTACAATGCTTAACAAATTGAAAAATAGCATGTACAAAAATGTTTAATTACAAATAGATTGAAGTGATGAAATAGAAAAAAATAGAGAGGAAGAGAAAGGAGACACAAACAATAGGATTTGATTATGGAGTTCACCACAAGGTGACTACGTCTCCGAGTCTGCCCAACTGGGTGAGACCGATCCAATTATGCTCCAGAAATGAGTTTACAAAGAGTTACAAAGTCACTCCTATATGCACAACGCCACTTTTTGAAGTGCAGGAGTGAAATACCAAAATCCACAATAGCTTCCTCTCGCTTCACCAAAAAATTATCTCCTTAGATGTTAATGAATTACAAATTCCTTCTCCAAACAAGTACAACAAGCTTGATTTGAAGCTCCCAATGCACAGAGATGAACAATTCACTATCAATCTCTCCAAAAGAAATTCCCTCACACTTCTCTCACAATTCTCCAATCTTCCATGTCCACTATTACAAAAATCAACCCCCTTTAAATACTATTTTACATGCTAAAATGAGGTTAAAACAATAACATTTTATAATATCCCCATATCTCCCACTTTTAAACTATATCTCTTAAAATAAAAACCCAAAATCCTATGATATCCCAAAATTCTTATAAAAATGGGCTTTTTCAGATTTTGGTGTTAACAAAGTGAGTTTGTTTGTATCAAATCATAGATAAATCACACAGTCTAGTGGTCATTTTTTTTTACACAATGATAAAACAAAGATAGCTCGCCATTCTCTCTGAAAATGTTGCATGGCATAGTGGCCATCACCAGTTCTGTGACAAAGGAAGGTCGGAGGTTCAAAATTGCTCGACCATATTTTTGGCAAGTGAACTATCTTTAGTGTAGAAATTAAATAGAAACCGCCAAGTATTGAATCCAAGGAAGTCGGATGGTCTATTGGCAATGCATGAGAATAGGAGATGAAAGGTTCATAGTTTGAACCTCATAACAAACTTTTTAACTGACCAAATCTTGATTTACTTTGATTAGGTATCACATGGAATTTGAAACTATTTTGAGCATATCCGCCTGGATCACTCTCTCTTACGACCAGTCCAAGGGACTCTTTGGACTACTAAGGGGGTGCCTAGTTAGGAGGAATTTACCTCCCATTCTACTCATTTCTTGCACGCACCTATTGTATATTTCTTTTAGTCTTGGTTTTCAGTGCATTTGTTTCCTAAAAGTGTTGAATATATACTAAGTATTAATTGGTCTTTTGCTTGAGATAATTTCTTTTACTCCAAAACTAAGTCAAACAACTCTATCACCCTGCAAAGTTTCTTCATTTCATTTAATTAATTTACATTGACTTGATTTCCTTTGCAGACAAAGAGACATGATGAGTCGATTCGGATCGATTCCTCTATGACATAATTCACACCCCTTGTCCTTTTCAAGATTATAATTTTGGTTTGTTTTGTTCATCGCCCCATACCTTATAAATTAGTCTTTACTGATTCTATCGCCCACTCCCATCTTCTATCTGCTATTTAATAGGTGATTGGAATCTTTGTTTTGTTTGGTTTAAATTTTTGTGCTTGCTAACTTGGCTGGCTGCAAGTGTCAAATTGCATTCTCTCCTCCTTTACATAGTAGAATGCAAGGTAATTTTTGGTTTCAATCGATCTATGTTAACTACACCTTCTTCATTCTGTCATTACATTTCTTTTTTTCTTTGGTGGATAAGATCTTGTTTCAAGTAATTAGTATAACTTGTGTCCACGCCTTTGTCTATCATCTCTTCCATGGTTGTGCAAGGTGATTTGAACGTTTATTTTTTGCTCCCCTTTCTCATACTCATATTTAGCCGGGGTCTATTTGCTTATGGTATTCATTGCTGACTTGGTTGATCTACACAAGTAACTAATAGTAGGTTTTTAAAAATATTCTTTTCTATTATATTGATGCATAATCGATTTGCACATCACTCCCTCTCTTTTTTGTCTTGGTCGATTTTTCTTTGATAAGCCTTATATCACCTTTTAGGTATTTGATTGATAGCCTTAATTTTAATATGGTTGATAGGACTAGTTTTTCTATCAAAAACTAATTGGGTTTAATTTATAAGTATGTTTATAAATAAGTAGGTTATGATTATAAAATTTTGTAATGGGGTATGCTCAAGAAAATTATAATAAATTTAACCAAGAAGGGGTAAAATTTTATTTAACTGTCTATGATGGATGTTAATGGAAAGAGGTGCTTGATTATTGGGTAAATCAGGGAAGGGTATTTACACCTACCCCAATAGGGTTAAATTGACCAATAAATAAATTAATACTCTTCCTACCATAACACATGTAGCTAAGTTCAACAGTTGGTTGTTAGATACTACATGTAGGCACATGTTCCATTCCTACAAGTTGATGTCGATTTGCTAGGAAACTTCGTCATGAGGGACGAGAGCCTGTCATCAGCACTGAGAAGGGTAAGTTTCAATTGGTTGGGCAGATAAAATGCCTGGGTCATTTGCCAGTCTTCTAGATTTGCAGATGGAGGTGAGTCTGATGGCACTGGAGACACTACATCTGAAGACATAGAATTTAGAAATTCATATATTTATCATTGTAATATATTATGTATTGAAAGTAAGTTGTATTCTTTAATCATTGTAATAAGACCAAATGTGGTATCATGATTAAGCTATATAAGCTATGTAAGCTATGTACAAAGACCTTTGAGGTCTACTGTCTAAATTGCGACAGAGGTCGCCATGTATATGTAACTAGCTGAAAAGTAAGGAAAACTACTAACCACTAACCTACTAACATGTGCCCTTTTTGTGCATGATTGTGGATTGTGTGCTTTCATGCTTAGTTTTCCTTTATTTCATGAAAGTTTGGTTAAGTTGATGCATACTTAAAGTTTTCCTAAGTTTACTTTAACCATACACATGAACCATTATGTATCTGTTCTCTTTGATTAGTTCCTTTATGAATGCTTAACGCTCAAGTTGGATGGCTACATTAATGCTAATTTAGGTGTTTCATGGTTTTCATGTGCATTAACTTTTGGTTACCTTTAATTTATCTTATTCGTGAGCATGCCAACTAATGGTTGTAATAATCTATTTGGCATCATATTTCAATTTCTCTCATACTTGTTAACTTATAAAAATTACTTATGTTGAATGTTAAATTTTGAGTAGACTTTAATCAATGAATGTTAGAAATCAATTATGTTGATTATTTTTTGGTTAGGACAAGCGAGTCCTTACATTTTGGTATCAGAGCCATAGGTTTGTACTCTAGGACCTTATGTCTTCTACGCTAAGACTCAATTTTCTTAATTTATAGGGTACTTAATAGGACAACGTGGTGCAAACAAGGAACAAAGGTGGACCTAGCAATAATCCTAGTGAGAGGTTGGATCAGATATTCGAGCTCCTTAACCATCAAATAACCTAAATGAAAAATATGGAACACAAAATGCAAAGGTTCTTAATGGGAATTCTGGGAATGAGCAAGTTGTCAATGCACAACCACCAATGAAGGACCTAGGATAGAAGAAGGCAACCTAGGGTGGAAGAGGAATCCAACAAAGGGAAAATATCATAAGAACTAGGAAGGGACCTCAAGAAAGTTACTCCACCAAAGTTTGACGGAAAGACCTTAGGTGATGGAGCAGAAGCATGGATTAATGAGCTGGAGAAATACTTTGAACTTAGGAATCTATCTGATGAGACTAGAGCTATATGGGTTTCCTATCAAATTTAAGGAGAAGTAGCTACTTGGTGGGACAATGAAAGAGCACAAAAAAACTTTCAACCTGGAGAGCTCACTTGAGACAATTTTCTCTCCCTTTTTCGAAGAAGGTGGCTCCCACAACACTTCTTTAATAGTAAGATAAACAAATTTCAGAAACTGACTCAATGATACATGACAGTGATTCAATATTAGGAAAAGTTTTCTCACCTACTAAAGTATGTACCACAATATCAGATGAATGAGAATTTTAGGGTCTGTAAGTTCATGTTAGGACTAAAACCACAGATGGGAGCAAAAGTTGAAATGCATAGTCTTGAAAACATGGCAACAACACTTGAGAAGGCCACAATGCAGGAATAAAAATTGAAGTAGATATATGAAGCTAGGAACAAAAATAGAATTTAAGAAGAGGATGTTTCAAAACAAGAACCAGAAGGGTGGAGCTTAGCATATCAGAAGAATGAAGAAGAGAAACACTGGGGAGAACAAGGGGCAAAATTTCAACAAGAATAACAATAGAGGGAACAATAATAATTATGGCAATAATAGATACAACAATAAGAACAACAATGGGAAGGATAAACCAGAGTATAAGAAAGGGCCTAGAGGTGGATGCTATATATGTGGAGGAAACCACTATGCTAATCAATGCAATCAATGCACAACTTAGATAGGAGGAAAGAGGCAACCACAACATCAGATTCATGTCGCAGTTGACAACTGCCAAGCAAACTTTCAAGCTTCACCTATTCAGCTTAATGGTAAATTTTTTGGTCATGATGTTTCCATTCTTATAGACACAAGTATTACTGAATGTTTTGTGGATCCTAAGATTATATCTAAGTTGAATATTAAGCCTGGTTATATGTCAAAACCTTGGAATGTTCAATATGGAAACTGTTAGTGTAGGTTTTTATTTTCTCTTATGTTAGGGAATAATTTTTTTTCCTATACATTATTAAGCTTTCTTAGGTTATAATATAATGGTTAGGGTGAGG
The DNA here is from genome assembly GCF_030272615.1 of Cryptomeria japonica. Classification (NCBI taxonomy): domain Eukaryota; kingdom Viridiplantae; phylum Streptophyta; class Pinopsida; order Cupressales; family Cupressaceae; genus Cryptomeria; species Cryptomeria japonica. The sequence goes on from NC_081407.1 coordinate 527,120,144, forward strand.
ACATGTGGCATAATCCTACAATCACATGTGTCATTCACACCCACATTTGGGTGGTTGAATGTCACACCCTCTTTTGGATTTATTAGCCACCTCCCCATATTCATTTCTTGTCTTTACCTGCCAATTCTAGGGGGTTCCTATTTCTTTCTTATCAATTCAGGATTTTTGGAGCTTCTTGGAGCAAAACTGAGCTCACGATTGAGTTCAGAGCAACCGAGAAAGTTAGATTTGCCTTTTATTTCATCCAGATTAGACACTGGATGCAAATTTTTTGAAGGTGTGAAGTAGAGCTTTCATTAGCTAATGTGGAGGGTAGCTAATATTTTGGGACATTTTTCAGGCCAAACAAATAGCACCATCATGTCCAGAAGGCCCAAAAATGTTAAATTTGACTGCCAATTCATCAATTTTAGAGATAGTCAAATTTGAGGCAAAAAAAATTTAGCAGATGAACCTATGGCCCACCTGCACAAAGTATGGTATGAACCTTAAAATTTATATATTTTTCCTGTGATTATAAAAATTATTATTGTTTTAAAAAACAATTAAAAAATCGTAGGACATATATAGAGGGGGGCTTTATTTTTAAAGTCTTTGTAATTATTTTATTTTATATTGAAAAACCCAAAAGAACAATATCAAAATTTTGTACAAGGCCGACAGGCCTTACGGTCCTGCCAGCTCGTACCTGCGCAATACACCCCTGTGTCACCCCGCACTTGGGCCATGGGCATCTATGCAGGCTTGGTAGCCTATGCTCCCATTGTTGTGATTTGTGTGGCATAATTCAATAAATCTTTGCCTTTGCAACCCTGCACCTATTGCAAGGTGTGTTCCCTTGATCTCCTTGTGTTGTGCATCGCAGTGCTCGGGTTTGTGACATGGCTTAACCGCCTCCTGTGGATTTTATAAGTCTAGTGGTTGTATCGAGCATTAACAAGTCAATCTTTTGGTGCAATGATAACCACACTTGTAACAAGTGGTATCAGAGCTTGGTCATAGGTTCTTGTGCTGGGGGGGATTGTTGCAAGGTGTGTGCCCTTGGTCTCCTTGTGCTGTGTAGCAAACTGCTTGGGTTTGTGACATGGCTTAACCACCTCCTATGGATTCTATAAGTCTAGTGGTTGTATCAGGCATTAACGGGTTGATCTTTTGGTGCAATGACAACCACACTTGTAACGACACCTTCTTTGCAAATCGTGCCCCTTTGCCTCAGGGCTTAGGTGAGCTTTGGCTCCCACACATATATACATTGAATCACCATTATATGAAGTGAGTTATGGGCCTTTAATACTACAACTTGTGTGTTGGTTTCTTTGAGGGCAGTGCAAGGCTTACCTAGGCTTGCACGTATCCACTTTGTTACACACAAACCCATTGTGATTGGGTTTGTTGTTCACCAAAACTGGTTAACCCAAGTACACCTACAATTGATCTATGAATCCTTCTACTCTTCAGGGCTTGGACAACATAACAAGGATATGAATCCTTCTACTCTTCAGGCTCTGTAAAACCTAGGTAGGTATACCTTTGATGCATTGAATTAGACCCATTACACACAAGACAACAACAACAACAAAAGCAGATGGATCTCGAAAGATTCAAAAACAAGGAGGGTATTGTAGATGGGCTAGATATACACTTACAACTCAACAATGTTTTGAATCATGAGATGGATAGACACTACCATAGAACTGGAAAATAAAAGATATTCTGATTTTGGATTTTAAAATGATGTTTTGACAATCCTTCAATGTTACAAAAGACCAGTGCCTTATTCAGGCCATAGAGTCATGCATAAAACTGGAAGAGAAATCTTAGATGCAAGCTACCCTCAACATTAAATTTTCATGTATGAATGCATTACATTAATACAATCCTTTGCTCTGTCACAAAACCATACTTATATATCCAATATACATTCAAAATCATTAATGTTGGGTTTCAGGATTTAAATTCTTCCTTGAAGAATACCCAAAAGACAAACATTACACTCTTAGAGAAGGCTAAAAGAGACAAATCCAAATTATCCTTGACAATATGAAATTTTATGAATTTGAATACATTTCCGGAGACAATTTCATGGAAAATAACACATGCCTTGCATATGTGTAAACCTGCAAACTGAAACAAAACCTACAGCAAAGACAAAACTGGAAACCCAGAAGAACACATTGTCATTTGCAAAAATAAAAAGATGTTATCACTAGAACCTGCAATTTCGGATTTCTCCCTTGGGAAAAATCTCTAAAAAACTGGAACCCTTACAAATGAGAAGAAATGGGAATATGAAGGAGGGGGGAAAAAACCAGAATGCATCAGAAGTCACCAAGTGTCCCTTTTTCCCTAACTGCAAAAATATCTCCTTTTCTTCCTGTGGAAACTGCTCTCGAAATATCTCATGATCTATTGAAATTGATTGGATAATTGAATTCCTCATTCTTATTCTGAGGGCTTTCCAACGGTATACAATACCTCCCATTTCAGGTAAAAAATACCCCCTGAATGAATTAATCTTGAATACGCAAGCCATCATTTAAATTTTCTAATTCTATCTATAGTCCAAACTTTACATTTAACTTTAATTTTTCTCCATTTTTCACCTGACGCCCTGCCACGTGGTAGCCTGTGATTCGCTCGTAGGGTCCATTGTTTGCCACTTGGGATGACACCTCACCTATCCGCCACTTGTTGACCACCTCAGTGAGACCCGCCGGTTGGACCGCCACTTGGACCTGCCACATCATCGGTTGCTGGTTCATGAAGGGTAACCTTCATGCATCTTCACTTTGTGACTTGCGACATGGCGACCACCGTTGATCTTCTGCGAACTTGCTTCCGTGATGGTAACCTTTGTGCATCTTCGCCTTGCGACATAACGACCGTCGTTGATCTTCTGCGAACTTGCTTCTGCGACGGTAACCTTCGTGCATCTTCTCCTTGTGACATAGCGATCGTCGTTGATCTTCTGCAAACTTGTGATCTTTAATCCAAACTTGATATTTAACTTTAATTTTTCTCCATTTTTCACCTGATGCCCTGCCACGTGGCAGCTTGTGATTCGCTTGCAGGGTCCAGTGTTCACCATCTGGGATGACACCTCACCTATCCGCCACTTGTCAACCATACAGACCACCACCTATCTGCCACTTATCGGCCACCTCAGTGAGACCCACCAGTTGGACCGCCACCTGGACCTGCCACATCATCGATCACTGGTTCACGAACGGTAACCTTCGTGCATCTTCACTTCGCGACTTGCGACATGGTTGTTAGGAAAAATGGTGTCTCAACCTTGCATTTATGCGAGGTTACTATTTATAGTAAGTTTTCATTTGAGTACAAAATGGTGCGAAACTCTCCCTGAAGCTTCTGGTTGGCTAGATAAGCATTCCGGTAAAGTTGCGTCGCAAGGTCACAGCTAGTTTTGAAGATATTAAAGTTTTCGTCTTGGAGGGGTGCAATAAAATGTTTAAAATTAATTTTGGAGGCTTTAGAGTCTCCGAAATGCCCTGAAAAGTGGCCATAACCGGCGCAGCGGGTTACAAGGTGATAGAGCACTTTGCGAGCTTTCCGGCGCTTCAAACGGTTCGTCAATCGGACACCCGGTTCTCAAGTTATGGCCTCCGGAAGTTTGTACTCCTGAAATAGGAAAAATAATTTGTATCGGATACATAAATGAGCTGTAAAAGGGAGCGACACGTGTTGATGTGTGCTTTAACATGTCATAGGGCATCTAGAAGGGAGATAAGGTCGGCTACACCTTATTGGGGGGTTTTAGCCCATGGTTTTGTAATACCGTTTGACGGTTTCTTGTATTGTATCTCCTATTTATGAGGTGTGTGAGATAGAGGTTGGGTGTAAGAGAGTCTCATGGCTATTGAGTTGCCTCTGAATCTCTGATTAGTGGTACTCCTGCAAAGAGCTTGCTCTGCAAGTATGTTGTAATCTGTTTTTGATTGCTGAATAAAATATTGAGCTGCTTTTGGAGTGTGGGGTTTTTCTCCCGAAAGGGTTTTCCCCACGTAAATCAATCTGTTGTGGTATGAATGCTATTATATCTATTTCTATTTTCTGTAACTGTTGTAACGATCTAAAAAAGTTTTGCATTACCCTCCTCTCAAGGTTAGTGTAGGAAGTTGTTTCCGCTACTTAACTTCCTTACAAGTGGTATCAGAGCCTGATCACCTTTGGTTTCAATTGTGGGTAGTTGGGTTTTTTGAACTAATCCAGATTTGAGTGGGAGCTTGTGCAGAAGACACTTTTTGATCTTGTTGCAGGAATATTCAGATACGAATTCGTCAAGGAGAATAGAGGTGGAGAAATTTAATGGAAGTAATTTTGAGATGTGGAAGTTGAAGATGGAAGATCTGCTAATAGATCGAGATCTTTGGGATGTTGTTGATGCGAATGTCCAAAGGCCCTCAGATCCTACTGCGGTAGCTCAGTATGATGTTATGGACCGAAAATCCAAGGGTCTAATCAGACTGTGCCTGGTAGACTCTATTCTAATCAATGTCCATGAAGAGAACTCTGCAAAGAAGCTATGGACTAAGCTTGGTGAGATGTATCAAGTGAAATATTTATTAAATCAAATTTTCTTAAGAAATAAATTGTATTCCTTGAAGATGGAAGAGGGTGGACGAATTGCAGACCACCTGGAAGCATTCAATATGTTGGTGGCTCAATTAGTATCCATCGGTGTTAAGATGGACGAGGAGGAGAAATGTCAGATCTTGCTTTGTTCTTTGCCTGATTCGTGGGATTCTCTTGTTATGGCTATTGGTAGTACTTCTGTTGTTTTGAAATCTGAAGATGTGGTGGGTGCCCTACTTGGTGAAGAGATGCGAAGGAAGGTATCCATCAGTTCAAAGGAAGCCCTAACCATTCGTGGAAGACCTAAGGAGAAAGGCAAGAAGAATGAGAAGCGCGACAAGCCCAAATCCAAAGGGAGATCAAAATCTCCTAGAAAGTCCAAAGTCATTTGCTGGAACTGCGGTAAACCGGGTCACATCCATAAGGACTGCAAAGAAGAAAAGAAGAAGAAGAAAAAGAAAAAGTTCGATTCTGATTCTGAGTCCAACAAGGAAGATGGCGATGCATTTATTGCAGCTTTGGCGACTCATGCAGGTAATGATGCCTAGCTAATTGACTCAGGTGCATCTTTTCATATGACTTCCAATAGAGATTGGTCTTCTGAATATGAAGGATTTAATGGAGGTAAGGTGTACTTGGGTGATGATTCACCTCTAGACATTGTTGGTCGAGGTAAAGTTAGAATCAGGTTTTCTGATGGTAGAATAAAAAGGATTAATGGTGTGCTGCATATCCCTGGATTAAAATGAAACCTGTTATCTGTGAGAAAACTGATAGATGCAGGTGTGCAGGTAGTCTTTTCTAAAGCAGGATGTAAGATGATTAAGGGTGCTATGGTAGTTGCTAGAGGTGTCAGGTTTGGCACTTTGTATAAGCTTGAAGCATACACTGTTGAGTGTAATAGCACTTCTGTAAAAAGTAAATCTGCAGATACTTCACTGGAAGATTTGAAGGTTTCACCTTCAGTAGATGGAAATGGTTTTGGATACCTAAGGGTGCTCTTTTATCTGAAGCAAAGTTACCTGCAGAGAAGACTATGTTATGGCACCAGAGACTTGGCCACATTGGAGAAAAGGGTCTAAGGACCTTGAAAAATAAAAACCTTGTTGAAGGTTTGAATGATTGTAATCTTGACTTTGATTTCTGTGAGCATTGCATTTATGGAAAACAAAACCGCGTTCAGTTTTACTCGAGTTCTCATAAAACTTGTGGTGTTTTGGATCTTATCCATTCTGATGTGTTTGGTCCAGTAGATGTCTCTTCGATTGGAAAATCCACATATTATGTTTCATTTATTGATGATTTTAGTAGAAGGACATGGGTTTATTTTCTAAAGAGTAAATATGAAGTTTTTAGTCATTTTAAAGAATTTAAAGCAATGGTTGAGTTGCAGACTAGAAAGAAAATAAAATGTTTGAGAACTAATAATGGCGGTGAGTTTTTCTCTAATGATTTTGATAGATTTTGTAAAGACTGTGGAATTAACAGGCAGAAGACAACTCCGTATTCTCCATAGCAGAATGGAGTTGTAGAAAGAATGAACAGGACACTGATGGAGAAGGCTAGGAGTATGTTGAGTGGTGCTAGTCTCGAACAAAAGTTTTGGGCTGAAGCTGTTGCCACTGCTTGCTACCTGATTAACAGGTCTCCTACATCAGCTCTTGTTGATAAAACGCCTATGGAAGCATGGTCAGGTCACAAGCCTTCATTGAGACATCTTAGAGTTTTTGGTTGCGAGGCATATGCACATGTGCCAAAGGAGAAGCGAACAAAGTTGGAGAACAAGGCTGTGAAATGTATCTTCATCGGGTATAGTTATGGTGTGAAAGGATACAAGCTTTGGGACCCTGTCGCACAAAAGGTAATTCACAGTAGAAGTGTTATTTTTAGAGAAATTAAGTCTCCTTCTGTTACATTGCAGCCAGAATAGACTAAAAAAGAAGATGTGATTCAACTTCCTTCTACACCTGAAAGAGTTGAATCGAGACCCCTAGATAGGCAAGAAGTTGAGGAGAGCTCGTCTAGCTCTGAATCTTCAGAAGAGGAGGAAGAACCTCCAACTCAGCTTGTTCGAAGGTCTACAAGACATAGACTACCACCTGAAAGGTATTCACCTAATGATTGGAGATGTATTTTTGCTCTGAATACTAGTGTGGATGAACCGAAATCTGTAGAAGAGGCATTAGGTATGAATGATGCAGAATTCTGGAAGATTGCTATGGAGGAAGAAATGGCAGCTTTGAAAAAGAATGATACATGGGATCTTGTACCATTGCTTGAAGGACGAAAACCTGTTGGTTGTAAATGGGTGTTCAAGAAAAAGATTGGTTCAGATGGAAGCATTGAGAAGTATAAAGCAAGGTTGGTTGCAAAAGGCTACTCTCAGGTTGAGGGTGTTGATTACGGTGAGATATTTTCTCCTGTTGCAAAAATGACATCCATTAGATTTTTGCTTTCTATTGCTACTGCTTATGATTTAGAGGTTGAGCAAATGGATGTGAAAACTACTTTCCTTCATGGTGATTTGGAGGAAGATATTTATATGACACAGCCGGAGCACTATGTGGTGAAAGGCAAAAGTAATTTGGTCTGTAAATTGAAGAAATATTTGTATGGCCTCAAACAAAGTCCTAGGATGTGGTACCAGAAATTTGATACATATGTGTTGAGTTTGGGATTTGAACGTTCTAAATCAGATCATTGTGTTTATTATAAATCTGATGGTGATCATTTCTTATTCATTGCATTGTATGTTGATGATATGTTATTCATTGGTAAAGGGAAAGGTATGATTTCAGAACTGAAGTCTCAGATCGCTGCTAAATTTGAAATGAAAGATCTTGGTGCAGCAAAGCACATTCTTGGGATGGAAATTAGAAGAGATAGGGTGAACAGAAAGCTATGGCTAGGCCAGAGTAAGTATGTGAATTCAGTGTTACAGAGGTTCAACATGCAGAATTGTAGACCATTGAGTGTTCCTTTTACAGTTGGAACAAAACTATCTGTTTTAGATTGTCCTACATCCCCATTGGAGATGGAAGACATGAGCAGAGTGCCTTACCAGAGTGCGGTTGGAAGCTTGATGTATGCTATGGTCTGTACTAGACCAGACATTGCCCAAGCAGTGGGAGTACTTTCTAGATATATGTCTAATCCTGGTAGAGTTCATTGGGATGCAGTCAAAAGAGTCTTCAGATATTTGAAGGGTACTTCAGAGTATTCTTTGTGTTATCATGGTAATTCAGTTGGAGACATGACTTCCCTTGATATCCATGGTTATGTGGATTCAGATTGGGCAGGTGATATTGATAGCAGAAGATCCACTAGTGCTTATGTGTTTACTTTGTTTGGTGGTGCAATTAGTTGGATGAGTAAGCGACAGGCTGTGGTTGCTTTATCCACTACTGAAGCAGAGTATATGGCAGCTACTCATGCTTGTAAAGAGGCCATTTGGCTTAAGAGATTGTGTTCGGATATTGGAATAAAACAAGGTACAGTGACAGTTTACTATGACAGTCAGAGTGCAATTAGCCTAGCTAAGAACCCGACATTTCATGCCCAGACCAAACATATTGATGTTCAGTACCATTTTGTTAGAGATATGGTCGAAGATGGTAGGGTGAAGCTGGTTAAGGTGGAAACTTTGATGAATGTTGCAGATGCTTTAACTAAGGCTGTGAGCACAGAGAAGTTCAGATGGTGTTCAGAGTCTATGGGCCTTATGGCCCCTAGCAATTGATTCATTGTGTTGACATTCCCTTCCGCTCCTGCAAGGTGTTCGACAAGTGGGAGATTTGTTGGGAAAAATGGTGTCTCAACCTTGCATTTATGTGAGGTTACTATTTATAGTAAGTTTTCATTTGAGCACGAAATGGTGCGAAACTCTCCCTGAAGCTTCTGGTTGGCTAGATAAGCATTCTGGTAAAGTTGCGTCGCAAGGTCACAGCTAGTTTTGAAGATATTAAAGTTTTCATCTTGGAGGGGTGCGATAAAATGTTTAAACTTAATTTTGGAGGCTTTAGAGTCTCCTAAATGCCCTAAAAAGTGGCCGTAACCGGCGCAGCGGGTTACGAGGTGATAGAGCACTTTGCGAGCTTTCTGGCGCTTCAAACGGTTCGTCAATCGGACACCCGGTTCTCAAGTTATGGCCTCCGGAAGTTTGTACTCCTGAAATAGGAAAAATAATTTGTATCGGATACATAAATGAGCTGTAAAAGGGAGTGACATGTGTTGATGTGTGCTTTAACATGGCATAGGGCATCTAGAAGGGAGATAAGGTCGGCTACACCTTATTGGGGGGTTTTAGCCCATGGTTTTGTAATACCGTTTGACGGTTTCTTGTATTGTATCTCCTATTTATGAGGTGTGTGAGATAGAGGTTGGGTGTAAGAGAGTCTCATGGCTATTGAGTTGCCTCTGAATCTCTGATTAGTGGTACTCCTGCGAAGAGCTTGCTCTGCAAGTATGTTGTAATCTATTTTTGATGGCTGAATAAAATATTGAGCTGCTTTTGGAGTGTGGGGTTTTTCTCCCGAAAGGGTTTTCCCCACATAAATCACTGTGTTGTGGTATGAATGCTATTATATCTATTTCTATTTTCTATAACTGTTGTAACGATCTGAAAAAGTTTTGCATTACCCTCCTCTCAAGGTTAGTGTAGGAAGTTGTTTCCGCTACTTAACTTCCTTACAATGGCGACCACCGTTGATCTTCTGTGAACTTGCTTCTGTAATGGTAACCTTCATCCATCTTTGCCTTGCAACATAGCAACCATCGTTGATCTTTTGCGAACTTGCTTCTGTGATGGTAACCATCATGCATCTTCGCCTTGCGACATAGCGACCGTTGTTGGTCTTCTATGAACTTCCGATCTTTAATCCAAACTTTACATTTAACTTTAATTTTTCTCCATTTTTCACCTGATGCCCTGCCATGTGGCAGCCTATGATTCGCTTGCAGGGTCCACTGTTTGCCACCTGGGATGACACCTCACCTCTCCCCCACTTGTCAGCCATGCAAACCACTACCTGTCTGCCACTTGTTGGCCACCTCAGCGAGACCCGCCAGCTGGACCGCCACCTAGACTTGCCACATCATCGATCGCTGGTTCGGGAAGGGTAACCTTTGTGCATCTTTGTTTCACAACATGGCGACCACTGTTGATCTTCTACGAACTTGCTTCCATGATGATAACCTTCGTGCATCTTCACCTTGCGACATAGCGACCGTTGTTGATCTTCTGTGAACTTGCTCAATCTTTAATTTGCCCTTTCACTGCAAAACTTGCTCACCTCGGGAACCATGTGCACGTGGGGTCTACTTGGTCACCAACTAGCTCATCAGTCACCTCGGGAATCACCTCAAGAATCATACACGCACATGTGGGGTCCACTGGGTCCCCAGTCGACACCTTGCATCAAAAGCCTTCAAGGCTTTCACTATAGAAAGGTAGCTCCTTTTCTTCCCATGAAAACTGCTCTCAAAATATCTCATGATCTATTGAAACTGATTGCAGAAATGAATTCCTCATTTCAATGGCTTTCCAATGGTATACAATACTTGCCATTTCAGGTAAAAAATACCCTCTGAAAGAATTAATCTTGAATACGCAGGCCATCATTTAAATTTTCCAATTTTATGTATAGTCCAAACTTTACATTTAACTTTAATTTTTCTTCATTTTTCACCTGATGCCTTGCCATATGGCAGCCTGTGATTTGCTCGCAGGGTCCACTATTTGCCACCTGGGATGACACCTCACATATATAGAGGGGGACTTTATTTTTAAAGTCTTTGTAATTATTTTATTTTATATTGAAAAACCCAAAAGAACAATATCAAAATTTTGTACAAGGCCGACAGGCCTTACGGTCCTGCCAGCTCGTACCTGGGCAATACGCCCCTATGTCGCCCCCCACTTGGGCCATGGGAATCTATGTAGGCTTGATAGCCTATGCTCCCATTGTTGTGATTTGTGTGGCATAATTCAATAAATCTTTGCCTTTGCAACCCTGCACCTGTTGCAAGGTGTGTGCCCTTGATCTCCTTGTGTTGTGCATCACAGTGCTCGGGTTTGTGACATGGCTTAATCGCCTCTTGTGGATTTTATAAGTCTAGTGGTTGTATCAGGCATTAACAGGTCAATCTTTTGGTGCAACAATAACCACACTTGTAACAAGTGGTATCAAAGCTTGTTCACAAGCTCTTGTGCTGGGGGGGATTGTTGCAAGGTGTGTGCCCTTGGTCTCCTTGTGTTGTGTAGCAAACTGCTCAGGTTTGTGACATGGCTTAACCACCTCCTATGGATTCTATAAGTCTAGTGGTTGTATTGGGCATTAACGTGTTGATCTTTTGGTGCAACGACAACCACGCTTGTAACAACACCTTCTTTGCAAATCGTGCCCCTTTGCCTCGGGGCTTAGGTGAGCTTTGGCTCCCACACATATATACATTGAATCACCATTATATGAAGTGAGTTATGGGTCTTTAATACTGCAACTTGTGTGTTGGTTTCTTTGAGGGTAGTGCAAGGATTACCTAGGCTTGCACGTATCCACTTTGTTACACACAAACCCATTGTGATTGGGTTTGTTGTTCACCAAAACTGGTTAACCCAAGTACACCTGCAATTGATCTATGAAATAGCCAATTTCAATCTATGAAAACTTCAGGGCTTGGACAACATAACAAGGATATGAATCCTTCTACTCTTTAGGCTCTGCAAAACCTAGGCGGGTATATCTTTGATGCATTGAATCAGACCCATTACACACAAGACAACATCAACAAAAGTAGATGGATCTTGAAAGGTTCAAAAATAAGGAGGGTATTGTAGATGGGATAGATCTACACTTACAACTCAACAATGTTTTGAATCATGAGATGGATGGACACTACCATAGAACTGGAAAATAAAAGATATTCTGATTTTGGATTTTAAAATGATGTTCTAACAATCCTTCAATGTTACAAAAGACCAGTGCCTTATTCAAGCCACAGAGTCATGCATAAAACTAGAAGAGAAATCTTAGATGCAAGCTACCCTCAACATTAAATTTTCATGTATGAATGCATTACATTAATACAATCCTCTGCTCTGTCACAAAACCATACTTATATATCCAATATACATTCAAAATCATTAATGTTGGGTTTCAGGATTTAAATTCTTCCTTGAAGAATACCCAAAAGACAAACATTACACTCTTAGAGAAGGCTAAAAGAGACAAATCCAAATTATCCTTGACAATATGAAATTGTATGAATCTGAATACATTTCTGGAGACAATTTCATGGAAAATCACACATGCCTTGCATATGTGTAAACCTGCAAACTGAAACAAAACCTACAACAAAGACAAAACTGGAAACCCAGAAGAACACATTGTCATTTGCAAAAATAAAAAGATGTCATCACTGGAACCTGTAATTTTGGATTTCTCCCTTGGGAAAAGTCTCTAAAAAACTGGAACCCTTACAAATGAGAAGAAATGGGAATATGAAGGAGTGGGGAAAAAACCAGAATGCATCAGAAGTCGCCAAGTGTCCCTTTTTCCCTAACTGCAAAAATATCTCCTTTTCTTCCTGTGGAAACTGCTCTCGAAATATCTCATGATCTATTGAAACTGATTGGAGAATTGAATTCCTCATTCTTATTCTAAGGGCTTTCCAATGGTATACAATACTTGCCATTTCGGGTAAAAAATGCCCCCTAAACGAATTAATCTTGAATACGCAGGCCATCATTTAAATTTTCTAAGTTTATCTATAGTCCAAACTTTACATTTAACTTTAATTTTTCTCCATTTTTCACCTGACGCCCTGCCACATGGCAGCCTATGATTCGCTCGTAGGGTCCATTGTTCGCCACCTCGGATGACACCTCACCTATTTGCCACTTATCGACCACCTCAATGAGACCCGCCACCTGGACCTGGCACATCATCGGTCGCTGGTTCGCGAAGGGTAATTTTTGTGCATCTTCGCTTCGTGACTTGCGACATGGCGACCACCGTTGATATTCTGCGAACTTGCTTCTACGATGGTAACCTTCATGCATCTTTGCCTTGTGACATAGCGACCATCGTTGATCTTCTGCGAACTTGCTTCCGCAATGATAACCTTCATGCATCTTCTCCTTGCGACATAGCGACCGTCGTTGATCTTCTACGAACTTGCGATCTTTAATCCAAACTTTATATTTAACTTTAATTTTTCTCCATTTTTCACCTGATGCCCTGCCACATTGCAGCCTGTGATTCGCTTGCAGGGTCCATTGTTCACCATCTGGGATGACACCTCACCTATCTGCCACTTGTCAGCCATGCGGACCACCACCTGTCTGCCACTTATCAGCCACCTTAGTGAGACCTGCCAGTTGGACCGCCACCTGGACCTGCCACATCATCGGTTGCTGGTTTGTGAAGGGCAACCTTTGTGCATCTTCGCTTCGCGACTTGCGACATGGCGACCACCGTTGATCTTCTACGAACTTGCTTTCGTGATGGTAACCTTCGTGCATCTTCACCTTGCGACATAGTGACTGTCGTTGATCTTCTACGAACTTGCTTCCATGATGGTAACCTTCGTGCATCTTCGCCTTGCGACATAGTGACTGTCGTTGATCTTTTGTGAACTTGCTTCTGTGATGGTAACCTTCGTGCATCTTCGCCTTGCAACATAGCGATCGTCGTTTATCTTCTACAAACTTGCTCAATCTTTAATCCAAACTTTACATTTAACTTTAATTTTTCTCCATTTTTCACCTGATGCCCTACCACATGGTAGCCTATGATTCGCTCGCAGGGTCCACCGTTCACCACCTGGGACAACACCTCACCTATCTGCCACTTGTGAGCCACACAGACCACCACCTATCTGCCACTTGTCAGCCACCTCAGTGAGATGTGCCAGCTGGACCGCCACCTGGACCTGCCACATCATCGATCGCTGGTTCGCGAAGGGTAACCTTCGTGCATCTCGCTTCACGACATGGCGACCACGGTTGATCTTCTGTGAACTGGCTTTCATGATGGTAACCTTCGTGCATCTTTGCCTTGTGACATAGCGATCATCGTTGATCTTCTGCGAACTTGTTCAATCTTTAATCTGCCCTTTCACTGCAAAAATTGCTCACCTCGGGAACCGTGCACATGTGGGGTCTGCCTGGTCGCCAACTAGCTCATCAATCACCTCAGGAATTGTGCACGCACGCATGGGGCCCAGTGGGCGCCCAACTGACACCATGCATCAAAAGCCTTCAAGGCTTTCACTATAGAAGGGTACCTCATTTTCTTCCTGTGGAACTGCTCTCAAAATATCTCATGATCTATTGAAATTGATTGCAAAACTGAGTTCCTCATTTCAAGGGCTTTCCAACGGTACAATACTTGCCATTTCGGGTAAAAAATACCCTCTGAATGAATTAATCTTGAATACGCAGGCCATCATTTAAATTTTCCAATTTTATCTATAGTCCAAACTTTACATTTAACTTTAATTTTTCTCCATTTTTCACCTGATGCCCTGCCACGTGGCAGCCTGTGATTCGCTTGCAGGGTCCACTGTTTCCCACCTGGGACGACACCTCACCTATCTGCCACTTGTCAGCCATGCAAACCGCCACTTGTCTGCCACTTGTCAGCCATGGAGTTTGATTGACTTCATGATTGATGAACGTCAATGATGTAAACTCAAGATTGGATAGACTAGATGCGTAACCTCATGATGAGAATGTCACTAAATATATGTGGTCAAAGAGATTGATAGAAATATCAAGTGAGGGGATAGGATAGCTGATTGATTGATCAAAGCAATTGATTGGATCAAGAACTGATATTTTGTTGATATCATTTGCAAGAGGATCTAGATGTATTGATTCATCCAGGGGGGAGCAAGAGGATTAGTGAGGCCTACAACATCTGAATAGAGTGCTACTCTTCATCCTAGTTGGCATATTGATATGAGACATCGATTTTTATCATGGGACATTGTACTTTATTGATTATTTCTTTGATATGATTGTATACTTGGACTATTTATTGTTTTATGATGATATGCAGACATGGACTCTATATGATGCTTATGTTTCATGATTGATTATACATGATACTATGATGATGACGAACTATATGACATATATGCGGTGATTTCATGGATGATGCTTTGCTAATCTATATGTAGTGATTACATGGTTGATATGATGATGATATTGATTACATGGATGATATGATGATAATCTTTCCTTTCCTTTATATTCCATGATGTTATCTTGATGATATGATGATGATATTGATTCTATCTAAGACTTATATGATCTACATGATAATGATAATGTGAAATGATTTATATGTATATGAAAATGATTTTAAAATGTAATGATCTATATGGAAAATGCTTATAATGATGACATATGCAAATGGATGTTTATTTCTATTCCTTGATGTATATGCATATAATGATGAAATGATTTTGAGTTTTTGAATGCAATATGATGATTATGTATGATAATTCTTATAATGATTAGGTGATGAAATATAAACAATGATCATGTAATAATATGGTTAATGGTTCTAAATGCACAAATGCAATTAAATGAACCTAATGAAAATGATTCTAAATAAAACTAATGATAACTAAATATAAAAGATGATAATGATAAATGGATATAATGCAACTAATAATGATACAATCAATACAAATGACACTAGTGCAATCCTAATGCAATTAAAATGAATGCAACTGATAAATGATGAATAATAAATGACATCATGATTATAATAACATGCAAACCTAAATGAAATGAACCTAGACAATTGAATGAAAACTAATGCAATTGTTTTAGTTTGTCCAAATATACTCAATCTTTATTTTGACCGTTGATCTCAAATGAAATGCTTATAATGCAACTGGCAATGAATTAATATAAAATGATCTAACTTAAATGATATTGTCATTCATCAAATGTTGTCTTGTAATAGTGCTTGATTTCATCATTGAGCTTTTAGATTTTGTAAGAAAATACAAGAAACTTGACATAATGATTCAAGCTGACCTAAGTGCTTCTTACATGGATTTTGATATAGCAAGTTTATACAAGCAACTTGATATGATGAATCAAATTGACCTAAGCATTTCTTGTTGAACAGACAAGGATTATCCCTTTTCATGCATGACTCAGAACATCCTCCATGATCTTTTGTCGATCATATCCCTAGACAAGTACATACCTTACTAAGAGACAAACCATAGACAACAAACAAAGAAAATAACCATGCCCCATCATAGCTCCTCTAGTCATGGACATCATCGAGTTGCGTAGGACACATGAATAGCGAAAATCAAGATATAAACATTGAATCTTGTGTGTCACAGATATGTTCTCATGGTCATTAACTAATATAATCATCTTGATGAATGATCATCGATAATCCTTCGGTACTTGCTGGTTGAATCTTTGTATTTTGAGTTTCACGATCTAGTTGTTACAAATGTCTTGATCTTGATTTCCTTGTTGTTTGTTGTCTGTTTTTAAACACGTGGTGTTTTTGGTTTTTCTAAGTTTTTCAAATGTTTTTGATTTTTTGAAGCTTTTAAAGATGCCCTTATCAAAAGGATTTTAGGATTTTGCCCCCAATGGAAACAAACTTTATTATGAATGTACAAGGATGATCCAAACCACAGTGGGATACAAATGCAGATTGATTCTAATAAAATCCAAGATAGTGACTGCGATAGGTATATCAAAGATTGGTAACTGTTGATAATGGTTCAAAGTAAATGGATGCTAAAGATAGAATTGATACATGAGGATAGGTAGATGCGAGCAGATGGGCTAGGATGGATAAATGGGCAAAGCGATCTCATAGATGGAGAAACTCACTTTTAGATAGCGCCTGTTTACCAGGTTTTGACCATCTAAATTTATTGCATTTTTTTTGAATTTTTTTTTTATTGTTTTATATTATTTTTGTATTTTTCTTTTTATGCTTTTTAGGGATTTTTGTTGCTTTTCTAATTTTTAGGCTTTTTCTTCTTTTTCACTGTTTTTGTGTTATTTTCTCTTTTTGTTAATACTTTTAAGCATAGAATTTATTCAGATTCATAGTATTGATAGGCTCATTGAACCAATCTCCTTCTAGTGTAGATAATCTATATTCTCCTGAACCATATGTTGCTACCACGACAAAGGGACCTAACCAATTTGGCTCAAATTTACCTTTCTTTTCTCGATCTTGTTGATTTTATGGATTTTCCCTTAAAACTATATCTCCAATCTGAAAAATGCATGGCTTAATTCTATGGTTGTAATTTCTCTCCATTCTCTATTGGTATGCTTTCAAATGATCTGAAGAATTTTGGCGATGCTCCTGAATCAGCTCAAGTTCTTGAAATCTAGAGACTCGTTGTTCTTCTTCTAGGATAAGACCTTTCAAGGATACTCGTAGAGAAGGTATCTCTACTTCTATTGGTAATATGGCTTCTAATCCATAGACTAAGCAATATGGAGTTGCCCCCATTGGTGTGTGGATGCTGATTCGATATGCCCAGAGAGAAGGATTTAGCTGAATATTCCAATCTTTACTAGCTTCATTAACTGTTTTCTTCAAGATCTTTAAGATTGTCTTGTTTGATGCCTTAGCCTAACCATTTCCCTATAGATAATATGGTGTATAAAACCTATGTTGGATATGGAATCGCTCACATAGTTCATGTCTTGATTCTTAAATGGCCTCCCATTATCAGTGATGATGGTCATAGGGACTCCATAGTGATAGATTATATAATTCAGGATGAATGATGATATTTTATTTCCTATCACCTTTGTCAAAGGTACTACTTCAATCCATTTAGTAAAATACTCAGTAGCAGTCAAAATAAACTTATGTCCATCAAAAGATGAAGGATTTATCTTACCCACTAGGTCAAGACCCCATTGAGAGATTGGCCATGATTCTGTCATAGGATGTAGTTCTTGTGCTGGTATGTAGATGAGATTCCCATGTATTTGACATTGTTTGCATTTCTTGGCATATGTAAATGAATCTCTCTCCAAAGTAGGCCAATAATAACCTAATTGACTAAGTTTCTTAGCCAGCGTTAAACCACTTGAGTGCATGCCACAAATACCTGCATGGACTTCACTAAGAACCTTCTCAGATTCCTCTTGTTCGAGACATCTTAGTAGAGTGCTATCTAGACTTTGTCTATATAAAGTATCGGCAATGATAGTATATCAGGATGACTGACGGCTAAAATTTCTCTTCGGATTGCAGGATAGGTCAGGAGGAAGGATATTAACTTTTAAGTATCGATAAGTTTGGCTATATAAGGATTGATATAAGGATTCAATAGTAGGATGCAAGATATCTTCCACCAGGAATTTGTAACGTTGTTGATTCTCTTGATTCTACAAAAGAGATTCTATTGTAACCATTGCATCTACTACTTTGTTCTCATTTCTTGGGATCTGAGTAAATGATATTTCTTCAATGTTCTTTAAAATATTCAACCAGTTGTTTATAGGGCATCAACTTGTCATGCTTGGTTTGATAATCATTGTTTATCTGGTTGATTATGAGCTATGAATCTCCATAAACATGCAATTCCTTGATGTTTCATTCAATGGCCATTTTTATCCCAATAACCAATGCCTCATATTTTGCAATATTGTTTGTGCATGGAAATCACAGTCTATATGATTTTGGAATTGTGTGGCCTTGAGGTGTGATGAACAAAATTCTAGCACCTGATCCATGTTGTGTATAGGAGCCATCAAAGTACAACTCCCAAAAATTTGTGCTAACTGTCAGAATGTCTGCATCAGGAAATTCAATGTGTAATGGTGTGTCATCTTGTAGGGGTACTTCAACCAATTGATCATCAATTACTTGTCCTTTGATAGATTTTCAATCAACATATTCTATATCAAACCCACTTAGTATCATAACCCATTTAGCCAATTTGCTTGTCAAAGTTGGCTTGCTTAGCAAATACTTTAGTGGATTTACTTTAGCTATCAATTTCATAGAATGAGTCAACATATAGTGTCACAATTTTTGAGTTGCAAATACAACTTCTAGGTATGTCTTCTCAACTGATGTGTAGTTCAATTCATAGCCTACAAATGTCCTGCTGATGTAATACACTGGTCTTTCTTTTCCTTCTTCATCATACTATACTAAGAGAGCTCCTAGTGATACATTTATTGCTGAAATGTAAAGCAACAATGGTCTCCCTTTGATTGGTGATATTAGTACTCGAGGATTCGCCAGATATTCTTTCATTTGCATAAAGGCTTCCTCACACTTATGATCCCATTTGAATGGAACATTCTTGTGTAATAGGTGATTGAAGGGATGACATCTATCTTCTAATTGAGAGAATAATCTTTTGATTGACTGCAATCTCCCTTGTAGAGAACGCAATTGGCTTATGTTCTTAGGTGACTCCATCTTCATGATAGCTTTAACTTTTTCAGGATCTACTTCAATTCCACGAGCTGATATAATGTACCCAAGAAGTTTTCTAGAGGTAATTCCAAATGCACATTTATTTGGATTCAATCTTAACTAATATTGTTCAAGCTTGTCAAAGATCTTGCCCAAGATGTTCAAATGTTCTTTTCTTGTATGAGATTTTGCAAGTATGTCATCTACATAGTCTTCCATAAATGTATGCATCATGTCATGGAAAATTGTTGTCATGGCTCTCTGATAAGTTGCTCCTACATTTTTAAGCCTGAATGGCATGACATTCCAGAAGTAAGCACCCCATGCACAAGTGAATGTTGTCTTTTCCTAATCTTCAGGGGCGATTCTTATTTTATTATACCTCAAGAATCCATCCATTAAGGAAAACATCTAATGTCCTACTGATAAGTCTATAATTATATCAATGTTGTGAAGTGGGAAATCATCTTTGGGACATGCTTTATTCAAATATTTGAAGTCAGTGCAGACTCTTATGCTTTTATCTAGTTTTGACACTAGCACAATGCTTGAAAACCACTTTGGATAAGTGATAGGTCTTATGAAACCCACATATAATAGTTTCTTTAGCTCCGTTTTGACTAGTAGACTGATATGCGGATGCATCTTTCTTAACTTTTGCTTAAATGGTTTTTCTTTTGGATCCACATTAAGATGGTGCATGATAAGATCTGGTTCAAGTCCTGGCATGTCTGCATAGGACCAAGAAACAATTATCTCTTTTTTTGAAGAATTCTATGTAGTCTTTCTTTTCTTCATCTGATAATGATGCAGTAGGATAAAGGACCTTGGGATCCTTTGATGTGCCAATGTTTACTACTTTTGTTGGCTCTATCAATATAGAAGATCTCTCTTGAAAAATATGCAGGGAGGGTGTCAAAATTTCCATCTTTTGGCGCCTCAAGGAGGTTTTCACCATCATATAGATCCTTTATTTTTCCTCTTGATTGATCTAGTGTTGCCATGAAATGGTTTTCAACACTAGGTCTTTCCCCTTGTTTTATTTCAATTTTGCGACCGAAAAGTTTGGTACTCTCCTAACTGCAAGAAGTGTTACTTGATTCACTAATGGAATAATATATTAGATGTGATTGGTTCAATGGAATTAAGATATATGGCTAAGTCATAATCATTAGAAAAGATGTCCAATTCAAGGTTTTCTAAGTTATCCCAATCAATCAGTTCTAGATGAAGTAGGGGTAGGTCGTAGTCATCGTCATCATTTGGTATTTAAAGGTTCATGACGTAATAGTCATAGTTTGGTGTAAAATAGGTTATGTCATAGATAGAACTCTCTTGAGGATAATCTCTCCCAAGCGCTCTCCAATTATCTCTAATGAAGTCGAGATTGGTATTTTGCGATTCACTCTCAGGTGACTCATCATCTGACGTTTGTCCCTCAAATGAATGGATTATATCAACACATATATCTTTGATACTATAGATCCTTCTGGGTCAATATTATTAGATTCATTTGTGGCTTGAAGCTGACATACTTGTGCACATGGCATAGAGGATTCTTCTTTCTTTGCTAACTTTTGCCTTCTATCGAACTCAGCTTCTTCTGGACTAATAGTCATTCCTACTTGACTTTCTATTAGTTCTTCCATAGTTCTTCCATACCTTGGTGTCTCTTGCTCAATGTTTGATATAGATCTGATGTTATATTGATCTTCTAATGATTGAGTAGTGGTTGTTTGTCTTTCTTGTGGTGTCACTTTTTGATCTTTCTCATTCTCTTTTCTTTATTGCCTTGCATATTCTTCTTTCCTCTAAATCCTGATTTCTTCTTGTCTTATTTCCAGCTCTATTCTCTATTTTGTGAAAAGTGTATCCTCACTTGTACTAGCTACTTGCTCCTCATCATTTGATGTGTTGGATGATGGATCTGGACCCCATTCATATTCATTTGAATATGTTTCTGAATCATTGTCTAGAATCACACCACTATACTTGATAGGAATGTTATATGGTGAGAATAGTTCTTTGATTTTTGTCATCTATTCTTTCACTATTTCTACAATATCTTGATCAGGTTTCGTCCTTGCTTGTATGCCTTGGACTTGTTTGCAAGATTCTTCTTCTCTTTTGATAGAAATCTCTTTCTATTGCCTCTCATGTTCTTCTTGTTTCTATTTGTTGGCTATTGTTTCTTCTTCTTGATGTAGCCTTTCTTTCCATGGTTCTTCTTTAGGAATTGCTTTCTTTCTCCACTTTGGATGTTGATAATTGTGATACTTTTGTTTTGGTTTAGGATACCCAAGTCCTGATTTATCTTCTTTAGATTGTGTGTGTGAGCAAATGGGTTTTTAAATACCTTCTTGTCTCTTGCCAATTGGTCCTTTTCCTTCATATCCCATCCTTTGCATGATTGTGTAACCATTGCCATATTACTTTATGGGAATACTAACTTCTACAGTTGTTGCTATAGTTTCATCTTCATCTTTGTACAACTAGCTAAGAATGTCCTTGTCTTCAATTTCCTCTTAAAGTGTTCCAGCTCTAACAAATGTTTCATCAAACATTTCAACTGATTTCTATGAGATCCGTGGTTCAACATTTGTAGGTTTTCTATATGATTTAGGTGAAAGTGGTAAGTTATGCAAATAATATTTCCACATTCCTTCATCATTTAATTTGAGCTTTTTCTCAAAGGTTTCCCATAATTTTTCTTGAGTTTCCTTATTGGGATAGACTGCTTCTTTGTTATATGGAACTCTTGCATCTTGTGTTGGTTTCAGATTATTGCAATATTGACTGGAATTTGCTAATATGGTGATTTCTTGTCCATTATAAGCAAACTTAACACATTGATGGTATGTAGAAGGAACTGCTTACATGTCATGAACCATGGTCTTCCCAAAAGAATATTATAAGATAGATTCAAATATAGGACTTGGCATAATGTATCTCTTTCCACGAGTCCTATTTTGATTGGCAAAACCATAGTCCCTTTAGAAGAGAACTCTTCCTCATCATAGGCCTTGATAGTTATCTTCTTCTTTGAATCCATTGCATTTTCTAAATATCCCAAAGCCTTTATTAAACTTAATGCACAAATGTTCAAGCCAGCTCCACCATCTATGAGTATGTGTTTGACAAGGGTTGTATGAATGGTGACTTAAATATGTAGGGGAGCATTGTGAGGGTGTTGTAAGGATGCAACATCATTTTTAGAAAAGGATAAGCAATGTGGGGTTATGAGGTTTCCCACCATGTTTTGGAATTGATCCACATCCAAGTCTTTTGAGACCGTTGTTTCTACTAGAGATTTTTTCAATATTTCCTTATGCATAGGTGAAAATTTTAGGAGTTCCAAAATTGATACTTGAGCGGGTATCTTTTACAATTGTTCCACTAAATTGTATTATTGTGAAGTTGATGTTGATTCATTTATTGTACCCATAAATGTAACCTTCTCTTTTCTTCTTGTAATGACGTTGATTGGTTCTAAAGGTGTTTTATCTTTAACAATGATGACATTGACCACATCATCATATGTGTAAGTATAGTTTACCTTTTCTTTTCCCTTCTCATCTTTTGGGTTGGATTGTTCACCTTTTTAATAATTTGGGAGTGGAGTTTTCAATGCTAGATGTAATTCATTCATTTTATGACCATCCACTATGATAGTGATAGTTCTAATACTTAATATAAGTACAGATCCAATAGCCAACAAGATGAGAGGGGGGGGTGAATCATACAAACTTAATCATCCATAAAAACATCAGATTCAACCTCGGTAACATATATTTCAGTAATAAAACCAAAACTGTCAAACATGCAAACTCAAAAGCATATAAACATCATAAACCTCATAACACCAGATTTAACGTGGAAACCCAAATAGGGAAAAACCACTGTGGGATTTTGGACCCACTAAGAAATATACTCTTCTAGAGTATGCTCGGTTAAAAGCAAATCTTGTTAAAGATTACAAACAAATTGCTAGATGTGACCCAGTTAAGGGATTTCCCTCAGATCTGTTAGGATCTTCACTTTGTTAGAAGTGACCTTGTTAAAGGATTTCAAACACTCGATCAGAATGTCACCTTGCTAGAGGGTTTTACAAATAAGACTATTAAGTCCACTCGGTTAAGAGATTTTCTGTTACTTTCACAAAATAACAGTAATAAAATCTATCTGCAACTTCACATCTAAAATGCTAAAGAAGATTCCTATTTGTTCAATACAATCTAGACATAGAACTAATCTTGTCAATCTACTAGGCTTCTATACTCTGTTATTCTAACAGGTCTTCAATCTTTTGTGCTCAGTAATCACTATGTAGCATCCCTGTACATACACTTGCCCGCATACATTGTTTATCAACAGTTTCCTATTTATAAACAATTAGGTAACCGCTTAATCTCCTTGATCACATTTCCCATGATCAATCATAGCCATCAGATCTTCAATCTTGTCCAAGTTCAATGCACCTTTCGATCTGAAAATGTTTTACCTCACCTTGGAACTTGCATATTAGTCTTGGAACTTGTGCCAGGGTATTGCGGTTCAATCTGAGTTGTAGATCTTCATGCCAACTTTCCATTCCCTTAGATTCGTTAACAAACTTCATTCACAGCTCACCAATCATTGATCAGTTCCAGCTCATCAGCTTCCTTCATTAAATACCACACGTAAACATTTAATGCATTCTGTTATAGCTCGGTTACAACTCGGTAACAACTCAATGAATACTAAACTTCACTCGGTAGACATTCTGCCTTCATTAACCGATAGCGATAACCTTAGGGTTTACCGACTAGGTTCCTTAGGGTTTACCGATTAGGTTCTTTGCTTGATAACATAGTATAGTATTAACCTTTACATTTTACAACATATGTATGATGTTAAAACAATCTAAAATGTCATGATCTCATCATTGTCTGACTCGGTACTAGCTGCCCATTGAATACCTTATTCTTCCCCTTATTCATCATATTCTTTCCTGTGTCTTTTACCGACATCTTTATAATCTTCATATCATACTTCTCAAGATATGGCAACATCATACTGAATTAGAAAATCAATTTCTTGACATCAATGACAAAATAATAATATCAAGACAATAAACATCCTTAATCAGTTATATCCATAATCATCAACAACCTTCTCAATATCCTTATTGAAATGCCAACAATCTTTCATTGTGTGTTATAAAGCTATGTTGCCAACAATCTCCCCCTTTGGCATTGATGGCAAAACCAATTGATTTGACTTTAAAAGATTCGGATTGTTGTGATTCTGAAATGCTGAAATGCTCTCCCCCATACATTAGACTTCTCCTCTTTTCTTCTTTCCAATCTGTAGTCTGCTCAGTTTTCTTTTAGTCTTCTCCCTTGATAGGTATTCTTCCTCTATATTAGTCTTCTCCCCCTTTATAGTAGTCTTCTCCCCATTTGACAACAATGCCAAAAAGTAAAGAACGAAAACATAATTACTTTCTGTAAGAAGTTATTTCCCGATGTTGTGTATCAACTGAGTCTCGGTCAGAGCATTTGTCTTCAATTCCTATTCCCTGTAATATTTCCTGTTTAATTCCTGTACACCTTTAGAAAATGTCCTAAAGGGTGTAAATCAGCATCAACTCCCAAAAGATATTCGATAGAGTCATCGGATTGATGCTTTCACTGAACTCGGTTAGTGAGTAGAAGATAGGGGTAGGACCCCTAACTTACTTCTGAGATATTCAAAAGTGTCCCTTGGTAGTGGCTTGGTGAAGATATATGCTATTTGTTCCTTTGTGCTAACATACTCCAATACCACTTTCTTCTCTTGAGATTCTTCTCTAAGATAATGATATTTGATAGAGATGTCCTTTGTCTTAGAGTGCATAACAGGATTCTTTGAAATGTTAATGGCACTAGTATTGTCACATAATATAGTTACTGGCTCGGTAACTTTCTCATTTATACCTTCCAATAGTTATTTGATCCATGCAATGTTGGTACAATTCAATGCTGCAGCAACATATTCAGCTTCTGTTGTTGACTGTGAAACACATCCTTGTTTCTTGCTAAGCCAACTCACTAGTCTTTCTCCTAAAAAGAAAGCTCCTCCACTTGTGCTTTTTCTATCATCAATGTTGCCTGCCCAATCAGCATCAGTATAAACTTTTAAATCAAAATCATTTCCTTTCTGATATACTAAGCCATAATCCTATGTGCCTTTCAAGTATCTAAAAATTCTTTTGATTGCTGTCATGTGTGTTTCCTTGGGATCTGTAGAGAATCTTGCAACAATACCTACTGCATGTGCTATATCTGGTCTACTGTGAACAACATATTGTAGCTTTCCAATCATGGATCGGTAAAGTGTCTCATCAACAGATGCAGATTCATCATTATTTGGTAATTTACAGTTGGTAGTCATAGGAGTACTTACTGGTTTTGAATCCTCCATTCCAAATTTCTTCAAGATTTCCTTTATGTACTTGGATTGAGTAATGAAAATCTCATTTTTCATTTGCAGTATCTGTAAACCTATAAAATACTTTATCTCACCAATTAATGACATCTCAAATTCTTTGCTCATTTCATTTCCAAAGTTCTTGCATAAAGAGTCATTTCCATAAAATATAATATCATCAACAAATATGGCTGAGATCAGTATTCCATTTTCATCATTCTTCATGTACATGTTGATGTTCTCACTTGTCCTTATAAAACCAATCTTAATCAAATAAGAGTGCAATCTTTCATACCATGCTCTTGGTGCTTGTTTCAAACCATATAAAGCTTTGTTCAATTTACATACCTGATCTTTATTATTGTCTTCAACGAATCCTTCAGGTTGTTCAATAAAAACTTCTTCTTCCAATATTCCATTCAGAAATGCAGATTTGACATCCATTTGATATACCTTGAAATTTTTGAAAGTAGTATAGGCCAACAATGTTCTTACTCCTTCAAGTCTAGCAACAGGTGCAAAAGTTTCACCATAATCAATTCCTTCTTCTTGAGCATAACCTTTGCAAACTAGTCTTGCTTTGTTCTGAAATGACCTCTCCTTTTTCATTTAGCTTGTTTCTGAAAATCCACTTTGTACCGATTACATTTTTGTCCTTTGGTCTTGGGATTAGTGTCCATGTGTCATTCTTCTTGATTTGATCAATCTCTTCTGTCATAGCATTTATCCAATCTTCACTGTTAAATGCCTCTTTCACTATTCTTGGTTCAAATTTAGATATCAAACATGTGTTCTATCTCAGTTTGTTCCTTGTCATCACTGGATCATCCTTATCTCCTATAATCTAACTTGGTGCATGATGTCTCCTGACATACTTGGCTAATACAGGCTCAGTAGGCTCTATATGATCTTCTTCATCACTCGGTAAGTAGATATTCTCTTCATTTTCTTTAATAGTTTTCTCGGTAGGACTTCTCGGTTGAACATAGACAAATTCATCATAGTCTTCTGGTTCCTTGGAATTTCCTTCATCATTTCTTTCTGCAAATTCATCAATTTTCACATTTGCATTTTCTACTATTTTGTTAGATGATTTGATCAGACATTTAAATGCATTGCTTCTAGAAGAATAACCTAGAAATGTTCCTTCTTCACTTTTTTGATCAAATTTGCCATTTCTATCATCTTTATGAACATAGCATCTACTTCCAAAGATTTTAAAATAACTAACATTAGGTTTCTTATCATACCAATTTCATATGGTGTCTTCAAAGTACCTTTCTTCAATTGAACTCGGTTCAAGGTGTAAACTGTTGTGCTTATTGCTTCTCTCCAAAATGTTTGTGGCACCTTCTTTTCAATCATCAGTGTTCTAGCACAATCCACAATAGATCTGTTTCTTCTCTCAGCTATTCCATTCTGCTATGGAGTTCTCGGTGCAAAGACTTGTCTTTTAATACCATGATCATTGCATAATAAGTTGAACTCATCAGATGTGAACTCTCCTCCTCTATCTGATCTAAGACATTTCAGTTGTCTTCCTATTTCATTTTCAACTCTTGCCTTTGCATCATTGTAGCCTTCTAGATCATTAAACTCTGAATTGGTCAATGCAGATGTTATTTCAATCATTGCTTGAATATGTTCTTTCTTTGCCTTTATCTCTTCCATAGTCAATGGATAGGTGCTCGGTGTAACAAAATCATTCTCCAGATAGTATACAACATATTCTCCAACTCCTAATAGATGTAGCTTCATCCTTTTCTGCCATGTAGAGAAACTTGACTTGTTCAGCTTCGGTGCATCCCTCTTATACATCTTTGGATCTTTAACTCAAGTGCCTTTAAAATTTCCTTCCGGGGTCCAAAGCTCTGATACCAATTGATAGTTCTGATACTTAATATAAGTACAGATCCAATAGCCAACAAGATGAGAGGGGGGGGTGAATCATACAAACTTAATCATCCATAAAAACATCAGATTCAACCTCGGTAACATATATTTCAGTAATAAAACCAAAACTGTCAAACATGCAAACTCAAAAGCATATAAACATCATAAACCTCATAACACCAGATTTAACGTAGAAACCCAAATAGGGAAAAACCACTGTGGGATTTTGGACCCACTAAGAAATATACTCTTCTAGAGTATGCTCGGTCAAAAGAAAATCATGTTAAAGATTACAAACACATTGCTAGATGTGACCCGGTTAAGGGATTTCCCTCAGATCTGTTAGGATCTTCACTTTGTTAGAAGTGACCTTGTTAAAGGATTTCAAACACTCAAACAGAATGTCACCTTGCTAGAGGGTTTTACAAATAAGACTGTTAAGTCCACTTGGTTAAGAGAATTTCTGTTACTTTCACAAAATAACAGTAATAAAATCTATCTACAACCTCACATCTAAAATGCTAAAGCAGATTCCTATTTGTTCAATACAATCTAGACATAGAACTAATCTTGTCTATCTGCTGGGCTTTTATACTCTGTTATTCTAACAGGTCTTCAAGCTTCTATGCTTGGTAATCACTATGTAGCATCCCTGTGCATACACTTGCCCGCATATATTGTTTATCAATAGCTTCCTATTTATAAACAATTAGGTAACCACTTAATCTCCTTGATCACATTTCCCATGATCAATCATAGCCATCAGATCTTCAATCTTGTCCAGGTTCAATGTATCTTTTGATCTGAAAACATTTTACCCCACCTTGGAACTTGCATATTAGTCTTGGAACTTGTGCCAGGGTATTGCAGTTCAATCTGAGCTGTAGATCTTCATGCCAACTTTCCATTGCCTTAGATTCGTTAGCAAACTTCATTCACGGCTCACCAATCATTGATCAGTTCCAGCTCATCAGCTTCCTTCATTAAATACCACATGTAAACATTTAATGCATTCTGTTATAGCTCAGTTACAACTTAGTAACAACTCGATGAATACTAAACTTCACTCGGTAGACATTCCACCTTCATTAACCGATAGCAATAATCTTAGGGTTTACCGACTAGGTTCCTTAGGGTTTACCGACTAGGTTCTTTGCTTGATAACATAGTATAGTATTAACCTTTACATTTTAAAACATATGTATGATGTTAAAACAATCTAAAACATCATGATCTCATCATTGTCTAACTCGGTACTAGTTGCCCATTGAATACCTTATTCTTCCCCTTATTCATCATATTATTTCCTATGTCTTTTACCGACATCTTTATAATCTTCATATCATACTTCTCAAGATATGGCAACATCATACTGAATTAGAAAATTAATTTCTTGACATCAATGACAAAATAATAATATCAAGATAGTAAACATCCTTAATCAGTTATATCCATAATCATCAACAACCTTCTCAATATCCTTATTGAAATGCCAACAATCTTTCATTGTCTGTTGTAAAGCTATGTTGCCAACAAGTTCCATTATCGATTAAATCTTGAATAACGTGCTTCAATCTTTGACAATCAGTGGTTTGGTGTCCTTTGTTTCGATGATATTTGCAAAAATGATTGTCATTCCACCAACTCGGTTTGCCTTGAGTCTCATAATTTCTTGCTTCTAGTATTTATTCACAAGAAGAGTCTTCAAAGTTGATTCTAATAGTTCACCAATGTTTGTGAATTTCTTGCGAGGATTGGAGAAGAAAGACTTGGGTTTACTGTTCTCTTGGTTGTTGTTGTTTGGTACTTGACTTGATAAGTTAAAGATTGGTTGCTATTTGGTAGCATTGTTATCATCATTTTGTCCAATGGTAGCATTCCTATTCTTTGACCAGAATTTAGGTTTGTCATTGTTATTGTTACCATTGTTGTTGTCGTTGTGATTGTTGTTGTTGTTGTTGTTGTTGTAGGAACTGTTGTAGAGTTTTGACTGTCCCTTCTTTACCATTGCATCCTCTATCTTTAGGCCATTTTCAATCATTTTAGCAAAAGAAGGAGGACATTTCATTTTGAGACAATAACTCATTTCACTGGTAAGGTTGTCAATGAATATGTCCATTTTCTCTTGATCTGGTACATCTCTTGGATATCTATTAAACATTCATCTCCATCATTGTAAAAAGGCCATGAAAGGTTCACCATTCTTTTTCTTGATATTGCATAGATCTAGCATTGTTACCTCATTTGGTATGTTGTAGGAGTATTGTGAGAAACATATTCACAAGTTCTTCAAAAGATTTAATCCCATATGGTAATCTTGAGAACCATTTCATTAATTGTCTGCTTAAGCTTCTAGGAAAAAGACACATCAGGTAAGTTTCATCGTGTGCAAACTCCATACTCATAGTGCAAAATTCCCTAATGTGATCTTGAGGATCAGATTTCCCATCATATTTATCGTATTTAGGGATTTCACAATGTTGTGGGAATGGTATCACATTTAAATTTTAATCAAAAGGATATGGACAGATATCCTCTAGTGATATTTCTTGGAACTTGTTCCATTCTGCATACTTTGTATTTGTTGTTGCAAGGTTTGCATTTGTTGAGTGAGAGTTAACAAAGGATTATCAATACGGATTCTCCTTGCATCCTCATAAGTTATTTTGTCAGTACACTCTCTTCTTGTTTCATCTTGGTTCCTTGCATCACCATGGTCTCTTCTTGTTCTATCTCCTCTTGTTTCCTCATGATTTACTCGATTTATATCATCATCATTGGGATCATCAGTGTTTTGATTATTATTTGTTCCCGTATCTTGTTTCAAACTTTCCACGTTTAGCTCCTGAATTTGGCAACATTAGGATGTACTTTTGCTTTTGTTTTTCCAATACTTTATCAAATCTAGAATCTTGTTCAAGGCCTCTAATGGTGTTATTGGCTTCTTCTTCATCAACATCTATGTACCCAAATATTTGAAATAGTGAATCATCGTCGTCCATTTTTTTTGTCTTCTCAACTGCTCATGTTGAGCTCTAGTCCAAAAGTGATTGATTTGAAAACTTCCCAAGTTTTTGATTTTCTAAAATGCAACTCAATAGGTGATCATTGGTTTAGGAAGATAAGCTTTGTTGATTTTACCATTGTTATTAGTGCATTGTGATAAGGCATCTTTTTATTGAAAAACACGTTCTTGCAAAATTTCTCTATCAAACTCCATTCTGTAACCACGTAAATAGTGACAAAAACGGTGTAGGAATGTTCTATTCTTTAACAAGATCTTGCGATTGTTGTATAAGAATTTCCTCTTCTTCAAAATAGCCTTCCAACTTGGTTTTCTTTTCTCGAGGTGATATCTAAAAGTTATATAAGCATCTAATGATGTACAAGTTGTTTGATTCCAATGTGAGTGCAATCTTGATTTTGATAAAAACCTAGGTCCAAAGAGGAACGATATATCCGAGATAATGAACAAAGGTTAATATGATCAAGTTTCGTGATAAAGGATTTGATATATCCTGATAAGAAATTGGATGTTGATTTGCACTTCAGATGGTTGAATCATTAATTTACAAGGATGTTTATGCTTATTAAAACCTTTGGAAAATAGCCTATTTGATTGATAACTTAATTGTTTGAATAGTTTGAAGACCTGTGACAGTTGAAAACAAACCTCCTTGAAAAAGGGTATTTGAAAATGATGTTGAAATTTTGGTCTAATATGTGGAAATTCTCACTATTGTAGATGCGGGAAAACAAATGTGCTAACTTATGATCAAAAGCACTAACCTACGAAACAAATGTGCTGCTCTATTGGATTAAAGCACTGCTTTGTGCTATAAAAGTGAGAACCTAAGGTGCAAAAGCATTGTTTCAGTTGTAAAAGTGTTGTCTTGTTGAGCAAATGTGTGATCCTAAACATCAAAAGTGTTGTACTGTTGATCAAAAGTGTTGTTTTAAGATGCAAAAATGATGTTTTGCGTTACAAAAGCATGATTCTTACTGTGTCAAATGAAATTTTTAGTTTTCCAGCAAGTTCTCAGATTTTTGACTCATTTCAAACTAATAATTTTCCAAGTTTTTGACCATTTTGAGAATATTTTGCAGACATTAAAGATACAATGTTTAGAAAGAAAAGTGCATAAGCAAGCACAAATTCTATGGTAGGTCAAGACAATAATTGTTGAATCTCACATGGGGTTTCCCCCAAGGCTATGCTATTCAAAGCGAATATTTAGGTGCTTGACCCCACTAGCTCCACCCTCAACACTCACTTCTCTGGGGCAGCCAAGCACCCGTTTCCATGAAAACTCCCCATGGAAAACTACATATCTCTACTAAGAACCGTATGTATGTGAGCCACTTCAAAGGTTCGACCTCCTGCACCAACAATTAGAAGGATTTTGGAAACTAATACAAAAGAGTTTTTAGTAAGGGCTTCCGGTCATGTCGCCATACATGTGGCATTTTACACTCTGTAAATACAGAAGGTTCACAGCCTATAGAGGTTGCGCTTCATAGGGTTTATGGGGAAACATAATGTCGGTATGAACTAATCAATACATTTTGTCCATGACTTTTGTCATAGACACAATTTATTTAGAGTGGATTGGAAGGACTCGGTATTAGCCAATTTCCACTTGGGTCGTTCCCCTCTCATGGCCCCCTCAAGGCAGCTCGGGAAGGCAGGCCCTCTAAAGGTAAAACATAAAATAAAAGTAGGTCTAGCTTTCTGATCACCGTATTAGGGTGAGAGAATAGTCACCTACTACTTTAAAACAAGCAAGGTAGACAATGGTTCTTTTACCCTTTAAATTACCTATGTGCAACTACCTTACTAAAAGCACATGATCCAAGTTGCATGATGTTCATTTACCCCTTAGTTAAGCTAGGTGAAACATGTATGATTTTTTACTTCCCAAAATACTCCTAGTTAAACTAAATAAGAAAATGCATTAAAGTTTCTCAAAATGAAACCTACAAGTACACAAGTCAGTAATCTGCCAAAATTGGTCTTGGACGGTCGAACCTGCAAAGATCCGTTAGCAGACACATTACGAAATTCCAATTTTTTTGCAGAGTGAAATGAAAATGCTAAAACAACGAAAATGCTATCCTATTGAGAAAAATCTCTAACCTGCAAGACAAAAGTGATAACCTGTGCAATGAAAGTGCTAAACTACTAAGTAAAAGCATGATTTATTAAGCAAAAGTGCTAACCTAGGAAGAAAAAGTGCTAACATGTAAGACAAAATCGCTAACCTATGTAATGAAAATGCTAACTTAAAGAGCAAAAGCGCTAAACTAAGGGTCAAAAGTGCTATCCTAAGCTGTAAAAGTGCTACCTTATTTCACACAGGAATGAAATAGGTTTACAAAAGCATTAATCCATTTCATTAGCGAGAATTAGACAAGATATTAGAAAATAAAGTGTGAGGCCTCAACCCCATGGTGGGCGCCAAAAATGTATCAACTTAAGTTTCACCTCAAATATTAAACCTACAAACTCATCAGTCTACCATGCAAATATAACTCAAGCTTCAACCAATGAAACAACATGAAATGAAATAGAAAATAAAAGATTATACCTTCATGATTTATGTCTCATTGTGTCCTAACCCCATTGTTCTTGGTTGCAGATGTTTTTTATCTCAAACAAGCACTAGTAGCTTCCAAGATGGCAAGTGTGGAATGGACAGGTAGTTGATATGATATGCAAAGCTAAACTATGGTAATGATTTATGCTAAATTGCTCAAAAATAACTCTAAAAATTCTAAGCAAATGAACTCATGGATGCAAAGATAAAGACTCCTATTTGACTATAAGATTAGCTATTAGTTTCAAAAATGGCTTAGGAGACCTCTATTTATAGATTTTTGAGTGCATAAGCTTAGGTGGCAGAGATCAATGGTCTTGATCAAATCTTGCAAATTGGATGGATATGAACAAGATGTTAAGATGTGAGAGAGAAAGGTGGAATATATTCCTCCTACACCTATAGGATGGAGGAAAAGGTGGAAGAAGAAGCCAAGTGTCATTCATCTCACCTTGACTGAGAAGAAGGCTTGAGAGAATATAGGATAGATGGAGAAGATTTAGGGATAAGAGGACAAGTGGACTAAACTTCCTTTAAAGATGTAGGAAAGTTGGTGAGAATATAGGGAGGTTTAGGAATGTGTGTACTTACACATTATTTGAAGAATAAATTTGGAAGTTGAAGATAATGATGCACATTAATATTTAAAATATTAATATCTTAGCCACATGATTGATGATTTGTCAAAGAAGAAGTGATATGGAGATAAGGGTGAGTTGGAAAAGGAAGATTAAATAATTAAGAAATTATTTAATTGATGAGACTATAGGATAGTGGATAGAAGTTAATTAAATATAAGATATTTAATTAATCGGTTAGAAGAAAGGGAGATAATGAATTAATTAATAAAATGTTTCAAATAAATTAATTAATAGAAGAATATGACATAAGTTAAATAAATTAATATTTTCAAATTAACTATTTAATAGAAGAATAATTATTAAATAAATATAAAATATTTATTTAATTGCTCATAGCCAATTTTGTGTATACAGTGTTTATCTTTATTCTTGCTGCAGTTGATCAGATCTGAGATTGTGCTTAAATTGTCTAATCTGGTAAAAACTGATTCACCCCCCCCCCTCTTAGTTTTCCTTCCTTGTTGTTGCCAACAATTGGTATGAAAGCTAGATCCTTCGGAAGAAGCTTGACCGCTTGAGGAGATTTGGGATGGCAACTTATGTGTTCAAGAAAGAGAGTTTGAGATTTGATGGAAACAATTATATTGTTTGGAAGGATCGAATGGAAGTTCATCTGAAGTGTCTTGGAGATTATTATTGGAAGATTACAAAGAAAGGCTACAATGTTCCTCAGAATGGTTCTATTATTGTTGATGAGATCAAGGATGTTGAGCATAACATAAGAGATAAGGAAGCATTGTTGAGTGCCTGGACCGATTCGAAGATGATTAATGTGTTGGCATGATGATGATTTTTGTATTGGATGACTTTATGTGTTGTCATTGATGACACACATATGTTTTGATTGTCTTAGTTAGGTCAAACCGGTACTACTCCTAAGTCTTCATATTGCAAAATGGTATCATATGTATAGAGAAGTCTAACCGGTATGAAGATGTCTAAATCGGTATATGTAGACAACTAGTATATGTAGTTAAGACAATTGGTTTTGGTCAATTCCACTGACACTAGTTTCGAGATACAACGGAGAGAGACAAGGAGGCGAATGGAGAAAATTGGTATGTAAGTTGGAAGCGGTCAACACTAAACTGGTATCGATGTTCAAACCGGTTTTCACAGATTGTGTGATGAGTTACCACCGATCGTGATATGTTATCTCTAATTGACATTTTTGGTGGTGATTTGTGATGTGTTATGAAAGATTGTCCAATTTCACTGAACCTAGGAATTGTGTTGAGGTTCTTGAGCCGACATGAAATCTAATGTCTATAAAAAGACATTGTAATGAGTTATTTTGACATGCAAGATACAAGTGATGTTATGAATTAGAGTTGATGTGATTTATTGAAGGAGTTGCATATTATGTTGGTGATGCAGTATTGAGTGAGCAGAAAAGGATCTATACAAGCAAGATGTGCTATTCTTAGATAATACCACCTGTTGTTTTCTAATCACTATAGCAGTTAAATCCCCTAACCGGGTAATCGCTAACAAGCTTCATTGTAGAAATCCTCTAACAAAGTGATTCATTAACTTGGATCTAAATCCTCCACTGAGATTACCTTTAACTAGGTATAGCTCCTAATAGGGCTTTGGGATCTTTAACAAGATTTGCTCCTAACAGAGCACTTTGTAGACCTTAACCGGTTAGTTACCTATTTCTGTAAATAGTTAACTTGTGAGTCCCATCTCACTGTGATTTTTCCTAGTTGGGTTTTCCACGTATAAACACTTGTGTTATGGTTAATGTTTTACTTGTTGTGAATGGTTTTATAACACTTTGAATTGCATGCAAAGTCTTAAGTAATCTGGTTAATTGTTTTTACTGGTCTAGATTTAAAGTGTTATTATTTTTGCTATCACTGGTTCACCCCCCCTCTCAGTGCTTTATAAGTCTATCAATTGGTATTAGAGCCTAACTTCTATAAGGCTTAATCGCTTGGAAGGAATCCCTAAAGCCATTATGGGGGATATGAGTTATAGAGATATGGCTAGAGTACTTGATGCAACTAGGGATGAGCTTGAAACCCTGAGAGGTAGATTCAAGGCTTCACAAGTAAAGAGGAGAGAACTAAGTGAGCAATTATTAGAGATCTCTGACAACAGCTCTTCAGATGAGGCCAACATTTATGCACTGGCTGAAGAAGTTGAGAAACTAAATGGTGAAAAACGTAACCTGAGGAGAGAACTTGAAGCCCTTACAATTAGTATGAGTCAAGAACTTGAAGCAAGGAGGGTAGTTGAAGACCTGATCAAAGAGAAAGATCATGAGATTTCTAAGATCAAGCAGGAGAATGCAGCTTTGCATGAACATTGGCTTGAGGAGAAGGAAGAAAAAGAAGCATTACAGTTATATCTTGAGATGACAATGTCTCTTAGAGAAACTCTTACAAAGCACAATGAAGATCTTACCAAAGAACTTACTAAGGATAATGGGAAACTTGACAAATTCAACAAGAGCTCCTCTATTCTGGATGAATAGATCCAATCTCAGAGGATGAAAGGTGACACATTTAGATTAGGATTCAATACATTTGAGAAAGGAAAATCTTTTGGTACCAAGAGAAACATGCATGAAGGTAAAACTGCTCCTAAGGCTAAGAATCCTACCGGTAAGAAAGCTTACAAACCTGGACATACTGCTAATGTTTGTAGAAGTAGATCTAATAAGGACACAGATTATTTCTAATACTAGATATGTGTCTAGGAGATTTGAAGGTCATTGTTACACATCCAACATGTATGGACATAGATCAGTTGAATGCAGATATGGAGTGAAAAATTTGACACCTCACATGAAATCAAGACCTATCAGTGTCTAGAGAAGGAATTATGACAACTAGAGAAACATCAACTGGCAAAATCCTATGTCAACTGATTCAGTCCCTATGAGATGGAAAAGGTGACCAATGTGATTTGCACAATTTGCATTAACTTTGGACATGTGGCTATGACTTGTAGAAGAAGGATTAGAGGGGGTAATGTAGGGCCTTGGAGAGCATCTAAGATGGCTTGCTATCATTGTCACAAATCGGGACACATTGACAAGTTTTGCCTAACTAAGAAGAACCAACCGGTAAACCACTATGAAGATCAGAAAGGAAAGCATAAGGTTGATGTTGAAGAAACAAGAGGGGATGAACAAAATTTGGAAGAAGAAAAGTGAGGACAAGCCATCAGAAGAATCAAACCCTTCACCGAGTGTGGAGAATGCTACACTGGTAAAATGAGATTTTCAACAAGCCTAAGGGGAGCATATCGGTAAATCTATTTCCAGACCCCTTGAAGAGTGCATGGTAAGAAAATTTTGCATTTCGAGTTGTAATGTAAAATTTTTTTATATTGTTATCTATTGGTTTTCTAAGGATTACCAACCGGTTATATGCCTACTAGTATAGGAGAGTTTGTTAAGTGGTAATTAGGGTTCGTTACCCTATCAGTAGTGTAATAAATGCAGTAGTTAAGTTAATAAAAGGAAGTTTCAATAAGTTATTTTTACCCTAATTGCATTCGAAGAAGCATTTTGAGCACTTGTAGAGCAAAACAGAGCATTGTTAGCAGATTCCGAACGGACTTGCTACAGACTAAAAAGTTAAATCGGATTTGAAGCTAAGGAAAGGTGAATTGGGTGTGCATATGAGAGAGCAACCAGAAACCCTACCAGCACGAAGGGAACAAGGTATTTTGTCAATCACTCTCTCAAATCAAGATTATTTAGAATGGCATCATCGTCTACACCAGCAGAGAGTCTTTTTATTACTGTTGAAGCTATGGAGTCAATGGGATTGAATAAGATAATCTTATAATACATTGTCTCAAGTACCACAAGGTGTTTTGATTAAAGGTGACTTGTCTAGTTATATAGGTTGTAAAATTGAGGATCTAGGGTCATTGGAAATCTATTCTCAACTTAAATCTTTGTGCGACAAGAGTGGGAAGATCAAACCCGAATATATTAGAGTTTATGAAAAGGGTTTTCATAATGCAGTCTACTTTCTTGAAGATTTTGAGGAAGAACATGTCAAGATTATTCTTAGTCGTGTACATGGAGGGAACATGTATCTTGATAGGTCTCACACCATCACAAAGGAGGCTATTCATGCAGTAACTAGTTATTGCCAGATCGGTGAAGTACCTAAGTTAAGGAAAATCTCAAAGGAGACCATTATTGAGTTGATAAAGACCACTACTGATAGTCATGCTATATCGGTCAATAACATTGCAGATCAAGGAGTCAGGTTTGCAACAACGGTTATTGGCTACTGGATATTTCATTCTAGCAAGATGAACAGTGTACCATCTGTTGCCATGCATGCTGCCTATAGGATGATGAAAGAAGATGCAAATTATGATCTGTGTGAGGCAATGAGAAGTCAACTGATGCTGAATTTAGAATCAATAAAGAAAGACAACAGTCAAAAGTTTAAATATGGACAACTATTGATTGGTCTGTTTTTCTACTTTTAGAATTTCATTCCAAGAATTAGTGATATGCAATGGTCTAAGGATACACTGGTTACAACCCAAATAAAGAATAGCATAAAGGTTGTGAAGAACACATTTCCAGTTGCAATGAACAGGTATTTCAATGAGTTTCAAAATAAAATGAGCATGAGATTAACGTTATTTGATGAAGTGGCGAAAAACTTTGAAAAAGACATCTGTTTCACTGTGACCACTGACTTTTGTCTTATGGAGGCTGTTGAACCGAGAGAAGAAGAAATGGAGGAAATGAGCTATGAAGTTAGTTATGACTTACTAATTGGTTATGCCAGCAACCTTTTGGGATCTCCTAAGGATACAAAGAAGAAAAGACTGGGAACTTATCAGGAAAGGATTGCATCGACACAACCCAGTAGTGTGAAAGGGAAAAGGAAGAAATATGAGCAAGCAACTTCTGTGTCCACCGGTACGAGGGTAACTAGAAGTATTCAAATCAAGAAGGAACCGATACCTAAGGTATATGCTAAGAAGAAAACTGTCACAAGGAAAAGAGGTAGACATCTCAACCTTCAAGAGGAATCTGAGGAAACTGAAACTAAAGAAGAATCAAAGAAGATGAAGGTAACTGGTAAGAAGTCTAAACTAGTAGGAGAAATTCCCAAACAAAGTACTCCTATTAATGTTACATCTTTCAAACCAATGAGCGATTTTGAAAGGACACTAAAAACACTAAGGAGAAAGCGGTTTGATAATGTAAAAGAACATTTTGATTCTTTTGATGAAGGTCAGAAACAAGAAATTGTTCAAGATGTAATCAATCACCTGTGTCAAAATAATCAGTTACCACAAGATATTCAAAAGGACATTTCTAATTCTTTATATTCAATTCTTGAAAATAAATGGAAGTTGATTTTAGATCAGGACCAAGAGATTATTGATAGAGTTTTTGTTCAATATTTTCCTAAGTTGTCTCGTGAGGAATTATTAGCATTGCTTGCTAAGTATAAAGAACAATTTCATTCTAAATCAAGGAGACTGAAACTATTGAATGGAAAGATTCAACCTATTAAAGATGATACACATCAAATTGCACAAGACATTCAGAGGATTAATGCACTATTGAAAGGCTATGATAATAAACCTAATCATACCGAGACTAGAGCTCCACCGGAGCTAGATGCTGAAGAGTTTATTACACCAGATGTAGTCTATCCTGTCAAGAATAAGGATGACACAGGTTCTCCACTAGTCATATTCTTTGTAGATGAAACTAAACAAATTCAAGATACCGTTGATACAACCGGTAACAACATTGAACCGGTTAAGGAAATAAAATAGCAACAAGATATTGTTGGTGAACAAATAGTAGAGGAAGCACCAGTTACTGAACCAAGTGTGGACATACAAAAAAAGAACACAAATTTGAAAGCCAACTGCCACCGGTCACTACAACTACACATGAGGAACAAACAAAAACAAAGAAAACAGAGAAGAAGGTAGAAGAGAAAAAGAAGGAAGAGGAGAAAGCAAAGGAGAAGAAGAAAATCGATGATGATGATGATGATGATGATGATGACTCAATAAACATAAAAGGTTGTATAGATGTAGATAATTTGAGTGCATCTGAACTGATGGAGACTACTACTATTATGCAATCCTGAGATCAAAAGAAAAGGTTGAAAGAGTAGAGAAAAGAAGCAGAAACTATTTAGATTGTTGTTGACATTCTGTCAGGTCACCTACTAGAGACTGACACTGGTAATTTGTCTACCCCTATTGCCAAGCTTGGACAGTTGGTTGTTGATGCTACTGACCAACTGAAAACACTTGAAGAGGCAGTCCATGCCTTAGCTGAAAAAGATTATAGGAAGAAGAGGGGAGAGCAATTAATTTCAGACATTGATAAACGCAAGATTGCTTTATCTGTGAATAGAGATCTTTTGAGAACTAGTATTGAAACTAGAGGTAAACTTTTGGCTAATATATCTAAAGTTTCATTTTTCTATTCTGATTTGAAGAAAAAATGAGAAGATACGGAAAAGGAACTAGAGAGGATAAGTGATGCTTATATTCCAGTACA
The DNA here is from genome assembly GCF_030272615.1 of Cryptomeria japonica. Taxonomy (NCBI): domain Eukaryota; kingdom Viridiplantae; phylum Streptophyta; class Pinopsida; order Cupressales; family Cupressaceae; genus Cryptomeria; species Cryptomeria japonica. The sequence continues at coordinate 527,160,294 of NC_081407.1, forward strand.
TGAATCCGCTTTAGATTTTGGCAAATCGATTGATGCTTTGAAACATCTATTGGAAGTTTATGATTTTGAACAAATTAAGAGAATCACATCCTTGAAAGAACTGAAGAACCAGTTGATTCCAAAACTTAAAATTCTACAGAGGGCATACCAGGATTCTAAAGCGGTTTTGGAAACCTCAGAGATGAGCACAGTGGATGCAATGGAAGAATTTGTTGCACAAATTTTGACAAATTTTGAGATCACTGAAACATTGTAGAAACATGGGATAATGATCTTAAATAGTTGAAGATTCATTTCAGTGACATTTTCTTAAGAATTGCATTGTACACACCTTAAAAACTCTTATATTTATATATATGTAGTTTTTTATGATAAATTTTGATGTAATATATGTATTTTACTTTTCAATTTGGCATTGTTGTCAAAGGGGAAGTAGAAATATGTATGTGATGTGAAAATTTTGTATGTACTGTTAAGGGGGAGTCTGTACATTTTTGTAAGCACACTTAGTTGTCTAAACTTTTCTAAGTGTTGCCATCAATGCCAAAGGGGGAGATTGTTGGAATGGTGATGATTTTTGTATTGGATGACTTTATGTGTTGTCATTGATGGTACACATATGTTTTTATTGTCTTAGTTAAGTCAAACCGGTACTACTCCTAAGTCTTCATATTGCAAACCGGTATCATATGTATAGAGAAGTCTAACTAGTATGAAGATGTCTAAATTGGTATATGTAGACAACCGATATATGTAGTTAAGACAATTGGTTTTGGTCAATTCCATTGACACCAGTTTTGAGATACAACAGAGAGCGACAAGGAGGCGAATGGAGGCAATCGATATGTGAGTTGGAAGAGGTCAACACTAAACTGGTATCGGTGTTCAAACTGGTTTTCATAGATTGTGTGAAGAGTTATCACCGATCATGATGTGTTATCTCTAACCAACATTTTTGGTGGCGATTTGTGATGTGTTATGAAAGATTGTCCAAGTTCACTAAACCTAGGAAATTGTGTTGAGGTTCTTGAGCCGACATGAAATCTAATGTCTATAAAAAACATTGTGATGAGTTATTTTGACATGCAAGATACAAGTGATGTTATGAGTTAGAGTTGATGCGATTTATTGAAGGAGTTGCAGAGTATGCCGGTGATGCAGTATTGAGTGAGCAGAAAAGGATCTATACAAGAAAGATGTGCTATTCCTAGATCATACCACCTATTGCTTTCTAATCACTACAATAGTTAAATCCCCTAACCGGGTAAGCTCTAACAAGCTTCATTGTAGAAATCCTCTAACAAGGTGATTCATTAACCTGGATCTAAATCCTCCACTAAGGTTACCTTTAACCAAGTATATCTCCTAACAGGGCTTTGGGATTTTTAACAGGATTCACTCCTAACAGAGCACTTTGTATACCTTAATCGGTCAGTTACCTATTTCTGCAGATAGTTAACTTGTGAGTCCATCTCACCATGGTTTTTCCTAGTTGGGTTTCCACATATAAGCCCTTGTGTTATGGTGAATGTTTCACTTGTTGTGAATGGTTTTAAAACACTTTGGATTGCATACAAAGTCTTAAGTAAACTGGTTAATTATTTTTACCGATCTGGATTTAAAGTGTTATTGTTTTTTCTATCACTGATTCACCCCCCCTCTCAGTACTTTATAAGTCTATCATAATGTGATGGGTTTGTAGACTGCACATGAGATCCAGAAAAAGTTAGAGAACTTGTATGAAGGATATGTACAAGTTAAAGTTGCTAAGTTACAGAGCCTGAAAGGAAAATATGAGACATTGAAGATGGGAGAAGATGAGAATATAACATCTTTTATGGCTAAAGTGAATGGACTTGATATGAACATCAGATATACCAGTGGAACTCTTGAAGAAGACAAGATTGTTGCTAAGGTGCTGAGATCCTTGCATCCTACTTACAAAGCTAAAGTTGGTGTTATTGATGAGATCTGAAGTACGACTATTGTAACAAGAGACATGTTGGTTGGCAATCTTGCTACATTTGAGTTGAGTGAATTTGGAGAATCACATGGTAAATCTAAGACTGCATTTTAAGTCTCTGTATCTGGGAAGTAGAAGTATGATTTGGGAATAGTTCATCTAGGGTTTCTAAATATGAGAGAGATGGAAGAATAGGAAAAGGAGTTGGATGATCTTGAAGCACTTATTGCTTGGAGATTGCCTAAGGGATCCAGTAAGTATGATGGAAAGTTACCTTTGAAGTGTTTCTCTTGTAATAAGATAGGGCATTTTGCCTCTAGGTGTCCTAAATTAATGTCTAGGTATGATAAGCATGAAAGGCATAATAGATCTGATAAGAATGATAAATATGAGAAGCATGACAAGTATGATAAGCCACATAATCCTAACTGGAAGTACAAATATCAAAATAGATGTTATTACGTTGTTGATGAAGGTGTGACATATGAAGAATCAAACAATGGGAATTCAGAAGAAGAATTTGTATTTACTACTATCAAGAAAGATGATCCGGTACCAGTGAATTCTACAAGCTGCATTGTTGAGGAGAAATCTTTGGCTGCTAAGATTGAATAGAAAGATGAATGGGTTATTGACAGTGGTTGTCCACATCATATGACATGTGGTAAAAGAAATTTTGTGAATATGGAGAGGTATGATGGTGGTATAGTAATATTTGGAGATGATAAAGCTTTTGTGATCCATGGTAGAGGTTCTATTTCCTTTGATGGTAAGCATAATACTGATGATGTCTTATATGTTGAAGGTTTGAAGCATAATCTTTTGAGTGTTGGATAGATGGTTGATAAGGGATATGATTTGCAATTCAAGAATGGTAAATTCAAGATTCTGAATGCCTCCAAGATAGAGATTGCATCAGGGACAAAGACTAAAGGTAACATCTTTCACTTGAATGCTGGTGAGAAAAGTTGTTTGATTGCTAAGATAGATGAAAGTTGGTTGTGGCATAGAAGGATGTGTCATGTTAATTTTGAATGGATGATAAGGATAAGTTCTACTCAAGCTATTAGAGATTTGCCTAAGATTGTGAAGCCTTCTAATCCGGTATGTAAAGAATGTCAGTTGGGAAAGCAAACAAGAACTTAATTAAAAAGTAAGTTGTATACATCTAATGGTTTATTAGATCTTGTGCATGCTAATGATAGGTATTTCATGTTGCTGATTGATGAATACTGTAGAATGATGTGGGTCACCTTTCTAAGGGAGAAATCAAAAGCACTAGATAAATTCAAGATATTCAAAGCTAAGGTGGAAACTGAGATAGGGTTGAAGTTGAAGTGTCTGAGATCTAATAGAGGAGGAGAATTCACTTCTGATGAGTTTGATACATTTTATGAGAGGAATGGAATTAGAAGACAATTATCTTCTCCTAGAAATCTTCAGCAAAATGGAGTTATTGAAAGAAAGAACATAAATATTTTGGATGCTGCTACAACTATGCTGATTGAAAGAAATGTTGCACAAACCTTTTGGAGAGAAGTTGTTAGCACTATTGTTTACACATTCAACTGGGTGCATATAAAAGGTGATTCTGGTAAGACTCCTTATGAGCTATGGTTTGGTCATGTTCCTACAGTTAGATATTTCAGTATTTTTGGAAGCAAATGTTATATCAAAAGAGATGAGGATATAGGGAAGTTTGATGCAAGATGTGATGGAGGAATCTTCTTGGGTTATTCTACTAAGAGAAAGGTCTATCGATGTTACAATGAGAGATTGAAGAAGATAGTGGAAAGTGCAAATGTGAAGGTTGATGAATGTCATGGAAAGCATATCAGAGCATGCAGATATAAGTTTGATGATTAGAATGTTACTTCAAAGCCTGTGTAGACTGAGATCTTAAAGCAGAAAGCTCTGGTAGAGATAGTTAACCCAAATATTGTTACTACTGGTGAAGAAGTTCAAGAACTTGAGAATCAGAACAATCACAAGACTCTGAGGCATGTGAGATTAAATCATTCAGAAAATCAGATTATTGGTGATAAAAACAAGGGTGTGATGACAAGAAGAAGGATTGTTGTTGAGGAGATATGTTTGATTTCCAAGAGTGAACCTAAAGATGTTGCAGAAGTATGTAAAGATGAGAATGTGATTGGCACTAAATCATATTGAGAAGAATGACACATGGGAGCTTGTTCCAAGACCTAAAGACAAGAATGTGATTGGCACTAAATGGGCGCTCCAGAATAAACTGAATGAGTTCGATGAAGTGGTAAGAAACAAAGAAAGATTGGCATGTAAAGGATTCTCACCGATGGAAGGAATTGATTATGAGGAGACTTTTTCTCTGAAAGCTAGAATTGAAGTTGTTATATTGTTGCTTGCATATGATTCTTACAAGAATTTCAAGGTATATCAAATGGATGTGAAGTCATACTTTTTAATGGTGATTTGGAAGAGGAAGTCTACATTGAGAAACCAGATGGGTTTTCATTATCAGATGAAGGAGATATGGTATGCAGATTGAAGAAAGCACTGCATGGACTAAAGAAAGCCCCTAGAGCCTAGTATGCTAGATTGGACAAGTATTTGATGAAGTTGGGATTTTGTAAAGGTATTACTAATAGAAATTTATACTTTAAGGTTGATAATGATAACATTTTGATTGTTTAAGTTTAAATCTTCTAGGGGGCTCAGGCAAGGAGATCCTATCTCTCATATTCTTTTTACCATCTTGGTGGAGAGTATGAGCAGACTGATTCAAAAAATGAAAGTGAATAAAACCATCAAAGGTCTTCAACCTTCCTCTGCTAATGTGTCTTGTACTCATCAATAGTTTGTTGATGACAATATTTTAATGGGATGCTCCTCTATTGGGGAGGCTGCTACCTTCAAAGGTGCTCTTAGCTCAGATTCTCTAGTGATGGGTCAGCAAGTCAATTGGGAGAAGTCCACTATCTATTTCATGAATACCCCTATTTTAAGGCAGCAGAGAATTGCTAACATCATTGGGTGCAAGGTGGAATTGCTTCCCTCCACTTATTTGGTCTACCTCTGGGTTTGGTCCCCCCAAACTCCTTTTGGAACTTGTTAATTGATAAAATCAACAAGAAATTGGTTGGCTAGAAAGGATCTATGCTATCTCAAGCAAGAAAGTTGCAGCTTCTTCAAGCTACCCTTTAGAATCTTCCAGTCTATGCTCTTAGTCTATTTGGTATTCTGGCTAAATTTGCTGAAGCTTTAGAAAGGATTCAGAAAAAATTTCTTTGGTCAGGGGTTGAAGATAAAAAAAGGATTGCCTTGGTTTCCTGGGACAAAGTGTGTAAGCCTAAGTGCAAAGGGGGTTAGGTATTAAAGCTCTTAAATTTTTTAATAAAGATCTGCTTGCTAAACAGATATGGAGGGCTTATGGCATTAAGAAAGATTGGAATCAGGTGTGGTTTGATAAATATATTCATGACCAACCCCTTCATTCTCTTCTCTACTCTGAAGACATCCCTGCTAGGTCTTTCATATGGAATAGTATAACCAAGTCCATAAAAGTTGCCAAAGCTGGAGCTAGATGGGTCCTTGGCAAAGGTGACAAAATCAGGTACTGGGAGGATGCTTGGATTAAAGATGAACCTCTCTTTAACCAAGACTGTAGTCAATTCATTGATGAATGCAAAAGAAGGTATGGGCCTATGGTTTGTAATTACTAGAAGGAGAATAAATGGGTGAGGCTTGATGCTATTTATGCTAGGTTTTTCGGGGCTTCAGCAGGATCTGTTGTCCTTTTCTATTTATAAAGATTTTGATGATGTTTTTCTTTGGAAGAATAATCCCAGGGGTAACTTCACTGTTGCTTCTGCCTATAAAAACTCTTTTACTCAGATCAGCAACCCTATATGGACTAAAATCTGGAATAAAGTTCTTATTCCTAAAGTTAACATGTTTTTTGGCTTGCAGTTCATAACAGGATTCTTACTATTGACAACTTGACCCGTAGAGGCTTCATGCTTCCTAATAGATGTGAGCTATTTTAGAAAGAGGAAGAATCAGTGGATCATTTGTTTATCCATTGCTCCTTTACTTGGGAAATCTGGAGTAAATTTTGGGAGAAATGGAAAGTTGAATGGGTTATGCATAATAGTCTCAAGGAAGTTGTTTTGCAATGGACCTTTCCTACCAAATTTCCTCTCATCAAGATTCTTTGGTCCTTGGTCCTTCCCATGACATGTTGGTATATCTGGAAGGAGAGAAATAACAGAATCTTTAGGGAGGCTAAGTGCACGTCTTAGGTGGTTTTTGAAAAAATTTGCAGGGCTATAAAAGAAAACATTAATATTCCTCACAGAAATAACAAGCAATGGATTTCTTCTAACATGAATGGCATTGAGAAGGGTATCCTTACTGAATGAAATTTGATTAACAAGGTTTGCAAACCTGACAATATGATTAGGAGAGAAAATGTTGTCTGGAGATTTTCCTATTATGATTGGGTCAAGGTGAATTTTGATGGGGCTGCTAAAGGAAATCCTGGGAAGTCAGGAGGGGGAGGAGTTATCAGAAACTCTCATGGTGTTTGTATTGCTGCTATTGCTTCTCCCTTTGGAGTTCAAAACAATCATGTTGTTGAAGCTCAGACTATGTTGAAATGTCTCCAGCTTGCTCGAGGTTTTAAATTTTTTAAAATATGGCTGGAAGGGGACTCCCTCAATATTATTCAGGCTATTAAAGGTTCTAGCTCCCCCTCTTGGAACATATTCAACATTATTGAAAATGATAAAAAAATTATTAAAAGACTATGATAGTATTTTCATCTCCCATACTCTAAGGGAAGGTAATAAGGTTGTTGACCTTCTAGCTAATGAGGGGGTTTATTTAGAGGACACTTAATATATCGGAGAAGCCTACTGTAAAAAGGATGTTCGGGTGCAATTATTATTTGATCGTGTCAATGGTTCAAGTTAATTTCATCATTACCCCTTTGGGTCTAGATATCAAAGGCAGAGATTGGGGTTATGTGAAGTGTCAGTTGATGATTTTTTTAAGGCATCATTATTATGATCAATGGTGTGATGGGGCTAATCATAATAAGTGTTGGAGCATCGTGACCATCATTAAATACTCTGTCATAATCAAGGAAAGCACCCTATTTTTAGAACCCAACATTTTGTTCAAGAGCCTGTGTTTAAGTTTTGGTCTTTAGTTTGTGAGTATTTTTTGCACTGTTGAAAATCTCGACCTGCATTTCAACATGGAAGGTAACCTTAACATGAATGAGCCCTCTAGTTGCGATAATTGGAAAAGTGAGTGGAAAGTTTGGAGGAGACTCCATCGATATGGTTTCACAGACTATATGGAAAAATTGCATGGCAGCAAAAAGTCGGTGTCTCGCGGATTTGCTAAGGGATGGAACAACAACAAAGTCACTCTGTTTGGGGAGACATGGAAGCTCAATGAGGATTTAGTGGCGGAAGTAACGGGATTACAGAAGGAAGACACCAAGTTCTACAGAGATTGAAAGTTTGCAGCTGAAGCTATTAAAAATTTCCCTAAAAATGATGATGAGAAGGCTCGGCTCATCAAGAAAGACAATGTTTCGTACTACCTCCCTCATCAGGTAAAGTCCTTCTAGCAGAAGATGTTAAGGGTTTTGATGAAATTCCTAATTGTTGATGGTAGATTCACGAAGGTTTATAACTATCATTTTGCTATTCTTAACCATTTCCGCCATGGGGTTAAGATCTCTTTGCCTTTCTATTTAGCTTCTTCCCTGAATGAGAGTTTGGCTGACCATGCCAAAAAACCCAATTCCTATCCCATAGCTCATCAAGGGCTCATTCTACTCATTTATGAACACTTGAAGAAAAAAGCTAGGGTTAGTAAGGATGATCATTTGGTGGCTAATGCTCATATTTCAGATAGTCGTGTTGATTCTGAGTTTGATGATGATTTGTCAAATGTTCCTCCCCATAAAAAAGGAGGAGTTGATGATGTTGATAAAGAGGACACAGATGTTGAAGCTAGTATGGAGGAGGAACAGGGGAAGGAGGCTGATTATAAAGCGAAGAGTGAGAAGAAAGAGGATGCTGGAGAAGAGGAGGAGGTGAAGAGAAAAGTTTTTGTTAAAAATCCTGACTCAAACCCTATTGCTTTAGATAGCAGGAATGTTGCCCAAAATACCATGGAGGAAGCCAACCCTAATTCTGTGAGCTCTGAGTAGGGAAGGGAAACAACAGACTCCATTTTGAATGCAACCAAAAACAACACGCTGGAATTTTTCAATTTCTAGAAATGGGTAATTGAAAATATTACCAGTATTCAGAATAAACAGAGGGATTTGGAGTATAAGATTCAAGATTTGATTAAGGATGCCAATACTAGGAAAAATGATGTGGAGGTGGAAACCAGTGAGGTAGAGGATGAAATTGAAATGCAGGATTGGTCGAAAAAAAGATTTGATAAAGGGAGACTTGAAACATCTGGAAGATGTGATCAGAATTGTCAAAGATAAAGCCGAGATTGAAAATGAAACCATCATCAATCGGGTTGCTAGAACTAAGAAGGCTTTGAATAATTTCATGAATCACAATCTTGAGGTCTTGAGGGTTTCGTCCCAAAATATGAATGCCCTGGTGGATTGTTTGGAGAGGAACCATCATAACAAAGAGATGGTGATTATTGATGATATGCTGACCTCCAGCTCTGCTCCCCAAACTTCCAGGCGTAGAACTAGGCAGATGACCTGTGATTTGGAGATAAAGACTAAAGACATTAATATGAATCAGGAGAACAAAGACCTGAGAGAAGCCGCTAAGGCTATGATAATATTGGTCAAGGACGCAGAAGAGTCCATAAAAGTTTTTATTTGAAATGTAATTTTGGTCTTTGTTTGCCAGTCTCTTGTTGGCTCTATGCTGTCCCTTTTCCTAGTTGTTGTCTTCTCTATTGGTATTTTGCAGCTTTTTTGTCTTTGTTCTATTTTCTCTTGCTTCTCTCATCCCTATCTTTTCATTATGTAAGTGGGTTTCGGGTCCCTTAAAACCTGATTTTCCTTAATCAAAAACATTTTGATTGTAGAAGTGTTTGTGGATGACATTATTTTTGGAGGTGATGATGATTTGAGTATGAATTTTGCTAATGATATGCAAAAAGGAGTTTGAGATGTTTATGATAGGTGAGATGAAATTCTTCTTAGTATTGCTGATTACATAGACTGGTAAAGGTATTTTCATTTTTCAATCTAATTATGTGAAAGAATTGTTGAAGAAATTTGGGTTAGATGATTCTAAACCTGTTGGAAATCCTATGGTGATTGGATGCAAGTTGTTTAAGAATGATGAATCTCAGAAAGCTAATCAGACTGTGTATAGATCTATGGTTGGTAGATTGGTGTACTTAACTTAAACTAGACTGGACATTATGCATGTTGTTTGTCATTGTCCTAGATTTCAAGTTGATCCTAAAGAGAGTCATGTTACTGCTGTGAAGAGGATTTTCAGATACTTGAAGGGGATAGTTGACTATGGTTTATGGTATTTGAAGAATGATGATTTCACGTTATGTGCCTATACTAATGTTGATTGGGCAGGTGATGATGAACGAAAGAGCACTACCGGTGGAGCTTTCTTTTTGAGAAAGAATCTGGTTTCATGGGCAAGTAAGAAACAAGATGCTATATCTTTGTCTACTACAGAAGTTGAATAGATTGTTGTTGCTAGCAACTATACTCAGGTAGTTTGGATGAAGCAAATGTTGAAGGATATTAGAGTTGTTTATGATGAACCTACTATTATATATTGTGACAATTCAAGTGCTATTAATATTTCCAAGAATCTTGTACTGCATTCTAAAACAAAGCATATATCAATTAAGTATCATTTCTTGATGGATAAAGTCAGTGATGAAGAAATCAATATGGAGTATGTATCTACAAAGGATCAGATTGCTGATATCTTTACTAAAACTTTGCCTGCATATACATTTGTCTATTTGAGAGACAAGTTAGGGGTCTTTGACCTTCCTGATGAGAACTAGATGCATTGAGATACATCAATTCGGTGGACTTCTGATTCTTATCTTCTTATCTGGATTGATGAGTTGGTGTTCTTACCCAGTTGGAGTAGTCAGTGAATGGTTCAGGTGTTCAATTGTGAGTTTATCCTAAGGGGAGAGATTTTACTTCTTAGAGGGAGAGTATAATGACTTGCATTTTGTCTTTGGCATTGTTGTCAAAGGGGGAGAGAAGCATGTGAAAAACTGCTTTATCTTTGGTGTGCATGATTTTAGGGGGAGTTTATTGATGATGATTTATTCCTTTGCATTGATTGTTTTTCACATTCATATGTTTCCATCAATGCCAAAGGGGGAGATTATTGGATATTGTTGCTGATAGGATATGTTGTTGTCATTGATGTCAACATATTCTTGTGTTTTGGTGTTACGGAGAGTTGTTTTGGTTATTCAGTGATTGCAGTGAGTTGATCTAGTTGGTTTATCTATTTTCTATGTTGAATCAAATAGAGATACCTCATTCTCTATTTATTTCATGATGTTATGAGCTTTGGATTATGGTATGAAGATTGGTGTTTCAGTGTTCAGTGTTCAATGTTCAGTGTTGTAGTGTTCTTATGTTTTATCTTTTGTGCTTTGGTATCTTCATATCTTTGGTTGCATATTTGGAAGAATGTTTGGGATATTCATGTGTATCTTCAATTTAGATGGTTCATGATTTGGTGCTCCACAAGTTATCTCTCTTGTCTGAGTTGTTGTTGTTGAGTGTTGTTGAGTGTTAGGGTGTTGATCGATGAAGATTTGATTGTGGTGTTGGTGCAGCTATTGTGGATGGTTATAACGTGCTTGTTGATGTTTCCTGATCGTTTCCTATTTGTTTTTCTGATTCACATTGATCATTATGTGTGTTATTGAAGATCTTGTGGGTTCAATGACATTCTCCGTGTTATATAGTATTTTTGACGGTGTAACATGTTGCGGTTGATCTTGGCGAGATTTTTGGTGGTGTTGCATGTTTGAGGAGTTGATCTGGGTCCATGCTGTGTCGTCTATGGCATTGTATTGGTCCAGTGGTTGATTTATGTATCGTATGATGTAATTTTTAATTAGGTGTTGAGGGTTGAGCTGACCTTGTAGTCAAGGTTGATGATTTATATAAATAGGTGTTATATTCATGTAATTTGGGTATCGGTGTTGTGTCTACCTTATAAGAGAGTGGTGCATGTACGAATAAGAAAATTTATCTTTTGGTGTGGTGTATTGAGCAGAGAGTGTTGCAGGTTAGACAAATGAGCTTAACCAAGACTGCCATCAGGCATTAGGAAATGCTATTCTTTCAGTTTATCTTAACCAGATTGTAGTATGAATATCATTGTAAGGTAGTGAACATTCCCTCGAGATTGTAGCATTCTAGGTCATTATATATTGAGTAGTGAGATCTAGGCAGTGTGCCTAAATGAATGTGCATTCCCTATTGTAATATTATACATACTAGTGCAGAGTATCATCTTATTGTGGGTAGGTTCCCACTGTGGTTTTTCCCTTAACTAGGTTTTCCACATCAAAATATTTGTGTTATGTGTGTTGTCGTTATTGTGTTTATCTTTATTCTTGCTGCAGTTGATCAGATTTGAGATTGTGCTTAAATTGTCTAATCCGGTGAAAACTGATTCCCCCCCTCTCAGTTTTCCTTCCTTGTTGTTGCCAATAGAAGTTTTACAGTGAATGTAGATATAAAAAAACTACTAAATTAAAGGTACTATATTGAATGAAATGACCCCCCTCTCTTGATAATGAAATTTTACACAAGAAAGAGGAAAAGTGTTGGGGTTGTGTTAAGAGGTCTACCTTAGCCAAACCCCTGCTTTGGTGTTTCCACCTCCACAAAAAGCCAAGATAATAGCCATGGATAAAGGATGATAAAGATACAATAATAGATGTGTTTGATAGAAAGAAATGGATGTGTAAATAAACAAAGAGAGAGATAAATCCCCTTCAATACTCAAGGAGCTATCACCTAAAGGAATGAAGTTGAGCACCAATAAATCTCCAAAACTATGATAATTGTGGATGTTGAATGTTGGAAAACCTATGAAAGATGAAGAATTGAATTCCAAGAGCTCTAGAATTCCCAAAATGATCCAAAAGACCTAAAATAGGCTCAAATGAAGAAGATATAGAGCCTAGGGAAGAGTCCTAATGTCGGTGGTTGTGGATAGAGGTTACAAACTCTTCCAACCTACAGGCTGACATAGTTGTGGGATGCTTGCACGATGCATGGACGTCTTTGTGGCATGCTAGCGTCCATAAATCAAATCATCAGGATGATCAAGAAAAGGTCAGATTTTAAGATTACAAGGTAGTCTATGTGAAAATATGGATAAAGAGGCAAAGAATGACACCAATCGGCCTAAAGCAAATGCGCTTATGTGGCATGGAATTGTAAGGAGTTTCAATTTACAATGTTACATGTTACCCCCACTTTAACGAGAATATCATTATCGAGAGATGTGAAGCTAAAGTATAGAGATGTTATTGAGCTAGCGAAAGGGAAGCATAATTCACCCACTGAATGAAGTTTCCCCTAGTGAGATAAACTTGAAATCGTGTTAAATTTTGCTAGGTTGTTTTATCACAAACACATTAGCTACACACAAATGTATTGGATGAGAAATCAAAACATAAATTGATTAGGTATGAAGTAGACAAGATAGTGTAATAGAAATAGACCCCACTTAATGGAGGAGATCCCCTATTACAAAAGATACAAGAAAGTGCTGGTATGGGTAGAAAGTTGTGTTATTCTAGATAGCCATAGGATACGATGACCATAGATTGATTTGATAAGAAGTGAATTAGCCCTCACAAAAGGTGACACGATAAATATATCAAGTGGTTCGGTCCCCACTAAATAAAAAAAATGCCAAGATAAACAAATGCAAATACAGATTATGTAGATATGATATCCCCCCCTAAGAATGGTATGCATGAAAGCCGTGCCATTATAAGGAGATGAAACGTTGTGTCACGTCAACATAGCCAGATGTTTTTGTGGCATGTCACCCTTGGCAAATGACACATAAGACCCAAAACATCGACAAAAGTCCAGAAGCACAGGGAGATCCGATTGTTTGGCGTCAAAACTCATAGCAGTAAGATAAAATAAATGATATAGTTACAAATGGGTGTTTCATCACAATGCCAAAGTAATCAAATTTGAAGGAGACATGAAAACAAAGATAAAATAAAAAAATAGGGTTAACATGGAAGAAGGATTAAATGCCCACAATGCTTTGTGTAGACACCTAAAATTAATATTTGATTAATTTAAGCCTGTCAACATAATTAATTAATTTAATTGTGTTATCCTTATTCCTCTTAGAATCAATTAAATCTAATTTAATTAATCCTGTCACTATTGTCCAATAATTAATTTATCAAATAAATTAAATATTCCCCTATTCCTCTAAAGTCCCCTCCAATAATCATTTCCTCTAAACCCACTCAGTTAATTAATTATAATTAATTAACCTAGTCATGTGATTCCTACAAATCACTTTTCCTAATCCCACTCAACCTAATTAATCCTTCTAGAATCTCTCATAATCATGCTTATCATTATCCCTCAATTTTTAATTCCCACTCATGTCACATCAACATTGAGTCTCTCAAAGAAATTCAAATTTCTTTGAATCCCTCAATGCATCCTTATTTTGGAATTTTTAATTCCTCATATTTGAAATTCAAATTTCTCCCCCCTTTTTCCAAGGAATTTTATATTCCTATTTATTTTTCCATGGCACCCTTGATCCATGCCTTCTATCTAAAATAAATCTCAACCCTTCATGATCAAATCAATCTTGGCCCTCCATTGGCCTTCTCCAATCTATAAATTGGAGCCTATTCTCCTCACAAATGATACACTTCTCATGCATTGTCATGCTGCCTATTTCTTCTCTCATCCTCTTCATAATCCCCTATCAAATCCATCCATCCTTAATCTTCTAATCCAAATACTCCTATCCATCACTCAAGTCCAATCCAATAATCCACTTACCTTGTTGAGAATTTGGAGAGCATTCCACATCTGTCAAGAAGGAGCCCATCCAATCAAGTTGAAGAGAGGCGCTATTCAACTTCACCGAAGGCTCAATCCGAGGGAGAGGTAAAATAGCAAAGGTGAAAATGGTCTCTTGATTTTTTATGGTTTTCTTATTTATTTCATTGTCTTTTTGATCATTTGACCTCTCATCCCGTTTTCCCCTCTTCACTTTGTATCATCCCCAAATGTCAAAAAGAAAGATAGGATAAAGAGATTAACAAAAAGAAGTTGCACGATAGAAAATATATTGTTTCTAAGAACTTACAAAGTAACTCGGGTCCTCTAAGAGAGCACAACATATAAATATAGCCAACCTCCCATTTCCAAGCACCAACATAGTAACTTGGGTCCTTTGAGAGGGAACAAACATGTAAAGCAATTATGGGGGAACACAAACATGCACACATTCTAAGCTACAAGATAAGAAGGGTATTATCCTAGAGGTTATCCCTTAGGAGATCATCATACTCCCAATCTAGATCATATGGGGAGGTAGGATGAGCCCGAAGAGGAAAAACGTTGCAAGGGCAACACCAGGCATCTCACTAGCAGCTAGATCTAGGGACAAGACAATGCCCACATCTAAATCCAGAAGCTCAAAAGAGGTAAGAATCAATGATCAGGTGAAGAGAGTAGATAGCACGAAGATATCCTCCAAGGAATCGAACAAGCATGCCTCTATAGTGGAAGAAAATAACACATGTTGAGGAAGCAATATAGGAGTTGTAATTTCAACCTCTATGAGAGGGGCAGTGACAAACTCAAGAGAAGGCGGGGCCTTCTCAACAATGCAAATAGAAACAAGCAAAGAAATAGACATTGAAGTAGTCAAAGATATTGTTGGCATTATGGATGAATTGATTATGTGTTGCATTGATGTTTGTCATTGATGTCAACACTAGCTGTTATTATTGGTTACTGACAGACAGGTTTTGGTTACCAGTAGAAGATCTAGTGTTACTGACAGAAGAGACTATATGTTGGACACTTCTGACATGTTTGGATTAGTGAAGTATGTTTGATTTCATGTGTTATATGCTCCATGAGAATGTATTCGCCAGTTGGTATTGACTTGGTAATCAAATTCTATCATACACTCTGGTAAACCCTTACCGACACTAGTTTAAGGCTTTACTGGTAGAGCTTTCATTGAGGAATCATGACAGGATGCATAATTGGTGTTGGTGCAACTTCTTCTTGGATTTCAGGATGCTGAAGATGTTCTTCGATCGTGCTTCAGCTGCTTGAAGACATTGCTTTTGTGTGGTGGACCTAGAATAGGTTCGGTACCTATCTAGGTTATGGATCGGTATCATGCCAACATGTACTATACACGTTACTGGGATGCTTCGAGAGGATTTCTGGATTTGTTATTATTGTTTTGGTCTTAATCCAACATGGCATATCATTGTAATATAAAATTGTGTAATGATCTTATTGTATTATCTTTTACGTGGCCGACCTAATTGGTTTAGGCCTTAGGGTTTGTATAAATAAGAGGTAGAAACTCTTTGTAGAGTATCATGGTTATGAAAAAGGTCATGGTCAAGGAATGTAATGAGCGAATATTTTAATATCATTCAGGCAGAGGAGTTGGTCAATCATTGGTGATCGAATTGGATTCAGAAGAGGATTTAGTCCTCCGACACTGAGCTTAACCAGGGCTGTAATCAGGCATGGTAGATGCTATTTCTGGCAGTTCACTCTATTGGATTGTTGTTCATTTATCTTGAGATGGTTGTAGCCTCTCTGTAGTTACTGAGACTCTTTTGTAATGAGCAATACGCTCTAGGCAGTGTGCCTTCCTGCAAGTGCAGGCCCCTCATTGTATCATATACTTTCTGTAGAAGTATCATCTGACTGTGGGTAGGCTTCCCACTGTGGTTTTTCCCTTTCTGAGTTTTCCACATACAAATCATGGTGTTATGTGGTATGGTTTTTTTGCATTGATTATCTGGTTAATTGTTAAATTATATTGTTTACCAGTATCTGATCTTATCGGCATCTGTATGTGCTTTACTAGTACTTGATTTGTTTAAGGTTGTATTGTGGATTAAAAGTTATAATCTGTTAACAATTGATTCACCCCCCCCCCTCTCAGTTCTTCACTGGTTATCCTAATAGATATAAGTGAGGAACACATTTGAGCTGATTTGCACCAATGAAACTCTAGAACGGGGCCCTACTCAAACTTGTGTTTAGATTGTGTAGGAGGCATAGGCCTCCTACTAACCATAGCAGGTTGGAGGATCCCTGGAAAGCTCTAATGAAGAAGTGGTTGTGAAACATGAGGAACAAGCAAAGCAACACTAGAGATCACTTGCGTGTGCAACATATCCAATGGATGAGATAACAGAGGTACCTCAAGTAACAAGGTGATGAGAGGAATCTCCAGGGACGACACAATGAATACCTACACCCTCTTGGGGGGAGGTTCATCAAGAGTCCCAAAAGTGGCTGATAACAACATCGAAGATGATTTAGATGTTGGAACTGGGTGAACTCACAATATTGGTTCCCACTTTTTAACCAACTTTGACACTTAGATGAACATTTTAAAAAAAACCTTCACTTTCTGAAACCTATAACTTTTAAACCGTTAAGAATTTGAAGATGATGTAAACTAGTGATTTGTAACATCTTGTTTGTAGATTCTAAATATATTTTTTTTAATTTTTTTTTGAATAAAAATTTATTGATTTTTCCATCTCCCTGAAAAAGTAGTTTTTACAGAAAACAACATTTTTTAAGAGTGATGTGCATCCCGAAACACATAACTTTTTTTATATAAATGATAAAAACTTAATTATTTTGAATTTTGGTTTGTAACATTAATACCCAGAGCATGCAGTTGTTTTGATAGTGATATGTTGAATATTTTTCATTTTATTAAGTTTTCAAGTCCGACTAATTATAATTTAGATAAGGTGTATGTTTGAACACATAACTTGTTCTATATATATCAAAATTCAATTTTACTTTTTTTTTAGAAAGAAGACATCAATACCTAGTGCAAAGATATTTTTCAAAAAAAATTTTAATTAGTTTACTATTTTTCCCAATGCATTGAACAAATAAGTTCATGTTCCATGAAAAACCTACATTCATGAGAAGTAAAATAAAAATATTTTAATCAAATTAAATATATTAA
The DNA here is from genome assembly GCF_030272615.1 of Cryptomeria japonica. Taxonomy (NCBI): domain Eukaryota; kingdom Viridiplantae; phylum Streptophyta; class Pinopsida; order Cupressales; family Cupressaceae; genus Cryptomeria; species Cryptomeria japonica. The sequence continues at coordinate 527,177,508 of NC_081407.1, forward strand.
AAATTATACTATTTGGAAAGCTTATAATAAGGACTAAATACATAAGAAAAATAAAACTTCTCAATGAATTCATTTGAACCTGCAAAAGCTAAGGTAAAATTGGTTTTTTATCAATATTTGATAGATGCAAAGGAGGCTCCATTGCAAGTATGATTAAGAAGTAGAGAGGTTCTATCCAAGAAATTTTGATCTAAGAGCCTTTGATCTAACTCTCTTCAATTAATTACTTCAAATGGGACCTCTTAAAGCTTAAATCATTATATTTTCTAAAAAATGTATGATTTCAACAAAAATCAAGACGTACCAAAAAGTGGGAACCAACATTGTGAGTTCACCCAACTTCCAAAGGAACAAACATAGACGCAACAAGAACAGATGTTGAAGGTGCATCTTCAATTTGAAAGGTAGCGTCACGGTCCCAGGCCATCACCCATCGATGGCATTAACGCTTAAACACATGTTGATTGTACCAAAGATGGGGACTAGGGGTTGAAGCTCGAGAAGATTCAAGAGCATCTTGCTCCATAGGAGAGGCCTTCGAGACCATGTATGGCATAAGAGAAGGCCCCACTGATGAAGTAGAAGATGTCCTTGAGATAGGCACTACATTCACGTCCATGAGCACCCTTGCTTTGCTCGAGGAGAAATTTGAGGAATAGAAGGTGCCTTCGAATGCTACTAAGTAGGAGCTAATGGTGATGAATGAGCACGAGGGGAGCGCTTCCCCTTCTCATAGGGATGTTGTCTAGGATCGGGAGCTCAAAGGGAGAGGGAAAGCCACAAACTTTGACAGTGTAGGTTCCTTTCCTTTGTCTGTACTAGGTGTATTTGTAGGAATAGAAGACATCGTTGATGACTATGTAGTTATGGGTGAATGAGGAGGTCTACTAGGAGAAACAGGTTTAACCTTAGCCCCTGACGAAGAAGGGGTAGAAGGTACTGCTCGTTGCAACACAAGAATAAATGGAGTGAAATTTGATGTAGGAAGAGGAAAAAAATAGCCAGGTTGAACTAATTTAGGAGCCAATTCCCTCGTTTAATATTGATAATAATCTCTATACATTAAGTCACCATGGGGAAGCATAGCACCAATCGGAGTAGGCCAAAAATCATCTAGCAAAAAATTCTCATAGGCTACGAGTGGTCGATATCCAGTATCCTAAATGATATGCACCGTTCGCCCTCATGAGGAAATTTTAAACACTTATGAACTACTAAAGGGAATACCTAGTTGAAACGAGCCAATAACCAAACTCCCAACTCAAACCAAGACTCAACAAGCACTTAGGCATGAGGGGGAATACACATACTGAATGATACATAATCCATTGTCACATATTTATCTCAATCACTAGTTCACAATTACTCCCAATGAGCCACATTGGAAGCCACTTCCTAATAGTTCCTATCAACTACACCCAAGGCCCACCATGCTCTTCATGAGCATGGATTCTCAATTACAATCATAAGGGTGAATCATAATTACTTTTCTAACAAACACATTTGTATTCATCAACTACACCCAAGGCCCACCATGCTCTTCATGAGCATGGATTCTCAATTAAAATCATAAGGGTGAATCATAATTACTTTTCTAACAAACACATTTGTATTCATCTCATTTGCTCATATCATAAGGCATCATTCCATCCACACTCAAGAAGGCATGAATCAAACATCAAGACCAATTTAAATCAATTCAACATGATAAATAAACTATTTCTCTTTACATTTTATCATTCCACTCTAATTTCCATCATCCAACATACATTGTCTCATTCACATTTCAATGTCACTATTCGCATACACATCCAATCTTCAAATGACCATAACTATATGAAACCAGACTCAAATTGAGTCAAATAAGAAATATTACTATATTAACCTATCATTACACATAATACCATGACATTAAAAAACTTAAATTCCACTTTTTAGTAAGAAATATTTTTGTAAAAAAACCAATCCAAGAAGTCATCCTCCATAACTATATGAAACCAGACTCAAATTGAGTCAAATAAGAAATATTACTATATTAACCTATCATTACACATAATACCATGACATTAAAAAACTTAAATTCCACTTTTTAGTAAGAAACATTTTTGTGAAAAAACCAATCCAAGAAGTCATCCTCCATAACTATATGAAACCAAACTCAAATTGAGTCAAATAAGAAATATTACTATATTAACCTATCATTACACATAATACCATGACATTAAAAAACTTAAATTCCACTTTTTAGTAAGAAACATTTTTGTAAAAAAACCAATCCAAAAATGATCTAGCAAAAAATTCTCATAGGCCTCCTACTAACCATAGCAGGTTGGAGGATCCCTGGAAAGCTCTAATGAAGAAGTGGTTGTGAAACATGAGGAACAAGCAAAGCAACACTAGAGATCACTTGCGTGTGCAACATATCCAATGGATGAGATAACAGAGGTACCTCAAGTAACAAGGTGATGAGAGGAATCTCCAAGGACGACACAATGAATACCTACACCCTCTTGGGGGGAGGTTCATCAAGAGTCCCAAAAGTGGCTAATAACATCATCGAAGATGATTTAGATGTTGGAACTGGGTGAACTCACAATATTGGTTCCCACTTTTTAACCAACTTTGACACTTGATGAACATTTTAAAAAAAACCTTCACTTTCTGAAACCGTTAAGAATTTGAAGATGATGTAAACTAGTGATTTGTAACATCTTGTTTGTAGATTCTAAATATATTTTTTTTAATTTTTTTTTGAATAAAAATTTATTGATTTTTCCATCTCCCTGAAAAAGTAGTTTTTACAGAAAACAACATTTTTTAAGAGTGATGTGCATCCCGAAACACATAACTTTTTTTATATAAATGATAAAAACTTAATTATTTTGAATTTTGGTTTGTAACATTAATACCCAGAGCATGCAGTTGTTTTGATAGTGATATGTTGAATATTTTTCATTTTATTAAGTTTTCAAGTCCGACTAATTATAATTTAGATAAGGTGTATGTTTGAACACATAACTTGTTCTATATATATCAAAATTCAATTTTACTTTTTTTTTAGAAAGAAGACATCAATACCTAGTGCAAAGATATTTTTCAAAAAAAAATTTAATTAGTTTACTATTTTTCCCAATGCACTGAACAAATATGTTCATGTTCCATGAAAAACCTACATTCATGAGAAATAAAATAAAAATATTTTAATGAAATTAAATATATTAAAAATTATACTATTTGGAAAGCTTATAATAAGGACTAAATACTTAAGAGAAATAAAACTTCTAAATGAATTCATTTGACCCTGCAAAAGCTAAGGTAAAATTGGTTTTTTATCAATATTTGATAGATGCAAAGGAGGCTCCATTGCAAGTATGATTAAGAAGTAGAGAGGTTCTATCCAAGACATTTTGATCTAAGAGCCTTTGATCTAACTCTCTTCAATTAATTACTTCAAATGGGACCTCTTAAAGCTTAAATCATTATATTTTCTAAAAAATGTATGATTTCAACAAAAATCAAGACGTACCAAAAAGTGGGAACCAACATTGTGAGTTCACCCAACTTCCAAAGGAACAAACATAGACGCAACAAGAACAGATGTTGAAGGTGCATCTTCAATTTGAAAGGTAGCGTCACGGTCCCAGGCCATCACCCATCGATGGCATTAACGCTTAAACACATGTTGATTGTACCAAAGATGGGGACTAGGGGTTGAAGCTCGGGAAGATTCAAGAGCATCTTGCTCCATAGGAGAGGCCTTCGAGACCATGTATGGCATAAGAGAAGGCCCCACTGATGAAGTAGAAGATGTCCTTGAGATAGGCACTACATTCACGTCCATGAGCACCCTTGCTTTGCTCGAGGAGAAATTGGAGGAATAGAAGGTGCCTTCAAATGCTACTAAGTAGGAGCTAATGGTGATGAATGAGCACGAGGGGAGCGCTTCCCCTTCTCATAGGGATGTTGTCTAGGATCGGGAGCTCAAAGGGAGAGGGAAAGCCACAAACTTTGACAGTGTAGGTTCCTTTCCTTTGTCTGTACTAGGTGTATTTGTAGGAATAGAAGACATCGTTGATGACTATGTAGTTATGGGTGAATGAGGAGGTCTACTAGGAGAAACAGGTTTAACCTTAGCCCCTGACGAAGAAGGGGTAGAAGGTACTGCTCGTTGCAACACAAGAATAAATGGAGTGAAATTTGATGTAGGAAGAGGAAAAAAATAGCCAGGTTGAACTAATTTAGGAGCCAATTCCCTCGTTTAATATTGATAATAATCTCTATACATTAAGTCACCATGGGGAAGCATAGCACCAATCGGAGTAGGCCAAAAATCATCTAGCAAAAAATTCTCATAGGCTACGAGTGGTCGATATCCAGTATCCTAAATGATATGCACCGTTCGCCCTCATGAGGAAATTTTAAACACTTATGAACTAGTAAAGGGAATACCTAGTTGAAACGAGCCAATAACCAAACTCCCAACTCAAACCAAGACTCAACAAGCACTTAGGCATGAGGGGGAATACACATACTGAATGATACATAATCCATTGTCACATATTTATCTCAATCACTAGTTCACAATTACTCCCAATGAGCCACATTGGAAGCCACTTCCTAATAGTTCCTATCAACTACACCCAAGGCCCACCATGCTCTTCATGAGCATGGATTCTCAATTACAATCATAAGGGTGAATCATAATTACTTTTCTAACAAACACATTTGTATTCATCAACTACACCCAAGGCCCACCATGCTCTTCATGAGCATGGATTCTCAATTAAAATCATAAGGGTGAATCATAATTACTTTTCTAACAAACACATTTGTATTCATCTCATTTGCTCATATCATAAGGCATCATTCCATCCACACTCAAGAAGGCATGAATCAAACATCAAGACCAATTTAAATCAATTCAACATGATAAATAAACTATTTCTCTTTACATTTTATCATTCCACTCTAATTTCCATCATCCAACATACATTGTCTCATTCACATTTCAATGTCACTATTCGCATACACATCCAATCTTCAAATGACCATAACTATATGAAACCAGACTCAAATTGAGTCAAATAAGAAATATTACTATATTAACCTATCATTACACATAATACCATGACATTAAAAAACTTAAATTCCACTTTTTAGTAAGAAATATTTTTGTAAAAAAACCAATCCAAGAAGTCATCCTCCATAACTATATGAAACCAGACTCAAATTGAGTCAAATAAGAAATATTACTATATTAACCTATCATTACACATAATACCATGACATTAAAAAACTTAAATTCCACTTTTTAGTAAGAAACATTTTTGTGAAAAAACCAATCCAAGAAGTCATCCTCCATAACTATATGAAACCAAACTCAAATTGAGTCAAATAAGAAATATTACTATATTAACCTATCATTACACATAATACCATGACATTAAAAAACTTAAATTCCACTTTTTAGTAAGAAACATTTTTGTAAAAAAACCAATCCAAAAATGATCTAGCAAAAAATTCTCATAGGCCTCCTACTAACCATAGCAGGTTGGAGGATCCCTGGAAAGCTCTAATGAAGAAGTGGTTGTGAAACATGAGGAACAAGCAAAGCAACACTAGAGATCACTTGCGTGTGCAACATATCCAATGGATGAGATAACAGAGGTACCTCAAGTAACAAGGTGATGAGAGGAATCTCCAAGGACGACACAATGAATACCTACACCCTCTTGGGGGGAGGTTCATCAAGAGTCCCAAAAGTGGCTAATAACATCATCGAAGATGATTTAGATGTTGGAACTGGGTGAACTCACAATATTGGTTCCCACTTTTTAACCAACTTTGACACTTGATGAACATTTTAAAAAAAACCTTCACTTTCTGAAACCGTTAAGAATTTGAAGATGATGTAAACTAGTGATTTGTAACATCTTGTTTGTAGATTCTAAATATATTTTTTTTAATTTTTTTTTGAATAAAAATTTATTGATTTTTCCATCTCCCTGAAAAAGTAGTTTTTACAGAAAACAACATTTTTTAAGAGTGATGTGCATCCCGAAACACATAACTTTTTTTATATAAATGATAAAAACTTAATTATTTTGAATTTTGGTTTTCTAACATTAATACCCAGAGCATGCAGTTGTTTTGATAGTGATATGTTGAATATTTTTCATTTTATTAAGTTTTCAAGTCCGACTAATTATAATTTAGATAAGGTGTATGTTTGAACACATAACTTGTTCTATATATATCAAAATTCAATTTTACTTTTTTTTTAGAAAGAAGACATCAATACCTAGTGCAAAGATATTTTTCAAAAAAAAATTTAATTAGTTTACTATTTTTCCCAATGCATTGAACAAATATGTTCATGTTCCATGAAAAACCTACATTCATGAGAAATAAAATAAAAATATTTTAATGAAATTAAATATATTAAAAATTATACTATTTGGAAAGCTTATAATAAGGACTAAATACTTAAGAAAAATAAAACTTCTCAATGAATTCATTTGACCCTGCAAAAGCTAAGGTAAAATTGGTTTTTTATCAATATTTGATAGATGCAAAGGAGGCTCCATTGCAAGTATGATTAAGAAGTAGAGAGGTTCTATCCAAGAAATTTTGATCTAAGAGCCTTTGATCTAACTCTCTTCAATTAATTACTTCAAATGGGACCTCTTAAAGCTTAAATCATTATATTTTCTAAAAAATGTATGATTTCAACAAAAATCAAGACGTACCAAAAAGTGGGAACCAACATTGTGAGTTCACCCAACTTCCAAAGGAACAAACATAGACGCAAAAAGAACAGATGTTGAAGGTGCATCTTCAATTTGAAAGGTAGCGTCACGGTCCCAGGCCATCACCCATCGATGGCATTAACGCTTAAACACATGTTGATTGTACCAAAGATGGGGACTACGGGTTGAAGCTCGAGAAGATTCAAGAGCATCTTGCTCCATAGGAGAGGCCTTCGAGACCATGTATGGCATAAGAGAAGGCCCCACTGATGAAGTAGAAGATGTCCTTGAGATAGGCACTACATTCACGTCCATGAGCACCCTTGCTTTGCTCGAGGAGAAATTGGAGGAATAGAAGGTGCCTTCGAATGCTACTAAGTAGGAGCTAATGGTGATGAATGAGCACGAGGGGAGCGCTTCCCCTTCTCATAGGGATGTTGTCTAGGATCGGGAGCTCAAAGGGAGAGGGAAAGCCACAAACTTTGACAGTGTAGGTTCCTTTCCTTTGTCTGTACTAGGTGTATTTGTAGGAATAGAAGACATCGTTGATGACTATGTAGTTATGGGTGAATGAGGAGGTCTACTAGGAGAAACAGGTTTAACCTTAGCCCCTGACGAAGAAGGGGTAGAAGGTACTGCTCGTTGCAACACAAGAATAAATGGAGTGAAATTTGATGTAGGAAGAGGAAAAAAATAGCCAGGTTGAACTAATTTAGGAGCCAATTCCCTCGTTTAATATTGATAATAATCTCTATACATTAAGTCACCATGGGGAAGCATAGCACCAATCGGAGTAGGCCAAAAATCATCTAGCAAAAAATTCTCATAGGCTACGAGTGGTCGATATCCAGTATCCTAAATGATATGCACCGTTCGCCCTCATGAGGAAATTTTAAACACTTATGAACTAGTAAAGGGAATACCTAGTTGAAACGAGCCAATAACCAAACTCCCAACTCAAACCAAGACTCAACAAGCACTTAGGCATGAGGGGGAATACACATACTGAATGATACATAATCCATTGTCACATATTTATCTCAATCACTAGTTCACAATTACTCCCAATGAGCCACATTGGAAGCCACTTCCTAATAGTTCCTATCAACTACACCCAAGGCCCACCATGCTCTTCATGAGCATGGATTCTCAATTACAATCATAAGGGTGAATCATAATTACTTTTCTAACAAACACATTTGTATTCATCAACTACACCCAAGGCCCACCATGCTCTTCATGAGCATGGATTCTCAATTAAAATCATAAGGGTGAATCATAATTACTTTTCTAACAAACACATTTGTATTCATCTCATTTGCTCATATCATAAGGCATCATTCCATCCACACTCAAGAAGGCATGAATCAAACATCAAGACCAATTTAAATCAATTCAACATGATAAATAAACTATTTCTCTTTACATTTTATCATTCCACTCTAATTTCCATCATCCAACATACATTGTCTCATTCACATTTCAATGTCACTATTCGCATACACATCCAATCTTCAAATGACCATAACTATATGAAACCAGACTCAAATTGAGTCAAATAAGAAATATTACTATATTAACCTATCATTACACATAATACCATGACATTAAAAAACTTAAATTCCACTTTTTAGTAAGAAATATTTTTGTAAAAAAACCAATCCAAGAAGTCATCCTCCATAACTATATGAAACCAGACTCAAATTGAGTCAAATAAGAAATATTACTATATTAACCTATCATTACACATAATACCATGACATTAAAAAACTTAAATTCCACTTTTTAGTAAGAAACATTTTTGTGAAAACACCAATCCAAGAAGTCATCCTCCATAACTATATGAAACCAAACTCAAATTGAGTCAAATAAGAAATATTACTATATTAACCTATCATTACACATAATACCATGACATTAAAAAACTTAAATTCCACTTTTTAGTAAGAAACATTTTTGTAAAAAAACCAATCCAAAAATGATCTAGCAAAAAATTCTCATAGGCCTCCTACTAACCATAGCAGGTTGGAGGATCCCTGGAAAGCTCTAATGAAGAAGTGGTTGTGAAACATGAGGAACAAGCAAAGCAACACTAGAGATCACTTGCGTGTGCAACATATCCAATGGATGAGATAACATAGGTACCTCAAGTAACAAGGTGATGAGAGGAATCTCCAAGGACGACACAATGAATACCTACACCCTCTTGGGGGGAGGTTCATCAAGAGTCCCAAAAGTGGCTAATAACATCATCGAAGATGATTTAGATGTTGGAACTGGGTGAACTCACAATATTGGTTCCCACTTTTTAACCAACTTTGACACTTGATGAACATTTTAAAAAAAACCTTCACTTTCTGAAACCGTTAAGAATTTGAAGATGATGTAAACTAGTGATTTGTAACATCTTGTTTGTAGATTCTAAATATATTTTTTTTAATTTTTTTTTGAATAAAAATTTATTGATTTTTCCATCTCCCTGAAAAAGTAGTTTTTACAGAAAACAACATTTTTTAAGAGTGATGTGCATCCCGAAACACATAACTTTTTTTATATAAATGATAAAAACTTAATTATTTTGAATTTTGGTTTGTAACATTAATACCCAGAGAATGCAGTTGTTTTGATAGTGATATGTTGAATATTTTTCATTTTATTAAGTTTTCAAGTCCGACTAATTATAATTTAGATAAGGTGTATGTTTGAACACATAACTTGTTCTATATATATCAAAATTCAATTTTACTTTTTTTTTAGAAAGAAGACATCAATACCTAGTGCAAAGATATTTTTCAAAAAAAATTTTAATTAGTTTACTATTTTTCCCAATGCATTGAACAAATAAGTTCATGTTCCATGAAAAACCTACATTCATGAGAAATAAAATAAAAATATTTTAATCAAATTAAATATATTAAAAATTATACTATTTGGAAAGCTTATAATAAGGACTAAATACTTAAGAAAAATAAAACTTCTCAATGAATTCATTTGACCCTGCAAAAGCTAAGGTAAAATTGGTTTTTTATCAATATTTGATAGATGCAAAGGAGGCTCCATTGCAAGTATGATTAAGAAGTAGAGAGGTTCTATCCAAGAAATTTTGATCTAAGAGCCTTTGATCTAACTCTCTTCAATTAATTACTTCAAATGGGACCTCTTAAAGCTTAAATCATTATATTTTCTAAAAAATGTATGATTTCAACAAAAATCAAGACGTACCAAAAAGTGGGAACCAACATTGTGAGTTCACCCAACTTCCAAAGGAACAAACATAGACGCAACAAGAACAGATGTTGAAGGTGCATCTTCAATTTGCAAGGTAGCGTCACGGTCCCAGGCCATCACCCATCGATGGCATTAACGCTTAAACACATGTTGATTGTACCAAAGATGGGGACTAGGGGTTGAAGCTCGGGAAGATTCAAGAGCATCTTGCTCCATAGGAGAGGCCTTCGAGACCATGTATGGCATAAGAGAAGGCCCCACTGATGAAGTAGAAGATGTCCTTGAGATAGGCACTACATTCACGTCCATGAGCACCCTTGCTTTGCTCGAGGAGAAATTGGAGGAATAGAAGGTGCCTTCAAATGCTATTAAGTAGGAGCTAATGGTGATGAATGAGCACGAGGGGAGCGCTTCCCTTTCTCATAGGGATATTGTCTAGGATCGGGAGCTCAAAGGGAGAGGGAAAGCCACAAACTTTGATAGTGTAGGTTCCTTTCCTTTGTCTGTACTAGGTGTATTTGTAGGAATAGAAGACATCGTTGATGACTATGTAGTTATGGGTGAATGAGGAGGTCTACTAGGAGAAACAGGTTTAACCTTAGCCCCTGACGAAGAAGGGGTAGAAGGTACTGCTCGTTGAAACACAAGAATAAATGGAGTGAAATTTGATGTAGGAAGAGGAAAAAAATAGCCAGGTTGAACTAATTTAGGAGCCAATTCCCTCGTTTAATATTGATAATAATCTCTATACATTAAGTCACCATGGGGAAGCATAGCACCAATCGGAGTAGGCCAAAAATCATCTAGCAAAAAATTCTCATAGGCTACGAGTGGTCGATATCCAGTATCCTAAATGATATGCACCGTTCGCCCTGATGAGAAAATTTTAAACACTTATGAACTACTAAAGGGAATACCTAGTTGAAACGAGCCAATAACCAAACTCCCAACTCAGACCAAGACTCAACAAGCACTTAGGCATGAGGGGGAATACACATACTGAATGATACATAATCCATTGTCACATATTTATCTCAATCACTAGTTCACAATTACTCCCAATGAGCCACATTGGAAGCCACTTCCTAATAGTTCCTATCAACTACACCCAAGGCCCACCATGCTCTTCATGAGCATGGATTCTCAATTACAATCATAAGGGTGAATCATAATTACTTTTCTAACAAACACATTTGTATTCATCAACTACACCCAAGGCCCACCATGCTCTTCATGAGCATGGATTCTCAATTAAAATCATAAGGGTGAATCATAATTACTTTTCTAACAAACACATTTGTATTCATCTCATTTGCTCATATCATAAGGCATCATTCCATCCACACTCAAGAAGGCATGAATCAAACATCAAGACCAATTTAAATCAATTCAACATGATAAATAAACTATTTCTCTTTACATTTTATCATTCCACTCTAATTTCTATCATCCAACATACATTGTCTCATTCACATTTCAATGTCACTATTCGCATACACATCCAATCTTCAAATGACCATAACTATATGAAACCAGACTCAAATTGAGTCAAATAAGAAATATTACTATATTAACCTATCATTACACATAATACCATGACATTAAAAAACTTAAATTCCACTTTTTAGTAAGAAACATTTTTGTAAAAAAACCAATCCAAGAAGTCATCCTCCATTGATGGACCTTAAAAAGCTTAAAAATTCAAATTGCTCCAAATGAAAAACTGAGAAAACCCATTGATCTTTATGCATCCAACAACATAAAAAATAGAGAAATGGAGAAGTTATGTTATGTCCCACCTCTTTTTCCTTCAAAATGAAAATCCATTAACTCCACACATACCAACCAAAATTCCAAATCCCTTGGACAACTTGAAGATCTTCAAATTCCTAATCCAATGCATCCAATCTCACAAGAATCCATCCACAATCCAATCCAATCTCTAATTTTCAAAAATCAAGCAAGGAGAGGGTTTTTCCTCTAAAAAATTGGCTAAGTCTCAAAAAGCCTTCTATTTCTATTTTAAAGGAACACTAATATTCACTTTTTTGAAATAATTAAATAATAAATTAATTTAAATGCCTTCTTAAAATCCCAAATCGCCCAATTTACTCTAATTATGCAATGCCTATCATAATGAGCACAAATAAATTCTATAAAGCTCTTTTAAATATCAAATTATCTCATTTTAATTATTTAATAAACATTTACACTATAAAATTAATTTTTTATTAAATCACAATTTTAAATGAATGATTACTCCCTTTTCAACCACAATTGAACCCTAAACCCTTGAATAGTCTTCCAAACATTATTTCATCATGCAAACTCATATAATACTGCATTAAATTCAATTAATCATAAGTAACCTTTAAATCACAAGAAAATCACTATTTAAATCACTAACTCATATCAATAGCGAAACTCAAATGAAATGCATGAGAACACTAAGGCCCTCTTTATGGGGTATCCACATAGGGTCAAGGTCATCAGACATTACCAAATGGTGGTAGTTGAGGTATAACACAAGTCTCAATAGAGAAAATCACACTCTACTAAGCATGACAACAAAGCTAAGGGAATTGGCCAACGTATCATCTCCTAATAACCACCGTTAGGGATATGGGCATGTTCAAACTTGTGAAGGCAGGTGGAGTTGATGTCCTATGATTGTCGTCACCAAAACATTCACACGTCAATTGTGCTACTCCCACACATACATACACATATACACAACCAAAGTATTAAAATCATCGGAAGGGGATTTTAACATCACATGCATTTCTCATATATTCGAATGATGTGATATCATCCCTTTCCCATCTAAATATTTATAGAAAAATAACAATAATACTCTCAAATAGTTAATTGCATCAATAATAGCATTGATATTATTCTATTACTATGATGAACATATAAGTATTCCACGAATGGGGTCAACACTATACCATCATCATCATAGTAATCAATTGGGTTTAGCATATATATCTAACTACATGATTAGCATTTTATATATCAAATATGCTTACTTCATAACATCTAAGCACAGGTGCAATATCATAATATCTCCATATCTATAGTAAGATTAGAGGGGTGTTACAACATGTGCATAGTAGTAGTCATAAAAGGAATGTGAAGTCATTGAATTATTGTAGAGGATGGGATTTGCTACTCTTGAAGTGATGAACTTCAAGGAGAAAACAAACCTTCACTCTACCTCACTTTACTAGCGTTTTGGTGAGCCAAGGGATACAAACTATAAAACTTAATAGGCAAGCTACAAAGACCTTTGAATGACCTCTACTAAGCATTTGTTCTCAAGATGAACGTGCAGAACTGGGACACTAGCGCAGTGCGCTAACGTCCTATACAAAAAAAGTACAGAAGTTGTATAGAATTTAAATGACAATAATTAAAGGGAAACAAGGAAAGGTGAATAAAGCTTATTGTCGGTCGATGATTGAAGCATCTAGCAAAGCAGTCTCCCTCTCTCGATAATGAACTTGCACACAAGCAAGAGGAAAATTGTTGGGGTTATGTTAAGAGGTCTTCCTCAATCAGACCCCTGCTTCGATGTTTCCACCTCCACAGATAGCCAAGATGATAGCCACAGATAAAGGAAAGACGAGAAAGATATAAGTAGATAATCAAAATAATAGATGTGTCTGATAGAAAGCAATGGACGTGTAAATGAACAAAGAGAGAGAGAATTCCCCTTCAAAACTCGAGGAGCTATCACCCTGAGGAATATAGTTGAGCACCAAGAACTCTCCAAAATTGTGATAATGATGGATGTTGAAAAAACTGTGAAAGATGAAAAATAGAATTCCAAGAGCTCCGGAATTCCCAAAATGATCCAAAAGACCCAAAATAGGCTCAAATGAACAAGATATAGAGCCTAGGAAAGAGTCCCGACATCGATGGTTATGGACAAAGGTATTACAAACTCTTCTAGGAGCAGATGTAACACTCAAACAACCACTTTCAAGTTGACATATTCATAGGATGCTTGTGCAGCGCGTGGACATCTCCGCAACACCCTAGCCTCCATAAGTCAAATGGTCAACATGATCAGAAAAAAGGCCAAATTTTAAGCTGACAAGTAATCTATGCAGACAAAGAGACAAACAATGAATCCAATCGACCTAAAATGAATGTGCTTATGTGGCATGGAATTGCATGGGGTGCAATTTACGACGTTAAAATTATAACTTTGAGGCACAAATTATTTCCTACCCATGTAGTCATTTCTTCTTACCTTAGTTCTGCAAATAATAGCCTTGTGACCAAACTTATTACAAGAGTAATAGTAGCCATGAAGGGATTTAGAGTACCCAAGATTAACAACTTGTCTAGAGGAAGATTTCTTGGAGCCCTTCATCTGATTGTTGACCTTTATGTGGTCATTATTCAAATTTTGCTTTTCATCTTTAGGCTCCAAAAATCCTTAACGTGACAAGACAATAAACCACAAGACAATAAACCATTAAACTTACACTAAACTGATAGTGGACCATTGCAAATTACTTCAAACATGTATACTTACTACTGCATCTAACTTAGACATCAAAATGTGAAGGTTTTGTTACACTAGTAGATTCCAAGAAGAGTAGTGATCCAATACTTACCTGAATCACAGGATACTAGCCCATTGTATAAAAGTCTATGTGTGGCACTTTCATCCAAGAAAATTAGACTCAAAAAATAGATTGTATTTTTCTACAAAATTGACACTCTGATGTTTACGTAGCATAATTACAATGTTATCTATTTTAAAGCTGAAGAGGGGGTTTTGTGTAACATGAAATTGTAGGAGAGTGCAATTTTTGACATTATAGATGGATTTTGAATTTGTGTAACTATGTCCCATGTAAATTGTATGCCCACATTAAGGTATATCATATGGTATTTTAAAATAGTTTTGAAATATAAAATATAATATAGAGTAAGTGTAATTTTTTTTTTGAATTATTATTTCATGTTTGGAAAAATGTATTTTATATTCATTATGTTGGAACAATTATACTCATTTCCTATGTGAAAAAGAAGTTGTGTTGTGCATATTAGAATGTTAAGGGTGTGTAGTAAATTTAGAATTTTTTAATATTTTAGAAAATAAATTTTGAAGGTTTTGGGTGATGTCATCAATAGTGATTATAGAGTTTTAGGGTTTCCAAATAGTTTCAAAAAAGGGAAAAATTAAAATTCAAACTACTTTTTATTTTGTGGTATGAAGAGTCTCATGTTCTTTATGATGTTATCAACCTTTTGGATGCAAGATTGTGAGCTTCAAAGGTCTCATTTTTTATTCCTTTAATTTTTGGTCAAAGGCAATAACTTTTGACCCATGATTGGATTCTCAAATTAGGAGTAGAGTGGAGCCATGTTGTGCTTATAAAATTGGGGATGTCCTAATACAAAGTAGTATATGGGTACTACAATGAGATTGCGATGTAATAAGGATTCAAATATTTAATAAATTAACAAATAGAACATGATATACTTCTTACACCAAAGGCCCTAATGGAATCACATAAGATATTGCTAGACACGCTTGTGCATGAAGGCATTGAGGGAATCAGATAGGAAAGAAATATGAACACCACTTGCATCAAAGGTCATAGGGGAATTAAAAAAGACTAGTATTATGAAAAATTTGTACTTGAAGGTCATAAGAGAATCATGCAAAATAGTACTTATTCCATTACTTGTTCATGAAGGCATTGAGGGGATCACTTTACATAGTATTAATCCTCTACCCCTAATACTTAGTAGAACCTTTCTTATTTTAGCTGGGTCATTGGTACCTAATATGTCCTTGTGCCTTCTTTTTCTTGAGTGTGTGTTGCACCAATTATTGCTTTAATTTTGGTGGTTTTTACCACATTATAGTATGTGTTATTGGTTGAGGCCACAACTATTGTGTTACATTATGTACTTGATTTGAAATGTGTATGTTATTAATATGTGTGATGTCATGATTACTATATTATGTGTGTGTATGTGAATTCCCTTTTGATTATATTTCAATTTAGAGGGGTGGGTTATGAGGGTTCTACATGATTGGGTGGCATTGTTACACAAATAGGGATAGCTAGATTCTTGGATATGCTTGGAGTTCATAGTGATCTCAATACTATTGATGGCATGGTAGACCTTCTTGTATCATTTATTGTGAAATCTATAATAAGGATGTTTGTCATCCATTGACTCAATTTTCATTGCAATCACAAATGAATTTGTAATCCGTGATAAACCATTTACTCATAGGTTTGAATTTGTACATCATATCCATATATGTTGTGTAGATTTAGTTTTCTTTCCATGCTTTCATGATGTTAATATCATATTATTCAATGCATTTTTTTACGACAAGACATAAGTTATGTTTTACTTTTTTTTTAGGGATTTGTGTGCCCATATTGGGGGTTTTTGTTTGGAAAACATAAAGCCATAGGTTATATAATGTTGGGTATGAGTCATTTTCACTCAATAAAAATATTGAAGAAGTCATACCTTGAATATCATGAAAATAGCTTATTAATTTGTATACTTGTAACTTTCAGTAGGCTACAATTGTAAATTGGAGTTTACTTGAATTGCATGGAATCTAGAGTTCAAAGTTGTTAGGATATTTTCCATGTTGTAGAATATAATTTAAACTTTAAAGTTGAAATCTCTTATTAGTCAAATTTTAGCCTGGTGTGGGTTTTTGTTTGGTGTTTAAAGCTTCTCACACCTTTAAGTTTGAGACACATCTTGTTTAGGGACCAAAGTTTGAGGTGGGAGTTCCAAGAATTTGGACTTGGCCTATGAATCTCTTATTTCAGGGTGTAAATAAGAGTTTGAGGTGGGAGTTCCAAGAATTTGTACTTGGCCTATGAATCTCTTATTTCAGGGTGTAAATAAGACCTTGAAGCCTAAAATGCACAACACAAATCAAACCTTAAGGCCTAAAGCTTTTGGCTGACAAGATTGACAATGTTTTTGTTCTTGTAGTTCACTATTCAAGACTTTTAGTCCAAAATATTGATGCTCCAAGGATCAGTATTTGAGATATATTTTGAAACTAGATATGGAATCTCAAGATCTCTCAAAATCTAAAGTTCGAAGGGTTGCAAACTATAAAGCGCTCTCTAAACCTTGATTTTTGAGCCATTTAAATCAATCTCTTTGCTTGTAATTTACTCTAAAGTATGAGCTAGTGCATGATTATGTTGTTGCTCTTATTTTTTGAGCTACCAAAAGAATGTCTTGGTATAAAAGCTATCAAGATTTGTAAACTAGCTTGATAATCTAAGTCTTGTCCATATCTTGATGTTTGAATTGTTTATGGTATTTTTACAATAGTAGTTTAAGTCTTCCACTTGTTCCAAATTTTTTGTGCATTGATGTGAATTCAAGGGTATTATTGTATGCTTCCATAACACCACGCACATGAAAAAATTCATTTTGTCTTGTTGAATATTACTCTTATATCATGAAAATTATGTTCATCATGTTTTTAACCATTAATGTCGTGGGTGTAAACTTGGGAAATTATATAATCTTCACATGACCTCTAGACCTTAGGTGTTATCTTGCGCTTGCCTCACTTGCTTTTCGTGCCCTTGCATTTATATGGTACATTTAGTTTCTAGGTTGGTTTCTTTTTTTTTCTTTTTTT
Organism: Cryptomeria japonica; assembly: GCF_030272615.1. NCBI lineage: Eukaryota > Viridiplantae > Streptophyta > Pinopsida > Cupressales > Cupressaceae > Cryptomeria > Cryptomeria japonica. The sequence goes on from NC_081407.1 coordinate 527,195,151, forward strand.
TTTGGTATAATTTGCTAGCTTAACCCCTCTAGTAAGTACTTGATGATTGATGCAATAGGTATCTCCTAGATCCCACATGAATGGTAAGTCATCTTCCTTAATTTTAGTAAGTAGTTTTTGTCACTTACTATGTTACAATATTTGAGTTAAGTTCTTTCAATTTTGTAGGAGCTATAATTATAGGGTCATCTACATGAAGCATGTCATCTCTCTTAGCTCCATAGATATTGCAAGTCTCTCTCTTTTCTCTCTCTAATGATTCTAGATTTTACATAACCTTTCATGATGATACAATGATCTTGTACCCTTTTGTATTATAAATTGGTAGCAGGACAACAACTACACATCACCACAAGGTAAGTTCAATTAAGTGGGTCTAAGACCTATCCCTTGCCTATATTTTGGAAGATGACAAATTCCTATCCATGCAACTCGTCTATCCTAATTATGAAAGTACCTATTTTTGCAACTTGTTGTGTTGGGTTGAAATTTTTGTCTAATGATGTTGCACATTCCATGAATACAATTTTTAGAGCATCTTAGTTAAATATGTCACTTATCTAGTACCTAGATTGATATCCTCTTAGAACACCCTTCTAATCATCCTCAGCATGTCCTATATTGTTGATGCATGAGTATTCATCTGCATAGAAAATCCTGAACAACCAAAAATAAAGTTTCTTGGTTAATTTATTTAGTTTTGGATTGGTATTATTTTTGTCTCTATAAGAATGTTTCCAGGTTCTCTCCACACATCTCTAGATCATTTAAAATTTTATTGGTTAAGTCTTTTGAAAATATGAACCTTAATTTGATCTCTTATGCGTTTAAAATTCAGATTTGAAAGCCAAATTCAAATTTGTGGAAGAGGGAAATATCAATGGCCAAGCTTGTGAGTGGGCATTTATTGCTGTAACTTGACCATATTTGGGTTTCCAATGTTACATTTTCAAGAGTGGCTCTATTCCTGACACCTGAAATTTGTAGGAAGCACAAAATAGTGGAAGGAATGAATGTTGGGGAGTAAAAAGGAAAATCTTGAAGAAGAGGCTTGCCAAGACAAAAGGATTTGTAGAGGAACGTGAAATTTTATACAAGCAAGGATGAAGAGAATAATTTCATGGTATTAGAATGAATAACTCTAGAGGAAAAAGTGTTTGTGAATGGGCATGAGGGCCTGCTTTGGGAGGTGTTGCTATAGATTTTTAATTGTTTACTAAGCATGAATATTTTGTCGTCAAAATTTGATTTTGGGGAGGCTAGTTTGAAGTTTAGATTGCCGAGATAGATTGTTGCAAGTTGGATGAATTGTAAAATATTGCATTTGAATATAAAGAAGTAATCTTGCATGCAAGAAATTTATATATTTTATTTTTAAATTACTTTATGTGTTGAAAATCGTTGCAAATATTTTTTGTTGGCTGAAAATTGTCACACTACTGCAACAATTGATACTCACTAAGGTTTGTTAGTTATTGACTTGCACCAAATGGTATCAAAGTAAGAAGATCATTGGCATGGTGAGAATAATGCTTGAAGATTGAGGTATGCAAGAATTTAGAAAGAGAGAGTTGTGAGTGAAGTTGTTGCAAACATGAAAGAGGGTAGTAACTACTATCTTCTAGCAAAGATAAACCTAGATAGAAGGTTTACAAATTCCTCTAATGAGATAGAGTGGGTAGAAGGGGTTTTGAGATGTGCATCTTCCAAAGTCTTTGTTGGGTAGAGGGTAGTGTGATGTGGTAATTTTTTATTCAAGACTTGTAACTACAGAGGATTGATACCCAGTAGTGAGAGAGAGGTTGTTGCAAGGAGGACTTGTAATTGCAGAGGTATTTGTGAGTCTCTAAAAATGTCTTTGAAGAAGAGGATGAGATGGTTCATTAGAAGACATGTGAGAATTTTACCTTTGGAAGAATGGAAAGACATGAGATTTACAAAATTTATTATTAAAGAATTAAAAAAGTGAGGCTATATTGGATGTGAAAGAGATGGAGCAAAGAAAAGAAATTGAAGAAGCTAAAGAAAACATGAACAAATATTACATGAAAATGTTTGGTGATTAATGAAAGATGTAAAGTTGAAAGACGTGATGTGAGGGTGAAATTCTTTACAGAGGAAAGAGAAGAGTTGGATATCTCTTATGAAATGGAGATATTGGGTCAAGAGGGTTCCTAGGATGGAGAGGTTATGGAAAGAAAAACATGTGGGAGTAGCCCACACAATTGTATTAGAGAGAGAGAGAGAGAGAGAGAGAGAGAGAGAGAGAGAGAGAGAGAGAGAGAGAGAGAGAGAGAGAGAGAGAGAGAGAGAATTAAAAAAACATAAAGAAAGAATGGAGAAAGATAGAGGAGAAAATGGTCGGACTATGGTAATTTAAAAAAATTTGTTTCATTGAATGTTTTCTTACATAAAACAATTCTTACAATCAAGAAAACATTCAATGAAAAATTTATTTCATCGAATGTTTTCTTGATTGTAAGAATTTTTTATTTGTTGAAAACATTACAATGCCAAAAAAAAGTACATAAAAAAGATGACTCATGAAAAGAGTGAAAAGGCAACAAGAAATGAGGGATATGACATATTACTTCATATTGCAACGATTGAGGAGTGGCTTACATTGATAGGAGTTGGAACATAATTTGCAACAAAAAATGATGTGCTAAAATTCAAATTTTCATAATTTTTTGATAATGAAATTGATTTACATAAATATGACATGGTTAAATAGAGGGGTATGAGAAGACTAAAAAGGATATTGCAACAATGGAGAATGAAAATATTTTAGACATAATTGTTAATTCCTCAAATTTTGTTGATGTTGATGTTGAAGTTAGATTTTGTTCGAGTGAAATGGAAAGGTGCAACAATAAGAGGCTACACATTGATTCATAGAAAGGTGTTGAAGCAAAGGAGAGAGAATATGAAGAAGCATATTGGTAATAGTTAGATCATGATAGATTGAATTTCATAAGAGGAAGAAAGAGACGAAGGATGAAAGAGGGAAGAGACGCAAGGTTTCAAAGCGGGGTAAAGAAAAAAACAACAACTAGACAAGGAAGAATGGTGGATGAAGAACAAGAACATGATATTCAAATGTTTATGAGACCAACTCACAAAAAAAATTCTTCTTATCCAAGGTGTTTGATGTAGGAGGATCCAAGTGCATGGAAAATCTTGTACAACCAAAAATAAAGTTGCTTGGTTATTTAATTTGATTTTGCATTAGTCTTATTTTTGTCTCCATAGGCATATTTCCTAGGCTCTCTCCACACATCTTTAAATAATTCAAACAATTATTGGTTAAATTCTTTGAAAAGATGAGCCTTCATATAATTTCTTATTTGTTTAAAATCCAAATTTGAAAGCCAAACTCAAATGTGTTGAAGAGGGAAATATCAGTGTCTAGGCTTGTGAGAGGGCATTTATTGTTGCAACATGACCATATTTGGATTTCCAATGCCCCAATTTCAGGAGTGGCTCTTTCCTTGGCACACAAAGTTTGCAAGAAGAGGAATAGGGGAAGGAGAAGTAAATGTTGAGTAACTACAATTCTAGAAAGGAAAATTTTGGAGAAGACACTTGCCTAGGAGTTTTCAACACCCAGGTTAAGGAGGATAAAGCGAAGAGATCAAAAATTAAAAATTAGATACAATGCTCATATGAGAATAAATAATAGAGGGATTTGAAAAGGAACATGAAAGTTTGCACAATCAAGGATGAAGAGAATAAATTTCATGGTACTAGAATGAATAACTCTAGAGAAAAAAAGTGTCTATGAATGGACATGAGGAGCTGATTTGGGAGTTGCTACTACAAATTTTTCATTGTTTTCCTAAAGCTTGAATGTTTTGTAGTTGAAATTTGGTTTTTAGGAGGTCAATTTGAAGTTTAGCTTTCCTATAAATTGTTGTTGTATACACCTAAAAATGGTCTGAAGATAATTAATTAAATACACAGTTATTTAATTAATCTCTCTTCCCAATTAATCTAATTCACAAGTAATTTGATTAATTTCCCTATTCATCTACTTGTAAATAAATATTTTTATATTTATTTATATAGTTCATTTCATATCCCCCCTTTAATTAATCTAAATCAATTAAATTCCCCCCATTTAAATCAATTCTGCCAATCCCATAATTAAGATTAACAAATACAAGTTTGTTGAAATTAATTATCCATTTTCCTAGTTATTTGAATTTCTAAATTCAAATATGAGAACATGGCTCCTAACTTCTAACCACTTAACTTAACCTCCCCCTAACCTAACCCATTCTATCTAATCCTGGGTTTAACTAACCCTATCCTATCTTGCACATCCTAACCTCTTTTATCCTAACCTCTTATGGGTTGGATATTCTCCCCTTGAGACACATGGCACTTTTGCCACATGTCTCCTCCCTTGGACACTTGCCCTCTCATGAAAAAGGTTCCTTGACACTTGTCACCATAGAGATAACATGTGTCCCTTCCTCCAACCTCTTCTTCAACTTTCTCAATCTTAGCCCTTGATATCTTCAAATCGAATCTGGGTCGTCGATTCCTGCCACCTTAGCTTTGCCCTTGGAATTCCTATAAATACCCCTCATTTTGGAGCAATAAAGATCCCTTGCATCCTAGATTTTAGCATCATTACTATAGGCATTTTTATCTCAATCATCTAGTATAATTAACATTTTAGATTAATCATGCTTCTCATATCATTTTAGATTAATCTAGCTTAATTTTCTTAATCTTGCATTCATTTAGTTTGCATTCATATAGATTAAATCCTCCATCTTGGTGTAGTCTAGTCACTGGTATTGCTTAGATAAATCTGAGAGCAAATCTATACTCTCATCTTTTAGGAGGCAATAGGTCGATTTGTTATGGTTTTTACATTTACTGATTTTGATCAACTAGCCATGCATGCAATGATTTATTGAGTTTTTGTGTTTCAGATACAAATTCCAAATTTCACACACACATTAATTGGCGCCCACCGTGGGGCTGGAAACTCAATTTTTCGGTCTTGGAGATCATCAAATTCTCATCTTTCGGATTATGTCTGTACATTCTCTGCAAAATCTCATATGACATTCTATTCATTAAAATACGATATTCTATCTTCTATCGCATGGGTAGGTGAGAATTCTCGTATGGTCAGGTGAGAAAGTTTGTACGATTTTCTACTTTCTCGAATGAAAAACAAAGTACTTTTAGGGGTTTTTCTGATTTGATTTTTTTTGGCACTAATGCTAACCCTGGTCTGTTTTCTATATATCTAAGTGATTTTCACAGCCTGACAAGTTTTTGCAGAATGTTTGTCCAAGAACACACCTGTATTGCTAAAAAACAATATGATTACTGATTCGTTGTTTTTGCAGGTTGCCTAAGGAGATTCAAGAAAACTTTGTGTATTCTTTAATTGTTTTCTAGGCACCTAAATTGCGATGTGGTAAATAAACAAATCTATCTTTCATGTTGAGAAAAGTCTAAAAGGTAGGAGAGTATGCTCTTTTCTGCACAAACAATCAGAAATCTAGACCCTTGAAGCTTTTCTGGTTTGAGAATTGTGTTCTTTTAGCGGGCTTGTCATAGTGGGAAAAAGTAATCATCCTGTGAAAATGACCCAAGTGAGTACAGTTAGACCCAAGCATTCCGACTCACTATAATAAATAGGCCTCTTTGAGATTAAAGTCTCGGAGGACGGAGTTATTTGAGTTTTCTCTTTGAGATTTCTCATATCGGGCATTTTGTAGGGCATTGTGGTCTCAATCACGCTTGCATGACTACATCTTGCTTGGTACCTTATCGGGCTATAGGCCTCAATCGTCCTTGTGCAACTTCAAGGGGTAACTTCGAACGAAAAACCTTACTAAGAACTCTAGGATAGAAGCTACTCAGTTCACCTCTGAAAGGGGGATAATCTTTGTGCAAGAGAGATAGTAACTCTCCCAAGATACTTGCCATATTGTGCCCCCATTAGCGTTTGGAGTGTTGAGAATCCATTGCGTGAAACTCAACAGTCATATTCTGATTAGCTATTGGGTGTGTACCTAAGTCTGCAAGCAAAGGTTTTCTCTCTTAGCCAACTTCCATAGGATCAACATGTTGTTCTTGAATTCACTTTACATCTTGCATGTTTGTTCTGTCTTTATCCTTGAAATATTTGAAACTATCACTGAACAACCTGAAATTGAAACTGGAAAACCTGAATAATCAACTGAAGCATCAAACTCAATGGTCCAGAACCTTGTTCCCTATCAAAACTCATTTCTTATCTGATCCTATTCCGTACGAGTCAATACCTTAATTGCCCAGTCTGTCGTACTGCTATATGAGAATTGTCATATGAGCCTCTATGTATTGTCGTATGAGCCTGCAACTTTCACTGTCTGTTTTGAACAAATTTTGAACACTTATAATAGCATCTTGTATGAGTAACCTAGTTTATCATCTGGTTACCTTTAGATTGTCGTATGAACCTCTGTGTATTGTCGTACGAGCCTACAACTTTCACTGTCTTCTTTGAACAACTTTTGAACACTTATAACAACATCTTGTACGAGTAACCTAGTGTTTCGTCTAGTGACCTTTAGTTTGTCGTATGGTCTTAGGCATTTTGTCGTACGAAAATTTGTCTTCTTGAGTCCAAAAAACCTTGTTTGCATGATTCTGATATCTGTTATAGACCCCAGTCATACTTTCCTGGTCAATCCTGATATATCAAAGGACAACATATACTTGGTATTTTTCATCCTAAGCATAGCATCTTGATAGTATGCCCCTATCGTTGTGTTACATGATTTTGTTGATTATATCCTAGCTAGTTCAATCAACCATCCATCAATCTGATCAATCTAATCTGCTTAGATCACCTCTTATACAGGATAGATCATTCCTAAAACTAGACTTAATCTCAATTTCTTCATCCAATCATCACCTCAAACAAACACCTAGCTTTGATTTGATCTTGACGTCTACATCACTTCTAGCTCTCGGTCGCATCAATTGTACATGCCCGTTTTAACCAGGGCTCTGAGACGAAAGATCAAAGAAACATAAATAGAAACAATTGAAATGGTAGAAGATCATGAGGAAATGGCACAAGGAAATTATATACAAGAAGAAGAGATAACTGATCAACACATCAGATAAATCCAACAAGATCCTAAATTTGATAAATTCATGGAGAAAATATTGGAGGGTGCAAAAGAAAAATACTTCCTAATGTTAGCAAAATATGGTGCTAAACTTCCCCAATATTTTGACGTAAACAATTTAAGACAAAGGGGAAGATCAAGTGACACTTACAATGACAATGAACAAAATGAAGAAATTTTCAGTTGCAAAAAGGATGACACAAGAATTCCTGATGATATAAGAACTCACGAGGACACACGAAGAACTAATGATGAAACAAGAACTCATGAGGACACACGAAGAACTCATGATGACAGAAGAAGGAGTCATGATGATACAAGAAGAGATCATGATCACACAAGAACTCATGATGATACGAGGAGAAATCGTGTCGATGATCCTCTCCTAGCTCTCACGCAACAGATACAAACTCTTCAAACACAAATTCAAGATATACAAAGAGGAACTACTAAGAGATATTCACTTCAAGAAATTTGTCCTTATCCATTTGATAGAAATCTCAACATGATACCTTTTCCTCCAAATTGTGAAACTCCTAGATATGACAAATATAATGGAAGAATTGATCCCCAATATCATATAAGAGAATTTTGCACAATGAGCATGAAATTCACACATGAGGACACATACTTAATGAGGTTATTTCCAAAGAGCTTAAGTGGACAAGCTATGGAATTGTTCTCAAAAATTTCACCCAGAATTATATCATTTGTAGAATTGGTGGACAAGTTTGTTTCACAATATGCTTACAACATACAACATGAGATCACAATTCTAGACTTGTGTCACACTAAGCAAAAGAGTGGAGAACCTTTCATGATGTTTCTACAAAGGTGGAGACGATTAGTTGCACGATATCCTCGTACGGTGCCAGAATATGAAAAGATGGACATATTCATTGACAATCTAAACGAACAAATGAGTTATAACCTAAAAATGCAATGTCATCCAAGATTCAAAAAGATGATTGGTAATGGAATCAAGATAAAGGAAGCTATGATAAAGAAAGGAGAGTTGAAGATATACAAAGAAGGAGTTAATCCTCCTCCTAACAACAATACTAATAATAACAACAATGATAAGCCCAAGTTTTGGAATAGAAATCAAAACATCATCAATGATGGGATAGTGGATAATAATAATGTGAAACCAAAGCAACCGGTTTTCAATTTATCGAATCACACAGTAGCGATTCAACAAGATAACAATAAACCAAAATCATCATTTAATAATTTCTTTCACAGGAAATTTACCAACATTGGTGAACCACTTGGGTCAGCATTAAAGACACTTCTTGCAAACAAGTTGATTACCTTGCCAGAAGCAAGAGACTTTGAACCCAAGGTAAAATCTGCTTGGTGGAACAACAACCATTATTGTGATTTTCATCAAAACAAAGGACACCAAACAGATGATTGTCAGCGGTTAAAACATGTAATCCAAGATTTGATTGACAATGGCATAATAACCATGGATGAGCATAAGACAAATGAATCGCACACAACTTTCAAAACTCCGCTTCCTAATTATAAGAAGGGTGAATCATCAGCAACGCAAAATGGAAAGGTTAAAGCACAAGTGAACTATGCTCATACTTATGATAACATGGTTAATGTGATTGTGGTCAAAGAGAAACAACAACAGGAACCCGCTCATGTTATCACAACAAGAAAAGCCAAGGTTACTTTGTCGGGTCCTACAATTGACACATCATCCACTTCAAAACAATATAGTATAGTGGAGCAACTACATAAAACTCCTGCTCAAATATCAATTTTAGAACTTTTAAAAATTTCACCCGCACATAAAGAAAGTTTAGAAAGAGTGCTAGTAGATACGACGGTATCCAAAGATCTTGGTGTAGATCAGTTCCAAACTATGGTGGGGCACCTCACAATGCCTCAATGCTTATAATTCACAGAAGAAGATGACATGTCTCTGCAACATCCCCATAACACTCCCTTGCATATTGAAGTCCTTATTCATAAAACATGCGTTAAACGTGTCCTAATAGATGGAGGAGTTGGCTTGAATATTTTATCATTAAGTCTTGTTCATGCTTTAGGTTATTCTAAAGATGCAGTTGATCCTCGTAAAAGGATCACAATCAAAGCATATGATGAAGAAGAGCGTTCCTCCAAAAGAATTGTGATATTACCAATCAGAGTAGGACCCTTGCAAAAAGATACAACATGCCAAGTTCTAGACCTGGATTTATCATACAACCTACTTTTGGGAAGACGATGGATTCATGACATACACACTATTCCCTCAACTTATCACCCGTGCCTGAAGTTTCCGTACAATGGACAAGAAATCACAATTTCAGCAGACTCGAATCCATTCCAACATTGTAGCAATTTGGAATCGTCACAAGAGGTCACGGTTCCACATAATAGAGAGGCATCCTCTTCAAGCACACAATCCAAGGAAAAATTACTTTCCTCAATCTTGTCAAGTTCTGAAAAACATATACATCTAAGGGATCAAGGGAATAGAGAATATTCACTATCACAGTTACCCCTTTCTCCTAAATCTTATGGTAAACCATCAAACTCAAAACAACAACCAATTGTAAAACCTCTTCCAATATTCGATGGAGCATTTGTTAGTGCTGGGAAATTATTTGAAGAAACAGAGGACAAATATGTGCTACAATGGCTATACAAGGATGACGAAATTCAACAATAAATAAATAACGTCAGAATACCTATAGGAAAAATATGGAAAAAGATTTAACATCCTTCAGAAAATGGGATACAATGGAATGGGTCTTGTAGGAAAAAGAAAAGAAGGTATCTTAGAACCCATACAACCTCATACTCAACAAACTAAAGACAAATCAATCTTAAGGTATGGACAAGTTACTCCACAAGAAGAAACATCTTCTAGGCAACAAAAAGATGAACATGACAAAAGACAAGAGTAACTTGCAATCAAAAGAGAGGAAACATCTACCAAACAACAAGAACAAGAAAACATAAGATCACAAAAAGAGAGAGCTTCTAATAAAAAAGAAAGACAAAATAATGGCACTTCCCAAGTAGAGTCAAATTCTAATCAAAATAGACAAGAAGCTGATATAAAGCAAACAGAACTAATAGCAAGACTAACAGAACTAAATATCAGCCCAGAGGAAGCTGAGAGAAGAAAAGAGATAGCGAGAAAAACAGAAGAAACAAACCAAAAGCTATATGAACAAATCTATAGATTGCAAGCTACCAGTGAGACAAATTCCAATGAATGGGAATGGGATTCCTATCATTCTGAACAATCAGCTGAAGAAACCTGCTTTCAAGAAGATGTGGGTGTCGATGTAGTTCATGCATATGAAGGCCAAATGTTAGGAACTAGATCACTTGAATTAGAATCACATTTGGTTGACTTGGATTTAATCGAGGATGATCAAGAACTACTTGCGAGAGGTCATTTTGACGAGAGTATCGTCCTAAATATTGAAATACGTATTGAAGACTTTGACATTACTATCATGACCCCTAATGCCTTTGAAACATCTCAACTTGAGGATCCCTTACCTTTAATACATCCTGAACTTATTGAATGGGATAATGAAGGACATACTGAAATTAATACCTTTCCTAATCACCACGCTATAGCCTTATACCTCAATGCAATTGAACCCACAACAACTTCCACCAAGGATTTCACTAACGCATCTTCTAGTCAAGTGGGTGCCAAATCTCCCAGTCGCAAAAGTAAAACAAAAAAAATAAAATATCAGGTCTAATGGTGAAAACCATTCATTGGCAACATTAGTGTTGGTTGAAATTTTTGTACACTTGGGGGAAATATACAAAATTGTGGTTTCAACCACAGCACACGACTAAAAACTCTCCTAATTAAGGGAAGGCTCCCCCTATCTAACTAAAACTGAAATAAAAACAGGATGGGACAACAGTCTTCCTTCTTTCTTCAAGAAAGACAATATCCTTTTCTCTTCACAGAAAAGGATAGCGATTGAATATGAACAACAGTAACTACTTTCAAGTGAAATGAGAGAAAGGAAATGAAGTTTCCTAAAAGTGCAAAGACTTCCGTCACTTCCTTCGGGATAGGACAACAATATCAAGCTCAAAGACTTGACTATTGGAAGTCCTATCTACCCTTTGCTACACTAAATTTTACAATGAATAAAAGACAACAGCTCAAAGACTGGAATAATTTATTCTTTTAACACAAAGACAAGAACTAATGCAAGCTCAAAGACTTGCTGCTATTTCTTATCAAACAGTAATTTTTCTTAAGAATAGACGCAAGCTCAAAGAATTGCTGCTCCTTCTAGAGATTTTCCTATTTTAATTAATCTTCTCTACTTGCAGCTCAAAGACTTCAAATCAAATTGGACTAAGCTCCTTTAGAAACACTTTGCATAGAAGAAATAAAAAGATTCAAACTCAAACATGTACCTCAAAGACTCAAAACTTGAGTAATCCTTCTTTATTATTCTTCAAAACCTTCAATTCACATACATAAGCTCAAAGACTTATTGCTATAAATTTGGCAGAGTTTTTGCTTGCTTTCCCAAAAGATATCTATTTCAATAGACCCCTCAAGTATTTATAGAAGAGGAGCCTTGAGAAAAAGGTGGGAGGATCCTAAATAACTTGAGAGATTCTCTCAACCACCAAGACTCATTCAATAACTAACTGAGACTTCATTAACTAACTAAGACTTACTCCAACTAACTAAGACTTATTCCAACTATAGTCCTAATCGGACACAACTTGTAGTTGACTTACATGTAATTATAAAAGTGCAAGTAATGTGTAACTTGCATTTTACAAAAAAAATACTTTTACATGTAACTTGTCAAAACTAAATTACAACTAAAGATTACAAAAAAGGAATATTTAACTAAGTGTTGAAAAACACTTAAGTTGCATTTTGTGAAGACACAAATCCTTGAAATTTCTGGATGCTCGCTTGTAGTTCCTCGGGATTCGGTTCATGGGTGTTCTTGGCAACAACCATAGTCTTCACAATAGTGTCATGACAGCGAAGAAGTGCATAATTGTTTTTATCCAGGATAGATTGGATTTCATGCAGAAAGGCTTCATGTTTCATCAATGCTTGAATAGAAGCTGCCGAGAATTGTTCGCTCATCCATTCATTATGAATCCTCATCTGTAAATCAGCAAGAACTTCTTCTTTTGGAATCAGCTCTCCATCCCGACTTACTGTGTTGCAAGAGGCCCTTTCACAATGTGAGACAATATCTCGGTAAACTTCACCTCGGAATCTCCTTGCATCACCAATCTCCTTAATGAGGGATTTAAGAACAACGGTCTTGTTTTCCAGGAGTTCTTCAAATTCCAAGTACATGACCCTGGAAGAGATGATGGCATGCTCCTGCAAAATACTCAGCTGTTGTTGGGGCATGGTACGCTAGATTGTCAAACTTTCTTCAACACTTTCCAAGTTCTTTTTGAAAGTATTAGAAGTTTGATCCAGTTTCTCCTCAATAGTCTCCAACTTAGACATTATCTGAAAAATGTCTTTCATTACTTGTACACATTGATCGTGAAGTTGATCAACCCAGGAATCCAGTGCTTGTACTTTCTAAGGAGCCCTTTCCACTACATGAATCAATTCTTGGGAACCAGAAGAACCTATTGAGTTACTCCCTTTGAGTAGCAGGTTTTGTGATTTTATGAATGGCTGCCATAAGCTGTCGGTTTTCGTCTTCTAGCTTGTCTTTCTTTCCAAGAAGATCATCACACCTTTGCACCAATGAAGCAAAAGAAAACTGAGCATCATTTTTAACGACCTCATGTGTTTGCTTGCCCAACTCTATCCTCGTAACTTTATAATCAGCAGATGGCATTTCATCAAGTGGCTTATCTGCAATAGGTTCCACAATTTCAGCTACTTTCATCTTGTTACTGTCAACCGTTACTCTAGAGATAGTCTTGGCCTTCTTAGCAACTTTAGATCTAGATTGTTTTAGTTGCTGATAGTCAAAGGCATTAGGTCAGATCTCTTGCTTCTTCCTTTTTGGGGTGAAAGAACTAAACCATGGAGGCAAAGTCATCAAATCTCTTCCAGTAGCAGCCGTAGGCAAAGGAGAAGCAGTTTCTATTTGAATTACCGTGGTCATCCTAGGAGGAATGTCTGTTTGGACAGCGACCATGGTTTTCTCAGTTACCAATGGGCACAAGGATTGCCTCATGAATTCTTCAAAACCAGAAGTGGAAGTATCAATTTCTGATAACTAAATGCAAGTAGGAATATCTTCAGGAACTTTCAACACACTTTCTTGTTGATGATCAAGAGATGGCTCGTATGCTGAAATGGGAATTGCATTATGAGGAAACTCATCCACAAGCAAATTAGGAGGAGAAAGAGGCGTCTCAATGGAAACTGGAGGAGTGACCTCATGAGGCGAGTCTGAAACTAGAGACTTAGGAGCATCATCAGATTGCTGCCCCTCTTCTAGATTATCCAGATCGATCACCTGAACATGGAATCGTGATTTTTCCTTCCCACGAATAGTTGTCTCCTTAGGAGGAAGCACTACTGCACGACTGACTTGTAACTTGATCCTTGTGCCCGAAGATGAAGCACCCTCTTTGTTGTCAATCTGAATCTCAGATTTCCATCCAAGAGGCCCCGTAGAATCATCTTCTTTACCAACCTTGATTTTGATAAGTCTAACAGCATTACTTTTCAGCCATGCATTAGTGTTGGCCAAGATAGGCTGAAATTTGTCAAGGATGGAGATGCACTCTTTGTGCGACCATTGGATCAAAGGAAGTGGAGCTTCCTCAACCCTCCGTGAAGTGTATTAAGGATCAAGTATATGCTCGTCGTCAATCATCCCTTGTGGGATATACGCCAAGTTCAAGTCAACAATTTGCTCAACAGTGAGCCTGCAGTAATCCATCTTGAGGACTTCAGCTTCTGTGCGGAGATCTACCGAGAAGTCTTCAATTCGATGAACATGCACAAACTGACACATGAAATATCCGAAGAATGCATCTTGGATCCTTCTGAAATGCAGTCTGCTGGGTCTCAACGACAACTGGTCATAATATTCCCAAACTGGTATAAGCAAGCGATCACCCTTGGTAGAAAGACCTGGAAAGTGTCCAAGTGATGCTGCTAAATATACCAAATAAGAATTCATGAAGAAGGTCATGGTGGTGGGAACTGCTACAAGTTGTTCGCACAAGGCATTGTTGATGACTTCCCCCCATGAAATGTGATGTGACTTCCGTATGAACATAATGAACTGATACATCCATGGCTCAAAGACATTGGAATGCTCAAGGCCCATCATCCTGTTGAGAAGAGTGATGGTGTCTCCTATCTCCCATTTGAAATTACAACGGTACAACTTTTCCCACCTTGAGAAGGAAGCACATGGCTCTTGGATCCACCTATTGATGTGCCGCTTGCAATCTTTTTCCCTCTTCACGTAATATTCTGTTGCACTTTCTTTGGTGATTTCCATATAAAAATGTGCAGGAGGTATTCTGAAGACCTTCTCGATTGTATCTGCCTCGAGACGAATTATAGCTTCACCATCATCATTTTTGATGACTCTTTATTCCTTGTCAAAATGATGGGCGCATGCAAGAATGAACTCAGGTTCTAGGGCAGCCACCGGGAAGGAAGATGGATGGTGAATATGGTTGTCCAGCAGCTGCTACAAGTTATTATCTTGCGGATCTTCTACCCTGTTGATGAATTCTGCCATATCAATGTGCCCTATCTCCGTGTCTATGATGCGATCCAAAGGAGAAGAAACCTAGGAAGGTGCAACCTCATTCTGATATTTGTCATATTTATATTCCGTCTTCTTTGGAATTGGAGATGCCGGCAAATCTGACATTGATTGTGAACCTGGAATGTTGTGATGAAGACTAAGAGAGTTAAGGCAACATCACAGTCAGCTGCAAATATCATTCTTCCTTCTCCAAATGGGTAAAACTTTGATTCTTGAATTTCACGATTTTGTGAGGAAGTGGGGAAATATATAGAAATGGGAAAATCTTGACTTTGACCAATTTCGGATCTTGGGAGAATTTTCTCAAGTATACAAGTTGGAAAGGACATACATGCAATCGGGGTTTTAAAACCCAAATACAAGCACAGTTGTAAATTTGAAAATGGAGAAATGGACGAAAAAATGAGATTTTAACTTGCGCAAAATGACGGAAATGGAAAGTACGGATATGGGGAACATGAATGGATAGAAATGGGAAAATCCGGGAAAGTCATTTTCATGAAAATGGGAAGAACTCTTCAACATGTAATCCAGTTTTTAAAACCCGAATTTGCAAGGGAGGTGGTGTTTCACACTTTTCAACTTGGAATTCTAACCAAAAATGGTTAAATTCCTTAACCGTAGGGGAAGAACGAGAATTTCCAACGAACTTTGTAAGTGGGATTAAAAATCCCGTATACAAGTAAAGAGGAAAATTTTGGGAAGAACAATGCAATTCAAAAATTGCATACCAAGGGAAGAATCCTCTCACAAAAATCGATTTTTGAGGGAAGAACAACACATGCCAAAAAAATGCAACTAAGAATGAAAATTAAGAAAACAAGAAAATAATAAAATGAAGGAAAGAAAGGAAAGAGAACATACCTTTCTTGAAAATGCAAATGCTTCTGCAAAAATGCAACCAATTTTTGGAAAAAAGAAGGAAGACCAAAAATAGAAGCAATCCGCAATGCCAAAACCCTTAACACGTTTTTGCAAAAAATCCCCAAACTAATAAATGTAGCAGCAATCCCAAATTTGGAAGATCAAAGTGTCAATGAGAGAGCACACCCAAGAGGATTAGAACAAAACGCCTAAGGAGGAATTAGAAGAAATGATGATAAGTGTTTGCAAAGCATAGCCAAAGGAGTCAAGTGGAAAAAACGTGGCCATCATTTGCACACCAAATGGCATCATTTAATAGCTCAACAATCCTCCTAAACTCCACACCTAGATGAGAAAGGGCAAAATGATTTAGGAGAGTGGAGTTTGTTGAAGATTTAATCCCTCAAAAAGTGGCATTTATGAAAAACATGGTTGCTGATTTAGGGCGAAAAACTAGTCAATGCAACGTCCATTTGGCATGAAAGATGTCCATGAATGCATGAAAATAGGATAGAAGCAAAAACGCCTTTCCTCCCTAGAAAATCTCCACAAAAAATTGCTTTGAATTCTTCAAAAACCATTTTTTTTTGCATTTCGGGTTTCTTGGAATGAAAGACAAGTTCAATTTTGCATAAGGGAATGCAAATCGGGTTTGTGGGAGAGAATGACATGTTTTATTTTCCATTTTTTCACTTACTAGCCAAAATCGGGTTTTTTGGAGCAAATGACAAGTTTAAAATTGTCAAAAAAGCACTTGCAAGGCAAAATCGGGTTTTTTGGAGAGGAATACAAGTTTTAATTACTTGTATAAGGGAAATAAAATCCCTACAACAAGTTAGAAATACTTGCACATATGTAATGGGGATTTAAAATCCCTATTACATGCAAAATCCATTAAAGTAGGGGTTTTTTGACCAAACTGCAAGTTTACTTGTAATTGGGTGAAAAAATCCCTATTTTAACTAGACAAGACCAAAAAACAATTAAAAAGACAAAAACAAGAAAGGGAAATTTAAAACAAATTGCAAGTAACATCTTTTAATAAAGATGCACATGTAATAAGCTAAAAATTCCCTACAACAATCAAAACAATGAATATCATTAAAACTTGCAGTTTGAAGAAAATTCTCCACCTGCAGTCGGGGTTTTAAAACCCAAAATTGAAGGAAAGACATAGCAAACGAACCCAGAATTTGACGAAATTCAAAATGTAGTTCGAGGATAGACTGAGGATTAAGCCAGTCCAAGGATTCGTCAAAATTATGCCTCGGGAAGCATGTCATAGAGTACAAATTTTTATTTTTTCACAAAAAATTCATGTAGTGGTCCTTCATTTTTGGAAACAAAAATGAGGACAACAACTGGCTCTAACTGGGGAATTCTTTCATTTATCCTTCAAGATTGTGAAAGAACAGAATCCAGAACTCTAAGTGCCTTCCTCTTATCCTTTGGGTCATAGGGTCAAACAAAGCAAAAACAAACAAACAAAAGACTCAAAACAAACAAGAGAAAGATATTGTTTACAAGAAGTTACCTCGAATCTTCATTCAAAGTAATGCTTCAAATGCTGACCATTATAAGGCAGCACAAATGGTGTACCATCATGATAAGCCAAGATAAAACTATCTTCTCTAGCAACACGGTGAATAGTGAAGGGTCCTCGCCAAAGAGAATCAAATTTTCCATGTAAACCTTTCGATTCCCTTCGCTTATCCCAAAGCAAAACACGATCACCAACTTGGAATCCTTTTTGCTTTGCTTTCTTATCAAAAAGAACTTTAACTTGTTGTTGATGCTGGGCAATCTGATCCACCACTTGTGTTCTTTGTTCTTCCAATTGAGAAAGATACATGATCCTTTTGTCTAAAGCATTCTCATAAGTTTGATCTTCAATTGCTTTAGCCAACTTGAGAGCGGGAAGTTCCAAAGTGATGGGTATTTCTGCATTGATCCCATAAAGAAGCTGAAATGACATACCAATAGCCCTTGTGGGTGTAATTTTGTCCGCCCATAAAGCATCAAAAAGAGCCTTATGCCAGGACCTTTGATTTTCCTCCACAAGCTTGCGAATAATAGTAATCAAATTCTTGTTACTAGATTCCGCCTGACCATTACCTTGGGGATAATAATCGGATGAATGAGTTAACAAGATATTATACTCAAAGCAAAATTGTGAAATTTATGAGGAAGAAAAGGTGGCTGCATTATCAGTGACAATTTTGAATGGAACACCAAACCTGGAAATAATATTCTTCTTGAGAAATCTGCATACTACCTCAGAAGTGGTGTTCTTTGCCGATATTGCTTCCACCCACTTGGTGAAATAATCAGTAGCTGTAAGGACATACGAATGACCTGCACTTGAAGAGGGATTGATCACACCAATGAAATCAATGCCCCATTGCCAGAAAGGCTCTTCAATAATGACCGACTTCAATGGTAATGCTGCAAGCTTTGGTTTGCCTACAAACTGCTGACAATGTACACACTTACGCACCCACCGAAAAGCATCTTGAAAGAGTGTAGGCCAATAACACTTTGCTCTCAAAATTTTGTGAGCGGTCACTGGTGCAGAATTATGTCCACCACAAGCCTTGTCATGGAAAGATTCTAGCAATTTGGTTTGTTGTGCTTTGTCAACACAATGGAGGAAAGTACCATCAATGACTCTTTTGTACAAACCAGTATCCCATAATACAAAGTTTGCAGCTTTCAACTTGATACTTCTTTTTTCCTTGAATGACAAATGTTGTGGACATTCGCCATAAGTCAAGAAAAATGATATATTAGAGTACCATTCATCAACAGTACTAACAAACAGCACCTTGGGAAGATCTTCAGAATCATCCAATTCTCGCTCCTCTCGAATACCTTCCGCCATCAGCTGACAGAGTCCTCTCCCTCGAACAAGCTTTGTAGGCTTGATCTCCAAGTCATACTCTTGGATTTTCGCAATCCAATTTACTCTCTTTGTGCCAAACTCCTGTTGTGTTAAGATAGATTTGACTGATGTATCAGGAACTAACACAACGGTATGAGAATTCAAGATGTAAAAATGGAAGTTCTTAACTGCTTTAACAACTGCATAGGCATTCTTCTCAATAGAGGAATACTTGAGTTCATGGGACTTCAAAGGACAACTCATGAAAGCGATAGGAGATTCAATCGCTTTTGAATTTTTCTACATTAGAATAGCTAACAGAGTATGCTCGGAAGCATAACTATACATGATGAACTCCTTAGTGTAATTGGGACAAACCAACACAGGTGCATGAGCAATTGCATCTTTGATTTCATTGAATGCTGCTCTTCCTTCAGAATTCCAATGTAAAGCAGACTTTCCTTTCATCATGTCCACAATATGACGAGTCTTCTTTGCAAAGTCAGGAATGAATCTTCATAGAAAATTTACCTTACCAAAAAAGGAATGAACGACAGTCTTGTTGGATGGCAAAGGGAGATTCTGAATAGATTTAACCCTCTCAGGATCAACTTTTATACCCTCCTTGGAAACAATATGACCAAGAAGTTTTCCCTCCGTCACCCCAAAAACTGACTTATTGGGATTAAGAGAGATGTCGTGCTTGCGACATCTTTCAAGTACATCTTGTAAATGAAAAAGATGATTCTCCCGATCTTTAGAAAAAATAGTAAAATCATCAAGATACACTACAATATGCCTTCCTACAATACCATGGAAAGCTAAGTCCATAGCTCGCTGGAAAGTAGCCCCTAAGTTGATCAACCTGAAAGGCATTCTGCGGTATGCAAATGTACCCCATGGAGTAGTAAATGCAATCTTGTGTTGATCAGGTTCACTAACCTCAATCTGATTGTATCCCGAAAATCCATCTAGCATAGATAGCATCTCGGAACCTGTCACCGTTTGCAAAACTTGATCCATGATTGGCAATGGATAATTGTCCTTGAGTGATAGCTGATTAAGATTTTTGAAATCAACACAAATACATATTTCTCCATTCTTCTTACGCACCGGTACTATATTCACCAACCATGTTGAATGATGGATGGGAAAGATAATCCGAGCATCAAGCATTTTTTGAACTTCAGAAAGAATGGTACCTGAAATCTTCGAATTATACTGGCGTTGCTTTTGTCTGAAAGGTTCTGCACCAAACTTGAGAGGAATGTCATGCTGCACTTCCTTGGGTTGGAAGGATTTTAGATCATCATATGAATATGCCAAGACATCATGGTATTGGCGCAAAAGCTGAATGAAATGATCTATCTCATCTGAAGTGCAGTTATTGCCAATATTAAAAAACTTTGGATCTTCATCAGATCCAATATTATATTTCTCATATCCCATAGGAGAATCAGCACTTTCTTGTTGTCGTCTCTTGATATAACGATCATGTTGATCGAAAAAAAATTCAAGAGAAACCAACCCCTTGGGAATTTTATTTCCTTTCAGCTGAAGGATATTTTCATCTAATTCAGATGATGTATCAAACATTGAATCTGATGACAAAGAAGTAGGAGAATTACTTCCTTCAAAATATAGGTTGTTGAAACCATCCTCAGCTTGCAAGAAATTATTAATCTGCTTGTCATCATTGAAGATCTGCCAATGATCCCAATTGTCAGGCACAGTAGGTCTGCAGATTATCTCAATAATATATTTATCTTGACCAAAGTCAAGATGGGGAATTAATGAAGTAGCTGAAACAGCAAGAGAATCGGCTCTATCATTGTATTCACGAGGAACAATTGAGATATTGAAAGAATCGAAATCTTCAATATTTTCCCATACCAAATTGTGGTAATGCTTGAGTCTGTCATTCTTAGTTTGATATATGTTTCTCACTTGACAAACAATTAATTCTGCATCACCTTGGGCATGAAGATTTCTGATTCCTCTTTTCAATGCAACACTCATTCCTAACAAAAGCGACTCATATTCAATCGTATTGTTAGTATTAGCAAATTGCAACTTGAAAGAGTAAGGGAAGATCTCTCCCTTAGGAGATATAAGAACTACACCAGCTCTAGATCCATTTGTAGCGCAGCTGCCATCAAATTCAAGAGTCCACACATCATTTGAACTGTTGTTTTCATTGGAATGATTAGAGTTGCCTTCATCTGAGATGGACGCATTATGAAAACAAAAATTGTCATCTTCTTCCATAAGAGAGGATGAACTTTCCTCTTGAGTAGACAAAGAATGAAACTCATCTTGTCGAGGAGGTAATGGAATACTTTCATCAGCAAGAGAAGATGTGACTTCCTCAACCATAACATATGAACTGGAAGACCCATTTTCGGATGCTTGATCCTGATCAGTATCAACAAACTTTTCATTTGCTGAAAGTAATGAAATGTCAGAGCTGCTTGAAGGATAATCTTCAGCAAATTCTGAAATTTCATCTATGTGGAGATAATAATTCCCGAAACCTGAAGATTCAAAAAAATCTAAGCATGGGGATCATTAGACTTGACAACCGTGTACTTGGTTTCTCTTTCAAGGATTAACTTCTGCACAAAACCTTTGACAGGTATTCTTGCTTCCGTCATATCCATGTTGAGTTCGCCTCCAACATCCTTACAAAAATTATGGCCAAGTAACATTCTGTATGACACAGGAACGTCAGCCACCAAGACAGTCATCTTTATTTTATTATCCAGAAAAATAGCAAATGCAAATTGAGCATCCTTGATTTGCCCAATAAGAGGCACTTGTTTGTTCTCCATGGAATAACAATGACCAAAAGTTTTGGTCAAGGTCAGCCCCAAAGCTTGAGCAACTTTTGCGGGCATGAAGTTATTAGAAGCACCAGAATCCAAGACACAATTGCTCAATTGAAAACCATTGATCAACAAGGAAATGTAAAAAGGTTCTATCTTTCCTTGTGTGGTAGATGGAATGGTCACCAAATGATTGGGCAAATTCTTGGGTTCTTGTGGGATAGTGTTTTCAAGTATAGGACGAGTCTCCTTACTTTTAACAAAATCAGCTAATCTATCAAATTGATCGGGATTAGCTTGTAAATACTCAACTTCAGACATTTGAATCTTAGTGTTCCTAGCATGGTCAATAATATCAAAGGCTTGAAATGAACTAGCTAGAAAGGGATTAACATTGTCCGATAGTGGTTTGGGGTTGGGCATACTGGGCTTGGGATCAATAGATGAAGCAAGAGGAGGACTTTTGTTACTTACTTGGATTTTCATTGCATCCTTTGGAATATAGGGCAACGGTGTTCCTCTTTTAGCAATAATAACAGGTGGTTGTAAATCACTTGCGATCTTTGCAGCTTCTTCTTGTTGGGCCAACCGGGTCTGGGATCTTGTCGTTACAGCAAATGCTTGGCTATGAGTCCTTTTGGCAGCAACAGAGTCATCATAGTGCATGTAACGTATAGTAGAGTCGCCAGTCACTTCTTCTTCTTGTTGAGGAAGAGCAACTTCATCGGACTGATAATCAAAATAAGAAGACTCATTTTGATCAGTCTCATAATAGCCAACCACTGCCTTTGAAGGAGGTGGCTCAAGTGCAAGTCTCTCCGGAGGGGGAGGCAACTTGGGTTGATTCTTGGCAGCATAATTGGCAGCAGTATTAGGATATGTCCTTGGGATATCCTTGTATGGTGTGGGGTAGGAATTCTGAGATACTTGCTTCTTTAAAGCAAGTAGTTCATTTGCTAATTTCTGTACCATAGGATCGGTAGAACCAGAAAATGAACCATCCATATGTGAACCTCCTTTGGACTGATTAGAATCCTTTTTGATCTTACCAGCTAGGATCAAATCATCCTCAATTTCAGTAGCCATTGATTGAGCAACTTCTAAATCAGTAGGAGATGCTCGCCTTAAGAAGAAACTGGCCTCGGGCAACTGAGTGTTAATGAAAAAACACTTGAGGTTCTCAGGAGTAGGCTTAGAATTAACAGGAATTCTATTTGCTAATTTGTTAAATTTAGCACTGAATTCGTACATGCCTTCATGCGTATCCTTCTTCATTTGTGTCAACTGGGCCAACAAAGCGTGCTCATCTTCCGCAGGCTTAAAACGTTCCTCGAACTTGTCTCTCAACGAGTTCCACGAAACAATCAAACCAGCAGTAAGATTGAAAAACCAGTCTGTTGCAATACCTTGAAGAGTCTCTATGAACAACCAAACAACAACATCTTGATGTTCAAATCCAAGAACACCACACGCCATATAAAAAGACTTGACATGTTCATCAGGGTGTTGCTTTCCATCGCCATAAAATTTGGGAAGATTTTTGCGAGAACCTTGTGGAAGTGGATGAAGAGGTGGGGTTAATGCCAAAGGACCAAAAGCTACTCCCCATGGACCGGGAGGAGGAAGCGGAGGTGGATTAGCCATATTAGATAATGAAGGTATCAGTGGTTTGAAAAAGAAAGAGGAATTTTCACTTGGGATAGATTTCTTCTTTCTTGAGGGAGGATAACTTGTGGTTCGTGATAGGGAAGATGTACTAGTGAGTAAAAAGAATCTAGCTCTTTCAGCAGCAGATATTTCTTCTGAATATTCAACTTTTTTCCGACGAACGTAAACACGCAAACTTTCCAGCTTAAAGAAATCAAAGAATTTCCAAGCTCTTCTTTCAAAAACAGCGAGACACTAGTTTTCAAACGAAAGCGTGAGGATTCTGAATGCGTCTGTGTCCCCAGCAGAGTCGCCAAAAAACTGTTGGTTGAAAATTTTATACACTTGGGGGAAATATACAAAATTGTGGTTTCAACCACAGCACACAAGTAAAAACTCTCCTAATTAAGGGAAAGCTCCCCCTATCTAACTAAAACTGAAATAAAAACAGGATGGGACAACAGTCTTCCTTCTTTCTTCAAGAAAGACAATATCCTTTTCTCTTCATAGAAAAGGATAGCGATTGAATATGAACAACAGTAACTACTTTCAAGTGAAATGAGAGAAAGGAAATGAAGTTTCCTGAAAGTGCAAAGACTTCTGTCAAACTTCCTTCGGGACGGGACATCAATATCAAGCTCAAAGACTTGACTATTGGAAGTCCTATCTACCCTTTGCTATACTAAATTTTACAACGAATAAAAGACAACAGCTCAAAGACTGGAATAATTTATTCTTTTAATACAAAGACAAGAACTAATGCAAGCTCAAAAAATTGCTGCTATTTCTTATCAAACAGTAATTTTGCTCAAGAATAGACGCAAGCTCAAAGACTTGCTGCTCCTTCTAGAGATTTTCCTATTTTAATTAATCTTCTCTACTTCCAGCTCAAAGACTTCAAATCAGATTGGATTAAGCTCCTTTAGAAACACTTTGCATAGAAGAAATAAAAAGATTCAAACTCAAACATGTACCTCAAAGACTCAAAACTTGAGTAATCCTTCTTTATTATTCTTCAAAACCTTCAATTCACATACATAAGCTCAAAGACTTCTTGCTGTAAATTTGGCAGAGTTTTTGCTTGCTTTCCCGAAAGATATCTATTTCAATAGACCCCTCAAGTATTTATAGAAGAGGAGCATTGAAAAAAAAGTGGGAGGATCCTAAGTAACTTGAGAGATTCTCTCAACCACCAAGACTCATTCAATAACTAACTGAGACTTCATTAACTAACTAAGAGTTACTCCAACTAACTAAGACTTATTCCAACTTCAGTCCTAATCAGACACAACTTGTAGTTGACTTACATGTAATTATAAAAGTGCAAGTAATGTGTAACTTGCATTTTACAAAAAAAATACTTTTACATGTAACTTGTCAAAACTAAATTACAACTAAAGATTACAAAAAAGAAATATTTAACTAAGTGTTGAAAAACACTTAAGTTGCATTTTGTGAAGACACAAATTCTTGAAATTTTTGGATGCTTGCTTGTAGTTCCTCGGGATTCGGTTCATGGGTGTTCTTGGCAACAACCATAGTCTTCACAATAGTGTCGTGACAGCGAAGGAGTGCATAATTGTTTTATCCAGGATAGACTGGATTTCATGCAGAAAGGCTTGGTGTTTCATCAATGCTTGAATAGAAGCTGCCCAGAATTGTTCGCTCCTCCATTCATTATGAATCCTCATCTGTAAATCAACAAGAACTTCTTCTTTTGGAATCAGCTCTCCATCCCGACTTACTATGTTGCAAGAGGCCCTTTCACAATGTGAGACAATATCTCGGTAAACTTCACCTCGGAATCTCCTTGCATCACCAATCTCCTCAATGAGGGATTTAAGAACAACGGTCTTGTTTTCCAGGAGTTCTTCAAATTCCAAGTACATGACCCTGGAAGAGATGATGGCATGCTCCTGCAAAATACTCAGCTGTTGTTGGGGCATGGTACACTAGATTGTCAAACTTTCTTCAACACTTTCCAAGTTCTTTTTGAAAGTATTAGAAGTCTGATCCAGTTCTCCTCAATAGTCTCCAACTTAGACATTATCTAAAAAAAGTTCTTCATTACTTGTACACATTGATCATGAAGTTGATCAGCCCAGGAATCCAGTGCTTGTACTTTCTAGGGAGCCCTTTCCACTCCACGAATCAATTCTTAGGAACCAGAAGAACCTATGAAGTTACTCCCTTTGAGTAGCAGGCATTGTGATTTTATGAATGGCTGCCATAAGCTGTCGGTTTTCTTCTTCTAGCTTGTCTTTCTTTGCAAGAAGATCATCACACCTTTGCACCAATGAAACAATAGAAAACTGAGCATCATGTTTAGCGACCTCATGCGTTTTCTTGCCCAACTCTATCCTCGTAACTTTATAATCAGCAGCTGACATTTCATCAAGTGGCTTATCTGCTACTTTCATCTTGTTACTATCAACCGTTACTCTAGAGATAGTGTTGGCCTTCTTAGCAACTTTAGATCTAGACTGTTTCAGTTGCTGATAGTTAAAGGCATCAGGTGAGATTTCTTGCTTCTTCCTTTTCGGGGTGAAAGAACTAAGCCATGGAGGCAAAGTCATCAAATCTCTTCCAGTAGCAGCCATAGGCAAAGGAGAAGCAGTTTCTATTTGAATTACCGTGGTCATCCTAGGAGGAATATCTGTTTGGACAGCGACCACGGTTTTCTCAGTTACCAATGGGCACGAGGATTGCCTCATGAATTCTTCAAAACCAGAAGTGGAAGTATCAATTTTTGATAACTGAATGCAAGTAGGAATATCTTCAGGAACTTTCAACACATTTTCTTGTTGATGATCAGGAGATGGCTCGTATGCTGAAATGGGAATTACATTCTGAGGAAACTCATCCACAAGCAAATCAGGAGGAGAAAGAGGCGTCTCAATGGAAACTGGAGGAATGATCTCATGAGGTGAGTCTGAAACTAGAGACTTAGGAGCATCATCAGATTGCTGCCCCTCTTCTGGATTATCCAGATCGATCACCTGAACATGGAATCATGATTTTTCCTTCCCACGAATAGTGGTCTCCTTAGGAGGAAGCACTACTACACGACTGACTCGTAACTTGATCCTTGTGCTCGAAGATGAAGCACCCTCCTTGTTGTCAATCTAAATCTCATATTTCCGTCCAAGAGGCCCCGTAGAATCATCCTCTTTACCAACCTTGATTTTGATAAGTCTAACAGCATTACTTTTCAGCCATGCGTTAGTGTTGGCCAAGATAGGCTGAAATCTATCAAGGATGGAGATGCACTCTTTGTGCGACCATTGGATCAAAGGAAGTGGAGCTTCCTCAACCCTCCGCGAAGTGTATTCAGGATCAAGTATATGCCCGTCATCAATCATCCCTTGTGGGATATCCGCCAATTTCAAGTCAACAATTTGCTCAATAGTGAGCCTGCAGTAATCCATCTTGAGGACTTCGGCTTTTGTGCGGAGATCTACCCAGATGTCTTCAGTGCGATGAACATGCACAAAGGATTTCTTGATCTTCTCCTTCATACCTCTATAATCAAAATCAGCTCTAGGTTTAAACCTTTTGAGCTTGATTTCCTGCAATTCAGCCTCCATGGCCTTAGCCTTCACAGATGTGACAAGGAAGTATCAACCAATTTTCAATGGGTTTGTGGTAGAGATCCCCATTCCAACCTTGTGCTTAGCAGACTGAAAAGTGTGAACAGTCATAATCTGTCTTCCCAACTCCATAAGAATTATCTTATCGGCTGGGTATCTCAGAAGCATGTATGGCTGACCATCATAGCATCCTATCCTCATATACGTGAAGGTGGTAAATTGCAGAAACAAACACCCATACTCAGACACCTTGACCCATGCCTCATCTGATACTCTTTTGTTCCTGAGATTTCTGTCAAACTGACACATGAAATATCCGAAGAATGCATCTTGGATCCTTTAGAAATGCAGTCTACTGGGTCTCAACAACAACTGGTCATAATATTCCCAAACTGGTATAAGCGAGTGATCACCCTTGGTAGAAAGACCCAGAAAGTGTCTAAGTGATGCTGCTAAATATACCAAATAAGAATTCATGAAGAAGGTCATGGTGGTAGGAACTGCTGCAAGTTGTTCGCACAAGGCATCATTGATGACTTCCTCCCATGAAATGTGATGTGACTGCCATATGAACATAATGAACTGATACATCCATGGCTCAAAGACATTGGAATGCTCAAGGCCCATCATCCTGTTGAGAAAAGTGATAGTGTCTCCTATCTCCCATTTGAAATCACAACGGTACAAATTTTCCCACCTTGAGAAGGATGGACGTGGCTCTTGGATCCACCTATTAATGTGCTACTTGCAATCTTTTTCCCTCTTCACGTAATATTCCGTTGCACTTTCTTTGGTGATTTCCATATAAACAGGTGCAGGAGGTATTTTGAAGACCTTCTCGATTGTATCTGCATCGAGACGAATTATAGCTTCACCATCATCATTTTTGATGACTCTTGATTCCTTGTCAAAATCATGGGTGCATGCAAGAATGAACTCAGGTTCTAAGGTAGCCACCAGGAAGGAAGATGGATGGTGAATATGGCTGTCCAACAGCCACTGCAAGTTATTATCCTGCGGATCTTCTACCCTATTGATAAATTCTGCCATATCAACGTGCCCTATCTCCGTGTCTCTGATGTGATCCAAAGGAGAAGAAACCTAGGAAGGTGCAACCTCATTCTGATATTTGTCATATTTATATTTTATCTTCTTTGGAATTGGAGATGCCGGCAAATCTGACATTGACTGTGAACCTGGAATGCTGTGATGAAGACTTATAAGAGTTAAGGCAACATCATAGTCAGCTGCAAATATCATTCTTCCTTCTCCAAATGGGTAAAACTTTGATTCTTGAATTTCACGATTTTGTGAGAGGAAGTGGGGAAATATATAGAAATGGGAAAATCTTGACTTTGACCAATTTCGGATCTTGGGAGAATTTTCACAAGTATACAAGTTGGAAAGGACATACATGCAATCAGGGTTTTAAAACCTAAATACAAGTACACTTGTAAATTCGAAAATGGAGAAATGGACGAAAAATGAGATTTTGACTTGCGCAAAATGATGAAAATGGAAAGTACGGATATGGGGAACATGAATGGATAGAAATGGGAAAATCCGGGAAAGTCATTTTCATGAAAATGGGAAGAACTCTTCAACATGTAATCCGGTTTTTAAAACCCGAATTTGCAAGGGAGGTGGTGTTTCACACTTTTCAACTTGGAATTTTAACCAAAAATGGTTAAATTCCTTAACCGTAGGGGAAGAACGAGAATTTCCAGCGAACTTTGTAAGTGGGATTAAAAATCCCGAATACAAGTAAAGAGGAAAATTTTGGGAAGAACAATGCAATTCAAAAATTGCATACCAAGGGAAGAATCCTCTCACAAAAACCGATTTTTGGGGGAAGAACAACACATGCCAAAAAAATTCAACTAAGAACGAAAATTAAGAAAACAAGAAAATAATAAAATGAAGGAAAGAAAGGAAAGAGAACATACCTTTCTTGAAAATGCAAATGCTTCTCCAAAAATGCAACCAATTTTTGGAAAAAAGAAGGAAGACCAAAAATAGAAGCAATCCGCAATGCCAAAACCTTTAACACGTTTTTGCAAAAAATCCCCAAACTGATAAATGTAGCAGCAATCCCAAATTTGGAAGATCAAAGTGCCAATGAGAGAGCACACCCAAGAGGATTAGAACAAAACGCCTAAGGAGGAAGTAGAAGAAATGATGATAAGTGTTTGCAAAGCATAGCCAAAGGAGTCACGTGGAAAAAACGTGGCCATCATTTGCACACCAAATGGCATCATTTAATAGCTCAACAATCCTCCTAAACTCCACGCCTAGATGAGAAAGGGCAAAATGATTTAGGAGAGTGGAGTTTGTTGAAGATTTAATCCCTCAAAAAGTGGCATTTATGAAAAACGTGGTTGCTGATTTAGGGCGAAAAACCAGTCAATCCAACCTCCATTTGGCGTGAAAGATGTCCATGAATGCATGAAAATAGGATAGAAGTAAAAACACCTTTCCTCCCTAGAAAATCTCCACAAAAAAATTGCTTTGAATTCTTCAAAAAGCATTTTTTTTTGCATTTCAGGTTTCTTGGAATGAAAGACAAGTTCGATTTTGCATAAGGGAATGCAAATCGGGTTTTTGGGAGAGAATGACAAGTTTTATTTTCCACTTTTTCACTTACTAGCCAAAATCGGGTTTTTTGGAGCAAATTGCAAGTTTTATTTTTCACTTTTTCACTTACTACCCAAAATCGGGTTTTCTGGAGCAAATGACAAGTTTAAATTGCCAAAAAAACACTTGCAAGGTAAAATCGGGTTTTTTGGAGAGGAATACAAGTTTTAATTACTTGTATAAGGGAAATAAAATCCCTACAACAAGTTAGAAATACTTGCACATATGTAATGGGGATTTAAAATCCCTATTACATGCAAAAACCATTAAAGTAGGGGTTTTTGGACCAAACTGCAAGTTTACTTGTAATTGGGCGAAAAAATCCCTATTTGAACTAGACAAGACCAAAAAACAATAAAAAAGACAAAAACAAGAAAGGGAAATTTAAAACAAATTGCAAGTAACATCTTTTACTAAAGATGCACATGTAATAAGCTAAAAATTCCCCTACAACAACCAAAACAATGAATATCATTAAAACTTGCAGTTTGAAGAAAATTCTTCACCTGCAGTCGGGGTTTTAAAACCCAAAATTGAAGGAAAGACATAACAAACCAACCCAGAATTTGACGAAATTTGAAACGTAGTTCGAGGATAGACCGAGGATTAAGCTAGTTTAAGGATTCGTCAAAATTCTGGCTCAGGAAGCGTGCCATAGAGTAAAAAAATTCATTTTTTCACAAAAATTTCATTTTTTTACAAAAATTTCATGTAGTGGTCCTTCATTTTTGGAAACAAAAATGAGGACAACAATTAGACCAAGGAAAAGTCAAAAGAAAGGACACATCTAATGGTGAAAACCTCTTTGAGGTGCTGGAAGATGGGAGATTTGAGACCTTGCCTGAATATTATCAAGATAGATCATCTATACTGATTGAACCAACAAAGGTAGTCAACATTGGAACAACATATCAACCAAAGATTCTACATCTGACAACCTCTATCAAAACAAGAAAAGCATAAATATCTAGATTTTTTCAAAAGACAACAAATCAATTTCGCCTGGTCATATGCATACATGCCAAGGCTGGATCCAGATCTTATAATGCATCACCTAAATGTCACTCCAACAGCCAAACTAGTCAAACAAAAATTGAGAAAGATGCATCCTCATATAGCTCTCCTTGTCAAAGCAGAACTGAAGAAATTACTGGATGTGGGATTCATCAGACCTATAGCATATCCTCAATGGGTATCAAACATAGTTCCTATTTCTAAACTGGATAAAAGTATCAAAGTGTGCACAAACTTCAGAGATCTCAATAATGCATGTCCAAAGGATGATTTTCCTTTGCCTAATATTGACATCATTGTAGATTTAACTGTTGGACATTTCATGTTTTCTCTAATGGACGGATTCTCAGGATATAATCAAATTAAAATAGCTCCAGAAGATCAAGAAAAGACAACTTTCATGTGTCCATGGGGTACTTTATGTTGGAATGTCATGCCATTTGGACTAAAGAATGCAGGTGCTACTAATCAGAGAGCTATGCCAACAATATTTCATGACATGATGCATACATTCATGGAAGACTATGTAGATGACATATTGGCAAAATCATACAATAGAGATGAACATCTAGACATACTAGAAAAAGATCTTTGACCGGTTAGAACAATACAAGCTAAGGCTAAATCCTAAGAAATGTGCCTTTGGTGTCACTTCAGGTAAGATATTGGGATACATTGTTTTAGCTAGGGGTATAGAAGTAGATCCAGCTAAAGTTAAGGCAATCATGGAAATGGCATCTCCCAAAAATATCAGTCAACTCATATCACTTAAGGGAAGATTGCAGTCAATTAGAAGATTTGTTGCTCAGTTGGCAGATAAGTGTTAGTCATTTACTCATTTGTTGCACAAGAATGCTCATTTCAAATGGGACAATCAATTTGAAGAAGCATTCAACAAAATCAAGGAATATCTCATGCAACCACCAGTCCTAATGTCACCAATTCAAGGTAAGTCATTGTTACTATATGTATCAACCACAAAAGTATCATTAGGAGTTCTGCTTGCACAACAAGATAATGAAGGAAAAGAACGAGCTATTTACTACATCAACATAACATTAGTGGGATACAAGCTCAATTATTCATAAATAGAAAAAGCATGCTTAGTAGTAGTATTCACTTCTCAAAAGTTGCGACATTATCTACTCTCTCACTAAATCAAACTTATTGCTAAAATAGATCCATTAAAGTTTTTGCTCAACAAGGCGACATTAATAGGAAGATTAGCAAAATGGGTCATGATCCTGAGTGAATTTGATATTGAATATGTGGGCATAAAAGCTATCAAGGGACAAGTCATTGCAAACCAGCTGACAGAAGAACCACTTCAAGATGATCATCCCTTAAACATTGAATTTTCAAATGCTAATATACTCACAGTCACCAAACAGACATGGCAGATGTACTTTGATGGTTCATATACCCAACATGGATCAGGAGCAGGCATTTTATTCATCACACTGCAAGGTCACACAATTCCAAATGCATATAAATTGAGTTTTCCATGCACCAACAATACAACAGAATATGAAGCTTTGGTCACAGGAATCAAAATGGCCATAGAATGGAACATCACACAACTACAGGTTTTTGGAGAATCTCAGCTCGTCATCAATCAAATTAATGATGATTATCAAACAAAGGATGACAAACTAATGCCTTACAAAAAGATGGTAGATGATTTCAAAAATTATTTTGTAGAAATCACTTTTGAGAAGATTCCACGAAATGACAACAAAGCAGCAGATGCCATGGCAACACTTGCTTCTCTACTTTAGACACAAGAAAATCAAGAGCGTTATGAATTCATGGTGGAAGAGTTATTTTACCCTGCCATAATTGTCCTAATTCCCAAATTATATGTCACCTTGTTGGACATGATTCCTCCCGCTATGGCCAAATTTATACATACTTGAAAGATAACACCCTCCCTCCTGACTTGTCAAAGAACCAAAAGCGAAATTTCATCCGCCAATCTTCTCATTATACTCTTGTTGCAGATACCCTTTTTAAACGAGGTCTGGACGGTACTCTCTTAAGATGTCTCAAGCAAGAAGAATCTGAAAAGGCCTTAAACGAAGTCCATAATGACATTTGTGGCACTCATTCAAATGGTCTTACCCTTTCAAAAAAACTCATACGCTTGGGCTATTATTGGCCAACTATGGAGCGAGATTCCTTTTAGATAGCTAAAACATGCAAACAATGTCATATCCATGGTAATTAAATTCATGCACTAGCACAAGAGCACAAGAGCTTCATGCTTTGGCAACATCTTGGTCGTTCTGCCAATGGGGTTTTGATCTAGTAGGAAAGATAAATCCTCCTTCATCCAATGGTCACAAATTCATCCTTGTAGCTACAAAATATTTTACAAAATGGATTGAGGTAGTACCTCTCACAAATATCACAGGCAAACAAATTGCTACATTTATCTTGAACTACATCATATGTCGCTATGGCATACCCATGACCATTATTACTGATAATGGGCAACCGTTCAAGAACCAGGACGTACAAGAGCTTTCTAAGAAATTTCAGATCCAACATAGGTTCTCCACACCCTACTATCCACAAGGGAGTGGACAAGCAAAAGCATCAAACAAAACAATTTTGAAAATGCTAAAAAAGACAGTGAATGATGCTGGCAGAGATTGGAATATTCAATTAAACCCTGCTCTATGGGCCTACTGTACTAGTATCTGCACCCCTACAAGAGCCATTCCTTTCTCTCTTGTCTATGGATCAGAAGCAATACTGCCAATAGAAGTAGAGATACCTTCTCTACGAGTATCATTAAAAGGCCTTATCCCAGATGAAGAACAACGAGTATCTAGACTGCAAGAGTTAGAATTGATCCATGAACGACGACAAAATGTCTTTGATCATTTGAAGGCGTATCAGAAAAGAGTGTGCCGAAGTTATAATCACAAGGTCAAACCAAGAGCATTTCAAGTTGGAGAACTAGTGCTAAAGGAAAATCCACGCAACTAGTCAGATCGAGAAAAGAAATGGAAGTTTGAACCAAACTGGTTGGGTTTGTTTGTGATCACAACAACATTTGGGTCAGGAGCCTATCACTTATCAATGCCAGACAGGGATCAGCTCGAGGAACCCATCAATAGCATGCATTTGAAATTTTTTTATGTCTAAAAGAAGAAAATCCAAAAATAGTGAAAAAACAGAAAAATACGAAAACAATGAAAAATAAAAAAAATCAAATATGAGAAAAAGTGCAATAAACACATATGGTGAAAACCTGGCAACAGGCACTATCTGTCAGCTAGCTCTTCCATCTATTAGTTCATGCATCCTTCCGCTTGCATTCATTTTCATCAACGTTGTTCATATCCAGAATAAAGCCTTTGTATATATGTAGGCTTCACAGGTAATTTCTCACCATGGTTTGGATCATTGTATATATCATAATAAAGTTTGTTTCTAGACGGGGCAAAAGTCCTGAACCTAGCTAGGGGCAAAATTTCGTTGAGCTTAATCAAACAGGTAGAACAACAGTTAGGCAACACTTGTCAAGCGAAAACTGAGACACATTCAACATTGAACACGAGATCAAATTATCCATCAGTTATTAACTATCAATCTACACATGACAAACACATATCAATGACTGATATCTTTTGACTAATGGTTTTAACACTTTATCAACAATGGTTCAACTTTTATATCTTGATTTTCGCTATCATGATTTATGAGTGACTCCAGGATGTCTCTGACAAGAGGAACAAGGAAGGAACATGATATTTTCTTGTCTACTGTCTATAAATTAATCGTTAATATGTTCAAATTTGTCTCAGGTTATGATCATCAGAGTATCATCGGAGTATCATCGAAGATATTTCGGATTTGCATATAGAAATGGTTAATACTGCTTGTTTTTTGTAAGCAACATTCAAGTCATCTTGGTTCAATTATACCTCGATGCTTGTGCTAACTTGCAATATTAAAACCCAGGAAAGTAGTGCTCAGGTCATCATGGTTCAATTATGCCATCGATGTTTGCACTCATACTGGTAAATATATTTTAATTTCTCAATCTAAATATGTGAAGTAATTGTTGAAGAAATTTGGGTTAGTTGATTTTAAACCTATTGGAACTCCTATGGTGACTAGATGCAAGTTATCTAAGAATGATGAACCGAAGATAGCGAATCAGACCTTGTATAGATCTATGGTTGGTGGATTGTTGTACCTGACTTAGACTAGACCGAATATTATGTATGTTGTGTGCCTTTGTGTCAAATTTCAAGCTGATCCTAAAGAGACTCATGTTACTGTTGTTAAGAGAATTTTCAGATACTTGAAGGGAACTGTTGATATGGGTTGTGGTATCTGAAGAATGATGGTTTTATGCTATGTGTCTTTACTGATGCTGATTGGGCAGGTGATGTAGATGATCAGAAGAGCACTACCGATGGAGCTTTCTTTTTGGGGAAGAAGTTGGTGTCATGGGTGAGCAAGAAACAAGATGCTATATCTCTATCTACTGCTAAAACTGAATACATTGCTGCTGCTACATATTGCATTCAGGTAGTTTGGATGAAATAATGTTGAAAGACATTAGAGTTGTGTATGATGAGCCTGCTGTTATTTACTATGACAATTCAAGTGCTATTAATATTTCCAAGAATCTGGTACTGCATTCTAAAACAAAACATATATCAATTACAGATCATTTATTGAGGGAGAAAGTTAGTGATGAAGAAATAAAACTGGAGTATGTATCTACAAAAGATCAGATTGCAGATATTTTCACTAAGCCTTTGCTTGCAGATACATTTGTGTATTTGAGAGACAAATTAGGGGTCTATACTCCTTCTGATGAGAACTGGGTGCATCGAGATGCATCAATCTAGTGGATTTCATAGTCTTATCTCTTTATCTGGGTTGATGAGGTGATGCTACTACTCAACTAGAGTAGTTAGTGAGTTGTTCAGGGATGTGATTATATTGTTTGGGAGTGAGAAGCTTGATCAGTTTATATCTTTGACATTGCTGCCAAAGGGGGAAAAAAGCATATGAAAAACTGTTTCATCTTTGGAGCTTTGTGTGCATGATCTTAGGGGGAACTAGTTGGATTTTGTGGATGTTGATTTATTCCTTTGCATTGATTGTTTTTCACATTTATATGTTGCCATCAATGCCAAAGGGGAAGATTGTTGGACATTGTTGCTGCTAGGATATGTTGTTGTCATTGATGTCCACATATTCCTGTGTTTTGGTAGTGTAGAGAATTGTTTTGTTGATCCGGTGATTGCAGTGAGTTGATTTGGTTGGTTTATCTGTTTGGGATACTGAAATACTTCATTTCTTATTGGTTTTAGTGATCCGAAAGTTTACTTGATCATATCATTTGATCTAGTTTGAGGTTTGGTCTTTCTATTCAGTGGCTGACAGAGTTTGGTTTTTTATCCAGTGAGTTCTGGTATGATCATATCTTGTGTTGTGGTTTAGGAGAATGTTTTGGATGTTCGTGTGTATCTTCATTTCAAATGGTTCGTGATTTGGTGCTCTGGAAGCTATCTTTCTTATCCGAATTGTTGTTGTTGAGTGTTCTTGAACATTAGCGTGATGATCAATGGAGTTTTGCATAAGTGGTGTTGGTGCAGCTATTGCGGATGGTTCTAACATGTTTGTTGGCATTTCCTAATCATGTCCTATTTGTCTTGGTGGTCTGCATTGTTTATTGTGCGAGTTCTTGATGATCTTCATGGTCCCGTGATACTCTTCGTGTTATGCGGTATTTTGGTGGTGTAACGTGTTGCGACTGATCTTGGTGAGATTTCCAATGCTGGTGCGTGTTTGAGAAGTTGATTTAGGTCCATACTATGTCATCTATGGCATTGTATTGGTTCAGTGGTTGATTTATGTATCGTGTGATGTGATTTTGTAATTAAGTGCTATGAGTTTGGTCGACCTTGTAATCAAGGTTGATGATCTGTATAAATGGGTGTAATATTCATATAATTAAGTGTTGAGTCTGTATTATCAGAGAGTGGTGTATGTGCAAACAAGTGAATTCATCTTTCAGTATGGCGTGGAGCAAAGATTAGTGAAGGGTAGGCATTTGAGCTTAACCAGAACTCTCATCAGGCACTACCAGATGTTATTTTTGCAATTCATTCTTTTCAGATTGTAGTCCGAATCTTTTTGTAAGGTAGTGAACTTTCCTTGAAGGTTGGAGTCTTCTGGGTCATTGTAATTTGAGCAGTGAGTTCTAAGCAGTGTGTCTGAATGCATGTGCATTCTCCATTGTAATATTTACACATACTACTACAGAGTATCATCTCATTATGGGTAGGTTCCCACCGTGGTTTTCCCCTTAACCGAGTTTTCCACGTAAAAAATATTGGTGTTTTGTATGTTGCTATTATTGTTGTTATCTTTCTTTTTGTTGCAGTTGATTAGATCTGAGATTGTGCTTAATTGAGGTTATATATTATTAGGAGTATCAAAGTATTGGATTTGAAAATTCAAAATAATTTTTTTTTAGACCATTATTAAAAATGTGGAATTATTTTATTTGATGTACTACAATACCATTCTTGTACTTATTTATTGATGTAATTATTGTATTAATGTGATTTGACTAAGTGTTAAAATGACTTTGCATTTCTCTACTAGTACTTGCATATTATTGATCATGGTTATTTATTTATTAAAAGTTGGAAAAAATTTAGGCTTGCATTTTAGGTGTTATTAAATACAAATTCTATATGATATTGGTTGATCTCCTAACTTGACCAAACAACAAGAAGTTTATTTTTCCATGACACAATGTGCTAAAAATAAATGTGAAAGATCTAATCTCTCATGCCAAAACCACGCATATTGAAGGCCATCATTACATGCACCACTTGGTAGATAATTGGTGTTTGTCTTTATTAATGTCCTACAAAAGATTAGATCATTGACATAACTACTAAACTACTTGGTCAAGATAAATCTCTCAAATTTAGAGATAACCGGACATTGTATTTTGTTTAATTTAATATTTGTTGGTAATGTTTAATCAGTAGATAATATAAAATTTGAAACACTACTTTGGTAATTCATAATGACTGCTTTTGATCCAATTTCTTGCGAATAGATATAACTTGATGTTCTTATGTCTCAATTAAAACTCCGATCAACTCATCTTTCCAACCATCCTCAATTCCAAATTCAAATATTTGTCTAAAGTAAGACAATGTCCAATAACAATACCCATTTCCATATGAATCAATTGCAAAGATGGGCAATATATTAAAACTTGATCCATAGAGACGTTCGATTGCAGTACAGCCCAATAAAATGGAGTGACCTAATATCAAAAGTTTATTGTAACTCAATTATAGCTTGGCCCAATAAGAAGGTTTGTCATATAAGGCTTTGGTTCAATATCTTGCTTTATGAAAGAACCATAGAGAAATCTTCGTTAATATCATGGCTGCAGTTCAATCTACTTAGTAACAGAGCTTACCCCAACTCTAATACTCGGTGCCATAACATGAGCTTGGGTTCAATATGACTCAAAAAAGAACCTCAATTTAATCTATAACAGGGATTGATGCACTTGTAAAGCTTACAAATATATAATATTATAATAGCAATAGATAGTTATTAACAGACAATGACAGCCTACAATATTCTTACAATGAAATTTAACCTTTATGCTAGACAACATGGTAATGCCACATTCAAAATATTAAATCTTCATAAAACACCACCTAAAAACGGGCTTGTTATGCCAACTACAGTGTATACTCAAATTCAGTATGAAGTTGATTTTATAATTTGCAATCCTCCATGTGAAGTAGACATCTAAATCTAGAACTTAAATTTACATCTATATTCATCTGTTGCTGCCAAATTCATAGAACGAGTTTTACATAATGGATATCTGGTTTTTCATGTCCATGGAGGGCTCATCTGGATGTTTAATTACTTGCTCCAGCTTCAAATATTTACTAACGTAAAAATCATGCTTAGCAAAGTATGAAATGGGTAAACTTATGAAACAAGAAAATGGACTTGACATTACCACAAAATTGAATGCCTAGATATATGTGAATACTACATTTTTTTTACAGACTTTAAGAGGCTGACCTCATCCATCTGAAATCCATGTCACCTAGTTGATTCATCTTGCATTGAACACATGCTGTCACTAAATAGATGTATACAACGGGCATATGGTTCAGCATTCTTATCACTCTATTCACAGTTAGATATTTGAATGAACTCAATCCAGGTTCCACTGGACCAATTCGTGTCAAATTTGTCAATTCATCTTCCATTTTACACATGCTGTCAATAATTAGATTTCACGTGTACAATAATTAGAAGTTAAACCTGTCTGGTATATGAAAGCACAGCACCCTCAGCAGGGATTCGAAATCAATTTACATTCCAAAATTGGATCTGGTAAGAAGCAATAGCATAGGCACATACAGAACCAAAGATCAATTTGTGGAAAGAATGAAGCATTGAGACAAGTGCATCTAAGATACCTGTCAAGTATAGCTACCAGCATTCACTCTTCAATGCAGTAATTCCGGCCCAGTAGATTAAACTTGGAAGAAGACCAAGAGGCATACATCTAATCTCTCTTTAAGAAAATCATGGGATCGATCACACATATTCAGTTAACAAGAAAACCTGGTTCAGGTATGGGAACTGATCTCATTCCTGCAATGCAGGCTTGTCTGTTTGGAACTGTATTGATCATAATTATTTTTCCAGTATAAGACCTTTGGCTGCAGAAAGGTGAGCAATTTGCTATACCTTTACTCCGGGTCCAGGTTCACAACAACATTCTTTAACAAAAGTATTTCAGCTTACGTAGATCATGTTGTTTCCTCACCTATTTATTCACCCTAGGGTTATTTTACTTGCATTCTTTTCTTGAATAGTGGCCTAACTTTAGGTTAGTTACTTCCATGTATCTACTGCACACATCTTGAAAATGTATCTTCCATTTAGTTTGGTGTAGGTGTTCATTCTTTTAGTCAAGCTTAAGACAGGTCAAAATTATGAGGTTGTGCAATAGAAACAATATTTGAAGGCATGAAAGCAAGAAAACGGAGAACCTGGCATAATTTGAAGATTGACAACTCTTTTAAATTGCCACAGGAGAATCTTCCAAACTTGTACATAGCCTAGCAATTGAGTCATATGACTGCACATTGGTTTTAAAATTAATAAAGTGACATGTCATAATGTACCGTCTGTGACTGTATGATAGAAGTACTACCAGCTCGTTCATTCATTTTCCAAGTCCACCAGTGTCAATCATGAAATACAATCATAAAACAATCACCTAAAACATTTAGTTTCATTACACTCCCATTGATACGTGGACAATTAACTATGTTTGTCAACTTGTCAAGGAAGAAATCATTCAGATACTAAAATAGCATAGCTGTAAAATGAAATGTCTGAAGGCTTTATGATACCAAAGTACAACTTAATCACAAGGAAACATATTGAGGATTCTTTGCAGAATTGTCTACTAAATACGACTGTAGGACATTGGTTGAAGAGATAAGCACACATTTACACAATCTTACAAGTTAAAACATATATGATTTTGCGAAATAAAAGAAATGAAAATTTAATCACAAGCAGGGCACAAAATGAGGCTTCTTGGCAGAGTTATCTACTAAACACAGTTGTAGAACATTATATATATAATTGTGAAATAAAAGATAACAAATAAGACACGAATCAATAAAATTGACACAAAAAGATCAGAAAGAAAAAACAGTGCTTCCAAAAAACACGAGAATTCTGATAAACAATGTTATAAGTGGTTGCATAAGAGGCTTGATTGGAGACATGATTTAATTTCTGTCAATTATTTTAATTCAATCATGTCCATGAAGCATATATTTCCCAATATTATGCATTTTCTTCCATGGACACAGCTTTTGTTTCCCATTAAGGATGGACTTCCCATATCCATTTCTGATTCCCTTTTTATATTTTTCTTGTTTACAGTGGCTGTCTATTATTATTTTTGAATTCCTTTCTACTAGATTTGACATACTTCCTTTTCTTACCTGTGATGGATGGCAACTTTGACTTTGCTTCCTTACATTTCAAGTTATTTCCTCCAACTACAGATACACTGTGAGTCCTTTCCAATTCAATTTGTTTGTCATATAGAGCTAGGGTTTCCAAATTCACATTAGATACTTTGGCAACATTCCAATCTTCATTCCACCCATCCATCTTTGTCTTTAAAGAGTCTTTCTTCTTCTTAGCCTTCACATCCTGTTAATGAAAGGAAGTGATTCGAAACATCATCTACCAAATATAGCACTAGACACAATAATGGTTAAAAAAAATTTTAAATTATCTACAAATCATCAAGCAATCAACTACTTGTTTTCTTAAATTAATAAATGAATCAACCATTACATTGGATCACTCAGAAGGAAAGATGTGGCACTTAAGTGAAGAAATAAAAGACTATTCTCTCGATGTGGAACATTCAATTTTCAGCAAAGGAAGTGTACAAAGCAATAAAAATCATGCTTACATACCAAATAAAATGGAAAGCAATGATTTGAACAAGAAAGTTCTGACAAAAAAATGACTGTCCTAGCAAGTTGACAATGTGCATAGACACCTATTAATGGAGATTTATGACACAAAAACTTGAGACCAACAATCTAAATTTCCTCTACTTTTTGTTATGTTAAATAAATTTTAGCAGCATCTTGATCTGCATGCATCTGCTAATTAGTTGAAAGGAGAAACAATGTTTTTACAACGCTTTTACACTTTGAAATCACTGATAACCACACAAAAATAATTTAAAGCATTGCTTAGTCGTTTAAAATTTAAATGCACTCAACCAAATATATAAGCAAACAACGTACAGCCTCATGTAGGAAATTCAGAACTTAAAATGATAAAATCCAAACTTATGCACATGATCCAAGCAATAAACATTGAAAGAAATGACTTACTAGTTAATGTTAAAGTTTGAATGACATCAACAGCATCCTGCACTAATGAAAGAAAATCTGCTCTTGGAGGCTTGCACTAACCAGGAAGAGAAGACTTTTGACATCCATGTCAAATTAGTTTCTTCTCTGAACCAGAAATTTCAGCACATTTCACCTCTAAAATGCAAAACTGCACCTCAAATGGATATTACAATTCAGAGAACACATTGGTTTATCGTTCTTCAGTTTTATGTCACCTGACTTGTATGTAACCTAAGCCTGTCCAGATTATTCCTAGATTGTAGCACACAAGATGAAAGTTCCTGGAGGTCTGATCCAAAAACTTTTACAATTATGTCCTTTTTCCAGTCCTATGCAAATATGCACCTTTGCACACTCTGCCATAAACACAAGTCCTTTCCAATACTTTTGCAGACTTACACTCTTTTGCACTTCATAATTTCAGGGAAGATAATCACTTCGATGTGTCTTCAGCTCTCCCTTGTAACTATTCACATCTGATATTATGGCCCTGTGGTCAAGATGTTACTCCATCCACAGTACTGCACCACAATTATTACCTTTTCTTTTCTAGGTAGTTAAACGAACTTCAATGTCTCTCTAGTTCATAGGTTTGTCTCTTCATTGCATCTGTTACTTCTGACTTTGCAGCCCTGTAGCCAACCTTTGAATTCCTCCTTCCACAGTACCATACCCGAGTTATCGGACTTTGTCTTTGACGAATAAACATCTCAGGTTCAGGAAATTGGTATCACTAAAAATAATATATCTTTCAATGTCTGGATTTTTTGTTCTAATCTTGTGTTTCCAGGTGTTGGAAGCAATCTCTACTCTTCGAATATTCAAAATCATATGGATTTTCCTCTCTTTTTGGGTGTCCCACTTGGTGGGAATCTTTGGAGGACCCTGTTTAACACTTGTACACTTGACCATGATACTCCATAGAAGTTGAAAGACCCCATTCTCTGCCTCGTCAGCTACAGTGGTTGGCTGCATCTCAAGGTAGAGAAGGTAGGCAGGTAGGCCCTACTATCTATAGGGGTTTGGTTCCTACCTATATAACTATGCCCATAGCAGAAAAAATCTTTTGGGGAAAAATTCAGCAAACCAAAAGTATAAGACAGATTTAAGAAAAAGCATCTATTATTATAATTTTTTTATTATTATATTATATTATATTAATATATTATTATTTTTATTTATATTATAATAATGTATTATTATATTATAATTATTGTGTTATAATTATTATATTAATAGATTACAATTAAATTATTATTTCTATTAAAATAATAATATATTATTTATAATAATATTTATATAATTATTATATTACTTTTAATATAACAATATTTATATAATATTCAATAAAAATTATAATTTTTTTTGATCGGTAATCGCTTTTGACTGGAGCTATGAACCAGTGGGATCACATTGGGAGACCCCATCCCCGTGAAGATTTTTTTGGCTTGCAGAAGCATTAACACCTCCCTGATTTGTCTCTTGGTGATTTCTGTGTTCTTTTTGTTCTTCCCTGTTTTTCTCCATTCTCCTTATTACCCCTCTCCTTATCTCTTTGTTCACCTTATCACTTCGTTCTCCTTAGTTCTCCATGCTCGTGCACCCTTATCTCTCCATACCTCCTTATCCCTCCACTGCAACAAGCCTCCCTTATCTTTCCATCCCTTAACACTCCTAACCTTCATCCTTATACCTTTGTTAACTCTCCAACTACGCCCCCCTTATTTCTCCTATCTCCTTATCTCCCCAGCCATGACCCCATATATCTCCATCGCAACACCGTGTGCAATCCCCGATCGCAGTCTCCTTATAACTCCAATATTCACTTCCTTATCACTCCACCATACTCCTTATCCCTCCAACATGACGACTCCGCCTACCATCTTCAGTTCTCTGCCACAACATCATACCGCCTCCCTGTCACATGGCCACGTCAAGGAAATAGAGGTCTTAACACCTCCAAGGCATGCAAGGACATCGGCGTCTCTCCTTCCAGCTGCTCGGGCACACACAGGGACTTGCTCAACTTGCATTCACACAAGAGCCACCACAATTTCTACCGCAAGATAGACCCCCCGGTAATACTCGAACACGAGACCCAGCATTAACACTAGGGTGTAACATGTCGTTGCACTGTGGGGTCAACCCCAAAATTATAAAAATATTATTATAGTATGATAAATATTTATAATATAATAATATATCAATTATACTAATATATGAATATTATATTAGTATATCAATATAACATATTAATACTATTATATATGATAAAATTATAATAAATTATTATAGAATTAATACAATAATTATATTATTGATTAATATTATAATTATTAAACTATAATAATATTAAATAATAAATATAACAATATAATGATTATATTAAATATCAAAGATAAAAAAATCGATGAAAAACCCTAGCAAAAATAGCAAGTATAATTCATATCACTAAAAAACCTTACAAAATTCGCAAATCCTGCCCACTTCATTATCAAGGGCATTCAAGGGATGGGTGGAAGAGTC
Organism: Cryptomeria japonica; assembly: GCF_030272615.1. Lineage (NCBI taxonomy): Eukaryota > Viridiplantae > Streptophyta > Pinopsida > Cupressales > Cupressaceae > Cryptomeria > Cryptomeria japonica. The sequence goes on from NC_081407.1 coordinate 527,239,031, forward strand.
GTCTCAACAACTTGGTTTGGTTTGGTCTTGGAAACAAACCAAAACATCTAATCGACTAATCAATGAAATCACAAGCTATTAGTGGAAGAGCTAGCTCAAGAGTCATTTAGGTTTTTTCACGGGCCAAAGACACAAAAAGGTCAAACAAAAACATTTCAAAATTGATGACTGAAGTCTGAAAATTTGTCGAAATCACATTTCATAACCTAAAATCATTGTGTTCGAATTTGCAAATCGTCAAAATTCGTCAGAAAATGGTCAAAATCATGAAAATTTTGGAGAAATAGACAGTATTCTAAAAGTTTTGCGATTTTTTCCGATTATTCCAATTTTCGCTTCTTTGACTATGCCCTTGTGCCCCCTATCCAATCCCTTTATGATTGTTACAGTAGGAACGCCAAAACAAAAACAAAGGAGGGGGGCTCCCCTCCATGGAGTTGAGGAAGGTGGAGGGGCTTACCTCCTCAACTCTTAAAAAGGTGGGGTGGTCCCTACCTCCTACATATACACCTAGGGATGGGGTCTCTTGGGTTGATCCCTATTGGCAATGGGCAACACAACTGCCACCCATCCATGCCTATGATTGTCACTATAGAGGCAATGAGTAGTGATATGGTAGGGAGGTATGGTTCACTCCCTCCCACTCCTATATTCACAATCTATGAGGGCACTTGGAATGGTAAGCCACCTTGCATGTTGCTGATTACAATTAATGTCGCTACCATTGATTGAAGTGCTTGCGTGGATGGGAATTACTCTCTGTGGAGAATCCTGCATGCTTTTCTTTAGTTGTAGTATCTAGGTGGAAGAAGTTACAAATTCTCTCCTTGACTAGTGCTATGACCCTATTGAAGAATGTCATCACATTTCAAGGGAATCAAAATTGTGGGAGTTACATTTGACTTTTGAGCCTCTTAGGAGAACGGCACCACCTCATTTAGGAGTTATGATTCACCAAAATTTGTGAAAACTTCTAGGTTTGGGACAATTGAAAAGAGGATAAAAACTCACTTATTGGATTGAAGATAGATAGCTTCAAAAAGAGAGTGACAAGTGTAAGGAGGAGCTGAGAGATCTCTTTTCTTGCAGGCAATCAAGAGCTTAGATTAGGGAACTAGGGGGAACCTGGGGAGATTTAGATTGAGGAAAACTCAACACATGGGCTAAAGGCTTAAAACACGTATTGGACTTGAGGAGTTGGCCTTCTGTGTGTTATTTTTCCAGGTTAAAATGTTGAGTTTTCAAGAAGAAATACTGTCGAAAATTCCCCAGATTTAGGAATTGAAGTTTCATGTTGAGTTGTGGGATTGGATGTATGGTTTGAGCATGATGTGTTTTGTAAGGGAATAATCTGATGTAAGGTTTCCGTAGTTGAGTAATACGTTTAGCAAGTTTATGTATGATGTGATTAAAATCTGATTGATAAAATTAGGAAATGGTGTTGTGAGTATTATGCTTTTGTAATCTGATTTCCATCAGTAAGTTGATGTTTATTTGGTTTGTTTCAGATCAGGTTAATGTCAGCAAATGGGTGTTATCGGGTGTGGTTAAAAATCAGAAAGTGTGTATGTTGTGTAGCCTTTGTGTTGAGTTCAATTTGGTGGGGTTGTGTGGTGTTGCAACAAGGAGATGATCATCATTTGTTTGCTACTCATCCTCAACTTATCCGATAGTATTAGAGTAGGTTAGATTCTGAGTCAGTGTGGGTGTTTGTTGTCTAATTAGATAGGTTGGGCAATTGGTTGTGGGTATATGAGTACTTGTGTCATGATGTCCTCTTTAAGGAGAATTGGGATGGTTTTGAGAAGGCTTATACGATTTTCTTTTATGTAAAGGATAGAGATGGCTTGTGTAGAAAACCTCTTGAGATGTTGGATGGCCGTGATGAGCCAAGAAAAAGAAAATATGTGAAGCTAGAATTAGCAGACAATCCATTGTGGGATGAAGGTTCTAAATGTCCAAGCATAGTCATGGCCAATGATCAAGCAAAAGAAGTAGATTACCTCAAGAAGAGATGAGTGTGTTGGAGACCTTGATAGATGGATATGAGAAGGAAGGTATTTGCAGATCATTGAAAGAGAGATTCTTGTGATGGAGGATATGGAGGAACAATCTAATGAAGAAAATGCAGAACAGTTATGTCCTTTGGAAAACATAAGGCTGGAGATGGAGGAAGAAGCTACCATTGTAATAAAGGAGGCAACACATTTGCAAAAAGTGAGTGAGCATAAGGAAATGATGAGATGCATTGTGATTCACATGAAAACGGGAAAATAGTGCATAAAAATGCACATGATGAGGCAGTTGAGAAGGTGCCAACTGAATTAAGAATGTAATGTTGCAATGGAAATTAGTAAGTACAAGGTAGAGGAAGAGAATGAAAACATTTAGCACCATAAAGGGAAACAATGAGGGGAGGAGATGAGAACTTGGTGGACGATAGATAAGGGTGGGAAAAAACTCACAAGAGAACAAACAGAGAGAAGAGGCAGAACTTGGTGAAGAAGGATAGGATATGGCCCACCACCCAACCAATATATGAAAGAGGCAAAGAAAAAGTAGATTCCTTGTGAACAACATTGATGTTTGTTTGCACACTGAAGGGTGAATCTACCACATAGCCCTATTTTATGAGCACTATCCTCACAAGCTTTTACATGGGGTGTTTGATGTAGAAGCACCGTAGGTCTCAAGAAACTAATATCACCAAAAAAATATGAAATATGCTTCAATTTTTTACTTTTGGTCTAACCATGTTGTTTGTAAGTATTGGAAGCAAACTTTACTCTTCAGATATTCATATTCAAATAATTTTGCCTCACTTTTTGGGCATCCCACTTATTCATAGTCTCATAGGCTTTATTTTGTTATATAGTTATTTGTAATACTATATTATTTGTAAGTTTTAAATTGTAATTGATTTTTGGGTTCAAAATTCGAACTTAGAGACAAACTATGCATTGTAATCAGCAAAATTAATTAGCAACTTACTTATTTCATGTCTTAGACTCTCATTTTGTTTCATTCTATATCTCTATCAAAATAACTCATAACAGATTGAAAAAAAAAACCTTTTCCCCTATTTTTATGAAATTTTATGTATTGTTTTTAATTTCACGATTTTTTATCAACATTTTTAATTAGATTTTGAGTAATTGAATTACAAATATACTTTTGTTTTGTTAATTCTATCGCAATACCAAGTAGTGCTATTATGGGATTGATGATATGATAGCAATTCGAATTATGAAAAGATCTTTGGAATAGAACTGTCAAAATGTAACCCAAAAAATGCAACAAATGAGAACTAGAATCACATGTGGACAAGAATAAGCATAGCCTACAATGAAAAAGATAACAAGGCATTCATTGCATCAATATAGAGGTTTGAAGGCCACCAAGGACACACCTAGCCGTGTTTGCTTAGACAATGTTCGTATACCCTCACCTAACATGTCTCTCTATGTATTGTCTCATTATGGAGCATCAATCCAACAGTGCACATAATTTTTGACTAGTCATATCAAAGTTTCTATATTGTTTTCTATAGTTGGCTTCATAACAACACCCCAACTTAATATTATCTACAAAATGAGAACTAGATAATCAATTCTTATGCATTATTTGCACATTATGTCTTGGCCAATTTCTTTTCAAATAACAACTAAAAGTAACTTTGTTATCAATTCAATACTATACTCTCTCATTATCTCTTTCTTGCATCTTTCAAATCTCCAATTTAGGTACTTCATTTATTAAGCTCATCAGATTTCCACAATCCATGATGATTATTGAAAGTGTTTTCTTGATTCAACTATGTAAAATTTTGCGTCAACATTTTGGATTGCACTCCGTGATCCATCATTAGGATGAAAGATTTTACACAGTTGAATCTAGAAATCACATTCAATAATACTTCATTTATCTCAAAGCCATGTGATGTGTGTTGCTAATTTTCAATTATTCATCATTGACTGTGTTGTAGGGATTATCTAGGTAGCCTTTTGTACCAAAACCAAACAGGTCTAGGTTGAGGCATTCAAGGGGTTCACTTAAGGCATGTTGATGAAGGGCAACTCAGCCCAACAGCAACAACACAACAACAACACAGAAATTGCAATAAGGAAATACCTGCTTTCTATTATTTCAAATGAAAATGGAGATACAATATCTACACACAAAATATTAGCCACTAGGCTTTACAAATCTGCAAATTGGAGCTACAAGCTTTGCTTCTTAAGCTCTGTATTGAAGGACTCAACTCTGAATGCCTAACCACTAGCCCAAGCCTCCCTTTTAAAGCACTCTTGTGCCTCTTGGAAATCCTATGCCCCCTCTTGGAGAGCAACACGACAATCAAGAAATGCAGCACACAACCCATACAACTCCCTAGAACTTTTCCAAAAGGGCGCCTAAGGAGGTGACTGTTGAAATTCCCAAAATGGGTGCCTAGAAAGGTGTCCATTCCAGTCTACCTTATCATGACTCTTCACCTTTCAAATGTGGACGCCAAGATGGGTATTTTCCAAGGTTGCATCGAGACAGGCGTACTTGGAGACTCCGAAGACTGGTACCGGTACTCGTACAACTATTTTTCAAAATAGGAAATGGGGGGTACTCGGAGACACCAATTTTTTATTAAAAAAAATTAATAATTTATAGAAAATCTGAAAATAGGTGTATATTTGTAAAACTAATTATGAATATAGACAGTGTATAAGGAAATTGAAGGCAATAACCCAAACCAACAAGTTGAATATTTCAACACTGCAAATCCTTTTGCTATTATGTGATTATATATATGATAATATGAATATAGATTATATATATAAGAATATGAATATAGATATACTCACAAGAATGAAGAAAGAAAATGTATATCATAGGAAAATTCCCGGCTCTCAAGGATCTAATAGAATTCATCCCCATTGTGCATACCACTTACATAAAGGAATTAAAAGAGCAACAACAAGAATATAGAAAATATGAATATCTTTTGAGTTTTGCAATGAATTGCAAATAGTTGAATGGCAAATACTTGTCGTCTTGTTAGCTCACATTGACTCTTGCCTTGCATTGGCTTATGTTTTCTCTTTTGTGGTGTGTTTATTTTCCATCTTTCCGGTGCATTTAACTTTTAATTTTTAGGGGTTTTTGTTTTACTTGTCTGGGAGTCAATGCCTTTTGCATGGGAGACAACGAGAGTCTTTCGGAGACAACAGTTCAAAGTCTCCTACAATTGGAGACATCTGAGGCAAGGTCTTCAGTACTGGGATGCGTCTCGGAGACGTAGACATCTCCAAGATGCATACCAGGGGGTTAGAGACAGGTCTTTGTGCAACTATGGTATTTTCCTTATTTTGCCTTATAAAAGATAAAAATATGTACACTAATGAAAATTATATTTGCGTTTAGACATAGGCCACAAATATTAAATTATTTCAACTTCCTATGTCCCTTTGGACACTTTTCAAGATACGTGGAGGCCTATAGATGCTTGCAATTATTTTTATTCACCTAACCTTAACAGAAAATTAAAATAACAATATTTTTGGTTGATGCAAGATCGTTCTATGCTCGTGGATGCTCCTCCATCACATGCACCTAATGCCCTTCTAGATACAACAAGCTACTCAAGTACCCTACTTATTTCTTGGGAGAAGACAAGAAAACCCATAGGACAAGTGAATCACCAAGCCATTAATTTTTTTCAAAGCTCATTTTTAAACACTAAAACATTAATGTAAACCCTCAAAGTAACCTTAAAACACAAAATTGATAGACTACAAACACAATAACTATAATGTCCCCTTCTCAGTTCTAAAGTGATGGATGGAGTCTTAGCCTATTTTGGAAACCCGTAGGCTAATCAGAGACTAAATTAGGGTTTTCGTCTTCAGAAAGGTTTTCGGAGGGGTGTTTGCAAGAATTTTACAATTTTCTCTTTGGATTCCGTTTGGGTTTATCATGAGCTTCGGAATGGTATAACATGCATTCCAATAAAAATAAAAAATTGAATTTACTATTTTTAGTAAATTGCGATAGGCTGACGATTGTTTGCTTTACAGGGTTTTTCTGGGTTTTTTGAGAGCTCCAGTGTGGTTTGACATGCAAATTCTTTGGAGATGATTTTCAGATTTACTATTTTTAGTAAGTCACGATGGCTACTCAAAATATGCTCAAATGGAGATTGCAGTCACTTACTATTTTAAGCAGTGCTATTTTTAATAAGTTCTATTTTTAGTAAATGCTATTTTTAGCAATACAGTTGTGCAGTAGAGTAACACTTGGGTTCTATTCTCAACAATCCTGTTCAACAATGGTCTCTCCAAGATTTTTGAAATCTTTTTTTTTGGTAAATAACTTTGGTTATTTTATTTAATATTATTTTCATATGACTTTACTTGGGCAATATTTAATTTATTTTTTGTAAAGTCAAAAAAAGGTGTTTTGGGCATCCAAGCTAGACTTAGAGAAAAAGGAAATATTTTATTGAATGGAAATTCATATTTGGCATCCAACTTTGGGAAAAAATAAAAAGAAGCAAAAGATATAAGTTATATTTTATTTCCCTAATGAGGCATCCACTTTGGAGGGAAAAGTGAATTCAAATTTTTGGGGCTCAAGTCTATAAATAAGACCCTTCTCTCCTTCATTTGGTTATGCTGGAATTTGATAATGAAATGCTACCGAAATTGTTGCAGAATTTTGGCTTTGGGGTTACGTGCCCACCTAGTTCTATCACAATTTCGAGTTTGAAAGACAACTCCTAGCTGTTTGAGGAATTTCATTCAGAGATTTTGTAATGTCCCCTTTTCCGCTCTAGTTTGTTTTGGGCACTGTTGGCCAATCCCAAGACCGGTTGGTCAATCAGAGGCAGAATTAGGGTTTCCTATTTACTAGGAGGATGTTTTGGCAATTTTGGTGGCTTGCATATTGGAGTTTTACAGTTTTGATTCTAGATTCCTTCTGGGTTTTCAGAAAGCTTCACAATGATGGTACATGCGTAGTAATAAGTGGAGTTTGGTAAACTTACTATTTTTAGTAAGTGGGGGTGAGGACAACTCATTTTTTAGGGTTTTTATGGGTTTTCAAAGAGCTTTGTGATGGTGTGACATGCAAATGAATCAGAAGACTTTTCGAGACTTACTATTTTAGTAAGTTGCGACAGCTGCTCAGAATGTGGTTAAAATGCATTTGAACACACTATTTTTAGCAGTATGCTATTTTTACTAAGTGCTATTTTTGGCAGGTTTCAGTGGTCCAGTTCAAAGGCTATTTCTGGCAATGCAGTTTTCAGTACTTTTGGCCTTCAGTTCACTATGGCAGTTGTTCAACACATGGGAAAAGTATTTTTAATATTTTTTCGTACCCCCCTTGGCATAGGCTTATGACTTATGTATTTCTGGTTATGATTTAAGGGGACGACTTGAGGTGATAAAGTATTATTTTATGTCATAAGGTTGGGCGATTTATTGTTGAGGAAAAATATTTTATAAAGTGAAATATTAATAAGGCAAGATGGACGTCTTATGGGAAATAAGTTAATTTTATAATATATTTCACTTATCTACCTTGGACACCATATTAATATTTTATATTCATTTTTATTAATTATAATTGCTTTTATGTGAAGGTCGACTTGTAAAGGAGGGGAAATGAAATGCAACTTTTAAATTAAAGTGAAATTAGTGTGCATTTGGGTTTAGCGTCCATTTGGAGGGAATGTGAATTTGAATTTGGAGACACCAAGGTTATAAATAAGAGTGTTGGGCTCTTGTTTTAGGATCCATGAATATTTGTAACAAAGTGCTGCCGAATTTGTGTCAGACTTGTGCTTCAAAGTTAAGAGCTTCCTAGCCTTGTGACAGTTTCGTGCTTGAGACATAGCACCTAGATAATTGGAGAGACTATTTCTCATTCAGAGTGATAGATTGAGCTGATTGAAGATGGATTTCATTGATGCATTTACAGTTTTCCGAATTTTGGAGTGATTTTGTATGTTGCTGGTTTGTCCATGGCTGAAATAGTTATTCGATCATATCTCCCTGCCTAATTGTCTGATCATTCTGGGTATTGGCTCATTGGATTCCTCTCTGCTAGGCGTCCCTTTTTGTTAAGTTTCATGAAATATAGCAAAGAGCTGGATTTTTAAGGCAGATCGCCCCTCTCTAGGCAGGTCGCACCATGCTGGAAGTGACCTTGGGATGCATGCATTAAATGTTTGAAGGCTGTTTGGATTAGTTTGCTAGTTGACACTTGGGTGTCCCCTTCCTAGCTCTTATTTCCCACTGATTTGGAGCTATTCGGAGGTGTCTTGAAGGAGATACAGACTTCACAGAGTTGCTGGTCTGGTTTTTGGTGTTGCTGGTGTGTTATTTCAAATTTGGTAAAGTGTTCTTTTTGGCTTGTATTTTCTAGTATTTGTGTTTGTAGCTTCTTGGAGTATCTTCTTGTATCTCTTAGAGATTGGAGCTTGATGTACTGACAAGTATTGTGCAGAGTTGCCATTGTAAGGCTGTATTCAGTAGTACTGAAACAGTTCATTTTATTTCTGCATTATACTTCTTGTATCGCCCACTGCACAAGTGGAAGAGGTTGGCTTGCCGCCCATCTCTATTCTATTTTGTACTCCTGTCCTCCCGCTGAATAAGTGGTTGAGTGATGATTGTTATTTCCAGTCCTCCTGCTGAAAAGTGGTTGAGTGATGGTTGTTATTTCCAGACCTCCTGCCAAATAAGTGGTTATGTGATTGTCTTGTTTAATTTCAGTCTTCTTGGATTTGTAATTGGTTGGTTATACCGCCAAGCTTTTGTTAATTTCCAGCATTTCTTTATCCTGCTGAAAAGTGGAAGTGGTTGGTCCAACGGCCAACATGTATTGCTCTCAGTGTTTCATCTTGCTAACGTTGACAGGTGAAATTATTGTGTTTGAAAATTGAGAAAAACTAAGGGGGACTTTCAGTGGTATTAGAGTAGAAGTTACTGCTATCCTGTGCCCTTGCTATAGTTATGCAACCTTCTTTATAACTAAGAGAGAAAAAAGATACAAAATAAGATAACTACAGAGAATTCTATATCTGAGCTGATACAGGAATTGATCACGCTTATAAGAGATCCTAACATTAAAAGGGCATACTCAACAAGTGCTACAAAATCCAAATGTTTGGATGGGAAGGCTGCCTTGACATATGAAGAATGTGTGACAGAGCCCCAAAATACTCCCTTAGACTCGCATGCGATTCAAAATAATGATGATTGGTTTGGTGAAAAGGACAAAACAGCAGTTCTGAAGCCTAATTCAGATTCATTCAATGATGGTCTTGAGACTAATGAGTTCACTAATGAAGAGCATGTTGATGGTAGTTTTGGTGGTGTTGTAGAATCAAATTATGAAAACTTTCATTGTGATTATGTTTATGATGCTTCGGATGAGTTCATATTTAATCATGTTGAAGAGTTGGTGTTGGAAAATTTACCACTTGATTTTGTCCAAACTTCGCAAGAGTTTTCACAAGAGGATTTTATGACGAGTAAACAAGAAGACATCTTTGGTATGCATGTCACTATCAATGATAAGGACAAAAATATGCCTATTCATGGTGAGCACATGGAAGGCAAAGATGATACAGTTTTCCAAACAGCTAGCATTGAAGACTCTTTACCACATTACGAAGTTGGTGACATGGGTGGTCTTGAGTTTGATTATCAAACTAATACCTTGGAGAGAGATACTTATGAAGATGTCAGTTATAGTGAGTTGGGAGATGACCTCTTCAAAGGGTCAACACTCCAAGAGGAGTACAATGAGCACTTTCCTTTTGATCAAAACAAACAACCCTTTAGCATTTGGGATCCAGGTGTGAAGGTAGGTAAGGATGACGAGGAAACCATGTGGGATGAATTTCCCTTTGATCCTGATGAAGCTCAAAAAACAGATTGTGTTGTAAGCTATGAAGAGGCCATTAGAGGAGAAGGTGTCTTTGGAAAAAGAGTTTGCTTGGCAAAAGTCCATAATGACCCATTTGAGATGGTTGCAACCAATAAAGAAGAATATGTTTCTCCAAAAACTTTCAAAACAACAATCATCAATGACTCATTGATCAAGTTGGGGGCTACCACGTCCTTTGATCAAGAGGACATTGAGGAGGATGTAGAGCTAGAGGACCATATGGTTCTTGATGATGGAAAGTTTAAAGAGGTTCTAAAATACAAATCTGATTTACCTATTCATGAAGTTGGTGGTAAGTAAAAAATTGAAAATTTAGTAGAATCTGATCCTCTTTATGATATTGAGCAATTATAGCTAGTGGGTGGTGAAGAAAAGGAGTCTTGGAGAAGCTTTGAGGGCAGCGAAGACAAGAAACAAAATTCTGATTTTCAGTTACAGCCAATCACTAGTACACCACCACCTTTGCATGTTCACGAGTGGAAGGTTAAATTCATGAGGTCCTTTGAGAATGAGGTGCGAGTTCTATCTGGGTTTGACCGTACACATAGTTTGATAGAAGAACTCTATTGGAAGGCTCAAATTGAAGAGAGACGGAAAGGAGTTAAGGATGAAGTTGCTCTGCCTAATCTCCAGCTAATTAAAGACTCTTTGGAGACATTGAAATCAAAGTGCATACAATTGATCATAGATCGTGATTATGCCATCGAATCTGCAAAGAAGATCCTTAGTGCTTTCCAAGGAAAAGAGAGGAAAGTTGAAGAGCTTACTCTTGAGCTTGAGTCAACAAAGGACATGTTAGAAAATACTCAGTTGGTTCTAATGGAGGTAGAAGATCAGTTTGCTGATTTCAAACTTTTCAAGGAGCAAGAGAATGCACAAAGAGATTAAGAAATCGAGCAAGTCATTGGTGAGATTGATAGTCTTTGAGAAGAGTTTGATCTTGAGAACTTCACAAGAAAAAAAAAAGTTGCATGTGCAGATTCGGATCAGCAAGATGGAAGTGAGCAAGAGGAAAGGGATGGCTTCCAGGTACTTGATAACCCTCTCTTTGAAGTGGGTATCGAGGAAAGTTATGAAAACCCTCTCTTCGTGATGGATGATAAAACATGTAGTGAAGTGATCGAACATGAGACTGAGAATGGTTTCCAGTGTATGGATGATGTGATGTCAAACCATGAGGATGTGCCATGTTTTGTGAATAGTAATCTTCCAAGGTTGCTTGATACTGAATGCATAAGTGGGGTTGAGGATGAAGACTCCACTTGGGAAGTGTTGAATCAGGATGATTTCAACATCTTTGGCATCAAGATGTTGTCTAAACACAATTTAGTAGCCATCCAGGGTTTCATTGCAGCAGCAAGGAGTGAAGGTTTCAAACTTGTTACTCATGAAGTAGGGGAGAAAGAAGGACCAGAACATGGTGATTGCATGCTTGATAACCTATTCCTTGGGTTGAATAATAATAAGGCTCATACTAGTCCATTTAGAGAGTTGGATTTGAGGACAACATTTGTTCCATACTCCAATGTTGTTGAAGCTTTCATGGTTAGGCTTCAAGGGTTCACTAGAGGAGACATCAATTTCTTAAGTATGTGTTGACGTGTCTAAAGTCGCATTGCTGCAACTCTATCCGGCCAACGCAGAATAAAATGATCTCGCTGAGTATCCTATCCTCTCTTGTGTAAGGAAGCCCTAATGCTGTTTTTAAT